>NC_136064.1:85330098-86583575 GCF_964261635.1 Lissotriton helveticus
CAGTCCCTTAACAGCACAGCGCTTCCCAGATCATAGCGCTTTGGCACGCAGCGCTTCCTCTAGGCACACAGCGAAAGGGGGACGGACAGTCCCAGCAGCAAGCCCCAGGGTAACACTCCTCACCTCCTGGGGGGGGGGGATCCAAGATGCTCCTTCCCTTCTAGGCACTTCTTTGCGCAGCGCTTGCGTGGCGCAAGGTCCCGGCAGCTTCAGGGACCTAGGGGGGCCCTCCTTCTTCAGGGGCCCGGGGGACAGAGCAGTAGGCACTACTGGGCCAGGTCAGCAGTTAGTGGGGGCATCATCAAAACAGGGTGGTAGGCTTTCACCATCCCCACTGCAGCGTGGCCCTCCTCCTACACGGCAGCCTGAACTCCTGAAGTGGGGCTTTCACTAGCCCTGGGGACTTTAGAGGGGTTCTAGATGGGTGCAGGGTCCAGCACACAGGCCCAAGTGGCAGTATCCCCTGGCAGCAGGTCCCCTCACATTCCAGTCCCTGCTCTGTCTCTGCACATGGTGGCACAACCCCCTTATTTATATCCCCCTCCCAGACAGTGCCAGCAGCTTCTGGAATTCTCTGGTGGACTGGTTTAAACTGGCTCAGGGGGAGGAGTAGAGCACCCTGGGTGCCAGGCTTCCCTCCAAAAGCTAGGGGTGGCTGGGTACCTAACAACTAGACCGCTAACCTACTGCAGTCAGGTGGCACAACGCACAGCCATGGCAGCCATTTTAAATGCAAAACACAAATGCAGCATTTCACCAGGGCACATGTTTACAATGGGGGAAAATAAGTGTACACACCATTGCATTGCATTTAACATTACACAGGGCTTCTCATACCTCACATGGCCTATTCAGTAACCTTTACCATGGGGGAGACATCCTGAAATTAGGGGGGCAAAAAGCGAAAAATTTTAGGGGAAAGGGGCCAAGTCCAACACTGTGATTTTGTCAAATGCAATCATTCCCCCTCGTGATAGGATGGGTTGAAGAGGCATCTGTTCTGATACACCCACCATGTGTGAAAGATTACCTGTGCCATGACCACACTCACTCAGTATGCAGGGTTTGTATGATGCAGGTTGTCTGTCTACAGAGACTGCAGCAGGTTTCCAGGCAGGGCCATGACTCTTACCTGTTTAGACAGAGTGGACTCAACAACCACCGAGCGAGGGAGGCCTCGAGGGTGGATCTCCATGGAGTAGGTTAATGACACAACTATTACAGAGGTAGACTTCATGTGCCATGTGCAGCTTCATCTACTCCAGGTAACAGTGCCTATGCCCGACATACACCTGTAGTCACACCGCAGGTGAACACGGGTTCAATAATGCCCACCACAAAACCCGCCCTGATGTGGCACGCGCCTTTTGTGGTGCGCTGCGGGGCACACCTGAACCCTCAGGCATGATTGCTGCCACTTGTGCTGTTTTATACAACATTGCAAGGACATTGCCTCAAAACTCTGACCCTTAACTCCCCCCCTCACCCACGCTTCTTCCTCCCCCCGCACCTGAGGCAGGAGGCAGCTGAGGCGGCGGAAGGAAGAGCACAACGGAGACTTATCACAAGAAATGGCTTTTGTGGTTCGTGTGTCCACAGCGACAATGACTTTATCACACAATGACAATGATTTGCTGCTTTTTTTCCAGGAGCAAAACAGAAAAGAAAACATAGCATCTGCGTTCCTGGCACGTGATCAATAATGTCAAATATACAAAAAATAAAAAGATGACACAATAAAAACGTTACAATAAAATAATATTAGTCCATCCCTTTTCCTCTCTTGGGATGCCAGGCCCTCTGTGTCTGTAATGGCCACATGCATCAATGTTCCCGTTTGCGATTTCTTAAATTGCGAAATAAGCAAAAAAGCTTAATGCATCCCAAATCAATGAAGTGCATTCGCAAACGGCCGAATTTTGCGATCCGCAACGTTGGCGAATGCAATTCAGTTTGATGCATGTGGGCATAATGCCCCCTCCGCTGGCATCTGAGCCTCACGCCCCCCCCCTCCTTCCCCGCCCCCCAGAGCTCCCAACGAGTTGTCCGCTTGTTCTGGGACAGACAGGCTGCTGAGGCTGGAGGTCCCTTCACTCTCAGGCTCTGACCTTTGACCCCCACTCGATGTCTGGTCTGCAGCTCTTCAAGGTCGGCGGTCACCTGCACCAGGGGCCGGGCTCAGGCGCCCCTATGGTGGCCCATCTCTACCTGTACACCTTGAGTGAAGCAGCGGCATCTCAAGGAGGCTGCAGAACCCAGCAGGTGCATCCAAGCAGGAAGGACTGACTCCTTCTGCAGCACAAGGGCCTCACTGGCTCCGTCATCGCCTCATCTTATCCTCCAGGGACCTGTCCCCCTCCTCTGCTCTGCAGGGCACCGCCCGGTATCAGTGCATAAGTGCTCCTGTACGCCTCAGACTACGCCTTTAAATGCTTTCAGTTGCAGGCACAGGAGAGACAACAAGGAAGACGGCAGTGCATGAAACCGGCCTGGTTTTGGGGACCCTTGTCAGCAGGAATTGCTCCATTTGCGTATCATACAGGTTTGGTATTGTCACAGCCTCAGGTAAACTCCCTCTGGAACTACAGATAGTAAGACATTGGAGCTAGAGGGACATTAGACAGAAGACAGACGAAGCTAAAGGTGGAGCAACTCCCCACCCTGACAGCACCCCACTATTCATCTGGACCGCTCCCCTCCACCTCCCTCTGGGGTGCCTTTACTGCCCTTCCTTCAGGGTTGGTTCATTGAACCTGATAATGTACTCATCACCAAGAAAGGACTATATATTCATCTGATGAGGCCCACGATGTATAGAGTGTCAAGTCTCAGCAGGACAGAGGAGCACCAAAGGGCTTCAATGCATTTACTCCGCACCGCGTCAAATGAGGCCAGATTGCCATTAGTTGTGTATATGATCTGTTCATAGCATGCATGTCTCACATGTCTTTCAAACATGTCTCATGCGTGAGTAGATGATTTGTCTCCCTGAGTCTCAATGTGCCTAGTTTGGTTCCTGCCAATGGTGTGAACCATCTCCAGGTATGAGATGTGAGGCTCATTGAGTCACTAATGTCATGGGCGCTGCAGCTTGCACACTGAGTGATCTAGCTTACCCCAAACATGGCACAGTGGCTGCCAAGACCCATGCTTTAGACTCTGGCAAAGTTTGATTTTCCATAGAATGTGCCCTGTGTCACACCAGGCTGCAGACATTGCCGGGATTCTGAGGATGCACTCAAATGAGCAGCCTATGGACTACCTTTTGACCAACATCATGCATGAAGGGTTTTGAGATAACAAAATTGAAGCGGAGTCTCACTTACCCCTTGCAGTGCTAAAAAGAAGCATGTATCTGGCAAAGGCAAGCTGGTGGGCATACGGTATGAGGCCATATCCGCTAGTCGAGGTCCACCAGCCCTGGTTGTTGGTAGAGTTTGACAACCTCAGTCTAGCACTGGCATTTCCTCATATGTACAATTTGATTTTCCCATCGATCATCAATCTAGAGGTTTCTTTAGGAGGGATCATGCTAAAGACGTAATTAAACTCTGGCGCGGTCGTCATCGTCAGAGTCTTGATCCTTGCCACGTATATATAGTGTAATGTGGACCAGAATGCAGAGTTACAGAGCTGTTTTCCAACATTGGAGTGGGATTATCTTTGATCAGATCCTCTCGGCTCCTGTTCATATAAATGCAAGGATATTGCACGCGGTATGGTACCCAGTGGAAGAGGGTCCTCCCGAATGAGGCCAGAGCCATGGTCTTGGTCACGTGCTTGGCCTCACCGTTAGACATGTTTATCCTGAAACCTCAGAGACCGAGGGATGTTGTCACATCAACGCCAGTGTGGAGACCTTGTGGGCCATCCATGTAAGCAGGATGTTCTCTGCATAATGTAGTAATTGATGTCATCCTGCAGGAGTAGGGAACTATTAGTTTTGTCATATAGCTGTTGATAGAGGCTCTGATACCAGTAGACACAGGGGCAGGGGTCATCTGTCCAACCCCTCTCAATACAGGGAATGACCGGGAGAGAAACCGCCCACAGTTGATCTGCACCGAAGGAGCACTGTTACACCATCTGACTCTGTCAGTCAAGCGACACCCGTGCCCAATCTACCGTTCATCCTAAATAAGCAGCCCCAGTCCACCCAGTCATATGGTTTTTCCATATCTAAAGAGATGTTGAGCTTGTCACCTGCATCATCCTTGACCTGCCACAACAAATGTGAGCAGATTCAACAATGGTGACTACATGAGCCACCCGGAATAAACCCCATATCAAGGATGGAAGAGTGGCGTTTGACATGACGTTTTCTTCTGCAGTCGTCGTGTCGGTGTAAGGAGAGTCGTCAAGGGTTCTAAGGAAGGAGATGAACTCTGAGGTGGTCCCACATGGGTGTGTCATGGTATAAGGTGATGGGACTCCCTCTAGTTGAGTTGTGTTGATAACAATCTGCTGGTTTTCCCACATGGTCATATCTGCATCTTCTAAATTACAAGTGTGTGTCCTGCATGGATAGTGTATAAGATGTTAAGGTCCTATTGGGGTTTCATAAGGGTGCTCAGAGACATTGCGGATCGGTTTGAGTTGTAAATGAAGATAAGTCGTTGGATAGCGTCTTCAACAGCAAGCTGGGAAGTTAATAATTTCTTCTTAGCCATGGCTGCACTCTGCATTATCTCACCCTCTATTTATGCCTTACCAGCTACCCACAGAACTTGAGCCAATCCACCTGAACCTTCATTGGGGGCCTAAAAATGATCGCAGTAATTGGCATTGCATCTGTTTTATGCTCAGGCAGTTTATGTCAACATGATCAATCAACACTTTGATAATGGAGGCTTCGTCAGAGATGTAAACATCGTTCTACAAGGTCATGGTGTGGCACAATACCTGTCAGTGTTCTAGTTCAGGAGATATTTTGTAGCAGGGAGGCAGATCAGGCAGTGCTTAATTTGAACCGGTGGTGTTCGGTGCTCAGCGCTGGCACTTAATTGTCAACAGCGACACTTATGATGATCTGTCAAATTGTGGCACTATCTGACTAATTTAGAGATGTGCACCACAATAGTTGTTATTAATTTAATATAAATTACAAATAACTCATGCCTAAGCCATTCTTATAGCTTTGGGAGTCTGGAATAGTCTGAATTGACACACTTGTAGGAGTGTGATGCTTTGTAGTTGTGTTGTTACTGTCATTGGCAGCATGACAGGGGAAATGTGTGGTGCAAGCTGCAGCGGTCTCCTGAAGAGGGCCCTGGTACTAATCTTTTTTACAAGCTAATCGCTTGATGAAATGCAGACTTCAATGCGGGAGTGAGTTCCATGGGCACGAGCAGTAAAGGTATCATTCCTTTCAATGAGATAAAAAGCTCAGCATGGCTCAATTAAGGCCTGGTGTGTCAAAAGACCATCAGGAGGTGTTTAGCTCTGTTATTATCAAAACATCAGGGATAGGGTCAATTGTAAGGTTCTAGTCACCCCCTCCCCCAAGAGTACACCAGGCTTCACAAAAGCTAGAAATTGTCTATAAATTGTCTGTAAGGAATTGTCTTTTGTTCTCTCCTGGGGTGTGGACAGATCCCAGGATCAACATTTTGTCTTGTAGTCCGAATTTGGCAAAGGCATAGTGACCTTCTGAATGAATGAATGAATGAATAAAGTAAGTATTTAATAAAGCGCACGGTGGCCGAGCGGCTTCCTGGCACTGGGTACCTGATCAGAACTCAACAGAGGGAACCCAGGGAGATTAGGAAGGGAATGCCTGAGAAAAGAGGAAGGTTTTAAGAGCTTTGCGGAAGTGAGTGTAGATGGGAATGGAACTGACCTGAATTTCAAGATTGGGAATGACCTCTTAACCCCTTGGTTGCGGGGCACATTCCCCTGCTGTGCTGGGGGAGGGAGGGCGTGCACAGCGCCCCGGTGCTCATGACGAGCCCAGTTCGTCATGACCACACCCGTTTAATGGAACGCTCAGCACAGCAGGGGAATTAGCTCCACTTGTGGGCGTTCCACGGCTCATGACGAGCTCAGCTCGTCATGAGCACACGGGAACCCGTGGCTCATGACGAGCTGAGCTCATCATGAGCATGGGATGGGTTAAACACCTCGGGGGAGATTTACAAAAAAGTCACGCAACGCAGCGCAGCCCCCCAGGTGAGGCTGCACTGCGTTGCGCGACAAGGAGGGAGCAGGAGAGCACCATATCGTCAGAGATATGGCTCCCTCCTCCCCTTTCGCTTGCGCCGGCGCTGATTTCAGCAGCCGTGCGCCATACACACACACATTAGGCCCGTAGCGCTAGGGTGTGTGCATAAGTCTAGCATAGGATTTGTACAGGAAGGGAAGCCTTCTTGTACAAAATACTATGCTAGGCACGATGCAAAGCGTTTCCCACTTTGCATACGTGCTGCACAGTGCAGCACACATGCGTAGTGGGAAAAGAACAGAGAAATGAAAGCATTTCTCCTGTTAGCGCCTCCTTCGAAGGGGTGTTAACTTTTGGCGCAAAACCATGTCTACAAATCTTAGTAAATATGGTTTTGAGTCAAAATACATAGGGAACATCCTTTACAACGCAACTTTTACAACGCACTACCATTATGATGCAAATTTACAACGCAAGTTATTACAACGCATTGCGCTGGGGGGCGCTCTAGGATAGGGAATAGTTTTATTTACTATCCAACACCTTCCCTACTATCCACGGGGACTGGAGTTGGAATAGTAAATTAAACTATTCACTATCCAGCGCCCCCCAACGCAAGTCGTTGTAACGACTTGCGTTGTAAAACCTGCGTCGTTATGGCATGCGTTGTAAAAGCATCTTTTGGAAGTTTCGGAGGCTATTAAGGAGGTGCTGGACTCAGGTGGCAAAGCGATGCTAGTGATGCTCGATCTGTCTGCGGCCTTTGACACCGTCCCCCACGAGGGTCTCCTCGCCAGACTTTATGAGATCGGTCTGAGGGGGACGGTGCTCAGCTGGTTTCGATCTTTCTTGGCGGGCCGTCGACAAACGGTCTGGGCCTCCTCCAGTTCCGCCGAGATGCCGTCATTGGGTGTCGGAGTCCCTCAGGGCTCTGTGTTGAGCCCGACTCTTTTTAACATCTTTATGACCCTTCTGGCGGCACTAGCGGAATCTTTCGGGGCCCAGATCGTTTCCTTCGCCGATGACACCCAGCTCCTCTTCACGTGCGGGAAAGGTGCGGATTTTGATGGAGAAAGTATCCGGGGTTGCCTTGGGGCCGTTTTTAACTGGTTCCAACTTAACGGCCTCAAGTGCAACTCGGATAAATCAGAGGTACTCTTCTTCGGGTGCAGCTCGGATCCAGAGTGGCAGGAATGGTGGCCAGAGAATATGTTCCCACCTGCAGGTTCATCCCAGGTGGCCAAGAACCTGGGGATTAAGATCGATAATGGCTTGACACTGCGATCCCAGATAATCGGTCTCACCGGCACCTGTTTCGGTTTGCTCCGGATGCTACGCAAGTTTCTTCCCATACTATCGGAAGATCACAGGAAGATAACGGTGCAGGCTATAATCGGTTCGAGAATGGATTATTCTAACATTCTGTATCTCGGCCTGCCGGAGTATCTGCTACAACGACTGCAGGTGGTCCAGAATTCGGCAGCACGGGCCATTTTCGGATTATCAGGCCGTGCTAGAACCTCGGGTCTCCTGCAGTCACTTCACTGGCTCCCCATCCGGAAGCTGATAATTTTTAAAGCCCTGACTTTGGCTCATAAAGCTCTTCATGCTTCAGGAGCAAAATATTTACAAAAGAGGGTAGTTTTTTACCACCCCGCAAGATCCTTGAGGTCCGGGTCTTTGTTCCTTGCCGCGGTCCCTCATATTAAAAGGGCACGCATAGGAGGCCGATCTTTCAGACTGTTGGCTCCGCAGCTCTGGAACACTCTGCCAATGACTTTGCGCAGTACTCCAAATTTACTGACGTTCAGGAAGGGCCTTAAAACCTGGCTTTTTACCTCTTAGATATTAGTTTTCTTGGTTAGTCTGGATCCCCCTCCTCTTTTTCTGCTTTTTCTTTCTGTTATGTTGTGATACAGGTGTGCATTAAAGCGCCGGGACACTCTTTGAGTAGCCGTGCGCTATACAAGACAGATATAACATAACATAACAAGCATGCGTTGAAACGTCATACATCCAAATACATGAGTGGCTGCATAGGAATGCCCATGTTCAAACCACGTAACGCCTCCTCGGTGCTAAGTACCGCAAAGTATGCTTTGCGCTGCTTTGCGCTACCTTGTAGGGGCTTTGACATGTTTTGTGCTGGAAAGTAAATGGCAAAAAAAACATTTTTGCGTTGGTTAGTGTCACTTTTGTCATGCTAATCCAGCGCAAAATGTTTGTAAATCCCCCCCTTCCTCTCCTAGAGGGTGGTGAAGTTGATGGACCTGGGGTGGAAGGCTGAGATATGCAATCAAATACCACTGTGCTTCTGCTTACCCACTGCCACGTCAGCCGTTCACATGCAAGCGATGGCAGCTGGGCTTCCTATACTGCAGATACATCTGGGCGTTTGTTTCTTAAACAATTATGGACCGCTTTTCTCTTGATCTAGTGTCAGCCCATTGGCCTTAAGAGAGACAGGAGTGAGGCCAGGACCTGCCTGGGTGTTCTGGCTGTGTAGATGGAAGGGGTCGAGTGGTCGTTGCATGAAAGGTTGATGGCTTGGGCGAGGTTGTGAAGGTAACAGAAGGACAGAGGCAGCAAGAGTAGTGGTCAGTGAGGGAGCTGGTAGCCCTTAAAGGGGAGATCTTTACAGTTCTCCCTTCAGTGAGAATACAGGAACTTAGTAAATGTGGGTTCTAGTGCAGTGCACCAAGCTGTCAGGTTTGGCAAACAGTAATTTGCTGAAGGAGTTGTGGTCTACCATATGTAATATTAATGCTCCTTAAAGTATGAAGGAGGCAGAGAAAGTGGGTATTAAAGACTGAGACAAAGCATCACTCAGACCTATCCGTAGACCAGCAAACTTTAACCCCTTGCGTGCTTGTGACGTACCCGTTCCGTCACAAGCCTCGGGTGGGCTGTGCTGGTGACGGAACGGTTCCGTCACGGCCCGCTCACCGCTCCTGCGCGGCGCGAATTCCGCGCCTGCGCTGAGGGTTCTATTGGGCGGGCGGGGCTGTGACGGAACCGTTCCGTCACAAGCACAGCTCACCCAAGGCTCGTGGCGGAACGGTTCCGTCATGAGCACGGGAGTGCGCGCGGCCCCCCTCCCCCTTAGCACTGCGGCGGAATAGCCGCCGCAGCTAAGGGGTTAAACTAGTAAGCCAACTGCATACATGCCAACAGAACCAATTCTGGTGTCAGACTCACAATTTCTGTAGCCAAAAACTGAATTATTTTAGCTGTTTGACGCCTAAAATTGGCTTTGCTTCTATGTCAATGGAGAAAATGCATTCCCTGATTTGTTTCCAAAATCACCCACCTGTAATAAAAAATGGCGCCATGTATGCAACGTGCAAGCCTTTGGGGGGCTCTAGCCATCCCCGCCCCCCCTGTCCAGGAGTGCGAGTGATCAATTATACCAAGACACACCTAGGAAGACAGTGATTGTCCCTGTGATTCTCCATAGTCCATGAAACCCTTGGACCATGCATCCGCAGCCTAATGGATCTGATAAAAATACATGTGTGAGACCTCGTCAGCTGAACAAGACCAACCCCCACATGTGGAGAAGTGTGGCTCAATGGTTAGAGCGGCAGACCCTGATGCAGGAGTCTGGCTTGGGACCAGGGTTCAATTCCCGCCTCGGCATGTCTTGGGCTCAATTTCCCCGGACCTGATAATTCTCGCCTCGGTGCCTATTCTAATCATGAGTCCCACTCTGTGACTCTTGGCAATAGCTTGCTTAATCTCCACAACGGCCCCAACAGCGCTGGATGCCTGGCTTCACCTTGGGGGTGCCCAGGAGTGGACACTTCACAGGGAAACACCAGGAAGGGTTCCTCAGCGGTAGTCGTACAAGCGCCGAGATGCCTCCGGGTAGTCGTGCGCTATACAAGTACATCTACATCTACAAGAGGCCCCCAGTACTGTACAAGTTCACATCTGATCATATGGGCAACCCTGAGAGGGTGGGGAATCTCACTGATGCTTGTGACAGAACAAATGCAGCTTGAGTGCACATCTCTTGCTTCAGTCCGCTGGATCACCTGTGCTAGAATGACTCCACCGCCCTGACGTCATACCCTGGATGGTGTCCCACTGTGGTCATCCAATCGGGGTCATCGAGAAGTCCTTATAAGGGGTTTGGATTTGTCTCCGGGTCAAAGGGTCAGCTTCCCATTGTTCTGGGCCTTGGACCCCAAGTGGCTTGTTACTGACTCAAGTGTTGCTTCCTCTACTCACCTGCCTGGAGTCAGGTAGCACATCTGTCATGTGTGTGCGGGTCGCAACTGGAAACCGCATGAGCGACTTCCATCTCCAACCGTTCCAGAATGTCCCAGCTCCTCCTGGTCACAGTATTTATATGGCTTTCCATCCATGCTGGATCAAGGAGGCCAACACGTAGCCCCATGTCCCAAGTCTCAGTCTTGGAGTTATCAAGCGCATCCTCTTCACATCTGTCTCTTAGAACTCTGCCAACCTCTCGACCGTGTTATCCAAACTGGAATGGGCAATGCTTCTTAACATGACATCACACAACATAACGTGTATTTGTGAAGGGCACTGAGTAACAGATGTTTATTGTTACCCAACTCAATGGTACTCATTTTATCGGCCTCAGAAGGATAAAGGGCTGAGTGGACCCACCAGGAATCGAAGCTGTCACCATGAGGTCGAACACAGGCCCCTACAGTGGACGCATATGTCCACTAGGCCACCAGACCCGGCTGGTGCTTCTTAACCTCCGTGATGATGAGGCTGACCTGTTGATGCCATGATACAGGCTAGCCTGTTGCTGCCTAAGTAGGCCTGCTCTCATTTGTCACAGAATGATCTGCTTGCAGATAGTCTGCTACGGACTCTATGTGTACTCTCTGGAATTCCGACGTGGATCAAAGGTAATACCTCAGTTTTTCCTGGTTTTCTTAAAATTCATTCGTCGTCCCTTCTACTGCAGAATTCTACACCTTCACGCAGTCTTCTTACGCAGGTGCTAGAAATTGGTGCCCTCATCATGTGAGCTCCTCAGAGTATCTTCCATTGTTGTTAGTCTATGTTCTGCCAAAACCAGTTGTTTGTGGAATGTGGCAGTGTCTTCCCTGACAGATTGTATGACCATACCAATGTTTGGGGTATTTGAGTCCACTTTGCCAGTAGGTACTTGTGAGTTCCTTCATGAAGGATTCTAACATGACTTCAGGCATTTCTGTGGTTGCACCTGGGTCCCCTGCTTCCTGCTTCTGTTTGCCTGTTAATTCTTCTGCAAAGAAGAACTCTCTGACTGGGTTTTATCTGGGTCTGTACTGACAGGAATACAAGCAGTCTGGGGCAAAGTGGAAACACCAGTGAAAAGCTTCAGCTTTACAATTCAGTGACACATATCTTCAAAAATTCCAAAGAGGCATGAAAGATGTTGCCATCTGGATGAACAAAATCTGTCTCAAACTCAACACTGGCAAGAAAGATATACTCATCTTCAAGAAAGGCAAGAATGCACACTGGAACACTGAATAGTGGCCCCTAGAGCTAGGCCCAATCCTGATACCCACAGAACACGCCCGCAACCGCAGCATCATCCATGACAAACAGCTTTCCATGAAGAAGCAAGTATGCGCCGTCACCACCGCCTGCTTTCTCATGCTCCGCATGCTCAGGAAGGTTTGCAGATGGCTCCCGACCAACACCAGGGGAACTGTCACGCAGCCTCTCACCACCAGCACCCTCAACTACGGCAAACTCCAGATGATCCAGAACACATTGGCCAGGCTCATCCTCAACGTCCCCAGATGGACCCCTCACCTCAGGAAACTCTACTGGCTTCCAGTCAGGAAAAGATGCCAGTACAAGCTACTCATCCCCACAAACTAGGCACTATACAACAAAGCACCCACGTACCTCAGCCAACCGTGAATCTCAGATCTGGATCCTTCGCCCTAGTTGCCACCCGTTGCATCCGCTGGACAAACAGCGAAGAATGCTCCTTCTCACACCTGGCGGCCAAGACCTGGAACCACCTCCCCCCTCACCTCAGAGCCTCTCCATTGCTCCAGCAATTCAGGAAGGACCTCAAGACATGGGTGTTGTACCAATAGGAGAACAGGCTTCACTATCCAACAGCGCCTCGAAACCCACATAGGTGAAGCAGCCGCGCTCTACAGAACCTGATTGATTGATTGGTTGACATCTTATTGTTCATGAGTCTCCCTCATCAGAGTTTTACAACCAATTACTGAGCACAGGTTACTGGAGACCTAATGTCGGTGGTAGTAACTAACTCACCTTCAGCCAAAGCAAATATGCAGAGATACCAATGACGTTTATTATTCCAGAAGTCAGAGTGTCAGATGTAGCAAAGACATGTTCACAACATGGAATTACAGCCACCTTCCTCTGTCTTCAAAAGAGGCCACTAAGGGCCTCATTTATGACATTTTGCACAGGCCAGCGCAGGAAGGTACCTTGCTGAGCTGCCCTACGCCAAAAGGAAAGGGCAGGAATGCACTGTATTTAAGCCATACGGTGCATTCCCGTCCTTTCTGCATGTGCTGGCGCTGTTTTGGTAGCCTAACACCAACATAGGCAACCTTGCACCATGCTGTAAGGGTGCCTTCGTTGCAAGCACGATTCTTTCTGTGAAGGAAGGGACACCTTCAACCACAAAAACAATCCTATGAGGCATTTTCCTTTTCCATGTGTGCTGCAGAATTCAGCACACATGGAAAGTGGAAAAAATGAGGAGAAATAAACATATTTCTCCTCATTATGCTTCACCTTGCGAGGCATACGGACATGATGCTTTCCCAAGTATACATCCCTTTGTAAATCCGGGCCAACATCCAATTCTGTGGGTGCTGCATGTGAAAACCCACTGCAACACCCATGAAACTCCTCCCGGGTGCACAGTATAGTGACAAAGCGATCTGTGCTGCGTCGCCTTACTCATGATTTATGAGGCCACTCAAAGCCACACAGGGTGACTTTCTGTGGCTTCATGAATTGGATTGACAGCCCAGCGTCATGCATGTACCACTTCACAGTGTGCAAAAGGGATGCAGAAGGGTTGATGGTCTCTTCCCAATAATTGCTCTATGTACGTGTTCCACAGTTACAGATCCCGCAGCAAGGACCTGCAAGTCTGGTCACGAAGCAGCTCACCAGAAATCAGGAAAGTGGGGTGCCTCCGAGGGTACAATCGCTGGATGGTGCTTCGGGGTTCAACGGGACTTTAGATTTTAAGCATTTAGTGGCCTATTTACGAGGGGCCTTGCATCATGCTTGCACCATGCAAAGGAGTAATTGCACAACGCAAAGCTACAAGTCATATTTATGAAGCCACACGAGGCCACGTTGCGTGGCTTTGAACGGCTTCGTAAATATCGAGTAAAGCAACATAACTTAAACCGCTGCGCGGCATTACTCTGTGCAAGGGGGCGTTCCATGGGCGTTGCAGTGGGTGTTACCACTCAAATCGCATGGTTTTCGACACATTCCCAGACTGACCAAACCAGGTAATCCTGGGAATGCGCCAAAAAGATATGCCACCCCAGTTAAGGCGTAACGAGAAGAAATATCTTTATTTTGCTTAGTTTTCTTTCTGAATTATGCAGCACACACAGAAAGAGGAAAACACCTCTATGGATTGTTTTTATGCAGGAAGGTGTCCCACCCTGCACACAACACAGGCATCCTTGCACAATAGTGCAAGGGTGTCTGCGTTGGCGCTAGGCTGCCAAAAAGGCACCAGCGCAGGAGGAAAGCACAGGAAAGCACTGTATTGGATAAATACAGCGCAGTCCTGCCCTTTCCCTGTGACGCAGGGCAGCGCAGCAAGGTAACTTGCTGTGCTGCTCTGCGCCACAATTCCCATATATCCCATAAATATGACCCATAGTGTGTTCCCTCTCTGGTGGGCTGTCTTCGTCTCTACCCTCCAGCCATCTACGCAGCATCTAAGGGTGTATTTCCTGTTTGTAAGGTGATCAGTCACTGCCAGTGTGCGACAATCACTCTTCAACAAAAATTCTACAGATTTCTCAATAGGAATTTAATATTTTGAAATATAAACCATACCACTTCGTTATTAGTCAAGACTCTGGTTGGTATCCAAATTTGCAATTTGTTAAGATTTGCTATTAAGGAATCGCTATTCCTATGCTTAGCACATACGGCAATACGCCACATGTCAGTTCCAACACCATCACTGTTGGTATGTATTTTGTTGACTCTATTAAATTCAGCCAAGGTTCCAGAACTATATTAGCTGTTGTCCAGATACTTACCAGACTCAGTCACTTCATTCCAAAAATCTGACAAATAGGGCTATTTGTGGGAAAACTACTTAAATTACATGGGGTCTCGCTCACAATTCGTATTGTTTCCGAAATTCCTTCAATGAACAACTGGCCATAGGAACAAAACATTCTGCTAGTTATCACCCAGAGACCGACGAAGAGACTGAAAGGATTATTCAGATTCTAGAGCAGGCTACTCCAATGAGCAGCTTGTGAGCCGATGGTAGCTCTCCAGCTACCTGTAAGTAGCTCTCCAGTAAGCATCCCAGCTTATTAAATTAGAAGCTTTTGCTTGGTTGAATTAATACATGTATTCCAAAACTGAAAAATCGGTATTTGAGATGAAAATGAATGCAGTTTTAGAACTCACAAGAATTTGTTCAGAGAAAAATGTATTTCCAAAATATATTTAGAGCATGCGGCATTGGGGAGTCTTATTAGTAATCAGTAGCGGCCCGTGGAGGGAGTTCCGTGGGGCGGGGCAGGGTGAGGGGGTAGTAAACAACGGAATATGGATGAACGGAGATAAGTAAACAATTAAATACATAAGACTAATTTTGTGGCACACGCTGCATCGCATTTTGCGACCGTAGCCAATGGGCGCCCCTCACAAGGGAGATGGATGACCACTAGACCTCACAGAGCAATCTACAAGCTTAGGAGCTAAGAAGCTACAGAGAAGGCATTAGCCAATAGGCACCCTCACACAAGAGAGTTGGACAACCACTAGACCGTATGGAGCAATCTACTAGCTTAGGGACTAAGAAGTTACAGGGAAGGCCGGAACCAAAGGGCACTGTTGGACTTGGCCCTTGTAGCAGGTTCACTCCTAAACTTTTTGCTTTTAATTGTGACTTGGTGTTAGTGATTTTTGGCTTCTGCGCACTTTACCACTGTGTCCCGAGGTAAAGTGCGTGCGTGTAGTGAGATGTGTCCATGTTAGTTCCTGATGTGTGGGGAGTGCAGGGTCGAGTTTGGTATGTGCGGACTCATGTGATTAAATGCTGCGCGATGATGTGTGTGGCGCCATTGTGTCTGGTGTGGAAGTGCCACTTCTAGAAGTTGGCCTGTCTGTGTATAAAACGTAAATTGGCTGTCTGGCTTGTGATTGGCTGGAGCTGGCTGGTGAGCCTGGCTCCAGGAGGCAGGATGGGTCTGCCCCGGTGGTGAGTGGAGAGATCTGCATGATTGATGGGAGGGAGGAGTGCACCTGGGACCTGAATAGGGCTGGGCTATCCCCACACAATGCTTGCTCGCCCCCTGTGGTGCGAATGATGACCCTAGCCTGGCCAGTGAATGGGAAGAGGGGCTGGGCACAGCAGAGTGCTCCAAAACCAGCTGCGACTGGTTGTTCCCCCACCCTGCACTCTCAGACAAAGGAATTTTGTGTATAAAAAGGGGCTGAGACCCCTTACAAAATGTTCTTCTCCTGATCCTAATTTGAGGGGGGCCTGCTGCTGCTGCTGGACGCCAGGAGGACTGCCACTGGGGACTGCCTCCCTGCCTGGAGGGCCCTGTGAGCTGGCCCCTGGGCCCAGCCTTTGCCCCCTGCCTTCCAAACGACCTTGCTGGACTTTGGATTCTATTTCCTGTGGTGCTGGGGCAGCGCCTGATTTTTCCCTCAGGAGAGCGCTGGGAACTTAGCCTGCAGCCCCGAGCTGCAATTCCCCGTCTCGAGGGATTCCCCGGTGTGGGGATCCCCCATTGTTGCTAATTTGCCACGCGGGTGCCCACCCCGCACTGCCTGCCGCTTATTTTGCCCATATTTTCATTAATTCATCACGGGTGCCTACCCCGCTTTATTACTTGTTATCACGGGTGCCTACCCCGTACTTTTGCCCCTCCCCCCTGTGACGGCATTCCCCGCGCCGCGATGGGAGTGGTGGAGTCTGGGGAGCAAAGCAGGAAGCAGGCGGGAGCCTACCCCGCGCTCCTGTGACCCCGGAAGTGCTGCTACACAGAACCGGAAGCCGACAGGAACCCACCCGCGCTCCGGTGTGAAGGGGAGAAGTGTCGCCGCCAGGGGCGGCCTTAGGCATGTGCAAGCTGTGCACCTGCACAGGGCCACCAAACCCCAGAGGCCCCCACACCAATATATATCCTTAATATAATAATCCTCTGAGGATGGATACATATTTAGGTGGCGGGCCCTGGCAGGGATTTGGCGGCCTCCGGCTCTATTCCACTTCCAAACACCCTGACCCCCCCCTCCTCTTCAGTGGCCTCCGCGCTCCGCCCCACCCTGACCCCCTCTTCTAGGGCCCCCTCCCTACGCTCCCTGCCCATGGCCGCCATGTGCCTAGAGCTGCCCCTGTCGCCGCCAGCAGGGCCTGGTGAAGGTGAGCCCTGCCCGCGGCACCAGGAGGACAGAGCCAGAGGAGTGCTGCTGGGAGCAAGGCTCCCCGAGTGGAGGGAGAGCCCCGCAGCCCAGGAGCCGAGAGGAGATGCCGCCAAGAGAAGACGCCGCCTACCAACCAGCCGGTGAGTGCGGGCGTCCTCGCGGGTCCCTCCTCAGCTCCGTGAAGTGCTCCCTCTTCTGCAGAGCCCACGAGAGGCTCAGGGGGCATTGTTTATTTAAAGCCTGTCAGGCTCCGACGTGACCCAGGGGCATTGCTGCATTCCGAGCCCAGAGGCTCCAACGACAGGGCACATCGTTATTTAGAGCCCGAGAGGTTCTTGGGCATTGCCTTGGTTTCTGAGTCCCCAGAGGGGGGACTCCAACGTGGGGAACATTTCTTCTTGTTGCAGAGCGGCCCCGGGAGGCAGCGGGCCGCTCCAACGTTAATCCCTACATTTGGGTGGCATTTCAGGAGGTAGAGCTGCCCAGGCTGGCAGCGGGCCACTCCCCCTACCGTGGGCAGTTTTTCTTTAGAGCCCACGAGGCTCCATCAGTTCGGGCTTGGGCCCCATTGTCTCTGTGAAACGCCCAGAGGAGATCCCCAGCTCAGCACTTAGTGGGCAGCTGCTTCGTTTAGGCTTGCCTCTCTTGCGCATTCTTCTTTGGCTGCCTGCGCAGCCTGCCCTGACATTTTTGGACACAGGGCGTTTCAGCCCCTGAGAGGCCAATTGGCCTGGGGGACAGTTCATGTGTCGTGCCCTTGCGTAGGGTACATGTCTTTGCCCTGTGATATTGTGCGTAAATGTGTCTTACCTACACCTCTGAATGTGTCTTCATGCATCATGTGTCTTACCTACACCTCTGAATGTGTCTTCATGCATCATGTGTCTTACCTACACCTCTGAATGTGTCTTCATGCATCATGTGTCTTACCTACACCTCTGAATGTGTCTTCATGCATCATGTGTCTTACCTACACCACTGAATGTGTCTTCATGCATCATGTGTCTCACCTATACCTCTGAATGTGTTTTTATGCATCATGTGTAAAGCTTCTGGCCTATACCCCTAAATGTATTTTTATGCTTAGGTGGTTGTTTTTCCTAGTATAGTTATGCTAGTGCGTTCATGGTTCCCTGCGTGATATTTTCCTACGGTGGTTATGGTTGCGTAGGTGGTACTTATCTTTTACCAGTGGTTACTGGTTGTGTGCTACATTTGCTATTTGGTGCTACAGTTATTATATGTGCTATGTGCTAAACCTTATTTCTACCAAGTGCTAGTTCTAAAAGTGCATATTCCTTCCTGACAGTGGCCCACGTAGCCCTGTCCCATGTATATAATCCCCTGTAAATTCTGCCCGTGCCCATGGCACATTGTAAAGTGTGAGTTTGTTATCTAATGTGTTTGGTATAATACAAAGGCTCTTTTTATATATAACCTTGTGTGGAGTTCCTTTTGTGGGGGGCCTGGGATGTTGTTGCTTGTGGGTGCGTGCGCAAATACTTAACTTACATTGCCTCTGGGATAAGCCTTACTGCTCGTGTCACGTTACCTAGAGGGTGAGCAGGGGTTATCTTTGGCGTGTAACTCCCTTGCCCTGACTAGAGTGGTGGTTTCTGCCTGGCTTTGGCACAAGCCTCAACCAACTGGAAACCCCATTTCTAACAGGCACCCTCACACAAGAGAGATGGATCACCACCAGACCTTATGGACGAGTCTACAAGCTTCAGGGCTAAGAAGTTATAGGTTTGACTTTAACCAACGGACACCCCCATACAACTCAAAGTTAAACACCTCTTACACCTGACATATAGTCAGGCTGAACCTTCAGCTCTGTAGTGTGTGCTGCTGGATGTCAGCTGTACAAACACCACACACATACACAAGGCCCAGTCATGACAGAGGACATGGGTTTGCACAGACAGAGCAGATAAGCAGCCTGGGGTGCAAAGCACTGTACTCAATAAAGGTCTGCACCCCATGCTTCCAATCAGCTGCCACCAATCATTCATCATGTCATGGCTTGGTCACGTGAACACCAGTAATGCCTTGTAAAAGGAGTGAGAGTTTGGGTGAGCCCCTATCAGCCGTCAAAGTCCAGTCCTCTGTAAACAACATCTGTATACCAAGAGAGCTCAGAAAAACTTACCAGGTTGATGAGTATGACAATAGAAAGAGCAGGATGACACATTTCTACTGCACCAGGTACTTTCCACCCTACAACTCTCTTCTCTTCCACTGAATTTCTAACGTATTAAAGTTTACCATGTGAGGCCATATAGTCTAGAAATGTTAAATAAACTTAATCTGTTGATGGGACACCCTTGCTTTACCATACATATACATGTTTTCAGGAGAAAGCTGCAAGATCAGACCCTCTATGATGACTTTCTACTGGGGCCACCCAAGCACACCATCAATGTGATCACAACACTTTCTCAGGCAGAGCCGCATTAAACTCTGGGGAGGCCCCCCTAGGCAGTCAAAATGTCGCCCCCCCCTCGCAAATTTTCTCCTAATAACCAATTTTGTTTACAACCTGACAGCTGCCAGAAGATGAGCTTTTAAGAGGCAAACTGTTATGTGAACCTGGGGAGATATTCACAAGGAAGTGGCGGAGAGAGGCGTTAGCCCCCAAAAGAGGTGGGGCCCATAGGCCGGTGCCTACTTTGCCTATTTGGAAATCTGAAGCTTGCCTCAGGGGGTGTGGCCAGGTGAAAGACACTGCGGAGGCTGCACCAGTGGGCAGACCACCTCCTGCAGGAGACAGCTGTAACCATCCGCGCCAAGAGGGAAAGCAACTGGCAAACACTGCACTAAGCAAGAGAGTTTAACATAACCTACTGTTCGTTGAGCAGCACCTCTTGTTCGAGATGTGTCGGCTCCAATAGAAACGCTCACTGTAAAGAGCCCACTGTTCCTAGTGCCGGGTGAGTCTAGCCAGTATCAAATATCTATCACAAAATCTGCAGTGACCAGGTCTGTTCCATCCTCCTCCTATCTCAACCCGGCTATGAACAGCACCCTGCTGCTGCACAGCTGAGCTTACACTAAGGACTTACTTATGAGAGGCTTACGCTGCCAGAGAACAGCTTTTTTTTACTCTCCGGCGGCGCAAGCCTCTCAGTCATAACTATGAGGAGACGCAAAGCCACTCTGCATGGCCTCATAGATATGGAGTACGACAAAGCAGCGTAAGTCACTGCGTTGCCTTACTCTGCACCAGGGAGGCGTCCCATGGGTGTTGTGGCGGGTGTTCCCATGCAACGCCCATGGATTTTGACGTTGCTCCAGATTTACTTGGTCATGCAAACCTGAGGCAGTGCCAAAAGCTTACGCCTGCCCAGAGCAGGTGTAACTTGTTTTTTCCTCCTCCCATGTGTGCTGCATCCTGCAGCACAAATAGAAAGAGGAAAATGCCTCCCGGAATTGTTTTTGTGCAGGAAGGTCCCGGTCCTGCACAAAAACAATCCTGCCTGCAATGCAGGCACCCTTGCATCCTGGTGCAAGGGGTCTGTGCTGGCGCTGGGCACCATATTGTGCGCCAGAGCAGGAGGACAGGACAGGAATGCATCATATTTCATAAATACAGTGCATTCGTTCCCTGCCCTTACACATTAGAGTAGGGCAGCGCAGCAAGAAGTCTTGCAGCACTGCCCGACGCCAATCCCCCATAAATGAGGCCCTAAATATACATAAAACATCTCTCAGTACCACTCCCTTGCTCACAACACAACCCTATTCTGTCATGTGCGAAAGCTTGGGGCATATTTACAAGATCCTTGCACCGCTGGTGCGTCACTTTTTCCCATTTTAAAAGTGACGCACCAGCGACGCAAGGGGCTTGTAAATAAGCTGCCTTGTGTGATTCTTGAGAACATATTTCCCCACTACCTCTAGAGAGCTAATTGCTGGTCGGTTTCATGAATGAAAAACTCTGGTTGTGCTGGAGGTCTGACAGTTTCTCTCTTTCAGAAGTGGTGTCGACTTCCATACTATAAAATTGCTTCACTTGGCAACTTAATAGACAGATGCTCTACTCATGGTAGAACAAACTTGTGACAATCACTAGTCACAAACAACAGTTGCAATAAAAAGGACTTATGGACACTAAAAAAAAAACAATACATAAAGTGCTTCATGCAGAAAATAAGGGTGGGTGTCATAAAAAAAAGTTCGGTTACCTAGAAAATAATCACCACAAGAGGGCGCCAAATGATCAACAAAATGCCAAGACTGTTGCTGGATTCACAGGTCTTTGACTGGCACGTAAAGTTGAAAATCGCACAGAAAACTGTCAACCGACTCACAAAGGCCGGATGAGCATAAAGTTTCATGTACTGAGGCCCAGATTCAAGATTCAGCATTGTGGTGATGTATGATGTTTCCCCGTCAAACTCTGTCTGCACCTTTGTGTTTTTAAAGATATATTCACGTTTTTACATACTATAATATTCTTAATTTCACATACTTTTTACACACAGATTTCAAGTCATTTGTATTTCAGCACCTCTTGGTTCTTTCTGGCTGTTCTTCCCCTGCACTGAAGCTGGTCTAACAACGTGTCATCGAGGAAGAAGTGCTCGATAAAGTTTGATAAACTTCCCCTCTCATATGGGACTATTCTTTCTCTGACTTAAAAGTGAGAGGATTTATGTGACAATCTTGCCGGATACTGGGATTAGGAAAGGGTGTTTTTTTTAACACACAACAACATTCATATGAACTGCAAGAATATATCCACTCTAAGCCACTCTACTGTACACCACTCTATGCAACTACACTCTACGCCAATCCAATACACAACACTCTCTGCTACTCCACTCTCACACTCTACTCCACTCTTTGTCTTTCCACTCTACGACACTTCACGCCGCTCTCCTCTTTGCCACTTAATGTAAGCCATGCTGAACAGCAGTCACACTGGTGTACATTACAGTGGCGGTTTGTCCATTGGGGGTGTTGGGGCGTTGCCCCACTAGCCATGGACGACCGTCACTGTCACTGACACTATGCATACCAAAAAGTTAAATTACAAGCGCAGCGCACAATACCGACACTGCCGACAGTCCTAATGATTTGAGGTCGGTCGGAGTCACTAACTATAGTGACGTCATCGCAGAAGGGTGTGGGGGGCGGACCTGCGGCAGTGAGTGGCAGGCTGGCAGATAGCAGCGTGGCTGCAGCAGTGTGTGCGCATTTAGGACAAGTCATTTTTATGACTTGCCCAAGCATGCGCACACACACAGTAGCCCCTTCCCTCCTCCTCCTCCCCTAGCACTCACACAGGCAGAGACCCGGGGGAGCCGGGTCTCGTTATGGGCAGTATTAGCCCTGTTCTTTAACCAATCCTGGCACAGTGGTGATGTTAATGCTGCGCCAGGATTGGCTGAGTTACCGCGCACGAGGATGGCACTGGTGCCGCCGCGCGTGCCGTAGAATTTAACCCCTTCGGGGCTGATGAGCGTAACCTGCCGTGCGCTGATGAGGAGCTGAGGTCGTCATGTAACGCGGTATTTTGCAAAACGCAGCGCACAGCGGGAAAACCGCTAGCGCGCATGCGGTTAAACTAGGCCCACCACGGGCACGAGGAGCGCTGCACAGAAACCCGCATCTCCAGCGGTGGGTGTCCCACAGGGTCAGCGGGGCCCGGAAGATTGCTGCGAGAGTGAGCAGCTCATGAAAGCTGCCCTGCAATACCAGAACAGTCTGAGGATGCCACCAGGATGAGTGACAGGGCACGGCAAGCCCCGATGTGGCACTTAGAAGTTAACAAAAAAAAAACCAAAGCCAAACTGTACTCCCCGCCTAAACTCTCTGAGTACCGGTAGAGCTGGGTGAGATCCTAGTCTCCTGCATTATAATGAGGGCGGGAGCTGTTAAGGAAAGCTGAGACTGGATGAGAGAGCGCTGTATGCCCCCTGGGGTCTGCCACGGAGATGTTCTACTCGGGAATGCTGTCGGACTCGGGGAGGAAGGAGGCCAAGATCAGGGAGCAACAGAGGAGGATAAAGAAGTTGGTGCAGTTCATGCACAAGGACTCAGCAGACCTGCTGCCTCTGGACAGGCTGAAGACACTGGGGACATCAAAGGACACTGTGAGCATTTACTAATTACATCCCTCCCTCAACCTTACTTTCACTTAGGAACACCTAAATATGTATAAAATGTTGTGACTGGAGTGGGGAAAGGACATGTTCAAGGTGCGTGAGCACACAATGATTATTTATACAGAGAGAGAAGAGGTAGTAGCATCCTATATGAAATGGGGGGAAATTACTCTTTCATTCGTTTTGTCCCCTCCCCCGATTCTCTTTAGTGGGATATTTACAACAGAACAGCAGCCCTTAACCCTAGAGGGAAGTACGACATGATTATTATATGTTTTAATTATAGTACTGCTGTTTCGAGGTTTTATAGATTAAGATTTAGTTTTTTTATAATTTTGTGACGTGTCACCATCCATCCATGTCGCAGCAAAGCACTCAATTACGAATCTTTTACTTGCTTTGTGGGACACCGCATTATCGCATCAGTTTATTGAAATGCAGCCTAATCTCAAGCATACTAATGTATTCTTACTTACTAATGAGTTTAATGAAACACCACTCGACTAGCAGGTGGCTTGACAGTACAAGGCAGCAAATTCGACATTCCAGTGCTTTGAGTCTCCGCCACATGGCATATTTTTATACAGAAATTGTACAAAGTCCATAGGGGAAAACAGAAATGCTAATTTGTGACTATTTATAAACATCTCTAAAATGAGTTCACACATTTTAGAATTAGCCTGGGTGAGTGATGTCTGTGTGAGAGCAGGTTGAGCAGTGTGCCTGTGTGAGTCCTGGGTGAGTGATGTCTGTGTGAGTGCAGGTTGAGCAGTGTGCCTGTGTGAGTCCTGGGTATGTGATGTCTGTGTGAGTCCAGGGTGAGTGATGTCTGTGTGAGTGCAGGTTGAGCAGTGTGCCTGTGTGAGTCCTGGGTGAGTGATGTCTGTGTGAGTGCAGGGTGAGCAGTGTGCCTGTGTGAGTCCTGGGTGAGTGATGTCTGTGTGAGTGCAGGGTGAGCAGTGTGCCTGTGTGAGTCCTGGGTGAGTGATGTCTGTGTGAGAGCAGGTTGAGCAGTGTGCCTGTGTGAGTCCTGGGTGAGTGATGTCTGTGTGAGTGCAGGTTGAGCAGTGTGCCTGTGTGAGTCCTGGGTAAGTGATGTCTGTGTGAGTGCAGGGTGAGCAGTGTGCCTGTGTGAGTCCTGGGTGAGTGATGTCTGTGTGAGAGCAGGTTGAGCAGTGTGCCTGTGTGAGTCCTGGGTGAGTGATGTCTGTGTGAGTGCAGGTTGAGCAGTGTGCCTGTGTGAGTCTTGGGTGAGTGATGTCTGTGTGAGTGCAGGGTGAGCAGTGTGCCTGTGTGAGTCCTGGGTGATTGATGTCTGTGTGAGTGCAGGTTGAGCAGTGTGCCTGTGTGAGTCCTGGGTGAATGATGTCTGTGTGAGTGCAAGATGAGTAGTGTGCCTGTGTGAGTCCTGGGTGAGTGATGTCTGTGTGAGTACAGGGTGAGCAGTGTGCCTGTGTGAGTCCTGGGTGAATATATGATTATACCACGATTTCAATTACCACGCATGGCTTTACCACGCGAATTTTACATCGCAAGTGGCTTTACCACGCTGGTATTTACAACGTAGAATTTTACTACGCCTAGAAACGTCTTACCTGCACGTCTTTCTCTACGAGCCCTTACTTCCATCCTCCATTGAAACAAGCGTCAAAACACGTATACCAAAATAAAAAAAGGACTGTTTTTTTGACGTACACGGCACGTCTTTGGGGGAGGCTCTTTCCTTTTTCTTTTAAAATTATGTTCGGTTTTTTTTTAAAGTAAACTGCTTGTTATTTTTTGGGGGGGAGACCCCCCCCAGCCCCCCCCCAGCCCCCCTCTGCCCCCGCTTGTTATTTTTTGGGGGGGAGACCCCCCCCAGCCCCCCTCTGCCCCCCAAGCCCACGCAGAACGACTCGAAGGAATACCACATCTCCCCCCCAGCCCGTGGTAAAGACGTCGTGGAAGGCACCCTGCGTGGAAGGCACCCTGCGTGGTAAGTGTCACGTGGTAAATGTTAGTAGTGGTAATGCCTTCGTGGTAAATGATGTTTCCCGTCCTGGGTGAGTGATGTCTGTGTGAGTGCAGGGTGAGCAGTGTGCCTGTGTGAGTCCTGGGTGAGTGATGTCTGTGTGAGTGCAGGGTGAGCAGTGTGCCTGTGTGAGTCCTGGGTGAGTGATGTCTGTGTGAGTGCAGGTTGAGCAGTGTGCCTGTGTGAGTCCTGGGTGAGTGATGACTGTGGCAGTGCAGAGTGAGTGATGGTCTGTGTGAGTGCAGGTTGAGCAGTGTGCCTGTGTGAGTCCAGGGTATGTGATGTCTGTGTGAGTCCAGGGTGAGTGATGTCTGTGAGAGTGCAAGGTGAGCAGTGTGCCTGTGTGAGTCCTGGGTGAGTGATGTCTGTGACAGTGCAGGGTGAGTGATGTCTGTGTGAGTGCAGGTTGAGCAGTGTGCCTGTGTGAGTCCAGGGTATGTGATGTCTGTGTGAGTCCAGGGTGAGTGATGTCTGTGTGAGTGCAGGGTGAGCAGTGTGCCTGTGTGAGTCCTGGGTGATTGATGTCTGTGTGAGTGCAGGTTGAGCAGTGTGCCTGTGTGAGTCCTGGGTGAATGATGTCTGTGTGAGTGCAAGATGAGTAGTGTGCCTGTGTGAGTCCTGGTGAGTGATGTCTGTGTGAGTGCAGGGTGAGTAGTGTGCCTGTGTGAGTCCTGGGTGAGTGATGTCTGTGTGAGTGCAGGTTGAGCAGTGTGCCTGTGTGAGTCTTGGGTGAGTGATGTCTGTGTGAGTGCAGGTTGAGCAGTGTGCCTGTGTGAGTCCTGGGTGAATGATGTCTGTGTGAGTGCAAGATGAGTAGTGTGCCTGTGTGAGTCCTGGGTGAGTGATGTCTGTGTGAGTGCAGGGTGAGCAGTGTGCCTGTGTGAGTCCTGGGTGAGTGATGTCTGTGTGAGTGCAGGGTGAGCAGTGTGCCTGTGTGAGTCCTGGGTGAGTGATGTCTGTGTGAGTGCAGGGTGAGCAGTGTGCCTGTGTGAGTCCTGGGTGAGTGATGTCTGTGTGAGTGCAGGTTGAGCAGTGTGCCTGTGTGAGTCCTGGGTGAGTGATGACTGTGGCAGTGCAGGGTGAGTGGTGGTCTGTGTGAGTGCAGGTTGAGCAGTGTGCCTGTGTGAGTCCAGGGTATGTGATGTCTGTGTGAGTCCAGGGTGAGTGATGTCTGTGAGAGTGCAAGGTGAGCAGTGTGCCTGTGTGAGTCCTGGGTGAGTGATGTCTGTGACAGTGCAGGGTGAGTGATGTCTGTGTGAGTGCAGGTTGAGCAGTGTGCCTGTGTGAGTCCAGGGTATGTGATGTCTGTGTGAGTCCAGGGTGAGTGATGTCTGTGTGAGTGCAGGTTGAGCAGTGTGCCTGTGTGAGTCCTGGGTGAGTGATGTCTGTGTGAGTGCAGGGTGAGCAGTGTGCCTGTGTGAGTCCTGGGTGAGTGATGTCTGTGTGAGTGCAGGGTGAGCAGTGTGCCTGTGTGAGTCCTGGGCGAGTGATGTCTGTGTGAGTGCAGGGTGAGCAGTGTGCCTGTGTGAGTCCTGGGTGAGTGATGTCTGTGTGAGTGCAGGGTGAGCAGTGTGCCTGTGTGAGTCCTGGGTGATTGATGTCTGTGTGAGTGCAGGTTGAGCAGTGTGCCTGTGTGAGTCCTGGGTGAGTGATGTCTGTGTGAGTGCAGGGTGAGCAGTGTGCCTGTGTGAGTCCTGGGTGAGTGATGTCTGTGTGAGTGCAGGGTGAGCAGTGTGCCTGTGTGAGTCCTGGGTGAGTGATGTCTGTGTGAGTGCAGGGTGAGCAGTGTGCCTGTGTGAGTCCTGGGTGAGTGATGTCTGTGTGAGTGCAGGTTGAGCAGTGTGCCTGTGTGAGTCCTGTGTGAGTGATGACTGTGGCAGTGCAGGGTGAGTGATGGTCTGTGTGAGTGCAGGTTGAGCAGTGTGCCTGTGTGAGTCCAGGGT
Source organism: Lissotriton helveticus (assembly GCF_964261635.1). Classification (NCBI taxonomy): domain Eukaryota; kingdom Metazoa; phylum Chordata; class Amphibia; order Caudata; family Salamandridae; genus Lissotriton; species Lissotriton helveticus. The sequence goes on from NC_136064.1 coordinate 85,356,946, forward strand.
ATGTGATGTCTGTGTGAGTCCAGGGTGAGTTATGTCTGTGAGAGTGCAGGGTGAGCAGTGTGCCTGTGTGAGTCCTGGGTGAGTGATATATGTGACAGTGCAGGGTGAGTGATGTCTGTGTGAGTGCAGGTTGAGCAGTGTGCCTGTGTGAGTCCAGGGTATGTGATGTCTGTGTGAGTCCAGGGTGAGCGATGTCTGTGAGAGTGCAGGGTGAGCAGTGTGCCTGTGTGAGTCCAGGGTGAGTGATGTCTGTGTGAGTGCAGGGTGAGCAGGGTGCTTGTGTGAGGCCGGGGTGAGTGATGTCTGTGTGAGTGCAGGGTGAGCAGTGTGCCTGTGTGAGTCCTGGGTGAGTGATGTCTGTGTGAGTGCAGGTTGAGCAGTGTGCCTGTGTGAGTCCTGGGTGAGTGATGACTGTGGCAGTGCAGGGTGAGTGATGGTCTGTGTGAGTGCAGGTTGAGCAGTGTGCCTGTGTGAGTCCAGGGTATGTGATGTATGTGTGAGTCCAGGGTGAGCGATGTCTGTGAGAGTGCAGGGTGAGCAGTGTGCCTGTGTGAGTCCAGGGTGAGTGATGTCTGTGTGAGTGCAGGGTGAGCAGCGTGATTGTGTGAGGCCGGGGTGAGTGATGTCTGTATGAGTGCAGGTTGAGCAGTGTGCCTGTGTGAGTCCAGACTGAGTGATGTGGATGGGTGAATGCTGGCTTAGTGATGTGTCAGGGAAGTGTGAGTAATGTGTCTATGAGTGCAGGGTGACTGTGCCTATATGAATGCAGGGAGAGAGATGTATCTGTGCAAGTGCAAAGAGACTTGTCTGGCTACTCCCAGAGATGTATTCGCCAAGCCACCTCTTTCTCAAATGTGCTTGAGAATGCACCATTTGCCCACTTTTTTCAAAATGTTCTCGTGGGAGAACCCCTCGAACTCCTCATAGGTGGTTCGGCCTCACTCGCTGCGCTCGCTCGCCACAGTGCAGTATTTACGTCACACCACTTTCCAATGTCAACAGCCGCCACTGGTGTACAACATTACTAAAACTCATTGTCAAAGCTAATAGCTCTTGCATTGGCGAGACCTATTGGCTTTGCTAATGCTTGTATACTACATGAGAAGACATAAGGCTGACCGACTTCGAAGAGCAGACACCCGGTACCAGCAGTAGACAGAGGAGGAGGAAGGAAGGTAGAGTTAGACGAAGAGTGAACATGTAGAATATGAAATCTGATGAGACTTTAAACAGTCCCAAGTAGACATCCCCCATGAGGGGAAGACTAAAGAAGAGACATGCAGAGCTCTCCGTACAGCACTGTCACTATTGGTGAGTTGTGCCCATTATCCACAGGCAAAGATAAGTAGAGGGCTGTTAAAAACAGCTTTCTACGCCTTGCCTTCATTTCCTCATCTAGCTCATCCCTTTAAAAGCAAAAAAAACAAACGTTTCGCAACAGGAAAATGAAATAATCTTTGAATGTGCAATTGATTTGTGATTCAGAGTTAATCATCACTTAAAAGCTTGTTTGAATGCAGAAGAGGCTTTTTTTTAGATTGATGAGGGCCTGGCATATTCCCAAACAATAAAGTTTTGCAAAAACCATGACAAAACAAAACAAGAATTGCCAAAAGGCCGACAGAGAACGCCAGAGTGTCTGTGCCAACGCTTGTTCTATTCGACTGCTCGGCGAGGTTTCCAGGGTCCTCGCGTGACACATGGTCCACAGAGCAGCAGAATTCCTCTGCTGGCGAGAGGCGTGCAGGAGAGCAGCTCCCGAGTGGGGGAGGTACATGCGTGCTCCTCATGGGGAATCTTATCCCATAAAACTGAGGGGCATATTATCAAGGGATTTATCTCCGCTTTTTTGGCTTTAAAAGCCAAGAAAGCGGAGATAAAATGATCTCCCTATTACCTAGCTGTCGCTAACACCAGTTAGTGACAGCTAGTAGGAGATAGCGACCATCTTGGGCCCCGCTTTGCATGTCAGAGATATTTATCACTAATGACATGCAAAGTGGGCGTGCCAAGATGTTAGCGACTGGAAACAGTCGCTAACATCGCTATCTCCTATTACCAACTTTTGGAGATATTCGCGCTAAGCGCGAATATCTCCAAAAGCTAACACCTGCCCTAAGCAGTTCTTAGCCATGTTATCCAATGGGAGGTGGATAACATGGCTAAGAGCATTAGGTCGGTAATGCATGAATATCGCTGACTTTACAGCGATATTCATGCATTTCGAATGATTTTTATCGCTTAGGATATAAACCTTGATAATAGCAAGGCTCCTAAGCGATAAAAATCGCCGCAACACGGCGATAAAATTATTGCCGCTAAGCCAACATAGCGATAATTATCGCTAGTTGTTGGTAATATGCCCCTGAATGTGGTAGTGAAAACAGTGGTATTCCTAGTCAGAATATTCTTTCTTAGAATGTTATTGTTCTTGCTGGGTGTAGGTTCTGTAAGTGGGGTTTGGGGGATTGTAGGGAAGATCTTTGCCAAGCGTGGATGTGTAAGCTGTCTACTGAGAATAAACTACCTTCTCTCATGAACCTGTGTTTCCAATTACTTCAAAACCCCAATTAAAATCTTGTCTATGTTTCAGACACCACTGCCACTCCATTCATTTGGGGTTTCCTGTTACGGTTCACAATGACGTGGTTGTTGCATCACAATGCAGGTGCACCTTGGTAAGAATTGCCTGGCTTTCCCATACAGGTGACGGGGCCTCTCTATGACTCCACAACGATCTGGATTAAACAATAGAGTTGATATAAAATGAGGAATAACATTGAAAGAACGTTTGTGCTGATAAAAGTCCATTTCAATGTTTGTCTCCAGAAGTGATCTGTTGCATCGTTGTGTTGTGTTGCACGTTTTGCTTCACACTGCATTCTGAGGCAACCAGATGCAACGTGTCTCTCATAATAATGGAGGAATCGCTGGTCGAAGGTTATGGAGATGGGGACGGCAGAGTGGGACCACAAATAGAACAAGTGTTGGTAAAGCCGATATGGCAAAGTCCACCTGCCTTTTGGCAAATTTGTTTTCTTTTGTCATGGTTTCTGCAAAACTTTAATATTTGGGAATATTCAGGCCCGCATCAATATAAAAAATAAGCATTTGACGCAAGCAAAAACGTTTTTTTGTCTAAAAATAAAAACCATACACGTTACCGTAGTACTCCGTGGCACTGAAGAGAACTACTTTGCGTGTGGATGTATCCCCTGTGGAAGGGCGACTTGCTGTTCCTCTTAGTGAAGTCAGCCAATGGCTGAAGGGGGCTGGTACATTGCCACTTAATGCATGCTGGAGTGGGTGGACGACAAATGTGAATGAAACCAATCACAAACCAATGGATAATGTCTGGCTGAAACCCCTCTGAGTAACTATGTTGTACACACAATATTAGTTAACTAACAAGGTCTTTGCGAACAGATCTGAAAAAAAAGGCAATCAGTCTGGCATTGGCAGGAAGCTTCAAGAAAGGGAGTAACAAAGGAGACAAGAAAGAAGGGAGGCAAGAAAGAAAGAAGTCAAGAAAAAAGGAAATACAGGAAAGAGAAAGAAAGAAAGAAAGAAAGAAAGAAAGAAAGAAAGAAAGAAAGAAAGAAAGAAAGAAAGAGGGAAACAGAAAGAAAGCAGGAAAGAAAGGAGGCACACAAGGTAAAGGGAGGCAAGAAAGAAGACATGCAAGAAAGAAGTGAAGAAAGAAAAAGTTGGAAAAAAGGCAAGAAATAAGAAATTAAGAAAGATAGAAAGAAACAAAGAAACAAAGAAAAGAAGGAAGGAAGAAACAAAGAAAGAAAGAACAAAAAGAAGGAAGAAAGGCAGAAAGAAAGAAGAAAGAAAGAAGGAAAGCAGGCAATAAAGAAAGCAGGCAACAAGAAAGAAAACAAGAAATAAGGGAGGCAAGAAAAAGGCCAGAAAGACAGAAGGAGGAAGAAAGTAAGTGTGTAAGTATATGTAAGTAAAAGTATTGTAGAGCATGCATATGCTTGAAGGAGTCGTGGCGCAGATGGTTTTAAGTAAGACGCTAGCACGAAGACACTGCTAGCGAACAACATGAAACCAGCTGGGAAAATATATTAGGAAAGTTAGCATGAAAAAAGCCAAGTTTTAAGCTGTTTACTAAATTTTATTTGGTTGGATTGGGCTCTAAAGTGAATGGGAAGGAGTTCCATATTTGCAGCTGAAGAAAGAGAGACTTCTGCTGCCCCAGCGAGCCTTATTGATTCTGGGGACAGCCACCTTTTTGGTTGAAGCGGATCGAAGCATACGATTGGGAGCATACCAATGGAAGATCCTTTGGAAGTATTCGGGGTCAGCATTGAGAAGGGCTTTATGTGCCATGCATTCGAGCTTTAAAATGGACCCGCTCATGAACTGGAGGCCAATGAAGCTTAATGATGGCCAGAGACACCGACTGAATTTGGGAATTTTCATAAGTAGACGAGCTGGAGTTTGCTCAACAGACACTGTTGGGTGTCCACATAAAGAGGGTTGCAATAGTCAATCCTAGAGATGACTACGGCAATGATGACCATTTTTTGGAGCTCAGGAGTGAAGTATGGCAGCATTTCAAAGCAGAACATCAATCAAAACCTTAGGGGAGTTATTACGACCTATCAATTCGAACCGGTCAGTGATCTGCCCTGCCTCCCACACTTAAAGTCATGAACGCTCACACTCCTAAACATTACTCTCAGTTCCCCCTGTAGGTTTGCCGGGCTCCCCATACTTTCTCCCATTTCCTGGGACAGCCTCGCTTTGATAGACCCCCTTTTACGCCCTCAGGCATGAACTAGGATCCAGAATATAAATTGGTTTTCTGGGTGGATCCGCACTGCCCCTTGCTCTTGCTATGTTTCGCTTAGTTACCCCTGCTGCCAGCAACAACCAGCTCCTCTGATATTTTGGTCCGTTTTCCTTCCCTCATATCATTAACAATTCGTATCCGTGGGGACCTCTAACGCCAGCACCCGGGACATAACCTCTGTGACTCCTCTCCAGTACGCCTGTATTTTCGGGCACTCTCAAAGAATGTGAAAAAACATACCCTCCCAGCCACATCCCGGGAGACGCTCCGGTGAGGGCAATCTCCCAATTTTCACTTGCCTGGTCCTTGCTTAATAGGAGCGATACAAAATTCGAAGCTGGACTAAGGGAAATCAGGCTCGTATTGCAATGTCACGTGGGCTTTGAATGGCCTCTAGCGAGTCATCATCCTCTAAGTTGTAAAGAACCTCCACCCAGGCCGCCCGTAACACCACAACGGATCAGGGGAATAATTGACCACTTTCCGATATATGATGGAGATTGCCTTATCTGGGATATATTCGGTTAAGAGCTGGTCCTTTGTAGGGCGTGCCCCAACTGGAGATATCTTTACCTTTCTGTTTCCTACAGCTCAAATTCTTGACTTAGGTTGCAAATGTTATGTGGACTTGATCCCGCCAAATGTCTCCCAAATTTCTATGCCTAACAGTTGCCAATTTGAGAAGCACCTAGGCCACCAACGTCGTGATGAAAGTCACTGTTCCATAATGGTGTCATATTTGTAAGTCTCCCGTTCCAACCCAGGAATCTTGTGGCCTCCCTCCATACCCTAACTACTCTCTGGGTGTGATGTGGTAACACTTTCTCTCGCCTCTTCTGGTGGAGGAGCACTTTGTGACCTCTGCATCCCGTCACCTATCTATTCACTCTATACGCCGTCTCTTGGCAATCTGCAAAGACCCAATCATTTACTACCAGCAGCTGGGTCGCCCAGTAGTATTTAGTAATATCTGGAATTGCCAATCCACCCTCATAGACCCCTCTCTGAAGCTTAGCAAGCGCTATAGGCAGTGCTCCTTCTCACCACAACAATGTACAGACTTCACATTCAAATTTATGGAAAAACTCCTGTAGAACTCTCTATGAGTATTTTGGAGCACATAGATCAACCATGGGAGTGTCACCATTTTGTATAACGTCGCTTTACCCATAAGGGAGAGCGGTCGCGTGTCCCAATGTTTGACATCCCCTCTCAATCTCTCCAGCTGCAGAGGGAAATTTTTATTCAAAAATTCTGTGGGGTCTCTAGTTACATGGATCCCCAGGTATTAAAATCTACCTGTCACCAAAGGCGCCATACAGGATCGGAGAGTCTCACATTCTCTCCAGCCAGCAGGATGATCAGTGATTTGGACCAATCGACAATTAATGCGATACCCGAGTACCTGCCATACTGCCAACTGTCTATGGAGAGAGTAGGGTTGGAGAAATACAATATAATGTCATTGGCGTATAATGTTATATGCTCCTCTCAGTCTCCATCGCATCTCAGGCCATGCAGCTGCGGGTCTTGCCGGATCCAGGCAGCAAGGTGTTGAACGGCTGGGGCAAAGATCATGGAAAGGTGGCAACCCTGCCTAGTACCCTTCTGTAGGGAAAAGACATGTGAAATCGCTCCATTAACTCGTACCCTTGCCTATGGTTTTTGATAAAGAAGTCGGACCCAGCCACAGAACTTTGGTCCAAAGCCAAGTCTCTTGGCAAAGAGGTGGTTCCATTCAATACTATCAATCGCCATTCAGGCATCTGAGGACATTCCCACAGCCGGGTCTGCACCCGGGCGTCCTGTCAATTGCATCACACCAAACAGGCGATGCAGATTTAAGCGAGTACTCCTATGGGGCACAAAGCCTGATTGGTCCGGGTTGTACACTAGCTGTTAAGATTGTAGGTAATCTGGACGCTAATATTTTTACCAGTACCATAACTTCTATATTTAGCAATATTAGCCTATACAAACTACATTCCGTTGAATGTTTCCCTTTTTATGGATGACTACAATCATGGCTGTCTTTTGGTCTGGTGACATACACCCCTATTCACCCGCCCCTTGAGACATAGCCAACATATATGGGGCTATGTTGTCTACCATTCCTTCATACAATTCCTTTGGAAGGCCATTAGGCCCCACTGCCTTCCCAGATTGGAGCTCCCTTATGGCTGCCACCAGCTCATCCTCAGTTAGGTTGGCCTTCAGTGCCTCCTTGTCTTCTCTAGTGAGTGTATCTAAAGGCAAGTCCCTATAGAGGCCTGCACAATCACCTTGGGACATGAACTCGGTGGAGCTATAGGGCTCCTCATAGTAAGCGGCAAACATGTCTGCAATGGCAGGGCTAGTGGTTTAGAGTTTGTCTTCCCAATCTATTATTTCCAGAACCCAAGATCTGACCAGTCTCTTTTCTCAAGCTAAGCTAGTAACTTATTTGCCTTATCCCCAATATCATATAAGCGACATTGGGCCACCAGTGAATGAATCTGGGTCGCATGCTCTGCTAATGGTCTTATATCATGCTGTCAGAGACGCAAATGGTGTTTTAATTGCACAGCCCTTTCAGTCACCATTCTGACTTCCAGTTTTGCAATCTCCTTCTCAATAGCAGAGCAGCTTAGTGGATGCTCCTTTTTCTCCCGCCACCCTCCCCTGGGCCTGACCCCGCATAAACACCTTAAAAGCTTCCCATAGGCCACACACAGAATCCACTGTCCCAATGCTCTCTGTAAAGTATTGCTCTACTCCCTCTCCAAGTTTTTTCTTTCAGCCCCTTATCTTTCAAATACCATGGGTGTATCTTCAGGGGCAGTACACATTCCCTTTTAGGTCCCTCCACGGTCACTTCAACCGGGGAATGAACTGATATACCCCTTGCATAATGTATGGCTGCTCGAAATGTACCTGCATTTCTGAGGTGAGTGCATATATAGTCTAACCAAGAGAAACTTCCATCGGTAAGGAAGAAATATGGGTATTGGCTCAGCTGTGGGTAGTTTAATTGTCAGAGGTCTGCCATCCCCAATACCTCTAAGAGGGCTCTCAGGGATCCCTGATCAACTAGTGTACCCGCCCCAGTGTCCTTATCTAAGGTTAAGTCCATTACCACATTCATATCACCTCCCAGGACCCAAATCTCATCGGTATGTCTAACAGCATGGCACTCACATCCGGGAATGTGGCCATGTGAAGACGCAGTAGGATGTACAGTGAACAAATGTTTAAGATATTCCCTTACCATGCTCCGGACACAGTGATGTAACGGCCTCCGGGATCTTGCCATATAAGGTGTACCACTATGGGAACTGATTTCTCAAGTAGAATCCCACCCCTCAGGAGTTAGTTGCATATCCTGCATTCACAATTAGTTTATAGCCAAATCTATCAAGCGCTCTGTATTGATTCCCCCAAAGGTTTGTCTCCTAGAGTAGGATGTGGCCTGGGGTGTGCCGTTGCAGGTGCTGAATCACTAGTGTTCACTTTATCTTATACCTCAGACCGTTAATGTTCCAGGTCCAGATATTTAGCTCATTCTTACTATAACTGACCACAACTGAATGCTTTGTCTCTGTAAGGCTCTCCATCCCCCCATTGTCTGCCTAGCTCCTCCACTCCCTCCCACGCTTTTTGGAGCTGTCTCAATGTATTCAGTCCTCCCGCAGATGAGCAAATAAACTTGTACAATTAAAAGAACAATAATCAAAATGTAGAAGCATAAACCTTCATAGCTTCCCTTTTGTAGGGATGGCTGGTGGTTGATAAACCACATAATATACTAAAAATCCCTAACTTCTTCCACCCTGCATCCCAGCATCGTGAGCCTAAAACCGCCTAGCTCCCCAACTCGTAGAGTACCTGTCGCCCCATGATTAACAACTAGAAATGCGGCCACGCTACACTGCCACCACCTAGAATACAGAGATCCATATCCTTTATATGTAACCCCTACCAAATAAATGCATCCTAAATGTTTAATGCCAAAATCTCAATGAGTGATATCTAAAGCTTAGCTAATTCCGATCTATATCCTTTCCACCCTCCCCATCAGAACCATTCCCACCCAGGTTGTACCTCAGGTATAGTATTTAGTCCATCATCACCCTCCTTAGCAATAATACAATAAGGTCCACCCTCACTACTGTGCTCACGTATCCAAATCAGACTCTTTTAGTCACTGTCTTCCAGGAGAGGCAGGATGACTTGATTCTTGCGCTGCCTCCTGGTGTCCAGTTTTGTTCACCTTTGCCCCTTTCCATCCCATAGTTCGCCAGCCCTCAATCCAGCTCCACAACTCCTCAGCGGGGGTAAAGTGCCATGTCTTGCCCTCCAAAATGACACGTAGCTTGGCTGGGTAGAGCATCATATATTTAATCTCTTTTTTTATTTTTATAGTTTTTATACAGCGCAAGCTCAACCCGAAGATATCAAGTATCAGAGCGCTTTAGATGAACACCAGTTTTGTTACACAAGGACACATTGATTTTTGTTAGGCACAGGGAGATTAAGGGATTTGCCCGGAATCACAGGATATTGAGCATCCCTGTTTAGACTTAAACCCGGTCTCCAGCTTCGAGGTTGACTGCTCTAGCAGTAAGGCTACATCCTCTCAACTCTCTTTTGACCTCTTAAAAATGATGTCTCTGCCTCTGCACTTGCAGGGTGAAGTCCGTGAAAAATCATATATTTGCGTCGTCTAGGCGTAGGTCTCCATGTACTCAAGCTGCTTGGAGGATTGTGTCTCAATCTCTATAGTTAAAGATTCTGGTTATAACAGTGCACAGGGGTCCCCCTGGTTTAAGCTGGGAGCCCAGTGCTCGGTGGGCACTCTCAATTGAGAAGAACTTACACAGCCTTTTGGGGCGGAGGGTATTTAGGATCAAGCCTTCCAAGTACAGTTTGATACTGGGCCCCTCTGCCCCTTCTAGAACCCCCACCACTCTAATGTTATTTCTTCTGGACTGTTCTTCCTGATTCTCTAGTTTCCCGTGATAATTGCATTTTGTTTGTAAACGTTTGGACCTGTTCTTCAAGTCTTTTCATTGTGGATTGTAGTTCACTGACCTGGGACTCCGCAATCTTCACCATTTCCGAGATATCATCAAATCCATCTGCAGGTGTTTGACATCTAGTGACTGCATCTAGTTTTGACTCGATTGTGTTCCCTAGGGCTTGGATCACGGCCATTTTCTCTCTGAGGGATGGTTCCTCAGTATGCGCACTAATTTGTGTGTCATGCCCAGTTATATTCTGCGAGGCTCTGGCTGTGGTGCATATTACTACAGCGTATTCGTCCAGGTTGTTTGATTGTGAGGATTTAGACCCACGATTCCAGACAATATCCCCCAATGCCTCTCCCCTCAAGAAGCTACAGTAGTTGCTGTTGTTGTTGCAACACTCTGTATTGGCTGCTAATAGGACTATTGAGTGCCCAATATGTCAGGCGTTTCATTGAGGATGTTTAATATTTAATAATCCTTGTCTACTAATATTGCGTACTCAATATTTCTCAGGAGACAGGTGCGTTTATTGGAGGGGCCGACAGCAAAGCTATTTTCCTCCCCAGTAGACTGAAGGGGCCTAGATCAGAGCCCCCATCTCCGTGGTCCCGGTCACCTCCTACCAGAGAGGACTATGCATATAAATCCCTGGTGCAGGGATCGGCGAGCTAGAATTAAATCAGATGGATTCTATCATGGACCAAGTTCTATCCTGCTCTGGACATGGCTAAAGCAGACCCACTGCTCCACAATTAGCTGTTCATCCAACAAGGTGAGTGTTCATCTCCCTCACAGCAGCTATTCTCCAGTCTCTGGCTGCTCACATTGTCACTGGGGCTCAATCCCCACAGCAGCAAACGCAACTCACACGGCCAACAGTGGAGTTGGGCTGTCCCCAGTCAGCCACCATTCTATCTTCTTCCCCGGGCACCACAGCAAGGAATGCGGGCCATCGGATTGCCCCGGTTGCTTCGGTGCCTTCAAAACAGTACGTGACCTACAGTGCACTCGTGCCTCTGACATTTCTATTGCGCCACCAGACCTTGCTGCATCACCGACTCTTACAGGGGTTGTAGACGTCTCTGTTCCATGGAGCTGAAGGCCCCAGGCCAGGCCATCACTCTTGCCCGCTGCCCTTCAGCCTCCTCACAGGTCTGTCAGCGTGGCCGCAGTCTGTCTCCACTCACAGCTCATTTACAACATCACCTCTGGGCTGACCCTTCTGCCACTTCCAGCAGCCTTTTCTCGCACAGTTTACCACCAGTGCCACCGTAAGTCAGCTCCCCCAGTCCCGATCAGGCCTCTGCAGTCCAGTCGGACTCACCGCCAAGAGGCTCCCAGGTCCCTGCCAATCTCAAGCTTTGCAGGCTGAGTTCGGCAGCAGAATCAGCTGCAAAGCACTCTGCAGGCACAGTACCGTCCAGGCAGGCTAGTGTGTGCTGGCTCTATTCGTATTATGGACAGATGTGGAAGGGATTATTCTCTGGCAGCCTTGGAGCTGTCTCAGTGTGCGGCCATCTTGGTTGGTGGTTAGCCAAGCCCCTCTTTTTTCAAAATTCTTAACAAGTAAAAACAAGATGAAGTTATCTGATTGATTTGGTCAGAGAAAGATAGTTTGCTGTCAAAGAGGACACCTAGGTTTTTAGTTTTTTACTACGGGAGAAGGAAGCAGGTCAAGGTTTCGAGACCATCTGGAGACAGTCCAATAGGACATATATTTTCAGTGTTATCAGAGATTAATTTAAGGTAGGTGTCCTTCATCCATCTGACAATTTGCTCTAGGCAGTAGTATGTGAAACATTTGGCTACCTCTTCGGCATCACACGAGACTGAAACTACAATCTGTGTGTCTTTGGCATAGGAGATAACAGAAAAACCACAGGAGCGGATCAAGTTCGCCAAAGGAGTGACATAAATGTTGAAGAGTGTGGGACTTAATGAAGGTTCCTACGGGACCCCATACGGAAGAGAGAATGGTTCCGATGTAACGTCCCCCAAAGATACCACTTGCTCTCTGTTAACCAAGAATGAGCACAGAAAGCAGCGCCTTGGATTTCAGGGGGTGAAGAGGAGACTGCGGGACAGAGACATGAAATATGCCATGCTTTTCCCGGCTCGCCTGCGTGTGGTCTACAATGATAGAACATTTTTCTTTGATCATCCTGGAGCAGCCAGCGACTGGCTGGACTCACTGCCCCCTCGAGAACACTTTGACCGTCCTGATCACTCCGGTGGTGCGGGGGACGGCCCGGTGGAGCAGGAATGAGGAGCGAACTCGGCTCCCGGGCCGCCATGTTGACTTTCGGCAGTGGTTTCATGCTACGCAACTATTGTTTGCTATTGTGTTGTCAGAACGGGGTGTGGGCGGGAGTCGGGTGAATCTTCCTCCTCTGGGGTTCTTTTCGTAGATTAGTTGTATCTTAGGGTGACAGGCACACTGCAAGTTGGGGTGGCTCTCGAGTCTTACGCAGGGGTGCGGGGTGGGGGGTATGATGATGTTTTGGGGGGTTGAGGGGTTTCGATTTTTGTTTCTCTGTTTTCTTCAAGGCACTGTACTGATGATCTTCTGTATTTACGTGTTGCGTTGGGGGTGGGGGGGGCCTTGGGGTGGCCTGTGGGATGGGGGATAGGGGACTACGTATACTGTGTTGGAACGTCAATGGGTTGGGTGATAGAATTAAGAGGGGGGTGGTTTTGCAGATGCTGCGACGCTTGTCTCCGGATGTGGTTTTGCTTCAGGAGACGCATCTGCTCGGCAACACGTGCCAGGCACTGAATAGGCGTGGCTATCGTCTCATTGCACACTCAGGTTTCACTTCTGGCTCCAGGGGGGTGGGTATTATGGTTCGGGCCTCCCTCCCTCTCGCTGTAGACGATATTATACTTGATGATAGAGGGCGGTACGCCGCCATTGTTGGGCGCTGGGAGGGGAAGGTGATCACTCTGTTTTCGGTCAATATACCTCCGGGCCTCCAAACTACGACTTATGCCGATCTGGGAAGAGTGATTCTGGGGGTCCCCGAAGGTTTGCTGGTGGTTGGGGGGGATTTTAATTCGGTAGTGTCTGGGACATTTGACCGTTACCCTCCCCGTGTTATCGCACAATCTCAATCCTGGTTGGGGGACTTCCTGGAGGCGCTGGGGCTGGCTGATTGCTGGTGTTTACATCATCCTGGGCAACGCCAGTATACCTTCCACTCTGGGGCCCACGGTAGCCTTTCGAGACTTGATTATGTACTGATGCCCTCCTCTCAGGCTTCCCTTATAGGGGAGGTTAAACATCTAGCCAGGGGTATCTCGGATCATTCCCCGTTGTGGTTGGTTGTGAACGCACATCTGGGTTCGGAGGGTCGTCTCGCCCCGATTAACCCGTGGTACCTCCGCGATCCTAAGATCAGGAAGGAACTCCTTGCAGCGATCAATCACTACTTTGCTGACAACGTTGGTTCAGTGACCTCTTCTGTTTCTCTATGGTAAGCGTACAAAACTGTAATTCGAGGCCAGGCCCTCTCATCGATTGGCCATGTTAAGAGATGTAGGCGGGAGGAGGTCGTCCGTCTTGAGTCTGAAGTTTCCGCCCTTGAAGGGGAGTTGGATTCTGGGGTCTCCCCTGAGAAGCTGCACCTTCTAAACCTGAAACAACTTGAATATAGAGCGCTGGTGACTGATGCTGCGAAAGAGATGGGTCGTGAACGGCAGGGGCGGCTGTATGATGTGGGTGATAAGGCTGGGAAATTGCTGGCTTGGTTGGATAGGAGAGAATGCGCGAGTCGGGTAGTTCCTGTTGTGGTGGATGAAAATGGTGTGGACATCACTGATCCGGCTGGAATCGTGACGCGATTTGCTGACTATTTTCGGGTGGTGTACTCCTCGGTGTCCGATCGGCCGGAGCAGGACTCCCACTTGCTTCTACGTCATATCTCGCTCCCATGCCTGTCTGATCAAGAGAGGGATCTGTTGGAAGCTCCGCCCACTGCGGATGAGATTGCGACCGCAATCCGCTCGATTCGCTCGGGGCGGGCCTCGGGCCCGAATGGGCTCCCCATTGAACTTTATAAGCTCTGTCCGGATGTACTGGCGCCGTATCTCCGATCGATGTTCTTGGAGTCACTGGAGGAGGGATTTCTTCCCCCTGACCAGAGGCTGGCCTCCATAGTAGTTATCCATAAGGAGGGTAAGCCGCGTGACCGTTGTGAATCCTTTAGACCTATTTCCCTGATCAATGCTGAACATAAGATCCTAGCTAAAGTCCTTGCTAATCGTCTGGTGTCTGTTGTAGGCGGTCTGGTTCACCCGGACCAGTCCGGCTTTATACCGCACCGAAACACGGCACTTAACCTTAGGCGACTGCATGGAGTCCTCGCGAGAGCGGGGACTCTGCGGGAGCCGGCCATCTTGGCGTCCTTGGACGCCACCATGGCGTTTGACACGATCGAGTGGCCTTATCTTTGGGCGGTCCTCAGTAAATTCGGTTTTGGTCCCGCCTTTATTCGCTGGGTGCAATTGCTCTATGCTGATCCCTTAGCCAGGGTGGTGGTGAATGGGCGGGCCTCGACCCCCTTTGCTCTTGGTAGGGGGACACGCCAGGGTTGTCCTTTGTCCCCGCTCTTGTTTGCCCTAGCTCTGGAACCACTGGCGGCTTGGTTGAGGTGGGAACCGTCCTTGAAGGGAATTAGATGGTCCCCGGACTTTGAGGATCGGATATCTCTGTACGCAGACGATATACTTTTGTACCTTACGTCACCTCGAAAGTCGTTAATCGTCCTTTTTGATGTTTTGACTTCCTTTCATTAAAATTCCGGTCTAGTTATCAACTGGTCGAAATCCTGTATTTATGTTCTTTCCGGTGACGCTCCGCTTTTGCCTCGTGGCTGTCCCATCTCGGTGGCGCCGGAGGGTTTTAGGTATCTGGGGATCTTTATTACCTTGGACCCCGCACTTCGATATAAACGCAATTTGCTGCCCCCCCTCCAGCGCCTCCGTGCGGATGTTGGAACGTGGAGTCGGCTTCCTCTCTCTCCCCTGGGACGAGCAGCGTTGTTTAAGATGACGTCGCTCCCCCGATTTCTCTATGCGCTTCAGAATACGCTCGATGTTGTACCGGCTAGCTATTTTCGGGAGATTGAGGGCCTCCAGAGGCAGTTGCTATGGGGGGGCCGGTCTCGCATTGCCCTTTCGAAGCTTACACTCCCGTGGTACGATGGCGGCATCGCTCTCCCTGACATCCGTCGCTACTACTGGGCCTCTCAGCTGGGGGCCATCAATCATGGCACCTACACTCCTTCGCCAAATCCGGCCTTTGCGATGGATAAATGGTTGTTGCCCGGTGGTGACTACAACAGGGCTCTGTATGCGAAGTTGACCATCGGGTCACTTACGGGGCCCACTAAAACAGTCGTGCAGGTGTGGCATCGGGCCACAGCTGCTACAGGCTGGGCTGATAGGTTGACCCGTGCCACGCCGCTTTATGCCTCGGATAAACTTGGCTCCCTCTGGCGGTCGAAGGGGTTCGATCGATGGGACATGATTGGGATCAGCAAGGTTGATGATGTATGGATCAAGGGTAGGATCAAGTCGTTTGATGAAATGAAAGTTGAATATGGGCTGAATGATAAAGAATCCTTTCGATATGCGCAGGTCCGACACGCAGTCCTGTCTGTTTTCCCCCTGGGCTCGGATGTTCCGGAAGCGTCCTCGCTTGAGGATTGGATACTGGATGGGCATGTCCCTGATAGTACGATCTCCCTCATATATAAAAAGTTAATCAATATTAGGATTGATCTATTGGATAGCCTTCGGGAGTTGTGGACTAGTGATGGTCTGGAGCTGGATGATGAGGACTGGCAGGCTGCGCTCTCTTCTCCTAAGGAGGTAGCTATTCCGGCAAGCCTTCGATTTGTCCAGCTCAAAATTCTTCATAGGGTATATGTGACTGGTCCGCGTCTAGTGCGCATGGGATTCTCGGCGGATGGATTGTGCAGACGTGGTTGCGGTATGGTGGCCACGTTCCTACATATCATTTGGGAATGCCCTGCTGTACTACACTATTGGAATCGCGTGCATGATGTAATGAGTGAGGTTACGGGTGTGCAGTTGAAGCCTGAAGCGCGGAGATGCTTGTTGAATGTTTGGGAACCGAATGATTGTACCCAAGCGCAGCTTCGATGGGTGACACTGGGTAACATGATAGCCAAGCGTGACATTGCCCAGCTTTGGGGCGCTCAGAGGCCTCCTACGGTTCTGGCATGGCAACAGAACATGGACTGGTCCATGTTTTGTGAAAAGACTGTGTATGTCTCCCGGGGCAGACCTGGGAAGTGGGGGAAAATTTGGACTCAATGGAACGCGTACCGTGGAGATATATGTACCCCCCCCCCTTTCGGAATTTGATACCGACTTGTCTTCCTCCCAACCTGATGTTTCCTCCGCAGAAGTATAGATATATTGATTGTTTCTGTTTTCCTTTTCTTCCCCCCATCCCACAATATATTTTGAATGCGATACTGTAAGCTTTACGTTTGGACCCCCCCCCCCCCGCAAAACCACATGGTGACATGCTTGTACTGGACTGCCTTGTTTTCTTTTGTTTTTCTGTTTTCTTGTTCTTTGCCTTCAATAAAAAAGTTTTCAAAAAAAAAAAGAATGAGCACAGAAGGGAGAAGGCAGAATCGATGATACCAGTGCGCTCCAGCCGGTTGGTGTTATCGAACGCGGCCGATATGTCAAAAAGAATCAGCACTGCCTTGCCATCCTTATCAACTAAGGTCCTGATTCCTGCTAAGAGCAGTCTAAGAGATGGTGTTCTTCATGGAAAGTCACAAGATCAGCATTCATGGCTTTTGCAAGAATGTTGGCCGTCAAAGGAAGGCCTGAAATGGGTCGGTAATTTTTCACATCTTGGTGGTCAAGAGAGGGCTTTTTAAGCAAAGTAAGTACTGATGCCTTCTAACAAGCTGAAGGAAAATGGCCTGAAATCATTATCTTGTTCATAAATTCTAAAAGCTGTACTGATACGGTACCAGAGATGCCATGAAGAACATTGGGAGGACATGGGTCAGGAGGGGCACCTGGTTTGGTGACCTCGGTAAGATTAGCAAACATTTCACCAGTGAGAGGGGTGAAGGAAATAAAAACATTGGGTGTTTCACTGCATCCAACATTCATGGATTCAATGGACTTGCTGTCCTGATCGCAGGTGAATTCATTGAAGATTAGGTTTACCCTTGATTGCAAGAAACCAGCTGGTTTATTGCACAGGGATTAGTCAGGTGCTATGGTGTTATTATTGTTACAGTTAGCCAAAGTTTCACTGTTTTAGATAACTCTTTAGAAGAGTTGTTTGTGGTGTTGATTTTATGCGTGGAAGATCTAGCTTTTTTTAACTATAATCAAAGACTTATAGTCGCTAATGAGTTGTTTGTATTTTTTTCTTATCAGGGCAATAGTTTCTCCTTCATTTGTCTTCCTGATGTCAAAATTTTTGTTTGAATGGTTTTAGCTCTTGCGAGGACCACAGAGCAGATGGCTTCCTTCTATGGTTTTTATTAATCTTTACAGGGGCAAACTGGGTGACTGCGGAGTCAATCCAATCAACAAAGTTTACAGTAGCTGTTTCAATATTATTTCCAAGGATAGGTTGAGACTTTAAAGGGATGTTGTTTAGTTTAGTCTTGACAATTTTATGCCAAAGGCGGATTTTAATCATAGTGGCTATATCGTGGCTAGGGCAGTTATTGATAGGAACTTTCAGACTGGTCCTTGACATACCCCGCCGCAGCCACATCATGCAACATCTCTGACAACTCCCATGGCTCCCAGTCAACAAAAGAATCCCCTTCAAGCTCCTCATTCACACCTACACAGCTCTACACGACAAAGGACCAGCATACCTGAACCACCGCCTCACATTCCACGTATCCACCAGACAACTCCGTTCTGTCCAACACACCCTAGCCTCCGTCCCCAGGATCCACAAGACCAGAACCAGAGGAAGTTTGTTCTCCCACCTTAACGTCAAGACCTGGAACACCCTGCCCCTCCACCTCAGGCAACCCGCGTCGCTGATCCAATTCAAGAAGGATCTCCAGACCTGGCTCTTCGAATGATCCTCCACCCAGTACAACCAGCAGCTTGGTCCCCCAGCGCTTTGAGATGCTCACGGGTGAGTAGCTGCGCTATACAAGCCCCTGACTGAATGAGCATGAGTGTTATTGCCTTATGGTCTGTCCAGGTCAGGGGAAGGACTTTCTCAACACTTAAATCAGGATTACTGGTGAAGACCCCATCAAGAGGGTGGTTTGCCTAATGGGGCTCCGTATTAACTATTTGAGTAAGGTCGAAGCTAAGCAGGTTATTAATTAGATGTCCTGTATTATTGTTCTCTAAGATCTCTAAATGAAAATGTAAATCCTCAAAGAAAGGAAAGTTAGGGAAATCCATACAAGATTCTGTGAATTTGATTAAAGTTTGAATTAATTTTGTTCTAGTCCTGGGAGGCCAGTAGATTGATATGCAATTAAAGGCACCAGTATTATTTAATAAAAAATAAGCATAAGGGCTTCACAGTCTAAATGTGTAACAGGCTGAAATGCGATAGATTATCGCAAGCCCACAACTGCGTTTAGCTGGCCGGTCCAGTCTGGAAATGTCATAACCCACTGGAATGGCAATTCTTAACCCCTTCGCAGCTGGGGGGATTCCCCCGCTGTGCTGAGAGGCGGGGGGGCACGTATAGCGCCCCCATGCTCATGACGAGGTCAGCTCGTAATGAGCCACGGTGCTCCGGTGCTCATGACGAGCTGAGCTCGTCATGACCGCGCCCGTTCCAATGGAACGTTCAGCACAGCAGGGGAATCAGCCCAGCGTGCGAGCGTTCCACGGAACGGGCGCGGTCATGACGAGCTGAGCTCGTCATGAGCACCGGAGCGCCGTCGCTCATGACGAGCTGAGCTCGTCATGAGCATCCAAGAGGTTAAATCTGGGTCCAATGTAGAAACAGTCCAGGGTTCAGTCACAAAAACTATATCTGGGCAGTAATGATCAACAAACATGGAAAAGTCACATTTATTTTTGATAAGAGATCATGTATTAAGGAGTGTGAAGGTAAGTGTGTCCAAGGGATGGTTAGATTCTAGGGTTATTAAAGGAGAATACAACGAAGTGCAAGCCTCAGCTTCAAAGGAGTATTTGGCTTAAGTAAAAAATTGCAATTTTTAGAACGAAAACAGTTGGTATTAGAGTCAAATTTGGAGGAGTTGCAAAAATTGTTCCTATCTAGGTTGAGAAGCTCCAGGAGCATTCCCCTTGAGTGAATTTGGGTAAAGAAACAGTCATGGGTTCTGGCGCAGTGTGCAGCCCCTCCACAGATGAGCACAGGTGGGATTGCCTTTGGCACACCTTCAGGCACCAGCGGCGCGCCCGCTGCGCACATCACCTATGCGGACATGCTTCACAGTCCTTCCAGAGGGCAGGCATCAAGGGGCGTGGCTGGGGTCAATGCCAATTCCAAAGTGCAATTAAGCACTTCTGCAATCAAACGATGGGGATTAACCAAAATATGCTAACTTGGGTCAGCAACCCCTTCTTACTGCACAGGTTCCCCTGTGTGGCAAGAATATTGGAAAGGAATAGTCAAATTAAAATAATACTGTAAAAGATAAAAAAACATAAAAGTATTAGAAAAGAGACGTGAAAATTTTCAATTGTGGAGGGGCAAAATAGGAGTCAAGCATCTCATAAGATGGCGGAACGGGAGAGGCTACAAGGAAAACAAACCACCGATTCAGATGGCTGCAATAGGTAAGCTGCACTGACACGCTTTATGGTCCTTTAACCCCTCCCATGCTCATGACGAGCTCAGCTTCTCATGAGCCACGGTTGCCGTGTGCTCATGACGAGCTGAGCTCGTCATAACGGCTCCCACGCTCGCACGCAGGGCTAATTTCCCCGCTGTGCTGAGCGTTCCAAAGAAATGGGTGTGGCCGTAACGAGCTCAGCTCGTCATGAGCACACGGCCACCGTGGCTCATGACGAGCTGAGCTCGTCACGAGCACCGGGGCACTGTGCACGCCCCCACGCCACCACCACAGCGGGGGAATTACCTCCACGGCCAAGGGGTTAAGAGGGACGGCATCAAGGAGCATGGCCGGGGCATGGCCAAGCTCCGAAGTGGGATTATGTACTTCTGCAATCGAATGAAGGGGGGTCACCAAAATATGGTAACTGTGGTCCAGCAACCCCTTCATACTGCACAGGCTCCCCTGTGTGGTAAGAATACTGGAAAGGAATAGTCAAGTTAAAATAATAGTATGAAAGATAAAAACACATAAAAGTAACAGAAAAGAAGCAAGACATTTTTCAACTGTGGAGGGACAAAATAGGAGCCAGGCACCTCCTAAGATTGCAAAAGACACACAGATGATGGACGGAATGCAGAGCAAATCAAACATTCACCCCGAGTCAAGAGATTGTTGTGAATGTATCTAGGACCCTATTTAAATATTCCCGATACATGCCCTTATACGGTTATAACAAAACATGTCCTTGTAAAGGCATAGGAATCATACCCATATTTAGTCATAGCCAATGCAGTCCAAATACGGCAAGGCTACTCCCATAGACTCCTAGAAAGTACAACACGTTCTTTAAACAAACCAAGCCTCCAGCAGCCCGGGAAATCCCCCTGCTTTTGTTTTGATTTGTGCAAGAACTCCTGGAGTCCAGAAAGAACGGTAATTTCTTAGTGACGTCTTATGTCCAACCTTACGTCAAACTCGGCACCTTCCAGGTATAAATATACCAACATTTGCCTTAAGCAAACACATGGTTGTTTGGAGCAGAGCGGCTATCTACTTGCCCGAAGCCCAGCTGAAGTGAGAGCCGAAGGAAGCCGACCCTCCCCTTGACGCACTGAGAGAGGCGCTGTCTTTTCACTTGCCGAGAAATCCAGCTCCAGTGTTTCCAGTCACCCTTGCGGGTTGCTGGGAAATCGAGTCCACGCACGGAACCTGGGCGTCATCCTGGACTCCTCACTCTCGATGACCAGACAGGTCAACGCCGTTTCATCATCTTGCTTCAACATCCTTCGCATGCTCAAAAAAACATTTAGCTGGATCCCCACCGAAACTAGAAAAACGGTCACCCAAGCACTGGTTACAAGCCGCTTGGACTACGGAAACACCCTATACGCCGGTACCACCGCAAAACTTCAGAAAAAACTCCAACGCATCCAGAACGCATCAGCCAGACTCATACTAGACATTCCGCGTAAAGACCACATTTCTGGTCACCTGAAAAACCTCCACTGGCTCCCCGTCAATAAGAGGATAACATTCCGCCTCCTAACCTACGCACACAAAGCACTTTACGAACTTGGACCCGAATGCCTCAACACACGACTTTCCTTCTATACCCCCTCCCGCCAGCTACGCTCCTCCCACCAAGCCCTTGCTGCTGTACCTCGCATCAACAAAACCACCATGGGAGGAAGATCCTTCTCCTACCTGGCAGCCAAAACCTGGAACTCACTTCCCATTCACCTTCGCCTCACTCAGAACCACCTAGTATTCAGAAAGCAACTTAAAACCTGGATATTCGACAAGTAATTCCCCACCCTTCTCCAAGCGCCTTGAGACCCCCTGGGTATGTAGCGCGCTATATAAATTAATTGAATTGAATTGAATTGAAAGTCCTGAGAAAGAGATACAAGACCTCCTTCCTTCTATAACCAAGGTTAGATCCTTAGTGAAATTCTTGATTCAGATTCTTGGCAAAAACTAACTTAACTTAAACTGCAGCTCATATACTCCTTCCCACGTACTAGGCGTAGGTTAGGTACATCGGGGTAGGCGTATCTTAGAAGCACCAGTTGAGTACGTTTAGTCAATGATTTTATGTATGTATATATTTTATCCATTTTAAGTATCATATGGCTCAGAAAACATATCAATGCTTTTACAGTATTATTTCATAATACTACTTTTACTGTACGCACTTTACTTTATAACAAGTATTGCAATTTTGGCAATTCACTTCTCTTGCAAGAGAAAGAGGACTGCTCAATAAATAACACCTTTTATTGAAAACGCCCGTCTCTCTATTTCTCTGCACTCTGTTGAAACTAAGCATGCACGATTGACTGAGTGAAATAGCTGTCTATTGTTTTCACACGACTCTGGAGATATACTCCTTGTTCTGGAGGGAGCAAAGTTGTCATGTTTATGCGGTTGTCAGAAACTAATCCCTTCTTGTCTAATCAGGAAAGTTAACTCCTTCCTGTTCATTCGAGAAAGTTTCTAGTGACCTCTGAGCTAGCTGGCATACCTAATTAAGTCTAACATATTCAGTAGAGACCTAGATGACCTCAGTCCTACGTCTAAACTATTGTTTATGTTATTCCAATGCGCAGAGCCTATTGGGAATATAGGAACTACACTACATGGCGCCCAACGTTTGGTAAGGCGATAATCTAACGCAAGATACTAGAGTAACTCAGTCGTGCTTTTCACACAGACCCCTTTTTCCTGTAAAAACTCCAATAGACTTCTGGAGTGGGTGAAAGGTTAATATCCGCCGAAACTTAGTAGGATGAGAATCCTATGTATTAGTTTTTGGTTTAGTCAACGTTGAAGAATACAGTGTTCCAAAATATTGTGCACCTAATCTTTGTTTCCTTGAAACTTGCTCTGCAACAAAAAACTTTTTGTCAGAAAAATGACGGAAAGTGATGATGAAAGAGAGAGAGCTAGAATAGCAGCTCAACTTATAGCGGATGACACAAGTCTCCGAGAAGAAGACCCGAATGCTATAATCATTCCGGTAAATGTAAGAAGAACTATAACTCTTAAACATATAGAAAATGGACTATCATCAAGAGGTGGTACAGTCATATTTGTGGTAGAGGCCCATGAATATCGGCAGACAGAGGTATTCTATTCATGGATACATTTTCCAGCAGCACACGCTGTGACACAAGATTTTCACTATTACAAAATAGAGGAATCTCCAGAGGAATACGCTCCTTTCGAGGACGTTGAAATTCCACTAACATACCATGAGCACCTGCTCTGGTTTAATGGCGCCCTAAAACATCAAAATCACATCACCAGTCTCGGTCCACTAGGTAGACCAGGAGCCACATGGCCGGTTCTAGCCAGTTACACACCACATCCCGACATTGAAAAAATGTCAGACCGAGAACTTTTAGCTCAGCTAAAACAAATCATTAAAATACATAGACAATTGTTCCAATATGCCATGCGGACTTCAACAGTCCAACCAGCAATAAAAATTCCACAGCATACCCCTCACCAGGGGAACACAAATAAAATCACACCACAGAATATACAATCAGCCATTGGCAAAAAACCCGCAAAACGGGAACACATTCCATTCTGGTTAGCTCAAAAAATCACTCAAATAGAGGCAGTATTTCCTGATACTACACCTCATGACAAACACAGAATTCTGAACATCTGTCTTCCAATGGGGATCGCACCACATGTGGAGGACTGTGACACTTGGGGCACAGTCTTTGCTTCGATATACACAAAAACAAATGGTGTTCCGTCCATGGCGGTTATACCAGACGTATTAAGACAGATTCAAAATGAATACGGTCCAGAACCTGCTTTAACTCTAGGTATGAAATTACTGAAAGACTTTAAGCAAGTCTCGGCTATATTACTAGTCAACATAAAAGGAGAAGCAGCATCTGTGGCGATCCGCCAGAAATTGAAAGTAACAGATATAGCAGAACAACCTTTTGAACTTGCCAGAATCATAGAAAAATCCTATGAAGAACTAGGTAGAGATAGTTTGGGTGGGAAACTACTAAACCACAACTAATTGAAAATCCTGATAAAACATTTATCAAGAATAATCTCAACACTCCAAAAAAGAGGCGGGAGGGTAATAAACAGACTACTCCCAGAGAAAACCAGTTTCAGTCCAGAGGAAGATCTCCTCAACGAAGAGATAGATCTCCAGAACGAGGAGGCAAGTCTCCCCACAGGGAGCACTCTGAAAAAAGATACAACCTTAGAGATAGGGATAAATTGAGAAAACCTGACAGATATCAAGATAATGATACTCGTCCCTCTCGATCTTTTCAGACTTCCTCACAGAAATCGGAAAGAAGAGGATGGTCAGGACACAAGGAAGAGCACGTCAAGTCCAAAGACAAGGAACCTGCTCATCAAAGTAAAAAATTACAATTTCCAAAAAAGAAGGTAGCCAGTATTAAAATAAAACATGCCGAGGATTCTGAGGACACAACTGAAAAACGGAGAATGGGCCCAGACAATGCTAGACAGCGCAGTAGAAGTGACCACAGCTCTAAAGATCCTGATGAATCTTCTGGAGACAGTGGACACAAATGAATACATTCAGGTGAAAACTGCAGACACCAGGGTTAGCATACCCCATAAATTATATGAAATAACATTATGTATAGAGGAGGACAAAACTAAGAAAATAAAGGGTCTCTTTTGGGATAACCTTTCTAAAGGCTATGACATCCTTCTAGCAGAAAAAGACTGGCCACCAGAGTTTGTCAGGGAGTGCCCACATGGCGAAGAAATGATTATGCCTGCCTTCTCAAATTAAATTCCAATTCATAAAAAATGCACATTTGCAAGAAAATGGGCAGTAGCCCAAACCCCTGCATTATATAAAAATCATGTAGGATGGGATGAGGATTCTCCTCACCACAAAATTCAGTTAAAAAATCAACCGACTACACAGAGGCAGTATCCTGTTAAGCAAGAAGCTAAAAAACAAGTCAGGGAGATCTCAGATCAACTTGAATATCAGGGGGTGATTGAAACATGCTCCTCACAAATGAAAAATCCTTTGTTTCCTGTCTCCAAGCCAGACGATTCATATCGTCTAGTTTTGGACTACAGACTAAGCATGGGCGTAAAATCCGTTCCGCTCGCGGAATTTGCGGATTTTCGGCAAATTCGCAATCCGCGAACTCTAGCGAATTTGCCAAAAATCCGTAAATTCGCACGCGGTGGATTTTTTTCTTAGTGATACAATTTTGCGGCGAGCGGCATTCACTTACCGTCATTCAGCGTTTGCAGAGTTGTTTTTCTCGATATTTTGCGAGTGCTGCGCCATTTTGGATCTTGCTGCGGGATCCCGCGGGAGTTTGTCGACCGCGATTACGTCATCGCGCCTTGCCACCTTGCACAGCACGCATCGCGAGAGTTCGCAATTGCGAACACGTAGGTGTGGCGGGCAGCAACAATCTCGCACTTGCGAAATACAGATTTTGCAATTCTGCACAAGAAATCCACCAGCAAACAGCATAAACCTTCAGAAAATGATGATTTTTATCAGAATCACTCCTCAGGTTGACATTTGCCTGCACTTTTTTTAGCAAGGAGTCCATTTTGGAAGGAAGTGCCCCAAAGTCTCCAACTTCCTGTTCCTGTCCAGCAGGCTCCTCCCAGTGCTTTCTTCATGTGCTGGTCACTTTCATTTGGACCTTGACCTGGAAGGATTACTCTTTGTGGATGCTGCTGGATATTTGGATTTAAGGCCTTTTTGACTTTCTTTGGATCACTTTTGGATTAGAAATCAACTTTCACAAGTAAGTTTGTTTGGGGCATTACAGTTGCTGCAACTACAATTTTGGAACTTTTTCAGAACATTAAATAAAATATATTGTGGGTAGCCACAGTATCCAGTAGGACCAGGGTTAGTTATGGGTGCATGATACAACTGTTTTGTTGAATTTAAACATCATTGAGGCCATGGATGGGCTGGGATTGTGCTGAATTTTGTGTTTTTTGTCCATTTTTTTGGGGCTGCTGTTGTGACCTTTTGCCCAGGGGTAGTGAGTGGTGCATGGACTGAGTCTGCCTGTGGGGTCTCTTTAATGTAAACATCCTGGATGGCATTGGATTGTGGTGATTTTTGTGTGTTTTTCGGGTTTTTTGCGGTGTTCTGTTGATGTGGACTGGCCATGTGGGTGGTGGTGGCCATTTTAAGTGCTTGTACAGGCAGGCCCTCCACATGTGCTTGGGGTGCAAGGGGCCATTTTGAAGAGAGGCAGTGTCTGAGGCCTGCACCCATTTTGCCTAGCTTTCATCCATTATGCCCAGGGGTAGTGAGTGGTGCATGGGCCTAGTCTTTCTGTGGGGTGTCTTCTTGAATTTAAACATCATTGAGGCCATGGGTGGGCTGGGATTGTGCTGAATTTTGTGGTTTTTGTCGATTTTATGGGGCTGCTGATGGGGCCTTTTGCCCAGGGGTAGTGAGTGGTGCATGGACTGAGTCTGCCTGTGGGCTCTCACTCTCTTTAATGTAAACATCCTGGATGGCATTGGATTGTGGTGATTTTTGTGTGTTTTTTGTTTTTTTTGGGGTGTTCTGTTGATGTGGACTGGCCATGTGGGTGGTGGTGGCCATTTTGAGTGCTTGTACAGGCAGGGCCTCCACATGTGCTTGGGGTGCAAGGGGGCATTTTGAAGACAGGCAGTGTCTGAGGCCTGCACCCGTTTTGCCTAACTTTCATCCATTATGCCCAGGGGTAGTGAGTGGTGCATGGGCCTAGTCTTTCTGTGGGGTGTCTTCTTGAATTTAAACATCATTGAGGCCATGGGTGGGCTGGGATTGTGCTGAATTTTGTGGTTTTTGTCGATTTTATGGGGCTGCTGATGGGGCCTTTTGCCCAGGGGTAGTGAGTGGTGCATGGACTGAGTCTGCCTGTGGGCTCTCACTCTCTTTAATGTAAACATCCTGGATGGCATTGGATTGTGGTGATTTTTGTGTGTTTTTTGTTTTTTTTGGGGTGTTCTGTTGATGTGGACTGGCCATGTGGGTGGTGGTGGCCATTTTGAGTGCTTGTACAGGCAGGGCCTCCACATGTGCTTGGGGTGCAAGGGGGCATTTTGAAGACAGGCAGTGTCTGAGGCCTGCACCCATTTTGCCTAACTTTCATCCATTATGCCCAGGGGTAGTGAGTGGTGCATGGGCCTAGTCTTTCTGTGGGGTGTCTTCTTGAATTTAAACATCATTGAGGCCATGGGTGGGCTGGGATTGTGCTGAATTTTGTGGTTTTTGTCGATTTTATGGGGCTGCTGATGGGGCCTTTTGCCCAGGGGTAGTGAGTGGTGCATGGACTGAGTCTGCCTGTGGGCTCTCACTCTCTTTAATGTAAACATCCTGGATGGCATTGGATTGTGGTGATTTTTGTGTGTTTTTTGTTTTTTTTGGGGTGTTCTGTTGATGTGGACTGGCCATGTGGGTGGTGGTGGCCATTTTGAGTGCTTGTACAGGCAGGGCCTCCACATGTGCTTGGGGTGCAAGGGGGCATTTTGAAGACAGGCAGTGTCTGAGGCCTGCACCCATTTTGCCTAACTTTCATCCATTATGCCCAGGGGTAGTGAGTGGTGCATGGGCCTAGTCTTTCTGTGGGGTGTCTTCTTGAATTTAAACATCATTGAGGCCATGGGTGGGCTTGGATTGTGCTGAATTTTGTGTTTTTTGTCGCTTTTATGGGGCTGCTGGTGGGGCCTTTTGCCCAGGGGTAGTGAGTGGTGCATGGACTGAGTCTGCCTGTGGGCTCTCACTCTCTTTAATGTAAACATCCTGGATGACATTGGATTGTGGTGATTTTTGTGTGTTTTTCGTTTTTTTGGGGTGTACTGTTGATGTGGACTGGCCATGTGGGTGGTGGTGGCCATCTTGAGTGCTGGTACAGGCAACATATGCTTGGGGTGCACCCATTTTGCATAACTTTCATCCATTATGCCCAGGGGTAGTGAGTGCTGCATGGGCCTAGTCTTTCTGTGGGGTGTCTTCTTGAATTTAAACATCATTGAGGGCATGGGTGGGCTGGGATTGTGCTGAATTTTGTGTTTTTTGTCGATTTTTTGAGTTGTATAACTGATGTTCCTCTGTCTTCCATTGCTTTTAGGTGCACAAGAGAACCACCAGTGCCAGGAAGAAGTCCTGCTGCGGTGTGTGCAGCACAACGTCACGTGTGGCCACAGACAACTCTGCAACTTGTGCAACTGCGGCCTGCTGTTCTGAGTGACATCTGAAGAAGATGGCCCCAAAAAAAGTTCCCCGTAGCTCCTCTAGCAAGAAAGATGCCAGAAAGGAGCAGAAGAAGCAAGTTACCAAGCAAACTGGTGTGCCGCCCGCCACATTTTTTGGGAATAAAAAAAAAAGTACGCCTGCAGCAGCAGCGGGATCTGCTGGGGACCAAGCTGGGAGCAGCACCCCCGCTCCATTGGGCTCAGTAACACCACCCCCACGCCAACTTAAGTCCAAGCCCTTGAGTGCTGCAGAGGCAGCCAGTCTACTTGTTCAATCACCATCGACCAGTGATGTTGGCTCATCGCAAGAAAGTAGCAGCAATGTCCCTCAATCAACACAGGTTGTTGTAACTCATCTGACGAGTGTTGAACAACCACAGTCGCAACAACAACCACATGTGCAAGTACAAGCCCAAGTACATGTGTAAGGAGAGGCGGCGCAAGGAGAGGAGCAAGCAGAGGTGCATGGAGGGGCACAACAAGTGCCCACAGTAGTTGTTCCTCCAGAAGTAGGGGCACATCTGGAAATCGACAATCAAGCCGAGGTATCATTCGAGGAAGCCACTCCTCCTGATGATCATTCATTGTCTTCCACATCCCGAGCAAGGAAAAGATCAAGGGTGGTGGTGTCTATATCTTCTTCAAGCCCACCTCCTTCTGATGATATGGATCTTACTTGGAAACCAGCACCACTGCCGTCTGAGAGTGAGGCTGAGGCACACCATGATCTGACAAAGGTAGCTAAGCGTAAAAGGAAGGTCGTCGAAACTCTCATAGTTATGGAGTGTGATGACGCTCAACAAGAAGTGGCGTATACTCCTGCTGCTGAAGACTCTCACGACGACGACGCAGTCATCACTAACGTCACGGAAGCCCCAGCGGGCATGCAGCAAACAGACATTTTGACCCTAGCCCGACAAGCTGCTGAGCGTGATGATGAAGTCGACGAGGAGGCAATGGGAACACCACAATCATTGAAGTTAACTAGTACACCACCACCTACCGCTTCCATATTTCTTCCTCGCCAGAAGGGACCTCCATCCACCTCAACCTCAATTAGCAGTGGGCAAAGTGCACAACGTAGTAAAGTTCATTAATACGCATTCTCCACTTCATCTGGCATTAGCAGCATGACCACCACCAGTATCGCCTCCTCTGGCCCCCCCAGACATTTCAAGTCCGCAGTTTGGGACTTCTTCAGTATTTGCACAAAAAAGGAAAACCGAGCCATTTGTAGCATTTGTAAGCTTGCAGTTAGTCGTGGTAAGCTTGGTACCAACTATGGGACTGGAGGCCAGAGAGGTCATCTTGAGAGACAGCACACTGTCCAATGGTTTGCGCACCTAGAGGAGATCAAGAAAGCCCGAATTGCAAGTCGAGAAAACGTTGATGTTCCATCTGATGATGACGAGGAGGAAGAAGCGTCACACGCTTCACTTGCACCCAGTACCCCTGTCAGCACACCCCCTGTGAGCCACACTAAGAGTGTGGGACAGAGTGAGACACCAATGCGAAAAAGTTCATCAGCGAGCGTAACTGGGTCGAAGAAGTCATCATCATCATCCCGTAAAATGGTCCAGGGCAACATTAGAACCATGTTGTTTTCAGACGCGCAATATGAACGCAACCACCCAACGGCGTGTCTGTATAACACTAAGCTGGCTAAAATGCTAGCGCTGGATCTTCTCCCTTTTTCTTTTGTAGAAGGGGTTGGTTTTCTAGAATTAGTGGCAGCGCTCTGCCCTAAATGGAAGGTTCCTAGTCGGTTCTATTTTGCCCGAGTTGCGGTTCCAGCACTACATGAAGATGTGCTGGAGGTGATTGGGGCAGCTTTGCAGAAAAGTGCTGTTCACACTATACATCTGACAACAGACATGTGGACCAGTGGCGCAGGCACTGATTACATGTGCATCACTGCACACTGGGTCTCTTTTTCAGGGGTTTAAGCAAAGCTAAACGCAGGTGCTGACCTGGACCAAGTTTTTAAAGCTGCTCGGAAACATGCAACACTAGCCATGTTTGGCTTGGAGAAACGTCATACAGCAGAAAACATTTTGAATGAGTTTAACACAAAGGTCTTTCACTGGCTGTCTCCAAAAAAAAGCGAGATTGGTTATGTTTCCACGGATAATGGCGCCAATGTAGTTAAGGCCATGGATCTGGGTAACTATTTCAGAGTGCCGTGTTTGGCGCACTGTATCAACCTGGTTGTTAAAAAATTCTTGGATAAAGACAGTCCAGCATGCGAGTTAGTGGTCACCTGCCGAAAAATGTGCAACCATTTCAGCCATTCTTTTAAGGCCCGGAAGCATCTGAGGCACCTGCTACATGAACGTCGAATGCCAGTGAAAGCACTCATCCAGGAGGTGCCAACACGTTGGAACTCAACCTTCTACATGCTTGAGCGTCTGTATGAGCAGTTTACGGTACTCGATCAGTATTTCCTTACACTGGGTACAGCTGTGAAGGACCTGAGGTTATATGCGGAGCAATGGGAGCTAGTTAAAAGCCTGATAGACATGCTTCGTCCTTTTGAGGTCTTCACGCGTGCAGTCAGCAGGGAGGACTGTAATTTGGGAAAAGCTATCCCATTGTTGCGCATGCTGGAGCACAAACTGAAGGCGGTGACTTCCAAGTTTCAAAAAGATGAAGAAAAGCAAGAAGCTTTTGTTTTGGCGGAGAAATTATTAGAGCGCCTACTTGGCGATGAACGTCTTCAAAATATCCACTCACAAACAGCATTACATTTGTGTTACTATTCTGCATCCACGCTACAAAAAGACGCTGGCAGGCAGTGCATTATTTCCTTTGGTGATGAAGATGTTACAAAGTACAAACATTGGCTAGCCTTGTCAGCCATGAGGTTTGAAAGAGAATGGAAGAAAATTGAAGGAAAAGGCAGTACATCAGCATCAGCAGGCCATCCCCAGTCAAAAGACTCCACTTCTGCACCTGTGGCTGTGGCAGAAGTGACCTCTCAGTCGTTAAAGACACCGGCAACCGGATCATCTGCACCAGACACAACAGAAATATCGGGTGATGAAGAGGATTGGCTAGCTGAGCTTGGGTTTGGTTCTCAAAAGGTCCGAGCAAAAAGTAATCAAACTGGAGGAAACGTGGAGAACCTTGAGTCGATGGTGCAGGACTATCTGAATGACTCAAGAGAGGTCTATGTTAATGCTGACCCATTGGCGTATTGGCATGGGAAAAAAGAATTGTGGCCAGAGATCACCAACCTGGCTATACATTACTTGTCTTGCCCACTCGCAAGTGTGTCTTCTGAACGTGTTTTCAGTGCTGCTGGTGGCATTGTAACTTGCAAACGGACCCGCCTCTCGCCCAAAAATGTGGAGAGGTTAACAATGATCAAGATGAATGAGCACCTCATACCACCAGATTACAAAGTACCAGATTGCACGACGGAAGAAGACGAGGAGGACAGCAACTTATATGAGGGAATTTCTTCTGTGTTAGATGACACTGACCTACTCCTGTCTGAATTCGCAGAGTATGAGAACGAACTCTTCTTCCCTGACACGAGCCCTGAAAATGAGCCAATGAATCAAACATTTTCTTTTTCGTACTTATTCACTTTTATTCCTGTGTTTCTGTCTTTCTTTGTTTTGCACAGTTAATATAATTAAAACTTTAATCACCTGTACTTTTGCTTTTTGGCTGTTTGGGGGTCTTCTACTTGTTTTCGCCTGGGTTGACGGCTCTGGGGCCATTGCTGGGAAGGTCTAATACCGGATAAAACTTGTTTGGACAACATCCATGAGGAAAAAGTTTTTGCATTTTCTGACATTTCACTCAATGTAGCGTTTTCGGGGGCCTGTTTGGGGGGCTTCCTGGTGTTTGTGGGTGGGTTTCGGGGTCTGGGAGCAACGCTGGGTATGGATAGTTTTGATAGCAAGAGGTTTGAAGGGAATCCATGGAGGCAGAGGGGAGGTAGGGCCTAGCTGCAGAGCGCGCACTGAGTGATTTTGCAAATTTTCAGGAAAGTGACAAAGTCCACATTTTTGTACTTTTGCTTTTTGGCTGTTTGGGGGTCTTCTACTTGTTTTCGCCTGGGTTGACGGCTCTGGGGCCATTGCTGGGAAGGTCTAATACCGGATAAAACTGGTTTGGACAACATCCATGCGGAAAAGCCTTTTGGCACTTTTTGTAACTTAGGGTTCGTTAGGGTTAGCCCTAGCAGCAGGATTGCATGTGTTTCGGGGGGTTCTTGATTTTTGCAACTGAGTTCTGGGGTCTTAGAGCACTCGTGATAATGTGTAATTTTGGTTGCAAGTGATTTGAAGATAATCCATGGTGGGAAAGGGGGGATCACTTACTCTGTGAGAGGCACTTAGTGTTGAAAACATTTAGCCATTGACATTTAAAGGAAGAAAATGACACAGACTTAAGTTTCAGGAAAACAAACTTACTGTTAAACCCCCACCCACCAGACTCAAAAGCAGTAAAAAACAGGTATGCTCAGATAAAGTTTCAAAAAGTATATTTGTGTAGCCCTAACAAAATAATTTCCCGCAAGACCCTCCCTAACCCCAACGATTGTCCTTCAAAAGTCCCAAAAAGAACCCAACTCCCAATTCCCACCCCCCAAAAGTTTCTAAAAAAGGAGCAAGGGACACTACGGCAGGATGCTGTTCACTGTAGCGGACAGGGCATCATACTCCTTGCGGAGGGTGGCATGGTCGGAGCGGAGGCCCTCCACCAAGTTCCTATAAGTTAAGACCTCCTGCTCCAGGTAGGACACTCTGAGGCATAAGCGGCGCTGGCGTGCCTTGCAACTCCTGTGGGGGGCAGCTGATGTCTTTGCTGCTCGGCGGTGGCGGCTGGTTTTGGTAGCCCGGCTCCGTACCGCTGGAGCACTGCGCTGGCTGGCTACCCGTGTGGGCCCGGAGGAGGATGCAGATGTCGCAGTAGATGTACTAGTAGACTGCGTGTCCTCCTCCTCCAGGGCCAGCAGCCGCCGATATTCTGCGACAGTGGCATCCAGCCTCCGTTGCCGGGCCATTCGAGCCTGCTCCTTCCTTGATGGTTTGTTGGATTTGGAAGGAGCAACTATATAAAGAAAGAAAGACATAGTCTGTAACCAATGCTCTTAAGAGTAACACAAAATGATTGAGCAGAAAGTTGTGTCACAGTACAACTAGCAACTTGAAAGCACAGTACATAACTATTGAGGCCAGTATCTATCTAACCTCCCACTTCTTCATCCTTGCTCTAACATTAGTGGGAGTTTAAGGAACAAATTCTACGAGCACTATGGACTTCCATTACAGTCGACTATGACAGTACACCAGTCTTCTTCTTCTCTCTTGTTTAGGAAAATTGGTACGTTATCTTCTGCAAGCCGGCATAATGCCAGCGCAGTGAACTTGCACCCGAGAAAAACAGTGGCACGCCATGATGAGTGAGACAGACTTGCGTTACTGTACCGGTACAGTACATGCAGGTGGTGAAGCTCATATTTTTCTTTTACATGTGGCACTGAGAATACTCTGTTAAAAGGGCTACTGCTTAATTAATTTAACTTTCACCCTACAGTGGAAATGAGTACTAGAGAAGGAAAGAGAAGAAACTAAATAATCTGATTATCTATCACTTCACATGGGATGTATTTGATTACATATGGGATGACTTTAGGTGCTTTGCTTTTTATTGAGAGAACAGTGATACACCCACACATGAATGACGTACTACTACTAAACTAAAATTATTAAGAGAGGTAGGGAGTGTCCACCGTAATAACCGGATATATGCTGTGCTTGCAGTTGCAATACAAACTACTGCTACTATTCATGGTAGTATTTGGACAAAATTACAACTTCTTTTCCTTGCCTTTCCTACACTGGAAGGGACGTGCGGGTGCGGTGTTACATGCTGTTCAAAGTAACACTCAGTTCATCCAGTGACCATCTACTCTCTCTAGATACACATATGCTATCTAAGAGTCAGACAGTACCATGATCCAGGCATCCATCCATTCAAAGTATATGCACATGTACAGTTTCTGTTTCACCCACCAAGGCTGTTCTCCTTCCACCCATCCTTGCTTCATCATTCACCCAGCCATGCACCATACCATATTCTTTCCTTCCCAGCCACCTCGGGGACCAAGCAAACACATATCATTCTTCTTTGCCAGTCATCATTAAATTTCTCGTCCTTCCACACTTACTTACACCCTTCTTTCGCTTTTCGTTCATCCCATCCATCAAGTTCATCTCAGATCTGATTGGGATTCTTCTCGCCAAACACTTCACAGCTAAGTCGAAGTACATTTAGAGGAGGCTACTACCTGGTTGATTTATAATACACCCGTGCAGAAAGCACACTCTGCAGTCTTCAATCTCAATAAGTAAGGAATATATAGCTTACCTCTGCCCGCCACCACCGTGTGAACCCTCACAGGCACATTAGTGTTGTCCGGCACTTGCACCGCCTCCTCCCCAGAAGTGTCCTCCTCATCCACTACCACCACCTCCGCGCTGGCCCCGCCACCAGATGTTCCACCTACAAAGTACATTTAAGATTGTTAGAATACACCACTCACTACTATATAATATTTGGTCTAGGAATAAAGAAATGTGAGAAAAAACAGAAAACAATGTAATAATTTGTGACTGTCTAATCTAAAGTAAAAATGTTCCTTTTTCCAGGGAAGGCTCAGTGCATAGAGCTATTGCTGACTAGAATGGGAGTCCAATGTAATTGCCAAATGTGCAATCTTAGTTAGCTACATAGACAGACTAATAAGAATAATCTAGTAATACCACAGGGAGTCATAGTCGAGGCAGGATAAGAATTTAGATACAGTCTACAAGAAGATCAAAGACGATTTAGAAAAAATCGAATGAGGAACGCTAGGAAAAAATAGGTACTCTATATTAAAATGAAAACTTACTCGGGCCAGCAAAGGAGCCCTCACCTGGCCGATCCTGGCCTTCTACAGCAGCAGCAGCAACCACCTCCTCCTCTGTCCTCTTGCTCCTGGGGGGAGCTGATGTACAACATGAAAGAAAGAAAGACACGAAAACATGGATGATTGTTGTCAACCAAATCAAACATTTCAAAAGAACAATAACAAAATATTTTGGCGAAATAGCAAATAGACAACTATTCCACGGGATATATTGACCGATCCCATGTGGTCTACTACGTTATTAGTATTGCTTGATTTGCGGACCGTCGACTTGGAAAATTCTTATGTAACTCACTAAACAAACTACTAAAAAGGTTCGCCTAGGACTGGCAGGCAGCAGTCCGCAGCACGCAAAGTGACAGACAAAGTCCATCGTGATTGCAGATCAGCGACAACACTAAAAAGTTTCCTACTACATTAACCAGTCATTAAAATACTCAAACTATCAATCCTCCACCACTATTTCTTCTTATTGCCATGTGTACAAAGGAAGGACTGGACTTGAGTCTGTAGGGGCTGATTTACAAGCCCCTTGCGGCTCTTTTGCTCCATTGTTGCGTGACTTTTGTGACGCAGCGGCAGGACAAAAGAGGCGCCATGGTGCGGCGTATATTAACAACGTGACGCATATGGGAGATGCATCACGTTGTAAAGCCCTGCGCCATCACGGGGCGTTCCGGCGCAAGGGAGGGCGTTCCTGCACAGGAACGCATCCTAAAAGTGGCTGAGTGACATCTACAAGATTTTAATCGGTCACTTTGAGGACAATGATGCGTGACTCAAACCCTGCGCCTGCTTGAAGCAGACGTACGGCTTGACACATCATTGGGGAGATAGAGCACCCCAGAGCATTGCTGGAGCTGCACCATCGTTGCGACGCAACTCCAGCAATGCGCCGCCTTTACGGCACAGAAGCGTAATGCTTCGGTGACGTTTTGGGCACATGGTGCGCCGCATTGTAAATACGGTGCACCATGGGTGGTGGTGGCGTGGTGCACAATTACTGGCGCATCCCTGCTACTTTGCAGGGATGCGCCGGTAATTGAATATCTGACCCTTAGTGTCTAGCATTACACAGTTCTTTAAACTACACTCATGCATAATTTCACAGGCCAATGAAATGAACACAAAATCGAAAACAAATAAGCATAGTAGCAGCGCTACTGAGAAGGAGAGCAGTGCACCTGAAATGCACAGAAGATTTTGAAATATAATTTACCTACAATGTAATCAGCAGCATTATTGCTCATGGTAAAAAACAAACATTTGCAAGATAATAACACACAGAGCAGGAGAAAACAGAGTAGTAAAGAAATAGCTACTACTACTCATCAAGCCCGGGGATCTCAAGGCCGAGCAGGTCCAGCAGATCGCGTTCCCGGTCCAGGATATCCGTCCAACAGTGGGTGACTTGGTTGTAGGTGCGCGGGACCCGAAATTGTTGGTACATGGACCAGCACACCTTCTCCCACCGCTTCCGGCGCTCCCGGATCCCGTAACCGCTAGCGATCTTGCCGCCTGCCAGGATGGTCCTGGGGAGGCGGCGCTGAACATAAAAAACTAGTGCGGCCACATCCTCCGCGCTGAAGATCTCCCAGGGTGCGACATTCTCCCCCCTCAAACGCCCGCACGGGAGCCGGGCACGGGGTGCGGGACCCTTCCCCTTCGCGGGCTGCTTCCCGACTCCCTTTACCATGGTCTGGGCAGAAAGGAAGCTAAATAATAAAGAAGAAATAGAATAGGGAAGAAGAAAAGAAAAGAGTTTAAAAAAGTAGTTTAAAATTAACAAAAAGTAGCAGAAAACACAAAAATATAGAGCTAGAAAAATAGAGGGATAGATAATAAGTAAAATAGATAAAAAAAACTTCAAACAAGCAAAGGATGGCAGAGATTCAGAGAGGATACAGAAAGCATGCCCAGAACCATAGCAATGAATGAGAAACAAGATGGCCGCGCCCGTTCACGACCGCGTGTGTAAGTTCGCACGAGATTTTCCTCGCGATCACACGCGAAATTGTACTAGCAAGCCGCACACTTTGCGAGATTACACATAGCGCCCGGAAACGGAATTACGTCACACAAACAAGATGGCCGCGCCCATGTACGACCGCTAGGGTAACTTCGCAAACCTGTGATGATGAACCAGACGTAGAAACAACATAGTCGCGGCCGATGCGAGCCGACAAGTAAGTTCGCAATTGCAAACTGGTACACAAACCTCGCGAACTGGCAGAAACCCTTGCGAACACAAAAAAAAAATCAGCAAATTCGCGGGAGTTCGCGCATTTTGCGGATTGCGAATCCGTAAATACGCAAGTTCGCGCATTGCCAATCCGCAAAATCCGCCCATGCTTATTACAGACACCTAAACTCCTGCTGCAAAACATTTGCAGTACAAAACTCACACAGTGCAGCACTAATGAATAACATCGTGCGCAAAAAATATAAAACAACATTAGATATCTCAAATGGTTTCTTTTGTCAAAACATTGCACCTGAAAGCAGGTATTTGACCGCTTTCTCAACAATGGAGGTGCAAAAACAATTCTGTCGACTCCCACAGGGATTCAAGAATAGCCCAGGATTATTCTCAGCAAGAGTAACAGAGTTACTACAAATATATGATAATGAGGCATTATCCTATGTCGACGACATCTATCTCACAGACGACAACCTGGAGACACACTTGAAAAGAGCGAACACTATAATACTTGGGTTCGCAGCTGAAGGGTACAAATTCAACTTTAAAAAGTTACGAATTGCCCATCTAACTGTCCTGTTCTTAGGATATGAGTTATCAAGTGAAGGCAAAAGCCTAGCAGACAACTTCTTAGAGAAGTGTGCAGTACTCCAAGCACCAAAAACGCTGAAGAACTTACAATCAATACTAGGTTTCCTGAATTTCGGAAGAACATACATTCTAAATTATGCAGAGAGGGTTAAACCTCTCTATGAATTAATAAAACCTGATTTCAAACCAATCAATTGGACGAAACACACAGAAATTTTAAGATCATTACAAACAGACATGTTAACTAAAACAAAACTGCAAACACGCGCAAATGAACGCAACCTTGTAATCCGAGTCATCCCAGGAAGATGCGGATTCACGTACCTGACCTCTAATGAGGGAGAAACGGTACCAATACCTTATAAATCACACTTGTACACACAAGCTGAAATTAAATTCAGTTCTACTGAAAAAATTCTGACTGCGGTTCAAACTGCTGTAGCAAAAGAAAGAGCCCTCGCACAAGGTAAACAAATAATAATCGTTACACCGGTACCTGCCCTAGAAGCAGTAACAAGAGCAAGCATTCCCAATGCTAAAGCTTTACATCCAAGTTGGATACAATGGGTTAATTCTCTTGCTGCATCAGATGTAGTATACAAATTTGATCCTAACTTAAAAACACAAGAATTTCTCCAATATGAATATGAATGTCCTCTGCTGACCCAAATCCTGCCTCTCGAACATTACGGCTGTATAATATATACAGACGGTTCAGCACAACCCGCAGTTGGGAGTAAACAAGCATATAGTGCTGCGTGCGCGATTGTTAAAGGTCGTTGGCATGAAGGAAAATTTAGACCACTAGTCACTAAAACTCAATCTCTAGGAGATTGTACAGCTCAGCGAGCTGAACTACTGGCTTATAGGATGGCGCTTGAAAATACCGATCGCGAATTCCCCACACTAATAGTGCGCGATTCATATTACTGCGTTCAGTCCTACAATGAATACTTGCAGAACTGGGTTCAAAACGGCTTCAAAGATGCAAAAGGTGGCACAATCAAGCATAAAATGCTCTGGGAACAAGTAGTTCTTTTACAGAAAGAACTACAAAAGACGCACGTGATACATACACTGAGTCATCAACGTGATGGCGTTCACGTTGCAGGGAATTCATTGGCTGGTGAGGCCACGAAAGCAGCTGTGCAAACGGCTTCCGTAGCTGCCATCACCCGGTCAAAAACAAAAATAGACAGCGAAATAATGCAGGCTGTCAGTGCTTCAGTAAAAGACAGTGTCAAGACACTCCAGAAAGGCTTTCCAGTAAGGTACTCATACAAAACTGATGCGAATAATGTTCCTTTTGCTGTAATCCCTAGAGTGGGGGATAGAGCAATTCCAAACATGGAACACAGGTTAGGACTAATTTTAGCGGCACATGAAGGGTTAGCCTCTGCACATGCAGGTGTTCCGCCACAGTATCGTTATTAAAACAGAGATATTGGTGGCCACGCATGAGAAAACAAACTAGAAACTATGTTCTAGAATGTGAAATATGCCAAAGAATGAAAGTATCAACAGTGAAACGACCTGCACAGACGCCCCTTCTAATCTCAGATAAACCATTAGCGTGTGTTTACCTGGACCACTGTGGTCCCTGACAAAAGGATGGCAACTGTAAATATATCATGGTCGCAGTGGATTCCTGCACGGGATTCATTTGGATGTGGCCCCAGCGCTCGGCTGACGCCAGAATTGTTATAAAAGATTTGCGAGTCTTTATCGGCACATACGCAATTGGCATGCTACATTCTGACCAGGGTCCTGCGTTTAGCTCTCGAGCTTACAAAGAAGCCATGGCCAGCATGGGCATTGCATTGCGGTACTCTAGTCCATTCCATCCCGAGGGAAATGCGGTAGTGGAGAGAAAAAAACGTGACATAAAGCAATCTATAACTGCGAGGGTATTAGGTTCGGGTGATGGGTGGGTCAAACATCTAACAAGTGTCCAATGTAGTCTTAATAATCTGCCAAGAAATTCTCTAAGAGGTATCACTCCATACAAACTTTTGTTCGGTACTAGAATGATAATCCAGGATTTAGATTGTCAGACTTCAGTGGTGAAAGAAAACCCCATTGATATCAAAGATCGTTTGGTTGTTTTACAGGACTTAAATAAAACAAGAAGAAGTCTAAGTAACACAAAGCTAAAGCCAACGGCCACTGAAGAAAAACCACCTGTCCCAGCAAGACCTGTCTGGATTCCAAAGATTGGGGATCTAGTCAGAGAAAAGATTGCGGTGAAGAAGGAATTTGGGCCTTCTTACAGAAAAGCAGTACCTGTCTTAGCTGTCAGCGGAACAAGATCAGTAGTACTACCGCCCCTTGCTGGTAAAAAGGAGAACAGAGTTGTATCAATCGACCTGGTAAAACCACAATCATGTGGCCGATAATAAATAGTAGGCCCAGTGGACTCCCAAGAAGTAGCAGAAGACTAAACCTTGCTACAATCCAAGAGGTTCAAACTGAGAGACTAATCACTTTTGATAAACCTGCAGTGAATAAAAAAGGACTATGCAACAAAGCCATGGAACTTGTGCCTCTTGAAACCCAAATTGCAACAGTTCGTCAAGAAACACCAGTCTACAATGATGTAGCCTCTGAACATACATATCCAAAGATAAAAGAATATCCGGAAGCAATTCTAACAATGGACAGAACTGCATCTGGCTACTTCATCAATTTCGATGACTTTTCTGATGATCCAAGTGAACATGAAGAAACGCCGGCAACAAAAACTTTTAAAGAAAAAATGACTGAAATATTTCATCAACTAAAAGAAACATATATGATTTCACCATGTATTGAATTATGGATTGTGTTAGGTGTACTTTTCCTCCTACTTTGGCTCATCATGATTTTATGTTTGGGTAGATTTATTGATGGAAAATATAGTACAATGGACACAGCAAGTCAGAACATCAACTTGGCCCTAAAGCCTCACAGATCTTCTGACATTGAAAAAAGAGAACTGTCATCAGTGAACATCACAGCCAATCCTATACCTGGGGGTGTAGCATGGGACAAAACTGATTCCGAAATCTATGGCCCGATTGAGCTCTTGAAATATCCACACCAGTTCAAGGTTTCCTTAAGTGACTTTGTGACACCAAGTACTTTCTCTGATGATTGGGACTTTGAAAATATTAATAATATGATGTCAGATTTAGAAATGTCAGCAAAATTCACAGAACATGATTATTTGCAGGGTTCATCGAACTATGAAGAAATGTACTGTTTTAACCACTATGGTCATCACTATTTGCATAAATCTGCTAATCCTAGAAATGTTTTTACTTATAACCAATGGGAACATTGTCCAACACCACCAAAAGGCAGTTCGAGAACATTTTATGAGAAATTTCCATACTTTTCAGGGTTTAACAACGCTGATCCAGAAACGTTTTATTTCAAAATGTTAAATAAGACAGGAATGAAAAACATGTTGACAAATACTAAATTGATTTTTTCAGAAACATTTTATGAAAAAATGTCTACATTTGGTTTTGAATTTTGGAAAAATAACATTGAAACAAAAACCACCTGGGGTACAAAAGACTGGCAGGTACAAGGTATAGAATCATTATTTAGAGCCTGCATGATCCCAGAACAGATAATATTCCTGAATGATACCATTCAACAAACAACCTGTCTTGGCTTAGCCAAGATAAAAGACTTAAACAAACCATCTATTCCAAAGCCCATACCTGATAGTAATAGCACTACAGATGTGGAGATAGACGTATCCCATATTTTACACCAAAACAGAACAAATCCTGATTGGAAAAAATGGTTGATCTGGCCCACAAACACTAATAACTGTCATGAAAGATTCCTGAATAATAGACAGGGGTTCCCTACAAAACAGGCCAGACCCTAGATATTCCCAGAGACAACATCCAGGGATAATTACAACATACAGTGTAGGGAAACTATGCCTCGAATGGCTACAGAGATCCACACTGTAGGAAATTAAGCAACACTTAACTTTACTTAAAGAAGGTGCTGACTTGCGAGATTTCATACTGGGACCTCGCAAACAGCATCAAAAACGTTTCATATACGCCGGTATATACGCAGCTTACAACGAGGCTTGGAAAGTAAATGCAAATTGAAACTGCAGAAAAAATACGAGAAATTGATCGTATAAATTTGGAAAAATCCCTGTCTGTAGTGGACAATGGGTTAACAACTCTGTCCTCCAGAATTTACTCACTGGACAGCATTGTATCATCTGCTATTGATATAATAGAGCAGGACTTGCTAATGTTACAATATGGCCAGTCCCAATTACGTTCTATTGTACATCTAGGCTGGACGTTACAAAATCTGCGTTCAGGTCACGTGCCATGGCGTCTAATCAACATAACGTCATTATTTTCTATCTTTAACCTTACTGATAAACAAATCAGTTTGGCACAAAAAGGAGCAGATTATACGATTCTGAGGATTGAAAAACTTGAGAGATTACCATTGACAATGTCAGAGAGACATGTCATTGAATGGATAATACGTGGTACAATCACAATTTCGATAACAACTTTTCAGTTTCAATATTGCCAAAAGTATATACCAGCAGGCCTGTATGAAAGGTTGGGTAAAGGATACATCAAGTCAACCTGGAATTTACCTTATACACATAAATGTTATAGTGAAGGGAAAAAAGAAGTATTCCTTAGTGGTAACAACTGTAAAAAATCACTAAGCGGTACACTTCTGTGTCAAGGTATTAACTTGCATGGAGCCTGCGAAGGTTCATCAAATAACCTTTCATGTCACCTGCATGGCACTCCTGCAACACAGATAGAGCCTTTTTTCAGACAGCTTTCCAACGGCAGCTACGTTGTAATAAATGACCGCAGCTGTTGTGGCATGGTGCCAGGATTAGCCTATCTCGTGAGCGTTACTTCCAGTGTCATTTGCTGTATGCAAGTATTGTATCCAAACAGCAATCCAGACAAGGAGGCAACATTATGGCCTTCTGTGAATATCTCTTCTATTCGAATTGATACTTCAAGCAGAATGAAGTCTATTCTTTTACAAAAAACTGTGCCTTTAACCTCGTCCAAAGAGACGTATGATCTGCAAGTTGCAAGGACAGCGGCAGAGATACATACCCTATTATCGACAAATTGCCCCGTGCATTTCGTAGAAATGTTAAGCCAAATCTTAAACATGTTAGATACCAGTGGCATCGCACATGTATTTAAGACCATTTTTTCTGGACTATTAGCACCCTTTGAAACAGTTCTGGGCATCTTCCCGAATTTTGTGCATTCTGTATTCGCCAGACTGCCTCTTCTTTTGGGACTTGTAGCAGGAATTTTATTTTTGTTACTTCTGCTTCGATATGGCAAGTCAAGCCACAGACAAAACTCAGGCTACGATGGAAAAAAACGATCCTGGCCTATACGTTACCGAGAACGGATCACTAAAGTCCTCGGCTTTGCCTGGCTAAGAGATCTGAGTACTACCTGGTTTCTTTCATTCAGACCAATCTGGCAAGATTGCATCTTACCTGTGCTTCGATGT
This sequence comes from Lissotriton helveticus, assembly GCF_964261635.1. Lineage (NCBI taxonomy): Eukaryota > Metazoa > Chordata > Amphibia > Caudata > Salamandridae > Lissotriton > Lissotriton helveticus. The sequence goes on from NC_136064.1 coordinate 85,400,066, forward strand.
CTGCTATGCAGAGAAGAATGCGTGTTGGACGTCTGTCTTACACTACCATCAGCCGTACCTATGGATGTCGATACTTTGCTTGGTTCGGTGACGGCTCATGCAACAAGTTGTCCCCAGCACTACCTATTCTGATGACGGCATTCGTTGAGACTTCACCATTACGATTAGGTGGCGGTGAAGTATGAGATGAAAGCAGCACCACACAGCTACAACCTTCTGTGAGCATTGCTGATCCAGACATCGATGATGGCAATGATTCTCACATATGCACTATTGCAGCTTTTTCAAACTTGGTCGAACTTTCACCAACTGTTGTAGACCAATTTTTCTCAAGCCTGTCTGATTTGATGTTCTCTCCTAACAACGAGAATAACTTTTAAAACAACAAACACACAGCGTTCCCTGAACTCTGAATTCGTCCCTCAGTTTTTTGATAAACAACACTACTGAAAACAATTGGGACTATTTTTTTCCTCTGAAAGCGAAATTATTTTTCCGTTCCCAAAATATTTACCTTTTTCTGGCACACGGTACTCTGCTTAAAGTAGAACTATTCTTAGAGAACAGAAATTCTATTTTGAAACTCTAGAGACGATATTTTTATTCAGCCTCTAGCACATGTACAGTATTATATAAATATGTGATGAAATGGTCTCGACCTTCTTTTCTGTATTAAGAGCCATTTCATAAATGTAATTTTCGCAATTCATTCAGCCAATATTTATATGCTTTATCTGAATTATACCACTGCTTGAAAAGCATACAGTACAAATACTCATTTTCGTGTATATACCATATACCATTTCAAATGCAATTTATGTATTTTGGGGTGGGCTGGAAAACACATGCATCGTTATATGTTTAGTATTGCTTAGTATTTAGTAATGATGGACATTATACGTGGAGTGGGTGTTGTGAATGTATCTAGGACCCTATTTAAATATTCCCGATTCATGCCCTTATATGGTTATAACAAAACATGTCCTTATAAAGGCATAAGAATCATACCCATATTTAGTCATAGCTAATGCAGTCCAAATACGGCAAGGCTACTCCCATAGACTCCTAGAAAGTACAACGCGTTCTTTAAACAAACCAAGCCTCCAGCAGCCCGGGAAATCCCCCTGCTTTTGTTTTGATTTGTGCAAGAACTCCTGGAGTCCAGAAAGAACTGTAAGTTCTTAGTGACGTCTTATGTCCAACCTTACGTCAAACTCGGCACCTTCCAGGTATAAATATACCAACGTTTGCCTTAAGCAAACACACGGTGGTTTGGAGCAGAGCGGCTATCTACTTGCCGGAATATGAACAACAGTGCCCCTGCACTAACACAAAATCATATGGTAACAATTCTTGTATGCAATTGTAAAACACGAAAATGACATATAGTGCATCAATCTAAACAGTTCGTGTAGGTACGTGATTCAAAGAAAGTTCATCTATTGCGACGGGTAAGTCAGTCAATAGTCTGTGTTGGGGGTGTCCATTTCCAGTTTATTGTTCCATTTCAACAAAAGCCAACACGTGTTTCATCGCACGGAACAAGTGCGAATCTTCAGGGCCGGCCCGCCAAGTATAAGATCTATTTGGCTACAAAGTAGGGGAGGTGACTGCCACGGTAACGGCAAAAGACCTCGTGTGACGTTAATTAGGGCCGCAGTATCCGATGTGTGGATAAACACATCTTAGTCTACTGCTGGTAAGGCGGAAACCGGGAGGAGCGGGGTCAAAAGTGGTTGTAGGGCGGGTGCGCTCTTTTACCACAAAGTGCCTAGTCCCTTACGGACGTGTGTCTCCCTCTACGGGTTTCCCGGCGCCGTGTTTCGTGAACGGGTAAAAGAGCGCACCCGCCCTACAACCACTTTTGACCCCGCTCCTCCCGGTTTCCGCCTTACCAGCAGTAGACTAAGATGTGTTTATCCACACATCGGATACTGCGGCCCTAATTAACGTCACACGAGGTCTTTTGCCGTTACCGTGGCAGTCACCTCCCCTACTTTGTAGCCAAATAGATCTTATACTTGGCGGGCCGGCCCTGAAGATTCGCACTTGTTCCGTGCGATGAAACACGTGTTGGCTTTTGTTGAAATGGAACAATAAACTGGAAATGGACACCCCCAACACAGACTATTGACTGACTTACCCGTCGCAATAGATGAACTTTCTTTGAATCACGTACCTACACGAACTGTTTAGATTGATGCACTATATGTCATTTTCGTGTTTTACAATTGCATACAAGAATTGTTACCATATGATTTTGTGTTAGTGCAGGGGCACTGTTGTTCATATTTATTGCTGACCAGTTTCTGGTCATCCCGAGTGGTTGTGAGGTATTACCACTCGCCCTATTGCCTACACCTTTCTCACTAGTGCCTGTCACCACTCAGCGGCTTACAAGTTGTGCGCCCTGAACATCTGGTATTTCTAAAAGACCTCAGTAGGTGCTTGATCTACTTGCCGGAAGCCCAGCTGATGCGAGAGCCGAAGGAAGCTGACCCTCCCCTTGACAGACTGAGAGAGACGCTGTCTTTTCTCTTGCAGAGAAATCCAGCTCCAGTGTTTCCAGTCACCCTTGCGGGTTGCTGGGAAATCGAGTCCTGAGAAAGAGATACAAGACCTCCTTCCTTCTATAACCAAGGTACGGAGCTGTTTAGATCCTTAGAGAAATTCTTGATTCAGATTCTTGGCAAAAACTAACTTAACTTAAACTGCAGCTCATATACTCCTTCCCACGTACTAGGCTTAGGTTAGGTACACCGGGGTAGGCGTATCTTAGAAGCACCAGTTTAGTCAATGATTTTATGTATGTATATATTTTATCCATTTTAGGTATCCTATGGCTCAGAAACCATATCAATGCTTTTACAGTATTATTTCATAATACTACTTTGACTGCACGCACTTTACTTTATAACAAGTATTGCAATTTTGGCAATTCACTTCTCTTGCACGAGAAAAGGACTGCTCAATAAATAACACCTTTTATTGAAAACGCTTGTTTCTCTATTTCTCTGCACTCTGTTGAAACTAAGCATGCACGATTGACTGAGTGAAATAGCTGTCTATTGTTTTCACACGAATCTGGAGATATACTCCTTGTTCTGGAGGGAGCAAAGTTGTCATGTTTATGCGGTTGTCAGAAACTAATCCCTTCTTGTCTAATCAGAAAAGTTAACTCCTTCCTGTTCATTCGAGAAAGTTTCTAGTGACCTCTGAGCTAGCTGGCATACCTAATTAAGTCTAACATATTCAGTAGAGACCTAGATGACCTCAGTCCTACGTCTAAACTATTGTTTATGTTATTCCAATGCACAGAGCCTATTGGGAATATAGGAACTACACTACAAGATCTGGGTTAAATCCATCATTCTTTTGCTCACCATGCCACCCCAGTTTAGAACCAGACAAATGCAAATCAGTCTTGATCCTGTGCCTCATGGGAATAGTCCAGACCGAACTGCCAAGCCAGGTCCTACTACAAACAGATACAGTGGCAGGGTATGTCCTGCTGCATCTACTACCAATGTTTTTAGGGTCCTAATACAAATGCATACAGTTTGCAAAATAGTCAATGCCCACCTCCTGAAACCAGCCACCCATCATTGGTTTAAAATACAATACATAAGCACAAAAGGTGGGAGAGGCATTGAATCACAGGCAAAGTATCATAGGGTTCAAGTCCCACACAAGAAGAAGACTGCGATGACAGGAAAAGTAGTTCTATTTTATGTTCTTTTTATTCACTATGTTAAAACAGAGCAGCCAAAGCGTTTCACCCACACGTGCTTCTTCAGGGCTGTAAAGGTATCCAATCCTTGAGATGTTCAATCTGTGAAATTCCGCGGTAACCGACCTCTTCCAGGACCAATGTAATGTACCACGGTCACTCGTGGGCCTTCAGACAAAGAACCTGAGATAATTCAATCTATGGCCCACCGTAGTGGCTGTCCCCTTCATAGAGCAGTATAAGTGCGGTGTAACGCGATCAATCACAAGCCTTTTCAAAGCGGCCCTCCAAGATAGAAATCGTCCGTCTAGTATTTTGGACTGGAAACAAGCATCCGGGGATCGGTTTCGGGGCATCACCCCTCATCGGCCAGGCTAGCTTGAATCGAGTGGCACAGTGAGCCTGGGACCCACGTCTGGGCATACCCGGCGCACTTAGGGCGAGAGAGCAAAAGGCACATAGATGATAAAAGGAATGTTGACTCAATCGAACATTCACCTCAGTCTCAGATCTGGGTTAAATCAACAGGTTTTTTTGTATGCCACGCCATTCCAGTTTAGACCCAGCCATATGCAAATCAGTCTTGACCCTGTTCCCCATGGGAACAATCCAGCCCGAACTGCCATGCCTGGGCCTCCCTGGACCAGAAACAAGCATCCTGGGACCGGTTTGGGGTATTACCCCTCATCAGCCAGGCTAGCTTGAATCTGGTGGCGTGGTGTAGAACACAAAAATATTTGATGAGATACAAATTTTATCACTTTCTGTTTTTCCTGGTAACAGGGCTGTGGGGTTCAGGAGCACACAGTGCAGGCCATGTTGGAGGGGCTGAGCCCTCAGAGGAGTTGGCGGCTGCTGTGTCCTTGTCATCAGACATCTCACTGACTGTGACCGTGTACTGTACGCGTGCCCTGAGCCCTGCTGTGGCAGCATTCAGCAGTCAATGCTTGCCGCTGAGATCCATGCTGCCTCCTGCTGGTCTCCATCTGGGTGCATAGTCTCAGGTTATGCTCTCTCTAAAGTGCTTGCACACCCCTGGGACTGCAGCTGAGGCTTCTAAAAGTGGCATCTCCTATTCAGCAAAAAGCACAGTCTTAAAAAGTTGTTCTGAAACTGATGAGTGAAGTCATAGATTAAATACTCAGTGGCGAGGAGTTCCAAAGTGGAGGTCTGTCCCTGGACCCTTAAATATTCACTCAGTACCCGTGCACAGTGCCCTTCATTCCTTATGCTGAGCAGTGTTCTCATCAGTAGAAGTGCAGCCCTTGAGGGAGGATGCTGTGATGTACAGCTTGGAAAGAGTCCCAGTACTGCAGCAGTACCTACCACCAGGATGGTTCTCACAGGTGTCCGCGCCCGACGAGCCCTCGACGTGCCCAATCCTCACCGTGTCCTTTAGCTTGCAATGTCTTCTCCACAATCTTGTTGTGTGATCTTTTCCTACAGTTCTCTGCTTCTCTTTTCTCTGCTCCCACCACATTCACTTTAATCACCATTTAATCCCATAACTTCCTTTTCTGAGATGGTTGTGCAGTGGCATTTGGGCCCAGATGTGGTTTCCCCCACACCTCGCGCTCTCTGCAGGAACCTCTGGTAATCTAGGCTGTCTGCCCATATGATCCAACATGTGTGACATGACGCACCACGCACTCACATGTCTATTTGCAAAGGCGCTCGGCACATTGTTTCTTGACAGAATACTTCCATGTTGTCAAGGGAAACATTTTAGAAAAAAACATTACCGGTCCAGAAATCTATGTTAGCGTGCAGTAACTGACAGGGACAGTAGGGTGAAGAGAAGTCAGGCCCTGTGGTTCTCATGCATGTAAAATGTCAATGGTTCCATCACAGGGCTAATTAGAAATGTGGCAGAAACAGAGTGACTTGGCACAGCATGCCACTGCAGAAGGTGTGAACTGGGAAAAGGGAAAGGAAGTACATTTTTGGCTCATAAATGGACATCATTCACTCCGGCTGGGGTGTTGGAGTTTGTTACATGAAATGTGCTCAGTGCATGCATGTCAGCATGGACAATCAGAATGGAACTGGGGGATATTTCACCATCGACTTGTTTGAAGTGCAGGGTTTTTGGGTGGGCTGAGGGTATCGGACAAATCGAACACACAGCCTTGTTTCATGCACATTGGGAAGCTGGGTGATCCACTACTGAACTACAAGTACCAGAGTCCCGAGGGGCGATCCAGAGGAGGGGCTAGCGGTGTGCGCTCCATTGCGGTGGTTTTTACTAATTGGCTCCCTTGAGCTTTGAGCCGACGGGCTCCTGGATGCTGCCCTGCGTGCCGGTTCGGGCATCGAGGCCATTGACTGTTGTTTGGCGGCCTTCTCCTCCACCCCTAAACCATTTTCTCTACTGATGAGGGAAGTTATCCCGAAACCCGAGCCATGTCTCGGGCGATACCCAAAAACCCGGGACATGTATCGGGTCTAGAGATTCATCAGTCCAACAAGTACCGACTTGCACCCACCTGGGTGATCCACTACTGAACTACAAGTACCAGAGTCCCGAGGGGCGATCCGGAGGAGGGGCTAGCGGTGTGCGCTCCATTGCGGTGGTTTTTACTAATTGGCTCCCTTGAGCTTTGAGCCGACGGGCTCCTGGATGCTGCCCTGCGTGCCGGTTCGGGCATCGAGGCCATTGACTATTGTTTGGCGGCCTTCTCCTCCACCCCTAAACCATTTTCTCTACTGATGAGGGAAGTTATCCCGAAACCCGAGCCATGTCTCGGGCGATACCCAAAAACCCGGGACATGTATCGGGTCTAGAGATTCATCAGTCCAACAAGTACCGACTTGCACCCACCTGGGTGATCCACTACTGAACTACAAGTACCAGAGTCCCGAGGGGCGATCCGGAGGAGGGGCTAGCGGTGTGCGCTCCATTGCGGTGGTTTTTACTAATTGGCTCCCTTGAGCTTTGAGCCGACGGGCTCCTGGATGCTGCCCTGCGTGCCGGTTCGGGCATCGAGGCCATTGACTGTTGTTTGGCGGCCTTCTCCTCCACCCCTAAACCATTTTCTCTACTGATGAGGGAAGTTATCCCGAAACCCGAGCCATGTCTCGGGCGATACCCAAAAACCCGGGACATGTATCGGGTCTAGAGATTCATCAGTCCAACAAGTACCGACTTGCACCCACCTGGGTGATCCACTACTGAACTACAAGTACCAGAGTCCCGAGGGGCGATCCGGAGGAGGGGCTAGCGGTGTGCGCTCCATTGCGGTGGTTTTTACACATTGGGAAGCAAGCACAGGCCCTGTGGAGAACTCACACAGCTTAGGCAAGAGCTTACCCAAGTGCCCAGAGTTACAACCCGATACGGAGAGGGTTGCTCATGACACGGGGCTCAACTCACTCATTTGCTTGTTTTAGTTCCTGTTTTTGGGCATCAATTTCTGTGTTTTTAGCACCGGGATCAGGCACTCTCCCCAAGTGTGTTGCATGTGTGGGTCACAGAAGCATATGTGCACACACCTGAACTTTGAAAATGAAAATGAAAATGAAAAAGGAACTTGGTTAAGCGCACTGTGGCCAAGCGGCTGCCTGGTGCTGGGGACTTGACCAGACTCACAGAGGGGACCCAGAGAGACTAACAGGGAAATGCCTGGGAAAACAGAAAAGTTTTGAGGGCTTTACGGAAATGGGTGTAGATGGGAATAGATCGGATGGAAAGAGGAAGACTGTTCCAGAACCGTGGGGCCAACACCGAAAAACGGGTGCCCCCCGTTCTGGATTTACGGAAGCGGGGGACATGCAAAAGGGAAAGGGAGGAGGAGCGGAGAGTGCGACTGGGGGCATGAGGGGTGATGAGAGATCTGATAAAAAGGGGAGCTGAGCTGGTGTGGGCCCGAAAGGCCAGGCAGGCCAATTTGAAAAAAGATCTGAGGTGCACAGGGAGCCAATGGAGGGACTTAAGTGCAGGGGTAATGTGGGAAGATTTGGGGAGAAGAAGAATGAGGCGGGCTGCCTGATTTTGAATGGCCTGAAGGCGGCGGGTTTCATAAGCGGGTATGCCCACGTACAGGCCATTCCCGTAGTCAAGGCGAGAAGTGATAAGAGCCATGACGATGGTTTTAAGGGCGTCCGACGAGAAAAACCGAGAAATCTTACGAATAAGACGGAGGGACAAAAAACAAGAGGATACGACGGAGCTGATTTGGGTATGCATGGACAGGTCATGGCTGACCTTGATGCCCAGGGTTCGAACAGAGGAAACCGGTGAAGGGGGAGAGCCGAAGGAAGGGGGCCAGTGGAGCGAGGACCAAGGGTTTGAGGGACCACCCGTGAGGACAAGCTCCGTCTTGTCAGGATTGAGCTTCAAATGATTGATGCTCATCCATTCGGATATGAAAACTAAAGTGGAACAGAACTTAGGGAGGGAATCAGAAGGGGAGGAAAGATCGAAAACGAGCTGGAGGTCATCTGCGTAGTTATACACAGAGACCCCCAGCTTGAGAAGAGAGATGATAAGAGGGTGGATATAAAGATTGAAAAGAAGAGGGGAAAGGGAAGAACCTTGGGGGACCCCACAGGTAACCGAGCGAGGAGGAGCGGAGAAACCTTAGAGGTAGACCGCTTGGGACCTACCTTGAAGAAAGGACGCAAGCCAAGAGAGGGCAGCGCCCCGTATGCCCGCTGCGCTGACACGGTCGAGAAGGATGGAATGGTCGACCGTGTCAAACGCAGCGGACAAATCGAGGAGAACCAAGGCTTGGGGGAGATTGATGTCAGCTTTCCCCTTAAGTTCGTCCAGGACCGCGAGGACCACAGTCTCCATGGAATGACCTGGGCGAAAACTCGCCTGATGGGAGGCCAGGAGGTGGTTCTCCTCGATATAGGTGGACAGACAAGATGTGACATAGCTTTCAAGGATCTTCCCAAGATAAGGGAGAAGAGAGATAGGCCTAAAGTTAGGAAGAAGTGAGGGATCTAGACCAGTTTTTTTAAGAATGGGAAGAACTATAGCCGATTTGAAAGATGAAGGAACAGAACCCAGGGCCAAAGAAGCGTTAAGAAGGGCAAGTGGAGGGGCAGGGCAGCCAGTAAAGAGAGTTCTGAGGATCCGTGCAAGAGCACAGTCCGCCGGGGAACCAGACTTGACTTTTACAAGCAGTTTAAGGAATCGGTCCAGAGTAATGGGTGGAAAATGATCCAGAGAAGAGGAGGGCAAAGGAAGGGAACAGGAGAAACCAGGTTGAAGCACAGTAGGAATATTGGCCTTTATGTTGGCGATCTTGTCAATAAAGTAGTCATTGAGTGAGGAGCAAAGGATCTGAGATGGAACGAGACTAGTGCTGGTGCGGTCAGAGGTGGCGAGATTGTGAACCAAGGAAAAGATTTCTCGAGATTTATTAGCAGAGAGGGCAACTCTCTCGGAAAAGTATTTAGTTTTAGCCGCGAGGATCGCTCTTTTATAATCATTGAGAAGGAGTCTATATTTGGCAGCGGAGAGTGGGACAATAGTTCCGTCACCAATGACGTTCCGACCGCCTAAGATCGAGTTTGAGAGCTTTAAGCTCAGTAGTAAACCATTTGTGCGCGTCATAGGGGCGGACGGCTTTGACCTTCTTGAGCGGGGCGACCTGATCACAAGAAGAAGAGAGCCAGGTGCTAATGGCATCTGCCTGAGAATCCAAAGAGAGATCGGTAAGATCAGGAGCTGAGGTAGCCAAGGAGAGTGAGAGAGAATTAAGGTCAGTCTGGTTCCAACTACGAGCCAGAATATTTTTGGGTAGCGGGAACTTGTCGGCCGAACCCAGGAGAATGGAAAATGATATCATAGAGTGGTCCGACCAGACGCAGGAGAGTATAGAGGGGGATGAAACGTCGCAGCGTGATGACCAGATTTGGTCCAGGATGTGACCCTGGACGTGAGTGGGGGCCGAGACATGGGATGAGAAGTTCCAACACTGAAGGGTAGCAGAAAAGTCTTTAGAAGACAGGTCTTCCCTGGGGTCATATGGCCAGTAGTTAAAGTCGCCAAGCAGGAGAACCGAAGAGTTATTGACCACCAGCGTAGCCAAAAGATCCTGTAGAGCAGCTACATATGAAGGCATGACTTGAGGGGGACGATACATAAGGACTACGGTAAGAGGTACGGAAAGATTAAGAGATCGGGCTACCAAGTGGAGTGGTGTGGCTCACTGGTTAGAGGCGGCAGACCCGGAAGCAGAGGACGGCCCGGGACCAGGGTTCTATCCCCGACGCGGCAGGGTCGTGGACCAGGGTCAGCGGACTCGATAATTCTCACCTCGGTGCGTACTCTAACTAGGGATCACACTCGGCAACTCTGGGCATTAGCTTGCCTCATCTCCACAACGGCCCCCCACATACGCCGGGGATGCCTGGTTTCACCTTGGAGATACCCAGTAGGGACCATCTCACAGGGAAAGCCAGGACGGGTTCCCCAGCGGTCTACAGAGCAGAGATACTCCTTCGGGAGTCGATTCTAGCGCTTTAGAAACCCACAATCAATCAAGTAGTCCACGTTAGGTATAGGGGGGTGAGCAAGAAGTTGGAATTTCAGAGTGGAACGGATAATCATCGCCACACCTCCCCCAACCCTACCATCCGGGCGGTCTGCTCGGAGGGCATAGTAGGTATCGGGGAGAATGGCCAGAAGATCCGGAAGGGAGTCAGTGGAGAACCAGGTCTCAGTAAGAAATAAAAAGTCTGGGGAGTCTGGGGAGTCTGTGTTCAGAAGATTAAAAAGTTCCGTCTGATGCTTGACAGCAGAGCGAGTATTAAGCAGATAAGCGGAAGCTGCCGAGGGGACAGAAGAAGGGCGAATGATAGGGGAGGGATCAGAAGGAGGAGAGGTAGGGCTGTGGATGGAAGAGAACAAACAGGGAGGGCGGGGGACAAGGATACCAAGAGAATCAAGACGATGCACTAAAGAGGGGGAAGGAAGGGAGGTTGCAGGATATGCAGAGAGTTGAGCCGAGGTGTAAACCAGAGACTGGACAGAGTCTGTGGCCCCTGGTCCCGGCCCGTCGCGGACGGGCGCAGACGGGCTTAACTTAGGCGCAACGTCGGCGCGCCTTTGTCGCGCCCGCTGCGCTGCCGGGGCCGCGTGACCAAGCAATAGGGACACATAATGGAGGAGGGCCAAGGGGTGTGGCAGGGGGTGGAGGGGCCAAAAGACTGCAGCGCTGACCCCAGAGCCGCCCAAGAAGGTGAACTCGCCCGTCCCTGCTCCGTGAACCAGACCGGCAGGAGGGGACGATCAGCGGGAAGCGCTCTGGGGCGCATGCAGGTAAGGGGGCAGCTAAAAATGATGCAGTGCGCAATATCCGATGCGCGACCGGCAAACACCGGCAAACACAAGGTTCGTTGTCCTCAGGTTAGTGCAGGCTTAAAATGATACGTTGCTCCCGGAGACGCCTCGGGAGATCTGTGTGGAAAGTCAAGATAGGCGCGGGATCCGCCAGGTGCCTGAAATGCTTGCCAGGGGGGGAGGGGCCAAAAGACTGCAGCGCTGACCCCAGAGCCGCCCAAGAAGGTGAACTCGCCCGTCCCTGCTCCGTGAACCAGACCGGCAGGAGGGGACGATCAGCGGGAGGTGCTCTGGGGCGCGTGCAGGTAAGGGGGCAGCTCAAAATGATGCAGTGCGCAATATCACTTTCACCAACCATCCAGAGACCTTCGCTCCGCCGCCTTTGCACAGGCACCGCAGATCCGCGGACGCCACAGAATAAAAAATTACACACAACAGCAAGTTACTTACCTTTGGTAATGCTCTTTCTGGTGGACACTCTATCTAGCAGCAAATTTGTCACCTTGTGATTATTTCCCAGGCATCAGACTGGGCTCAGAAACTTCAAAGTAGTACGGCTGCACGCCAGTAGGTAGCATCGTGCAGCACCACACGAGCATCACTCCACTTTGAAAGTGACCAGTGGAGCTGCATAAAAGTGCTGCCCATCCGTGCTGATGTCAGTTGCTTTCTTAGGCTATCTCCACCATCATTGGCATGACCAATGTGTAGATCTATATATTGTGACCTTTTGAGATGGTAAATAGCCCAGTTCACAGAACAGGTGAGGAATCAGCGGTTAGATAGAATATCCACCAGAAAGAGTGTTACCAAAGGTAAGTAACTTGTTTTATTGATGGATACACCTAACCAGATTCCTCACCTTGTGAACAGATACCACAGCAGTACGTTTCCAGGTGGTGGGCCTTTGAATTTGTTCAGGACCGAGCAGGAAAAATGCTAATATCTAAGGACCTGTTTGTAGGCCACTCTGTCATTGAGATCATAATTAGTATGCCATTTCAATTCTAGCCTTCTACTGGCTTGTTTATGGGCTTTTAAATTGCTATTGAACCATGGTCCAGAGAGGTCATTTCTGCGGTTTGTACTTTTTTTAAGTGGGGCCAGAGAAGAAATATAGGAGCCAATCCAACTATGATAGTTTTTAATATCCAAGTCTAAGTCAGAAGTGATTTCTGGCCTAGATTGCACTAAACATATATTGGGGTAATTGGCTTTACTTTTGTGCCAAGGATGTGAGGAAGCTGAATACAAAAGCTGGAGGGAGTGAGAATTGTTCTGTTCCAGTTTCAAGCTCAACATGATTACAAAATGGTTGAACTAGAGTAATGGAAGCAGAGATGTAACTTGAAGATATGGATTATCCAAAAAGATCCCATCTAGAGAGTGTACAGCAATATGTATGGGCCTGTTCACCAATTGGGCCAGGCCTGTGCTTGACATGATATCCAGAAGCTGAGAAGAATCCTTGTCTAAGGAGTTCTTGAAATGAAAATTAAAATCACAGAGAATGGTGAAATCGCAATGGTTAGCTTTACTATCCCAGGTCTGCTCACCATTTTGTATAAAGGATGACCTAGAGCCCGGTGGCTTGAAGATCAGGACTCCATTGAAGGAGTACTGGCGAGTAAGTAGAATTTTAAAGTGAGAACTTTGCGATCTAGAGTCGCCAAGATCGGTGCATAAGAGACCTAAAGATGCTCAAGATAAAAGATAGAAAGGTCTCCACTTCTTCTTCCAGGTCTGTCAAGTCTGGAAGTTGCATAACCCAATGGGGTAGCCCATTTAATGTCTCGAGTGCCCTCCGCATTCGCCCAAGTTTCAGTCACAAATGCCAAGTCTACCATTTGGGTTTCTAAAAAGATTCTGAAATCCATTGTGTTCCTAGAAAGGGATCTTGCATTTACCAGCCCACAATTAAACTCCCTATAGCGAGTAGGAGGTGGGTGGGAGGGCTCTGAAGAACTGAGCATGTGAACCTTTTACCACAATAGAGGAAGTTGACATGTATGACAAACACTTGCCTCCATTAAATCAGACTGAGAGAAGATGGGTTCCAGGGCGGCTCCTCACCTGTAGTTCTCAAAGTTAGCAGCTCAGTCCATGCGTAGTGGATAGGATTCTCAGGATAGGAGTCAAAACAAGCAGGGGGACTGGCGCGGATGCGGTCCAATCATGGACAGGGGCAGACGGGCTTGCCTTCGGCTCACCAACAGCACGCCCACAATGTGTGGACACGTTGTAAATCCGGTAATTAAGCCCAACATAGGGACGTGTCAGGGGTGTATCAGGAATCACACTAGAGCGTGAGGGCTATGGTTAACTAAATAGTGTACGGCCAAAGAATTACACGTACCTGCTGTCCCTCACAAGCTCCCTCATTAGGAAACAACTACAGGTAACCGAAAATGGATTAAAAGAAACGTGAGAAATCCTGAAAAAGCATTAAACCATTTAAAATACTCTGAAGTCGAGCCACCTAAGTATGGCTACCGGGGAGCCAGGCACCTCCCAAACCTGCACACTTGTGCATACAAGGAAAGAAACAGTAAAACGATCATAATCGCATGGGTTCACTGCAGAAGGGTGAAGCCTCCTCCTGTGAGCTAGCACTTACCAGGGAGGCAGAGTGTGATGCCTAGCATCACCATTGGCAGCCTTCCCCACCCCTCCAATGTAACATGCATGCTAATAAATAAACACACAACACATTTCTTGTTTGAGAAAGTTGCTGCAGGTTTATTACATACACCATTATGTAATTTGGTGGGTTATCTTATGGGCAATCCAAGGGCAGGCAACCAACTGGGCCGCCTGCCGCCTGATGAGCCAAGCAGCACTGGGGCGAACCCCATCTGTGCTGCCCCTTCTGGTGATCCTTTTCCCAGATCACGTGACACATGGTCTCTTGTTACTCATGCCCCTTACAGGGCAGAGCGTAACATAGCAAACCCCCGGTTGTTCAGGCCCACAACCGCCCGAAGGACTAACAGGGCGCCGACCCTGAGGCTCCTAGGATTTGGCTCTGGCACCCTTCTGTGCCCCTCTGCTTCCAGATCGCCCTGTAACTCCGCCTGCAACGAAAAAAGACAACATTACAACATTGTCTGCCTCCTGCCTGCCACGAACCACGCCGTGTAAGCGGTAGGGTGGGAGATGGCATTATGGGCGCGCGAAAGAGGGCGCCCAGATGGTGGGGGAGGCCTATATACTCCTCCCCCAGTCCTAGTGCCCAGGAAGTGATGCTCCCTAGCACGCGGCAACCAGGCTGGGGGGACACCTCCCCGAATCCCTGCCCCTAAGGGGGGATGTGGGGTGCCCAGATGATACTAGAGCGATGCCCTCTCTAGAGGCCCCCTGCTCGGGCCTCAGTCAGCCCCATAGTATCACCATTGGCAGCCTTCCCACCGCTACAACGTAAGATGCTAATAAATAAACACACAACACATTTCTTGTTTGGGTAAAGTTGCTGCAGGTTTATTACATAAACCATTATGTAGGTGCCCAGATGGTGGGGGAGGCCTATATACTCCTCCCCCAGTCCTAGCACCCAGGAAGTGACGCTCCTTAGCGCGCCGCGACCAGGCTGGGGGGACTCCTCCCTGAGTCCCTGCCCCTAGGGGGGGTGTAGGGTGCCCAGATGATACTAGAGGGCTGCCCTCTCTAGTGGCCCACTGTGGGAGCCTCGGTCAGCCTCAGGGATGCATGCTACCAACTGACACACAAGGTGCCTTGATTGGAAGAGTGTGACACAGAGTAGCACATTACATTTTTTGCACATAATCAATTCATTGTGATTTAGTATGATATACGGATGTCAAAAATATTGTTGGCATGCAGCATACCTTAAGTGGTTGAGGGTGGCATGTTTCAAGTGGGGGGAAGGAGGATGAATGTGCGTTACCACAACTTCCTGGTAGTAATTTCCCACGGTATCTTGTGGGGACCTCCTTGGCGTGCTTTTTAATACTGTTGCTGTGGGGTGGTGCCCCTCCTTGCTGCAAGTCATTAAATGGGGACAGTGGGTCTTGGGACATGCTTCTCTACTTCTGAGTTCTCTAAACAGTGGTTGCTGAAGATGGTGCCAGGCTGGAGAGGTGGCATGGATGAGAGTGGTGAAACCTGTGATGGGTAACTGATCATGGTAAGACATCAATCAATTTGCTTCCACTTGCTGCAACCTTACTGTTTCCCTGTGTACCTTTTCTTACTGTGAATGCGCCTGAAGTCACCAGTTTGTGCCATGTGAAGTCTGCCCAGCAATCCAACCTCCTCCAGAGCTATAAAACCTCCTGGCACAGGACCCACGACCCTAGCATGCCCTGCTTGTTGCAGTACCACATGGCAGTGGTGTCACCCATGAGCACCTGCACCAGCGATCCTCTCATGAGGGGTATGATGTCCTTCAACGCCAAGCGGATCACCCTCAACCCCAGCAAATTGATGTGGAGTCGAGCATCCGCTGGATACAAGGCAGACAGGACTTCCATTGCAACAGACAGCGCTAGCGATTTCCTTTATTGTTCATGATAATTTTTGGCATAGTAGGTGATAACGCGTGGTCTCCTCTTTCTTCTGCATTTCACAAGGAAAGTTAAAAAGTCTGGCCTTTCCCCAAACCATTTAATAACATATTTATCCCAAGACAAGCCCCCCCCCCCCGCAAGCTGGCTTCCATTAGAGGTTTGGGCAGCAGGGATAATAACACATCTTTCAAGTATTTTTCTGGCCCTGATCATCTTTAAGCTTTTGACATATCCTATGTCATACAAGTCATCTAATCCATGCTAACATGATGTTGTGGAACTTTGTTTGTTTTGAATTCCTGTGTTTCTGCCAAGCTATTTTTCATGACCAGCTTACTTAGAATGGCAGGAGAGTGGCATTTGTACAGGGGTGCGTTGTAGGACTCAGCATATGTCTTACATCCTACCCAGCTGCCAGAACAGCCAAGTTGCCCAGCTGTATCGCAGCAGCGGTGCAGGCATCACGACAAGTGCCTTGCTCTTATGCTGTTTGTCAGTTGCCTATTGTTAGCAGATGCTGCAGAGAAAAGTAACATCAAAGCATGGCGTTCTTGCTCTGCCTAATCAGCCTGCCTCCAGCTATTATGTTAAGCCAGAGTCTGGGAATAAACTAGTAGGGAAGAATCTCTGAGCAGCATATGGCTGGAAAAGTGAAATCATTTGGATCATCACAACCTTTGGGTCCTGACCCTTTAGTGAAACTGAGGCACCTGAAGCAAAAGACTTCAAATTCCTTGCTGACTACTGTAAGAGAACAGATAGGTGTTGCTTCCCCATGTCTAATGGTGGAGTTGCATTACAAGAAGGGATGACTTTACCTACAAGAAGAACTCTGAAGTGCTGGTCCATTAGTTACTCTAAAAAAGGACCCTAAAATCCTATGTCTGACACTTTGTGGGAAAGAAAACAAGAATATGTAATGAGGTTGTGGGAGCTGAAGGTCTTCATGGAGGTAATGCTGATTTTCTTTTGATATTCTGGAGAAAGAAGTGATTGATGGTGGATGCTGCGTGCATTGCATATAGCATGGTCTGCCACGCAAGTGTGAATAAGGCAAATGTCCTCACCATGCTATTACTTAATCTTTATGTTTCCCAGGTGCTGGGAGAGCTGATCCTGCTACTACAACGTTTTCCCCTAAATCTGGATGAGAAACATAAACTTTCTCTTTATCATGCAAATTAATCTACACTGTGTGGCCTCATGGCTACAGGAATGCAAAAATCAATCAACTTCACGGCAGGTGGACTGCAGAAAACAATCTGTTTCATGGCTGTGGGTTGCACCACCTGGGACACTCGCCCAAGTGTAAAAGGTTTGGCTTTCCCACCAACGGTTGCCTGGATAGAGATCATTGCATCATCTCTTGAGCGGGGAAGACCAGGGTATGGTAGCCCCACACAACCCAATTGAGCATACCTGCTGGCGTGGTGTCTGCGCTTTCCGGCGTACCAACAGTCCTGTAAAGGGTCAGGGAAAAAGAGGGAATTCAAACCCTATTCCCTACTTTAGAATAGCACACTGAAGCACTGCACTAAAAAAGGCACTATATATGTGTAAAAGTCTTTATTTCAACAGTCATCTCTGTTTCTTAGTACATGAGTAATAACCATAAATATTAAAACAGAAAAAATGCATGTTGCTAGCAGCAAAAATAAAATGAACAGTTCTAACATGATTAGAATGTTCCTAGCAGCCTGAAGACTACTTCTATGCGCTACACTATGAGAGCATGGAGTAACTAACCTGCCTGTAGAGATTCTTGGGGCTCAGCTCACTGCATACCTATTGCACAAGTTACTACTTGTGTAACGATATATCTGTAAGAGACATTAATTAGTGATAGATTCCTTACCTTAGAATATCCCCAGGCGTCAGACTGGATCCGGAAAATTTTACCCCTGCGCGCCGACAGGCGTCGTCCGCGGCTCCGCAGCCGTCGTCAGCGTCATTAGCGCCGGAATGACGTCGTCGGAGTACTTAGACGCCGCCCATGAGTGCTGACGTCAGTTCTGATACACAGCTTTTCCGCGCCAGATAGGCAGAGCCATGATAGAACCAACACTGGTGCCATGAAACTAGGGCCCTGAAAGGGGATGACCTTAACCCTAGATATCGGTTCGCAGAACGGGGAGGATGGGTGGGTCGGTAAGGAATCTATCAATAACTAATGTCTCTTACAGATATATCATTACACAAGTAGTAACTTGTGCATCTGAAAGAGATACGTTAGTGGTAGATTCCTTACCTTAGAATAGATAACCCAGCAATACCAACCCCGGTGGTGGGTCTGCGAACCAATAATCACACCAGAAAGTCCTGGAGGACGGAACGGCCAAAGAAGCCATCCCTCCGGACTTGACTGTCCAGGCAATAGTGTCTTGCAAACGTGTGCAGCGAGGCCCAGGTAGCTGCCTGGCAAATGTCCTGCAAGGGCACTCCTCGGCCCAGGGCAGTGGTAGTCGCCGTGGCCCGAGTGGAATGAGCCCTTAATCCAACAGGGGGCTCCTTCTTAGCCAAGGAGTAACATGCCTGGATACACAAGATGATCCACCGAGAGATAGTCCGCTTGTGCACCGCCTTTCCCTTCTTAGCACCCACGTAACCAACAAAGAGTTGGTCATCCACCCGGAACTGGCGTGTGCGATCCAGATAGTAAGAGAGCGCACATTTTGGGTCCAGACGGTGGAGCCTCTCTTCCTCTTTCGAGGGATGCGGAGGCGGAAAGAAGGTGGGCAAAGTAATGGACTGCCCGATGTGGAAGGCCGTGACAACCTTGGGCAGGAAAGAAGGTCTTGTACGCAACACAACCTTGTCCGGATGAACAGAGAGGAAAGGAGGTGTGGAAGAAAGAGCCTGGAGCTCACTCACTCTCCTGGCAGAGGTGATGGCAACCAGGAAAGCAGTCTTCAAAGTAAGAAGACGGAGAGGACAGTTATGGAGTGGCTCAAAGGGAGCACACATCAGGTAAGTAAGAACAAGGTTCAAGTCCCACTGGAGCATCACGAAAGGAACAAGAGGGAACATGTGTGTGATGCCCTTCAAAAACCTATTTACAATTGGGGACTTGAACAAAGATAGCTGATCAGGTAGCCTTAAGAAGGCGGAAAGGGCAGAAAGGTACCCCTTGATAGTGCCCAGAGCAGAGCCCTGCTGGGCAAGAGAAAGAAGGAAGAGGAGAACCTCAGAAAGAGGGGCAGAGAGTGGATCCACAGCCTTTGCGGTGCACCATGCCACAAATCTGTTCCACCTGCAGGCGTATACCGACTTTGTGGAGGGACGCCTGGCTGCCAGAATGACATTACAGACTTCGGGAGGCAAGTCAAATGGCCTCAACTGCCGCCGCTCAATCTCCAAGCTTGTAGGTGGAGACTGGACAGGTTCGGGTGGAGAACCGTCCCCTGCTGCTGCAACAGAAGGTCCTCCTGAAGAGGCAGACGAATCGGGGGATCGACTGACATGCTGAGTAGCTCGGGATACCAGTATCTTCGTGCCCAGTCCGGAGCCACAAGGATAACCTGGGCCCGGTCGTGCCTGATTTTCTTCAGCACTCTGGGCAGAAGTGGTATAGGCGGAAAGGCGTACAATAGACCGCAACTCCACTCGCGACGAAAAGCGTCTCCGAGCGAGTGCCACCTTGGAAATTCCAACGCGCAGAACTGATGATAAGTTCTGCGCGTTCTCTTCTGTGGCGAACAGATCTAACCAAGGCTCTCCCCATTGCTGAAAGAGGCCTTGCGCCACGTCCGAGTTCAGACGCCATTCGTGATCCATCATGCACCGACGGCTGAGTTCGTCCGCCCTGGCGTTCAGAGAACCTGCCAGGTGTTGAACCACCAGGGTCACGCCTTGATGTGCCAGCCACTGCCAGAGGCGCAGAGCCTCCTGGCATAGGGTCCACGACCCCACCCCGCCCTGTTTGTTGCAGTACCACATGGCATTGGTGTTGTCCATGAACACCTGCACTACCCTCCGACAGAGGGGAGGAATGCTTTCAGTGCTAGACGGATCGCCCGCAGCTCCAAAAAGTTGATATGGAGCTTGGACTCCGCCGGAGACCAGAGGCCTCTGATCTCCGCCTCTCCCATGTGGCCTCCCCAGCCCTGGAGGGAGGCATCCGTCACAACCACGTGCTCCGGGTGGGGTAGGGAGAGGGATCTGCCACTGACCCAATCGCGGTCCGTGAGCCACCACTGCAACTGTCTCGCAGTGCCCTCCAAGTTCAACACATGATCGGACAGGTTGCCCTGATGCTGGGCCCACTGAAACTTCAGGTCCCACTGCAGAGCCCGCATCCGCCACCGGGCGTGATGCACCAGAAGGATGCAGGAGGCCA
Source organism: Lissotriton helveticus (assembly GCF_964261635.1). Lineage (NCBI taxonomy): Eukaryota > Metazoa > Chordata > Amphibia > Caudata > Salamandridae > Lissotriton > Lissotriton helveticus. The sequence continues at coordinate 85,419,952 of NC_136064.1, forward strand.
TCAGCCCCAGAATCCGCAGCGTCAACCTGACTGAGACTCGGGATAAAGGCTGAAAGATCGGAATCAGAGCCTGAATATCCCGAACCCGCTGTTCGGGAGGATAAACCCGAAACTGCGCCGAGTCTAGAACCGCTCCGATGAAGAGGAGCTTCTGGGAGGGACACAGGTGCGACTTCGGCACATTGATGGAGAACCCCATTAAGTGCAGGAGGTCGGCCATAGTCTGGAGGTGGCTGACGACTGTCTGGGGCGAGCCCGCCTTCAACAACCAGTCGTCGAGGTAGGGGAAGACTGGTAACCCTAACCTGCGCAGATGAGCTGCGACCACCGCCATCACCTTCGTGAACACCCGTGGGGCGCTTGTAAGGCCAAAGGGGAGCACGAAAAACTGAAAGTGCTCGTGGCCTACCGTGAACCCCAGGTAACGCCGGTGGGCCGGCAGGACGGGGATGTGAAAGTAAGCGTCCTGCAAGTCCAACACTACCATCCAGTCTCCGGGGTCCAGGGCAGCTAAGACCTGAGCCAAAGTCAGCATCTTGAACTTCTCCTTCCGGAGGAAGCGTTGACGTTCCGTAGGTCCAAGATAGGGCATAGGCCTCCTTTGCCCTTCTTGGGTACCAGAAAGTATTGGGAATAACAACCACACCCTACTTCTGGCCCAGGAATGCGCTCGATGGCCCACTTGGCCAAGAGGGCGTGACTTCCTCTTGCAGAAGTTGCAAGTGAACCCCCGACACGCGGTGGAATTGCGGTGGCATGGCTGGAGGGGACACCTCGAAGGGGGGGGAGTAGCCCCTTCCGACGATTTGCAGCACCCACCTGTCCGACGTGACATTGCGGCAGTGGAGGAGGTAATGGCGAACCCTGCCACCCACTGGCGTCACATGGGCCTGAAAACACGGACTAGGAAGGTTTTGAGGCAGGTGCTGCGGAGGGAGGTGTGGACTGTCCTCGCCGTTGTCCTCGACCGCCGCTATGGCGGATTCCATGGCCGCCACCGCGCTGTTGAACATTCTGTGGTGCGTGGCTAGTAGATCGTGTGGGGCGCCCCTTCCGTGGCCACGAAAGGAGCGAAAGGCACCCGATTGATGGTGTGTGGCCGAGAGGCCCAAGGACTTGGCTGTAGCCCTGGAGTCCTTAAAACACTCAAGCGCATGGTCTGCCTTGTCGCCAAAGAGGCGACGGCCATCGAACGGCATGTTCAGAAGAGTGGACTGGACATCGGCCGAAAAGTTGGCGGTCCTCAACCAGGCGTGGTGGCGAACCGCCACCGTCGTTGCCATCGCCCTGCCCAGTGAGTCCGTGGTATCCAGCCCACACCGGATGGAATATCGCGCTGCATCTCGACCCTCCGCAAGGGCTTAGGCGAGTTTAGCCCGGACATTGTGGCAGCACGTCCGCGACCGTGTCCCACAGGTGTGGGTGTAGCGGCCCAATAAGCATGCGGTATTGACAGACCGCAGTTCCAAACTCAGGGACGAGAACACCTTCTTCCCGAACTGTTCGTACCTCTTGGAATCGCGATCGGGCGGGGCCGACGGGAATACGGTCTGGGAAGTAGAGGCCTGGATGACCAGACTCTCGGGGGTGGGATGGGTGGACAAAAAGCAAGGGTCGCCCGGAGCCGGGCGGTAGCGTCTGGCCACGTTCCTATCCATAGGCGGACCTGTGGCGGGCTTGGACCACGTGCCCACCAGAACGTCACATAAGGCCTCATTAAACGGCAGCAGAGGCTCACTGGAGCTTGCCTGTGGTTTAAGGACCTCAGTGAGGAGGTTAGTCCTCAAGGCCGCGACGGGGAGCTCAAGGTTTAAGGCCTTGGCCGCCCTCGTCAACACTACACTGTAAGCAGCCCCTCCTCCGTAGCCACGGTGCGAGGGGAGACAAATCCAGTGTCTGGCGAAGTGTCAATACCACTGGCCTCCCCAAGCTCATATGCCCAGTCCTCTTGAGACTTCTGATAGCTCTGATCAAAGTGGAGCACCTGGCCCTTCCAACAGAGCTCCTTTTTTATCCAGAGGCCAATCCGATCCCCCCAAGAGGGGAAAACCCAAGCCAGCCCCACGAGGCCCCTATCCGTCAGGCGAAAGGAATACCAGACGCCAACACTACCAATGGTAGATCAGCATTTTGCCACTTGTACTAACACAATGCCTATTCCAGCAGATTCAGCTAACCCCATGCCATTACCCATTTTTAACCTCACACTTCAACCCCTTTCCAATACTGAATTGTCGTTACTAACCAAGGGCCTCTCATTTGTCCCGACGGTACGTCCCAACTATCTGGATGTCCAGACAGAGTTACTAAGATTTTTTAGGAAATTGAGATTACATGCTTTCTTCCTACTCCATCCTAAACCAGTACTCATGCCAAACACTCCATTTCGACCTCCTTCAACTTTCTCACCAGTGGGCAACATGGTGCCTCCTGAGATATTGACCTTTGAGAAATTGGTCCTACAGGATCTCTCCAATTTAGAGAAGCAGCATACCTTCATTCCTTATAACATAACCTTGGAAGAGAAAAAAGCACTTCTTAGCCTCAAGTCAAACCCTGACTTAATTATTAAGTCTGCGGATAAAGGCGGCGGAATTGTATTACAAAACCTTGACACGTACAAAGCGGAAGTCCTTCGACAATTGAGCAATCCCTCACACTATGTTAAACTCCAGAGGAACCCAATAGTTGAGATCCAAAATTTAATACGGTTGGTTACTAAGGAAGGCCTAGATTCAGGCTTCTTAAATAAAAAGGAATATCTTTTCCTCAATGCCAGATCCCCACGCACCCCGGTTATTTACACGCTACCGAAGGTGCACAAGAATGTAGAACATCCTCCCGGCAGACCCATCGTCTCTGGCTGTGGGTCAGTCCTATAGCCTTTGGGACTTTTTGTGGACTATTTTATTAAAGATTTCGTGCCAGCTACCCAATGTTACATACGTGACAGTACCCATATGATCAATATGATAGAGGAACATCCTTTTGACCCCACGTCCAATGTGCTTTGCACTCTGGACGTGGAGTCATTATATACAAATATTCCCCAAAATGACTCTATGTTAGTCATTGAAAAAGTTCTCAACAACCGTCCAAGACCGCATTTCATACCTACACTTTTCATTCTTCAGCTTTTGGAAATCTGTCTTTCAAAGAATTATTTTTTGTTTGATGGCCAGTACTATGGCCAGATCAAAGGTACATCCATGGGGGCTGTTTTTGCTCCGAACCTGGCAGTGTTGTACATGGATAACCTTGAATGTGGGCGTATATTGACCCCGTCTAACCCTTTCCATAGTGGCATTGCCCTATGGAAAAGGTATATTGACGATATCTTCATGATTTGGAATGATAGTGAGGATCTACTACCCCCTTTTCTACACTGGCTCAACTCTAATTGCAGCGGCCTTACTTACACCCTTACTACTAGTCGTACCAACATTCCCTTCTTAGATCTAAACATACAGGAGAAAGAAGGTGTCCTCATCACTAGCCTCTATAGGAAACCTACTGAGCGCAATACCTTACTGTGTTACAAGAGTAATCATCCAAGAGCGCTCCGTGACTCTTTACCCTTTTCACAATTTCTAAGGCTTAGAAGAAATTGTTATCTAAAAGAAGATTACTTCAGAGAGGCTCATCTACTCAGTGCTAAACTTAGCGCCCGCGGCTACCCCCGCAGATTGATAAAAACTTCGTCAAAAAGAGCGTGGTTTTGTCCGAGGGAAGTTCTGTTGGAATCTAAACCAAAAAAGCCACAGAACCGTTTGGTGTGTGTTACAACCTTCTCTCCAATATCTAATTCCCTCACTAAGAGCATTAAAAAACACTGGCCTGTGCTGAATGCTGACCAATTACAACAGAAAAACCCATGTTTGCCTTTAAGAAGGCCAAGAATTTAAAAGATCATTTGGTGCGGGCAGCACTACCCGCCCCTGCAGAAATGACCACAATTGATACACTATGGGGCCTGCCAAGACTCACTGGACATGTTAGATGTGGTAACTGTTCCATGTGTGAAAGCACTATAGAAGGCAAAGAGTTTATTTACAGAGATATGAAATATGAACGTAGAGAATTCTCAAACTGTAATAGCTCAAATGCGATCTATGCTATTTTCTGCCCCTGCTCTATGATTTATATTGGACAAACAACACAAAAGGCACGAACAAGGATGTGCCAACATCGGAGCAGGATACGCTGTAGAACCGCGAATGCTCCCCTCGTACAGCATTTCACTGAACAGGCCCACACAGAAATGGATTTCAAATGGACCATCATTTGCCTGGTCAAACCCCCCAGCCGTGGCGGCAACCTGCAACAACTTCTGAATAAGGAGGAACTGCGATGGATTCTGAAGACTAAAAGTCTTCACACTGGGCTCAATCGGACTGAGGATTGGACCTCTCTGATATAACAATCTGACTTTATAATTGCAAACTGTTTCTTTTTACTGATTTTAACTGACGCCTTTAAATACAACTGTATTTTTCCTCCTCAGGGTGCACTTGTAAAAAAATGGAAAAAATGTAAAAAATGTGTTATAAATTCATTAATTATGATGGGATGGTGTTACTGTATGTCTAGAGTGAGCTGTATCCACCGGCATGTAATTCCCCGTCCTTTACTCGGAGAATAATTAGTGCACTTTTAGTTCGCCTTACTGTTTTTAATATCACAACCTTCCTTATGGGTCTTGTTCCCATTTCAAAATGGCCGACAACCTTTTGGTGCACACCGGTTGGCTCTCATTCCCCACGTGACTCCCCTGCTTACTACATCGCGTCGCGCCTTGTAAATGGTGCTCTTTTCCCATTCCAAAATGGCCGACAGCCTTTGGCGTACACCGATTGGCTCTCACCCCCCACGTGACTCCCCTGCCCACTACATCGCGTCTTGCTTTGCAAAGGCTCACCGCGCAGATTCCCCGTGCCAGCAAGAACCCCCATTGTGGCCTTGCAAGCTGTATTACCAGGTGAGATCCGTCCCGGTCATTCTGTGTATTTTCCATTTATTCGGCTAAATAGATCACTGGCACTCACGCCGCCCGTTTATTTTCCCCAGACCCGGATACCGAGAGCATCGCATTTCGGGTAAGCCAGCCCCTTGTAACTCGTATTATCCACGCTACCCTTTAACTTTAATTACAATTTCGTCCCCTCCTTTCACAGACCCCTTTACCGAGGGCACTCTCAAAGGTAGGATTTTTTCCTTGTAGACCTGCATTTTTGGGAAGTATTTTGCGCCACTTCACCGAATCTTTTTCTCCCCATTAGATCTATTATGTTTCTTTGCTCCTAAGCAAATTAAAAATAACAAGTACAAGAAATCTTCTCTAATTGAGTGCTACACAATTGGTAAGCCACTCCACTTCCCCACAATGTCACATTTCGTTGCCGTTTCACTCCACACGTGTTTATTCATTGCACTTTGGCATGCACTAGCCATAGTCACTTCCATGCACTGTTGATACGCGGCGCCACTAGCCTTGCTCCTCCCGTTGTTTCCACTGCCTGTACTTAGCATGTACTTAGCATGTACTACACCCCGTTGCCGGCTGCACTATGGCATGGTATGAGTCATGCAATCTATGCACGCAGTCTTGACAATGTTCTAATGACATGTCTTTATTCTTTTATGTCTCCTTTCTTTTCCCATGGTATGGCATATGTACATTCCTACTAGTGATATATTTGCAAATGTGTAATTTCAAGGCAATTACCCTCTGTCCTGAGGATGAACCTTTATTAATTATGGTTCGAAACGTCGTCGACACATTACACTAAATGCATAAATTGTTTTATACTTTTTTCTTGCATATGTGTATGCTTTAGATTGTCTGGTTTATGATTTATCCTAATCAGATGTCCTGCTATTGCCTGCTATTTTGTATGTTGTATGTCTTCTCAGTGTGTTAGTCGGACACCGGCCGGTGTCACGCTTTTATCACACTCAGTGTTCTATTGTTTTAGAATTACCTTTGTATCAGGGAAATAAATTGTCCGGCTGGACATTTCCCCTAATAATATATTTCCATTTGGTCTATATTTATTTCTTCTTTTTATTGTTTTTTGCTCTAAGGACCCTTGTTCTTTATAATACAGTCCTCTTGAGACTGGCACTCCAGTGCCAGAGGGTCCTCAGACCCCTCCCAATCACCCTCGTCACCCATCTCCTGTAGAACAGGGTCAACAGACGGGCCTCCTCATGGAAATAAAAATCTCCAAAGGCCGTCGGAAGCGGCGCCCAGCAGCGCCGCTCCGGCACCAGAGTCGGACCGAGGGGAACATTGGGGACGGCGTCCACAGGGGGCGCCGGGGGCGACACCCTCGGGGCCGGCACCAGTGAGGTCGTGAGGTCGACCGGCAACGACCCGGATCCGGAAGCGGATCCGGTGAGGTCCTGCGGCGCCGGGACCGAAGTCGCCGGCGGCACCGGGGCCGAAGCACTCAACTGCGTCGGGGCCGGAGCACCCGACCCGCTAGGGCCTCCAGCCGGGGCCGTTGGGCCCGGAGGCGCCACGCGGCCCGGCTGAGAAGGGCCTCATGGCCATGAGGTACCGCTTGACCTCCTCCGGCGTTGCGCCCTGCCCAGGGACCCGAAGGTGTGGGGCAGGCGGCGACGCCTGCGACTCAGTCGGAGCCGCGCGGGTGGTGTCACCCGAACCCCCGGCCGCATCGTGCGAGCGTCGGGGTGGGTCGGAGGAACGATGATGCCTCTCCGACCTCTCGTGCCTCTTACCTGAGGACTTGGATTCCGACGACCGATGTCCACTCCCGGAGCTGCGAGGACTCCGACCCCGCGACCGGATCTTCAATCTCCCGCGGGACCGGGACCTGGAGCGGCGCGGGACCGACTGCCGGAGCTCGAGCCGCTTGCGGGACCGCTCCCGCCTAGCCTTCAACGTCAGGGCCTGGCAGTCGGAGCAGGTGCGGTCGTCGTGGTCGAGGCCTAAACACTTCAGGCACCGGCGATGGGGGTCGGTAACCGACATCAGTCGGTCGCACTTGGAACAGGGTTTAAACCCGGGCATCCCTACCGGCACCGTCGGAGTCGAAGACTCGAAAAGAGCAATGATCAAAAGATCAAAAAAGTTTAGTCAAAAAATGACTAAGGGGTAGAGCTTCTCCGTATCTGCACTAGCTGGCGCGGAAAAAAGAAGAACTGACGTCAGCGCGCATGGGCGGCGTCTAAGTACTCCGACGACGTAATTCCGGCGCTAACAACGCCGACGACGGACGTGGAGCCGCGGACGACGCCTGCCGGCACGCAGGGGTATTGCTACACAAAAATATTCCGGATCCAGTCTGACGCCTGGGGATATTCTAAGGTAAGGAATCTATCACTAACGTGTCTCTTTCAGATCACAGTGGATCAGCTGTGGTTATCAGACTTCAGCTGGGAGAGCGTTCAAACACAGACAGCAGGGCTCAGATCCTCTCTGTATCAGGAGAGCATTCAAACACAGACAGCGGGGCTCAGCGCCTCTCTTCTCTGTATCCGGGAGAGCGTTCAAACACAGACAGCGGTGCTCAGCTCCTCTCTTCTCTGTATCTGGGAAAGCGTTCAAACATAGACAGCAGGGCTCAGCTCTTCTCTGCGTCAGGGAGAGCGTTCAAACACAGACAGCTGGGCTAGGCTCCTCTCTGTATCAGGGAGAGCGTTCAAACAAAGGCAGCTGGGCTCAGCTCCTCTCTGTGTCAGGGAGATGAAGAACCGGGTTATTTAAGACCCGACGGCGCCAGGGGCACGCCCAAAGTCTTCGGGTATCACCTGTCTTAGAACACAGAGACACGGGACTCTTCTTGGTGGCGTCAAAGATCAAATTTATTGGGTGCAGCCAGTAACAGAAGTCCTAGAAGTCAACACGGTATGAGTTCTCAGGAGACTGCTCAATTTTACAAAGCAAATCATCCCTTTTTATGCCAAAAATCACATTCCAGACAAATACCTTACATTTACAAACTGTCCAATCACATGTATCCACACCAAAAGTATCGCATGACGGTAAAACCCACTTTTCAGTTACCCGGCCCATGATCAATCATTGGTCAAACCCAACATTCTTCTTAAGACAGGTCGAACGAACCCATAATTAAAAAAAAAGGCACATCCCCATCGTAAACAGACCATAAAGAAAGGAGCAGAAACAGGTGTGAGTAGGATAAGGCATATTTGTGTGCAATAAAAGTTTTATGATGTCCTGTGCTCTGATCCTTAATCTTGATCAGCTAAAGGGCAGGAACTGGTTTAACAAGGTCAGCTTCAGGCAACAGGGTCAGTTCACTCAGGTCAAACAGGAGTCAGCACGAACTGGAGGTACATGTACTTAAAGGACTTGTTCAGCCACAGTCATCGGCCTATGTGAGGGCAACCACAAAATGGCTGCCATACACAAAATTGAACCCAAGGGTTCAGAACGAAATCCCTAAATACGTAGTGAATTCATCAGTCTAACATGACGAAAACACACATACTTGCAGCACTAACTAGTTACGGTTCGCTAATATCAAATTCATAACGAAACCATGACCTTTATGGAACAGGTTCAGAATTCTCGGAACCTCAGACCCTCCTTTTGCCCTTACATAGGCAATAACCTAAACTCACGTCAATCTGAATCCAGGTCTATATTCATCAGATCATCAAGATGTTGCTGGAGCATAATCCTATTACTTAGTACCTCTCTTGGGACAGGTCTCCTTGCACATGTAGTAGCACAGACGCCACATATAGCAGGAGCGCACTGCACACAAAGACAGAACAGAAAAAGAATCGCTAAAGCCATCCCAATGATCATCAGAATCTTCCATCCCCAGGTCGATAACAGTTCCCAAAACCATCCAATCAACGACCAATCTCCTTTGTCCACATGTATAGACTTGGAGATCTTATGTAACCTGGAAATGGCCTCGTAAACTGTCGGAGCATTATCTGGGATAAAAACGCAGCAACTCGATTGGATCACTTTACATACTCCACCTCGATCTGCGAGTATGACGTCTAAAACCATACGATTTTGTAACGTCATAAGGCGATCCGCTTGAAGCTCAGCTGTCAGATTACTAAGGGCACCAGCAGTTTCGTTTATGGTGGATTCAACCACTCTCGTCAATTGTCGTAAACCTCTACTGTTAGCCCTAGGTCCCCAAAACGGTAAGAAACCCTTAAAGAAGTCTCCCACTTCTTGTCCAGCAGTATCTTCCTGATTGAAGACACCTCTAACAACTCTCGTCTTGTGGTAATCTGAAGCAACAGTATACGTAGGAGGCAACAAGTATCCAACATAACACGTTCCCGAAAAATCAGGGGGCAACCATGTATATGCTCTGTTGTAACAAACAAAATATGTGCCCTTAGCTGCCAAAAACGGCGGGGAAGATTGAGACGTAAAAACGTACGTCTGAGTACAAACACTCTTCCCCAGCTCAGCTTTCGGATTTTTGCCAATACCTTGCAGAAAAAATTGACCTCGGTGGGGTACGACCCAAATCGGAGGTGACCTCTTTTGGTTCTGCCTTTCACTCAGACTAACACTGTAACCAGTCGTGTTCCATCCAACATAAGCCGCTAACTCTTCCTTAGGAATTGTCCTATACGTGTCGATATCTCTGCTCATATTCATAACTCCCTTCACCAAAGCTTGATTACTTAAGTTATCCCTCATGGAATGTAGAGGATAAACTTCCAGGGCGTAAATGAACATAGTCTGAAAAGCCCATATCGACCCATTCTGACTAAACGGTAAAATCAGATAAGGAACAACTCTACCTGTAGTATGTGGCATAAGACCACACACCCAGCAATTAGTAATGTTCACTACCAACTGATGCTGGTGTAGTAGCTGTATGAATGTGTTATGTACAAATTCTGACCTTCTAATCTGCTCGTGTTCAGGTAGGACATGAAAAGAATGCACAGAAGTAGCAGTAGAAAAAGACATAGGCTGGGAGGTGGGTGCAGAAGTCAATTGGGTAGCGAAAACAATCCCACCCGCCAATGCTAACGTCATGCTTAAAAACATTAGGACACATGTTATCAGAAAACATTTGCTGTACATTAATTTACACAGTTTCATATTAGAGTTCTTTCTCTCAGCAGCTCTCTCTGTCCCAGGAAACTCCATCCTCTAACCGTGCTGTTCGCGGCAGTTGGTTCTTCCGTGCTAAGGAATGCGTCTGTCAGTCCAGGGAACACCCTGAAACCAACCAGAACCGTCGACCTTGTGTCTATGGCCTGCAATCCCAAGTCTTTATACCGCGACCCTACAGCTGAGCTCGGATGGCAGCTCGAAAAAGAAAAATAGGCCAAAACAGTTTCTTGGATGAGAGAGTGCAGTTCTCCAAAAGCAAAAGGAGGAAAAAAATTAAACTTTAATTGTCAATTGTTTCTCGGTCGTAAATTATAACGGCCTTTACCAGGCACTGTGTGATCACGAAACAAAAGTTCAGGCTCAGTAGTGTCTAATCTTTGAGACACAGGCACAGCTTCTTGAAGGACATCGTCATTTTCTTTATCGGAGCCTCTCCACACCAACTCAGCGTCGCTAAATGGTGCAAACTTCGGCACCCTTTCAGTCTCTGAATCTGCAATACCTTCACGGACTCACTGGTAGTACGGCAGAGGCAACGGTGCCCTCTTACAATGTACGCCGTGGATCCAGTTCTTTTTCCCGAAAACTTTCACTGAGGTCCTTGTGGACAGGAGCACTTGGTGGGGGCCGCTCCAGCGGGGCTGCTCATTTTTGGTCCGCTGAAAATTCCTCACTAGGACCCAGTCACCGGGATTGATGGTGTGACCTGGATCCACAGATGCTGGTGGCAAGTTATCATGAACCTGTTGATGCAAGACACGCAATTTAGCAGTCAAATCATACAAATAGTCCACCAACACAGGATATTCGATGTCACTAAACTTCACCGGCCTCGGTACTCCCCACACATTCGCCGGACGCCAAAAACAATTTCATAGGGACTAAGGCCAATCCGGGAATGCACTGTAGTTCTAGTTGACAAAAGTGCCAACGGCAAATCATCTGGCCATTGGAGACCAGAACTCGCCTGAATTTTGGCTAACTTTAGCTTCAAAGTGCCATTGTAACATTCCACTAGTCCAGCTGATTGGGGGTGATTTGCAGTGCAGCATGGAACTTCTGACGAATTCCCAACCCTTCACACACTCTCTTCATCACCTTCCCCACGAACTCACTTCCATTATCACTCCACACCATCCTTGGCAACCCAAACCTCGGGAAATATTCTTTGAGCAAGACTCTAGCTGTGGACAAGGCCGTATTGTCTTTTAGGGGGTATGCCTCTACCCATCTAGAAAAGGCACAAACAACTACAAGGACGTATTTCAGGTTGTTACACCTCTCCATGTGGATAAAATCCAATTGCAGAAACTCAAATGGATACGTCGGAGGTGCAAAATGACCAGCTGGAGTTGGAGTTCCCTTGCCAGGATTATACATCAAACACATGTGAAAAACAAGGGCCCCCTGAATAGAAATAACGATTCCTAGGACAGGGAAATAAACAAGTGTGTAAAACTTCCTAGGCAATCATAAACAAGGAAACTAATGCAAGGAGGGACGGACAACTAAATAAATGCATATACATACATGTATTATTTATTTCTCAGAAAACATATTTTATACACAAAATTTAAAAAAGACAATTCATAAATCACAATAACAAAATAGATTATTAAAAACAATAATAAAGCATCAACATAGAAATAGATCAACAATTAATAATAAAACCAAAGGTGGCAAGTTTATGTATTTCGACGCGCGTTTCGGCGTGCAAGACAACGCCTTCTTCAGGAGCCACACAATTTTCTGCAATGTAACAGAAAAACATATTATAACAACCCTATTTATTGTTTATTATCATTATAACCATCAGTAAGTGCATTTCTATTTTAATCAAAAAAGTTTGTCCTCCACTCCCTAGCTATTAGACCCTATTGGTACAACAAGAGATTATATAAAAACAACACAATCATTAACAGCATGATTAGCTTAAAAACGACATGATAAAAACCAGCTGTTGATACATAACCACTTCTTACAAAGAAGTTATTCAGGACCAATCATTTACACAATAAGAACAAAGATTCGTAAATTCATCATACTAGACCTAGCATATATATGCAAATGTCTATGTCCTATTACGCTAGATAACACATTCCTTATTATATCAAAAACCAAATACACAGAATACATGCAATTGGACTTACTAAAATCAGGGACAGGGTATAATTGTCTTCGTGCCTTTACTTGATATGGCTACGATTTCTAACGTGCACCGCAGAATTTTCCAAAGGGGTAGGGTCTTTCTTACATCAGTGGTAAGGTTACCTATTTATTCAGGGGTAAGGAGTACCAATGAGAAAAATACAGGACATATTCTGGGGTCTCTATTATTTAGAGGTAAACTAACTAGAGAGGGCCTGAATTTTCTCACCTTTTTAGTAAACATTTCCAAAATTCTTTGGTTGAAAACGTCTGGCTGATAATACAAGGTGCAACGCGATAAGCAGAGAATTAAAAAACAATAGTTTCATCTGTGTTGAAAAGGAAAGACACGATAAGACTAGTTAAGGTTCAATACATGAAAGTGCATACTGCAAGCACATGTCTTATTATCCAGTGGAGCCTCTATATACAAATTTACACTCACCAAAAGATTATTTTTTGACGGAGTGATCTTTAAAACCTTTTCAAAACGGGTGCGTGTTTCTTCCTTATTTGTGATTGCTCGTGGCTCTGACAGGGTAATGTCGAGCTATGAGTCTGCAGGGAAAGGATAAATAAACCAAGCCACCCAGAAATTAAATAAAGCGGTGAGTTTAGCGTCATTTTCACTCGACTTTGCCGTTTGAGATGGCTTCACAATGAGTGTAAAATAAACAAAGCCGCAAATAGGCTAGTTTCAATACAACCGCTTACCAGTGAAAACGCATAGATTTTAATTCTATCCGGCGTCCAGCGTCCGGCATGTGATGATTTAAAACCTTTGGAAGTAACCCGGTAAAAGTGGTTCACAGTTCCAAGAAGAATGCGTCTTGCTTTTTTTCCTTCTCTATATTTACTCGTTGCTCAAAACAGGATAATGTCGAGCTATGAGTCTGTAGAGAAAGGGAACATAAGCCGAGCCGCCCCAGAGGTTAATTAGAGCAGTGAAAATGAGGACGTTATCACTCAGCTCTACCGCATGCAGTGATTTCACAACGAGAAAAATGAACCCGCAGTGAAAATAGTTCACACGATTAGGCTTACCAGCAGAGTTTAACGTGCATGGAGTCTACTTCCATCTAGCGTCCGGCGTCCGGCGTCCGGTGTAAAAATGACTAACCCTGCCTAAACCGGAAAAGTTAAAATAACATCCGGCATTGACCACGTGTCTGCCCAGGTGGAATTTTTAAAGGGGTAATGCCGGTTTAAGACTGAACACGAAAAAGGGAAAATCAGTCGTTTTGAATAGAAACCCAAATTTGGCATTCTAATTCCAGATAGTAAACTGCACATAACACATAATGTATTCGTTATATTGCTTAAGTAGCCCTAATAGATACAGGGATCAATAAACGGCCATATTAAGGGAAATCCTGGCCCATTACTTAATTTAGTGGCGTCATGCCACTAAACGTGAACCAAGAACCAAATATATAAAAGGGGTAATTTGTTTAAGTAAACAAACCAAAAATGGATAACAGTTTTTAAAAGGGGCAGACAACTAGAAAATAATGAATTTCTCAAAAAATCGCGTTTTCCCATGGGATTTCAGAATTTAATCCCTTTTCAAAAGTGTTAAAAACAAAAATCCAATAAACTTCGCGCTTTTTGCGGATAGCACAACCACCTTTGTCATTTGGAACTCTGATTGTCTCTAGGAAGCGCCACTGGAATTCGTCGGGTTTATGTTTGTGTTCCAAGTAGTGCTTCACTAGAGGCGCCAAAACCTTGCCGGTTTTGATCGCGGATCTATGCTCTGTCAGTCGGACTTGAACTGATCTCGAGGTTTCACCAACGTAGCCTAACCCACAGGGGCATAGAATAAAATATATGACATTAGTGGTTTTGCAATTCCACATGCCACAGGCTTTTGTTGAGAAACCATTATGTACATAATTCTCACCTCTTAAGATGTTAGTACATGACTTACAAGAAGAGCAAGGTACTGTTCCACGAACAGGCAGGTTATTTAACAAAGACGGTTGTCCAAGGGCAACATTATTTGCACTATTGTTAATTCTTGAACGGACGATTAGATCTTTGATGTTCTTGTTTCTTTTATGAGCAAACAGCGGTTTGGCCAAGGTGTCTTTGGATGTAGGATTACAGTTTAAAATGTGCCAGTTGCTATTAATGATTTGTTTGACACGGTCATTTACAGTGGAATGTTTGATGACACAGACAAGCTGGTCAGTTTTTTTCATTTCCCTATTCTCAAGCAGAGCATTACGGTCATAAAACCTAGCTCGTTTATAGGGACTTCTTACCAATCTATGAGGATATCCTCGCTCTAAGAATTTCTTCCTCATTTCAGATGCTTGGATATCAAAATCATGAAGATTGGTGCAATTCCTGCGTACACGCAGGAATTGGGAGAACGGAATACTATCGCGTTGACTCCTGGGATGAAAACTAGTAAAGTCAAGCAATGTATTACGGGCAGTCGGTTTTACAAACAGATCTACTATTAGTTTATTGTCCTCGTTTTTTATCAATAGATCCAAAATTCCACTTGATCATTATCGTATTTGGCAGTAAACTTGAGGTTAATATCTGCCATGTTGATCCATTCAAGAAATTCTAAAAGTGAGTCCTTCCCATTGGTCCAGATAAAAAAGATGTCATCAATGTATCTGGACCAATGGGAAATGGACTCAAAGAATGGTGCTATCTCATTATCAACAAATTTGTCTTCAAATGCCGACATGTAAATGTTAGCAATTGATGGTGCGACAGAAGCACCCATACTTACTCCTCGGATCTGACGATAGACAGAATCTCCAAACTCAAAAATATTTTCAGTAAGTACGATATACAAACAGTCAATGAGAAATTTTTTTGGGCAGCTTATGTTATGTTTATCAATAAACCAATCTGTTGCTATTATAGCCTCTTTAAGAGGGATGTTACTATATAAGGACTCAATGTCCATGGTGACTAAAAAATCTCTACCGTTCACAAAGTCTAGATGTTCAACTCTAGAGATCATGTGGCCAGTATCTTTAATATACGACTTGATCTTAGGTATATGTGGTCTTAAAACATGATCTACAAACTTAGAGAGTGGCTCTGTTGATGTTCCTATCGTAGACACAATAGGTCTATATGGGGGGTCCAGGACGCTCTTATGTACCTTGGGTAACCCATAGATACATGCCGTTTTCCCTTTGTTGTAGTTAAGGAAATCATGTTCCTTTAAGGTGATATCTCCATTTGAAAGAGCCTCACTAGTAAGTTGTCGGATTTTTTTGTTGATCATGTTGGAAGGGTTGAAGGATATTTCCTGATAGGTAGTATTATCATTTAACATAGACTTCATTTTTAGTTTATAATTGTCAGAATCAATAACAACGATTCCTCCTCCTTTATCACAAGCTTTTATAACCAAATTGGTATTACTAGCTAGCGAATTTAAGGCAAGAGATTCATCTTTATTAAGATTATAGATCGGTTTAGGTACATATTTTAAAGTCCTATCTAATTTTTGAAGTACCACCAACTCAAATACAGCAACTTCGGGACCGACCTGCTCTAAGGAGGGGCTGAAAGTGGAGGGCAATGATACTGTTTTATTAATATCTGGGTCATTATTATTGCTAACATTTATTTGGAAAAACTTTTTGAGTCGAATTTTCCTAAAGAAGGAGATAACATCTTGATATAATTCAAAAATGTTTACGTGCGCATGAGGCACGAACGATAGTCCCTTTGAAAGTACAGATTCACTAAAAGTGTCTAGGGTAGTTGTAGATAGATTGAATATAGGAATT
This sequence comes from Lissotriton helveticus, assembly GCF_964261635.1. NCBI lineage: Eukaryota > Metazoa > Chordata > Amphibia > Caudata > Salamandridae > Lissotriton > Lissotriton helveticus. Next base: position 85,435,966 of record NC_136064.1, read on the forward strand.
ATGTTCCTTGTCCCCAGTATTGGCGACTTCGAGTCTCCCTGATTACATGGGGTTCTTGTTGATGTTGCTGATGTTGTTGGTAATTCTGGAAGTTGCCTCTGTTCTGCCCTTGAAACCTCACTCTCGGTCTGCCTCTGCGAGGCCCCCTGTTGGATAAAAAAGGTCTCTGGGGTCGGGAGCCAGAATAGGAATTCGATGCTCCGTCTGATTCATAGTAGTGATTCGGATTCTCTCCCTCAGAGTCCAACGTATCCGAAAAATTATTCACTCTTTGGGAAGCATTCCTACTGTCATCTACATAGTGATTTTGTTTGTAGAATTCTTTCCCTAAATAGGGGTAGGCTATCTCATCAGAATAGAATCTTTTATCCTTGAAGAGTTTATCTGTTTTACGTTTATTCAGATAATTATAAAACGATTCTAGCTCTCTATTACACTCTTCTATTTTTTTCATAGCTTCTTCTACCCCTTTAATTTCTTTAAGTTTACTTTCTAATTCATCAATTTCATTTTTAATTTCTGCTGCCAGTTCTTTTGCAGTTTCCACAATCAAGATCATCAGATCACGGGAGCATCTGCTCGCAATCATGCTCCATTTTTCAAGGAACGGTCTGTGATGTACAAACAGGCCTGGTATGTTACGAACTCTTAGCCCCATGGGGATAACCCCTGATCTTAAATAGGCCAACATAAACTCTCCGTGTGCTTCCATACGGATTAGTTTTTTCTTAAGATCTGTTAATTTCCTACTTTCATCGTTACCCTTATCACTAGAGTTGGTATTGCTAAATGAGGCAGAGGTGCCCACTAGGAGGGCAAATTCCGCATCAGTGAACCCAAAAGTTTTTAAATTGGACATAGTTAGGAAAATTTAAATGACTACAAATTGGAATTATGGGGAACCAGCAATAACCATAATTCACAAACAAAAAAATAAATTTCCAAATAAAAAAGAGAAACACCCTACACAGACAAGCTGTGGGTAAACATATGTGAAAAACAAGGGCCCCCTGAATAGAAATAACGATTCCTAGGACAGGGAAATAAACAAGTGTGTAAAACTTCCTAGGCAATCATAAACAAGGAAACTAATGCAAGGAGGGACGGACAACTAAATAAATGCATATACATACATGTATTATTTATTTCTCAGAAAACATATTTTATACACAAAATTTAAAAAAGACAATTCATAAATCACAATAACAAAATAGATTATTAAAAACAATAATAAAGCATCAACATAGAAATAGATCAACAATTAATAATAAAACCAAAGGTGGCAAGTTTATGTATTTCGACGCGCGTTTCGGCGTGCAAGACAACGCCTTCTTCAGGAGCCACACAATTTTCTGCAATGTAACAGAAAAACATATTATAACAACCCTATTTATTGTTTATTATCATTATAACCATCAGTAAGTGCATTTCTATTTTAATCAAAAAAGTTTGTCCTCCACTCCCTAGCTATTAGACCCTATTGGTACAACAAGAGATTATATAAAAACAACACAATCATTAACAGCATGATTAGCTTAAAAACGACATGATAAAAACCAGCTGTTGATACATAACCACTTCTTACAAAGTTGGTCCTGAATAACTTCTTTGTAAGAAGTGGTTATGTATCAACATCTGGTTTTTATCATGTCGTTTTTAAGCTAATCATGCTGTTAATGATTGTGTTGTTTTTATATAATCTCTTGTTGTACCAATAGGGTCTAATAGCTAGGGAGTGGAGGACAAACTTTTTTGATTAAAATAGAAATGCACTTACTGATGGTTATAATGATAATAAACAATAAATAGGGTTGTTATAATATGTTTTTCTGTTACATTGCAGAAAATTGTGTGGCTCCTGAAGAAGGCGTTGTCTTGCACGCCGAAACGCGCGTCGAAATACATAAACTTGCCACCTTTGGTTTTATTATTAATTGTTGATCTATTTCTATGTTGATGCTTTATTATTGTTTTTAATAATCTATTTTGTTATTGTGATTTATGAATTGTCTTTTTTAAATTTTGTGTATAAAATATGTTTTCTGAGAAATAAATAATACATGTATGTATATGCATTTATTTAGTTGTCCGTCCCTCCTTGCATTAGTTTCCTTGTTTATGATTGCCTAGGAAGTTTTACACACTTGTTTATTTCCCTGTCCTAGGAATCGTTATTTCTATTCAGGGGGCCCTTGTTTTTCACATATGTTTACCCACAGCTTGTCTGTGTAGGGTGTTTCTCTTTTTTATTTGGAAATTTATTTTTTTGTTTGTGAATTATGGTTATTGCTGGTTCCCCATAATTCCAATTTGTAGTCATTTAAATTTTCCTAACTATGTCCAATTTAAAAACTTTTGGGTTCACTGATGCGGAATTTGCCCTCCTAGTGGGCACCTCTGCCTCATTTAGCAATACCAACTCTAGTGATAAGGGTAACGATGAAAGTAGGAAATTAACAGATCTTAAGAAAAAACTAATCCGTATGGAAGCACACGGAGAGTTTATGTTGGCCTATTTAAGATCAGGGGTTATCCCCATGGGGCTAAGAGTTCGTAACATACCAGGCCTGTTTGTACATCACAGACCGTTCCTTGAAAAATGGAGCATGATTGCGAGCAGATGCTCCCGTGATCTGATGATCTTGATTGTGGAAACTGCAAAAGAACTGGCAGCAGAAATTAAAAATGAAATTGATGAATTAGAAAGTAAACTTAAAGAAATTAAAGGGGTAGAAGAAGCTATGAAAAAAATAGAAGAGTGTAATAGAGAGCTAGAATCGTTTTATAATTATCTGAATAAACGTAAAACAGATAAACTCTTCAAGGATAAAAGATTCTATTCTGATGAGATAGCCTACCCCTATTTAGGGAAAGAATTCTACAAACAAAATCACTATGTAGATGACAGTAGGAATGCTCCCCAAAGAGTGAATAATTTTTCGGATACGTCGGACTCTGAGGGAGAGAATCCGAATCACTACTATGAATCAGACGGAGCATCGAATTCCTATTCTGGCTCCCGACCCCAGAGACCTTTTTTATCCAACAGGGGGCCTCGCAGAGGCAGACCGAGAGTGAGGTTTCAAGGGCAGAACAGAGGCAACTTCCAGAATTACCAACAACATCAGCAACATCAACAAGAACCCCATGTAATCAGGGAGACTCGAAGTCGCCAATACTGGGGACAAGGAACATAATTCCTATATTCAATCTATCTACAACTACCCTAGACACTTTTAGTGAATCTGTACTTTCAAAGGGACTATCGTTCGTGCCTCATGCGCACGTAAACATTTTTGAATTATATCAAGATGTTATGTCCTTCTTTAGGAAAATTCGACTCAAAAAGTGTTTCCAAATAAATGTTAGCAATAATAATGACCCAGATATTAATAAAACAGTATCATTGCCCTCCACTTTCAGCCCCTCCTTAGAGCAGGTCGGTCCCGAAGTTGCTGCATTTGAGTTGGTGGTACTTCAAAAATTAGATAGGACTTTAAAATATGTACCTAAACCGATCTATAATCTTAATAAAGATGAATCTCTTGCCTTAAATTCGCTAGCTAGTAATACCAATTTGGTTATAAAAGCTTGTGATAAAGGAGGAGGAATCGTTGTTATTGATTCTGACAATTATAAACTAAAAATGAAGTCTATGTTAAATGATAATACTACCTATCAGGAAATATCCTTCAACCCTTCCAACATGATCAACAAAAAAATCCGACAACTTACTAGTGAGGCTCTTTCAAATGGAGATATCACCTTAAAGGAACATGATTTCCTTAACTACAACAAAGGGAAAACGGCATGTATCTATGGGTTACCCAAGGTACATAAGAGCGTCCTGGACCCCCCATATAGACCTATTGTGTCTACGATAGGAACATCAACAGAGCCACTCTCTAAGTTTGTAGATCATGTTTTAAGACCACATATACCTAAGATCAAGTCGTATATTAAAGATACTGGCCACATGATCTCTAGAGTTGAACATCTAGACTTTGTGAACGGTAGAGATTTTTTAGTCACCATGGACATTGAGTCCTTATATAGTAACATCCCTCTTAAAGAGGCTATAATAGCAACAGATTGGTTTATTGATAAACATAACATAAGCTGCCCAAAAAAATTTCTCATTGACTGTTTGTATATCGTACTTACTGAAAATATTTTTGAGTTTGGAGATTCTGTCTATCGTCAGATCCGAGGAGTAAGTATGGGTGCTTCTGTCGCACCATCAATTGCTAACATTTACATGTCGGCATTTGAAGACAAATTTGTTGATAATGAGATAGCACCATTCTTTGAGTCCATTTCCCATTGGTCCAGATACATTGATGACATCTTTTTTATCTGGACCAATGGGAAGGACTCACTTTTAGAATTTCTTGAATGGATCAACATGGCAGATATTAACCTCAAGTTTACTGCCAAATACGATAATGATCAAGTGGAATTTTTGGATCTATTGATAAAAAACGAGGACAATAAACTAATAGTAGATCTGTTTGTAAAACCGACTGCCCGTAATACATTGCTTGACTTTACTAGTTTTCATCCCAGGAGTCAACGCGATAGTATTCCGTTCTCCCAATTCCTGCGTGTACGCAGGAATTGCACCAATCTTCATGATTTTGATATCCAAGCATCTGAAATGAGGAAGAAATTCTTAGAGCGAGGATATCCTCATAGATTGGTAAGAAGTTCCTATAAACGAGCTAGGTTTTATGACCGTAATGCTCTGCTTGAGAATAGGGAAATGAAAAAAACTGACCAGCTTGTCTGTGTCATCAAACATTCCACTCTAAATGACCGTGTCAAACAAATCATTAATAGCAACTGGCACATTTTAAACTGTAATCCTACATCCAAAGACACCTTGGCCAAACCGCTGTTTGCTCATAAAAGAAACAAGAACATCAAAGATCTAATCGTCCGTTCAAGAATTAACAATAGTGCAAATAATGTTGCCCTTGGACAACGGTCTTTGTTAAATAACCTGCCTGTTCGTGGAACAGTACCTTGCTCTTCTTGTAATTCATGTACTAACATCTTAAGAGGTGAGAATTATGTACATAATGGTTTCTCAACAAAAGCCTGTGGCATGTGGAATTGCAAAACCACTAATGTCATATATTTTATTCTATGCCCCTGTGGGTTAGGCTACGTTGGTGAAACCTCGAGATCAGTTCAAGTCCGACTGACAGAGCATAGATCCGCGATCAAAACCTGCAAGGTTTTGGCGCCTCTAGTGAAGCACTACTTGGAACACAAACATAAACCCGACGAATTCCAGTGGCGCATCCTAGAGAAAATCAGAGTTCCAAATGACAAAGGTGGTTGTGCTATCCGCAAAAAGCGCGAAGTTTATTGGATTTTTGTTTTTAACACTTTTGCAAAGGGATTAAATTCTGAAATCCCATGGGAAAACGCGATTTTTTGAGAAATTCATTATTTTCTAGTTGTCTGCCCCTTTTAAAAACTGTTATCCATTTTTGGTTTGTTTACTTAAACAAATTACCCCTTTTATATATTTGGTTCTTGGTTCACGTTTAGCGGCATGACGCCACTAAATTAAGTAACGGGCCAGGATTTCCCTTAATATGGCCGTTTATTGATCCCTGTATCTATTAGGGCTACTTAAGCAATATAACGCATACATTATGTGTTATGTGCAGTTTACTATCTGGAATTAGAATGCCAAATTTGGGTTTCTATTCAAAACGACTGATTTTCCCTTTTTCGTGTTCAGTCTTAAACCGGCATTACCCCTTTAAAAATTCCACCTGGGCAGACACGTGGTCAATGCCGGATGTTATTTTAACTTTTCCGGTTTAGGCAGGGTTAGTCATTTTTACACCGGACGCCGGACGCTAGATGGAAGTAGACTCCATGCACGTTAAACTCTGCTGGTAAGCCTAATCCTGTGAACTATTTTCACTGCGGGTTAATTTTTCTCGTTGTGAAATCACTGCATGCGGTAGAGCTGAGTGATAACGTCCTCATTTTCACTGCTCTAATTAACCTCTGGGGCGGCTCGGCTTATGTTCCCTTTCTCTACAGACTCATAGCTCGACATTATCCTGTTTTGAGCAACGAGTAAATATAGAGAAGGAAAAAAAGCAAGACGCATTCTTCTTGGAACTGTGAACCACTTTTACCGGGTTACTTCCAAAGGTTTTAAATCATCACATGCCGGACGCTGGACGCCGGATAGAATTAAAATCTATGCGTTTTCACTGGTAAGCGGTTGTATTGAAACTAGCCTATTTGCGGCTTTGTTTATTTTACACTCGTTGTGAAGCCATCTCAAACGGCAAAGTCGAGTGAAAATGACGCTAAACTCACCGCTTTATTTAATTTCTGGGTGGCTTGGTTTATTTATCCTTTCCCTGCAGACTCATAGCTCGACATTACCCTGTCAGAGCCACGAGCAATCACAAATAAGGAAGAAACACGCACCCGTTTTGAAAAGGTTTTAAAGATCACTCCGTCAAAAAATAATCTTTTGGTGAGTGTAAATTTGTATATAGAGGCTCCACTGGATAATAAGACATGTGCTTGCAGTATGCACTTTCATGTATTGAACCTTAACTAGTCTTATCGTGTCTTTCCTTTTCAACACAGATGAAACTATTGTTTTTTAATTCTCTGCTTATCGCGTTGCACCTTGTATTATCAGCCAGACGTTTTCAACCAAAGAATTTTGGAAATGTTTACTAAAAAGGTGAGAAAATTCAGGCCCTCTCTAGTTAGTTTACCTCTAAATAATAGAGACCCCAGAATATGTCCTGTATTTTTCTCATTGGTACTCCTTACCCCTGAATAAATAGGTAACCTTACCACTGATGTAAGAAAGACCCTACCCCTTTGGAAAATTCTGCGGTGCACGTTAGAAATCGTAGCCATATCAAATAAAGGCACGAAGACAATTATACCCTGTCCCTGATTTTAGTAAGTCCAATTGCATGTATTCTGTGTATTTGGTTTTTGATATAATAAGGAATGTGTTATCTAGCGTAATAGGACATAGACATTTGCATATATATATGCTAGGTCTAGTATGATGAATTTACGAATCTTTGTTCTTATTGTGTAAATGATTGGTCCTGAATAACTTCTTTGTAAGAAGTGGTTATGTATCAACAGCTGGTTTTTATCATGTCGTTTTTAAGCTAATCATGCTGTTAATGATTGTGTTGTTTTTATATAATCTCTTGTTGTACCAATAGGGTCTAATAGCTAGGGAGTGGAGGACAAACTTTTTTGATTAAAATAGAAATGCACTTACTGATGGTTATAATGATAATAAACAATAAATAGGGTTGTTATAATATGTTTTTCTGTTACATTGCAGAAAATTGTGTGGCTCCTGAAGAAGGCGTTGTCTTGCACGCCGAAACGCGCGTCGAAATACATAAACTTGCCACCTTTGGTTTTATTATTAATTGTTGATCTATTTCTATGTTGATGCTTTATTATTGTTTTTAATAATCTATTTTGTTATTGTGATTTATGAATTGTCTTTTTTAAATTTTGTGTATAAAATATGTTTTCTGAGAAATAAATAATACATGTATGTATGTGCATTTATTTCGTTGTCCGTCCCTCCTTGCATTAGTTTCCTTGTTTATGATTGCCTAGGAAGTTTTACACACTTATACATCAAACACACCATGCAATTCTTGACCACATTCTCCGCACACTTGGGAATTCCAGCATTCTGCCATACTGGAGCCAACAACTTGCAAATCCCTTTCACACTGATGTGAGACAAACCATGTGCCATAGTAACCACTGCAAGCACGTATGCATCTGGCAACATCCATATTTGGTGTTCTGACAATTCAACCCAACAACCAGTCGAATCCAATCTACCCGTAGTTTCTCTCCAAACATTCTTCTCACTTTCAGTAGCTTCAGCCTGTATCGATTTCACACTCTCAATCGTATCTTCACACATTCCAACATCACCAATCCATCTCGCAGGGCCTGCCACATACATTCGACTCATCAGATTTCTTGCTGTGTCTTTCGAACTTCATCCGCAAACGCATTATCACGGCCAACATCATCCGTAACCTTCCGATGAGCACTACACTTCACAATCGCAACTTGCTTCGGCAAAGTAAGTGATTCGAGAAGCTCATTCACCAACTGTCCATGCTGAATCTTAGTCCCACGCGACGTCAGAAATCCTCTTTCTCTCCACAAGTGACCAAAACTATGGGCAACACCAAACGCATACTGAGGTTCCGTGAATTCTGACCCTGGGTCGTAATGGTCGTGGTTCTGTTACGATTTTGGTAACAGCAAACCGTAAACAGTGAGCTCAGCAAGCATGAGTGTTTCCGTCATGTTACATTGATGGATTCACTGTGTATTTGACGATTTCGTTCTAAAACCCTTGGGTTCCATTTTGTGCATGGCAGCCATTTGTGGTTGCCCTCACATAGGAATATGACTGTGGCTGAGCAAGTCTCTGGGACACGTACACCTTAGCTTGAGTTTTTACTGACTCCTGTTTGACCTGAAGTGAACTGACCCTGCTGCCTGAAGCAGACCTTGCCAAACCAGTTCTTGCCCTTTAGCTGGTCAAGATAAAGATCAAAGAGCAGGACATTGCTGAGTTTATGGTACACGCACACACCCTTCTAGCTTGCTTCTCATCTGTTTCTGTTCCTTCTTTTATGGCCTATTTATGATTTGGGTTGAGGTCTTTTATTATGGGTTCTTGTCCGGCTTGTTACAAAGAAGAATGTTTATTATGATTAATTTTGGGCTGGACAAACTGAAAAATGGGCTTGTCATCATGCTCCTGCTTTTGTCGTGGAAACATGTGAGTGGTCAAACTGTAAATAAGGAATGTCTGCCTGAAGCACAATTTTTTTGTATAAAAAGGCATGGCTTGCTTTGTAAAGTTGAGCAGTCTCCTGAGAACATACACCGTGTTGTACTTCTAGGATCTCTGTTACTGGCTGCAGCTAATAAATTTGATCTTTGACGTCGCCAAGAAGTACCCCGTGTCTCTGTATTCTAAGACAGGTGGACTCGGAGACTTTGGGCGTTTCCCCTGGCGCCGCTGGGTTCTAAAACCCGGTTCTTCAATTGGCGCCCAACGCGGGGCGACTTCAGCGGTACCGGTCCAAGCCTGAAGATCGTGAGGAGCTTTCTGTGAAAATTCTGGAGGAAGGCCTGCCACTTCATCAACCCCTGTATGTCGTCGTGGTCCGAAAGTCTTTGCTGCGAGGTTCCCCGCTTTCCGACGGCTACGAAGGACTGCTGCCCTGACTGTCGCCCTGTCTTGGAGCCCTTAGACGATTTGTAAAGCGAGACGATAGACGGATCTTCTGGTGACGTGATCGATACCTCAGTTAAGTATGAGTGGAGCGTCTCCCAGTCCTTAGTTTTGGGTATCCTTGGGATCTTTGATTTGGGACTTGCAAGCTCCAAAGCCAAGGGGCTCGTGTATTCACGAGACTATCGTATTCGATATTCCCTTGAAGTTTGAAGCTAGACTAGTGAGCGAAGATGCCTGGTCTTAGCAGACTTGGAAAGGTATTTTGTTGTGGTTGTAATAGGGATTCCCGATTGGAGGATTCGTGTCCGGTCCCTCCGATTGGAACTCCAACCTATGAGCTCTATTTGAAACATGGCGTGGGCCCCATCACGTATAATGAAGTGTGGATTCGCTACACTAGAAAGGACGGTGTCCTAAAGTGGCCCCAATATGGTAGTTATGACACAGAGATTTTAGATAATTTAGAAGTTAAACTCTTCAAGAAGAAAGCCCGGCCGGCGATGTTTGACTCTTTCCGCCTCTGGCGAAAGGAAACCAAACAGAAAGAAATTAAATTAGCGAAGAGAAATAAAAGAGAGAAGGGTATTTCGATAATGCAAGCTGCTATACAGTTTAAAGATAATGAAGAAGAACAAGCGAGTGAGCAGTTGCACAGGCAACGTAGAATGGCGATTGATAAGTGTTATCCAGCTTTGCCACCTCATCAGCAAGATGCGACAAAGGAACTTGAGAAGGATCCTTTGATGTCCCATTTGTTGAGGTCGCCACCCCCTTATGTGCAAAGTGCTACAGCACCTCCGCAACCTTTAGTTGCGCAACCTCCGGTTGCTTTGCCTCCGGTTATTGCATAGCCGCCAGCTCCTCTTCAGTTGGCTCCGATTCCTCTGGCGCAGCCTTCTCAAGGGCCGCCGACTTTGCTACCTGCTCCGTCTCCAATTCTTACGACTTTGTCTTCTGTTCTTGCTACTTCTTCTGCTACCGCTCCTATATTGGTTTCCTCTCAGTCTGCCATGTCTCCTGTCCTTCTGTCAACTTCTCCTTCTGTTCGACAGAGGATGACTGATACCGTTACTGGTCTCCTTTCCCCTCTCTTTGGGTCACTAGGTATGACCCCTGTTTCAGAGCGTAAACAATTACGTAGCCAATTGCCTGGTCCCGAGGAGCAGACAGCACTGGATCATTTGGCACGTAAATGGGTTACTAATACTTTGAGATATGATTTAGAATCTGTTATGGATGTCTTCCGTCAATGGGAAGCACCGAAGCAGAGGTATGTTTTTGATGAAATGTGTACTTTCCTTCGTGAAGAATGGGAAGATGGTGAATTGGGACAGACTCCGCCTGAGTTGTACCGTGTACAGTCCAAGTTTACGAAGGGAACTAAAGTGGGTCTCGATGTTGAGAGAGCAGTTGCGACATTGTTGTCGTTTAGGAGTAAGTCTCCTTCTCAGCCGTTGTTTGAGCCTGATCCTTCTGTTAGGAGGAAAGTGCGACAATATCCAATCAGGGAGGTTCCTCCGGTGTGGAAAAAGGCCGTTCAGGCCAATGTTAATGCTGGTATTGTAGCTGCGCCAGCCCATTTTCAACGTGTTTGGGTACATGTTCCGTGGAAGCAAGCTGAAGTTTTGGTTCTTAAGCAGACTTTGCCTGACCCCCGTAAAAATCCTGCAGGGTATTATAAGGAATTATCACAGACTACAGACTCATGTATTATGAATCTAGCTGATATGGACATGTTGTTTGGAAATGTGGTTCCACAGCCTTTATGGGGATTGATTCGTCACACGGATCATGCGCAAGAGTTAGGTGATACCTGGGTTAATATTGGTGCTGCGGATGGTCGACAAGTTGGTGGTGCTAAACCTGAACCTCTAGTTGCAGAACTTCCTGGTAGGATTGTTACTTATATGAAGACTTTAATGCCTGCTATGCGAGTAAACTGGGACAAATTGTCTGCGTGTAAGCAGAAGAAAGATGAAAGTGTGTCTGATTTCTTCACTAGGTTTGAAGAAACGTTTATTGACCATAGTGGTCAAGACATGAGTACGGAAGGTGGTCAACGGTTGTTTGTTGATACGTTTGTGCATAACTTACTTCCTGAGTTGTGTACTAAATTGAAGGATTCAGAGAGTTCTTGGGCTGTTTCCTCATCAGCACATATATTGGCTACTGCACAGTACTACGAACATAGGGATAAGGATGAGAAGGATAGAGCAGACAAGAAGACTAAAGAGTTGAAAACAAAGGTTCTTTTGCAGCAAGCGTATCCGCCGCGTAGTAGCCAACGTGATTATCAGCAGCCTCAGCAGTTTTAGAGAAACCCGCAAAGGTTTGAGCCTCCTCAACCGCGTTTTCCTGTAGGCCTTAATCAATGTGCATATTGTAAAGAAGAGGGCCATTTTAAAAATTAGTTGCCCGGTTCTGTTACAGCGCGCGAATGGTGTTTCTGGTGTGAGAGGTCGAGGTGTTCAGCAAGCTTCTAGAGGTAGGGGACGTGGTGTGTTCCCCCAGAATGCGCGTTCCTTTCCTCCACAAAATTCAATGAATTGTTTTGATCAGCAAAATGGTGTGTCTGGTAGGACGACTCAGTACTATGCTGACGACTACTATGTCGAAGGTGAAAATATGGATGGTAATGATTGCTAGGACAGCCATAGACAAAGAGAGGGAGTTGTTTCAGTTCCAGGCGATCAGAGTGGACCTTATGTTGAAGTGATTACATCAGGTGTGTCAGAGCCTTTTCTGTTGGATACTGGTGCTGCGAAGAGTTCTATTATGCACTCTAAACTCCCTGGCGCACCTTTGTCGGGCTTGACGAATGTTTCAGTAGGATTTTCTGGCGCCCCAGTTAGAAACCCGATTTCTAGTCCTTTGTCTCTTTCTGTTGGACCTTGTGAATTCGAAGCACCCCTTATTTTGACGACAGGTTGTGATGAGAATTTGTTGGGATTGGATCTATTGAAAAGATTGTATGCGACACTACAATGTTCTCCTTCGGGAGTACAACTTACATTAGGTAAGAGAGTGATCTCTCCGATGTATTTGTCGAAAGACCAACTCCCGGCCGAACTGTCTACTCTTCCTGATATTCTTTGGGCCACTGGTCCTAATGATGTGGGTATTTTGGAGATACCGCCATATGTTGTGACGCTGAAAGCAAATGTTCGAATGCCACGTATTCCCCAATATAGGATCTCTAGTGATGGTGAAAGAGCATTGCTAGCGATCATTCATGACCTGATTGAGAAAGATGTGATTGAAGAAACGAGAGGTAATGTGTGCAATAGTCCGGTTTTGCCTGTTCTGAAACATACTGATTCTTCACAACCGCCTGTATATAGGTTCGTGATCGATCTTCGCAAGGTGAATAAGATTGTAGTTCTGCAATTTCCTGTTGTTCCAGATATTACTGCCTTACTGACCATGATTCCAGCTTCAGCCACTTGGTTTTCGTTGATTGATTTGAAGAATTCTTTCTTCAGCATTCCGATTGCCGAGGAGAGTAGAGATATTTTCGGCTTCTCTTTAGGAGGTCGAAGCTTCCGGTTCAAGCGCGCTCCTCAAGGCTATTGTGAGAGTCCATCAATCTATAGTCAGGCTTTGAAAACACAGCTTGATATGATTGTCTTACCTGATGGTGCTGCTCTTGTTCAGTATGTCGACGATTTGTTAGTTGCTGCTGACAATGAAGAGATTTGTAAAGAAGCTACTTTGTCGCTGTTGCGTCATTTGTCTGACTTCCATCATAAGGTGTCTCTTTCAAAGCTGCAGTATTGTCGACAAGAAGTGACCTAATTAGGTCATCTCTTATCGAAGGAGGGAAGAAGACTGACCCCAGAACTAATCCAAGCGATTGCAAAAATGAGTGTGCCAACTACTCAGAGAGAAGTGCGTGCTTTCCTTGGTATTACGTCGTATTGTAGACAGTGGATTCCAAATTTTTCACTTCTTGCGAAACCTTTGATAGCTCTTACTGTTAAGGATACTCCGAATCCTATTCCTAGGACTGACGAATGCCAGAAGAGTTTTTCAGAATTGCGTGATGCGTTGTGTTCGGCTCCTGTGTTGGGTACTCCCGACTACAGTAAGCCTTTCACACTCTATGTCCACGAGAGAGAGGGATGTGCATTGTCAGTTTTGACACAACAGTTCGGCGATAAGCAACGTCCATGTGCATATTTCTCGGAGTTGTTTGAGAGCCACAGCGGCAGCGGCTGTCTCTATTCGACAGTCTGCTGGCTTGGTGATGGATAATACGTTGATTGTAATGGTTCCACATGCAGTGGATACATTGTTAAACAGGACGAAGACACAGCACTTAACTAGTGCTCGATTGTCAGGTTATGAGTTGACACTCTTAGCGAGTCATGTGCATATAAAGAGATGCAACACGTTGAATCCAGCTACGTTGTTGCCGATTTCAGTGGAGACAGATGTTTCTGAACAGCATGATTGTTTTCTTAGGACAGAGGAGGACATGAAAGGGAGATTAGACCTTAGGGACACTCCTCTTTCAAAGTGTGATGGTACCTTATGGGTAGATGGTTCGTGCTTCAAGCTTCCGAATGGTGATACGACTGCGGCATATGCTGTTACGACTTTGCACACGATTGTTGAAGCTACACGTATCCCACATAACTCAGCTCAAGCAGCAGAGTTGATTGCATTGACAAAAGCGTGTGTGTTGTCAAAAGGGAAATGAGTGACTGTGTACACTGATAGCCAGTATGCGTTTGGTGTGGCTCATAGTTTTGGACGATTGTGGAAAGAGCGTGGGTTTCCACTTCGCATAGAGCTAAGATTCAGCATGGTCAGTTGGTAAATGAGCTTCTTGAGTCACTTACTTTGCCGTTGCAAGTTGCGATCGTGAAATGCAGTGCACATAAGAAGGTTACCGATGACGTTGATCGTGGTAATGCGTTTGCAGATGAAGTTGAAAAAGAAACGGCAAGGGATGTGATGAGTCGAATGTATGTTGCGGGTCCGGCGAGATGGGTTCCGGATAGAGGAATGTGTGAAGGTACGATAGAAAGTGTGAAGTCAATTCAAGCTGAAGCTACAGAGAAAGAGTTGAGCATATGGAGAGAGAGTACGGGTAAATTGGATTCGAATGGTTGTTGGGTTGAGTTGTCAGAGCATCAGCGATGGTTATTACCCGATGCGTACGTGCTTGCAGTGGTTACAATGGCGCATGGAATGGCTCATATCAGTACGAAAGGGATTTGTAAGTTGTTGGCTCCAGTATGGCAAAATGCTGGAATTCCTAAGTGTGCAGAGAATGTGGTCAAGAATTGTATGGTTTGTCTGATGTACAATCCTGGCAAGGGAACTCCAACTCCAGCTGGTCATTTTGCGCCTCCAACGTATCCGTTCGAGGTTTTGCGGCTAGATTTCATCCACATGGAGAGGTGCAAAAATTTGAAGTATGTACTCGTGGTTGTTTGTGCCTTTTCAAGATGGGTAGAAGCATATCCCCTGAAAGATAATACTGCCTTGTCCACAGCTAAAGCCCTTGTTAAGGAGTTTTTCCCTAGGTACGGTTTACCGAGAATGGCCTGGAGTGACAATGGGAGTGAATTTGTGGGTCAAGTGATGAAGAGAGTGTGTGATGGTTTAGGAATTCGGCAAAAATTTCACGCTGCAAATCACCCCCAATCAGCTGGTCTAGTGGAGTGCTATAATGGCACTCTTAAGTTAAAACTTGCTAAGATACAGGCGAGCTCTGGTCTTAAATGGCCTGATGCTTTGCCATTAGCACTTCTGTCAACTAGGATGACTGTACATTCTCGAGTGGGACTTAGTCCATACGAGATCATTTTTGGTAACATATGGGGAGTGCCGAGGCTGACGAAATTCAGCGAGATTGAACACCCTGTATTGCTTGACTATCTGTATGATTTGACAGCTAAATTGCGTGTCTTACACCAACAGGTTCATGACACATTGCCTCGGGCTTCTGAAGATGTAGGACACGCTATCGATCCTGGCTCCTGGGTCTTTGTGAAGAATTTCCAGCGCTATTATCCACACGATCTGCAGTGCGAGTGCAAGGAAAGAAAAACTGGATCCACGGCTGTTGGACCCGGCCTCGTGGCGTGGTCCTACCCCTCCCGCATGGCGGGCCCCGGACGACATCGGCCCTCCATCCAGCCCGGGTCGGCCTCGGGCACACCTCTGCATGCCCTCCAAACCACCAGATCCGCCACCCGGAGGCCCACAACCACTGACACGGCACCCTCGGGCCGCCCCATCATTACCGGTCCGGTGCCCATCCCGGACCCTCATTCCAGGCCCGATGCCATCTTGGGCCCATCACGTCACAGACACGTGGTCCCGGACCAGCCGCGGCCACGGCCCCAGCGAGCCCGCCATCGAGGCACCAAGAACCCTCCGGGTGGTAGAGTTCCCACTCCACCAGAGACAAGGAGAGGGGAGTTTCGATGGCTCTCCAACCGTCCCCGGATGCCTGGTTTTGATCGCCCTCCGGCCTCCCTGGGCTCTGGCTCCACCCCCCTGCTGGGTGTCTGGGCACCATCATCCCGGCCCCTCTGACCCCCAGGCGAGAGGGTCCGGACATCAAAGGACTCCAGACCTATATCTGGGCCAGCCCCGGAGTAGGACGGCAATTGTATCCCGGAGTCGAGAAGCCCTGCTGATGCTGTCGTGGCTGACCCTGAGACGAACTCCCCTTGCTGTTCTACCTGGAACCTGCTGGCGCTGCCGCGGTCCATCTTCGCTGTAACCACTTTGGAGCCTGCTGGCGCTGCCGCGGTCCATCTTTGCTGTAACCATTTTGGAGGCTGCTGGCACTGCCGCGGTCCACACTCGCTGAACCATCTTGGAACCTGCTGGCGCTGCCGCGGTCCACACTAGCTGAACCATCTTGGAACCTGCTGGCGCTGCCATGGTCCACACTCGCTGAACCATCTTGGAACCTGCTGGCGCTGCCGCGGTCCACACTCGCTGAACCATCTTGGGACCTGCTGGCGCTGCCGCGGTCCACACTCGCTGAACCATCTTGGAACCTGCTGGCGCTGCCGCGGTCCACACTCGCTGAACCATCTTGGAACCTGCTGGCGCTGCCGCGGTCCACACTCGCTGAACCATCTTGGAGCCTGCTGGCGCTGCTGCGGCCCAACCTCCCGGAACTCCCCAGCTCGAGGATTGAGAGCTGTGCGTAGAGTCTCCTTGCCACCGACCATCTATAAGACTGTCCCGCTACCTTGCCCCTTTGTCACGAGACTTTCCAGATCTCGGGATCTGCTGTATATATTGAAACAATACTTATTGCCAGATAAAGATTGAAAACTCTATCTACGTGTGGTGTATATTTGTAGTGGTGTGGTTACTCTGCTGTACGATTCTAGGAGAGGGCCCTCCCGTCGGAGGCCTCTCGACCTCGCTCGGTCCCTTCTCTGAAGGAGGGGTAGACCTAGGGGTGGTCAGTCAAACACCTTCTGCCTCCCCCGGGTTCGCCTTTCTAACATTGGTGCCAGCGGTGGGATCCGAGCCAACGCAAAATCGTACAGAGAGTGATCTACCCGCTACGACGGAAAAACACACAGAGACCATGACGACCTAAGGAACCAACCTACCTGCCGAATTCCAGAAAGAGAAGATAGAAGAATACAGCCACAAAGAACTAAAACAATTCTGTAAAGACATGGGTATCGCTACCACTGGCCTGAGCACAAAAGAGGACTTCAAATCGGCGCTACAAGCCTGGGTGGAAACCCGAGACAGACCACCCCAAGAGGATAATAGCCCGAACGGGCAACAGGAAACTAGCGCACCCCCGACGGGGGAAAGAACCGCAACACTAAACGCGGACCTCATCTATGAAGACGCTCGAGAACGAGAGCGCAACCGGCTACACGAATTGTAGCTTGCACGACTCCGGCTAGACGGAGAACTCCAGCTAGCGGAGAAAAAGATAGCCCTCGAGCAACTACGGCTGGAGGGGGATCTAGAAGAGAAACGGAGACAACGTGACCTCGAAGAAAAACGACTAGCAAATGAATACGAACGAGGCCTGAGAGAACTAGAAATCAAGGCCAAGAGCAACGAAGATAGCGCGGCCGGGGCCAAGACCTCGACCCCTCCCGTGGACACCAAGGTTCACCTACCGAAAGATGTAGTCAAAGAATTCTACAAGAACGATGATATCCAGCAATGGTTCAAAGCCTACGAGGTGGCCATGACCGCCCATCGGGTGCCCCTGAAGGATTGGGGCGCCGGCCTGTGGGGAAAGTTCGTCAACGTAGGAAGGGACGCCCTGCTGGAACTCCCTGACACCGAAATGACCTCCTATGAACACATGAAAACGGCCCTACTCACGTGCTACGGACTCACCCCCGAAATGTACCGGCAGAGGTTCCGAGACTGTAAAAAAATCCCCGGTACCACTTGGGTATAATATGTGAACTTTTTTAGCAGAGCCTTCGAGGGGTGGGTCAAAGGCAGTCAGGTCACTACCTACCAGCAGTTGGTCGACCTTATGTTATGGGAGCACCTCTCCAACAACTGCTTCATTGAACTACGACAACACCTCCTCGACAGCAAGTTGACCGAGCCGCGGAAACTAGCGGTCGAAGCAGATCGGTGGGCGAGCAACCGCGTCCACCGGAACACCACAGGAGAATATGGATGAGGGTCCCCGGGGAACCACCGGCCGCGAGGCGGAGGGTCTGGCATCAGCCGAGGCCGAGACCTTCCGCCGGGGTCTTCGCCCACCTCCTCTACACCAGCCTCCAGCCCGAGGGGGGCCCATCCAGCCCGACCGGGGCCACGCCCCAACGTTACGTGCCACAGATGCCAGCGGCTGGGTCACTATGCCAATGATCCTCTCTGCCCCATGAACCAGCGGCCCGGCACCACCGGGCCCCCCGGTCGACAAATCACTGCAGCTGCTCTGAGCGAAGACAAGGATGAAGAAGAAGAGGTCCCTATGGTACCAGAAGAATGGGAGTCCGCGGCCATGTGCCTCGCCTCCCTGGGCGACAAAGACATGATCCCCCGAGACCAGATTCCGATCAACACCCAGAAGTACCGCCAGTGGGTCACCATCAACGGACGCCGGGCCGAGGCTCTCCGTGACACAGGGGCCAGCATAACCGCCGTCCGCTGCCATCTGGTGACCCCAGAACAAATCTTGCCCCATGTTCTGTGCCCTGTCCGGTCAGCGGACAATTCCGAGAGCCTGTGCCAGATGGCCCGCATCCCCTTCGAGTGGGGAGGAGTGTCCGGCATGCTGAAAGTCACCGTCCGAGACGATGCCCCGGTGGACTGCCTCCTAGGGAACGACCTGGAAAGTTCCCCCTGGGCACAGATCGAGCAAAGAGAGCATCTGGGGATGCTAGGCCTTCCTGAATGGGTTTGCGTAACGACCCGATCCATGTCCACCCGGGACACCGTCCCAACCGAAGACAATCTGCCCGAAGAACCTGAATGGCCGGCACCTCCGCCACCCGCCACTGCCACGGCCGAACCCGAACTGGGGCCGCAGGGCCCCAGCCATGAAGAACTTCCCGAGCTCGGGCCCCTTCCCGAACTAGCCCAGTGGCGCCAAGAAGGGGGCCCCACCCGCGAGCAGTTCCGTCGGGAACAAAGGACATGTCCTTCCCTTGAGGGACTCTGACAACAAGCCGCCACGCAAGCCACAGGAGACTCCTCGGGGTCCCACTGGATCTATTGGGACCAGGACCTCCTGTACAGTGAACAAAAGATCGCCGAGCTGGGGGCCGGCCGAGTGCTAGTCGTCCACCTCCACTTCAGAGACTTTCTCTTAAACCTGGCACATGACGTGCCCCTCGCCGGGCACCTGGGGCAGGACAAAACCTACAGCCGCCTGGTGACCCACTTTTATTGGCCGAAGATGCGCCGCGATGTGTACAACCACTGCCGAACCTGTCCGACCTGCCAAGCCAGCGGAAAGAGTGGGGGGAAAATCAAGGCCCCACTCCAACCGTGTCCCGTGGTGACCACTCCCTTCGAGCGAGTAGGGATCGACATCGTGGGGCCCCTGGATCCTCCCACCTCTCAGGGGCACCGCTTCATCCTCGTCCTGGTGGACCATGCCACCCGCTACCCAGAAGCTATCCCCCTTCGGACTATCACAGCCCCCGTAGTGGGTCGGGCGCTAATGGGGATCTTCTCCAGAGTCGGCTTCCCCCGAGAGGTCGTCAGTGATCGGGGCACAAAGTTTATATCGAAATATATGCGGTCCCTGTGGCAACAGTGCGGGGTCGCGTATAAGTTCACCAACCCGTATCACCCTCAAGGGAATGGACTAGTGGAGCGATTTTATAGGACCCTGAAAGGGATGATCAAGGGCCTAGAAGAGCCCCTCCGGCGCAAATGGGACATTCTGCTGCCATGCCTCCTGTTCGCCTACCGGGAGGTACCCCAGAAGTCCCTGTGGTTCAGCCCCTTTGAACTATTATATGGACACCCGCTGCGAGGCCCCCTCAGCCTGGTCAAGGAAGGCTGGGAGCTGGCCGCCTCCGATACTCCGCCCGATGTTTTCCGATACCTCTTGACTCTCCGCAACCAGACTCGGAAGTTCCGGGAACTGGCCAAAACCAACCTGAAGGCCAGTCAAGAGGAGATGAAGCGCTGGTATGATGAAAATGCCTCGTCCATTGAATTCGAGCCGGGCCAGCAGGTCTGGGTCATGTCCCCGGTCGACCCCGGCGCCCTCCAGGACAAATGGACGGGGCCCTTCAAAGTGGTGGAGCGCAAGTGCCCCGTCACCTACCTAGTGGACATGGAGTCCCCCCGGAACCCCCTCCGGGTCCTACACGCCAACCGGCTCAAGCCCCACTTTGTCCGCACCAAACTGAGCCTGTTGTTGGCTACCGATGACGGAGCAGAGGACGACTCCGAGCCTCTACAAGACCTCCTGGGCACCTCCGAGAAAGATGGCTCCGTCGAGGGAGTCTCCCTCTCTCCCGCGCTGACACCCAAACAGCGCCAGGACTGCCAGAAACTGCTGGGTCAATTTGCGACTTTATTTTCCCTCACCCCGGAGTCACCCAGTGGTGTGTTCACGACGTCAACACCGGGGACAGTCCGCCCGTGCGGCACCGGGCCTACCGAGTCCCCGACCGAGTCCGAGCCTGCATCCAAGCCGAAGTTTCCAAGATGCTAGCCCTAGGGGTAGTCGAGCCCTCAGACAGTCCATGGGTCAGTCCCGTCGTCCTGGTCCCTAAGGCCGCCGCCCACGGGGTGACCCCGGAGCTGCGGTTCTGTGTCGACTACCGGGGACTGAATGCCGTCACCAGGACCGACGCCCATCCCATTCCCCAAGCGGATGAACTGATCGATCGCCTGGGAGCCGCCAGGTACCTCAGCACCTTCGACCTCACGGCCGGATACTGGCAAATCGGCCTCACGCCAGGGGCACAAGAACGATCCGCTTTCTCTACCCCCGATGGCCACTTCCACTTCAACGTGATGCCCTTCGGCATGAAGAATGCTCCGGCCACCTTCCAGAGACTAGTGAATCGGGTGCTGGCAGGCTGGAAGAGTTCAGTGCCGCCTATCTGGACGATATTGCGGTGTACAGCCTCTGTTGGGACGAGAACCTGACCCACCTCTGGAAGGTCCTGACGGCCCTCCAACGGGCCCGACTAACAATAAAAGCCAGCAAGTGCCAGATCGGTCAAGGGTCCGTGACCTATCTGGGACACCAAGTGGGGAGCGGCCAAGTGGCTCCCCTTCAACCCAAGATCGACACCATCCAGGCCTGGGAGCCCCCCGTCACCCAGACCGCCGTACGAGCCTTCCTGGGGCTCACTGGATACTATCGGCGGTTCATAAAGGACTATGGGAGCATTGTGGGGCCCCTCACAGAACTAACCTCCAAGAGATTACCCCCGAAGGTGCACTGGACCCCCGAGTGCCAAGTAGCCTTTGAGACACTAAAGACTGCCATGTGCACCGCCCCGGTGCTCCAGGCCCCCGACTACAGCCGAGAGTTCATCGTCCAAACTGACGCCTCGGAACACGGCATGGGGGCCGTACTCTCCCAAATGAACTCTGACGGAGCTGACCTTCCTGTGGCCTTCATCAGCCGGCGCCTGCTGGCCCGAGAACAACGATGGAGCACCATCGAGAGGGAAGCATTCGCCGTCGTATGGGCCCTAAAGAAGCTCCGGCCCTACCTCTTCGGCACCCACTTCCGAGTACAGACCGACCACCGGCCCCTGCGGTGGTTGATGCAGATGCAGGGCGAGAACCCGAAGTTGCTACGTTGGTCCATCTCCCTCCAAGGTATGAACTTCACCGTGGAGCATCGCCCTGGCAACGACCACGCCAACGCTGACGGCCTCTCCAGATTCTTCCGCCTTGGCGAGGAGAATCCCCAAGAAGATGGGTGACTCTCCCCTGCCTTCAGCTGGGGGGGACGCGTGTTGGACCCGGCCTCGTGGCGTGGTCCTACCCCTCCCGCATGGCGGGCCCCGGACGACATCGGCCCTCCATCCAGCCCGGGTCGGCCTCGGGCACACCTCTGCACGCCCTCCAAACCACCAGATCCGCCACCCGGCGGCCCACAACCACTGACACGGCACCCTCGGGCCGCCCCAGCATTACCGGTCCGGTGCCCACCCCGGACCCTCATTCCAGGCCCGACGCCATCTTGGGCCCATCACGTCACAGACACGTGGTCCCGGACCAGCCGCGGCCACAGCCCCAGCGAGCCCGCCATCGAGGCACCAAGAACCCTCCGGGTGGTAGAGTGGCCACTCCACCAGAGACAAGGAGAGGGGAGTTTCGATGGCTCTCCAACCGTCCCCGGATGCCTGGTTTCGATCGCCCTCCGGCCTCCCTGGGCTCTGGCTCCACCCCCCTGCTGGGTGTCTGGACACCATCATCCCGGCCCCTCTGACCACCAGGCGAGAGGGTCCGGACATCAAAGGACTCCAGACCTAAATCTGGGCCAGCCCCGGAGTAGGACGGCAGTTGTATCCCGGAGTCGAGACGCCCTGCTGATGCTGTCGCGGCTGACCCTGAGACGAACTCCCCTTGCTGTTCTACCTGGAACCTGCTGGCGCTGCCGCAGTCCATCTTCGCTGTAACCACTTTGGAGCCTGCTGGCGCTGCCGCGGTCCATCTTTGCTGTAACCATTTTGGAGCCTGCTGGCGCTGCCGCGGTCCCCACTCGCTGTACCATCTTGGAACCTGCTGGCGCTGCCGCGGTTCACACTAGCTGAACCATCTTGGAACCTGCTGGCGCTGCCGCGGTCCACACTCGCTGAACCATCTTGGAACCTGCTGGCGCTGCCGCGGTCCACACTCGCTGAACCATCTTGGGACCTGCTGGCGCTGCCGCGGTCCACACTCGCTGAACCATCTTGGAACCTGCTGGCGCTGCCGCGGTCCACACTCGCTGAACCATCTTGGAACCTGCTGGCGCTGCCGCGGTCCACACTCGCTGAACCATCTTGGAGCCTGCTGGCGCTGCCGCGGCCCAACCTCCCGGAACTCCCCAGCTCGAGGATTGAGAGCTGTGCGTAGAGTCTCCTTGCCACCGACCATCTGTAAGACTGTCCCGCTACCTTGCCCCTTTGTCACGAGACTTTCCAGATCTCGGGATCTGCTGTATATATTGAAACGATACTTATTGCCAGATAAAGATTGAAAACTCTATCTACGTGTGGTGTATATTTGTAGTGGTGTGGTAACTCTGCTGTACGATTCTAGGAGAGGGCCCTCCCGTCGGAGGCCTCTCGACCTCGCTCGGTCCCTTCTCTGAAGGAGGGGTAGACCTAGGGGTGGTCAGTCAGACACCTTCTGCCTCCCCCGGGTTCGCCTTTCTAACAACGGCGTACATTGAAAGAGGGCTCCTTTGCCTCGGCCGTACGACCGGTGGGTCCAGGAGGGTATTCCTGATTCAGAAACTGACACCGTGCCTCGTTTTCTGCCTTTTAGCGATGCACGTTTAATTGGGACAAGTTCTGAGCGTGAAAGCGACAATCTTCTGCAAGAAGCTGTGCCACCGTCAGTTCGACTGGACACTACTGAGCCTGAACTCTTGTTTCGTGATCAGACATTGCCTGATAAAGGCCGTTATAATTTGCGACCAAGAATCGTGGGACAAATAAAGTAAAAATTATTTTCTTTGCTACTTTTGAAAAAATCAGCTCTCCCATCTGAGAAACTGTTTTGACTGATTTTTGTTTTTCGAACCGCCATCCGGGTTCTGCTGTAGGGTCGCGGTGTAAAGACTTGGGAGTGCAAGCCGAAGACATAAGCTCGACGGTTCTGGTTGGTCCTAGGGCATTCCCTGGACTGACAAACGCATTCCTTAGCACGGAACACCCAACCGCCGCGAGCAGCACGGTTAGAGGATGGAGTTTTTCGAGGTGGAGAGACCTGTTGAAGAAATGAGTTTTAAGAGCAAAATGTGCTGAATTATGAGTAAAAAGAGTTTTTTGATATAATTTCTTTTTATGTTACTTAGCTTGATGATGTTCTTGATGGGATATATTATATTCTCTTTTCAAGTGACGTTTGCACCCACTACACAACCCATACCTTCTTCTACTGTTTCTTCGCATTCTTTTCATCCTCTGCCTGAACATGAGTCCATTAGGAGATTGGAATTCGTTAATAACTCCTTTGTTCAGCTTCTGCACCAACACCAGCTAGTAGTGAACACGACAAATTGTTGGGTGTGTGGCCTTATGCCCCATACTACTGATAAAGGTATTCCTTACCTGGTCCTGCCATTCAGCTACAATGGTTCTGTGTGGGCATACAAAACGATGTTCATCTATGCTCGTGAAGTCTACCCCCTACGTTCTGTGAAAGATAATCCAAAGAATAGTGCTCTAGTTAAGGGAATAGTAGATATGATTAGAGGAATAGATTCCTATGAGACTATCCCGAGAGATGAGACGCTAGCGTATATTGGATGGAAGGTTACTGGTTATGGAGTTAGTCTGAGTGAGAACCAACGAGCAAAAAGATCCTCTCCGATTTGGATCGTACCCCATCAGGGTCATCTTTGTCTGCAAGGTAATGGCAAAAATCCGAGAGCTCAGTTAGGGAAGAGTATCTGCACTGAGAGTATGTTTTTGCGTCCCAGACTTCCCCATCGTTTCTAGCAGCTAAGGGTACCTATTTTGTCTATTACGATAGAGCGTACACATGGTTGCCCCCTGATTTCTCGGGCACATGTTTTGTCTCGTTCCTGTTGCCCCCTACCTATACAGCTGCGGCAGATTACCACAAGATGAGAGTTGTTAGAGGTGTCTTCAATAAGGAAGATACTGCAGGGCAAGAATTAGGAGATTTCTTGAAGGGTTTTCTGCCGTTTTGGGGACCTATGGTTAACAGCAGGACCATACGGCAGTTGACGAGAGTGGTTGAGTCCACCATAGTTGAAACTGCCGGTGCCCTTAGTAACTTGACTGCTGAGCTCCAGTCGGATCGCCTTATGAATCTTCAGAACAGGGTTGCGTTAGATGTCATACTTGCAGATAGAGGAGGGGTATGTAAATTGATTCAATTGAGCTGCTGCGTTTTTATTCCAGACAACGCTCCGACAGTGTACCAAGCCATTTCCAAGCTACATAAGATCTCCGAGTCTGTGAATGTGGACGAAGGAGATTGGTCGTTGATGGGATGGTTTTGGGGATTGTTATCCACTTGGGGATGGAAGATTCTGATGGTCAGTGGGGTGGTATTAGCTATCCTTTTCCTGTTCTGTCTTTGTGTACAGTGTGCTCCTGCTATATGTAGCCTTTGTGCTACCTCGTGTGCAAGGAGACCTGTATCAAGAGACGTGCTAAGTAATAGGATGATGCTACAGCAACATCTTGATGATCTGATGAGTATAGACCTGGATTCAGATTGACGTGAGTTTAGGTCATTGCATATGTAAGGGCAAAAGGAGGGACTGAGGTTCCGTGAATTCTGACCCTGGGTCGTAATGGTCGTGGTTCTGTTACAATTTTGGTAACAGCGAACCGTAAACAGTGAGCTCAGCAAGCATGAGTGTTTCCGTCATGTTACATTGATGGATTCACTGTGTATTTGATGACTTCGTTCTGAAACCCTTGGGTTCCATTTTGTGCATGGCAGCCATTTTGTGGTTGCCCTCACAAAGGCCTATGAATGTGGCTGAACAAGTCTCTGGGACACGTACACCTTAGCTTGAGTTTTTACTGACTCCTGTTTGACCTGAAGTGAACTGACCCTGCTGCCTGAAGCTGACCTTGCCAAACCAGTTCTTGCCCTTTAGCTGGTCAAGATAGAGATCAAAGAGCAGGACATTGCTGAGTTTATGGTACACGCACACACCCTTCTATCTTGCTTTTCATCTGTTTCTGTTCCTTCTTTTATGGCCTATTTATGATTGGGTTGAGGTCTTTTATTATGGGATCTTGTCCGGCTTGTTAGAAAGAAGAATGTTTATTATGATTAATTTTGGGCTGGACAAACTGAAAAATGGGCTTGTCATCATGCTCCTGCTTTTGTCGTGGAAACATGTGAGTGGTCAAACTGTAAATAAGGAATGTCTGCCTGAAGCACAATTTTTTTGTATAAAAAGGGATGGCTTGCTTTGTAAAGTTGAGCAGTCTCCTGAGAACATACACCTCGTTGTACTTCTAGGATCTCTGTTACTGGCTGCAGCTAATAAATTTGATCTTTGACGTCGCCAAGAAGTTCCCCGTGTCTATTCTAATACAGGTGGACCCGGAGACTTTGGGCGTTTCCCCTGGCGCCGCTGGGTTCTAAAACCCGGTTCTTCAATACTGACTATCGGTGTACACATTCACTCTCTTTCCTTCAGACAAAACACACGCTCTCGTTAATGCAATCAATTCCGCTGCTTGTGCTGAATTATGGCTCACTCGTGCAGTTTCAACAACTGTACTTAATGTCGTTATGGCATATGCTGCAGTCGTATCACCATTCGGGAGCTTGTAGCATGACCCATCAACCCATAGTGTACCATCAGGATCCAAAAGAGGAGTGTCTTTCAAGTTGACTCTCCCTTTTGTTTCCTCTTCCGTCCTCAAAAGACAATCATGCTGTTCCTGACCATCAGTATCCACAGAGATCGGCAATAATGTCGCTGGATTCAGTACATTGCACCGCTTGATGTGCACATGACTAGCCAAAAGCGTCAATTCATAACCCGACAACCTCGCACTAGTAAGGTGTTGAGTCTTGGTTCAATTTAACAAAGTATCCACTGCATGTGGAACCATCACAACCAACGTATTATCCATCACCAGCCCAGCAGACTGTCGAATAGAAAAGGCAGCTGCGGCTGTAGCTCTCAAACAACTCGGCAATGCCCTAGCTACCGGATCTAAAGTCGACGAGAAATACGCACATGGACGCTGCTTGTCCCCAAAAGATTGTGTCAACACTGACAACGCACATCCCTCTCTCTCGTGTACATACAACGTGAAAGGCTTGCTATAGTCTGGAGTACCCAACACAGGAGCCGAACACAATGCATCATGCAACTCAGAACAACTTTTCTGACAATCGTCAGACCACGGAAGAGGATTCGGTGTATCTTTACAAGTCAAAGCCAACAGAGGTTTCGCTAATAGAGAGAAATTTGGAATCCACTGTCTACAATACGACGTGATACCCAAGAAAGCATGCACTTCTCTCAGTGTGCTTGGTATAGTCATTTGCGCAATCGCTTGAATTTGTTCTGGGGTCAACCTTCTTCCCTCCTTTGACAAGAGATGACCTAAGTAGGTCACTTCTTGGCGACAATACTGCAACTTAGAAGGTGACACTTTATGATGCAAGTCCGACAAATGTCGCAACAAAGAAAGAGTAGCTTCTTTACAAGTTTTCTCATCATCAGCGGCCACTAACAGATCATCCACATACTGAATAAGAGCAGCACCAGCAGGCAACACAAGAGTATCAAGTTGAGTTTTCAAAGCCTGGCTATAAATAGAAGGACTTTCGCAATAGCCCTGGGGAGCTCTCTTAAACCAGAAGCTTCGGCCTCCTAAAGAGAAGCCAAAAATATCTCTACTTTCCTCGGCAATTGGAATGCTGAAGAAAGCATTCTTCAGATCTATAACCGAAAACCAGGCAGCTGAAGCAGGAATCAAAGTCAACAAAGCAGTAATATCCAGAACAACTGGAAACTGTGGCACGACAATCTTGTTAACCTCTCTAAGATCGATCACAAACCTGTAAATAGGTGGCTGAGAAGAGTCAGTGCGCTTTAGGACAGGCAAAACGGGACTGTTACACACATTGCCTCTAGTTTCTTCAATCACATCTTTCTCAATCAAATCATAGATGATCGCTAAAAGCGCTCTTTCACCATCGCTAGAAATCCTATATTGGGGGATGCGCGGCAATTTAACATTCGCTTTAAGTGTTACAACGTAAGGTGGAATCTCCAAAAGGCCCACATCATTAGGACCAGTAGCCCAAAGAGAATCAGGAGAGAGAACGCAATTCCGGTGGAAGCCGATCTTTAGACAAATACATCGGAGAGATCACTTTCTTACCCAATGTAAGCTGTACTCCCGAAGGAGAACAACGTAATGTTGCATGCAACCTTTTCAACAAATCCAAACCCAACAAATTCTCACCACAACCTGTCGTTAAAATGAGAGGTGCTTCCAATTCACAAGGCCCTATAGAAAGAGACAAGGGACTAGAAACGGGGTTACGAACTGGGGCGCCAGAGAATCCTACTGAAACATTAGTTAAGCCAGACAAAGGTGCGCCAGGGAGTTTAGAGTGCATGATAGAACTCTTCGCTGCACCAGTATCCAAAAGAAAAGGCTCTACCACACCCGATGTGGCTACTGCAACATAGGGCCCACTCTGATCTACTGAAACCAACACTACTCCCTCTCTTTGTCTATGGCTGTCCTAGCAATCATTATAGTCAGCATTCTCACTTTCGACATAATAGTCATCAGCCTAGTACTGAGGCGACCGACCAGATGTCATTTTCTGTTGATCAAAGCAATTCATAGAATTTTGTGGGGGAAAGGAACGTTCGTTCTGTGGAAACGCACCACGTCCTCTACCCCTTGACACTTGTTGAAAACCACCACGACCTCTCGGGCCGGCATACCACTCGCACGTTGTCGCAACACAGGGCACTCATTTTTATAATGACCTTCCTCCTTACAATACGCACACTGATTCAAACCCAAGGGTGGTCTTGGAGAAAAATACCCAACATTCTGTTGCGGTCTCTGAAATGGCGGAGGTTGCTGAAACTGTGGGCATTGTTGTGATTCTTGCTGATTCGAGCGAGGCGGATACGCCTGCTGCAAAAGAACCTTCGTCTTTAAGTCTTTAGTCTTTTTCTCTACTCTATCTTTCTCGTCCTTATCCCTATTCTCATAGTACTGTGCAGTTGCCAATATCTGGGCCGACGAAGAAACAGCCCAAGAACTTTCAGAATCTTTCAACTTATTACATAGTTCAGGCAGTAAGTTAAAGACGAACTTATCTACGAACAATCTTTGCCCACCTTCCTTTCTCATATCCTGACCACTATGATCTATAAATGTCTCTTCAAACCTAGTGAAGAAATCAGATACACTTTCGTCCTTCTTTTGCTTACATGCTGCTAACTTGTCCCAATTTACTCGTAACGCTGGCATCATCATTTTCATAAGATCTATAATTCTGCCAGGTAGATCTGCCACTAAAGCCTCAGGTTTAGCACCACCAACCTGTCTAGCGTCTGCAGCAGCAATATTGAGCCATGTGTCACCTAATTCAACTGCATGATCCTTATGACGAATTTTTGCCCACAGAGGTTGAGGTACTACATTACCCAACAGCATATCTATGTCGGCTAAATTCATGATGCATGCGTCAACTGTCTGGGACAATTCTTTGTAATAGCCAGCTGGATTTTTACGGGGATCAGGTAAAGACTGTTTAAGGGCCAAAACTTCTACTCTCTTCTATGGCACATGTACCCATACTCTTTGAAAATGTGCCGGTATAGCTGGGGAACATTATTCGGATCAGCAGCTACCGCATTACGCCCCACTGGAGGAACTTCTCTCATCGGATACTGTCTCACTTTCCTCCTAACTGTGGAATCAGGCTCAAACAGTCGCTGAGAAGGAAAATAACTCCTTAACGCAAGTACCATCGCAACTGCGTTCTCAATTCCGGGACCCACTATCGTCCCTTTTGCAAACTCAGACTGGACATTTAGCAATTCTACAGGGACTGAACCCAAATCATTATCTTCCCATTCCTCACGAAGGAAAGTACACATAACATCAAAAACGTACCTTTGCTTGGGTGCTTCCCACTGCTGGAAAACATCCATAACTGATTTTAAGTTATAGCTCGAAACATTCGAAACCCATCTGCGAGCCAAAAGATCTAACACTGCCCGTTCTTCGGGACCATGTAGCTGACTACGCATTTGTTTACGTGCAGAAACAGGGGTCATACTCAATGACCCAAAGAAAGGAGACAAAAGACCAGTAACAGTATCAGTCATTCATTGTCGAGCAGAAGGAGAAGCTGTCATAAGGACAGGAGACAAAGTATTTTGAGGTGATAGAAGTGTAGGGCTAGTAGCAAGAGAAGTTGAAGGTACAGGAGAATAAGGCAAAGTCGGCGGCCCCAGAGGAGGCTGCGCCGTAAGAGGAAGAACCAGCTG
The DNA here is from genome assembly GCF_964261635.1 of Lissotriton helveticus. NCBI lineage: Eukaryota > Metazoa > Chordata > Amphibia > Caudata > Salamandridae > Lissotriton > Lissotriton helveticus. The sequence continues at coordinate 85,465,917 of NC_136064.1, forward strand.
AGGAGGAGCCGGTGGCGGAACAGCAACAACAGGTTGTGCAACTGGAGGTTGCGGAGGTGCCGTAGCACTCTGTGCATAAGGGGGTGGTAATCTCAACAAATGTGACATCAAAGGATCCTTCTCAGGGTCCTTCGTTACATTCTCAAGAAGAGATGGCAATGCTGGATAACATTTATCAATAGCCATATTATGTTGCCTATCTGACACCTCAATTGCTTTATCTTCTACGTTTTCTTTAAACTGCCTAGCAGCTTGCATTATTGATACATCCTTTTCTCTTTAATCTCTTTTAGCTTGTTTAATTTCTCATTGTCTGGCTTCTTTACGCCAAAGGCGAAAGGAGTCAAACATTGCCGGCCGGGCTTTCTTCCTAAATAATTTAACTTCCAAATTATCTAGAATCTCTGTGTCATAGCTACCATGATGTGGCCATTTTAAAACACAGTCTTTCCTAGTGTATCGGACCCATACTTCATTAAACATAATGGGGCCCACGCCGTGTTTGGAGCAGAGCTCATAAGTCGGAGTTCCAACTGGAGGTATCGGACATGAATCCTCCAATCGGGAATCCCTGTTACAACCACAACCAAACCAAGTACCAAATTTGCTACGATTAGGCATCTTCGCTCACTAATCAAGCTTCAAACTTCGAGGGATTATCTACAACGATAGTCTCGCAAATATACGAGTCCCTCGGCTTTGGAAATTGCAATTTTCAAATCAGAACTAAGGACCAAACAACTAAAAACCAAGAACCAAAAACTATGGACTGGGAGCGACCCACTTATACTTAACTGAGGTATCAGTCACGCCACCAGAAGACCCGTCTATCGTCTCGCCGTACAAAGCATCACAAATGGGTCCAAGACAGGGCAGCAGTCCTTCGTAGCCGTCAGGAAAGCGGGAAGCCTCGCAGAAAAGACCTTCAGTCCACATTAGGCATGCCGGGGTCGATGAAGTGGTAGCCGTCCTCCAGAATTTCCTCACGAAGCTCCTCACGATCTTCAGGCTTGGATTGGTACCGCTGAAGTCGCCCAATGTTGGGCGCCAACTGAAGAACCGGGTTATTTAAGACCTGGCGGCGCCAGGGGCACGCCCAAAGTCTTCGGGTATCACCTGTCTTAGAACACAGAGACACGGGACTCTTCTTGGTGGCGTCAAAGATCAAATTTATTGGCTGCAGCCAGTAACAGAAGTCCTAGAAGTCAACACGGTATGAGTTCTCAGGAGACTGCTCAATTTTACAAAGCAAGTCATCCCTTTTTATGCCAAAAATCACATTCCAGACAAATACCTTACATTTACAAACTGTCCAATCACATGTATCCACACCAAAAGTATCGCATGACGGTAAAACCCACTTTTCAGTTACCCGGCCCATGATCAATCATTGGTCAAACCCAACATTCTTCTTAAGACAGGTCGAACGAACCCATAATTAAAAAAGGCACATCCCCATCGTAAACAGACCATAAAGAAAGTAGCAGAAACAGGTGTGAGGAGGATAAGGCATATTTGAGTGCAATAAAAGATTTACGATGTCCTGTGCTCTGATCCTTAATCTTGATCAGCTAAAGGGAAGGAACTGGTTTAACAAGGTCAGCTTCAGGCAACAGGGTCAGTTCACTCAGGTCAAACAGGAGTCAGCACGTACTGGAGGTACATGTACTTAAAGGACTTGTTCAGCCACAGTCATCGGCCTATGTGAGGGCAACCACAAAATGGCTGCCATACACAAAATGGAACCCAAGGGTTCAGAACGAAATCCCTAAATACGTAGTGAATCCTTCAGTCTAACATGACGAAAACACACATACTTGCCGCACTAACTAGTTACGGTTCGCTAATATCAAATTCATCACGAAACCATGACCTTTATGGAACAGGTTCAGAATTCACGGAACCTCAGAGAGTGTTCAAACACAGGCAGCAGGGCTCAGCTCCTCTCTGTGTCAGGGAGAGCAATCAAACACAGACAGCGGGGCTCAGCTCCTCTCTGCGCTAGGGAGAGCATTAAAACACAGACAGCGGTGCTCATCTCCTCTCTGAGTCAGGGAGAGCGTTAAAACACAGACAGCGGGGTTCAGCTCCTCTCTGTATCAGGGAGAGCATTCAAACACAGACAGCGGGGCTCATCTCCTCACTGTATCAGGGAGAGCGTTCAAACACAGACAGCGGGGCTCAGCTCCTCTCTGTATCAGGGAGAGCGTTTAAACACAGACAGCTGTGCACAGCTCTTCTCTGTATCAGGGAGAGCGTTCAAACACAGATGGTGGGGCTCAGCTCTTCTCTGTATCAAGGAGAGTGTTCAAACACAGACAGTGGGCTCAGCTCTTCCCTGTATCAGGGAGAGCATTCAAACACAGACAGCGGGGCTCAGCTCCACTCTGTATCAGGCAGACCGTTCAAACAGACAGCGGGGCTCAGCTCCTCTCTGTATCCGGGAGAGCGTTCAAACACAGACAGCGGGGCTCAGCTCCACTCTGTATCAGGCAGACCGTTCAAACACAGACAGCGGGGCTCAGCTCCACTCTGTATCAGGCAGACCGTTCAAACAGACAGCGTGGCTCAGCTCCTCTCTGTATCAGGCAGACCATTCAAACACAGACAGCGGGGCTCAGCTCTTCTCTGTATCCGGGAGAGCGTTCAAACACAGACAGCGGGGCTCAGCTCCTCTCTGTATCAGGGAGAGCGTTCAAACACAGACGGTGGGGCTCAGCTCTTCTCTGTATCAGGGAGAGCGTTCAAACACAGACAGCTGGGCAAGGCTCTTCTCTGTATCAGGGAGAGCTTTCAAACACAGACGGTGGGACTCAGCTCTTCTCTGTATCAAGAAGAGCGTTCAAACACAGACAGTGGGCTCAGCTCTTCTCTGTATCAGGGAGAGCATTCAAACACAGACAGCGGGGCTCAGCTCCACTCTGTATCAGGTAGACCGTTCAAACACAGACAGCGTGGCTCAGCTCTTCTCTGTATCCGGGAGAGCGTTCAAACACAGACAGCGGAGCTCAGCTCATCTCTGTATCAGGGAGAGCGTTGAAACACAGACAGCTGGGCACAGCTCTTCTCTGTATCAGGGTGAGCGTTCAAACACAGACGGTGGGGCTCATCTCTTCTCTGTATCAAGGAGAGCGTTCAAACACAGACAGTGGGCTCAGCTCTTCTCAGTATCAGGAAGAGCATTCAAACACAGACAGTGGGGCTCAGCTCCACTCTGTATCAGGCAGACCGTTCAAACACAGACAGCGGGGCTCAGCTCTTCTCTGTATCCGTGAGAGCGTTCAAACACAGACACCAGGCCTCAGCTCCTCTCTGTATCAGGGAGAGCGTTTAAACACAGACAGCTGGGCACAGCTCTTCTCTGTATCAGGGAGAGCATTCAAACACAGACAGCGGTACTCAGCTCCACACTGTATCAGGCAGACTGTTCAAACACAGACAGCGGAGCTCAGCTCTTCTCTGTATTCTGGAGAGCGTTCAAGCACAGACAGCGGGGCTAAGCTCCTCTCTGTATCAGGGAGAGCGTTTAAACACAGACAGCTGGGCACAGCTCTTCTCTGTATCGGGGAGAGCGTTCAAACACAGACGGTGGGGCTGAGCTCTTCTCTGTATCGGGGAGAGCGTTCAAACACAGACAGCAGGGCACAGCTCTTCTCTGTATCAGGGAGAGCATTCAAACACAGACAGCGGGGCTCAGCTCCACTCTGTATCAGGGAGAGCGTTCAAACACAGACAGCAGGGCACAGCTCCACTCTGTATCAGGGAGAGCGTTCAAACACAGACAGCAAGGCACAGCTCTTCTCTGTATCAGGGAGAGCATTCAAACACAGACAGTGGGGCTCAGCTCCATTCTGTATCAGGCAGACCATTCAAACACAGACAGCGGGGCTCAGCTCTTCTCTGTATCCGGGAGAGCGTTCAAACACAGACAGCGGGGCTCAGCTCTTTTCTGTATCCGGGAGAGCGTTCAAACACAGACAGCGGGGCTCAGCTCCACTCTGTATCAGGGAGAGCGTTTAAACACAGACAGCAGGGCACAGCTCTTCTCTGTATCAGGGAGAGCATTCAAACACAGACAGCGGGGCTCAGCTCCACTCTGTATCAGGCAGACCATTCAAACACAGACAGCGGGGCTCAGCTCTTCTCTGTATCCGGGAGAGTGTTCAAACACAGACAGCAGGGCTCAGCTCCTCTCTGTATCAGGGAGAGAGCTCAAACACAGACAGTGGGCTCAGCTCTTCTCTGCATCAGGGAGAGCATTCAAACACAGACAGCGGGGCTCAGCTCCACTCTGTATCAGGCAGACCGCTCAAACACAGACAGCGGCGCTCAGCTCTTCTCTGTATCAGGGAGAGCGTTCAAACACAGACAGCGGGGCTCAGCTCCTCTCTGTATCAGGGAGAGCGTATAAACACAGACAGCTGGTCACAGCTCTTCTCTGTATCAGGGAGAGCGCTCAAACACAGACAGTGGGCTCAGCTCTTCTCTGTATCAGGGAGAGCGTTCAAACACAGACAGCGGGGCTCAGCTCCACTCTGTATCAGGCAGACCGTTAAAACACAGACAGCGGCGCTCAGCTCTTCTCTGTATCCGGGAGAGCGTTCAAACACAGACAGCAGGGCTCAGCTCCTCTCTGTATCAGGGAGAGCGTTTAAACACAGACAGCTGGGCACAGCTCTTCTCTGTATCCGGGAGAGTGTTCAAACACAGACAGTGGGCTCAGCTCTTCTCTGTATCAGGGAGAGCATTCAAACACAGACAGCGGGGCTCAGCTCCACTCTGTATCAGGCAGACCGTTCAAACACAGACAGCGGGGCTCAGCTCTTCTCTGTATCCGGGAGAGCATTCAAACACAAAAAGCGGGGCTCAGCTCTTCTCTGCATCAGGGAGGGCGTTCAAACACAGACAGCGGTGCTCAGCTCTTCTCTGCGTCAGGGAGAGCGTTCAAACACCGAGATTGGGGCTCAGCTCTTCTCTGTATCCGGGAGAGTGTTCAAAGACAGACAGCGGGGCTCACTCTTCTCTGTATCCGGGCGAGCGTTCAAACACAGACGGCGGGGCTCAGCTCCTCTCTGTATCAGGGAGAGCGTTCAAAAACAGATGGCGGGGCTCAGCTCTTCTCTGTATCAGGGAGAGTGTTCAAACACAGACAGCGGGGCTCAGCTGCTCTCTGTATCAGGGAGAGCGTTCAAACACAGACAGCGGGGCTCAGCTCCTCTCTGCGTCAGGGAGAGCGTTCAAACACAGACAGCGGGGCTCAGCTCTTCTCTGTATCAGGGAGAGTGTTCAAACACAGACAGCGGGGCTCAGCTCCTCTCTGTATCAGGGAGAGGGTTCAAACACAGACAGCGGGGCTCAGCTCTTCTCTGCGCCAGGGAGAGCGTTCAAACACAGACAGCGGGGCTCAGCTCCTTTCTGCGTCAGGGAGAGCGTTCAAACACAGACAGCGAGGCTCAGGTCTTCTCTGCGTCAGGGAGAGCATTCAAACACAGACAGTGGGGCTCAGCTCTTCTCTGTATCCGGGAGAGCGTTCAAACACAGACAGCGGGGCTCAGCTCCTCTCTGTATCAGGGAGAGCGTATAAACACAGACAGCTGGTCACAGCTCTTCTCTGTATCAGGGAGAGCGCTCAAACACAGACAGTGGGCTCAGCTCTTCTCTGTATCAGGGAGAGCGTTCAAACACAGACAGCGGGGCTCAGCTCCACTCTGTATCAGGCAGACCGTTAAAACACAGACAGCGGCGCTCAGCTCTTCTCTGTATCCGGGAGAGCGTTCAAACACAGACAGCGGGGCTCAGCTCCTCTCTGTATCAGGGAGAGCGTTTAAACACAGACAGCTGGGCACAGCTCTTCTCTGTATCCGGGAGAGTGTTCAAACACAGACAGTGGGCTCAGCTCTTCTCTGTATCAGGGAGAGCATTCAAACACAGACAGCGGGGCTCAGCTCCACTCTGTATCAGGCAGACCGTTCAAACACAGACAGCGGGGCTCAGCTCTTCTCTGTATCCGGGAGAGCATTCAAACACAAAAAGCGGGGCTCAGCTCTTCTCTGCATCAGGGAGGGCGTTCAAACACAGACAGCGGTGCTCAGCTCTTCTCTGCGTCAGGGAGAGCGTTCAAACACCGAGATTGGGGCTCAGCTCTTCTCTGTATCCGGGAGAGTGTTCAAAGACAGACAGCGGGGCTCACTCTTCTCTGTATCCGGGCGAGCGTTCAAACACAGACGGCGGGGCTCAGCTCCTCTCTGTATCAGGGAGAGCGTTCAAAAACAGATGGCGGGGCTCAGCTCTTCTCTGTATCAGGGAGAGTGTTCAAACACAGACAGCGGGGCTCAGCTGCTCTCTGTATCAGGGAGAGCGTTCAAACACAGACAGCGGCGCTCAGCTCCTCTCTGCGTCAGGGAGAGCGTTCAAACACAGACAGCGGGGCTCAGCTCTTCTCTGTATCAGGGAGAGTGTTCAAACACAGACAGCGGGGCTCAGCTCCTCTCTGTATCAGGGAGAGGGTTCAAACACAGACAGCGGGGCTCAGCTCTTCTCTGCGCCAGGGAGAGCGTTCAAACACAGACAGCGGGGCTCAGCTCCTTTCTGCGTCAGGGAGAGCGTTCAAACACAGACACGAGGCTCAGCTCTTCTCTGCGTCAGGGAGAGCATTCAAACACAGACAGTGGGGCTCAGCTCTTCTCTGCGTCAGGGAGAGCGTTCAAACACAGACAGCGGGGCTCAGCTCCTCTCTGCATCAGGGAGAGTGTTCAAACACAGACAGCGGGGCTCAGCTCTTCTCTGCATCAGGGAGAGCGTTCAAACACAGACAGCAGGGCACAGCTCTTCTCTGTATCAGGGAGAGCATTCAAACACAGACAGCGGGGTTCAACTCCACTCTGTATCAGGCAGATCGTTCAAACACAGACAGCAGGGCTCAGCTCTTCTCTGTATCAGGGAGAGCATTCAAACACAGACAGCGGGGTTCAACTCCACTCTGTATCAGGCAGATCGTTCAAACACAGACAGCAGGGCTCAGCTCTTCTCTGTATCCGGGAGTGCGTTCAAACACAAAAAGCGGGGCTCAGCTCTTCTCTGCATCAGGGAGGACGTTCAAACACAGACAGTGGGTCTCAGCTCTTCTCTGCGTTTGGGAGAGCGTTCAAACACAGACATCGGGGCTCAGCTCTTCTCTGTATCCGGGAGATGGTACTAACGGTGAGGAAACCAAGGGTGTATAAACATATGTATGAGAACAGTTACTCTTTTCCTGTTTGATCTTGGTTTTCTGGCCATTTATTTGTAAACACAAATTACCTTTATGAGGTATAGTCCAAATCGGTGAAGATCTCTTCTGTTTAAACTTGTTAGTGAGGCTAGTGATATAACGAGTCACATTCCAACCATCATATGCTCGTTTCTCATCCATGGGAATCTTACTAATGTCGGCAATTTTCGCCATAGTCACTATTCCCTTTATCAAAGGACTATTACTAAAATCCACTCCACCATTGTAGGACCCACCAGGAGGATATCGAAGTTGATTCTGGTATGCATTAGAAAACATAGCCAGATAAGCCCAAGCAGAACCCTCATACGAAAATGGGAGAACTAAATACGGCATCCCTCTATTTGCGTTATGGGGCATGAGTCCACAGACCCAACAGTCAGTAGTATTGACTACCAATTGGTGTTGATGCAACAACTGAATAAACAAATTGTTAAGATATTCCCTTCTCCTCATTTGTTCATGATCTGGGAGTGTATTGAATTTGTGCAGAGAAATAGTAGTAGAGGTAATCGAGGAGACAGAAGTAGGGACAGGTGCTGGCTGCATAATGTGTACAATCCAACCTACACATGCTAATAAACTACATAAACATACCAGAATACATAATGCTACGCCACAACGACTAAACAATAATTTTTTATAATGGTTTCTTTTCATCATTTTAATATCACCCCCTTCCATTTCGTTATCCATTACTCTAAAAGCGTTGCTCACGATAATCTTCCTTATTCACTTGGCTGTGATTGTTAGCCGTCCTATGACACTGCAAGTCCTGTTGACCTAGTCACTATTCAGGTCACAGCCTAAGACTACTACCGTGACCCTGCAACTTAATGGATAATGGAAAAGGAATGTATTTTATATATAAAAAATATATCACAAAACGCAAACTTTAATTGTCCTTGGTCAACCTTGATCTCAGGTTGTACCGTGTTTTGCCAGGTATCGTTTGGTCCTGGAACAATCCACACCCAATCCCCAGGTTGGATGGAGTGTCCTGGATCTGAGGAGGCCTCCGGCAAAGCGTTTTGGACCTGTTGATGAATAACACGTAATTTAGTGGTGAGGTCATGCAGATAATCAACCAACAATGGATACGGAACATCTGAATATTTCTTGGGGCGAGGAACTCCCCAAACCTTTGCTGGGCGTCCAAAAACAATCTCATTTGGGCTAAGCCCCAAATGAGAATGGACTGTCGTTCTTGTTGAGAGAAGTGCCAAAGGCAAAGCATCAGGCCAAGAAAGGCCTGTGCTAGCCTGTATCTTTGCCAATTTAACCCCTTCCAGGCTCATGACGAGCTCAGCTCGTCATGCAGTACACTGCTTGTGTGCTCATGACGAGCTGAGCTCGTCATGAACAATGGAAATAATGTATCTGCAGCACAGAGGATGACTTGCTGTAGCATTCATGTGGTTAAGCTTGAGAGTGCCATTATAACACTCTACCAAACCCGCTGACTGAGGATTGTTTGCCGCATGGAATTTCTGCCTAATACCAAGACCCACACACACCTTCTGCATAATTTGGCCTACAAATTCACTCCCATTGTCACTCCAGACAATGCGCGGCAAACCAAACCTCGGGAAAAACTCCTTCAAAAGGACTTTGGCAGTGGTCAAAGCAGTATTGTCCTTTAGGGGGTAGGCCTCTATCCATCTGGAAAAGGCGCAAACCACCACCAGGACATACTTAAGGCTGTTAAAACGTTCCATGTGAATGAAATCTATTTGCAGTACCTCAAAAGGATACGTAGGTGGAGCAAAATGACCTGCTGGAGTTGGGGTTCCCTTTCCTGGATTGTGCATCAAACAGACAATACAGTGCTTCACCACATTCTCTGCACATTTGGGAATACCTTCATTCTGCCATACTGGAGCCAGAAGTTTACATATACCCCTTGCATTGATGAACAAGTTACTTACCTTCGGTAACGATATATCTGTAAGAAACAGTAGTTAGTATTAGATTCCTTACCTTAGAATATCCCCAGGCGTCAGTCTGGATCCGGAAACTTTTGCGTAGCAGTACCCCTGCGCGTCGGTAGGCGTCGTCTGCAGGCGTCCCCTGCGGCTCCGCGTCGTCGGCGTCGTGCGCCGTGATGACGTCGCTGGAGTATATAGACGCCGCCTCCGCGCGCTGACGTCAGTTCTTTGCACACAGCTTTTCCGCGCCAGAACACGCAGAGCCATGTGAGAACCAACACTGGTGCCATTTGAAAACTAGGGCCCTGAAAGGGATGTCCTTAACCCTAGGTATCAGTTCGCAGAACGGGGAGGATGGGAGGGGCGGTAAGGAATCTAATACTAACTACTGTTTCTTACAGATATATCGTTACCGAAGGTAAGTAACTTGTTCATCTGAAAGAAACAGGTTAGTATTAGATTCCTTACCTTAGAATAGATACCCCAGCAATACCAACCCCGGTGGTGGGTCTGCGAACCAATACAACCTACACCAGAAAGTCCTGGAGGACCGAACGGCCAAAGAAGCCATCCCTCCGGACTTGACTGTCCAGGCAGTAGTGCCTCGCAAAGGTGTGCAGCGAGGCCCACGTGGCCGCCTGGCAAATGTCCTGCAAAGGGACTCCCCGGCCCAGGGCAGTAGTAGCCGCCGTGGCCCGAGTGGAATGGGCCCTCAGCCCAACAGGAGGCTCCTTCCGAGCCAAAGAGTAGCATGCTTTGATGCACAGGACGACCCACCGAGAGATGGTCCGTTTCTGTACCGCCCTTCCCTTCTTCTCACCCACGTAGCCAACAAACAGTTGGTCATCCACCCGGAACTGGCGTGTGCGATCCATATAGAATGAAAGCGCACGTTTTGGGTCCAGACGATGGAGCCGCTCTTCATCCTTTGAAGGATGCGGAGGCGGGAAGAAGGAGGGCAAGGTGATGGACTGCCCAATGTGAAAAGCAGAGACTACCTTGGGCAGGAAAGAAGGTCTAGTCCGAAGAACCACCTTATCAGGATGAACAGACAAGAAAGGAGGTTGAATAGAAAGAGCCTGGAGCTCACTCACTCTCCTGGCAGAGGTGATGGCTACCAGGAAGGCCGTCTTTAAGGTGAGAAGACGGAGAGGACAGGAATGAAGGGGCTCAAAGGGAGCGCACATCAGAAAAGTCAAAACCAGGTTCAAGTCCCACTGAGGCATCACGAACGGAGTTGGAGGATACATGTGCGTGATGCCCTTCAAGAATCTTAACACAATAGGGGACTTGAACAAAGATGGCTGATCAGGTAGCCTCAAGAAGGCGGAAAGGGCAGAAAGATAGCCCTTGATAGTGCCCAGAGCAGAGCCCTGCTGGGCAAGGGAAAGGAGGAAGAGGAGAACCTCAGACAGAGGGGCAGAAAGGGGATCCACAGCCTTCGCTGTGCACCATGCCACAAATCTGTTCCACCGGCAGGCGTATACCGACTTTGTGGAGGGACGCCTGGCTGCCAGAATGACATCACAGACTTCAGGAGGCAAGTCAAATGGCCTCAACTGTCGCCGCTCAATCTCCACGCATGGAGGTGGAGACTGGACAGGTTCGGGTGGAGGACCGTCCCCTGCTGCTGCGACAGAAGGTCCTCCTGAAGGGGCAGGCGGATCGAGGGACCGACTGTCATGCTGAGTAGCTCGGGATACCAGTACCTTCGAGCCCAGTCCGGAGCCACAAGGATAACTTGGGCCCGGTCGCGCCTGATCTTCTTCAGCACTCTGGGCAGAAGTGGTATAGGCGGAAAGGCGTACAACAGACCGCAACTCCACTCGCGCCGAAAGGCGTCGCCGAGCGAGTGCCGTCTTGGAAACTCCAACGCGCAGAACTGATGACATTGCGCGTTCTCTTCTGTGGCGAATAGATCTAACCAAGGCTCTCCCCATTGCTGAAAGAGGCCTCTCGCCACATCCGAGTTCAGACGCCATTCGTGATCCACCGAGCACCGACGGCTGAGTTCATCCGCCCTGGCGTTCAGAGAACCTGCCAGGTGTTGAACCATCAGAGTCACGCCCTGACGTTCCAGCCATTGCCAGAGGCGCAGAGCCTCCTGGCAAAGGGTCCACGACCCCACACCGCCCTGTTTGTTGCAGTACCACATGGCGGTGGTGTTGTCCGTGAACACCTGCACTACACTCCCGTTGACAAAGGGGAGGAATGCCTTCAGTGCTAGGCGAATCGCCCGCAGCTCCAACATGTTGATATGGAGCCGGGACTCCGCCGGAGACCAGAGGCCTCTGATCTCCGCCTCTCCCAAGTGGCCACCCCAGCCTTGGAGGGACGCGTCCGTCACAACCACGTGCTCCGGTTGGGGAAGGGAGAGGGATCTGCCCCTGACCCAATCGCGGTCCGTAAGCCACCACTGCAACTGTCTCGCAGTGCCCTCCGAGATCAGGACATGGTCGGATAGGTTGCCCTGATGCTGGGCCCACTGAAACTTCAGGTCCCACTGCAGAGCCCGCATCCGCCATCTGGCGTGATGCACCAGAAGGATGCAGGAGGCCATCAGCCCCAGAAGCCGCAGCGTCAACCTGACCGAAACCCGGGATAACGGCCGAAAGATGGGAATCAGAGCCTGAATATCCCGGACCCGCCGTTCCGGAGGATAGACCCGAAACTGCGCCGAGTCGAGAACCGCTCCGATGAAAAGGAGCTTTTGAGAGGGACACAGGTGTGATTTCGGCACATTGATGGAAAACCCCAGCTCGTGCAGGAGGTCTGCCGTCATCTGAAGGTGGTGGACGACTGTCTGGGGCGAGCCCGCCTTCAACAGCCAGTCATCGAGGTAGGGGAAGACTGAAACCCCTAACCGGCGCAGATGAGCTGCGACCACCGCCATCACTTTCGTGAACACCCGTGGGGCGCTGGTAAGGCCGAATGGGAGCACGATAAACTGAAAGTGCTCGTGGCCTACCGTGAACCGCAGGTAACGCCGGTGGGCCGGCAGGACGGGGATGTGAAAATACGCATCCTGCAAGTCCAACGCTACCATCCAGTCTTGTGGGTCTAGAGCAGCCAAGACCTGAGCCAAAGTCAACATCTTGAACTTCTCCTTCCGGAGGAAGCCGTTGACGTTCCGTAGATCCAAGATAGGACGCAGGCCTCCCTTGTCCTTCTTGGGTACCAGAAAGTAGTGGGAGTAGCAACCACACCCTACTTCTGGCCCAGGAACGCGCTCGATGGCCCCCTTGGCCAAGAGGGCCGTAACTTCCTCCTGCAGAAGCGTCAAGTGGTCCCCCGACACACGGTGGTTCTGCGGTGGCATGGCTGGAGGAGTGGACTCGAAGGGGAGGGCATAGCCCCTTCGGACAAGCTGCAGCACCCACCTGTCCGATGTTATCGCGCGCCAGCGGGAGTGGTGATGGCGAACCCTGCCACCCACTGGCGTCACGTGAGCCCGAAAGCTCGGACTAGGAAGGCTTGGATGCAGCAGCGGAGGGAGGCGTGGACTGACCACGCCGCTGGCCTCTACCGCCACCACGGCGGAAACCACGGCCGCCACCGCGCTGGGGAGCGTTCTGCGTCGCGTGGCTGGCAGCACGTGTGGGACCTCCCCTCCCTTGGCCACGAAAGGGCCGAAACGAACCCGTCTGCTGGCGCTGGGTCGAAAGACCCAAGGACTTGGCCGTGACCCTGGAGTCCTTGAAGCGCTCCAGCGCGTGGTCCGCTTTGTCACCAAACAGGCGACTGCCATCAAATGGCATGTCCATGAGTGAATTTTGGACGTCTGGCGAGAAGTTGGCAGATCTCAGCCAAGCATGGCGACGAATCGCCACCGTTGTGGACATCGCCCGTCCCAGCGAGTCGGTCGTGTCGAGACCACAACGGATCGAGTACCGCGCCGCATCCCGGCCCTCAACTAAGGCCCGTGTGAGCTTGTCCCGCACCTCCTGGGGACATTGCGGCAGACACTCCTCGACCGTATCCCACAGGGAGTGGGTGTAGCGGCCCAAGAGGCACGAGGTATTACAAGACCGCAGTCCAGCGCTCAAAGAGGAAAAGACCTTTTTACCAAATTGGTCATACCGCTTTGATTCCCTATCGGGCGGAGCCGACGGAAATGCGGACTGCGAAGTGGAGGCCTGGATCACCAGACTCTCCGGGGAGGGATGGGTGGATAAAAAGGCAGGGTCGTCCGAGCATGGACGGTGACGCCTTGCGACATTCCGGTCAACCGGCGCACCAGAAGCGGGCCTGGACCAGGTGCCCAAAAGGACATCCGACAGGGCCTCATTAAACGGCAGCAGAGGCTCCTGGGGGCATGACTGCGGTTTAAACACTTCCGTCAGAATGTTCGGTTTGACCTTCGCGACGGGGAGCTCAAGGTGCAAGGCCTTGGCAGCCCTCATCAGGACCACCGAATAGGCAGCACCTGCCTCAGACGCCACAGGGGACGGAGAGACAAACCCAGGGTTGGGCGACTCGTCCAGGCCACTGGCATCACCCAGATCACCTACCCAGTCCACATCATACTGGCAGGCACGGGATAGAGGGTCCTCAGACCCCTCCCAACCCTCTCCATACTCATCATCATCATACCCATATTCTGGGTCGACGATATAGACATCGGGGTCAACGGGCCCCATCGGCGTCGGATCCTGCGTCGGCCGACGCCGGTCCGACTCCGCGTCCGGAGTCGGGGAGGAAAGGGGGGTGGCACCGCGCGGCGTCGGCGCCGGGGACCCGACGCCAGCCGGAGCCGACGGCGGAGTCGCTGCACCACGCGGGGGCGGTACCACGGGTTGGCCCACAGGAACCGACGCCGGAGAGGCCGGGAGACCAGCCGGCGACGAACCAGAGGGAACCAGCGGCGCCGGGGCCGGAGCCACCGGCGGCGCCGGGGCAGGAGCACCCGAACCGCTCGGGCCCCCAGACGGGACCGACGGGCCCGCAGGCGCCGAAGGCCCCGCCGGAGGAGACCTCGCCCTCATAGCAATGAGGAAGGCCTCGATCTCCTCACGCGACGCGCCTTCCCCAGGGACCGACGGGTATGGGGTAGACGGCGTCGGCGACCCACGCGGGGCCGCGGGGGTGGGGTCACCCGAGCCCCCGGCCGCATCACGCGGGCGTCGGGGGGAGTCGGGGGTGCGATGGCGACGCCCCGACTTCTTGTGCTTACCTGACGAGCCGGAGGAATGGTGGCGACTCCCGGAGCGCCCATGGCGGCTCCGCGATCGTTCCCTCGACCGCTCCCTCGACCTCCGACCGGACCGGGACCGCTCTCGACGCGGGGCCGACACCCGGAGCTCGAGAAGCTTGCGGGACCGCTCCCGCCTAGCTTTTCCAGTCAAGGCCCGACAGTCGACGCAGGACTCCACGTCGTGGTCCGCGCCCAGACACCGGAGGCAGAGTCGATGGTGGTCGGTGACCGACATCATGCGGTCGCACTCGTCGCAACTCTTAAACCCAGGCATCCTACCGGCACCGTAGAAAGAATTAGTTTTACAAACACTTGGTCAAAAGACCGGAGTACTGCTCTTCGGATCTGCGCTAACTGGCGCGGAAAAAAGAAGAACTGACGTCAGCGCGCGGAGGCGGCGTCTATATACTCCAGCGACGTCATCATGGCGCACGACGCCGACGACGCGGAGCCGCAGGGGACGCCTGCAGACGACGCCTACCGACGCGCAGGGGTACTGCTACGCAAAAGTTTCCGGATCCAGACTGACGCCTGGGGATATTCTAAGGTAAGGAATCTAATACTAACCTGTTTCTTTCAGATATGGGCTGGTCCATGTGCCATAGTAACTACAGGTAGTACATACGCATCTGGTAACAACCATCGCTGATGCTCTGACAATTCCGTCCAACATCCCATCGTGTCCAACATTCCCGTACTCTCTCTCCACTTACTCAATTCTTTCTCCGTTGCTTCTTTCTGAATCATTTTCACACTTTCCACTGTGTCTTCACACATACCTCCTTCTGCGACCCAACTTGCAGGGCCTGCAACATACATGTGACTTTCAATATCTTTCGCCGTTTCCCTCGCTACTTCATTTGCAAATGCATTTCCTCGACCCACATCATCAGTGGTCCTTTTATGCGCACTGCACTTCACAATCGCTACTTGAGCAGGCAAAACAAGTGATTCAAGAAGGTCAACCAAACACAGACAGCGGGGTTGATATTGATATTGATATTGATATTGAAATGTATTTGTAGAGCGCTTGTTCGCCCGGGGGCTTCATGGCGCTATAGACAGGGACACAACGCATCAGTCAGAGGAAGCATAGAGGAACTCATCAGAACGCTTGGGAAAAGAGCCATGTTTTGAGGGAGTGTCTGAAACTGAGAATGTTTCCACACGTTTTAAGGTGAAGAGGAAGGGAGTTCCAAAAGGCAGCCGCAAGGTGGTCAAAGCAGCAACCTCCAAGACGCTTCCTTTTGTAAGTAGGGACAGTCAGAAGATGTTTATACATAGAGCGGAGATTCCTGGGGGGGTCATATCTTTTGAACAGATCTCTGATGAATAGGGGGCCAGATTGGTGTAGGGACTTAAATAAAATACAGCCGGTCTTAAAAGCCACCCGTTGCTCAACAGGCAGCCAGTGTAGTTGTTTGAGGCCCAGTCTAACAGACTGCCTCTTAGGTAAGTTCAGAATGAGTCTGGCTGCCTGATTCTGGATCAACTGGAGGCGTTTTAACTCGCCGGCCTGGAGCCCAAGGTAAAGACTATTGGAGAAGTCCAGTCTAGACAGAACCAAGTAGATGACAATCTGTGTGAGCGCCTCCAGAGAGAAGAAACGAGCGATTTTCTTAATTTTCTTCAGCTGAAATAGACTGGAGGACACCACTGCGCTGACCTGCCTTTTCAAAGAAAGATCTTCGCTGAGGAAGATTCCTAGGCTCTTAACGGAGGGCGATTTAGATGGCGGGACTCCCATGCTAACTGGCCAGAAGCCAGGGTTCCAGCTGAGTACACTCTGCCCAGGCAAGACCAGCTCAGTCTTGCCTGGGTTGAGCTTCAGGTGATTGCAGCTCATCCAACTCAGGATGTGTGACATGGTGTTTTGAAACACTACCACTGAGTCATCGGTGTTTAAAGGAAAGATGAGCTGCAAATCATCTGCGTAATTGAAGATGGTGACTCTGGTGTCCCTGAGGGAGTACAGCAGGGGGCGTAGGTATAAATTAAAAAGTAACGGTGACAAGGAGGAGCCCTGAGGGACACCGCAAGAAGTAGGGATAGTGGGGGCCGTGAAGGAGCCCAATCTCACGGATTGGGTGCGGCCAGTAATAAATGAGCGAATCCAGCTCAACGCAGGACCCCTGAGACCGGCCTGTTCGACACGGTTGACCAAGATGGTATAGTCAACCGTGTCGAATGCCGCTGATAGATCTAATAGTACCAGAGCCTGGTGGATCCCCTCGTCGGCATTCTGCCTCAGAGTGTTCTGAACTGAGACGATGACTGCTTCAGTAGAATGAAGAGGGCGGAAGCCCGCCTGGTTAGGCGCAAGGTACTGTGATTCTTCCAGAAATTGGGACATGCTGTCACAAACATGGGCCTCCAATATTTTGGCACAGTACGGCAGCAAGGAAATGGGCCTATAATTGAGAGGATCCGATGGATTAGCCCCAGCCTTTTTCAACAAGGGGATGAGAAGAGCTTTTTTAAAACTGGCAGGGACCAAACCCTGTGAGAGGGATCCGTTCATCATGAAAAGCATGCTCTCAGGGATCGCGGCTCCCACTTCCCGCAGGATGTAGGGAGGGCAGATGTCATCAGGGGAACCAGATTTAACTTTGAGGAGGAGTTTAGATAGACAGACAGCATTAATGGGGGGGAAAGATTCCAGGGTAGAAGGATTGTAATAGATGTCCGGAGAAGAAGGGGGTGAGGTGGTAAGAATGCTTTGCTTTATGGTGCAAATCTTATTAAAAAAGAAAGTATTTAGTGTGTTGCAGAGATCCTGAGTGGGAGCCACAGCTAGGGAAGTTCTGTCACTGCCACTAAGACTCTCCACAATGTTGAATAAATCTCTGGATTCATTGCGTGATTGAAGAATTTGCTCAGAGAAATAGTCAGTTTTGTGCTTCTGAATAAGTTTCTGGTACTCCTTTCGTGCCCTACAATAATCAACCTTATCAGATTCTGAGTACACCGACCGCCACTTACGCTCCTTCTGACGAACTTGCAGCTTTAAGGCTTTAAGATGAGGTGTAAACCACCTGTGAGCGTCATGGGTGCGGGAGCGGGGAAAGTTGGAACGGGGAGCATGAACATTAGCAGCCTGAAGTAGCCAACTAGAAAAGGCTTCTTCATACCCCTCAATATCCTGGTCAAATAGGGGGAGGGATGAAGTTAAGGTATCAATGAAGGCAGGGAGGTCAGCGTGCTTCCAGAGTCTGACTTTCCCTCCTTGCTGAGGCGGCTGTTTCCTGTTCTCAGTGATGGTGATCGAGAAATCGATCAGAAAATGGTCCGACCAGATACATGGGATGATGGAGTTGATGGTAAGAGGGATATCCTGCGACCAAATCTGGTCGAGACTGTGTCCTTTTTTGTGAGTGGGGAAATGTATCTGCTGGATGAGATTCATGTCTGAAAGAGTTTCCTTCAGCGCGGCTGCCTGCCCAACCAGCTCAGCAGAGTCCAACCAGAGGTTAAAGTCACCCAACAGCACAATTTTCCTATGACTAATTATCAAAGGGGCCAAAGATTCTGCTAAAGATGCAGCGAATGTAGGCATGCTTTGGGGAGGGCGATAAATGAGGACCATAAGTAAGGATCCGCTATTGGTGTCCATCCTAAAGATCATGTTGTCCGATCCTGTAAGATCGAAGGAAGGGAGAGGGGAGAAGATGTGACTTTTTAATATGATCGCAGCAACTCCTCCACCCCTTTTATTGGCAGGTCTATCCTCATGCAAAATATAATAGTTAGAAGGGACTGCTGCCAAGATATCAGGTAAGGAGTCGGCGTTCAGCCAGGTCTCCGTGAGGAGTAAAATGTCTGGTTGCTCAGCCTGAAGTAAAAGAAATATGTCCATGTGATGCTTCACCATGGACCTTGTGTTTAGATAAAAACATTTAAGAGTTGTCTCAACCCCCGACGAGGGTACAGAGATAGCAGGAGGGTTGGGACACATAAAGGGGTCAACAATAAAATTAGGACGTAAGATGCCATGACTAGCGGCACGCTTTAGGACATGCGCGGGTAAGGCGGGCCCGGTGTCTTCTAAGGGTCGGAGACGTAGCAGTTCAGGGGAATAATAAGAAAGTATTTGACCAGGGGTTCTGGCCCCGGGCCCCGGTCTGCCGCGGACGCGCGCAGACTGGCTTGACTTGTGCGCGACTTCGGCGCGCACTCGTCGCGCCCGCTGCGCTCGTCCGCTGCGCTCCGGTATACACATTAGTTTTATAGCCTCTGTCTTGGGGGGACTAGACCGCTAAATCCGGTCCAGCCCTACCCAAGATGGCGGCTCGCCTCACCCTCCACGCAAACGGCACCAGCCGCGATGGAACAGGGTGGGCAGCAACAGGTAAATCAGTGCGTTTGGGTCAGGAATAATGAAACAATGAATAACACATTAAAAATAATCGTTTTTAAAATTTTCCAAGCGCTGGCGCCACAATCGCGCCAGAGCACCAGTAATTGCTGTCCTTTACTGCGCGTGGTTTAAAGTATGTAACAAAGTCCCAGAGAGAGCCAGGCAGCTGCCACCAGCCTAGTATTCTCCTCAGGTTCAGCTCTTCTCTGCATCAGGGAGAGCGTTCAAAGACAGACAGCGGGGCTCAGCTCTTCTCTGCATCAGGGAGAGCGTTCAAACACAGACAGCGGGGCTCAGCTCTTCTCTGTATCAGGGAGAGCGTTCAAACACAGACAGCGGGGCTCAGCTCTTCTCTGTATCAGGGAGAGCGTTCAAACACAGACAGCGGGCTCAGCACCTCTCTGCGTCAGAGAGTGTGTTCAAACGCAGACAGCGGGGCTCGGCTCCTCTCCGTATCACCTCTCAGCATAAGAGGAGATGCTGCAGCAGTCTGGAAGGACCTCTTGTGATAACCTAATTCAGTAGTCAATTCATGGGGTTTATATAAGGTTAACCACTGACTTTTACCCTGCAATGGGAATTTTCCAGAAATCTGAAGCATAACCGATATAAACCAGCATGATGAAAATACGTAAACCTGGACTACATGTTTATTTTACATATCTACTACCAGACCTTGACACATAGATATTGTGCGGCTTGTAACAGACGTGTGTTGCATTATATGTTCGGAAAGTCACTTTTATGAGTTCTACAAAAGATAATGACATGTGGAATGTAGACCAAAGGCAGACAGGGTAACATAACGTGTTCAAAACCGAGTCTGGCTTTGGGAGTTTACAACAGTGGAACTGCAGAAACCAATCAGCTTCACAGCTGTGGGATTACCAGGAATCAGTCAGCTTCACAGTTGTAGGACTAGATGAACCCATCGCCTCTACAGAAAGAGGGGCTGCAGAAAATAATCAGTTTCCTGGCTGCAGCACTGCAAAATACAATGAGTTTCACGGTTGTGAGACATCAGAAATCAATCAGCTTCACGGTTGTACGGCGCATAAATCAATCAGCTGCACGGCCAGGGGCGCTGCAGAAAATTATCAGTTTCATGGCTTTGGGACGGCAGAAAACAAACAGCTTCACGGCAGATGGGACTGAAGAAATCAATCAACTTCACAGCTGTGGGATTGCAGTAAACAATCAGCTTCATGGCGGTGAGACTGCAGAAAGAAGTCAGCTGTACAATAGTGGGACAGTAGAAACCACCCAGGGGTCCAGCCTTCTACTGTGAAGGGAAGAGCCTTGATATGCACTGCTCCAAGATGCTGACATTTGGCCATATAAGGCTTGGCTTACTGAAGTTGTAGGATCCCACCTACCTCAATAGCAACCGAGCTGGACTCACATTTGGTAAAGCAGAAGGAGGTGCAAGGTGTGGGACGAATGACCTGAACAATATCACTGTTTCGCACTAAGTGGAAATAAACGTGTTTCTTCTGTAAGAGTGTATTCTGCAAAGACAGTTTCCATGTTAATTTATGAAAACGCCTGCCTCATCACTGGTAAATATAGCATCTTGGAGAAAGTAGGGGATGGAGGAATTTGTTTAGCTGTGGTCACTTTGGCTGCTGTTAGGAGAAAGTGAGCCATTTCAAACACACACCAACTATGTGATCATAACTCCCAGTCTCATGGAAGACCAGGCTGCATTTACTTTGCTTTAAAGCCACAAATAAAAACTGTAAAGTCTCTTTAGATTTAGTCTTTATATCCGTCTTGTAGAGAACATTTCTTGCTTCTACTCTATATTAACATCTGCTGATCCCGTTTTCTTGTGTTCCCTCTTCCATTTTTAAAGGGCTCTGACACTTCAAGGTGCTACAAATTAAATGGATAAAGTGGGATTGGCAGCTGCTACAGCTATTGGCTATTGAAAGACCCTGCAAATAATGACACGCCTTCAGAATTAATTGTAAAGGAAACGGGGAAACACATGGGGTTTAATGGCATGGACTGGAGTGGTGAATTTCGGTTGTCCTGGACAAAGTGATGAACTTGTTCCCCAAGTTCTTGAATAGGACAATGCATAAAAGGTAAACGGAGGCATGTTTGAGAAGATAACTAATCTATTTTAAAAGAGAAATCATTTCTGTGGACATGGTTACACACCTCCCCGTTAGGAAGGATACAGTGATATTTGCACAGCTTCTGTTTTTGAGGTACTTATTACATGATGATGATGATGATTGGAGCCTTATATAGCGCAACTTAGCCCGTAGGCGTCAAGGTGCTGAAGATGGAAAAATTCAGTGTGGAAGGGAGGAAGCGTGCCGACTAGCAATAGAATTCATTGAAGAGCCAGGTCTTCAGGGCCTTCCGGAAAAGGAGATAGGATGATTGAGCCTTAAGCTCTACAGGAAGGGAATTCCAAATCCTAGGAACGAGGGAGGAGAAGGCCCTCCCGCCCCACCTTGCCTTGGTACTTCTGGGAATGGTAAGAAGATCTTTATTCGCTGAACGAAGGGTCCTGCCGGGGATATGACGGGACACCAGAGAACAAATACCTTCTGCCCCCAGTCCATGCAGGGCGCGGTGAGTAAGGCACAAGGCCTTGAATTCAATCCTTGCTTGCATGGGGAGCCAGTGCAACTTTTTCCTGATGGAGGAGCCTGAAGACCGCCTAGGAGCGTCAACAACGAACCTTGCGGCCGCGTTTTGTATATTCTGGAGACGCTGGACAAGTTGCTTGTTAATTCCTAGATAGAGTGCATTGCAGTAATCTAATCTTGAGGTTATGACGGGCCGACTGAGAGGGTGTGGGGCAGGCACCTAGAACGGAAGGCCACCGGTCAACGGACCAGGTCTCCTGCTTGCCTCCAAAAATGAGCATCTCCATTTTCTCCCCATTTAACTTGAGGTAGTTTCTTGCCATCCAGTTCGCAACTGCTTCCATGCAGGCTCTAAAATTACGGGCAGTGATGTCTGTGGTTTGCGAGATGGAGACTATGATCTGGGTGTCGTCCGCGTAAGATACCACTTCCAGACCGAAGGATCTGACCAGCCTGGCCAAAGGTGTTACATAAATGTTAAAAAGCGTGGGGCTCAGAGACGAACCCTGAGGAACCCCACACTGCACAGGCTTGATGGGGGAAAGATAGTTGCCCAGCTTGACCCTCTGTTCGCGTTTAGTCAGAAAAGATGTTAAAAGGCTAAGCGCGGGTCCCTCCACTCCAATCTCACCGCGGCGCATGGCCAAGATGGAAGGGGACAGGGTGTCAAAAGCGGCTGTGACGTCGAGCAGGACCAGCAAGGTGGTCTGGCCACTGTCGACCTTAGCCCGTATGTTGTTAGTGACAACTGTGAGGGCGGACTCGGTGCTGTGTGCCTTCCGAAAGCCGTGTTGGGAAGGGTCAAGGAGGCTCGAGTGTTCTAAGAAGGCGCTCAAATGGGTGTTTAAGTGGGCTTCTAGCATTTTCACTGGGGCAGGGAGCAAGGAAATAGGGCGAAAATTCTTGAGGATACCTGGGTCTAGGGTGGGCTTCTTAAGAAGGGGTTTAACAATGGCAAGTTTCCACAGCTCCGGATAGACACCCTCTTGAATTACCCGATTGATGACTTCCAGGAAGGGAGGGAGTAGAGCGTCTCTGCACTCCTTGAAAATTTTAAGAGGGCAGGGGTCAAGAGACGATCCCGACTTGAGGGCATCCAGATGCAGATTGAGTTGCTCTAAGGTTAGTAGGGGAAAGTTGGTAAGATAGTAACCCTGAGGTGTGGGAGAAATCAAATCTACAGAGGGTGCCATCATGTCGGGGGGGGACCCTAGATCATGATTGAGGGCTTGTAGACCTGAATGGATATCAGAAATTTTCGCATGGAAAAAAGTGGAAATTTGGTTGCAGAGGTCCTGTGAGGCAACAATGGGGTCGGGAGTTTGAAGGGCACACAGGGAATCCACAATTTTGAATAGTTCCCGAGGGGAGTTGTAAGAGGTGGTGATTTTGATAAAGTGGGATTTCTTTGCTGCCAGCACCGCGGCTTTATACTCCTTAAGGAGTCTTTTATGGTTATATTTTTCAAGGGGGTCAAGGTGGAGCCTCCAAAGCCTCTCTTGCTTCCTACATCCCTGCCTGAGTGATCTAAGGGTGTCTGAAAACCAGGGTGCTGTGGGGCGTTTCCTTGCGGAGTAGTGCTGCTTAAGCGGGGCCAAAGTATCGAAGGCCTTGGAGATGGCATTATGAAGGTCCAGAGCCGCCGCGTTGATGCCTTTAGGTGAGGAGGTCATGGAGCAGGACAATAGTGGGACTAGGGTTTCATTATTTATCCCCCGAAAGTTTCTCTTTAATTCCCATCTGCTGGGGTCTGCCAACGCAGCGATGGAATGAGGGGTATAAAGAGCAAAAGGGACGGCCATGTGATCTGACCAGGACAGAGGGAGGGGGTCCCTATCCTTAATATGGGGTCATTGGAGAAGACGCCGTCCAACGTGTGTCCAGCAGAGTGGGTGGGGCCCATGACGCCCTGTGTAAACCCACAAGAGGCCATGGAGTCAACAGGTGGATAGAATCTGTGGAAGTGTCATTCTCCAAATGGTAATTGAAACCCCCCCAAGATTGTTAGATTAGGCCTATCTATATAGGGTTCTAGCATTGTTAGTAGGTCAAGGCTGAAACTGGCCCTAGGGCCAGGAGGCCAGTAGAGCAGAATTCCGGCGAAGGTGACCGTGGGGGCGGGGTTAAGGGCAAAATCCATAGCCTGAAAAGAGACTGAAGGCAAATGTTCGATGTTGCACTTTATCGAGGTTCTGTGAAGGATTCCCAATCCACCACCCCTCCGACCCGCCCAATCCATTCTGGCCAAAGAGTAACCTTTAGGGATAGCATTCAAGAGTTCAGGCCCGGAGGTCTCAGAGTCCCAGGTCTCTGTGACAAATGTCCAGGCGGGGTTTCTGTCAGAGATAAAGTCTCTGAAAGCGAAGTTATTTTTGACCTGGGACCGGGCATTAATAAGGAACCCGGTCTCCTTAGTCTGTGGGGGAAGCTCGGGTTTACCTAACCCCGGTTGTTTGTGGCGAGGGATAAGGGGGGGAGAACAGGTAACTCCTCCGAGGCACTGACATCTAGGAGGGTCTAGGAACCTTTCCGGGGTAAGCCTGTGGTGGCAGGTTCTTCCAGGAGGTTTTAGTGAAAGTAAAACCTGTAAGGTATAAAGTGGGCTAGCCTGCCCATTGGTGTATACATCACAGTTTAGTGCATTCTCCTCATGGGAGCAGGGCCAAAGCTGATTTGCATAGGGCTGGGTCCAACCTGAGACGGCATGGTGTGTTAAGGAATGATGGGTTGGGATGCTCCCCGAGCGATTGTCTGTAGTTAGACAAGTTGCCAGCATTCCTCCCATCACCTTTTGTGTGTTTCACCAACCAACAAGCACAAATTTGTGTGGTTGCAGTGACAGAGAATCCATATGTCACATTAGTGAGGGACATTTAGCCTTCCAGGACGTGTTACTCCAGTCTGTCCAGAGCCCTCTTGCCCATACAACAGAAATCCTGTCTCACAGCCGACTGCAAGACTGTTTCACCACTCACGGCCCGGGATACTGAACATAGAAGCACCACCTCTTCCCCTTCTATGTCATCTTTCTCCCCTCCCCTGACATCACAGCCTGTATCACCAGGCCGCATTGTAGGTTGCATGTCATGCTCAGACCATTGGGCCAACTGAACCACCTGCAAAGAAAACAAGGGAATGACCGACTCCTTCATGCTTACCTCTTCTCTTTTCACAACCTGTGATATTCATGAATGGATTAGCAGAGGGCTTATATGGAGTGTTTTTACGGCGGTAGGTTCACTTAGTATAGTATGGGACTTTTCATTTATTGGGGTTTGTATGTGTTAGGTGTTATTCGGTGGGGATACCATGAGTCTTTATTTGTACGTGTGAATACAATCTAGTCTTTCTAACTTAGAAATAGTGGGTTATGAGGGCCTCTCTTATGGCAGCTACACTGGCATCAACACAACAATGGCCATCTTGAGCTACCATTTGTTAATTGTCATCATCAGGGACAAGAATGACATCATCATCAGGCATGGGGATTAGTTGTGAAATATTATGTAGAGCACAGGAAGCCAATGTAATTTCACACATTCCTTCTGGTGAATATGTCAATGTCCCTCTTCCCCACTTCTATATAGACATCTCATTTGGACCTTTAAAGGACAAATGTATGCTCAACAGTATTTCTAGTCCTCGTGTGCAGCGGCAGCTCCTCCACTAGGGAGGAAGAGCATCGCCCCCCTGCTCTCTGAGCAGTTCAAAAAAGGAACAATGGTATTATCTTTTTATTGTTCCGTACTGGCTTAGGGGCGTGGTGGGGCTGGCAAGACCAAGGGGAGGAGTGCGCATGACAGTTTGGTCAGCCATCTTGGGCCGGCCAAACAGTCATGCACACTTTGAATGTTCTCCACCGGGCTGTAATGCACAGCCTGGGTGGAGAATATGCACAGGGTCCAGGTCCCTGTCCGAGTGCCAAACCACAGTGCTCAGACCAATCACGACGCTGCTGTCATGATGACACCATCATAATGGAGGGTTACGTTAGAACGACATGAGCGTTCTAGTTGTTCTGTACCCCCGGGGGGATGACGGTGACGTGACTGATGACGGTAGGGTGGGCGGAGTTACACCCACTCAACAAGAGCCCCGAGAGCACTGCTCGTAAGGTGTACGCGGCGACAGGGAGGGACAAAGCGTGTCGAGCGACAGCTTACCTTCCAGACAGTAAATGGAGATACTCAGAGAGAAGGGGGACGACCTGAGGGAAATTATGCCTAACGCTTTCTTACACCGTTTGTGTAACTTTGCAAACGGGTGCTTGAGGCGGCACGCATTATTAGCTTGGCTCCTAACCAACTCCAACAGCTGGGCTATTTGTCCGCGTCTCGCCTCCGTTTTTTTATTTTAACTTTAATTTGAATTCTAATTTAAATTTTAGCATGAAGCCTATTCCTTTTGAAAACCAGGTTAATCCTTCTCCGTTTCCTTTATCAAACAGAGTATGATTACAGGGAGCTGTTCTCACTCCCCCGCCAGTTCGAGTTTAGAATTCTAATAAACTCGGTAAGAATTATGAGCAGACTGGTGATGGCTATTTGGTGTCTCTGAGTTTACGATGCCCGTGTAATGTCACTGCTTGAATTTTAATTTATTTGAAGAATCTTCACTCCACCATGTCTTATTTTTAAACAAACAATGTGTTCACGATCAATGGATACACGCTCTGAAGATGACTAATTGGAGAGTATTAATGTTATGAGGCACTACCCTCAGAGTTTTGAGTGGGTATACCCTTGCATAGAAGAATGGTGGGAGAGGGTTATGGGTTTGATACACCGCATTTCTATTTTTTTATTCAATTGTTGTAAGAAGAACATAGCACTTAGCACCTCACTTTGTTTGTTAACCCTTTTAGGGTTCTCTTCACGAGCAATGGGCTCAACTACTTTTCAACCGAGCATTTGACTCGGCAGGGTGAATTAGGGATCACAATATTGAGAGTCCTGAAGAAAGCCGGGGTAGTATATTTTGCCGGCTGAAACATGTCGACGATTTTGCAGAGTGGAGGGGTTGGTGTCTCATTATAAGCTCCCCAACCCAGCATCCACATTTTCTTTGTTTTAAATCTGGGGAGGGTGCCCAATATTAAAATTGTTAATGGGACTCCCTGACACCAGTTTTATATTATCATTTTTTCTGAACACCTTTTCTCACTTGTAATCCTACACTTTATGTTGTATTGTCTTTCCCCCTCCCTATTACTCCACCTCCAGCGTTGGCTAGCACTGAGGTGTGTTAGCAGCCCTATGATGAAGCATGACACAGATTGCTGTGTGTCAGGGCAGTTTTCATAAACTAGGTGTATTTTCCCCTACACTTTGGTGTGATTAAGATATTAATCGGGAGGTCGAAGAGGGACGTTTATCCTCTCACCCCTCAACTTTTGTGTGATTACGATGACAGCAGTGTCATGATTGGCTAGGGGAGTCTGGGAGCTTCCTACTTCGTGGACAAAGGCCAGACAATGGAGGAGAGACAGCGGCAGTACCCAGGTAAGTGTTTTCATTTTCATTCTGCTCCCACCGCCCCACAGCCCCACCCACCACATCCGATAATTAGAAGCCACCACTGCTCGTGTGCGCTATGCTCTAAGCATGCTCAGCATAAGCTGAAGGTACTTGCAAGGGTGTCATAAGCCATGTCCTCAATGGATAACCTGAGTCACCTATGTATATCATATCATATATCATATCTGTGGAGTGGTGTGGCTCACTGGTTAGAGGCGGCAGACCTGTAAGCAGAGAACGGCCTGGGACCAGGGTTCAATTCCCGACGCGGCAGGGTCTTGGACCAGGGTCAACGGACTCGATAATTCTCGCCTCAGTGCCTACTCTAACCAGGGAACACACTCGGTAACTCTGGGCATTAAGCTTGCCTCATCTCTACAACGGCCCCTCACAGACGCCAGGGATGCCTGGTTTCACCCTGGAGATACCCAGAAAGGGACCATCTCACAGGGAAAACCAGGACGGGTTCCCCAGCGGTCTACAGCGCCAGGACACTCGGGTAGAGTAACAGTGCGCTTTACAAGAATCTCAATATCAGAAATCAGAATCAGAAAAATAAATTAATATATATGATTGCGGGAGGAGGAGCTACGCTAGCAAACAAGATGGCTGCTTAGGCTCCCGGCTCTGCCGACCTCCGTCTCCTGTCGATAATCCTATTTTTGCGCCCGACCTCCGTGTGGATGAACCGGTGTACAGTCCGAGGATGCAATCCCGAGAACTTAACCGGCTTGGTAGACGGTGTTACGTCGAGTTTAAGTTTGCGGCCTAGTTCAGCTGGAGAGCCGGGGCCTCGAGTACTGGCCCAGCCGGGTTGCAGTTGAACAACATCGGCCGTGGGAATCAGGCAGGGTCCGGTCTATAGCAGTGGAGGTTGTTTTTGCCCGATTTTGACGGCGGTCATTCTGATTGACTAACATTGAGGGAGAGGTGACGTGGCACGACTGCGGCTGTGGGCGGAGGTCTCTGTCCCGTGGACCCGGTTTGCCGCCGCCGGGATTCGGTGAGTCGGGGTCTTCGCTCGCGGAAGCGGAGTACAGATCGCTACCGCGGAGAATGATTAGTCACCCTCCGACGCCGTCCGTCCCGCTCTTGTCTGTTCCCCCGGAGAGACTGGGCTCTCTGGAGGAAGTGAATATGGTTGGTACTGAGCGAGGAGAGATTCACCGGACGGAGCGTGACCCGTCGCTGAAGACAGTATTGGCAGCCATTGGGGCACTTCATTCACATGTGGATGCCCTGGTTCACAAAATGATTGCGGGCCTATCTGAGACGGGGCTTGTGAGACCGGACCCTGCTCCAATGCAAGAACTGCACCCAGTTAAGATTCCCACGATGACCATTTTGACTCCGGACGAGGACCCCGTGCGACAAGAGACGCCGAAGCCCTTGGTCAACTACTGTTGTGGTCCTGAACGAGCCCTGAGAGTGCTTGTTCAATGAAGGAAGAGGCACGAACTGGTGACTTTTCAGGGAGACACCCGCTCGTAAGCATGGTGAGTCTACTAAGCGGGGCAGCACTCGAAACTGTTGTAGTAGCTCCAGACCACTAGGAAATGAATTGTGTTTATTTGGATTAACAGCGCGCCCTACAAGGCACACCATATTGAACTACATTATCCAGAAGTCCGTGGTGTCGGCCACGCCCTTCTTCTGGAATCAGGTGATAAATCAACAGTGCAATGGCACTAGCGCTGACATTTTCTCCACTCACGCCACTGATGAAGAGAGCGACAGGCTCTTGAAACGCGTTTGGCTGGCAAGAAGAACAGAAGGAGTTACTTGCTGTGATGTATGCTGCCATGCAAGCTCATTAAACCGACTGCAGAAACCAAAACCTCTTGTGGCAGTCTTCAATCAGGGTTCCTGAACTGTGTGATGTTTTAGCGGCTGTATCCCGGTCGCGAGGACCGCCCACCACTACTGTTGTGGTCCTGAACGAGCCCTGAGAGTGCTTGTTCAATGAAGGAAGAGGCACGAACTGGTGACTTTTCAGGGAGACACCCGCTCGTAAGCATGGTGAGTCTACTAAGCGGGGCAGCACTCGAAACTGTTGTAGTAGCTCCAGACCACTAGGAAATGAATTGTGTTTATTTGGATTAACAGCGCGCCCTACAAGGCACACCATATTGAACTACATTATCCAGAAGTCCGTGGTGTCGGCCACGCCCTTCTTCTGGAATCAGGTGATAAATCAACAGTGCAATGGCACTAGCGCTGACATTTTCTCCACTCACGCCACTGATGAAGAGAGCGACAGGCTCTTGAAACGCGTTTGGCTGGCAAGAAGAACAGAAGGAGTTACTTGCTGTGATGTATGCTGCCATGCAAGCTCATTAAACCCACTGCGGAAACCAAAACCTCTTGTGGCAGTCTTCAATCAGGGTTCCTGAACTGTGTGATATATATATATATATATATATATATATATATATATATATATATATATATATATGATTTCAATCAAAATGACCTATACAAAGTTGTAGAAAGATGAACAAGTTACTTACCTTTGGTAATGTCTTATCTGGCAGAATCTCTATCTAGCAGCAGATTCCTTAACTTAGAATAACCAGAGAAATAAGACCAAGGGCCTGATTACAAGTTTGGTGGTCAACCAGTGGTGGAGGCACAGTGGAAGTTGTGGACCACTTCATCAGTGGTCCGACCGCAGTATTACACCTATGGTGGTCGAACCTCCATGGCACTGCCGCAACCGCCAGGGATTCACAATCCCAGGTGGTGGTACAGCGGTATGAGGCCGCAATATGCTTGGCAGGGCCACTACGGCCTCTGCCAAGCATATTACGAGTTTCCTCACCGCTAGCAGTCTCTTGGTGGTGATCAAGCCCCCTGGTGCCTCAGACCATAAATATGCTTGCAGAGGGGGAAATGATGTGCCTCCCTGTCTGCATGCACACCCAGTTCCTCCACGGCACGGACTTAACAGTCCATGCTGTTCAGTAACTTGCTTTGATGTTCCCATTGCGGTGCCTTTTGTAATGACACTGCCATGGGAATACCAAAGGACGGCCCGCCAGACAACGAGGAAACTCGTAATCTGGCGGGGTTCGGCAGTCGAGTTTGGCAGTGAGAGAGCAGGGTGGTGGTGTGCCGCCCCATTCCTGCAACGCCAAACTCGTAATAAGGCCCTAAACTCATATCTTAATGCATAGAACAATCCATCGTGAGATTGTCCTATTCTGCACCACCTTCCCTTTTTTAGCTCATACATAGCCAATGAAGAGTTGATCATCCACCACAAATTATTTTGTGTGCTCAAGACAGAACGATAACACTCTTTTTGGGTCCAGATGGTGGAGTCTCCCATCCTCTTTGGAGGGATGAGGCGGACCAAAGGAGGTAGGCAGGGAGATTTTCTGCCCTACATGGAAGGGAGTAACAACCTTCAGAAGGAAGAAGGCACATGTCAAGACAACCAGCTTGCCCTGGTAGAAGGTGATATTAGGAGGGTGCACAGAGAGTGCCAGCAATTCACTGATGCTCCTGGCCAATTATATGGCCACTAAAAAGGCAATTTTTATTGTCAAGAGCCTAAGAGCGCAATTGTGTAGAGGCTCAAATTGTGCACACATGAGAAAGGTGAGGACCAGGCTGAGGTCCCACTGAGGCATGATGAATGGTGTAGGGGAAACATGCTGCAGGCCTAAAATAGGTGACCAAAAGAGAGAAGGTTGGTTCGGCAACCGCAAAAGTACAGAGATAGCAAAGAGATAACCTTTAACTGTGCCCAGAGCAGAGCCCTACTGACCCAAAGTCAAAGGAAACAAGAGAACCTTGAATAAATGTGCAGAAAGGGGGACAACACTGATGGCCATGAGACAAACTTGTTCCAACGGTAGGCATATACCTACTTGGTGGAGGGATGCCTGACTACCAGAAGAACTTTACAGACTTTTGTCACTCCTCAATCTCCACGCATGATGGTGAGGGTGCACAGGTTCAGATGCAGGACCCTCCCCCATTGCTGCGAGAGAAGATCCGCTCGAAGAGGCAGCCTGACTGGAGGACCGATGGTCATGCTTAGCAGCTCAGGATGCCTGACTCTCCGTGGCCTATTGAGAGCCACAACATTGACTTGGCCTGGTCATACCTGAACTTCTTGAGAATTATAGGTAAGGGTGGTACTGGCGGAAAGGCAAGAGCACCACTCGAGACAAAAAGCATCTCTGAGCAAGTCGCCTTGGAATCTCCAGTACACAAAACTGCTGACATTGTGCGTTCTCGACCACCTCTGGATGGAGATGCTATTCGTGAACTGCTAAGCATCTTCAGCTGAGTTTGTCCACTCTGGTGTTCAAGAGCCCGTCAGGGGTTGAACCACCAGGGAAATGCCCTGATGTTCCAGCCGTGTCCAGAGACACAAGGCCTCTTGACAGAGAGTCAGTGACCCCACCCCGCCTTGTTTGTTTTTTGTTTCAGTACCGCATAGTGGTGGTGTTGTCCGTGAAAACCTGCACCAGCTCCGGATGCAGCAAGGGATTCATGGGGCTCGACTGGCTTCAAGGGTATACCCACCAATCTGAGTCTAGTAGGGGCCCCTGCCTGTGGAGTGGGACCCAAAGGCACCATAGAGGGGCTGGGACACCCAAATATGAGGCGCATGACATCATAGAACTCCTTCAGCTGAGGGAGGTCACTCCAGCTCTGAGAAATTCAGAGAAGTGCAGAGTGGACTAGGGTTCAGGTTTACCAACTCAAGGGGCCTGGAGTGCCGATGGCCCCATGTCTCGTCGGAAGACTTCAACAGACGTGGTGAAGTGGAAGACTTCCTCAACTTCTTGGATTTCTAATGCCTGTGGGACTTACCCGACTTCCCTGACGATTTAGAGTGCGACAACAACTAAAAGGAAGGGCTCAGCAAACTAAACCAGGACCCTCCCCACAATTTGGACCTCAAGCGTCGTGGAGTCATCTGAAGTCGGGCGGCAAGGAACTATAAGATATATATGAATGTTACAGGCAACGTTACATCTCATAATTTACTAAAAGTCAGTTTAATGAATGTTTTGATCTAAACTATAATTGAAAAGCATTTAGAGAATGCTCATTAAATGTGTGTATAATATACAACTACTATTTCAATCATGGTGTTTCTCCTCTTATACATGGCGTTATGGGAGCTATGGTCAATCAAGATGGATTGGGTTGTGATATTTAAACAAAATGGTGAGTGAACTTTCATAGAAACTTGTCTATTACCAAACAAATGTAATTTCTGAAGATTTCATTACATGTATTAACCCCTCCCATGCTCATGACGAGCTGAGCTGAGCTCGTCATGAGCCACGGCGCTCCGGTGCTCATTAAATAATTAAATTGCTATAGATATATTATTTTAATTTATAAATATCTTTTAAACAATAATTAAAAAGAAATCTCACCCTTACTAAGATTTTTTTTTCCGTACATCTGTTTATTATTTTATCTCTGAACAGTACAGATATTTAACAACTCTACACAACACTTCAGCCCATCCCACACCTCCAACAATTCAGGTTGCACACATTTCAGAGCTGTCTCACACGTGCTCCGTGTACTGACATTTGTCACTCCTGGACCCTGCATTCCAGTGCGTTGTTCCCACCTTCTGTTCTCTGTCTCTGTAATACCCCCACCCTTGAGTCTGACTAGATCCTCACCTACTTGCCGACTGCCCCAAATTTTCAAACATTTTCATTGACATCCATTCGCTTTGTAAATATCTCTTTCTATCAGTTTCCATAGTTCCATGCCAGTTTCCCAACCCCGATATCTAGGAGAGGATCCACCACCACACTTTTGGGCGATATCCCTCTTGGCCACCATTCCTCCCATGTTACCCAGGATCTTCTGGTATATCTATCCAGATCCGAAGGACGCCAAAGCCCCAGAAGAAGGAATTTGGACTACAAATCCAGGGATCCCCGTGGTTTCCTCCAGTTAGTCTCCCACGCCTCCCAAAATGAATGCATTCTAGGGCAGCTTCACAGTGTGTTCAGCAGTCTGCCTTCCATCCCACAGCCTTGCAGGCATTGCACGCTCTCGGCCCTCCCTATTGCATGTAGTAATGGCTATGCATAGTACGCCCTAGGACAATTTTCAGTTGGACCATGCGAAAGCTTGCCTTAATCAAAACTACCGCTGCCATCTACTCTGCAGTCGCATGAGAGTGCCCTACGTGTGCCTCATCAGTGTGCTGTAAGTCAGTGAGATTAGCTTTCTGTCAATACGACTGTCCAATAGTCTCTCCTGAGTTTTGTCCTCCTGAGATATACATCACTGGAGCGCATGCCTCGGCTGTCCACATCTCTGCCACTAAGCCTCTGGCATCCGATATTCCTTCTTCAGGTAGTCAAACGGAACACCACCACTGGCATCACACACATCCGCAAGAGTAG
Organism: Lissotriton helveticus; assembly: GCF_964261635.1. Taxonomy (NCBI): domain Eukaryota; kingdom Metazoa; phylum Chordata; class Amphibia; order Caudata; family Salamandridae; genus Lissotriton; species Lissotriton helveticus. Next base: position 85,499,189 of record NC_136064.1, read on the forward strand.
AGAGACTAATTTAAAATGTATTTCTTTTAATACATAGTAAATTTTTCTAAAAGAGATGTGCTAAATTCATTTAAATTATTATTATTGTTTTGTTAAAGTTTAGTTTGATTTATTTAAATTAAGTTTCCTATTAGATTTTGGTACATTTGTAAAGTGTTGCATTTATCATTGTGTAATATCTGTTCTGGGGATCAGATGGTAAAAATGCTACATGGGTGCAGTCCAAAATCCCACAAATCCATAAACATTGTCACAATGTTCACTGTTTGAGGATCATTTGGGGAATTTAATGCATTGTGACACCAACTTCAGTAGGGTTGCTGGTACCTGCTTCTCGACTTTATTGAAGGTGGGCTAGGCCATTGCATGCAGACTGCACCCTGGTTCTTGAAATCCACTTGTTACTAGGGAATAAAAGAACTTGATAACAGGTGGGCTAGCAGTCCACCTGCCGACATGTTCTGTCTTCATACAGAAGAGATTCTGAACCAAGTTGAGATAATGATAATATGCCCACAAGTAGAAGGAGCAGCTCTGCACCAGGACCTTTGCAGCATCTCAGGAGGAAGCATCCAGAAACTTATCAGGACATGGTATAACTCTTTCAACACAACTTTCTGAACACATATAGGATAGATATGGATTCAATACTGCACCTGCTAAATACAGTGGGAGATGCACTAGATCCTAGTGTCGGCAGGTGGACTGCTAGCCCACCTGTTAAATGCATTTGCTCATGGTCTCATGGTGGCAGCTGGGAGTGGATGACTGACTGGGTGACGACGGGGGTGACTAAGGTGGTTGACCTGTTTAGGACAGGCGAGTTGCTACCATTTGAGGAATTCCAAGCAGAGTTCGATCTGGTGCAGCGGCATTTTTTGCTGCATAGGGGCATTATAGCAGCATTTTGAAAACACTGGCAGACTGGGCTGGAACAGCCGTGACCCCGCGCCGCCTGCCAATACTTAGCGTTTCACCCCAAAAACAGTGAAAGCTGTCACTTGATAGTACGGGCCATGTGTGTGGATATGCTTCGACCCCTGGATACCTTGAAGGCACAGTGGGAGCAGAATCTGGGTGCCCCCATACCGGACAAGGATTGGGCAAATATCCTTGCCAGAATCCCAACAGTATACAGCAATGCCCGCTTCAAACTAATTATTTTATCCTGCATAGGGCCCATCTCATCCTGGGGCATATCAATAGATTTCCATACAGCACCAGTGGCCTGTCCACGCTATGGGGAAGTTGGTGCAGAGCTTAAATATATGCAACGGGATTGCCCTCTGTGCGGGGCCTTTTTTATTGGGCTGGTTTTCGCATACCTCATGGCAAAGGTCATCACAGATTCCAGGACCTATCATTTGTTCTGGCAAAGTAGGAAATCACACAGCATTGTAAGGTGTCGGGGGACCTCGCATAATGGCTTGGCGCAGAGAACTCGAACAATGGGCTGGATATGAGGGTAAGGTTCTATTCCAAGAGGCCAGAAGGGGGCTGCGTGGTCGAACAGTTCCTGTCTAAGGAACTGGCCAACAGGTAAGTTCTCTCGCAAGGACTTTGGGTGATGGCTGCCAAATGTAAGAAGAGAGTTTCTGGCCATTGGTTTTTTATAGAGTTCACAGTGTAATCTCCCATTCTCTGGAAAGATGGAAATATCAAGAAATTACAGTTTCACTTTGCTAAACTCGATGGTGAATTTCAAGAAAGGGTTTTGATTATTCAACCAGGTGTGAAAAGCCTGGATCTCAGGAGTGGTGCCTCGCCAAACTACCAGGACGTTGTCTATGTACCTCTTCCACAGCACCACCTGGTGGAGGAAGGGGTTGCTGTGGTTGAGGACACAGTTCTGTTCAAACAGATGGACGTAGAGGTTGGCGAGGCTAAGCGCGAAAACGCTGCCTATTGACGTGCCCGATACCTGAAGAAAAATCTGATCTCCAAACTGGAAGTAGTTCTCCATCATCGCGAGCCTGGCACACTCCATGATAAAACTCACTAGAGTGATACTCTCTAGGTCTCGTGTTTCGAGCATCCCTCTGACGCAGTCTAGGGTTTCTTGTTGGGGGATACACGTATATAACGACTACACATCGAAGCTCGCTATCAGGCTGATGGAATTCATACTCATGCCGACTGCTGAGAAAGCGATCTGAGTCTGGTGGGCTTTCTTTGTGAGCACTAAGAAGGTTGTTGTGTCTGATTCAATAGACTGGCTCTCTCCCTTATGTTGTACATAGCAGTTCAGGATGCCTGACTCTCCGTGGCCTATTGAGAGCCACAAGATTGACTTGGGCCTGGTCATACTTGAACTTCTTGAGAATTCTAAGCAAGGGTGGTACTGGTGGAAAGGCCAGAGCACCACTTGAGAAAAAAAGCATCTCTGAGCAAGTCGCCTTGGAATCTCCAGCACACAAAACTGCTGACATTGTGTGTTCTCGACCACCTCTGGATGGAGATGCTATTCGTGAACCGCTAAGCATCTTCAGCTGAGTTCGTCCACTCTGGTGTTCAGAGAGCCCGTCAGGTGTTGAACCACCAGGGAAATGCCCTGATGTTCCAGTCATGTCCAGAGACACAAGGCCTCTTGACAGGGAGTCCATGCCCCCACCCTGCCCTGTTTGTTTTTTGTTTCAGTACCGCTTAATGGTGGTGTTGTCCGTGAAAATCTGCACCAGCTCCGGATGCAGCAAGGGATTCATGGGGCTCGACTGGCTCCCAGGGTATACCCGCCAATGTGGGTCTAGTAGGGGCCCAGCCTGTGGCGTGGGACCCAAAGGCACTCTAGAGGGGCTGGGACACCCATATATGAGGCACATGACATCACAGAACTCCTTCAGCTGGACGGAGGTCACTCCAGCTCTGAGAAAATCAGGGAAGTGCAGAGTGGACCAGGGTTCAGGTTCGCCAACTCAAGGGGCCTGGAGTGCCGAGGGCCCCATGTCTCGTCGGAAGACTTCAACAGACGTGGTGAAGTGGAAGACCTCCTCAACTTCTTGGATTTCTAATGCCTGTGGGACTTACCCGGCTTCCCTGACGATTTAGAGTGCGACAACAACCGAAAGGAAGGGCTCAGTGAACTAACCCAGGACCCTCCCCACAATTGGGACTCCAAGCGTCGTGGAGTCATGCGAAGTCAGGCGGCGAGGAACTATCAGATATATGCGAATGTTACAGGCAACGTTACATCTCATAATTTACTAAAAGTCAGTTTAATTAATGTTTTGATCTAAACTATAATTGAAAAGCATTTAGAGAATGCTCATTATATGTATGTATAATATACAACTACTATTTCAATCATGGTGTTTCTCCTCTTATATTATGGCATTATGGGAGCTATAGTCAACCAAGATGGATTGGGTTGTGATATTTAAACAAAATGGTGAGTGTACTTTCATAGAAACTTGTCTATTACCAAACAAATGTAATTTCTGAAGATTTCATTACATGTATTAAAACATTATAGATTATTTGTATATTATAAGTCAGTACATATATAATTTATGTTATCTTTTACTCACTAAGAAGCCAAATTCTTTCAAGATGCCATCTCTCCATTGTTCTGGAAAGTATGCCATTTCTTAGGATCACTAAATTGTGTGTAGATACTTGGGCACAACAATGTCTTATGATCAGATTACCATCGCACGCTGGGCCTAGTCACAAAGGATCCTTTTCACAAATATACGTGTTTATAGTTACTCACCTGTATATTTAATACTACACCTACATGTAACTCTTCACCTTTTTTCAATTCACCATTTCGAGTCAACATTTACACTTAGGTATCGCCCCCCCTCCCTCAACGTCTTCAGGAAGACCCTCAAGACCTGGCTCTTCGGCTAAGCAACCTGCGGACCCCTCCTCCCCCTCAGCTCCTTGAGACCCTCACGGGTGAGTAGCGCGCTGACAATTTCCCTAATTGATTGATTGGTTGGTTGAGGTATAGACTTGCGTCTCTCCACCTATGCAATCAGGGGTGGAGCCTCCTACAACTGGAGTTACTACTTAGCAATGGTAGAGATCTCAGCCACCTTGGTGGAGAGCTCCCTATTGGAAAGTATAGGGGAAATTATGAAAGTCTAAAATTGTGTAAAAATAAAATATATTTTTTAGTTTATATTATAAATGCAAATTATTTTAAAATATATATTATTAACCTAGAACTAATAATCTAAAATGCACAAGCAAATTAGCTAATGATATTAAATGTGTATTAAATAATTAAATTGCTATAAATATATTATTTTAATTTATAAATATCTTTTAAACAATAATTAAAAAGATATCCCTTTTGGCCACCATTCCTCCCATGTTACCCAGGACCTTCTGGTATCTATCCAGATCCGAAGGATGCCAAAGCCCCAAGAGAAGGAATTTGGACTACGAATCCAGGGACCCCCGTGGTTTCCTCCAGTTAGTCTCCCACGCCTCCCAAAATAAATGCATTCTAGGGCAGTCTAACAGTGTGTGCAGCAGTCTGCCTTCCATCCCACAGCCTTGCAGGCATTGCGCGCTCTCGGCCCTCCCTATTGCATGTAGTAATGGCTATGCATATTACGCCCTAAGACAATTTTCAGTTGAACCATGCGAAAGTTTGCCTTGATCACAACTACCGCTGCAAATCCGAGAGCCGTCTGCCAGTCCTCGTTGTCCATCTCCCCATGGTCCTGCTCCCATCTACTCTGCAGTCGCATGAGAGTGCCCTATGTGTGCCTCATCAGTGTGCTGTAAGTTAGTGAGATTAGCTTTCTGTCAATACGACTGTCCAATAGTCTCTCCTGAGTTTTGTCCTCCTGAGATATACATCACTGGAGCGCATGCCTCAGCTGTCCACATCTCTGCCACTGAGCCTCTGGCATCCGATATTAGTCAAAGAGCTGTCTCACACGTACTCCGTGTACTGACATTTGTCACTCCCGGATCCTGCATTCCGGTGCGTTGATCCCACCTTCTGTTCTCCCTCTCTGTAATACCCCCACCCTTGAGTCTGACTAGATCATCACTTACTTGCCAACTGCCCCAGATTTTCAAACATTTTCGTTGACATCCATTCCCTTTGTAAATATCTCTTTCTGTCAGTTTCCATAGTTCCATGCCAGTTTCCCAACCCCGATATCTGGGGGAGGATCCACCACCACACTTTTGGGCGATATCCCTCTTGGCCACCATTCCTCCCATGTTACCCAGGATCTTCTGGTATCTATCCAGATCCGAAAGACGCCAAAGCCCCAGGAGAAGGAATTTCTCCTGGGGCTTCCTCCAGTTAGTCTCCCACGCCTCCCAAAATCAATGCATTCTAGGGCAGCTTCACAGTGTGTGCAGCAGTCTACCTTCCATCCCACAGCCTTGCAGCCATTGCGCGCTCTCTGCCCTCCCTATTGCATGTAGTAATGGCTATGCATAGTACGCCGTAAGACGATTTTCAGTTGGACCATGCGAAAGCTTGCCTTAATCACAACTACCGCTGCAGATCCGAGAGCCGTCTGCCAGTCCTCGTTGTCCATCTCAAGTTCAAGTTCAAGTTCAGGTATTTATAAAGCGCACTACTCACCCATAGGGTCTCAAGGCGCTGGAGGGAGGGGTTTACTAATTATCGAATAGCCATGTTTTCAGTTCTTTTCTGAAGGAGATGTGATTCTGAGTAAGGCGGAGGTGGGTGGGGAGTGAGTTCCAGGTCTTGGCAGCCAGGAAGGAGAAGGATCTGCCACCCATGGTGGTTTTTCGGATGCGCGGGACTGCGGCGAGGGCTTGATTGGATGATCTTAGTTGGCGGGTGGGATAGTAGAAGGACAGTCGGGTGTTGAGGCATTCGGGTCCTAGATTATAAAGGGCCTTGTGTGCGTGGGTAAGAAGGCGGAAAGTAATTCTTTTGTTGACGGGAAGCCAGTGGAGGTTTTTTAAGTGACCGGTGATGTGCTCTTGGCGCGGGATGTCTAGTATGAGTCTCGCTGATGCGTTTTGGATGCGCTGGAGTTTTTTCTGCAATTTTGTTGTAATTCCGGCGTAGAGTGTGTTGCCATAGTCCAGTCGACTCGTGACCAGTGCATGGGTGACAGTCTTTCTTGTTTCGAGGGGGATCCAGCGGAAGATCTTTTTGAGAATGCGAAGGACGTTGAAGCAGGAGGACGATACGGCGTTGACTTGTCTGGACATTGAGAGGGAGGAGTCTAGAATGAAGCCAAGGTTACGGGCATGGTCTGTGGGTGTGGGCGCAGATCCCAAAGCGGAAGGCCTCCTGCTCCCATCTACTCTGCAGTCGCATGAGAGTGCCCTACGTGTGCCTCATCAGTGTGCTGTAAGTCAGTGAGATTACCTTTCTGTCAATACGACTGTCCAATAGTCTCTCCTGAGTTTTGTCCTCCTGAGATATCAGCTGTCCACATCTCTGCCACTGAGCCTCAGGCATCCGATATTCCGTCTTCAGGTAGTCAAAAGGAACACCACCACTGGCATCCCACACATCCACAAGAGTAGAGGGACCAATTTAAAATGTATTTGTTTTAATATATAGTAAAGGTTTCTAAAAGAGATATGCTACATTCATTTACATTATTATTATTGTTTTGTAAAAGTTTAGTTTGATTTATTTAAATTAAGTTTCCTATTAAATTTCTGTACATTTGTAAAGTGTTGCATTTATCATTGTGTAATATCTGTTCTGGGGATCAGATGGTAAAAATGCTACATGGGTGCAGTCCAAAATCCCACAAATCCATAAACATTGTCACACTGTTCACTGTTTTAGGATCATTTGGGGAATTTAATGCATTGTGACACCAACTTCAGTAGGGTTGCTGGTACCTGCTTCTCGACTTTATTGAAGGTGGGCTAGACCATTGCATGCAGACTGCACCCTGGTTCTTGAAATCCACTTGTACTAGGGAATAAGAGAACTTGATAACAGGTAGGCTAGCAGTCCACCTGCCTACATTAGGATCTAGTGCATCTCCCACTGTATTTAGCAGGTGCAGTATGGAATCCATATCTATCCTATATGTGTTCAGAAAGTTGTGTTGAAAGAGTTATACCATGTCCTGATAAGTTTCTGGATGCTTCCTCCTGAGATGCTACAAATGTCCTGGTGCTGAGCTGCTCCTTCTACTTGTGGGCATATTATCATTATCTAAACTTGGTTCACAATCTCTTCTGTATGATGTCCTGGATGACTCTCCTCTGCATGGTGGTTGTTGCAAGCATCAGGAAGGAATGTTTCGTAGAGATATTTATAGCTCAATGTCAAGCTCTGCATGTGGTAGGTTACTAATGTATACAATATATAGATAATATCAAAGGAGAGAATTGTTGCGAGATATATATATATATATATATATATATATATATATATATATATATATATATATATATATATATATACATGAATATGTGTATATATATCTATATATTCTGCTCCAAGTTCGCCCAGCTGGCGAAGGTGCACTCCGGGCTCAGCAATGCCTCGTGATTCCTTGTCGCACACAGACAGCAGCCTGACGCGTTTCGCCGTGATGGCTTTATCAAAGGCTGTATCCCTCAGTGTCACGGCAGCGTTAGCAGTACCACATTGATTGAATATGCCGCCTTTTGATAGGTTCAGCTCGGAGGAGCCTCCCTCAGCATATTCCCACAGGATTGTGGTTAATGAAGTCCTGCAAAATCTACCCTGGATGGGTGTCGTTAAACTGAGGATACCAATGCACGTCCTGAATGTGGTACTGCTAACGCTGCCGTGACACTGAGGGATACAGTCTTTGATAAAGCCATCACGGCGAAACGCGTCAGGCTGCTGTCTGTGTGCGACAAGGAATCACGAGGCATTGCTGAGCCCGGAGTGCACCTTCGCCAGCTGGGCGAACTTGGAGCAGAATTTATACGTGGCAAGCCCTGCCACGGAAGGTGCACCGCTGCGAGGAAGTAAGCAGAATAGGACCAGTGCCGGTATTCCACATTCCTTCAGCGCGCAGAGCCCATTCAGGGCGTGCATTGGTATCCTCAGTTTAACGACACCCATCCAGGGTAGATTTTGCAGGACTTCATTAACCACAATCCTGTGGGAATATGCTGAGGGAGGCTCCTCCGAGCTGAACCTATCAAAAGGCGGCATATTCAATCAATGTGGTACTGCTAACGCTGCCGTGACACTGAGGGATACAGCCTTTGATAAAGCCATCACGGCGAAACGCGTCAGGCTGCTGTCTGTGTGCGACAAGGAATCACGAGGCATTGCTGAGCCCGGAGTGCACCTTCGCCAGCTGGACGAACTTGGAGCAGAATTTATACGTGGCAAGCCCTGCCACGGAAGGTGCACCGCTGCGAGGAAGTAAGCAGAATAGGACCAGTGCCGGTATTCCACATTCCTTCAGCGCGCAGAGCCTATTCAGGGCGTGCATTGGTATCCTCAGTTTAACGACACCCATCCAGGGTAGATTTTGCAGGACTTCATTAACCACAATCCTGTGGGAATATGCTGAGGGAGGCTCCTCCGAGCTGAACCTATCAAAAGGCGGCATATTCAATCAATGTGGTACTGCTAACGCTGCCGTGACACTGAGGGATACAGCCTTTGATAAAGCCATCACGGCGAAACGCGTCAGGCTGCTGTCTGTGTGCGACAAGGAATCACGAGGCATTGCTGAGCCCGGAGTGCACCTTCGCCAGCTGGGCGAACTTGGAGCAGAATTTATACGTGGCAAGCCCTGCCACGGAAGGTGCACCGCTGCGAGGAAGTAAGCAGAATAGGACCAGTGCCGGTATTCCACATTCCTTCAGCGCGCAGAGCCCATTCAGGGCGTGCATTGGTATCCTCAGTTTAACGACACCCATCCAGGGTAGATTTTGCAGGACTTCATTAACCACAATCCTGTGGGAATATGCTGAGGGAGGCTCCTCCGAGCTGAACCTATCAAAAGGCGGCATATTCAATCAATGTGGTACTGCTAACGCTGCCGTGACACTGAGGGATACAGCCTTTGATAAAGCCATCACGGCGAAACGCGTCAGGCTGCTGTCTGTGTGCGACAAGGAATCACGAGGCATTGCTGAGCCCGGAGTGCACCTTCGCCAGCTGGGCGAACTTGGAGCAGAATTTATACGTGGCAAGCCCTGCCACGGAAGGTGCACCGCTGCGAGGAAGTAAGCAGAATAGGACCAGTGCCGGTATTCCACATTCCTTCAGCGCGCAGAGCCCATTCAGGGCGTGCATTGGTATCCTCAGTTTAACGACACCCATCCAGGGTAGATTTTGCAGGACTTCATTAACCACAATCCTGTGGGAATATGCTGAGGGAGGCTCCTCCGAGCTGAACCTATCAAAAGGCGGCATATTCAATCAATGTGGTACTGCTAACGCTGCCGTGACACTGAGGGATACAGCCTTTGATAAAGCCATCACGGCGAAACGCGTCAGGCTGCTGTCTGTGTGCGACAAGGAATCACGAGGCATTGCTGAGCCCGGAGTGCACCTTCGCCAGCTGGGCGAACTTGGAGCAGAATTTATACGTGGCAAGCCCTGCCACGGAAGGTGCACCGCTGCGAGGAAGTAAGCAGAATAGGACCAGTGCCGGTATTCCACATTCCTTCAGCGCGCAGAGCCCATTCAGGGCGTGCATTGGTATCCTCAGTTTAACGACACCCATCCAGGGTAGATTTTGCAGGACTTCATTAACCACAATCCTGTGGGAATATGCTGAGGGAGGCTCCTCCGAGCTGAACCTATCAAAAGGCGGCATATTCAATCAATGTGGTACTGCTAACGCTGCCGTGACACTGAGGGATACAGCCTTTGATAAAGCCATCACGGCGAAACGCGTCAGGCTGCTGTCTGTGTGCGACAAGGAATCACGAGGCATTGCTGAGCCCGGAGTGCACCTTCGCCAGCTGGGCGAACTTGGAGCAGAATTTATACGTGGCAAGCCCTGCCACGGAAGGTGCACCGCTGCGAGGAAGTAAGCAGAATAGGACCAGTGCCGGTATTCCACATTCCTTCAGCGCGCAGAGCCCATTCAGGGCGTGCATTGGTATCCTCAGTTTAACGACACCCATCCAGGGTAGATTTTGCAGGACTTCATTAACCACAATCCTGTGGGAATATGCTGAGGGAGGCTCCTCCGAGCTGAACCTATCAAAAGGCGGCATATTCAATCAATGTGGTACTGCTAACGCTGCCGTGACACTGAGGGATACAGCCTTTGATAAAGCCATCACGGCGAAACGCGTCAGGCTGCTGTCTGTGTGCGACAAGGAATCACGAGGCATTGCTGAGCCCGGAGTGCACCTTCGCCAGCTGGGCGAACTTGGAGCAGAATTTATACGTGGCAAGCCCTGCCACGGAAGGTGCACCGCTGCGAGGAAGTAAGCAGAATAGGACCAGTGCCGGTATTCCACATTCCTTCAGCGCGCAGAGCCCATTCAGGGCGTGCATTGGTATCCTCAGTTTAACGACACCCATCCAGGGTAGATTTTGCAGGACTTCATTAACCACAATCCTGTGGGAATATGCTGAGGGAGGCTCCTCCGAGCTGAACCTATCAAAAGGCGGCATATTCAATCAATGTGGTACTGCTAACGCTGCCGTGACACTGAGGGATACAGCCTTTGATAAAGCCATCACGGCGAAACGCGTCAGGCTGCTGTCTGTGTGCGACAAGGAATCACGAGGCATTGCTGAGCCCGGAGTGCACCTTCGCCAGCTGGGCGAACTTGGAGCAGAATATATCTATATATATAAAGATATATATATATATATATATATATATATATATACACACATATATATGTATATATTTATATACACGTATGTGTATATTTATGTTCACTAAAAAAACAAAGATTACAAGGATGTTATAGTTAGGAAATATAATTTTTTTTAAACTTAGAAATTCACTGGAAAACCAAACCAAGTCAAGTGAGAGCAAACACTCTGCTTCCAATTGCTGGGAGCGCACTTTTCTTCTGTTTCACTGCTTGCTGTCATGCCGGCAGAGAAACAGATGAAAGGATTTGCTCCCACATGCAGGGAGCTGCATATTTAGAAGCTCCCTACGTGTGGGACCAATGCCAGCTCCCGCTATAGGCAGGGAACCGGCAGGGACCGCAGGGGCATTCAGGCACCTCCTGCAGTCCCCAATGGTGTAGACCTGGGTGGGTTCCATGGCACCTAAAATTACACGGCCGGGCCCTGCAGGATGGGGTCCCCGGGCCAAGAGCGGGGCGCGCAGCCAACCTCCCACTTTGAATTGAAACCAGGCCCATGGGGATGGGATCTCTGGGGACAAAAACAGGCCATGGAGGGGGGCCGCATGGCCTACCTCTCCCACTGCATTGAGGCAAGGCCTCAGTGGAAATAGATACCCGAGAAACAATCACATTGTCAAACACATTCAAGGTTGCTGGAGATATTTCCTCACAGTGCATTACACATCTGTAGTGTAGAATACACACTGGACATTTACCCAACAAGGTAGCACTTACTAAGTAACCAGAAGAAAATACTTTAGTGGGTAGACATTTTGTGCAAAACTGAGGAGTCTTGTTGGATAAGCTTCTGTTCTGGCCATGATGCTAATTTCACAGAAATTAAACCTCAACAGTAAGCATTACAAATATAAACATAGCATGTGCCCTAGCTGAAGCTCCACTTCTGTAAAGGACAAATTATCCTAACTCCTGGGTACATTACAAGTGTGTTTTCTTGGCAATTCCATATTGAAAGATGATATGAAATCCTTTGTAGAGGGGAATACATTGTTGATCTATTTGAGTGCAGTCTGTAAGTGACTGTGAGGAGTGTGTACTTTCTTATCCTCTCCTGGTAAGAGCAAAGTCTATGGTTCTCCTTCAAAATTACAAGTATGCAAAAGTCTGTTCCCGCCGGAGGAGCTGAGTGACCTACAGTGGAAACCCCACTGTGGAAATGTGGGGTAAACTCTCAGGTTGTTTCGGGCTTGCACCAAGTTTTGGCGAACGCTCCCTCTCTAGCTTGCGGGGCACGTGGCTATACTCAAGAAGATGGTCCTCAAAAGATTCCTATACTTTTTCTCTGTGCTACCCCTCTTGATTCCTAGGACTACATTGAGAGAGAGTTGTGCACCACTGCTGGATTTGGTGCCTGCAGAAAACGAGGATGCCCACACCATATTCCCATAAACTCCCTATGACCATGTTGAATGCATTTCCTCATGGTGGCAGCTGGGAGTGGATGACTGACTGGGTGAGGACGGGGGTGACTAAGGTGGTCGACTGTTTAGGACAGGTGAGTTGCTACCATTGGAGGAATTTCAAGCAGAGTTCGATCTGGTGCAGCGGCATTTCTTGCTGCATAGGGCCATTATAGCAGCATTTTGAAAACACTGACAGACTGGGCTGGAACAGGCGTGACCCCGCGCCGCCTGCCAATACCTAGCGTTAGCCCCAAAAACAGTGAAAGCTGTCACTTGATAGTACAGGCCATGCGTGTGGATATGGTTCGGTCCCTGGATAACTTGAAGGCACATTGGGAGGAGGATCTGGGTGCCCCCATACCAGACAAGGATTGGGCAAATATAGTTGCCAGAACCCCATTAGTATCCCGCAATGCCCGCTTCAACCTGATTATTTTATCCTGCATAGGTTCCATCTCATCCTGGGGCATATCAATAGATTTCCATACAGCTCCAGTGGCCTGTCCACGCTATGGGGAAGTTGGTGCAGAGCTTAAATATATGCAACGGGATTGCCCTCAGTTCGGGGCCTACAGGGAGGGTTAAAACAGCCGTGGGTGGCACCATCGGCAAAGAGAATCCTTGCACAGCGGGGCATTTTTTATTGGGCTGGTTTTCGCATACCTCCATGGCGAAGGTCACCAGCAGATTCCAGGACCTAGCATTTGTTCTGGCAAAGTGGGAAATCACACAGCATTGGAAGGTGCCGGGGGACCTCGCATAATGGCTTGGCACAGAGAACTCGAACAATGGGCTGGATATGAGGGCAAGGGGGCTGCGCTCAGTGGAAGTTGAATGAGCCTGGGAGGTCCTGGTGAACTGCATAAAAGAACCAGAGGCACAATCTCAGGGGTCATTGCCGGCCCCTACTCCTTAATGGCAGAGAGGGAGGGGAGTCCTTTGAGGGTGACTAACTGACTTGCCAAGGCCGCCTGCTTGTGCTTCTCCCAAGGCTTAGCCAGGCTCCCTCCCTTGCATGTTCAACACGTTATTGCCATTTTTCCTGTACTGAAACAGCGACCTATCAGGAGGGAGTTCATATGAATTCATAGTGTGATAGGCACCAATGGGATGGGGGGGGGAAGCAGTGTTTTGAGAATGTTCAATTGATTGATTTATGTCGTAATGCAGAAGTTTGTGACTATTGCAAACACTTGAGTTCTTGACTGAACTGTATTGTATGACCGCAAACACGTTCAATAAAATCTGTTTACTAAAAAAAAAAAAAGAGTATGCAAAGGTCTTCCCGCCTTTTGCCAGGATGATGGACAGCTTACCAAAACGCCACCCAGCGCATTTCCTGATTATTTTGGTGGCGGGTTCTTGATGCAGAGGAATATGAGGATGTCTCCACCAAAGAAAAAAGCCCTTTATATAGTTAAGAAGAAGGACCCTCGTTTGGCGGAGATTTACCTCTTTGTTCTTTCATCATCTTCTCTATAGAAAGATTCATGTTGTCACAAAGGTCTGGCTAAAGATGCACGAGGAACAAGCACATTGTCAAAACACACACAAGGTCACTGGTGACATTCCTTTGTGCTCGATTACGCAGCTCTAGTGTAGAATATGCAATAGACATTTACCGAAGAAAGTAGCACTTAGTAATTAACTAGAATAAAGTATTCCACTTGGGTAGATATTTTGTGCAAAACTGAGGACTCGACCACGTCACTGACACAGGTACTGACACACCCACACAGACACACACTCAGACACTCTTGCATCCACCCGCCCAGTGAGACGCTAATGCAGCCACTTCCAGACCCACACAGACACTCACACACCCATTGAGGCCCTCTCACACTCACTCACCCACCCACTGAAACACCCATGCACTCACTCACACACTCTCAAAGATCACAGGTTACAGTTAGGAAATAAAATTTTAAAAAACCTTGGAAATTCACTTTAAAAAAACAAAGGTTGTAGGGATGTTATAGTTGAAAAATAACATTTTAGAAAAGTAGAAATTCTCTACAAAATCAAAGGTTACAGGGACGTTATAGTTAGCAAACAACATAAAAAACATTAGAAATGCAATGAAAAAACCAAAGGCTACAGGGACATTAATATTAAAAAAATAACATTAAAAAAACCTTAGAAACTCACTAAAACAAATGTTACAAAGGTGTTATAGTTAGGAAATGGAATAAATAAAGCCTTAGAAATTCAGTGGAAATAACAAAGGTTACAGGGACGAAATAGTTAGGCTGACATTTCACTCTTACAAAACCATCGAAATTCAGCAGTTATAGTTCTCTAAGGTAACTATAACTTATGCAGCCGCAATGCACTGCTTATGAGCTCACATATTACATCACTCATGACCTGGCCAGTGACATCACTGATGACATCTGAATTCTATGAGATGAATTTGTTACCCAGACAAACAAATGCATTGTTAATTCCTTCTTGGACATTGCACTGTAAGGATTCAGTCTTATTTGTGTATTACACAAGTTTTTATGATTTTATAAACTATGAATACATTTAAGCCTGAACTGTATAGCTATGCTATGTAGATTTCATTATTTCAGACTTCTTTTTGTTTCAGCGTTTTAGAAATTTCTTTGGTTTGCATGTCTAGAATAAATGTAAAAGGAAATCAGTGTTTGACAATATCGACCAGAAGTTCTATTTTACTGTGAGGTCTGCTAGTCGCACATCTTGCCTCTGTGCCACATGCAGGGCTGCTCTCATAGGGCCTGTGGCTTTTGCTGTACATTTTGCCATCTCATGGAAAAACTGGGAAAAGTAATTGAATATTCTTGACACGTTTGTATTTGTGTTGGCTCCCCCACTTTCCACCCAATCAAAGACATCACAAACCTAATACGTTCAAGCTGAGACCAACTGACAATTTTACACTGGATGTGGTTGCATCAGATAATTTACAAGCACTCAGCTTTCAGCTGTGTGGTTAGTGCACAGTAGCTGTGCATGTCCTCAAACCTACTGAGAGAGACAAACATCTGTCCTCGGTAAAGCACATGAGTATGTTATTAAGTTGCTAACACCATAAGTCATTAGAAATCAAATAAAATTGCCTAATTATGCCAGTGAAGAGACACAGAATTGACAGTGGCTTTTAGGAAAAATGCTGTTTTGTTATTTCGTTAAGCACCACAAAAAGGCGTGTATGTTTCCAAAATGTCATGCTTATCAGCACTATCAGATGAAGAATGAGAGAGATAGACTGATGAGGTACTAATGTCAGATATCTTATATTCACAGAGTGGAACAGAAGTAGAAAGTTCTTTACCGTCATAAATATTTCGTGCCATTCACAGGGGTGAAAATACAGCTTTATCATTCCCTGGCTTTATTTACACCGCATATACCGGTTTTCTGGAATTGTTACAAATCGACCTGTATATATATATACAATCAAAAGTAAAGTACGAAGGTGAGGTCCATTTTGCCCAGATTGAATCCTAGTCAGCAGTAGGAATCTACTGAGGTCAGAAGAGTTATAATGATTACATTCTTTTAAAAAAAAAAAAAAAAAATCTTGTCCTCATTTGTAAATGTAAATGTAAATATAAATGTGCTGGATTTGTAAAGCGCACGGCTGCCCGTGAGCGTCCCGGCGCTTGCTTAGGGAACCCGTCCTGGTATTCCCCTGTGAGAAACCCCGGCAGGGTGTCCACAAGGTGAAAGCCAGGCATCCCGCCGCGAGGGGCCGTAGTGGAGATTAAGCAAGCTATTGCCCAGAGTCGCAGAGTGTGACCCCGTGAGTTGAGTAGGCACCAGAGCGAGAATTGTCGAGTCCGTGGAATTTTTTGAGCCCGAGACCCGCCGAGGCGGGGAATTGAACCCTGGTCCACGGTCGATCTCAGCTTCCCGGTCTGCCGCCTCTAACCACTGAGCCACGCTTCTCCACGCTTCTTTGCCGTTACCCTAGTGCAGAGAAAAACCGCCAACCACCACTGTGTGCCTCTGCATCCAGCCCCACGATCTACTAACATAGCACGGCCACAGGAGCACAAGAATTTAGATTGGCGGAAGATGTAGACCTTTACACAACAGGGAGACCTACTACATCACTCCATCTAGGCGCTTTAACGCCTGTTGAACCAACACATACCTGGGAAGACCCTTCAACCGGTCCATGGAGTAGGAAAAAGGCCTAATCATAGGACCCAGGGGGGAAAAAAAAAACCCGGTCATCCTACTTCCAATTTACCAGGAAATCCCAGAAAGCAAGCCTTTTCCTGCTGCAGGATCTGGCCAAGTCCACCCCCGAAACTTCATAGAGAGACGTCAACCATCCTGCATAAGTTGGTGGAGCCGGATCCACCCAGAACCTGCAGATCTGTCTCCTGGCCAGGAGAATTGCGTAGAACAAAAAGGATCTGGCCTGCCCAGTGATGTTGTCGTCTAAACCAAAGATAATCAGAGGGAGAGAGATGCACAATGTCGTATTAAGTATAGAAGACAAGGCCTCCAACACCTTCTCCCAAAAGTGACTGATAACAGGGCACTCCTTAAACATGTGCACATCCGAAGCCTCCGGCAAATTGCATTTATTGCATTTTTTCCCAGGCTGATATTTAGCTAGCTTCTGAGGGGAGAGGTATATTCGATGTAACGTAAAGAGGTGATTTTTTTTCAGCCATGCTGGTTTCACAAGCTTGTTTAACAAAGAAAATGAGATTTGCCAATTCGACTCCCACTGGTCTCCCATCTCTCCTCCCCATAACTTCTCAGGGAGTACAAACTCTCCATCTATTTCTTCTAGGATCCCCCAGTACCAACATGAAACCTCCTTGCCCCCCCCTGGCCTCGTTACCAATAGATTTTCCAGCTTGCTGTCTTTCCCCAGGGGAACCCTCTTCCTAAGCATTGCCTGAGCCCAGCTGGTCAGTTGTAGATACTTAAAACTAGAGAGACGCGGCCCGACTTTCTCCTGCAGGTCCTCCCATGATATCATGGAGCCGCCTGCCACCAACTCTCCCCAAGTCCGAAGTCCAGCCTCTCTTATAGGACACGCCAAACTGTCTTTAAGACCGGGGGGAGTTCCATGTGAGTCCCACAGGGGTACTGCGTTAGAGAAATAGCTGAGCCCTAATTTCTTCCTAATTATAAACCAGCTCTTAGCCAGTGATTGGAGAATTTTAAGTTTTACTTTTTTTTTTTTTTTTTTGATCTCCAAACTTATAGAGAAAACCTGCTGATGGAAGACCGGCACCTTCTAACATAGCTCGAAACATCCTTCCCCTAGCGTTGTCCAATGGTATCTTTAAAAGCATGCTAGAAAAGGATAATTCAAACGCCCAGGCGTAGTATTGTAGGTCTGGTAGCGTCAACCCCCTTTTTCCCTCCTCCTCCTTAGCTTCTTCCAGGCTAAACGTGTGGCTCCATATCTCCAAATGAATGAATTGACATCTTGTTGACACTTGGCTATTTGTTTACTGTCAAACGCCATTGGAATAGAATTAAACAGAAAAGTATATATGGGCAGGATGGACATTTTAATTAAGTTTATCCTCCCAAAGATGGATAAAGGGAGGTGATTCCAAGCCTTAAGCTTCTTCCGACATTCGATTTGTACTCGCTCCAGATTGTTAGCGGCGATCTTACTGACATCTTGAAAGATTCTGATGCCTAAATAGCGCATAGAGGACACAGTCTCCACAAGAGTGCTAGTGGTATTCCAGGTCATGATTTCCGTTTTACGGGAGTTTATCTCATATCCTGAAATCTTACCAAACTCCTCTGCCCTCTTGATCACTGTTGGGAGAGCCTGATCTAAATTAGATGTCATTATTAGGATGTCATCAGCATACAGAGCTACCCGCTTATCCCAACCTCCGAAGCTAAATGATGTTATGTTTGCCTCTTCTCTAAGATTCTGAGCAAAAGGCTCAATATAAAGATTAAAGAGGAGGGGGGGAAGCGGGCAGCCCTGCCTTGTTCCTCTAGAGATGGTAAAGGGCTCTGTCAAAAGATTGTTTACCAAGAGCCTGGCCCTCGGAGCTTTATAAATAAGAGATATCATACGGCAGAAATTTGTAGGTAGATTGAATTTCCTCATAACTACAGCCAGATAGGCCCAATTGACCCTATCAAAGGCCTTTGTTGCATTCAACGTAAAGGCAGCAAACGGAAGAGAAAAGGTAGTGACGATGTCAATTGCCCCAACTAGATCTTGCGTGAGGTCTGATAGCTGTCTGCCCTTAACAAAACCCTTTTGATCATCGTGTATAATTGTGCTAGCCACCGCCCCCAGCCTAGCCGCCATAATAGCAGCAAAGATTTTATAATCACTATTAAGGAGTGATATCGGGCGATATGACCCACAATCCCTCACATCTTTCCCTGGTTTTGGTATTAAAACCACGGTGGTATCATTACACGACTTAGGAGGGTCCGAACCTTCCAAAAGAATGCTGTTAAAAACAGCAGCCAAGACCGAAGCAATCTCTCCGCTTAGGGCTCTATAAAGTTCCCCTGGTAGCCCATCCGGGCCTGCTGCCTTTCCCCGGCTTCCCTTCCCTAGTAACTTGCTAACTTCCTCCACAGAGATCTCTCTTTCCAAGGTCTTGCTTTGCTCTATCGAGAGCTTAGGGGTGAAAATTGGATTTAACCAGGCCTCACACTCACTCGTGTCTACACCGATGTCCTCTTTATAAATCGCCTGAAAAAAGTCCTGAAAAGCAGCCCCAATTTCTAGTTGAGTCAGCCGAGGGGACTCTCCCCCCCCGCCCCCCACCTTGATTTCCCTAATGTAATTTCGAGCTTGGTTGGCCTTGGTTTTCCAGGCAAGGATCTTTCCCGCCGCCTCTCAAAACTCGAAATGTGAATTCTTGCTCGCCTCCCACCGTTTGGCTACCCTACTCTGTAATATGCTATCTAATTGAGATTTTAGTAGACCAAGTCTCTTACAGTCAGCTTCAGAGCCGATGTTGGCCCCCAAATTATTCTGAATTGCCTTCATCTCCACCTCCAGACCCTCAATACTTTCTCTATATTGCTTTCTCCTATACGAAGATCTATTTATGATAATAAACAAAGGTTGTAGGGATGTTATAGTTGAAAAATAACATTTTAGAAACGTAGAAATTCTCTACAAAGATCAAAGGTTACAGGGACGTTATAGTTAGCAAACAACATAAAAAACATTAGAAATGTAATGAAAAAACCAAAGGCTACAGGGACGTTATTATTAAAAAATAACATTTTAAAAAACCTTAGAAACTCACAAAAAAAATGTTACAAAGATGTTATAGTTAGGAAATGGAATAAAGAAAACCTTAGAAATTCACTGGAAAAAACAAAGGTTACAGGGACGAAATAGTTAGGCTGACATTTCACTCTTACAAAACCATCGAAATTCAGCAGTTATAGTTCCCTAAGGTAACTATAACTTACACGGCAGCAATGCACTGCTTATGAGCTCACATATTACATCACTCATGACCTGGCCAGTGACATCACTGATGACATCTGAATTCTATGAGATGTATTTGTTACCCAGACAAACAAATGCATTGTTAATTCCTTCTTGGACATTGCACTGTAAGGATTCAGTCTTATTTGTGTATTACACAAGTTTTTATGATTTTATAAACTATGAATACATTTAAGCCTGAATTGTATAGCTATGCTATGTAGATTTCATTATTTCAGACTTCTTTTTGTTTCAGCGTTTTAGAAATTTCTTTGGTTTCCATGTCTAGAATAAATGTAAAAGAAAATCATTGTTTGACAATATCGACCAGAAGTTCTATTTTACTGTGAGGTCTGCTAGTCGCACATCTTGCCTCTGTGCCACATGCAGGGCTGCTCTCATAGGGCCTGTGGTTTTTGCTGTACATTTTGCCATCTCATGGAAAAACTGGGAAAAGTAATTGAATATTCTTGACACGTTGGTATTTGTGTTGGCTCCCCCACTTTCCACCCTTTCAAAGACATCACAAACCTAATACGTTCAAGCTGAGACCAACTGACAATTTCACACTGGATGTGGTTGCATCAGATAATTTACAAGCACTCAGCTTTCAGCTGTGTGGTTAGTGCACAGTAGCTGTGCATGTCCTCAAACCTACTGAGAGAGACAAACATCTGTCCTCGGTAAAGCACATGAGTATGGTATTAAGTTGCTAACACCATAAGTCATTAGAAATCAAATAAAATTGCCTAATTATGCCAGTGAAGAGACACAGGATTGACAGTGGCTTTTAGGAAAAATGCTGTTTTGTTATTTCGTTAAGCACCACAAAATGGCGTGTATGTTTCCAAAATGTCATGCATGGAGGACCAAGTTTGATGTTTTTGTTAAGCCTCTTGTGCTTATGTTTATTTAATGCCATTTATAAAGCGCGTGCAATTACCCTTAGGCGTCTCGGCGCTAAAATTGCATTAAAGTCTCACCCTAGACAGAAAAAAACAGGAAGTGAATTATTGATTAAAAAGCCATGTCTTCAGTTTTTTTCTAAACTGAAGAAGAGTAGAACTGGTCCTAATATCAATGGGTAGGGTGTTCCAGAGTCTGGGGGCCGAGATTAAGAAGCGGCGATCACCCCAGGAAACTGTACGGCTACGTTGAACCACTAGCTGGTTAGAAGATGTGGATCTGAGCTTTCTCACAGGATAGTACGGAGTCAGTTGTTTTTTAAAGAATCGAGGTCCTAAATCCTGAAGTGATTTAAAAACCGTGCACAAAGATTTGAATTTGACCCTATTGTGAATGGACAGCCAGTGGTATTTTTTAAGCGTGTCCGAAATGGGGGCAAATCTGGGTTTTTTTGCAAGTACGCGGGCAGCAGCATTTTGAACGGTCTGTAATTTTTTGATGACTCTGTTCTGGGCGTTAAGCAACAGACCGTTACAGTAGTCTAGTGAAGACAACACTAGCGAGGAGACTAGTGTTTTTGCTGCTGATTCAGGTAAGTATGGTATGATTTTCCTTACAGTACGTAACTTAAAGTGAGGGTTAGCAGCCACTTTATTCGCATGGGCCATAAAGTTGAGCTGGTTGTCAAAGGTGACACCTAAGTTTCTAACTTTGACCGAGGGGCAAGGAGGTGTACCCATGGCTGCTGGCCACCAGGTTGCCGACCAGAGTGGGGAGAGCTTACCGAATATAACCACCTCTGTTTTATCAGAGTTGAGCTTCAGGCAATTTCTTGCCATCCACTCACTAATTGCAGTCATCCCATCTTGGAAACTCTCCGCCATCTTCTGTCCATCATCTCTTATGGCCAAAACCAACTGAGTGTCGTCAGCGTATGAGGTCAGGCCCATCCCGTAGGCTTTGATGACACTAGCAAGGTCCGACACATATATATTAAATAGTGTCGGACTCAGGGATGAGCCTTGTGGGACCCCACACGGCAACGACAAGTCGGCAGATTGAAAGGGGCCCAGGGTAACTGCCTGGGTTCTATTGGCCAGAAAAGAGGCCAGAAGATCTCTAGCAGTAAGCTGAATGCCCATCCTCTCGACACGGTCGACCAAGATCTTGTGGTCGACCGTGTCGAAGGCAGCAGACAAGTCAAGGAGGACTAATACCGCAGTACCTCCTTGGTCACGGATGACTCTTATGTCGTCGGCTGCTTTAATGAGTGCGGTTTCCGTGCCATGATGTTTGCGGAAGCCGAACTGTGTATCGTCCAGCAGATGATTGTTCTCTATATAAGATGACAGCTGCTGGTTCATGGCCTTTTCTATAACCTTCGCTAGGAAAGGGAGGCTTGCAATCGGGCGATAATTTTTTAGTTCGCTTTTGTCTAACCCCGGTTTTTTCAGCAGAGGTTTGATTAGTGTGTTCTTCAGCGCATCGGGGTAGGTTCCGGATGCCAGAATAGTGTTACAGAGTGTGGTTATAATGGGGATGACTATATCTGGTACTGTGGCAAGTATAGAGGTAGGGCAGGGATCCAAAGCTGATCCAGCTTTAATCGTGTTAAAGATACTTTTGACTTGATCGGTGGTGAGGGCATTAAAGGATGTCATAGTGGTGCTAGCCGGTGTCACTGCCGTGACCGGAGAAATAGTGACACTACTGTGGACCTGGTCAAGATTAAAATCTTGATAAATATCATTAACTTTAGTAAAGAAAAAGTCTGACAAGGCATCGCATAGGGTTTGTGATGGGGGTGGATTAAGATCCGGGGCATTACCCGCAAGGGTTTTAGCAACGAGATAAAGCTCTTTGCTAGAATTTTTGGCAGATTCTATATGGCGAGTGTAGTAATCCTTTTTTGCTGTTATTATCATTGATTTATAGGTAGCCAGGGTTTTCTTATAATTGACCTTGGTTTCAGTGTCGTAGGTTCTACGCCATTGTCGTTCCTTATTCCTAGTAAGTTGTTTTTGGTCTTTTAGTTGTTTCGTATACCACTTAGCTTTAGGCCTGTTTCTATTCTTAGAAATTGATTTGGTGGGTGCCAACTGAGTTGAAGCTTCACCCAACCATTTTTGAAATTGATTAGTGGCAGTCGTTGGGTCAGTGGATAATTCTGGGGTTGTGGTGTGGAGAAGCAGTCTTAAGTCATTGGGGTTAATGTCCTTCCACGCTTTGAACGTGCCCTTTATAGCAGGAGACCTTATTTTACTCTGCGGCCCTTTGATGGTAGGTTCACTAATGATAACTGAATGGTCTGTCCAGGTCATTGGAAGAACAGAGGTGATGGACAGTCCTTCCACATTAGTGAAGATACCGTCCAGCGTGTGGCCTGCCAGGTGAGTAGAAGTTGTAACCAACTGTCTGAGGCCCATCGTGTCAAGGTCTGATACGAGGGAAATGGTGTCCCTGTCACTGTGGAGCTCTAGATGAAAGTTGAAATCACCCAATATCGTGGTGAATTCTTCTGCCGCTATAGATTCGGTGATGTTGGTAAGATTTGTGAGAAACGCGGATCTAGTACCAGGGGGTCTGTATATCAATGTCCCCTTAAAATTAAACGTGGGAGCCAGCTTGATATCAAAATGCATGGCTTCGCATGCATTGATAGGGATAGGTGAGCAACGCGTTTTATATAAGTCTCTAGCTATGATGGCTATTCCACCTCCTTTACCTTTGGGCCTATCCTGCCGATAGGCACTAAAGCCAGGGGGAACTGCTATAACATAGTCAGGGGCAGATGCTTCATCGGACCAAGTCTCGGTGATAAAAAGGACGTCTAAATTATGATCATTTATTAGGTCGGCTATGTCCTGACAGTGTTTACTGAGTGAACGCGCATTAACAAGTGCCATGGAAATATGTGTGTCTTCCTCCATAGCTCGTGTTTTGATATGCCGCGTGGGGTTAACAAGCATAGATAGAGAGTTACAATGTGAACACCGTGTGCCTGAAGCAAATGGAGTGAGTGATACATCCGCTTTAGTACATAGCGGAGCATAAGAAGGGCACAGCTCCATGAGTTCATTACGAGAGTAAATGGTGCGAGAAGCAGGGGTTGTGGCCCTGGGCCCGGTCCCGGCGCGGACGGGCGCAGACGGGCCCGCCTTTGGCGCGCCTTTGGCGCGCCCGCTGCGCCCGCCCGCTGCGCGGACGGGATGGTGCCATGCTTTTATTTGTAACTGGGCTGAGGAGGGTGGGAGGGTTCTATCGACTGGAGCGCTGACCTTCCCTCACCAAGATGGCGCCTCGGGAGGTTCAGGTGAGGTCAGGGCGCCTTCTAGCAGCGCGCTTAGTCTGGCAACAACCCGGAGACCTCAGGTGAAGTAATCTCACCCACGAGGTAATGTCCGGTTAAAAAAGAACAATTTAAAATATTTTACAATTTTTAAAATTCGTCGTTTGTAGGTCAGCGACTGAAAGCTAAATCATCAGTATGAAAGGTAAAGAGAGATTCCCCCGGCTTTTCGCCTCAGGGGAGAGCAAAATCGCAAATTACCTTCACCCACCCTGTCCCTGCTTTAAGTACCTGGGAGGGCGGGAGGGTTCTATCGACTGGAGCGCTGACCTTCCCTCACCAAGATGGCGCCTCGGGAGGGTCAGGTGAGGTCAGGGCGCCTTCTAGCAGCGCGCTTAGTCTGGCAACAACCCGGAGACCTCAGGTGAAGTAATCTCACCCACGAGGTAATGTCCGGTTAAAAAAGAACAATTTAAAATATTTTACAATTTTTAAAATTCGTCGTTTGTAGGTCAGCGACTGAAAGCTAAATCATCAGTATGAAAGGTAAAGAGAGATTCCCCCGGCTTTTCGCCTCAGGGGAGAGCAAAATCGCAAATTACCTTCACCCACCCTGTCCCTGCTTTAAGTACCTGGGAGGGCGGGAGGGTTCTATCGACTGGAGCGCTGACCTTCCCTCACCAAGATGGCGCCTCGGGAGGGTCAGGTGAGGTCAGGGCGCCTTCTAGCAGCGCGCTTAGTCTGGCAACAACCCGGAGACCTCAGGTGAAGTAATCTCACCCACGAGGTAATGTCCGGTTAAAAAAGAACAATTTAAAATATTTTACAATTTTTAAAATTCGTCGTTTGTAGGTCAGCGACTGAAAGCTAAATCATCAGTATGAAAGGTAAAGAGAGATTCCCCCGGCTTTTCGCCTCAGGGGAGAGCAAAATCGCAAACTATATAAGACCTATAGCTATATTCAAAAATGTGTATTGTTAGACTTTAGCTAAATTAATGAAATCAGTTCGTTTTGAATTCTCTACATTTTTTTTTATTCTGTTTTAGATTAGGAATAACCTATTATTGTTGTGTTTTATTATACAGGTCTCCATAGGTTATTTCACAAAGTTTATTAATAATCAAAGAGAATAAATCCGCTGGTCTTGAGAAAGATGGACATATAATTCACCCATCGAAATGCGTCGACGCCCAATCTAGTACACAATCCGTCTACACAGGTTTACGAGTACCAACTATAAAATACTAGGTTCCATGCTTCAGACATTGTTATACGATGGATGTGTGAAGTTCAAAGACATATTGTGTTTGTCTATGTCATTTTTACTCTCTTTTTATTGTGTTTGTTTATGTAACAGCTTTCTAGCAAACATTGTTGTTTTTATTCATTGCGAGGGATCATGTTAATTGATTGTCTGTTTTATTTTACTTGTGACCTTTTATGACTAATAAATGAATTTGTAATTGTTATAATTTTGCCTATATTGTTCAGTTTCCGGCTTCATATGGTTCAACCTTCTGTAATATGGGTGAGTGAGTTGGATAAGTGCGATACCCGGCTTGTATGTAGTGTGCAGATTGTATGACGTGGGGATGATATAATTCCGTCCAAAGGAATATATTTTCTATTAACAGAAGTAGGAAGCCATGCAAGTGTAGCATAACCAAATAGATTGCAGCTTTCAGAATTACTGCAGTCAAAGCTATTGCAGGAAAATCACCATACAGCAATCTCTTTGAGTTTTGTCACTCAATGTCAAAAGGACAAGTGTGGCGGGTGGATGGCTGAAATGGGGAATGACAAATTAGAACTGAGAACTTCTAAAGGCCCGAGGAGTCCTCCCTTGCCTCCTACCCCCACTGAGACTACCGGTAGTCCTTAATCGCCTCATATCACACTCAGGTCATTGCTAGTCCTCCATCACCTTCGACCCACATTCAGGCCACTTGTTGCCATTAATTGCCTCCTACCCACACTCAGGCCACTTTTAAATTGTTTTTTTTTTTGTTTTATAGTTTTATATAGCGCAAACTAGACCCGAGACATTGGGTATCAGAGCGCTTTACATGAGCACCAGTTTCGTTACAGAAGGACCCATTTATTTTTTTCTTAGGCACGGGGAGATTAAGTGATTGGCAGATCACAGGATGTTGAGCGCCATTGCAGAGACTCAAACCCGATTCCCCAGCTTCGAGGTCGACCACTCTAGCCATAAGGCTACATCTTCTCCGTTGCCTCCTACTCACACTCAGGGCACTGACAATCCTCTGTCACCTCCTACCCGCACTCAGGCCACTGGTAGTCCTCCATCGCCTCCTACCCACACCGAGGCCAAGTGTTGCCATTAATCACCTCCTACCCACACTCCAGCCACTGATAGTCCTCCGTTGCCTCCAAATCCACTCTCAGGTCACAGGTAGTTCTCAATTGTCTCCTACCCACACTTTGGTCACTGATAGTCATCTGTCGCCTCCTCCCCACATTCAGGTCACTTACAGTCCTCCGTTGCCTCCTACCCACACTCAGGTCACTGATAGTTCTCAGTTGCCTCCTACCCACACCCAGGTCACTGGTAGTCCTACGCCACCTCCTCCCGACACTCAGGTCACTTACAGTCCCCCGTTGTCTCCTATCCACACTCCAGTCACTGATAGTTCTCTGTTGCCTCCTACCCACACTCAGGTCACTGATAGTTCTCCGTTGCCTCCTACACACACTCAGGTCACTGATAGTTCTCTTTTGCCTCCTACCAACACCCAAGTCACTGGTAGTCCTACCTCACCTCCTCCCCACACTCAGGCCACTTGTTGGCATTAATCACCTCCTACCCACACTCAGGCCACTGGTAATTCTCCATTGCCTCCTACCCACACTTAGGTCACTGATAGTCCTCCATTGCCTCCTACTCACACTCAGAGCACTGACAATCTTCAGTCGCCTCCTACCCACACTCAGGCACTGGTAGTTTCCATCACCTTCTACCCACACTCAGGCCACTTGTTGTCATTAATCACCTCCTACCCACACTCAGGCCACTTGTTGCCATTGAGCGCCTCCTATTCACACTCAGGCCACTGGTAGTTCTCCATTGCCTTCTACTCATACTCAGGTCACTGATAGTTCTCTGTCTCCTCCTCCCCACACTCAGGTCACTTACAGTCTTCCGCTGCCTCCTACCCACACTCAGGTCACTGATAGTTCTCTAGTGCTTCCTACCTACACACAGGTCACTGGTAGTCCTACCTCACCTCCTCCCCACACTCAGGTCACATGTTGCCATTAATCACCTTCTACCCACACTCAGGCCACTGGTAATTCTCCATTGCCTCCTACTCACACTCAGGGCACTGAAAATCCTCAGTCGCCTCCTACCCACACTCAGGTCACTTGTTGCCATTAATCACCTTCTACCCACACTCAGGTCACTGATAGTCCTCCATTGCCTCCTACTCACACTCAGGGCACTGACAATCCTCAGTCGCCTCCTACCCACACTCAGGCACTGTTCGTTTTCATCACCTCCTACCCACACTCAGGCCACTTGTTGCCACTGAGCGCCTCCTATTCACACTCAGGCCACTGGTAGTTCTCCATTGCCTCCTACTCATACTCAGGTCACTGATAGTTCTCTGTCTCCTCCTCCCCACACTCAGGCCACTGATAGTCATTAATCACCTCCTACCTACACTCAGGCCCTGGTAGTTTTCATCACCTCCTACCCACACTCAGGCCACTGATAGTCATTAATCACCTCCTACCCACACTCAGGCCACCTGTTGCCATTAATCACCTCCTACCCACACTCAGGCCACTTGTTGCCATTAATCACCTCCTACCCACACTCAGGCCACTTGTTTCCATTGAGCGCCTCCTATCCACACTCAGGCCACTGGTAGTTCTCCATTGCCTCCTACTCATACTCAGGTCACTGATAGTCCTCTGTCTCCTCCTACCCACACTCAGGCCACTGATAGTCATTAATCACCTCCTACCCACACTCAGGCCACCTGTTGCAATTATTCACCTCCTACCCACACTCAGGCCACTTGTTGCCATTGAGCACCTCCTATCCACACTCTGGCCACTGGTAGTTCTCCATTGCCTCCTACTCATACTCAGGCCACTGATAGTCATTAAGCACCTCCTACCTACACTCAGGCCACTGATAGTCATTAATCACCTCCTACCTACAGTCAGGCCACTGGTAGTCCTCCATCGCCTCCTAACCACACTCAGGTCACTGACAGTCCTCCTCACTACGCCAAATGATCCTTGTAATTCAAGCAGTTGCAATGTTTGGGGTTCAGGTCTGGTTGAGATGTAGACATTTTACCAGCAAGAGCTTTAACATGTGTGACTAGAATGCAACTGCAATGGGCATAATTATATCTGAGCTGTATTGGAATATATATGATCTAGACTTTTTACACCAACAATGTACGGCTCTGATTGGGCATATCCTAGTTTCTCGCATTGCGTGTGGTCTATCAAACAGCAGAATCAACAACTCACATGGAATTGCTAAACAATGAAAATAGGGTTATGCACGTAAGGACAAGGTGGCGAGTGAATGGACAGTCTGGTTCATAGAGACAACTATACGAAAGAAGGACTGTCGCGCAACGAAGCAGTCAAATGATATGTGACTCCTCAGACCACAGGAGTCTGGTGGATGTGATGAATGGTTCTTCCAAAGATCAGAACCTCATGTCACGTTACGTGTTACACTTAGTCTTCAGTGTGAGACTGGGCTGAGCCTGAGCTGGTCACAACAGCTGTATGGCACCAAAAAATGTGGAATCACCATCTAGGGAGATTTGTGCCTGTGGCCGATCAGCAATAACCAACTCCAACTCATCTCCTTGCTCGAGCTTCACCACCCCTGAAGAGGAAGAGAAGGCAGAAATTGATAACACATACAAGGGAGGAAAGTCAAAGTCTAAATACTGCAATAACAAAACGGGCAAAACTACTTTTCCATGAACCCCGGAGTGACACAAGTACACAAGAGACAAATAGCACAGATATTCATGTTTGAGACTGACAACAGGTAAACATTTTAACATTATGAAGATAATCTCAGCACCGCCAAACAACAGGTTTGTGACTGAAAGTGAACATATTGCAATGTATATGTTTGCCTGTAGGTACAAGTGTTTAGATACATACTGCATGAGGCCTGAACCTGTAAGTTCTTTGTCACCTGAAAGATAGCCATAATGTATGATGTAGAGGCCTGTTACATCCTTTTCTGATGGAAAACTCTGCTTTCTGAAGTCAAAGCCTGCCGGCCTATGTAACTCCAGGAATATCGCTGCTGGCCAATGGCTCAAATCTCTGTAACTCCAGTTTTTTGTTCTTCTCTCTGAGGCTGAGCCTGTGAGCAGAGCTGGTTTGTGCATTCTGCATAACTGGAAGGAAAGATATGCTGTCTACAGTCTGAACCTTTTCTGTGGCCTGAGGCATTGCGCTGATGTCTCATGCCAAAGCGTATACGTACGGATTACCTGAGGTATAACTCTAAGATGGGGGATTGGTGTAGGCTTTGGGGCAGAGGGAATGGTCTGGTCACAGATGTGTGGGGGTGACCCTGGCAGCCAATGTAGGCCTTGGTTTTGTCTTGGGAGGTCTTGATTAGACTCTTCTTGCAACACTTCTGTCTATGTGCTGTACCGTCTCTTCTTATCAGGATCCCAGAGTGCTCCACTCTTCCCACTCAGGTGCTTCTACCTCCTCAAGTTTCCTCTCGGTTGCCTTGCTCGCCAGTAGGTGCTTACACCAGGGACTCATCTTCATTCATTGGAGCTTGTGACTGGGTTTGCCAGTGTGAACACAAGTAGCTCAGACGTCTGCTACACGTGAGGCTGATGATTGTCATCCGTAGCAATGGCCAGCATCAAAGCCTCATCTCTTCTGCATCATGTGGACGAGCGAGTAACCTATTTATTGACATAACTACATGACTGCTAACAGATCTATGGGGCAGATTTACAAGAAAGTGAGGCATCTGTAGGGATGCGTCACTTTCCCTGTGCCACTCTGAGAAACCCTTGTGCCACCATGTATGTATGTATGTATAGCGTTCTTATATAGCGCATACTGTCACCCGGAGGGTATCCTAGCGCTTTGACTCAAATCACGGCATCACATACAGAGGAGGATTACACAGCCCTAGGAAAGAGATGGGACTTCAGACCCTTTTTACAATACGGCGACCATGGTGCAAGGATTGACAGAGTTGGGGCAAAAGTCACGCATTGCTGAAGTCGTGTCGCAAGCCCGACGCAAATCCAGCAATGCATTGTGAGGCCTATTCCCACAACACTGCGTCACTCCTTATGCCTGCTTCAAGCAGGCGTAAGGTTTTGACGCAGTGGCGTCCTAGAAGTGACGCAGTGAAATCTATTCGATTTCACTGCGTCACTTCTACATGGCTTTTTTGCGTGGTAACGCCCACCCTGCATACATTATACCTGAAGCAGGGATAATGTGCCGCAGGGCTTTACAACGTGACGCATGTCCCTAGATGCGTCACTTGTAAATGGGCCCCATTTTTTACACTGCCGCTGCGTCTCTAAAAGTGACACAACGGTGGTGCAAAAATTATGAAAGGGGCTTGTAAATCTGCCCCTAAGTATTTAGATAATGTAAGCTTGCATTGTCTGCAAGGTGTCATGCTATTCCCACAGGATAGCCAAACATCGATATCACACTTGGAGGAAGATACCACATACACCCTTCAAACCATGTTGGGATTAACGTGTCCAGGCTGCTGTTGCTGCACCGGAGGTTACTAGTTTCTGTGCTATAGATGTTCGAATGTAGGCAGTTCCTGAAGAAGGTTTTTTCATTTCTAAGGTCCCTTGATCTCCAGAGATGATGAGTAGATGAAATAAGTCTAGGATGAAATGTAGCTATTTGATGTAGGCAAACAAGCCCTTCAATTAAGAAGATTCCAAGAGATTAGCATGAAATATGCTTTTAAGGGATGTTGAAAGGAGGAGGAACTTCTCTTTTCTGTGGATTTAGCAGGAGGAAGTTCTCTGGCATCCATGTTTGCAATTGAGAGAGGCAGTGACTTTGGTGTCATTTGCATACTGATGCAGAGTTATGCCTGCGGGTTTTAGTATTAAATTAAGAGGCTCCATGCGTAGATTAAATAAAGCTGGACCTATGAATATGTGCACGTCCCCCTCGTGGCAAGTAATCCTGCTGCTGATTATCGACCATTGGCATCTGTAAGTAGTGGCTCAGCGGTCTGGCAGGCATTGCTCTGCGTGAGCTTCCCTCACTGGCTGGTTGCACCTGTGTGGTGTTAGCAGAGACGCAGTCAGTCAACCCAGTGGTTGTAGTACTACATTAGCACTGTGTTTTTACAAGAAGGATTTTTAGGGAAGAAAGGGGGATTGTGCAATGGGGCTTTTATTGCCTATAGGGCGAAGACTAATGCTCTACTATGTATATCAAGGAATAATGTTTTTATATTGTGATACCACAGGGTCATGATACCAAAGGGTCACTCGCCCTGCCGGGGAAACATACTACTTTGGCCTCGGTCAATGTGCTCCGTGAAGGCTCAGATATAGTATCTATGCTTGGTATAACTGATAGAGACAGCGCTTCACAACTGTAACCAAGGTATCTTGTCGTTCAGACCATTTTTCCCAGATCTCAGGCTGTACACCCACCTCTGCTCCAAGGTGAAAAATGTTATGGTTTGGTTATATCCAGCGCATCTGCTGCCACTTTCTCCAGTACCACCCAGGATAGGTCACCATCATTGTGGTTAGCTTCCAAAAAAGTATTGTGTTAGTTTGATGTCATTCTTTTTGCACCTATGGTGCTACGATGTTCCATTTATTCGTATCTTTATCTTCCGAGTAGTCATGCCAACATAGAGTAGGCTGCACGGACAGGTGATCAGGTATAGCACATTTTCACTATCACAGTTCGTTGGGCTCTTCAGGACCGATGGGCTCCCTGTCTTGATGTCTACTTATTTATTTATTTATTTATTTATATAATTTATAGAGCGCGCTGTTACCAACCGGTGTCCTGGCGCTGATGGTGCAGTAAAGTGTCTCTGCAGCTTTTCTAGTGCCCAGCACAATTAGCAGACGTGTGGCCTTTGTCCCTAATGTGGACTATGCTGTGCACTACTTTTAAAGGTGCAGTTGCGATGCTGACACCTGGTCTAAATCCAGATAAATTGTTGGCCAGGCGGTGTCCTTTGGTGAATTTGTTGTTACATTGTTTGGCCACTGTTTTTTCTAAAGTTTTCCCCACCAGCAGAAGATTGTCTATTGAAGGATAATTTGCTGCTTAGGTACGGCCATGGTTAGGCTTTTTGACTATGCCAGTGATTTAGCTGCTCTTCAGTGCAGCTGGAATTTACTTTGGTCAAAGGAGGCATTAATCAAGAACATGAAAAATCAATTCTTTTTAGAAACAAGTGGCTTGCTAATCACAGGTTGTTATGCAAGTGACAAAATAAAGGGATCGGTTGTGCTATACTATTTATGAGAACCCAAGGAACCAAGGGCCAGATGTACGACCTGACAAATAGAGCCTCACAAATTGCGTCGCAAACGGTCACTTGGATTTTTGGACACTCGTTCATATCTGGGCAGCCAGGTATGCAAATCGACCGGTCTACGGCCTTAACCTGGGTCTGAGGAGTAGCCACCACAAGGTGCACTAGTGGGGAAAAAGAGGGATGCGCTGGGGGGCATTGCTGCCCTGGCTCATAAAATGATTTCGCAACAAGGCTGCCCAGATATGTTGGTTCTGCATCTGAGGGAAAATGACTTAATACGGCTGTCAGGATTGGCAATAGTACAGCAGATGTAGAGGGATCTGGAGGTTTTCGAAAAGGAATATGGCAGGCATTTGTATTGTGTGGACTGAGTTCGTATCACAGAAAGTGTGGAAAGGGGCAGTGAGAAAGCACGCAGGAAGCTCAACAGAGCTATGAGAGTCTTTTGAGCCTCAAAAGGACATCAAAGTAATTGGGTATGTTGGGCTCCGCTTGGAGGAGCCTTTGCTTTTCAGGGAGGATGGCGTGCACCTTTCGCAATTAGGGAACGCGTATTATATGATGGAGATGCGGGATGCGGTAAGCAAGTTTGGAATTAATCTATCTGGTGTCGGAGGACCAGTGACATGTGAGAGCAAAAGGTGCATGACAGAGAGAGTTGGGGGGTGCAGGTAACCGCCCTACAGGGGTTACCTGGTTGGAAGTCTTTTGGAGGGGTGGGGAGTCTCGAGAGGGCGCACCCACCCCTATGGGGGGGAAGAAATAGGTGAATGTTGGGGGGCAGGATGCAAGAGTGCGTTGGTGGGAGATTCAGGGGAGGATGTTGAAAGAGTAGCGAGGAGGTGAATGGAGAGTTGGAAGAGGTCACAAAAGGGAACGGGAAGTGTGCAGAAAAAGTGAGAAGGATGGATGAAGATTGAAAGGTTCGGGAGGGATTGTTTACAGTTTAAGTTGATGTTTTGGTTGAAGTATTGTGTTGACAACCTTTCCTAATAAATGTCCTTTTACACTTCAATAACAGCGTGGAGTGTCATTACTGCGTGAAGGGCAAGCTTGGTGGGAGTCACCTGTCTCTCGAAAAGAGATGCAAAAATGACAAAAGTGAACCATTCGTACACTTATCTTGGCGACAGTGGCACTGGGGACAGCGGGGCAGATATAACTTTGGCGCCCGAATTCGCCACGTCTGCGCACGCGCACAAACTCCGGGCTGAAGGGGAGCGGGAGATGCACTGTTTTCGCGCGCATAGAAAGGGTCTGTCAGCCCCTGGGGGGCGTGCCCTGGTGCACTGCAGGGGGCCGAGGCATTGAATGATGGACGGTGCCTCTCCGCTGCTGCTTCGCTGATTTATCGCCCCCTCTTGTCTTTGCTCCTGTTAACTCCTGGCCTTTGATACTTTTCTTCCTTCCATGCTATGTGTCATCCTATCCTCCCTGGCTTAATAGTAATCCGCTGTGTCTGTTCATGTTACCTCCTGCCTCCCCCCCTTTATTCGCCATAACCTAAGAGTTCCTCTGTAAAGCACCTGAGGCCCCTGCGCCGCGTCCGGCTACAGAAACCAGACGAATACATTATTCATATACATAAATGCGGAGCAGCTGCAAACTTAAAAGAAGGCTCTGGCCAGCGGCCATACGTCACGGGCCGGGCCTCTGAAGTCTGAGAGGCCGAGGTTTATGCACCGCAGTGAGAGGTAGATTGGAACCGGTCCCCTCGGCATCAGAAACATCCCCGCATCCCAGCCTTTCCACTTAAAGACCCGGGACACAGGCAGCGAGGAGGAGGCATTGGAACTAGGAAGGCTGAATGTGATTAAAAAGGGATTATTACCACAGTGGGAAGGCCTGTAAAAGGATTTTATTGCTGGGCTAACAAAGACAGCTGGGTGGAAGCTGACAGAAAGAGTGGGGCAAAGAGATGGGTGTTGTGCTGGGAACCCCCTCACGGCATGTCTCCAGGAGGGCACCCGTGTCACTCAGATGGGGTATCGCTGAGTCCTGGAGGGCCCCCATGTCACTCAGATGGGGTATCCGCAGAGTCCTGGAGGGCCCCCATGTCACTCAGATGGGGTATCCGCAGAGTCCTGGAGGGCCCCCATGTCACTCAGATGAGGTATCCGCAGAGTCCTGGAGGGCACCCATGTCACTCAGATGGGGTATCCGCAGAGTCCTGGAGGGCACCCATGTCACTCAGATGGGGTATCCGCAGAGTCCAGGAGGGCCCCCATGTCACTCAGATGTGGTATCCACAGAGTACAGGAGGGCACCCATGTCACTCAGATGGGGTATCCACAGAGTCCTGGAGGGCACCCGTGTCACTCAGATGGGGTATCCGCAGAGTCCTGGAGGGCACCCATGTCACTCAGATGGGGTATCCGCAGAGTCCTGGAGGGCACCCATGTCACTCAGATGTGGTATCCACAGAGTACAGGAGGGCACCCATGTCACTCAGATGTGGTATCCGCAGAGTCCAGGAGGGCCCCCATGTCACTCAGATGTGGTATCCACAGAGTACAGGAGGGCACCCATGTCACTCAGATGGGGTATCCACAGAGTCCTGGAGGGCACCCGTGTCACTCAGATGGGGTATCCGCAGAGTCCTGGAGGGCACCCATGTCACTCAGATGGGTATCCGCAGAGTACAGGAGGGCACCCATGTCACTCAGATGAGGTATCCGCAGAGTCCTTGAGGGCCCCCATGTCACTCAGATGTGGTATCCACAGAGTCCTGGTGGGCACCCATGTCACTCAGATGGGGTATCCGCAGAGTCCAGGAGGGCCCCCATGTCACTCAGATGTGGTATCCACAGAGTCCTGGAGGGCACCCATGTCACTCAGATGAGGTATCCGCAGAGTCCTGGAGGGCCCCCATGTCAGTCAAATGGGGTATCCGCAGAGTCCTGGAGGGCACCCATGTCACTCAGATGGGTATCCGCAGAGTACAGGAGGGCACCCATGTCAGTCAGATGGGGTATCCGCAGAGTCCTGGAGGGCACCCATGTCACTCAGATGGGGTATCCGCAGAGTCCTGGAGGGCACCCGTGTCACTCAGATGTGGTATCCACAGAGTCCTGGTGGGCACCCATGTCACTCAGATGAGGTATCCGCAGAGTCCTGGAGGGCACCCATGTCACTCAGATGGGGTATCCGCAGAGTCCTGGAGGGCACCCGTGTCACTCAGATGGGGTATCCACAGAGTCCTGGAGGGCACCCGTGTCACTCAGATGTGGTATCCACAGAGTCCTGGTGGGCACCCATGTCACTCAGATGAGGTATCCGCAGAGTCCTGGAGGGCACCCATGTCACTCAGATGGGGTATCCGCAGAGTCCTGGAGGGCACCCGTGTCACTCAGATGGGGTATCCGCAGAGTCCTGGAGGGCACCCGTGTCACTCAGATGGGGTATCCCCAGAGTCCTGGAGGGCACCCGTGTCACTCAGATGGGGTATCCGCAGAGTCCTGGTGGGCACCCATGTCACTCAAATGGGGTATCCGCAGAGTCCTGGAGGGCCCCCATGTCACTCAGATGGGGTATCCGCAGAGTCCTGGAGGGCACCCATGTCACTCAGATGGGGTATCCGCAGAGTCCTGGAGGGCCCCCATGTCTCTCAGATGGGGTATCCGCAGAGTCCTGGAGGGCACCCATGTCACTCAGATGTGGTATCCGCAGAGTCCTGGAGGGCACCCATGTCACTCACATGGGGTATCCGCAGAGTCCTGGAGGGCACCCATGTCACTCAAATGTGGTATCCGCAGAGTCCTGGTGGGCACCCATGTCACTCAGATGCGGTATCCGCAGAGTCCTTGAGGGCCCCCATGTCAGTCAAATGGGGTATCCGCAGAGTCCTGGAGGGCACCCATGTCACTCAGATGGGGTATCCGCAGAGTCCTGGAGGGCACCCATGTCACTCAGATGGGGTATCCGCAGAGTCCTGGAGGGCACCCATGTCACTCAGATGTGGTATCCACGGAGTCCTGGAGGGCACCCATGTCACTCAGATGGGGTATCCGCAGAATCCAGGAGGGCACCCATGTCACTCAGATGGGGTATCCGCAGAGTCCTGGAGGGCACCCATGTCCCTCAGATGTGGTATCCGCGGAGTCCTGGAGGGCCTCCATGTCACTCAGATGGGGTATCCACAGAGTCTTGGTGGGCACCCATGTCACTCAGATGGGGTATCCGCAGAGTCCTAGTGGGCACCCATGTCACTCAGATGGGGTATCCGCAGAGTCCTGGAGGGCACTCATGTCAGTCAAATGGGGTATCCGCAGAGTCCTGGAGGGCACCCATGTCACTCAGATGGGTTATCCGCTGAGTCCTGGAGGGCACCCATGTCACTCAGATGGGGTATCCGCAGAGTCCTTGAGGGCCCCCATGTCAGTCAAATGGGGTATCCGCAGAGTCCTGGAGGGCACCCATGTCACTCAGATGGGGTATCCGCAGAGTCCTGCCTGTGTAGTAATTTCCATTTGGTGTGTCTATTTAAGCTATGAGCTTGGTACAGACAAAGCTGAGAACCCTTAGAGGGCTTCTATGAAACATCATCGAGGGCAAAAATATCAGGATACAAACATATCATGGTAAAAATAAGGACTTCATATTTTCGCAATGCTACTGTCGACTACAAAAATATTGTGTACCAAATGCCATGGGCAAGTTTATATAAATGCATACAGGTATCATTATAATACCTTTAAAATAGTTACTTAAAAAGTAATACAATTATAAACAACTGTATATTATATAAATATTAACATAAATTTAATAGCTTATAAAAGCCTAATTCATACCAAAACATTTAATTTACAAATTAAAATACACATTACAAAATATAAATTTTCAATATAGAAGTTAATATAAAAAAATATTATTCTATATTAAAAAATAAATTGTTTCCAAATATTACTAAATCTCGTTGTATCATGACCAGGGTGTGTCTAGCCTTGTGGGTAAAATGATTCCCAATGAATTTTTAAAAAAGTGCAGCATCAGCTTTTCCTTCTAACCACAGGCGTGCCCTTGGCCTGCAAGCCATCCACAAGTTGGAGTCTTCCTGATCAGGATCTTAAAAGACACTCACAAAAGTAACTTGTGAGTAAATTCACATGTGTAATTTACTCTTCAATGTTTGAATAAATGTACTTCTTTATTCTTTGTAAATGAATGGGTGTGCTTCAGTGTCACATAGGACTGTATGATCATGTATCATACAGTAACATCTACCATTAGATGTTAGTGTTCCCATATACATGGGGCGTAGAAAACTGTATATAGACATGTATTTGGCTGCAGGCAACTGTGCATGTAATAATAAAATAATAATTCAATTTGTAAAGCGCCTGGTTACACCCAACGGTATGTCCCTTCGCTAGGATAGAGACCTCCAGAGGAAGAGAAAGGAAAGACTATGCCTAGGCTAAGGAGAGAAGGGATGCTGAAGAGGACATGCAGATAATCCCAGATTAGGGGTGAAATAGCCAGGTTTGTAGATCTTGGGAAAGATGTTTACAGTAGGTTCGGCTCTCAGAGTCAGAGGCAAAGTGTTCCACTTTTTGGCTGTGAGATAGACAACAGATCGAGCTCCCATCCTGGCTCTTTGGATTTTGGGCACCATGACCAGGTGGGCTCCCGCAAATCTCAGATTGCGGGCAGGTGTGTAAGAGGTTATCATCGAGCGGAGGTGTTATTGCCGCAGAATTCTGTGGCAATAACACATAGCTTTGTAGGTAATCCTCTTCTCCACTGGCAGCAAGTGAAGAGTAGACAGAGCTTTAGAAGTGGATGTGAGGTTACACATTTGCACTTGGTGGAGAAGTGTGGCTCAGGGGTTAGAGGCAGCAGACCCGGAAGCTGAGATCGGTCCTGGACCAGGGTTCAATTCCCCGCCTCGGCGGAGTCTTGGGCTAAAAATTCCACGGACTCGATAATTCTCGCCCCGGTGCCTCCTCGACTCACGGGTTCACACTCTGCGACTCTGGGCAATAGCTTGCTTAATCTCCACAACGGCCCCTCGCGGCGGGATGCCTGACTTTCACCTTGTGGATACCCTGCTATCTCACAGGGGAATACCAGGAAGGGTTCCCTAAGCAAGCGCCGGGAAACCCACTGCGGGTAGCTGTGCGCTATATAAGCTCAACTACATTTACATTAACATTCCTCTTCTAAGAATAAATACATTCAAAGTCTATATCATAAATTATGAGCTGTCTACTGTAGGTCTTGAGGATTCCTCTGGTAAAAATTGGGGGGGCTCATGGAGTGACAGCTCCTATATAAAGGTATTCAATTGAAAGGCAACTTGCAACATCCTTTTTGCATTTGATAATGGGTACTTTATTCCTCATAATACATGGGCACATATCCTACCCATTGTCGGTCACAATTACTTTTTGATATTTCGCTCCCTCTTAAGCAAGATACTTCCTGGAGTAAATTTGGAGAATAAATGTGAATCTTTACAGTGCATATAAACACAACAAAATGCAGTCTGTAATTGTCTGCAAACACATTTTAACTTAAGCAGTTTAAGATAAGTCACTTTTAAAGCTGACTGTGATTTTGAATGTGCAGCCTCTCACTTGCTGTCGTAACCTGTATTATAATTATCTGGTTATTATCTGTTACTTTCTCCCTAGCTGCTCAGCTAGTGGGAATGTGATGCATGGAAAGCTGGTGTGAGAGTCTTGAATGGAATGTTTGGGTGCCTGGATGCTTGAGTGGATAGTTGGAGTATGGGCTGAGCAGTAGGCGGACTGCTGCTGGGGGGGCTGCATCTCTCCAACTCAACTACTTGTAACTGAACTCAATAAATCTACTTAAAACTACATCCTGTCTGTGGACCTCATCACTACAGATTTTGACAACAATTCTTTTTTTAATAGTTGTTTTTTGTTTTTATTGAGAGCTTAAATCATCAAAATCATTTAAAACGGTACAGATATAACAGAATCCAAGTACAGTGCAATCTTGCAGAATGGCAATACAATGTAGTCTCAACAGTTTCCACATATAGCACATAATTGTACTTGGAAAATAATTTGTGAAAGAAACAATACCTCCCTGTCAAGAAAAAATAAAAAGTATATTAAAAGCAGCTTCCGAACTAATACTCATAGCAGTGGTTTCAATTTGGATAGAAGATTCTCAATAAGCAAACGTGTAAATTCTCTGTCTCTGCCATGTACCACTTCATCTGTCAACGTCTAACATCAGGTTTGTTACCCTGTTCTCAAGTTGAGAGTGTCTTATTTTTGCACTTCCACTCCCGAGCTAACTTGGTCAGCTTGTGTACCCCCAACCCTTGCGTGGCACCCACGGGGACCTCTGAAATCAAGGTATACCAAGTTCTGGTCTCCTCCTCTAACTTTTCATCTCTTCATTCTGATTAGTTCCGCTGTCGCCCATTCCCTTAGATCCTTGGCCCAATTGTCCACCCTAGAAGGCCGGGAGCCCATCCAGTTAATCGCTATCCTTCTCTTGGCCAGCACCAGTCCCAGTTGGAGAAATCTACGAGTAAGCTTCTTCTCCTTGGGGCTGGGGAGAAGGCCCAAAATTATCTCCCTAATGGACTGGGGCAGCATCCATCCTGTAACTTGTCGTAGATGCTCCAGTATTGAGCCCCAAAAGAGTTGCAGCTTCGGGCATTCCCACAGCATATGTAAGAATGGGGCTACATAATATCCGCACCTGGGGCAGCAGGCAGAACGATCTGGATATATTTTATGAAGCACTTGCAGAGTCAAATAGGTTTGATGAACAATATTAAATTGGGTGAGTTTAAATCTGGTGTTGGAGCTGATCTGTTTAACTCCTTTGTGCACCCTTTTCCATTTGGAGTCTGTTAGGGGCTCGTCTAATGCTGCATCCCACTTGGTTTGGACCGGAAGCGGGCGTGCCTCAAGATCTCCTCTCAGTGCTCTATAAATATGAGATACCAGTCTTTGGCCTCTGGCCAAGGTCACAAGGGCTTGAAGGGTGGCGGATATAGGCGGCTCTTACGGGAACATCAGCCATATCTCCAGTGCCACCGCCAAGATCTTTGCATACTGAAGGTACTGACCTCTGCCCAAGGCTAATGCGGATTTCGTTTCTTCTCTGGTCAGAAACCGCTGTTCCAAATACAGATCACCCATCATCCGACAGCCTCCCTCCACCCATCTTGTGATGGACATAGTTTGACTCATTTGCCCAAACGGGACTACCGCCCACAGTGGGGCTTCAGGGGCATAGGGCGCTTTACGCACCGCTACTTTGATTGCTGATTCCCAGGTAGAGGCCACATGTCTAACAATATATGGGAGCTGTTCAGGCACTTGTGTTCCCAACATGAGGAGTTCCGGGAGAGGAATCCCCTGGTGAGTACCCATCAATAACTGTTTTTCCCAGTTGTCATTTTCATCAAGCCACTGTACAGCATGTTGGAGCTGTGTCACCATGTAATAGAAATCCAACCTAGGAACCGCCAGTTCTCTCCACTCCCACGTTCTCTGTAATGTATTCAACTTTACCCTTTTCCTTTCGTTCCCCCACAATAGATCAACCATCAGACGGTCTAACTGGAGGAAGTGCTCCGGTGGTATACGGTAGAGCGAGTTCTGCATTATATATAAGCACTGCGGAAGGACCACCATTTTGACCTGGGCAACCTGTCCCATCAGTGATAAGAGCAGGTCACGCCAGAACTCCACTGATTTACGGATACCCTCCATACATCTTCCCATATTATGTTCCAAATAAGCCTCTTGCGTGTGTATCAGCCGAACTCCTAGATAGCACACTGAGTCTGTGATCCAGGTCATCCCCACACCGGGTAATTCACCTTCTTATTTTTCCCTCAGGCTTCCCATAGAGACCAATTTAGATTTCCCCGGGTTAAGGCAGAGGCCCAATATCGCACCAAAAGCAGTGAACTCCAGAAGTAGCTCTG
This sequence comes from Lissotriton helveticus, assembly GCF_964261635.1. Classification (NCBI taxonomy): domain Eukaryota; kingdom Metazoa; phylum Chordata; class Amphibia; order Caudata; family Salamandridae; genus Lissotriton; species Lissotriton helveticus. The sequence goes on from NC_136064.1 coordinate 85,540,441, forward strand.
GGACAGCCTCACTGGGATGGCGAAGGTACACTAGAGTATCATCAGCATACGTTGATACTAAGTGCACGGTTGGACCCAACGGAATACCCCACCGCATCATCCTGCTCCGCAGTGTAATCGCCAAAGGCTCCATCGCTAGAGCGAAAAGGAGCAGCGACAGGAGGCAACCATGTCAAGTACCCCTCTGAAGGTCCAAACTGTCAAATACTTGGTTGCGAAGAAGGACCTGAGCCGTTGGTCTAACATAAAGCAGTTTCAACCAGCTCAAATATTTTCCCCCCGCCCATATATAATCCCATTCAACAGTGTCGAAGGCCTGTTGAATGTCTAACAGACACAAGGCCCAGTCCGAGTCTTGTAAGTGCGGCGTGTGCCAAATATGTGCCAGTCGCCGTAAATTATGCGTGGTGTTTCAACCAGGGATAAATCTGGCTTGGTCAGGGTGGACCAGTTGGGTCATATATGGTTAGATTTGTGCCGCCAGCACCCCACTAAGTATTTTCTCATCAACATTCAAAAGAGATATGGGCCTTTAGGAGCCCAGGGACAAGGGATCTCTGTCCGGCTTAGGGACCATGGATAGCAGAGCTTCCATCATAGTATTAGGAAGTGCCCGCCTATCGAGAGCTTCATTAAACACTTCAAGGAGATGATCCACCAACTGAGGTGCAAACGTTTTACACAACTTAGTCAGGAGGCCATCACTGCCAGGACATTTCGCGACTGCATATTCTTAATTACTGTTAACACCTTCCCCCTAGTAAGTGGTTCCCCTAAGGCCTCAGCTTCTGCTTCCTCAAGGGTAGGAAGTGTTATTGCATCTAGATAGTCTGGTAATGCTTGTGATCCGACCCGGCGGATGCTGTGAATGTCTGTTGTAAATGTGTGGCAAATTTTTTAAGTATCGCAGCTTGTGTATGCACCACATCCCCCTTATCATTACGAAGTTGAAGCACCGGTACCTGTTCTGTTTCCGTACTAATCAGTCGGGCCAGAATCGCTCCCAATCAGTCGCCTTCCAGATATAATCTTTGCCTGTAAGTGGTGTATTTATGCTTATCTAATCGTGACCAGGCCTCAAATAATTCCCCTTTAACCCACGTCCATTCTGCCATATCGGCTGGAGTCTTATATAGTGTGCTCTCTAAGGCGTGTAATCGTGCTTCCAAGGTATCAATATCAGCATTGAGTTGGTTGTTGGACCCCATAGGTAGTCCTCGTGCAGAGCCCCCCGATCATGACTTTCATCGCCTCCCATTCAGTGGCTCTAGCGGATGTTGATCCCCAAGTTTCAGCAAAATAATGGCGGAGAGCCTCCGCCTCCATCTGCACTTAGGGGGGGGGGCCGTAAGGGCCTCCTCTCTGAGTCTCCAAAGTGGGATAGACTGTGGCCCCGGTCCGCTGGACACTGTCAGCAACAGTGGGGCATGGTCAGATATTTAACGCGGTAAGTAGGAAATGGTGTTTGTTATGGCAAAAAAGCCTGCAGAAGGCAACAATGGTCAATTCGGGAAAAGGTGTTAGCCGCTGGAGAAAAGCAAGAGAACTCTCTTCTATTGGGATTGCGCGCTCTCCATTCATCTCTCAACTGCATACCCTGAAGTATACCTGTGAGGGAGTTCACCAACCAGGGTTTAGTGTGTTCTTTAGGGGGTTCTCTATCTAATTTTCCGTCAAATACACAATTGAAGTCTACAAAAAGGAGGATCTCAGCACCTATGTAGGGAGTCGCCGCATTCATGACAGCTGGGTAGAAGTCAGGACAATCCAGATTGGGGGCACACACAGTAATAATACAGATCTCCTTTCCTTCCCATCTTCCAAATAAAATAACATAACGCCCCTCAGGGTCCAGAACATGTTGGATATGTTGGAAAGGTACACCCGGTGCCACCCACACCAGTGCCCCACGTGCAAAACCAGAATACGATGTGGCATAAATCTGTCCCCTTCATCGTTTACGTAACTCGCTATTGTGTTCACCCTCAGGTGCGTTAGTTGTAGCCCTGCTATTGCTATTTTATATCTCTTCAAGAAAGCATGTATTCTACGACGCTTATCAAAGGTTGCCAACCCTCGGACGTTCCAGCTAAGAAACCTCAACATCTGTACTGTCATAGTGATGCTGTGTTAAGTATCTGATGTATGTCATACCCCCAATAGTATCTCCCTCTCGTGTAGCCCAAAATCTGTGCATCATGGCATAATACTGTGTGACCTCAAAAATTCCCCAACAAACAAACCAACATTTAACAAGCATTGGAAATGCAATAGGTCTCGCATTAGAAAAGTTGGAGTTATTGGTCTTGTAAATGACATATTTTATTTATTTGTTGGTTTTTAAAATTGCTAAATTGATGGCTTTGTCATTTACAATGCCAATAGTTATAACTTTCGCGAATGTGACACCTATAGCATTTGGAATGCAACATGTTTTGTATTTACGTCACTTAGATGGCAGCTCTGGTCGTTAGGCCACATCTCTAGAGAGCAGGAGAGTGCAGCAGGGGAGAGAAGCACAGCAATGCAATAGGTCTCGCATTAGGAAAGTTTGAGCTATTGGTATTGTAAAGGACACATTTTTTATTTATGTGCTTGTTTTGAAAATAGCGAAATTAATAGCTTTGTTATTTACAATGCCAATAGTTTTATCTTTCGCAAATGTGACACCTATTGTAACACAATATGTGTTGTGAGGGTGAGTGAGGGTGAGGGGTTGAGGGTGAGTGAGGGTGAGGGGTTGAGGGTGAGTGAGGGTGAGGGTGAGTGAGGGTGAGGGGTTGAGGGTGAGGGGTTGAGGGTGAGTGAGGGTGAGGGTGAGTGAGGGTGAGGGGTTGAGGATGAGTGAGGGTGAGGGGTTGAGGGTGAGTGAGGGTGAGGGTGAGTGAGGGTGAGGGGTTGAGGGTGAGTGAGGGTGAGGGTGGTTGAGGGTGAGGGGTTGAGGGTGAGTGAGGGTGAGGGTGAGGGTGAGTAAGGGTGAGGGGTTGAGGGTGAGTGAGGGTGAGGGTGAGTGAGGGTGAGGGTGAGTGAGGGTGAGGGGTTGAGGGTGAGTGAGGGTGAGTGAGAGTGAGGGTGAGTGAGGGGTTGAGGGTGAGGGGTTGAGGGTGAGGGGTTGAGGGTGAGTGAGGGTGAGGGGTTGAGGGTGAGTGAGGGTGAGGGGTTGAGGGTGAGTGAGGGTGAGGGTGGGTGAGGGGTTGAGGGTGAGTGAGGGTGAGGGTGAGTGAGGGTGAGGGGTTGAGGGTGAGTGAGGGTGAGGGTGAGTGAGGGTGAGGGTGAGTGAGGGTGAGGGTGAGGGGTTGAGGGTGAGTGAGGGTGAGGGGTTGAGGGTGAGTGAGGGTGAGGGGTTGAGGGTGAGTGAGGGTGAGTGAGGGTGAGGGGGTGAGGGTGAGTGAGGGTGAGGGTGAGTGAGGGTGAGGGTGAGTGAGGGTGGGTGAGGGTGGGTGAGGGTGAGTGAGGGTGAGTGAGGGTGAGTGAGGGTGAGTGAGGGTGAGGGTGAGGGTGAGTGAGGGTGAGTGAGGGTGAGGGGTTGAGGGTGAGTGAGGGTGAGGGGTTGAGGGAGGGTGAGGGTGAGGGGTTGAGGGTGAGTGAGGGTGCGCTTGCGCATTGACCTAAAAGCCACGGGCACAGCACCAAATCGCCACAGTTAGGTAAACTTTGTTTAAAGCCCTATAGTCTCGCTTCTCTCAATGCGCATGCGCATTGATAGGTCACGAGACCTAAAAACTAAACATATCAATCCCCAGCCCCCTCCCCCGGGCAGTAGTAAAGATCTATAAATGCATCAAGAGATCCCTATAAGAAACAGTACACACCGCCCCAAACCACTCCCTCCCCCTTTTCCCACCAATACTTTAACAAGTGCACTGCAGCTCTAGGGCATTGACCCGATGTAGCCGTATCTGAAATGTCAATAATTATATCTAAGTAAACGCTGTGCAAGAGAGCTGGTAACGTCAGGCGTGAGATTGCTCTCAAGCTACCCCGGTGGACCTGATCTCTAGAGGGGGCATCACCGATCCAGCGGCTGCTCACTTCCCAAAACATTGATACATCGGGATGGCCCTCAACCTATATATATAAATATATATATAATTGAAGGAGAGGCTAGAAGGTTAAGAAATCACCCCTACATTCCGAAGTATAAGTCTCCAAGGTACCCCAAAAATGAAATTCAAACTAATTTCTCAGGACCACTTATCATCAATTACACGGGGCCAACTTATCTGTACAGTTCAGCATTCAGAGTTCATCTCATAAAGGCTATTCATGTCCACTGCCTGGCCCTTCATCTTCCTGTGCAATATCTGGCGTTGTTTCTACAGAGTCTGGGACCACCGCCGAGTCCGAAGCTTGTAATGTTCCGTCCCGGCGGACCGTGATGCGGCCCAAGCTCATTGTTCTCTTTTGATGGTTATGGCAGGTAGGTTGTCTGTGACCTCCCAGTGAGGAAGGCGTCCCGTCGGAGCTTGTAGAAAGGACCAACCTTCTTCCCTCCGGAGCCCTAGTGTCTAACCAGTCTCTCGCCTCCTCTGCCGAGAAGAAGAACAGGGCGCGACCCTCACTTTCCACTCGTAGCTTCGCTGGGAACATAAGGCTATATTTCGAAGTTCAAATCTCATGGGTGAGTAGTGCGCTTTATAAACCCCGATTGATTGATTGATTGAAATCTCGAAGCTGCCATTTGATTGCAACGAAAGTCTTTATTTGCTCCTAAACTCCTTGCATGTAATCCGGATACACTGTAATGGAATGTCCCTCGAAGAAGAACCTTCGCCACTGCGAGAGAGCTGGGGCAAACGGTATCAGTCTCTAAAATTGAATAACTTTGCAATAATAGTACAAGGGGTGCTCCAGGTCTCCGGGGGGGGGAGGGGGGGGGGGGGGGGTCCAAGCGCTCGATGTGCCCTCTCCACATTGAAGAACTTTGATAACTGCTTAGGGGCCATTTCTCAGGTAATCCAGTCCTCCAAAAACAGGTCCACTGCGGGTCCCTCCGCTTTTTCAGGAAAACCCACAAATTGTAGATTCCCCCTTCGCGACTGCCCTTCAGAGTCCTCCGCAAGGTCGTCGAGTTTAATCACCTGATGCTTCAGTTCCACCACCGTGGCGCTAAGGTTCTTAACTTCTGCCTTTAGCGCGTAAGTATCTTTTTCTGTGACCATCACTCTGTCTGAAAGTTTCCTGAGGTCGCAACGCAGGAGATTGACACCTATGGCCACACCATCAATCTTTTCAATCATGTCGTCTCTAGTGGACTGAACGGCACGTAGAACATCCATTAACGTCGGCGTATCTTCAGTCTCGCCTTCCAGTGTACGCTTGTCCATTGCTTGGTTCCCATTGTTATCTGCAGGACCATGGGAGAGGGGCTGGGCATAATTCAGTATTTTATTTTACTTTGATTTCACTGGTTTATCTTTCCCCATCGTGCCCAGTAAATGATATGGGAAGACTCCCTGTATGACGCTTCCTGTCGGGGGTACAACTAAAGCGGTCCTCCGTTGATCCACTGTCTTGCCAAAAATACAATTCTTCCACCTCTCTTTGCAGTTTTTTTGTCCCTTGCAGGGTTCCAATCCCATCCTTGGCGTCTCACTATGAAATTAAACCCTCTCACCCAGCCAGCCTTTTGAGTCTCTGCCCAGCCGCTCCTTTCAAACAGATGTGGGATTGTGAGTAAGTCTCCCAGGAGGGAGCTCCCTCTCACTCTCCAGCAAATAACATAACATAACATAACACGTGGTGCACGTGCACCCAGGCAACGGGGCATCTTGGCGCTGAAATAACAGATGTATATTGTTACCCAACTCAATGGTACTCATTTTATCGACTTCAAATGGATGAAATGCTGAGTGGACCCGCCGGGATTTGAACCTGTGACCATGAGTTCGAACACAGGCCCCTGGATGTATTAGTCCACTGAGCCACCAGATCCGGCAAATCTGAGGACACGGGCCCCTTCCTCTAAGCTGCTGCCCCTCTCACCAGAACTATCCACTTGATGGGTCTCTCAGCGTGGGCTCCATTCTCCACTCCACAGGGGTGCACCTACTTCGCTGATCCCCAGCATCTCAGTAGCCTCCCAATAGGTGGAGACGGCTGTCTTTTGGTCGGAGCCGGTCAGACTCACTCGGGGTCCTCCGCAGTCGTGCACACCCTTAGCTGCTCACCTTCAGGCACTCATCCCCAGCGCGATCCACATTTCATGGGGGGACGCCATACAGCTGCGCCACCTCAGAGGGGGTCCCAATACCTTCCAGTCCCACGGTGATTACCAGCAATGATGTTGGCCCATATGTTGGCTCGGGATCGCGCCACCTCAGTTGTCCGGTCAACCTTCCACTCGGTACTACCCACCGGGTCCTTCACATTTTGTCTGGGGCCAGAATCAGTTGCCCCCTCTTCAAACAGGTAACGGGAAAGACTCAGGACTGGTGTTTCCGCCGATTTCCTCAAGCCGAATCCAAGATGGCGCTGGCATCATCACCCCCGCGGCAGGACTTCTCTTTCGTTTCAGGGAAACATTCACCCCGACTTCTCAAACCTCTTGCCGCACAAAATCTCACGGGTCCCTGGAGACCATATTATGCTATTTATTTTATTTATTTATTATAGAGTTTTGTATAGCGCGAACAAGACCCGTGGGTATCAGAGCGCTTACCAGTATGAGGTCGGTTATAGTTCACATAGATAGTAACATTTCTAAAATAGTCCACAAATGAGGTAGATACTTGTGTGAAATACTGAGGTAGAACCTTATATGCCATTGTGGGTTGGGAGTATATACAAATTTACATAGCATGGGCGTCTACATAAAGAGTTAGCTTAGTAAATAGGATAAATTGTATATGGGTCACTCGTTGAATAACTATGAGGTAGGTAGTTATAATACATATCGGAGGTAGATTAGGTAAATAAGCGTATACATAATAGCAGGATGTACTAGGAGGATATAACCTATGTGTTTAAGTATCAGCACTAGGTACAAGTAAGGATACAGCTAGGTCTCGGGAGAGACACCTGATCCGAGTCAGTGTTCTGCATTATCTTTGGTCAAGTCCGCATCTTTCCTTTATAGTCACGTTGATGCTGTGAATTAGGATGAACAATAGTTCCAGTCAGAGGTCATCAGCCTCCACTATGTAGGTATTTACTCATCAAGATGCTTTTCACTTCCTTCTTAAATGTTCCTGTATTCCGAATCTTCCTAATGTTTGGAGGTAATGAGTTCCAGATTCTGGGGGCTGCGCCCGAGAATGCTCGATCGTACGTTTGTTTCTTCCAAAAAGAGGCTGGTCGCAGCAGCAGTTCCTTGGCACTCCTGGCTGGTCTCTTTCCCCCTGATATCTCAATTTTCCCTGCTAGGTAACTGGGGGTGTTGTAGTGGAGCACTTTATGGGTGATACATGCTATTTTTAATTGAATTCTTGCTTCATATGGTAGCCAGTTTAGTGCTTTCAGATGGGGAGAAATATGATCAAATTTCCTCAATCCAGTGATAAGTCTTGCCGCTGCGTTGAGACATGCTTTTAGCGGTGCAGTGGACAATTTTGGTAGACCAGCCAAGGTGGAGCACCCATACTCAATTCTTGAAACAACTAAAGATTGGACTGCCAGTTTAAGATCCGCCTCTGATATGTATGGTTTCAGTTTCCTCAGGTAGTTCAGGTGGAAACGCGCATTTCTAGCCATTGACTTAATGTGGGCTTGCATGTCGAGGTTCTCATCTAAAGTGATTCCTAGCGATTTCGCTGAGTTGACTAGGGTTGGGGTGCAGTTTAGCGCAGTCACCAGCTTGGTCCATTCCTTCATTTCTGTGTGGTTTCTTGGTGGTGCGATTAGTAGGAACTCAGTTTTGCTTGCATTCAGCTTCAGATGATTGGTTGTTAGCCATTCCAATGTCATTTTTAATGTCTCGTTCATTCGTTCAATGTCTTCGAAGGACACGATCTTTATGTATATTTGCGTGTCTTCCACGTACATGTGATAGGATATCTGTGAATTGCGGAGGATTTCTGTAAGAGGTTCAACATACAAGTTAAATAGATCTGGGGATAAGGTCGATCCTTGAGGAACTCCGATAGAGTTAGGGCATGGTAGTGATAGTGCTTGGTTGACCAGGAATCTTTGTGTTCGGTTATGCAGGAATGATTCAAACCATTTCAACACATTTCCAGATATTCCCATCCTCTCTTGCAGCCTGGTCAGTAATGCTTCGTGATTTACAGTGTCAAACGCGGAAGATAGGTCCAGGAGAATCAGTAGGCATGCCTGGTTTTGATCTAGAGCATGTAGGGCGTCGTCAACGATATGGAGGATCGATGTTTCTGTACTATGGCCAGCTCTGAAACCTGATTGGTAATCGTCCAGCAGGGAAAAGTTGGTAATGTGTTGACTCAGTTGGCCTTGCACGCATTTCTCAATTAGTTTGGCGAGTAGAGGGATGTTGGTCACTGGACGGAAATTATTCGGATCTGTTGCATCCGCTGTCGGTTTTTTGATTATGGGTACGACTTGTCCTGTTTTCAGGCAATGCGGGAGGATCCCTTGTGTCAGAGATGCATTTATAATTTTGGTCCAGATTGGTACCACAACATGACTGATTTCTTTTAGGCATTTCGCCGGTAGCGGGTCTTGATAGTGGTTGTTAGGTTTGATATCAGAGAGCGTTTTGGCGACGGTATTCTGGTCATATAAATCGAAGGTGTCCCAATGTGCCTTATTTTTGGCCTCCTTACAGTTTGTTTTCAGGCTGGTATCTTTTGTCGATACTGGTTGAGAGGGTAGGTTGTCTGCAGCGCTCTTGAGCTCTTTCTCAAGAGTTTTGGCCTTCTCTGTGAAAAATGATGAGAATTCTTCGCAGTCAAGTAGTATATTTGTGTTCTCTTGGGCAGATTTTGCTAGTTTATTTGATTGTTGCTTTAAGATTTCGAATAGTTTCCTCGGTCTGTTTTTGGCATTGTCAAGTTCTGATCTTATAAATTCTTTTTTGGAGTTGATGACCTTTTTGTTATATTGGTTCCTGATATTCCTGAGAGCTTTCAACTCTGGAGACGATGGGTGTTGTCTCCATTTTCTTTCGGCCATTCTCAGTTTTCGTCTTTCTTCGTTTAGCAGTCCATTAAACCATGGATTTTTTATCTTCTCTGTGGTTCTTTTCAATTTTAGCGGCATGGTGTTATTGATAATTTTCTTTTCCCTATTGACGTAGTGTAGTGGTCTGTTAGATCGTTTACCTTCTGCAAGTTGCTGGGTGGCTGTAGGTCTCTCTCACAGCATTGTACTAGTAACTCACTATTCTTCTCTTTAGTCTCTCGAATCCATCTTTTGTGCCTGGTGAGTTGAGATGTCTTGCTTTTTTTCAAAGTGGGAATCACAAATGTTATGGCATGATGGTCAGACCAGTCACACGGGTCTATTGAGAGGATTGATGTGTCTTCATTTCTAGATATAATCCAGTCTAACGTTGCACCTTTCACATGTGTAGGTTGTGTGCATACTTGAGTGAGGTTTAGTTCCAGGAGGAAGCCCTTGAGCGCGTTGACCAGTTTGTCATTGCAGTCATCCCAGTGTAGATTGAGATCGCCAAGGAAAATGTTATTGCCGTCAGGGTTAGAGTTGGCCGTTATGATCTCCATTAACTGATCAATGAACCTGGCGTTATCTCCTGGTGGGTGGTAAAGCGCGTGTAAGTTGCATCTTTGGTTGTCTGTTGATCTTATATTAAGACCTAGATATTCGCACGATTCTATAGGGTCGGAATGCAATTGGTTGATCTCAATATCCGATCGGTAGATGCAGGCCAGACCTCCTCCTATCTTTTTCGGTCTGTCCAGTCTTATAATGTTGTACCGAGGTGGTACTAAGAGATCCATGTATGGAGATGATGATTCCGAGAGCCATGTTTCTGTAAGAATGGCTAAATCAATTTCCTTGTTGGTGATGAGATCTGCTATATCTGATGCATGTTTGGTTGCAGAACGGACGTTGTGTAGAAGGTATTTCATAGGTTTGCCTGAGATTCTGGAGTTTGGGTCATTCATTTCGGCAGTTAGCTTAATTTGTTGTAAATTATTAAGGTCGGTGTTAGACCCGGCTTCCTGGGCACCAGGGCACTCAGGGGTAACTGCGCTCCAATCGCATCAACTGGAGTGTTCCCTCACTGATGTCCTGGGGCCTCAGTACTAAAGGACCCAAAACTGGATAACCAAGTACTCCTCTCCAGCACTTGACTCTCTCAGGGTAGCGAGACAGAGCAGTCCAAGGCTTACTCAAGGAGGTGAGGTGGGGTTAGACATTCAGATTACAGTGTAAACCGTACCACCATCTGATAAACTCAATGTCCAGTCAGTGCTTTACTTTTTATAAAAGAAAAGTACTTTAATACACATAAGATAATTATTCTACACATAAAACTAGGATAAACAGTGAAAACCAGAAGTCTCTACAACCCTCTGGGGCAGAGTTCTGACCCCGAACAGTATTATAGCGCCTAGACGCCAAGCACTATAAAAACACAGTTAACATGAAAACACACAGTAAGCATTGCATATTACAGATCATGTTACACAGGGCTGTTCTCATTCACTAGAGCCTTGATACCAAACTTTGTATTGAAAGGATATAGTTTCAGCATATGATGCAAAGTCAAATGGTCGTGATCAGCCCAATAACCCCCCACCCAAAGCAACAGAAGTGCCCTCCCATTGTGAGTGAGGACACTGCTCTAGAGGTGTCAGGGATCTGATCAGAGGTGCCGGATGTCTTGGCACAGTTTACTGGAGTCCCACTAGTCCAGTAGCCACTGGCTAGCTGAAGAAGGGTAGTGGCTGGGCAGAGTGCCAGTTCACCCTGATACCCTCAGAGTTCACAAAAAGAAAGGTGGGGTCTGCTTCACTGGCCTCTCTTCCCAGTTAATGCTTGTACAGGCTCCCACAGCGCAAGGGAGGAGCCTAGAGGGGATTTGATCTCACCTTCAAAGACTAGAATCAAGCATCCTCCTCTCTCTCTGGATCTCGTCCTGTGCTGCAAGCTTCTTTCCACCAGCCTCTGTGATGTGCTGTAAGCTTCCTCTCGAATGTGGTATGGGTCACGCACTCCTCTTTGTATCAACCTGTTAGGTTGTGGTGTGCTTCGAGGATATCACCCCCTGACAAGAAGGTGTAGTAATCAAGTTTGGTCTGTGGTACCTAAGGTAAGTACCAACTCCATGATTATTAATTTTTGACTCTATTCAAATAAGCACGTTGATTATTTTAATAGAATGATTCAGCACAATGATAATTATGCAACTCTCCATCATGGGTTGAGCACCTTAGTTTATTGTTATAATTTTTATGTAAATTGGTTGAATGTACCTCGGGGTACAATTCTTAGACGATGTCATTGTCTTTGTAGGATTCCCCTGACGAAGGACTGAGGTCCGAAATGCATCGGGAGGGAAATTGTGAAAATGTTTAAATGCAACAATTGGATTGGATACATAAATGTCAGGTCTCTCGTGAAGCACCATGCGGAGGTCCACACCCTTATACTCGACGAAAACCCTGACATCCTGTTTATATGCGAAACCTGGCTTCATGACGACCAGACTAGCATTTTAAACCTCACATTGCCTAACGGGTTTTCCATTAAACTGGTTAACAGAGACTCTAGGGGCGGGGGTATAGCCGTTATATACCGAACTATATATAACTGCTCCTTCACGAAGGAAGACATATGGGGCTGCGAATGTGCTCGATTTAAGATCTCCATTTGCCCCCAATTCTCCCTCTCTGGTCTGTACATCTACCGACCACCTGGCCCATCTGCCAGATTCATTGACGAACTTCTTGATACATCCCACACGTTGGCAGTCTCCTCCCCCAACTTCACCATATTGGGAGATCTTAATCTCCACTTTGACTCCGTGACTGAAACGACCATTAAAAATCTGTTGGCCGACCTTACGGCCCTGCAACTAAACTCCCTGGTCCATTCCCCCACTCACACTGCTGGGCACATACTAGATCCCATTTTTTCCAACATTTTGGAAGCTAGTGCTGAGTCCCCTGAACCTATGGGTTGGACCGACCATTTTCTCGTCAAACTTATCATTATGGCAAAAAAACTGCCCACCAAAGTTGCAGCTAATCCCTGCCACAAACGACCATGGCACAAACTTTCTTCTGTAGACCTCATTAAAAAGCTAGGAGATTTCCATCCCCCTGACGACAACAGAGACATTAATACAGCTTACGCTGCTTTTCAGGACTGGATTGTTACAGGGCTTGATGCCTTAATCCCGGCCAAGTGGACTAAAACTCGCAGCTCCCCCACCAATCCGTGGTACAATGAAACGCTCAAAACCTTACGGAAGGATTGCAAGAAAGCTGAGCGCAAATGGAGAAAAAACTACCTAGACAGTGATAAAGCCCTTTACTTGTCTAAACTCCGCACATATCACAGGGCAATACGTACCACCCGTGCCTCCTTTTATGCAAAGGAAATTAAACTAAGCACCAACCCCACCAAAACGATCTTTAAATTAGTTCAAAACCTACAAAAGGCCTCCAACCCGGTCTCCTGTATTACCTCCTCGAAACAGTGTGAAGACCTTGCCACCTTTTTCACTGAGAAAGTGAGGAAAATTTATACGTCCTTCCCCCAAGATGAGCCTGTGCCCATTAACACTTCCAAATCTGTGACGTACACGTCGAAACTGTCAAAAATACCTGACATACCCCTCGACGACCTTGCTAAACTTTGCAGGCAGGTTAAGTCTGGTTCCCCCATTGACCCCATGAGACCAGCTAAATTCTTGGATGCACTGGACTTTTTCCTTCCCTCGCTTTCTAACCTACTCAATCTCTCCTTTTCCACAGCTGTGGTCCCCACCTGCTGGAAATCAGCTTGGGTTTCCCCCATTATTAAAAAACCCACACTAGATCCCACTAAACCAGAAAATTACAGACCCATCTCGCTGCTCCCCCGGACGTCCAAATTGGCTGAAGCCCACGTTAACAAAGTGCTATCCCACCACATGTTGCTAAATCACGTCCTGGACCCCTCTCAAAATGGCTTCAGGCCAGGACACAGCACTGAGTCAGCCCTGCTGACCACCACGGAACACCTTCGAGGCATCCTGGACGCTGGTCAAAGTGCCGCGCTGATCCTGCTGGATCTCAGCGCGGCCTTTGACACGGTCTCACACAACATCTTGCTGAATCGACTTGAGGCCATAGGGATTAACGAACTCGCCCTTGACTGGTTCCGGTCCTTTCTTAAGGACAGATCCTTTCAAGTTTCAGCCCCTCCCCACATCTCCCAACCCCATCCCATCGACCAAGGAGTCCCTCAGGGATCGGCGCTTAGCCCATCTCTTTTTAATCTGTACGTCCAGCCTCTTGCTGCAGTGGCTAGAGAGTGGGACCTTACGCTTGTGTCGTACGCCGACGATACACAGCTGGTCATCTCACTCACTGAAGGCCCTTCTACCTCGGCCACCAAATTCAGGAATGGGCTAGCGGCAGTTGCACAGTGGATGACACGCAACTGCCTGCAGCTGAACGCCGGGAAAACGGAGGTGCTTTTCCTTGGCAAGAATCCCAGCTACTGGAGCGATCACTGGTGGCCCTCCTCGCTTGGCCCTACCCCTGTGCCAAAAGAGGTCGTGAAGAACCTAGGTGTCTGGCTTGACTCTTCTCTCAACTATCAGTCCCACACAAAGAAATTGGCAGCAACGTGTGTGGGTCTAATGAGGAGTCTTAACCCGATACTCGGGTTCTTCGACCCCAGTACCCGCCAACTCATTATCCAAGCCATGATACTTGCCCGGCTGGACTATGCCAATGTGCTATTCCTGGGGGCAAATAAAGCAGAATTAGCGCGGCTGCAACGCATTCAGAACTCGGCCGCCAGAGCGGTGGTTGGCCTCCCACGAAGGTGCTCTGCCAGAGCTACCATCCGTAACCTGCATTGGCTGCCAATTGAATCTCGAATTCACTTTAAAACTCTTACCACCGCATTTAAAATTCTGAATTCTGACTGCCCTGAACTCCTACGCCCGCTCCTTGTACCCTATACCCCTCAGCGTAACTTACGCTCACTGGGACAACACCTCGTGTCGATCCCACGATTCAAGCTCTGTAGAATGGGTGGGCGTTCCTTCAAAGTCTTGGGGGCTAGACTCTGGAACTCATTACCCCTACATATCCGCACTTTAACCAACTTGACTGCCTTTCGGAAATCACTAAAAACTCATCTCTTTTCCCTCATCTAGTTCTCTGTGGCCATCCCCCTCTCCCCTCAGGTACTGGTTAGGTCAGCGCCGGGACGCTCCGTTGCTGGGGCAGCTGTTTGCGCTTTAACAATCATATAACATAACATAACATAACATAATTCATTTGAATAAGATTGGACAATCGATGTAATTCAGTACATGTGAATTAAACATGGACAGCGCTTCTATACAACTCTGGCTGAAAGAGTGAATTTTCCATTTTAAGGTTGTGCTCAAGGAGTTGGTACTTACCTTAGGTACCACAGACCGAACTTAGTAAGCTTCCTCTCCACACTGGGTGATGTGCCGCAAGCTTCCTTCCCACACTGGGCAGCTGTCTGTAATTTCCTTGGTCCAAAGCGAACGCTCATCCAAGCCTCACAAACAGCTGGTCCTTAATGACCTTCCTTCCAGACCGCAGTGAACAGAGTCTTATCATCTGTCTTCACACCAGCGGGGTCCGTGCCTGGCTATCTTCTCTCTCATAGCCCAGTCTTTGAACAACAGCTGACCACTCAGGCCAGACTTTTATCACCTCTGATTGATAGGCTCATCCAATCCGAGGGTCTGCTACTTTTTACACCTCCAATCACAGACCATTCACCGCGTGTTCAATGCATGGGTAAAGCATGTAGCAGGTCGTGTTCTGGTATCAGGCTGCGCAACCCTCTAGAGAGGAATTTTAATTAACTCCAGCCCAGGAGGCCCTGACAAGTGAGGGAGGGTACTATCCACACAGTTAGTGCAGCTAAACCCAGATAAGAGCTGAGGGTCTCCCCCAGCCCACCAGGCCTTTCCAAGGAAATAGGGAGGGAGACGGGGGAGCTGGGATGTCCAGCAGGACAGCTCGCATTCCTCACACTGGCTCAAATCACCATTCTTCCCCTGCACACCCACGGGCTCTCAAACACACATCAGCCAGACAACAGGCCCACAGGCATGGCAAACTGCACAGACTTGGTCAGGAGGGTGCCTAGGGACTCACCCCTCCTGACTATAGATTTATTGCTGCCACCACTGTCAGTCTACCACAGCCATAATAGAGAGGGCAGTAGCCACTCTCTGAAAAATAGGGGTGCACTAGGCATGCCCCCTCGACCTCAGAGCCCAGCTCTAGGGTCTCAATCCAGGTAAACAGGGAGACCCTCAGTGGACATGTATGATTGTCATGCTCACTGAGGTAGGGATCTAGAAACTATACAGTAGCTTTTTGAGTGACTTGCCTGGAGATTAGCATAAGGCAGGGGAAGCACTCTCTCCAGAGACATGCAGGAGACTTCCCGTCCCAACAGTCGGCTTTTCTTTCATTCCGTCTAATTGATCTATTGGGATCGGTCAGTACTGTATTGATTCTCTCCCCTCTCTTGCAGTTAGGTTGTTCATATGATCGGAGCAGGGCAAGGGTCTCCTCCTTCGACCATGCGTTTGTCCTTGCTGGTCTATTGTGCCTGTGTGGTAGAGGCATGGCCGTCTCGTTGCTTTTTCTGTTTGCGTAGTGAACCAGATTTTGGATGTGTGAGATCTTGGATTGAGTGACTGCCATCATTTCCAGTATTTCTTGTCGAGTATTACGTATGTCATGTGCCATTTTGCCAATTAGATTCTGGATCTTTTTGATGTCTTTCTGGTTTTGAAGAGATCTCTTAGGGGTGAGAAGCCTTTCTGTCCAGGATTTGCATTTAGCTTTCTTATGTTTCTGAACAGATCTTTTGACCGCAGCCCCTTTCTTTTTATCTTTGGTAAGATTGTCAATGGCTGTGGTATGAGTTGTGTTGTCTGCATTTTGTGATGTAGGATTTGTCTTTGTGGGTGAGGTTCTCTCTTTCTCCTGTGTGGTAACAGAACGAAGTAGGGGGTCGTCGATGATATCTTCTACTTTATTAATTTCCTGGCTATCGTTGACGTGTTCATTCGCAGGAGATGTCTGCGTTAAGTGCCGTGGCTCATGTTTAGGAGGTGACGTCTTTTCCTCCCTTAGGGATAGGTCTCGCTCGTTGATTATATGTCTTGTAACCTTTTTAGGTCTTTCTGACTTCTTCTTGGATGTCGTCTCTCTAGTCACTTCTCTGTCTCCTGTTCTTGTGGCTTGCTCCCGTTGTTCTTCATTTCTTAGGTCGATTCTGTCTTCTGGTGGGGTCTGGTTTAGTTGATATCTTGAACCTTCTGATGACGTCTCTTCATTCGAGAGCGGCGACGGTTCTTGTCTTAGGGGTTGGTTCTTTACTCTTTTCGCATATCTTGAGGGCCTCTCTTTCCTTTCTGTCTCGTTTTCAGATGTTGGCACTTCTAATTCTATATCCATATTATCTCCTACCCTTGTGGCTTGGATCTGTTGTCCTCCGATTTGATTGCCATCTCTGTGGATAGTATTATCATTGTCAGAGGTGCCTTCTTGTGTGGTCTGGTGTTGTTGACCTCTTGTGCCCTCAAGAGCTTCCTTTAAGGACGGAAATATCTTGTCGAATTTGTTTAGCTCGCTGTCGGCTGCCTGAACCAGCACTATTCCGGTTTTATATATGGTGATGCATAGTTCCGCTTTGCATCTTTTTGACGGTGCGATCATCATTTTAGTTCCATGTGGGATATTTTTTACATTTTCAATAACAAAAGAGAGAGCGAGGGAACATTTTCTATGTGAGTTGGGAACTCCTGGTCCCCGGCATTAGTTCCAAAAACAATGGAGGAGTATCCACTCAGAAACAGAGAGAAAAAAGTTTCTCTGGACATGGGCTTATGTGCTCAATTCAGCACAATGTGCCCCAACCTGTTTAGGGATAATGCATATCCTTGTAGAAGACCCCTCACTCACCAACCTGGTTAGTGACATGCTTCATCATCGGGGTCCCACCCCATAGGCCGAGTGCCTATAGGGTGTGCTGCGACACCTGACTACAGTGGAGCTGGTTAATTTTCTTTTATGTGTTCAGGGCGATCAAACAAGTGAGTTTAAAAAGGGCCAACACTACTCACTGCAAGTATTTTATTCTTGAGTGCTTGAACCCTAGTTAAAAAATGTGTAACACCTATGCCTAATTAGGTAGACTTTGGTGTTAAGACTAGTGTTTGATAAAAATAGCTAAGTGTGCTATGTGAGGTGTGATAAATGCTATTGATTAAAAAGGTCTACATGTTTCAACCATTGTATTTATTCATTGGTTTTCGTCAGGACCGTGATATTGAACTGGGTGGTCCACACACGCTAAGGTGCATCCTGCCCTAGTCCAAGTTGGAGTGCACAAATTGTGAACTCGTGTAAAAATTAGTGCGTTTCCTTTAATCAAAGAAAAACGCTTCCTTGCGGTGTTGCCGCTTCATGGGCACCAGCACTTCCAAGACGGCAAGAGTCCGTCTCTTGCAGCTTCTGATCATCAGGCGGTAAACCTACTTGGTTCCGGCTGGCGGTGCCCCGAGGAGTGGCCGGTGCACTTTGATTAAAGGAAACGCACAAATTTTTACACGAGTTCACAATTTGTGCACTCCAACTTGGACTAGGGCAGGACGCACCTTAGCGTGTGTGGACCACCCAGTTCAATATCACGGTCCTGACGAAAACCAATGAATAAATACAATGGTTGAAACATGTAGACCTTTTTAATCAATAGCATTTATCACACCTCACATAGCACACTTAGCTATTTTTATCAAACACTAGTCTTAACACCAAAGTCTACCTAATTAGGCATAGGTGTTACACATTTTTTAACTAGGGTTCAAGCACTCAAGAATAAAATACTTGCAGTGAGTAGTGTTGGCCCTTTTTAAACTCACTTGTTTGATCGCCCTGAACACATAAAAGAAAATTAACCAGCTCCACTGTAGTCAGGTGTCGCAGCACACCCTATAGGCACTCGGCCTATGGGGTGGGACCCCGATGATGAAGCATGTCACCAACCAGGTTGGTGAGTGAGGGGTCTTCTACAAGGATATGCATTATCCCTAAACAGGTTGGGGCACATTGTGCTGGATATTTTTTACAGCCTTAGTGTTAAGCAGTCTTGTAAAGGCATTGCGCCATTTAGCTGTTTTATTCGTGAAGAATATCAGATCGTTCATAACAGTGCCTCTATCTATGCTAAGGTAGGGGTCAGATATCAGCATGTCTGGGTTGCTTCTCAGGAAGTTATGTTTGTATTTTTTTGCTGCATTTTTGGATATGTTAGTTGGATATTTTATGGTCTGGGCATTCCGGCCATTAGACTCTGTAAAACTTCCGTCCATGTTGGTTCCTCTTCGTTTGTCTTGAGTATGCTATTCTCTGAAGGCTACGTGAATTCCTTCCAGTTGGTGTTGCATTTCTCTTACCTACGTTAATAGGAGCAGTATTTGTCGTTTCGTTTCCTATTAAGACACTAGTATTCTGTAAGTAGACCAATATTGATGTACTAGTAGTAGGTAGTCATGGTGATTGTGATATTCCATAATAAATTCCAGTTGTATTTTATTTCCATTAGTTTGCTCAATATACCTTAGAGTATGCTCTTGGCATATTGTGTTAAGCAACAGGCTACATTCCAAGATGTCTGCCGTATTTGGGTGCTCTTCCGAGTCCTACACCCTGACTTACTTTCTCCTCCGGTCTTAGTCCCTTTTTTCTTTCTCTCTCTTTAAGGGTTGGTGGGTTAAATTGGGTCAGGGATGGCTCCTTCTTTCCTGTTTCAGGAGAAACTTGCTAGTCCTCCTTCTCTGTTTTTAGCTTTCCCTGCCTCAAGAGAGATTTGTTGGTCCTCCTTCACTGTCTCTGCTTTCCATTTACATCGACATTTGTCTTAGGCGGCCGCCATTTTAAGGTCAGGAGCGCCGGTTTTAGGGATTTCTTTCTACTTCATTAAAGGACTGCTGCATGTTATGCGCACTGAGTCCGCTCCCTCCAGACCTGATATTGATCCGTGATCATCGGGCGCCTGTCACGTTGTGTGCCTTCCCCCGGCTCAGTTGCTGCCCCCCCGTCTCTGCTCGAGGCTGCCTCTGGGCTCCGTGGTGTCCTCACGGTCCGGATGGTCGTCGCCTCACTCCCGGGGTCAGCTCTCTCACGCGACTTGCGTGTTGCGTGTTACCGCAGGTTTTTGGATTCAGGATGCAGTAGGATAACATTTTGCACAGGCCGTCACTCGTAGCTCTTCTCGAGTGCGTCTAAGTGGCCATGCCTCCAGGCCACGCCCCCCTCTTGACATGAAACTCTGGGTGGCTTTTAAAAGGACTCTGAAAGCAGAAATCTCTAAAGGAAACCGGCACAAGCAAGATATAGCCTCCTTTGACGCACTAGGCATGCCAGCCCCACCAGTGTCCTTTTCACCGGACAGCCTCAACCTGCGCTTACTTCTTTGGCTACAAGGATTGTGACAGTTTCTGTGATCCTCAGCACTCCACCAGTGTCCGTTTTACTGGACAGCCCCAGCCTGCGTATACTTCATCTGCTACAAGGATTGAGTATTTCTGCTACTGTGATGCCTTGTGTGATCTTGACCACTTGTCAACGAACAGTCCAGCCTGGACATGCTTCATGGGTTTTTTTAATTTGCTTTTCCAAGTGGATAGCTTGTGAGATCCTGAGCCCTTTCTTTGCTCTTCACCAGTCTTTCGCACACTGCCCTACCCCAGCACAACCATGGAGCACAAGCGTGGTGTGCCCACAAGGAAATGCTGAAACAGCGACACAAGTATGTCCACACTTCCTCTTTGTGCCTTCTATGTTGACTTGGACAGTTTGGGATTTTATGAACGTGTTCTTTATGAACATCTCTTTTGTTGTGAGATATTGGGGTTTGCTGCCCAAAGCTGTTTTCTCAGCATGTGTTTTATTGCAGAGCTTTACACAGTTTTATGAGGGCAACCTTATTATTGTTGGTATGCACCTTATTACACTGGCGACGATTGGTGGTGTGACGAACCGACGTTGGTAGTGGTCTACAACCTCAACAACAAGAAGATTTCGGAGAATAAGGATAACTTTAAAATGGTACCTGGCGGAGAAAAACAGCTTGGGGTGTAGCAAGCACGGCGGTGAGCGGGAAGTGAAGTTTGACGCTTGGGAACAGAGAGGCGGTGGCGCTTCGCACAGTTCGAGCAGCGGATGTGCTTCAGGGTGAAACGCATGAAGCCCGTCTGCGTTCCACTGCCGTGAGTTAAAAAAAAAACAAGCTGTATGCTCCCTAGAAATTTTTTTAAATGTTGAAAGGCGTGTCCAATTGCCTACAGAAATAGAACCGAGTGCGTGTGATGTTAAGTGGCGGCCATCTTAAGTGTGAAAAAACGGATCGAGAATAACTTGAATATCATTGGAAGGTTAAGTCGAATGTATTTAAAACGTCACTCGAGGGCAATTTTTGGTACGGTGCAGGCATTTTAAGAATGGAGAACAGAAGAAAAGGAAATAAGCTCTTTTGAAAAGCGTGGATGTGGTAACAAAGACACTGTCGTCTGGAGTCAGACTTTAAAAAGAGAAGGAAGAAGCTGTTTCATTAAGAAAGGAATGTCATTCTACTTGGACATGGAAAAGAGAGGATATCATTAGTGAAGTATTTAGAAGTTGCAAACAGTTGGAGATTTCGCAAAAGAAAAAGAGTTTGTGCTTACAGTGACAAGCACACCAAAAATTATTTATTTTTTGTTATGTCTGTTTTGTAATGTATAAAGACTTAATTATAACACATTAATGTAAAGTGAAGTTACAGTGTTAAATGAAATGCGTTCAAAATAGGTACACTCTGTTAGATGAAGTAAAGTTTTAGTGGATCAACTTAGTTAAGATAAGTGAGGTACTATAAATACTTCATACAGTGGTGAAGATAAGTAGAAAGGGTGTGTGAGTATGCAGAATGTAACATCGCCACCAATTTTTCTTTCTGATCCTGGTGATCCACCAATTAGATGGAAAAAGTGGAAACAAATGTTTGAGAACTACGCAAGGGTCTGTGGCACAAATCTAAGTGCGGAAAGGAAACATGCTCTCTTGATGCATTGTATTGGAGGAGAAGGGCAGGAAGTTTTAGAAAATGTACCTACATTAAGTCAGGCTGAACAAGGGGGACTTAATGAGTATGAAATTTGTATAAAACAATTAGACTTACATTTTTTACCAAAAGTAAGCACTATAATGGAGGGATATTATTTTGGACTGAGAGAGCAGGGAAAGGAAGAAACGGTTGAACAGTTTGTAACTGTTTTAAGAAAATTCGCTTCTAGCTGTAAGTTTGGTGAGTTAACTGAAGAGAGGATACGAGATCAATTTGTGTTGAGATGTACCAATGACAAAATAAGAGAGGAACTTTGGATGAAGGATGAACCACCTTTGGATGAAGTGATGATTATTGCTAAGCGGGTGTAACACATGCTTAAATGTGTGGGAGAGTTGAGCAAAGTTGGGAAAAATGTGTGCACTAACGAAAAGATAGAGGAAGTACAAGTTCAAGTTCAAGAAGTGAAGAATCTAGAGGAGAAAAAGAAGAAAGATTCTGTTGATACGAAAGCTGGCGTTAGTGACAGTCAAGCAGGCAAAGCAGTGTTAGAAAAGAAAAGTGGGGGTACTTTTCAAGGCAATTGCTACAGATGTGGAAGATTGGGACATATGGCTAATGATAAAAATTGTCCAATTTTAAAAGTTGTCTGCAATGTGTGTGGGAAGAAAGGTCATTTGGGAAAGAATTGTCGTCTAAGATTTAGAAGAGACACTAGAGTTGAAACTAAAGAAGTTACATTAGAAATTAATGATGGCATCATAGATCATCCCTCTGACTGGGTTAGTGTAGTCGGTGTTAAGATTAAGATGAAGTTTGATTCATGTTCACACTTAACATTTGTTTCAAAAGAAGATTATTTAAAACATTTTAAAGGGAAATTTGTATTAACAAAATCAGATGTGAAACCAACTGGTTATGGAAAAAATCCAATCAAAATGTTAGGTTACTTCACGGAGAATATTGAATCCAATGAGAGATTTGTTGTAGGGAAAATTTATGTGGCGGAAAAAGGTGATAGCTTAATAAGCTGGTCGCATCAAGCTAATTTGGGTGTAGTGCTCAATCCGAATGCAAATCCGTCAATTCAAGTGCAATCTGTAGATGATGACAGTGAAGAAGTGGTGGAAAACTTTAAGGAGTTGTTCAGTGAAAAACGTGGATGTTTGAGAGGTTACAAACACAAAATCAAGTTGAAAATTGGTGCAATTCCTGTTGCAGCAAAAGTTGGCGTGTGCCAATTTGCATGCTAGATGCTGTAAAGAAAGAAATTGATAGATTATTACAAACTGGGGTGATTGAAGCAGTGGAAGCGACTGAATGGTTGGCCCCCATTGTTGTTGCGAGAAAACCCAATAATGAGATTCGTCTCTGTGTGGACCTTCGTGCTTTGAATAAGGAGGTAATTGTTGATAAATTTCCTCTTCCAAACATAGAAGAGTTAGTTGCAACTTTGGATGGTGCATGTTACTTTACGACGTTGGATATGGCTTCGGCATATCATCAGGTTCCATTGTCTTTTGAATCACAAGAGTTGAGGGCTTTCATAACTCCTTTCGGTTCCTACAAATTTAAAAGAATGCCGTTTGGCCTAATTTCTGCAGCCTCGGTGTTTCAGCGGATTATGAATGACTTGTTTAAGGGTATAAATGGCGTGAAATGTTATCAGGATGATGTGTTAATTTGTTGTAGTACTAAGGAAGAACATGATAGTAGATTGAAGTGTATGCTAGGGTGAATGTTAAAAGCAGGGCTATCTCTTAGACGTGACAAATGTAAGTTTGGAGTGACAGAACTGGATTATTTAGGTCATCATATTTCTGGTTTTGGTGTGAGACCCAAAGAGGATTTGGTTAGAACAATTGAAGAGCTTAAGGAACCTTGTTCAAACGAGAAACTCTCGTCATTTTCGGGCATGGCGGAATTTTACAATAAATTCATTAAGAACTTTGCAGACAAAACTGAGAAACTAAGAAGTTTGATGTGTAGGAAAAGTGAGTTTGTCTGGACTGATGAAGGCAATGAGGAATTTGTACAAATTAACAAGGAACTCAAACTTGCACCAAATCTGCAAACATTTAGACCTGGTGAACCTACTTTCATAGTAACAGATGCGAGTTGTAAAGGGCTTGGAGCTTTGTTGTTCCAAGTTAGGAATGGTGGAGAAAATCTCATTGCTTGTGCATCTAGGTGTTTGAAAGGCGCTGAGTTAAATTACTCGGTGATAGAGAAAGAGGCTCTTGCCATTTTCTGGGCTATTAATAAGTTTAGAAAATTTGTTTGGGGTTGTCAATTTGTAGTGAGGTCGGACCACAAACCTTTAAGAGAGATAATGGAAAAAAAAGGTCTTGATGCTGTGTCTGCAAGAATTAGGAGATGGGTAATTGCGCTTCAGGAATTTGATTTTAAGTTTGAATATATTCCTGGTAGTACTAATGTTTCCGCAGATTGTCACGTTTAGTGAATAGTGTGGAGGATTTGGAAAATGATGAGATTGTTGATGAAGGAGATGAGGAGAGTGAAGTCAGAGTTTGTGAAATCACATTGGGTGCGATAAAAGAAGATGAGTGGAAGGAAGAATTAGCTAAGGATAGTGAACTAGTTGAGGTCATGAATAATGTATCTAAGAATCTTAACGGGCGAATCAGGCAAGATTGTTGGTGGCCGGGTCTAGATTTGATGGTGGAGAGGGCTGTTCGTGACTGTGTGGCGTGCCGTCTAAGTGACAAAATACTCAAACCAAGGTGTTCACCAATGGTTTGCAGAAAATTACCGTTGTGTCCTTGGGATGAATTTGCAATAGATATTGTCGGTCCATTGCATGGTGAGCAGAGCACTCCTTATTTGTTGGTGTTGATGGACTTATATTCTCAGTGGGTGGAAGTTAGTGCTGTGCGAGAGGTTACTTCTCGTTGTGTTATAACATTTCTTGATTCATTATTTAAAAGAGAAAGTTTTCCTAAGTCATTACTTTCGGACAATGGACCACAATGTTGTTCAGTTGAGTTTGAAAATTATTCGTCAGCTTGTGGTATTGTTCACAAAAAGATATTGTTATATCATCCAGAATCTAACGGTTCCTTGGAAAGGTTAAACAAAACATTGAAAGAGGGAATTCAGTTAGCTAGAGTTAATTCTCTAGATTGGAGGGTGGAATTGCAGAATAGAATTTCTGCTTATCGCTTCACTCCTCATTTCACAACTGGGAGAACTCCTTTTGAATTGTTCAGGGGAAGATCTTCCAACACTAATTTGTGTCCAGGTTGGATGCTTATGGCTAAAGGTTTAAAAGATAACAGTATTGGGCAATGGAGAAACAAAGAATTGCAGTTACAGAGGAAAAGAAAAATTTACTATGATGGGGAGAAAAATTTTCTGGTTCCTAATTTCAAAATTGGTGACATGGTAAAAATTAGGGTTCCTGTTGGTTGTAAGAAGTGGTCTAAGTTTACAGATGTAAAGAAAATTGTTAAAATGTTCAAAAATGCAGTGAAAACAGATGATGGACGTATTTGGAATCTAAATCGGGTTGCACATTTGCCTGTTCAAGTTTCAAGTGATGTTTTGTTGCCATCTGTTTCTTCTGGGAAAAGTATTTCAAATTCTGATACAAGAGTTAATGTCTCCCGCAGGACTAGCAGAGTTACTAAAGCTCCTGTTTATCTGAATGATTATGTATAACAACATTCACTTTGTAAGACATATTCTTATGTATCATTCTAATAGAAAGGGAGATGTGGGATGAGAGTTAGCATATGCATGTTATAGCTTTGCGTTATGATTTCACTTGGTTATTGTTATTTTATCTTATCATTTTTTCAGTTTGATCTTGTGAAATGTAAAGGGGAAGGAGTGTGATGATGTTACTTGGTTCTATGAGGAGTGTTTCGGTATAGAACCAGGTCAGTGGAATGTTCTTATGGGAATCTTGGGAATGTTCTAGCTTGGCAGCTATTCCTGTTGGATGTTGGATGAGGTTGTTTAATACAGACCTCTTGCTTCAACCTTATTATTGTTGGTATGCACCTTATTACACCAAGCCGTGGTACCGGTGGAAGGTATGGAACATTTGCGGTGAGGATAATTCATGACAAGCAGTTATGATGTTTTTTTTGTTTTTTTAAACAATAGTATTTTACACTATGTCTTGTCACTTGTGGCAGTTCAACCGCTGCACAACATTTTAAAACGGAAGCACTGGTCAAGTAATGCACACACAAACTCACCTTCACCCAGTGCCGTGCGGAGTCTCTTCAATGACGCATCTTCAACTCTGCTGCTTCTGTTGGACACTATGCGGCGCGGCGATGCCGGTAGCCATCTGGCCCAGCGTCACCTGCGGGCCGCCATTTTGGGATTGGAGGCACTACGCAAGTACCTGTGCTTTGAAGTGTCCCGTATTATCCAACCTATTTGGTTTGATTTCTGCCAACCACGTGTTGTACCTATACATTTTCACACCAATTTGAAGGAGACTGGGGACTTCGATATTCTGTTGATTTTTATCTCTTGATGGTCAGCTCTAATGGTACAATTAAGAGTGTTTGACTCTCTCTGATCTTCAGGATTTGTTCTGTTCAGCAGTTTGGATGTCTCATCTTGTGGGTGTAATTCAAACAGGAGTCTACAAGGTTGTTTTCTAGTTCGGGACTGCTTTTCTTCAAAAGTGTAATGCTAATCTTTCCTTGCCATTCCGTCAGTCCAGTTTTGAAAACCTCTATCCTTGCCATTCCGTCAGTGCAGTTTTGAAAACCTATGTAGAATGTTTCTACTGAGGTAACCAGCAATAATATAGAAGTGTTCTGTACTTTTGGGTATTCTGCCGGGTTTTCAACTTTCTCATGGTTCAACATTGCGAAGGATTTTCGTGAAACATCACTCTTGCATGTCAGTGTTGCTAGTTTATTTTTGCCATGTTGCTGTTTCTGACCTTTATGTTGAATTGTAATCAGCGATTTTCACCCAGTACGCTATGTGGGTAGGTTGGCATTCTTACAGTACAACTTATGTTTCATTTATACTCTCAATCCTATATATCTCTTACATGTGGGATTCTTAATATGTTTAATTTTCTAGTGTTTTAGCTGTCTTTAGGGTTTTAGTCCCATTCAACACAGTGTAAGGGATGGCTCTCCCTTATCATGGTTGATGGGTTTTAGCCCCATTCAACACTGTTTTCACATTATGGGTGTTAGCCAAATCTTTACAGTTTGTAGTGGGTGTCAGTCCCACTTACAATTTCTAATGGGTACTAGTCCCATGTATTATTTTGTTCTGTGCATGTTTCTACCCTCCACACAGGAGTTATAATGGGTACGAGTCCCATGTGTTCTGGTGTTCTGTTCATGCTACTAACCTCTACTAGGGGTTCTAATGGGTACGAGTCCCATGTGTTCTATTGTTCTGCTCACATTTCTAAACTCCACATAGAGGTTCTAATGGGTACGAATCCAATGTGTTCTACTGTTCGGTTCATGCTACTAACCTCTTAATAGAAGTTCTAATATGTATGAGTCCAATGTGCATCATTGTTTGTGCACACTTGTGTGCCACACTCGTGGTT
The DNA here is from genome assembly GCF_964261635.1 of Lissotriton helveticus. Classification (NCBI taxonomy): domain Eukaryota; kingdom Metazoa; phylum Chordata; class Amphibia; order Caudata; family Salamandridae; genus Lissotriton; species Lissotriton helveticus. The sequence goes on from NC_136064.1 coordinate 85,567,217, forward strand.
GTCTGCTCCTAGACCTGTTTGACTGTATGGTTAGCAGTCAACGTTCTTATTCTTTCTTCCCCTAACTTATTTTTCTTCGGTTGATGTTGGGTGTAGATGTTCCATGTTGCTTCTGGTCCATTTATTCACCTGTATTTTGGGGAAAGTGAGTTTGGGTGTCTTTCACCCATCTCTACTGTTTCTTTAAAATTTATAGGAGGATGATGGGTGGGTGATATATTATGTATATTTGTCTACGCATCTTCTGTACACTGTTTTTCCTGTACATGCACTTTTTGTACTGATCTTGTTTATTTTCTCAGTTTTTTCTTTCCATTTCTCTTGTACTTCGGTCTTATCCTTCTATTTCATATTCTCTTGTACTTACTCTTGCATATCTCCTATGTATTTACTTCCTAGCTCACTTTGATTTTCTTGGTATCTTTGCTTTTATCCCTTCACATTTGAGTTCACTTTCTTCTTGCTTTTTCTCCCTTGTTCCATTTTTCTATTTCTGGGGGTTACCCTTGTTTGAAACTTTATCTACTTTGCGGTTTCTATTTTTGTTTTGCGGAATAAGGGAAGATATGTTGTAATCTGTATTATAATTATCTAGTTACTCTCTGTTCCTTTCTCGCTTGCTGCTCAGCCAGTGTGAATGAGAACCATGGAATGCTGGTGTGAGAGTCTTGAATGGAATGTTTGGGTGCCTGGATGCTCGTGTGTGTCAGTTGGAGTATGGGCTGAGCAGCAGGCAGACTGCTGATGGTGGGGCTGCATCTCTACAACTCACTAATTGTAACTGAACTCAATAAATCTACTTAAAACTACATCCTGGCTGTGGACCTTATCACTACACATGCACACACACGCTTATTCTTTTTCACTAAAGAGAGGGTGTAGGAAAGTAGGATATGCTTTTGTGGTTACTCCCACTTTTTGCTAGTGTCAATCTGTTTTCTGAGTAGTCTAATTGGGATCCTGCTAATCAGGACCCCAGTATCTGTGCTTCCTCTCTAAATTGGACCATGGTGAGTACTTAGGTTCCCCCCCAGATTGGCTATTGGTGCACTCTTGTAAGTTTAGTATATGGTACTAAGGTACCCGGGGCATAGGTACACCAGGGGTCGCCCATGGGCTAAAGCATGTACTATGCCACCCATGGGAGACCACTTACATTGTGACTACAGGCCTGCCATTCTTATATCTGAGGTCCTTCCAATTAAAACCTTTGTCACCCCTAAGGCAGGCCTTTCAATCCTGAAGGCAGGGTGCTTGGTTAGAAGTGTGAGGGTGCCCTTGCATGAGCATGACACCCCTACATTCCCCGGAGTCCATTCTCCAAGCGTTGTAAGTGCATCAGCCATTACGATACATAGAGTGGCCATGTGTCATTACGCGATGGCTAACTCTAAACTGGCTGTAACGAATCCCGGCATGTTTGGTATCAAACATGTTGGAATCTTACCCCAACACCGTAAACAGTGCTGGAGGTATAATTTCATGCACTATGGGGCTCCTCCAGAAAGCCCTCTATGTTCCAAGGTCTGACAGCAAGCTATGGCTGATGCCGAACACAGACGTGATTCTGCCCTCCTGCTGCTGAGCCAGGCTCAAGCAGGGTAAGGTAGGACAAAAGGCAACCTGTCACAGGGAGGTGTGACCACTCCTAGACAGGACTTAGTGTATTGGGCCAGGGTGGGGCATTTGCCAGCGCCACTAGACTGCTTTGAAGCACATTTGGTGCCCTCCTTGCATACTCCAGTTGAAACCATTTCAGGGAGCCGTTGGCTCCCACCCTGAATCGTCCCAACCCTTTCCTTAAGGTACTTAAGGGCTTACCTGTGTGTGGCTCTTGAGATTCATCGTGGGACAAGATGCCGATCCGAAACCATTTTATCTTTAACCGTCCGGGCACATTGGCTTCGCTTTGGGAACAGAGACTGTATCTGGAAGACTCCTGCTGCTCCTGGTCTCAGAGTCCTGGCAGTCTTCTGCGTCGTCTGTGCCTGTGCTCCATAGAGGTTCTTCTCTAGGCCTGTGGGCATCCAAGACACCCAAAGGAAACTCCCTTGGAGTGAAGGAGTCACTCCCCTGCATTAGCAGGCACCGCTACGAAGCTGACTGGTCTAGTGTTCCTGAGCTCTCATGAACTCCGAAAGGTTCAGCAACCAAGGTGTTGGTTCTGCAACTCCCTCAAGGCCTGCACTGTCTTCTCAGCAACTTTGAAGTCAGTATCCCTCGTCTGGACCGCTGGAGCAGTACCTCTGTTCACTGTGTCGACTTGCCATTATCAAGGCTTTGTTGACTCTCTTCTCCAGAGGTCTTCGGGCTCCAAGAATCTCGAGCTTCCAGCATCTCTTGCTACAAAGATCTTCATCCTCACCGCATCCTCTGCACCGTGGTCTTGCTTCATTGGTGAGCTGCCCAAGGTCCTCTTGTGGCTCTTGTGCCACAGGCCTGTGGGTCCTCTTGAGGGTCTTCTTTGGATCCAGTGGGCTACTCTGTTCATTCTGGGCCTGCTCTGACTCTCTTGCATTTGATGAGTCCCTTGGACCTTGCTGGTCCCGACACTCTACCTTTTTCGTCTGCCATGTTTGTTGCCGCTGCCAAGGCTTGTTGGTGCTCTTGCCGGACAACGACCCCCTCGCCCTTGACATCTGGCGTGGGACAGGCCATGAATGGCTCATGGTCTTCTACAGTGTTGCCTGGTCCGCACAGCTGCAGTGAAAAGGTCACAGTCAACTCTCCTGCATCATCCGGCATCGGTAGGCATTTGTCTTCTGTGCCTCCTGGTCACTCGAGTGACATAGACTCTGTCCCTTCTGCTTGCAGGTACCTCTCTTCCTGAATCCACACTTGGATCCCACCAGACTCTTTTACCTTCTTCGCCAGCGGCTTCTTTACTGAAGTCCTCCATTGTGGTCTATGGCAGTTCCAAAGTCACTTCGCATCTATGCACCTGACTTTCCTGGTGTAGGTATCCTGGTTCCCGGGGTATCCATGAGTGGGGTGACTCTGCAACCTTTCATCTTCCATGGGGTTTCCTCAGGGTCATCTGGGAAGGGTCCTTCTTCTTGAAGACTGCAACCGAAAATTCCTCTTTGACTTGTATTGAGCACGCTGTCATGTTTCCACTCTGCACACGGCCTCCGTGGGGTTCCTGGGTCCATACCTTGGGTGGTTCTTTGGGTCCATGGCTCTTCTAAGTCTTCTGGGTCCAGTCTCATCTTCAGTTGTGGGTCGCATTCCACTTTATAAGTATATGGTTTGGTCTCCCCCTAGAGACCACTGTGTATGTGGGCTGTTCTATTACTAAAGTATTGTGTGCATTGTGATTATATCTCCGAGGAGGAGATATTGCAATGTTTTAGTGAGTGTGTATAATAAAAAAATAATTTTTTATTCGTTTAACCTACACTATATGATCAGTACTGGTAAAACAAGCTGCATCACACTCCTTCTGGACTAAGCCTGAAGGCTGTTTTCCACAGCTACCACTTGGAGAGCTTTCTAAGGTTGTCTAAGACCACAAAAATCATTGCAGGGGTTGTCTGAATTAGAGCAAGGTGCTCCACTTAAATAAGTGTGCACCATATACTAAGCCAGCCTCCTACAGTTGACAATGAATGCTTCCTTATCAATAAATCATGGTGAATTGCCATAGTAATAAACTTAATGAATAAAGGAATATGAAAACGGTATCATTCATTTGATTATGTATTTTAAGTGGGAGGTGGTGTCGCAAGGAGCTACTTGCTATTCACACTCTTTCCTAGATTTGGCACCACACACAAGCATGCAAAAAGGACAATAAATTAATATAATGTCCTTATTACACTCCTCAGTCACCTATTGGGAAAAAGAAACCATACCTCACCAGCAGTGTAGCATGAGTTGTTACTGTTGAGCTCTGGCATGTTTTTGATGCAGCGCAATAGGATCTTAAGGTCAGTCCCTGCTACCACCTGCTTCCTTCTCTGGATGAGATGTCCCATTGGGAGGCCATTTTCCTGGTACAGAACCTACAGAAGAGACATCCACAGTCACAGAATGTGATGACATGCATCAAAAAAGTCAGATGCTGCAGGTTGAAGAAAGCTGTCATAAGCAGTGGGCTGGAATTTCCACAAATAATCCCAGTGGGACATTCAAGAGGAAAAAGAACCCAAGTGCATCCTCTTGATTACAACATCATAACACCTAAGGTACATAATGGTTCACCTAACCACTCGAGAATTCCAATATGTTTTGACCTGACAATAGTGCCACAAAATGGCCAAAGGTCTCTGTCAGGGTCAAATAACTCCCTATCCACATAGCACATAAGTTACATGCAGGAACACAGAGACTATGCTCTCATACCACTGGGATATCCATCATGACATACCAAAATTTGGGTAAACTACAGACTTCATAGATCAGAATGAGGGGCGTCTCCTTTGAGGTCACATATTCGTCAAGAGTTTGAGACAGTCTATTTGACCTATTCAGCCCCCTGGACTTTGTGACCACAGAGGCGACACATCTCATTCTGATCCATGAAGCCCGTAGTTCCCCAAAATTGGGCTCATGTCATGATAGACATCTCAGTGGTATGAGGGCATAGTCTCTGTCTTTCTGCATATAGCGCATGTGCTATGTAGATAGGGAGTTTTTTACTCTGATGTAGAAGTTTGACCATTTTTGACACTATTGTTAGGTAGAAACATGTTAGTATTCTCGAATAGTTAGATAAACCATTATGTTCTACCCTTACATCACAATTCTGGTTTTAACCTACACTAGGGGTACCCATTAATAAATGTATCTCCTTGGGTATACCCCTAGTAATTTTAGAATTGTGATCTGAACCGGTGAATTTGTGCTGTAAAAAAAATAAAAAATCAAAGAACTTCTAATTTTATTTGGTTGAGTCCACTGGAGTGGTACTATCCTACTCCAGTGTGAGAGGTCGCCTTTGATGAAGAATGCCATGATAAATTATGGGTGAGGCGACCCCTTAAATATTTTTCTCTGACCCTGTATGCTACTACATTTTCATACAGGGCAAGATTGACTTGAATCCTACAACACTTAAGTACCCTAGGTGTTATGATGGAATTCCCACAAAACATAGGTTAAATTTGCTTTTCCACTCCAAGAATTCTTTTATTTTTTAAAGATAGGAAGCCACAGGGTAGTACACAATTCAAGAATGATGTGTAAGAGATGATGGTCTGGCATTATACAAACTATGATATCTAATCATTGAAGACTTTAAATATTATATTTTATACTTTTTTAGCAGATCATTTCAACCAAGAATATATTTTTCCCACCTTTTGTTTTCTTAACACTCCCTTTCTAACAATAGACCATTCCATTTCAGATATGTAAACAATATTTCTTACACAATTCACCAAAATGCAAGGGAATTACATTCTTTCATGTTTTGACAATTAATAATTTTGCAATTGGTGAAGTCAAACATATGATCATCTGATTTGTTACAGGTTCATTGATGTAAATGTTACTAACCCCAAGATCTTCCAGATCAGACTAATTTTTAATACTAGGATTCCCTTTTATTTTCAAAAAGTGATTGATCTTGAACCATAAGCAATCCAACCCCAAACAATTAAAAAAATATGCAATTATGATCAGCATCTCTGTTACTGCATATGGTACATTTATATACTGTGCCTGAATACATTTTCTTTAATATTTTAAATGTATAATAAGTGTGGTAGAGGGTCATATAAAAAAAAGCTATGTAATTTGGTGGACGTGGCCAAGGGAGCTAAGATGGCGGTTGAGTTTAGAAATGCTCCCGACCTCCTCTGACATCCGCCGTCATGCTTGTCAACGAGTTTACAGCTGACACGGGGAGACATTGTCTCTCCCAACCCACAGACAAGTCCACTTGATATTGAGGGGTGTGACATCAGCAGGAGGACACAGTTGGAGACCAGGTCCAGTGGAGCAGGGCTGCACATAATGGCAGTCCACAGATTACTGCGGCTGCGATCGGTAACCCGGGGGGCCCTGAGGATATTCCTGACCGAACTGGAAGGCATACGGGACCACTCCGAGGGAGCAGCGAGGTCGGGGTGTGGGAGTGGACGTGCGACTGCGTGGGTGGCAGCAAACGGAAGGTAGGTATCACACCTCCTGTGCTCTTAAATGTTCACGGTAGGCGCAAGCATCCGCTCGCTGGCCTTTGACTCCTCTCCCCCAGCTACCTCCAGCTGCAAAAAAAAGGGTTCCTGGACTGAGGGTCTTGAAGCCGACGGAGGAGAGCCCCTCGTGTGAAGACGCAGTGGTGGAGCTTGTGGTCCATTGGGTCGGCGATGAAGGGTCTGCAGGCCCTGAGAGGCCTGGACTCCCGCAAAGAGGGAAGGTCGACCCTATGGCCCGAAGAGCGTATAGGACTGCGGCCCTGAGGTGGCCTCTCCAAAGTGCAACACTGTAGCGGCCCAGGTTCTACCACTCCCATCTGAGAGCCAACCGCCTCCCATCAACACATGTACCTACAGGAGCATGTGACAGATTGCTGCTGTGCCCTATCTCCTCGTGCTATCCTGAGGGAAGCAGGCCAAATTGCACTGGGTCCCCTTCAGCTGACCCTCTGTCCAAAGACACCTACTCTGCCCGGGAGACTGCCCAACTCCCACTGGCATACAACTCTTCTGTAGCCCGTGACCAACCAACCACTGCAGTGCCCCACAAGCTCCTTAATGCTGGCCTAGTCCTGGCTGCTTCTGCTGCCCTGGGGTAGGTGGGCCAGGGTGCATCCAGCTCCTTCTGGTCAAACCCCTTACATTTGCTCTGGCTGGTGGCATTCCTATTTCTACAGCAAAAAACACAGTTGATGGACAGAATGTAGAGCAATGTCATACATTCACCCCAGTACAAGGATCTGGGCCTAAATCCATCGTTTTTTTGCACTCCACACCACCCTGGGTTAGACACTGGCTATTTCTACTAACATACAGACCTCCTGGGACTAACAGCTGCTGTGGTCCACAGGATTCGAAACCCGGGCTACTTGTAATGTCCTGAGGTAAGCAAACAAGGGTGTGCCTGGGTTCCTCCTGCCATCTTTCGAACCAGACACATTGTGACTGCCATGGGGCGAAATAAACCTCTGCCGCCTGTGCAGGTACAAACCAAAATGGACCCATATACAACTGCAGCTTTGGGCACCACAGGAACCCCCTCTGGTCCACCAGGATGGCAGCAAAAGTTTGGACCCTCTGACCATACTACCATCCTCCACGCAATCCAAAATTCTACAACAGAGGTGGAGCCCAAGGTGGAAGAGGCTAAAGCCAACGTATAACTCATTCACCAAGACCTTAGAAATGTTGTCAGCGACGTCACTGAAGCCAAACTCTGGGTATCCTCAGTGAAAGACAATATGGTGGTCCTTAAAAAACAGGTCTCAAAACTACTTACCTCCACCGCAACCCTCGTAGAACATGCCTAAGACACTGAAAATAGATCTCACAAGAACACTTTTGGTTCATCGGATTCCCAGAGGGCTCACAATCTTCCAACACTGAACACTTTCTTGACAGGTGGCTGAGATCATGGGTCCCGGTGACAGCCCCCTCCTGGAGCAATAGCATGCCCACTGATCACACGGATACTTAATTTTCAAGATCAAGATGCTATCCAGTGAGAGGCTAGGACACCGCCTGATCTCAGTTTTCAAAACTCTTGCATCATGATTTGTCCCAACTACAACAGGGCGATCCAGCAATATAGGCGCTTTTTCGGAGAAGTTAAAGAAAACTCTTGGTCTCTCAACCTCCAATACATGCTTATCTTGTGGGCGAAACTGAAGGCGATCATTTACCCCAAAACCTACTTCTTTGAAATACCTGAGCAGGCCTGAGGGTTTGCAGGTGAGAAAGGGGAGCGCCGATGCACAGTCGACCATGGAAACACTAACATATGATTGTTGCAGAGCTCTCTTCACTGCCCCAAAACCACCAAGGAAGAGGCACACAAGATGCCTTAAAAACCACACTCATACCCACAGCCACACAGAATCCACTATTGGCAGCACGAGGAACAATCAACCACCTCACATGATGAACCTCTCAGGCCCTCAGTTCAAGACCCTTACAGGTCTACCACAAAGACCTGCTTGAACAGTGCCACTTTGAGGTGGAGAGGAGTTAACCACTTAGAGGTGCTATGCTCAGTGCTTAATTTGCAAAGAAATAAGTGCCGCGGACCTTGTCAGGAGGGCACTGCAGTTTACACTACACATAGCCCCTCACAGTGCTGTCAATGGCAGTACCAACACAATTACTAATCATCACACTACTACAATTGAGACAATTCACTCTGTTTAAGGCCCCCAAAGCTATAGGAATGGCTTGGGTAGTAGTTAATAATCATTTCAAAAGTATATTGAACTAATAAACAACTGTTGCTGTGCTCATCTTTAAATTAGACAGACAGTGCCACCCTGTGGCAGACTGTTACAAGCCCCGGTGTTTTCAATTAAATGCTGGTGCTGAGCATCGGAAACCACTGGCTTAAATTAAGCACTGGCTATGCTAAATGGAAGACGCACTCAGTTACTCAGTTAAATACTCAGCCTGTTATGCTAAATTGGAGAAGGTCCCCATCGTATGCCTAAGTTTATTGTCTTTCTTATTACCAAGTTTAGGGTGACAGATGCTTTGGGGTTAGAAGTATGGGGTGGGGTGGTTAGGGGTTATAAGAGGACTGCTTGTAGACACAGGTTCTACTGTATTGTTTTTAGGTCACAGGAGCCACGATCAGACTCACACCCACTATCCACGCACAGTTCACGATGGATTCCTACCATACTGTCACACCACAGTTCTTACACAGATCAGTAACATTACCTGACCATTGCTAAGTTCACGATCCCTATGACAACATTTAAGCTTATGTCCTGGAACGTGAATGGCCTGCTGGACCGCATTAAACGTTCCTCCGTCCTTCCATATGCTAAGCGCTTCCAGTCCGATGTCCTCATGCAACAGGAGGTCCAGCCAATAGGGGACCACTGCCCATTCCTTAAAAGATGTGGTATGACAGGGTATACCATTCTGGGTTTGCCAGGGTTTCCTGGGGTGGCTTTCTTTCTACAGAGGCGCTTTCCTCAGGTAGTGACCAATGTCCGCACAGACCCTGATGGTAGATACATTAACATAGAGGGCTTACTTGAGGAAAAAACAGGACAATTTTTGGGCTACATACAAACCAGATACTTTCTTCTACACTGAGTTCCTTGACTACCGTCCAATCAAACCTTTCAGTGGTTACCACTATCAAAGGAGGCAATTTCAACGCAGTCCTCAACCCAGATATAGACTCAACAAGCCCCCCCGTGTACAAGACATACTTCCCATTCCCGCCAACTCATAGCCCGGTTGGATTTACTGGGGCTCTGTAACAGTTGGATGAACTGGCATCCCCATGACCTGCCCTTTACCCACAACTCCACTGGCCACAAGTTGATGTCACGTATTGACTTCCGCTTTCTCCCATCCAAGGACATCCCTCGGATGTCTGAAATCGACATGGTTCCTCTGGGAATGTCCAACCATGCCCCACTCGCAATGTGCATGGATTCCCTGGAACTGGCCAAAAGGTCCATGTGGCGCCTCAATGCATAGTACTTCACAGACCAACAATGCTCTGACTACCTGGAGTCTGAGCTTTGCTTTTATTTTGAGACAAATCAAAACAGTGGACTCGGCTGGCACACTTTGGCCAGCCAGCAAGCCTACAATAAGAGGGCTGACAAGGGGGTTTATCTGAGGCAAAGAACAGAAGCCATTAGCACACATTATGGCCTTCGGGGCCCAAATCCTTGCTCTTGAGCACTAGGGGGTCGATTCCGATTCGGTAAAAACTGCTCCGAATAGCCGTTCGGAGCGTTTTTCCCGTACGAATCGTACCCTGCAACATCCCCCGTACGTACGATGAAGTACGATTCGTACCAAAAGCCGTACTCCGTACGAGTCGTACAAGACACCGTACAACTCTAATCTCCGTACGATTCTCTCTTTGGAACCCGCTGTACGCGATATCTGTACGGTTCGCGGCTGGTTTTTACGACCCAGCAAGTACGATACGTGTCGGGTACGCACCGTACGACCCTTTTTCTACGGGAGCTGAAAACAGCCGTAAAAGCAGAGTTCGCGCCGAAACAGGTACGGAATGGCCCCCCCCGGGTACGGTGCGTACCCCCCATGATCGCAGGGGTACGCGCCGTACCCCTGCGATCATGGGGTGTACGAGCCGTACCCCCATTGTACGATGGGTGTACGAGCCATACCTCATGTACGATAGGTGTACGAGCCGTACCCCCATTGTACGATGGGGGTACGGCTCGTACACCCATCGTACATGGGGTATGGCTCGTACACCCATTGTACAATGGGGGTACGGCTCGTACACCCATCGTACATGGGGTACGGCTCGTACACCCATCGTACAATGGGGTACGGCTCGTACACCGATCGTACAATGGGGGTACGGCTCGTACACCCATGATCGCAGGGGTACGGTGCGTACCCCTGTGATCATGGGGGGTACGGACCGTACGGTGTGTATGTGTTTGTGTGCTTTTCCGTACGACTCGCCCTTACCTGACGTGGACCGTACGAATCGCATCCTCATACCCCGGTCCGGATCATACTCATCGGGTTGTACGGCATGTTTACGAGTCGTACGGTATGTGTACGAGTCGTACGGTTGACGGTTTCAGCCTTGCAATACGTACGGATCGCGACGATTCGGACGAATTCACGGAATACGGATCGTACTTCGCGACTCGGACGGATGGGTACGATTCGTACGGAGAGGGCTCCGGATACAAATCGTACAGATGTTTTTTTTTCCGAATTGGAATCGACCCCAAAGTCATGACTCAGACATCAGCTGATCTCAGACGCCGACTGGAGGTGGGAAGAGCCTCAGATAGACAAATCTCACCGGAAGAGGCCAGACAGTGCTAGAGAGTGACAACCCAAATGGCCTATGAGCACAGAGATAAATCTGGGAAGCTCCTCTACTGGCTGGCCACCAAATAAACTGCTTCCAGAGTTGTCCCTCAGATCATGGATCTAGAAGATCACATACAGACACGCACCTCCGATATAGTGCAAGTGTTCACCAAATCAGACCACGGCCTCCACAGGAAGTAACATACTCACTACTGGTCAAGATTCCACTCCTCTCTTTCCTGGCTCGTTAGCCCGAGACCTGTATCAACATATCACAACTGACAAAATAGACATGGCACTTTCAGAAATGAAGGAAGGTAAAACAGAAGGCCTGGATGGCTTTCCTATTGAATACTAATGGAAATTCCACAGTACACTTGTTCCCCACCTTCTCTCCATATAATTCGAAGTAGCCACTAAAGGTGCCTTCCTCCCAGAGCTCAACACGGCCTCGATTGGGGTTATCTCTACAATGGGCCACCCCTGATCAATGCACCTCTTACCGCCACATTTTCCTAAGCAACTCTGAGATTAAGATCTTTGTCAAGTTCCTAACCCACTGGCTACGACCGACCCTGCTGTTGTATAGCATTTTAGGACCCTTGGGTAATTTTCCCGATTCATGCCCTTATATAGGTATAACTCACTTTGCCCTTATATAGACATATAAATCATACCCATATTTAAGACATAGCCCATGCAGTCCAAATACAGGCATCGATACTTCCACTAGTTCTGAAAAGCCACAACGATTTCTTGGAAAACTCGACTTCAGCAGACAGGGACATCCCCTTGCTTGAATATTGATTTGTCCTAGAAATCATGGAGTTTTCAAAGAACTACCATTCCCTTGGGGTTCTTTGATGACATTATTATTCCCGACTTTACGTCAAACCAGGCACCTTCAAGGTATAAATATGCCTACACTTGCCCTAGCAAACACACGGTGGTTCGGAGCAGCTCGACTATCTACTTGCCCGACGCAGCTCGCTACAGCAAGTGCCGAAGGAAGCCGACCCTCCAGCTGACGCACTGAAAGAGAAGCTGTCCTTTCTCTCGCTGAGAATCCAGGTCCAGTGTTTCCAAGTTCCCCTTGCGGGGTGTTGGGAAATCGAGTCCGAGACAGAGAGATACTAGACTTCCTTCATTCTAAATCCAAGGTACGGAGCTGATTAGACCCTAGGAGAAATCTTGGATAGATTCTTGGCAAAAGAATACCAAACCTATGCTACACCACACTTACTTCTCCCCGCATACTAGACTTAGGTTAGGTACATTGGGGTAGGCATATTTTCGAAGCACCAGTTGAGTACTTTTAGTCATTGTTATTTATGTATGTATTTTATGGCTTAGAAACCATACCATGCTTTTTCAGTATTATTTTATAATACTCTTCACGCTGTACGTATTATACTTTACAGCCTGTATTACAATTGTAGCAGTTCATTTCCTATGCATGAGAAAGAAGACTGTTCAATAAACCTTTTTATTGAAAACGCCTGTCTCTCTATTTCTCTGCACCTCTGATGAAACAAAGCATGCACGATTGACTGAGTAAAATATCTATCTATTGTTTCCACGACTCTAGAGATACATTTCTTACTCTTGGGGAAACAAAGTTGTTTATGTTTATGCGGTTGTCAGAAACTAATCCCTTCTTGTTTATTCAAGAAAGTTTCCAGTGACCTCTGAGCTAGCTGGCACTCACAATTAAGTTTAGTATAATCGCTAGAGACCTAGTCGACCTAAGTCCTACGTCAATTCTATAGGATATATTATTCCAATGCACAGAGCCTATTGGGAATATAGGAACTAGACTACAACGCCCTACCTAACTCACTTAAACCAATGCATCTTTATGCTGACCTGCAGTACTCGACACTGCATGCGCAGAGCCCAGATTGCTCTCTCAGGCACACCGATATCAACATCCCGCTGCTCTACTTCTCATGGATTTCGAGATGGCATTTTACACGGTTGAAGGGTCCTTTCTAAATAATGTCCTCGTTCATGTCGGACTGGGGTCCCACTTTCTTGAATTTAGCTCCTGTACTCCCGCCATCAGCACAGGTTCAAATAAACAATTCAATCTCCACCCCCTTTCCTATACGCAGGGGCATCTGTCAGGGCTACTCTCTCTCCCCGCTCCTGTTGCCCTAGCGATTGAACCCCTTGCACGACTCATGAGCTGCAAAGTCCAAATTCAAGGGTGTTCCTGGGATGCTGGGGGTGGGGGTGGGGAGAGATAATTGTGTGATGCACAGTCAGTGTTTTGGTCTTTCTAGCCAACCCACAGGCCTCGGACCTTCAATCCCTGGCGATACTAGTTATATATGAGGAGGCCACCTGACTTCAGATGAACCAAACCAAATCCCTGATAATCCCAGTTAGGGGGAATTCAAGTGTCTGCGCCTGGAAATCTGGTATCCTAGTACCACTCTCAACCTTTCAATACTCGGGTATTCATAGCTCACTGCTTCTGTAACTTGACAGCCCTAATAACCAACATGAAAAGGGAGCTTCAGAAATTGACGCGTTTCCCACTTCATGTTTTGAGGGTGTGTATCACTTACAACGCAACTTTTACGTCGTAATGCTGTTACAACGCAGCTATTACAACGCAGGATCCATTACAACGCATGGCATTACAACGCATGGCATTACATCGCAGATGCTATTACAACGCATACCATTACATCGTAAGTATTGGTAAGTATATAATTTATTTTAATTTTATTTAATATTATATAAATGATTTAATTAATATTAATTATAAATAAAAATAAATAAAAATATTTATTTATGTTTTTAAATATTATAAATTAAATTTATTATTTTAAGTAATTTTTTAAATAAATATGAGTATAGGAGTATATGTATAGGTGTTTGGGGGTACAGGGTGTTTTTAGGTTTCAGGGTAGGGTTTGGGTTTTGGGGTACAGGGGTGTTTTTAGGTTTCAGGGTAGGGTTTGGGTTTTGGGGTACAGGGGTGTTTTTAGGTTTCAGGGTAGGGTTTGGGTTTTGGGGTACAGGGGTGTTTTTAGGTTTCAGGGTAGGGTTTGGGTTTTGGGGTACAGGGGTGTTTTTAGGTTTCAGGGTAGGGTTTGGGTTTTGGGGTACAGGGGTGTTTTTAGGTTTCAGGGCAGGGTTTGGGTTTTGGGGTACAGGGGTGTTATTAGGTTTCAGGGCAGGGTTTGGGTTTTGGGGTACAGGGGTGTTTTTAGGTTTCAGGGCAGGGTTTGGGTTTTGGGGTACAGGGGTGTTTTTAGGTTTCAGGGCAGGGTTTGGGTTTTGGGGTACAGGGGTGTTTTTAGGTTTTAGGGCAGGGTTTGGCTTTAGGGATAATTAAATTATATTTACCATTTTAAAATTAATTGAAATATATTTAATAAATTAAATTAATTATTTTACATTAATTACATTTTTTAATTAAATTAATTAAATTAAATAATTTAATATTATTAATTTAATTTAATTTCATTATAAAAAATATGTACATTAAACTAATTACATTTTTTAATTAAATTAAATTAATTACAATTTTTATTATATTTACATTTATTAAATAGATATTATTTTATTAAATTAAATTAATGACAATTTTTAAATGTCTTTTAATTAAATTATTTAAAAAAATTTAATTACAATAAACTAAATAAAAATTTTTAAAAAAAGTCAACTTACCTATACTTACGATGTAATGCCATGCGTTGTAATAGCACCTGCGATGTAATGCCATGCATTGTAATGACATCCGTTGTAATGGATCCCGCGTTGTAAAATCTGCGTTGTAACGGAATGCGTTGTAATACAACGCGTTGTAATGACACCAATCCTGTTTTGAGACCAGTGGTTCTTTTCAAGATGACACCACAGTGCTTCCTGTATGTGTTCCAAATTTTTTGCTTCCAATATTCCATCAGTGGTTCCAATCCCTCAACTCCATCATCTGCTGCTCTTTTTCGTGGGCGGGAGGTCGCCCCCAGATTGCCTATGCCAACTGTCGAGTGTCTCCGTCGACAGAGCTCCAATGTTACTATAGAGCTTCTTGGTTGACCGTTATTAATGCCTGGTTCAATGGGTGATGGGCTGAACTCGCCTACCAGGAAGAGCTTGCTCTGTTGGGACTGGATAAGATAATGGGAATTTTATATGGAGATCCAATACCTCACTTTCTCCCTGAGATCACCCAAGTGTTCTTCTTGTGCTGAAGAGTGGCACTTCACCTTACAGCTGGGAACTTAAACTGATGCTGTTGACCCCCCAATGACAAAGGAAGTGGTAACATCACTCTGTGGGACTAAAGGGGTTTTCGAAATGGGACAAGAGAGGTACTACTGTCCTTGGAGAAATCTGGGTAGGCAGCTGCATACAGACGTTCCAGGAGGTTTACGACTAATATCAACTTTCTCACACCCAGTTTCACAAGTACCTGCAATTACGACATGCAATTACTGCTGAAATCCCCCCTGAAACTGATATTCCTGAATTCAGCCCTCTTGAGGCTAAACTACTGATGGGAATCTCATGTTGGGAGCTTTTTCTTAGATATATTGCTCCATGGTCATCCACACCCCAAATCGGTTAGCTGCACTGAAACAAACGTGGAAGGCGTGGGTCCGGGATCTGGACCATGAAAACTGGGGAGAGGCTAGAATGGCCCCCAGGAACTGACCATCTCTACCCGCCTCAGGTTGATCCAGACTAACAATCTCCACCTAACTTATGTGACCCCTTTGTGACTCTACCAAGATGGAAAGCTCTCCCAAGCCACGTGCTTCCGTTGCTCTACATCCAACGGTGATTTCTACCACGTGGTCTGGTAATGTTCCGTGATAATCTGACATTGGCAGAAGATAGTGCAAGAACTTTTGTTGGTACTTGACAAGCCTATAGACCTTATCCCTGGAGTAGCCTTACTAGGGTTGCTGGAGACCGATAGAGACCAAGTCGACCTAAGTCCTACGTTAATTCTATAGGATATATTATTCCAATGCATAGGGCCTATTGGGAATATAGGAACTAGACTACACTGCCATACCTAACTCACTCAAACCAATGCAGCTTTATGCTGACCTGCAGTACTCGACACTGCATCTGCAGAGCCCAGATTTTTCTCTCTCAGGCACACCGATATCAACATCCCGCTGCTCTACTTCTCATGGATTTCGAGATGGTATTTTACACGGTTGAATGGTCCTTTCTAAATAATGTCCTCGTTCATGTAATTTCGCCCTTGGTGACCCAAGGGCGAAATGAACGTTCATTGGTATTGTCATACTGATAGTCAAAAGGGATAGTGACTAAAAAGGAAAACCCCAGCGGACCCATCAATGGTTGCATGGCGGACAGGGGTGGACTGGTGTGTCCAACAATAAAAACCCATTTATGTTGCCAGAGGCTCCCCGCAAAAGCACAGGAAGAGTATGGCATAAATGGTGGGAATACCACTGACTGGATTTATGGGATTGAATATTATGTATCTATGTGATGTGGTGCAAGCTGTGACACTGTTGGCCTACGTGTACTGTACTGCTGTTTGGAAAACAATAACATTTGTTCATCAAAAAAGCCATGGAACTTGCCTGGATATTTACAGAGGCATCAAGATCCTCACTTTCCCATCAGTTTTCCAGTTTTATGATCCATTTGTTAGTTAGTATTTGAATAAAGCTTTTGAATGATATTCTGTTGAATAAATTGCTGCTAAAAATAGATATGGAATACTTTTTAAAGGTTACCAGTACCCTGTTAGATTTTAGCATATAATTTAATTTAAATAAAATAAAACTGTAATTTTATTTTGTGATATCTTCTCAAAACTATAGATTATTCCCACAATGTCTGCAATCAAAAAAATATATTATATTTAATTATTTAGGTAGGAGAGGCCAGGCAGAATTGATGCAATGCTTGAAATTAGGAATATTTGTATATCATACCAAATGGGCTCAAAAATTTGAATCATTTTAGGGTTCATTTTAAAAAAGTATTTTGAGTGGTTGAATTTCGACAGATACCCATCTCAAAACCATATAACATATCCCAAAAAAATTTCAACTCAGTGCCCTGGCATCTACCTGCTGCTAAAAGAGATTGTGAGTCATTCAATCAGACAGCCCAGTCATATTTTCTAATCTCTGGCCCTGCTAAACCAGTTGTATTTATTTGTCCATTTATTGTGATCATTGTGACAAGTCATGTTTACGCTTCTTCTATTTTCCTTATATGCCTTCTTACAGAATATTTTATTTCTTTTAGTAGATAGTGTGAAGTTTTAGACAGTTGCAGTAATATCAGCATCATGTTTTTCCGCCTATCTAGACTGAAATATTTTACTGTTTTTGTTATGAGCGCTTCCATAACATGATAGTTATTTAAATTATAAGCTGGCATGTATTTGTTTAGTCTTATTGAAGCTTTAGTGCCTGCAAGTAAACCCAGGTATCTGGTCATAAGTCTGAGGGACTTTGAGCAAGACTAGCATGTTAGAGGTCACACTGGTTTTCAGTCACAACCAGCCTCGACTTCAAGTAGTTCCCGCAGCAGTGTAGAGACGTGGCCTTCGGCCTCGCACTGTATTTCAGTCCTATGAAAAGGCTGTGATGGAGAATAGCTAAACAGCTACTTTATACAAAGAGAATGTATGCTGTGTGATCCATCTTAAGAAACTCAATTTATTTACTGCTTCTGTTAAGATTTTGCATAGTACTTAGAGGGACTATAGGGTGGTGGGATGCTAGGAACTTGCTAACCATGTTAGGAGTGCTCATATTGTTTTTGCTGACCATGTCACATTAATTCTCGTATTCTGTGTGGTTATCATTTATATTTTAGACTTGGGTTTTAGAAATAAACATTTTAAAGTATATCCCCTGCTTCCTAGTGTTATTTTGAGTGAGTTATATCATTTCCAGAAGAGGGTTTGGAGTTCCACTCTTTCCCTGAACTCATCTAGGGGGACTGATCATGACTAGAAAAGCTGTCCACTTTCTTTATAGAAAAAATTGAAAACATTCAGGCCAGCCTTAAGCGACCCGCCCGGGCTTGGTCTTCTCCCACCCCTGCGGTCCAGGATTGTAATAACCCTTCCCAATTCCTAAACACCTTTGATCCAGTTGAGACGAAAGATATGCTGGCTATCTTAAAATCATTAAAATCCAGCAAGGGTCCTTAGTGGAGTGGCGAAAGTTATTGCTCCTATGGTGGCGGCCTTGGTCAACGATTCATTGCAATCAGGTGTGATGCCCCACCAATGGAAACAGGCTAAGCTCCTCCCCTTGATTAAGAAACCCTCGGCTGACCCGCTTCTCCCCTCCAATTACCGTCCTATTTCCTTGATCCCAGCTCTGGCTAAGGTCTGGGAGAAGGCCGTTTTCAGACAGCTGGAGAAGTTTGTGGAGTCTTCGGGGGCATTACATCCCTCCCAATCTGGCTTCCGAACTTCGTTTAGCACGGAGACTGCACTGGTGGAAGTTACCGAGGCCATAAGGGTATGTCTGGATGGGGGCGGCAGGACGGCTCTAATTTTATTGGACCTCTCTGCCGCGTTCGACACGGTACCCCACATCCAGCTACTCTCCAGGCTGTCTGATATTGGCATCTCGGGCACGGCTTTATGCTGGGTTAAGTCATTTCTTACGGACCACTTCCAGCAAGTATGGATGCCTCCTCACCACTCTTCAAACGTTTTAGTGGAAATAGGTGTCCGCAGGGGTCGACTTTGAGCCCTCTGCTTTTTAATGTTTACATGACCCCCCTTATTTATCTGGCAGAAAGTTTGGGTGCCAAAATAATGGCCTATGCCGATGACACCCAACTTCTCTTCACCTGGGAAGGCAGCGACTTTGGTACGGTCGGAGCCCAACAGTGCCTGTCCGCTGTCTTTGCCGCAATGAGGATACGTCTGAGATTCTCTTGTACGGACAATTCCCGGTGGACTTTAAGGATTCACTCTGGCCTAAAGATACACCTTGTCCTTAGGGAGATTACGGGATAGCAAAAAACCTGGGGATCTGTTTGGTGCGGATCTGTGCTTTCGCGATCAAATGATGAGCTTGGCGGGAACATGCTTTGGCACCCTGGCGACCCTCAGGAAGTTTTTTCCCCTTCTTCCCCTAGTTGCTAAGGTGGCAGTAGCCAGGGCACTTATTCTCTCCCGCCTGGACTATTCAAATTCCCTATACATCGGTGCCCCAGACTTTCTGATACGCAAACTGCAAGTAGTTCAGAATGCGGCAGTGAGACTCCTCTTTGATATACCTAGGAGGTTAAGTGTTCGTAAACAGCTGCGTGTGCTTCACTGGCTCCCCGTGGCTCAAAGAGTGCGTTTTAAGGTTCTGGTACTGACTCACAAAGCCTTACATGGCACCTGTCCATCCTACCCGAGGGCCAGATTAACATTTTACCAGCCAACTCGTGAGCTTCGTTCAGCTATGCTCCGACGTCTTGTGGTCCCCAGATTTAAGAGGGTTCGCCTCGGGGGTCATTCCCTGGCGGTTAGAGCGGCCACCATGTGGAATGATTTACCTGACCTACTCAGATACACGACGAACTTGAATAGTTTGAAAAAATTACTCAAAACGCATCTTTTCCAACAAGCGGCCTAGCTACCTTGTCTGTCTTACACGCGTGTTGTTCCCCTACGCGCCATGACAGTCGTGACTAACAGTGCGCGATACAAATCTAAATATAACATAACATATAACAGTACTGCTGACTGAATTGGGTACAGGTTGCTGTCCAGCTAGATTTCTAATTCGTATTGGTGAAAGTCTTAGCACCAATCAATTAGATATCCACCCCCTGCAGCTCTGGGGAAGAGAGGTCCTGGACAGTGGCATATTACTCAGTTTAACATGTGTCTGGAGATTCAATTTGTTTTGTTCTGCAAGAAATATTGGTTAATCCTTGTGTATAGATATTAAAAAAAATGAACCCAGATATGATTTGGTAACATCTAGAGTAAATACAAAAGTTTGTATAGTATCATCATTTTGATGTAGTAAATCCAGCCAATTAGTAAAAGTGGCAACATTAGGTCCAATTTAGTTCCTTTTTCATCTCTACAAGCTTATTTATATTATTAGCGGAATTCAGAGTTGCATTTGTGATAGTTATTTTCACCCCTGAGTAGTTTATATTATCAACAAATGCTACGTTTGATAATGATTGCACCTCAATCAATTGCTTCATATTTCATATCATTAATATGGAATATTAAATATTAGTGTTATATCCTAAAATGATAGCAACACTTTTAGAATGTGTGCTATTTGCCAATAGGTTACTAATTGATATGATGATGATTTGCTGGTTTGTTATTTCTGATCTGAACACATATTAATGTGATGCAGTGAGGGGTTTCAATAGTCAAAGCAAGTAACAGCAGGATCATAGGACATCCCTGTGTACTCCCTCTATAAATTGTGACTTACCTTCTTTGACCTCAATCAACCACTATTGGAGCCATAGGTTTTAAATACAAGGCCTTTAAAACTGTCATAATACTCTCAGAAAATAAATCTAAACTTACAAAATCCACCCTACAGGCACGTCCATTGGACTAAATCAAATGTTTTTGTGCATATACTGTGAGATATAAACGTGGCTATCCAGATATATTTGCTGAGTAAATACAGGATATTAGCTCAGCTATATTTATTGCACTATGATAGCCTCTAATGAGACCTTGTTGATGTTTTAGAATTTTGAATTTGTTCTGCCAACATTTTCTTGCATAGTTTACTAACAGAATTTAATAAAGAGATTGATCAATATGACTCAGAGTACAGAATCTTTCCCTTGTTTATTAAAAAATAAAGACAAGGTGATTAAGTATTTTTCTATAAAGGTTTCTATAGTCCCAAGGAAAGCCCATCAGGGCCAGGAGCTTTGCCATTTTTCCAGCTTTAATATGTTATATAACTCATCCACTATTATTTATTTTCATGAAAGGTTTTAGTTGGCCAAAAATAAAGTAAATAATGTTAGCAGATTCAAAAAGACTTTAATCAAATTATTGTGTGAGATCCTAGGTTCTGAATGGAGCAACTCACAAAAAAATTCCAAAAGTGTCCCTTTACATCATTATCAGTCACTCACATTTAATTCCTCCATTTAGTACCGTTAATGTTATTAGCAATCCTTTTACCTATTACTTACCATGCTAAGATTCTACCATTTATTTCTCCAAATTCACTTATCTGCTCTTTATTTTTCAAGACATACTCCAAATTAAATTGGAGAAGCCACTGCTTTTATTTTTCTTGAGCACCTGCCATTTGCCCCGACTAATTTTCCTTTCATGAAGATCCCTTTCCGTCAGTAATTTTATTTGGATGTTTACATAGAATTTGATTTAAACTGACTGATATTTTTTGCATTCTAAGGGCTAGATATAGGTAAATGTTATTTACCGATTCATAAATACCTAATTTTACCGATTCGGTATTTATGAATCAGTATATATGAAGGGGGGAGATGTAGGTATTTCCAGATGTTGAAATACCGAATCGTTAATATTCGGTATTTACCGATTCGGTAAATACCGAATCGGTATTTCCTATTGATTCCTATGGGCTGTGAAGCCCATAGGAATCAATGGGAAATACCGATTCGGTAATTACCGAATCGGTAAATACCGAATTCTGCAAGGGTGCAGGGGGTGTCACTTTGACACCCTCTTGCACCCCAAATACAGGCATGTGTGCCATGTGGCACACAGACATGCCCTAAGGGCATGTCTGTCTGTCACATGGCTAGGTGTGCATGCACACATGTGCATGCACACCTTGATTCGGTATTTTACCACCCAATTGAATTGGGTGGTAAAATACCGAATCTGTATTGACTTTGGGACTCAGAAGAGTCCCACCTACATTTGGATTTTTTTACAGAATCGGTAAATTTACCGAATCGGTAAATTTACCGATTCTGTAAAATGAATGCCCCTACATGCCAAATCTTAAATACCGGTCGGTAACGGCCGAAATCGGCCGTTACCGACCGGTATTTCGGCTCCTACATCTGGCCCCTAAGTCTCTTAGAATCTTGAATCATTATACCCCGCAAATAAGCCTTTAATGTATCCCATTCATAAAATATATGGTCTGTGTTGTACTTTGCTTTCTCTGCAGGGTCAGCCCCAAAACGTTTGCCTTCACCTCTCTCCTTTTCCTTACCTGTGTTTGTTGGCTTTTAGGGCTCTGTGCACTTTACCACTGCTATCCAAAGCTAAAGTGCTTGTTTGCAGTCCCTAAAACATAGTACAATTGGCCTACACTTGATTGGCACATGTAATTCACTAGTATGTCCCTAGTAAAGTGTTTAAAACATGTACCCAGGGCCTGCAAATGAAATGCTACCATTGTGCCTGCAGCACTTAGGTGGCTGACCTCCTGCTATGAGCTACAGGGACACAACAAGCTTCAGAGGCCAGATGACATGCTGCACTGGAACTGCCTGAATTCTGCTGGCCTCTGCTGGTGTGAGTTCCTGATCCCCAAGAGGGCCTACCCATGGCCTGGATCCTTGACAGGCATCAGTTGAGCTGTTCCTATGAAGAAAGGAAGAAATCCTGAAGTTTTGGTCTCTTTGTGACATGAGGGGGCCAATTCATGTCGAGATTTTGGCATTAATGACGATCACCAACGTGAAGCTCCGGTGAACAAGACTCTTTGCCCCACAGCAACCGCAAGCAACCATCGGCAACAGGAGATTTGCACTACGCGTTACTGCTAAGACAGCCTGCGGTGACCGTCAACGCACAGCTCCAGCACTGACCTGGAGCAATGCCGGATAGGATCTTTGCACAACAGCGACGATCATCCATAACACCAGGCCAGCTCTTCGAGCTACAGCAACAACCATCCACCAAGCTCTCCTGATGGCCTATGGTCTTCTTCACCGCAAACTGGACTCCTCGTGCCGGACTTTGTGAAGGTAACTTTTTCAGATGGACTAACCTGGCCCCTGTATCCATTGCAGGCTCCATCGTAGTGGGCCGGAACTTGAGACTTTACCCCAGTCTACCATGACCAGAGTACCGCAAGTGGCGATTTGTGCTTTTAAGCGTGATACTTACCTAAAACATTGAAATCACATATCTCCGGTTCTAGTGATTGGATGTTTATAATTTTAGTCTTATTTATTTATTAAAGTTTACTCCATGTTTCTAAATTGGTGTGGGATTTTTTGGGTGTTAATTTACTGACATTTGTGCTTCACCCTGACAGAGATTGTGGCTAATTTACTTCAGTATGAATTTAAGTTTCTTTTGAAAAATTATTCTATTTCTTATTTAATTACTTTTTTCAATCAAAATCTTTCAGATACGATCTATTACCTGTCCCTTCTTTTATTCAGACTATTATGATGAGTTACAGTGATTAATAGGGCAATCATTGCATGATCTGATAAATGTCTTGGATTGACTAATACTGGAAGCATTCAATTTGATAATATAACCAAGGTCAAGAAGTAATTTATGTGGCTATAAGAGTCACACTGTTTTGAATTAAACTTGTAACCCAGAAATTCAACGTAAAGAATACGGTACATATATGAAAAATCAAGATTCCTTCATAGTAATCTGTTTCAGTCTTTCTACCTGGATAATGTCTGTATTTGTTACCTAAAAATTCTGTTGAATGGTTCCATAGCAACATTGCAGTCATCATCAATAAAAAGTGGTGCTTGCATACCTGCTAAGACAATCTCCATATCTTTAACTCCTACTATCGTCAGTATTAGGACCATACACAATCACGATAGTAAATGTCGGTTTGCTGTTTCATCCCGCAGCGCTCGCGGAGTATACATTTTTGGCATCCTGGCTATCATTCATATGTCGTTTTGACTGACTACTGTTGAATTTAGTACGAAGTGGGACATCCACCTTGCCCGGATGTGGTGTAGGTGAGCCTAGTATTCTTGTGATAAGGCTCACACCCTGTATGAAGGGGCGTCTATTACGGCAATACGTGACGCAATTGTTCCGTCCTTTAAGATACTCGCAGCTGAATTTCCAAAGATTGTGATATGATTGAATCTAATTGAACTAGCCACCAGAACTAAGTGACGGAACACATTTGTCCCATATTGAAAGATAATCTTCACCAATTTTCATAAAGATTGAATTATGACTGATCCTAATTGTACTAGACCCAAGTACTAAGGGACGTGGTGTAATTGTCCCGGTGTGAAAGATACTTCTCGCCGGAGCTCCTAGATCAATCCATTGACTGTATTAGATATTACCACAAAGGGACGTGGCCTTGCTGGTCTTTGCCTGTTGCCTAGATAATTACGGTGCAACTTGCCATTCACAATACCACTTTGGACAGGGAATCGCTCCCTGAAGGGAACGCCCCCCCCCTGTTTTCCAAACAAGTATCTGGAGGTGTTTGACTCCATTCTTTACCTAGTGCCCTGAAGAAGTCCCGTATAGGGACGAAACGCTTCGGCTGTTCGCTGTGTTGAACGCTGTGTGCTATCCAGAATGAAAATGATAAAAAAATAAAGAGAAAAGAAAAGACTGAAGACTTCTCTGATGTCTCGATATGGACAATTAATCTGTTTGTGTGGATAAAGTTTTCTCGGGTGGTGCACCTTTGCTTCTTCTTGGTAATTTATTCCAGTTCCCGGCCGGGAACGAGTACCGAGACGGTGGGTGCTTAACTGTGTGCACACAGCTCCCACCCAATCCAGTGGGGATATTAATAATAGGAAACAACATCATGCAAAAATTGCGCTTAAATGAATTGGTGATATTGTCATTTTGCTAAAACGACATTCTTGATGGTCATTCCACGATTTTAGAGTTTAAAACCGTATTTATTGTTTTAATTACTGGGAAAAACCTCTATTGGGACTTCGATGACTACCTTTAACTATGTCGGAATGGATGGGCGAGGAATTAAAAGGTTTGTCTTATGATTGTTTTATATTGTATGTAATCTTTTATGGTTTTTTATAATCGAAATAAAGATTATTGATTGATTGATTGATTGAATAATAGAGTAGGAAAATCGGGTAAGGTGCTGTTAGCTAGGAGGTTCCACTGTCAGTTATTTTGTCTTTTAAATGTATTCATGCAAATTTTGAAAGCAGCAACCCACCTCCTTCCTTTATCGCCCTTTATCTGTTGCTAAAATATTAACCAATATAATCTCTTTCACTATTGTAGCACATCCTTTAATCTAAAATGTGTCTCTAGCAGTAAAAAATGTCAGGTATCGGCCACTCACATTCTAACTACAGACCTCTAATATTCTACTTATTTTGCAATCTTCTGAACTTAACATTTTCCTTACCTTCTGAACTGCATAGCTTCCATTTGTTTGTATTTTCCCCCACCATATGCACGCCCATTTGCCCTCCTTGCTTTCCTCTCACTCCTCTGGTCCCTCCTTTCCCTCTCCACTCCAGAAACCCTAGCCCAAATCCCTTCCCTCTCCTGGAGATCTCCCTTAACCCAAGTAGTACCCAACTCCCAAATCTGTGCCCCGGACTCCATGATTTTATATAATGTTCATTAATATATAATTGAGGCTCTCATTCAATGCATTTATTTCCTGCTTTGTTTTTAAAGAAGTGTTTCTGCATCTAGGCTTGAAGGTATGAATCTGGGTGATCCACTGATCACTCGTTTTCAGATGAGAGGGATATTGTAGCTGTGTTTGATGCCCCTTAGCTTCAAACTTGCAACATGTTGACGTAAGTCTCAAAGCCTTGGATCAGTGTTGACACTATTGGCAGACTCTTAAATCTGGCTTGGTGCCCACATGAGCCCATGAAGAGTAACCTGCTTTATCTGGCACCTATCAATAGCTGCAGCAGGTTTGTACAGCCTTTGTTGATCCTGTGAACAAGTATGCATCATTCTCAATAACCACTAGATCTGCTTACTCGCACTGACCTTTGGTCTGGTCCCTAAAGCAGATTTCCTGCTTAGGGGATGTCTGTCACCAGGAAACTGTTGATAGTGGAGGGGTTAGTAGAGTCATTCTGCCCCGTATACGTCACCTCTTGACCTTTTTCAAGTTTGACTTACCGACCGTCCATATTACTTTGGTCCACCTTGACATTTATCTCAAAGTCTCTATTCTATTTTGAAAAGGGGCTTCTGAGTTTACCTCCACCCCTGTCTCTGATAGTTTACACTTTTCAGTTGTACCACGATCAGGTGGCTCAGGGGACTAATGCTTTCACTCTTAAAATCTGAGTTTGATCTTAGATCTTAGCAGATCCACTCAGGAGTCCATCCACAAAATAAGTTTCCTTGACAGTATTAGTAATGGTAGTGAAAGCAGTACTAGCAGAGATGCTGGTGATAGTGATGGTGGTGACAGTGGCTAGGAAATTGCTAGCTGTGATAGTGGTATCTGTGAGAGTGGTAATAGTGGTGAGGTTGGTGGTGATGCTGGGGTTAGTGGTGATGACAATAGTAATGACAGTGGTGTTATTAGGCGTGATGATAGTGGTAGTAGTGGTGAAGGTGCTGGTAATGGTGGAAACGCTGGTCCTAGTCTTGGTGGTGGTACTGGTAATAGTGGTTTTAACAGTGGTGAAAGAGGTGGTGGTAAGGTTGATAGTAGAGTGGTGGCAGATATAGTAGTAGTGTTGACTTTGGCATAGTGGTGCTAGTGACGGTGACAGTGAGGGTTATGTGGTAATAGTAGGAGTGGCGGTAGTAGGTGTCATCGAAGTCAAAGTGATACTAGTAGTAATGGTGTTAGCAGTGGTATGATAATGATGGTAATGTGGTAGTAGTTCTAGTAATGGTATTAGTAACGATGGTGGTGATAGTGGTGATGGTGGGAGTAGAGGTAGGGGTCGGTGGTAGTTGTGGTAATAATGTTGATAGTGATGGTGGTGGTAATGGCGATATTATGCATTAGTGGTGATGAAGATTTCAGAGAGAGCCCAGCCAGAGAAGCCTGGAGTTCCTTCATGATGTAGAAACAGTCGTAAACAACTGTTAATCCCTTTAGATTCAACTGCAGTAAAATAAAAGGCATGGACCACAAAATGAAATGCACATCCAGCAAGTGATATTTTCATTAACAAATAATTGATTACAGTTACCCAGGTACTTATCATCACGGACTACAGTATAGTGTGGCTACAATAAATGAGAGCAAACATTGGCAAAGCCAATAGATCTGATATTTTGCGATATTTTTATTTATTATCGCTATTGTCCTATAATTATGTGGATACCTAAAACTTAGTTTCTTCATAAGTGCTTCATGCATTGATAATAGACATCCCAATAGAGCAAAGTCCCTGAAAAGCCTGTAGGGCTGGAGTAGAGTCAGCCACTGTCAGACTTGCTGCTGAAAGGCTGAGTCAGCCTCAGCTCTACTGGTGCTCTCCTTCCCTTGCCCACCCACATGTCCAGACATCCACGCAACCCCTACGCACGCACAAAGGGTCCCTTCCTCACCAGACAGTACCATAGGCCCTAGAGCAGGGGTGGCCGCTCCATTAGGGCGGAGGAGGGCCACCAGGACATAAAACGGTAATAAAATGGGGTTTAAACCAGGACCCGCCCCCAGTGTTGGGGGCGGGTCCAGGGGATGACACTGTTGGTGGGGGAGTGGTGGGCACTCCCTTCACTGCGCATGAGGTGTTTGGCCCGACTTCTCAGTCTGGCCAAACCCCTCATGCGCATAAGCAGATAAGCCCTCTCCAGCCACAGCTCCATTGCTGGGGCTGGAGAGAGCAGGCACAGGATCCCAGTCTGCCTGGGAGCGCAACTTGTCGATGCTGAGGACAATCCTGAAGCTGCTTAAGCCTTATGCCCAGCCTCAGCCCCAGAGCCAGAAGCCAGAAGATAGGATGAACGGGAGACGGCGGCTGCAGTATTAAGGTAAGTTAATTTTATGTTTTCATTTTTTTGGGGGCACATCGGCAGGGGACTGGCCACTACTGTCCTGGAGCCCACTGACCGTCTTGGAGATGTCTACCCAACAGAAGCCTTTCTTCCTTGTGGTCACCGTCTCCTCTGTGTGCCAGCCTAGGTGAGACTGGAGGCTGCTTTCAGAGGCAGCCATGTGAGGTGGGGCCCTCCCCGCCCCACCACCAGCTGTGTGTGGTGGGGAGGGGGAAGATCTGTTGAGGCGATAGGACATATTCAGGTTTCTTACCAGTAACTGCTTTGAAATGTGTGCCTGGGGCATCTCTGTGGGAAGCCACACCTGGAGGGAACAGTGGAAAGGAGGGAGAGTCAGGAAAGAGGGAGAGTAGTGAAAGACGGGGTCAGGAAGGAGCAAAAGGAGGGCGAGACGAGAGTCAGGAAGGAGCGAAAGGAGGGCGAGACGAGAGTCAGGAAGGAGAGAAAGGAGGGCGAGACGAGAGTCAGGAAGGAGAGAAAGGAGGGCGAGACGGGGTCAGGAAGGAGAGAAAGGAGGGCGAGACGAGAGTCAGGAAGGAGAGAAAGGAGGGCGAGACGAGAGTCAGGAAGGAGAGAAAGGAGGGCGAGACGGGGTCAGGAAGGAGAGAAAGGAGGGCGAGACGAGAGTCAGGAAGGGGAGAAAGGAGGGCGAGACGAGAGTCAGGAAGGAGACAGCGTGAAGAGACGGGGTCAGGAAGGAGAGAAAGGAGGGTAAGACGTGAGTCAGGAAGGAGACAGCGTGAAGAGACGGGGTCAGGAAGGAGAGAAAGGAGGGTAAGACGTGAGTCAGGAAGGAGACAGAGTGAAGAGACGGGGTCAGGAAGGAGAGAAAGGAGGGTAAGACGTGAGTCAGGAAGGAGACAGAGTGAAGAGACGGGGTCAGGAAGGAGAGAAAGGAGGGCGAGACGAGAGTCAGGAAGGAGAGAAAGGAGGGCGAGACGAGAGTCAGGAAGGGGAGAAAGGAGGGCGAGACGAGAGTCAGGAAGGAGACAGCGTGAAGAGACGGGGTCAGGAAGGAGAGAAAGGAGGGTAAGACGTGAGTCAGGAAGGAGACAGCGTGAAGAGACGGGGTCAGGAAGGAGAGAAAGGAGGGTAAGACGTGAGTCAGGAAGGAGACAGAGTGAAGAGACGGGGTCAGGAAAGAGAGAAAGGAGGGCGAGACAAGAGTCAGGAAGGAGACAGTGTGAAGAGACGGGGTCAGGAAGGAGAGAAAGGAGGGTAAGACGTGAGTCAGGAAGGAGACAGAGTGAAGAGACGGGGTCAGGAAAGAGAGAAAGGAGGGCGAGACAAGAGTCAGGAAGGAGACAGTGTGAAGAGATGGGGTCAGGAAGGAGAGAAAGGAGGGCGAGACGAGAGTCAGGAAGGAGGGAAAGGAGGGCGAGACGAGAGTCAGGAAGGAGACAGCGTGAAGAGATGGGGTCAGGAAGGAGCAAAAGGAGGGCGAGACGAGAGTCAGGAAGGAGACAGCGTGAAGAGACGGGGTCAGGAAGGAGAGTAAGGAGGGCGAGACGAGAGTCAGGAAGGAGACAGCGTGAAGAGACGGGGTCAGGAAGGAGAGTAAGGAGGGCGAGACGAGAGTCAGGAAGGAGACAGCGTGAAGAGACGGGGTCAGGAAGGAGAGTAAGGAGGGCGAGACGAGAGTCAGGAAGGAGACAGCGTGAAGAGACGGGGTCAGGAAGGAGAGTAAGGAGGGCGAGACGAGAGTCAGGAAGGAGAGAAAGGAGGGCGAGACGAGAGTCAGGAAGGAGAGAAAGGAGGACGAGACGAGAGTCAGGAAGGAGAGAAAGGAGGGCGAGACGAGAGTCAGGAAGGAGGGAAAGGAGGGCGAGACGAGAGTCAGGAAGGAGAGAAAGGAGGGCGAGACGAGAGTCAGGAAGGAGACAGCGTGAAGAGACGGGGTCAGGAAGGAGAGTAAGGAGGGCGAGACGAGAGTCAGGAAGGAGACAGCGTGAAGAGACGGGGTCAGGAAGGAGAGTAAGGAGGGCGAGACGAGAGTCAGGAAGGAGACAGCGTGAAGAGACGGGGTCAGGAAGGAGAGTAAGGAGGGCGAGACGAGAGTCAGGAAGGAGAGAAAGGAGGGCGAGACGAGAGTCAGGAAGGAGAGAAAGGAGGACGAGAAGAGAGTCAGGAAGGAGAGAAAGGAGGGCGAGACGAGAGTCAGGAAGGAGACAGCGTGAAGAGACGGGGTCAGGAAGGAGAGTAAGGAGGGCGAGACGAGAGTCAGGAAGGAGAGAAAGGAGGGCGAGACGAGAGTCAGGAAGGAGAGAAAGGAGGACGAGACGAGAGTCAGGAAGGAGAGAAAGGAGGGCGAGACGAGAGTCAGGAAGGAGGGAAAGGAGGGCGAGACGAGAGTCAGGAAGGAGAGAAAGGAGGGCGAGACGAGAGTCAGGAAGGAGACAGCGAGAAGAGACGGGGTCAGGAAGGAGCGAAAGGAGGGCGAGACGAGAGTCAGGAAGGAGACAGCGAGAAGAGACGGTGTCAGGAAGGAGCGAAAGGAGGGCGAGACGAGAGTCAGGAAGGAGACAGCGAGAAGAGACGGGGTCAGGAAGGAGGGAAAGGAGGGCGAGACGAGAGTCAGGAAGGAGAGAAAGGAGGGCGAGACGAGAGTCAGGAAGGAGGGAAAGGAGGGCGAGACGAGAGTCAGGAAGGAGACAGTGTGAAGAGATGGGGTCAGGAAAGAGAGAAAGGAGGGCGAGACGAGAGTCAGGAAGGAGAGAAAGGAGGGCGAGACGAGAGTCAGGAAGGAGAGAAAGGAGGGCGAGACGAGAGTCAGGAAGGAGAGAAAGGAGGGCGAGACGAGAGTCAGGAAGGAGGGAAAGGAGGACGAGACGAGAGTCAGGAAGGAGGGAAAGGAGGGCGAGACGAGAGTCAGGAAGGAGAGAAAGGAGGGCGAGACGAGAGTCAGGAAGGAGACAGCGTGAAGAGACGGGGTCAGGAAGGAGCAAAAGGAGGGCGAGACGAGAGTCAGGAAGGAGAGAAAGGAGGGCGAGACGAGAGTTAGGAAGGAGGGAAAGGAGGGCGAGACGAGAGTCAGGAAGGAGAGAAAGGAGGGCGAGACGAGAGTCAGGAAGGAGACAGCGTGAAGAGACGGGGTCAGGAAGGAGCAAAAGGAGGGCGAGACGAGAGTCAGGAAGGAGACAGAGTGAAGAGACGGGGTCAGGAAGGAGAGTAAGGAGGGCGAGACGAGATTCAGGAAGGAGACAGCGTGAAGAGACGGGGTCAGGAAGGAGACAGCGAGAAGAGACGGTGTCAGGAAGGAGCGAAAGGAGGGCGAGACGAGAGTCAGGAAGGAGACAGTGAGAAGAGACGGGGTCAGGAAGGAGGGAAAGGAGGGCGAGACGAGAGTCAGGAAGGAGAGAAAGGAGGGCGAGACGAGAGTCAGGAAGGAGACAGTGTGAAGAGATGGGGTCAGGAAAGAGAGAAAGGAGGGCGAGACGAGAGTCAGGAAGGAGAGTAAGGAGGGCGAGACGAGAGTCAGGAAGGAGAGAAAGGAGGGCGAGACGAGAGTCAGGAAGGAGACAGCGTGAAGAGACGGGGTCAGGAAGGAGAGAAAGGAGGGCGAGACGAGAGTCAGGAAGGAGACAGTGAGAAGAGACTGGGTCAGGAAGGAGCGAAAGGAGGGCGAGACAAGAGTCAGGAAGGAGAGAAAGGAGGGTGAGACGAGAGTCAGAAAGGAGAGAAAGGAGGGCGAGACGAGAGTCAGGAAGGAGCGAAAGGAGGACGAGACGAGAGTCAGGAAGGAGACAGTGTGAAGAGATGGGGTCAGGAAGGAGAGTAAGGAGGGCGAGACGAGAGTCAGGAAGGAGCGAAAGGAGGGCGAGACGAGAGTCAGGAAGGAGCGAAAGTAGGGCGAGACGAGAGTCAGGAAGGAGACAGCGTGAAGAGACGAGAGTCGAGAAGGAGGGAAAGGAGGGCGAGACGAGAGTCAGGAAGGAGACAGCGTGAAGAGACGGGGTCAGGAAGGAGCGAAAGGAGGGCGAGACGAGAGTCAGGAAGGAGGGAAAGGAGGGCGAGACGAGAGTCAGGAAGGAGGGAAAGGAGGGCGAGACGAGAGTCAGGAAGGAGAGAAAGGAGGGCGAGACGAGAGTCAGGAAGGAGACAGTGTGAAGAGATGGGGTCAGGAAGGAGAGTAAGGAGGGCGAGACGAGAGTCAGGAAGGAGAGAAAGGAGGACGAGACGAGAGTCAGGAAAGAGAGAAAGGAGGGCGAGACGAGAGTCAGGAAGGAGCGAAAGGAGTGCGAGACGAGAGTCAGGAAGGAGACAGCGTGAAGAGACGAGAGTCAGGAAGGAGGGAAAGGAGGGCGAGACGAGAGTCAGGAAGGAGACAGTGAGAAGAGACGGGGTCAGGAAGGAGAGAAAGGAGGGCGAGACGAGAGTCAGGAAGGAGACAGTGAGAAGAGACGGGGTCAGGAAGGAGCGAAAGGAGGGCGAGACGAGAGTCAGGAAGGAGCGAAAGGAGGGCGAGACGAGAGTCAGGAATGAGACAGCGAGAAGAGACGGGGTCAGGAAGGAGAGAAAGGAGGGCGAGACTAGAGTCAGGAAGGAGCGAAAGGAGGGCGAGACGAGAGTCAGGAAGGAGACAGCGTGAAGAGACGGGTTCAGGAAGGAGAGAAAGGAGGGCGAGACGAGAGTCAGGAAGGAGCGAAAGGAGGGCGAGACGAGAGTCAGGAAGGAGACAGCGTGAAGAGACGGGTTCAGGAAGGAGAGAAAGGAGGGAGAGACGAGAGTCAGGAAGGAGCGAAAGGAGGGCGAGACGAGAGTCAGGAAGGAGACAGCGTGAAGAGACGGGGTCAGGAAGGAGAGTGAGACGAGAGTCAGGAAGGAGACAGCGTGAAGAGATGGGGTCAGGAAAGAGAGAAAGGAGGGCGAGACGAGAGTCAGGAAGGAGAGAAAGGAGGACGAGACGAGAGTCAGGAAGGAGGGAAAGGAGGGCGAGACGAGAGTCAGGAAGGAGACAGCGTGAAGAGACGGGGACAGGAAGGAGACAGCGTGAAGAGACGGGGTCAGGAAGGAGCAAAAGGAGGGCGAGACGAGAGTCAGGAAGGAGAGAAAGGAGGACGAGACGAGAGTCAGGAAGGAGGGAAAGGAGGGCGAGACGAGAGTCAGGAAGGAGACAGCGTGAAGAGACGGGGTCAGGAAGGAGACAGCGTGAAGAGACGGGGTCAGGAAGGAGCAAAAGGAGGGCGAGACGAGAGTCAGGAAGGAGACAGCGAGAACAGACGGTGTCAGGAAGGAGCGAAAGGAGGGCGAGACGAGAGTCAGGAAGGAGACAGTGAGAAGAGACGGGGTCAGGAAGGAGCGAAAGGAGGGCGAGACGAGAGTCAGGAAGGGGAGAAAGGAGGGTAAGACGTGAGTCAGGAAGGAGAGAAAGGAGGGTAAGACGAGAGTCAGGAAGGAGAGAAAGGAGGGTAAGACGTGAGTCAGGAAGGAGACAGAGTGAAGAGACGGGGTCAGGAAGGAGAGTAAGGAGGGCGAGACGAGAGTCAGGAAGGAGAGAAAGGAGGGTAAGACGTGAGTCAGGAAGGAGAGAAAGGAGGGTAAGACGAGAGTCAGGAAGGAGACAGAGTGAAGAGACGGGGTCAGGAAGGAGAGTAAGGAGGGCGAGACGAGAGTCAGGAAGGAGAGAAAGGAGGGTAAGACGTGAGTCAGGAAGGAGACAGAGTGAAGAGACGGGGTCAGGAAGGAGAGTAAGGAGGGCGAGACGAGAGTCAGGAAGGAGAGAAAGGAGGGTAAGACGTGAGTCAGGAAGGAGAGAAAGGAGGGTAAGACGTGAGTCAGGAAGGAGACAGAGTGAAGAGGCGGGGTCAGGAAGGAGAGTAAGGAGGGCGAGACGAGAGTCAGGAAGGAGAGAAAGGAGGGTAAGATGTGAGTCAGGAAGGAGAGAAAGGAGGGTAAGACGTGAGTCAGGAAGGAGACAGAGTGAAGAGACGGGGTCAGGAAGGAGAGAAAGGAGGGCGAGACGAGAGTCAGGAAGGAGAGTAAGGAGGGCGAGACGAGAGTCAGGAAGGAGAGAAAGAAGGGCGAGACGAGAGTCAGGAAGGAGACAGCGTGAAGAGACGGGGTCAGGAAGGAGAGTAAGGAGGGCGAGACGAGAGTCAGGAAGGAGAGAAAGGAGGGCGAGACGAGAGTCAGGAAGGAGAGAAAGGAGGGTAAGACGAGAGTCAGGAAGGAGACAGAGTGAAGAGACGGGGTCAGGAAGGAGAGTAAGGAGGGCGAGACGAGAGTCAGGAAGGAGAGAAAGGAGGGTAAGACGTGAGTCAGGAAGGAGAGAAAGGAGGGTAAGACGAGAGTCAGGAAGGAGACAGAGTGAAGAGACGGGGTCAGGAAGGAGAGTAAGGAGGGCGAGACGAGAGTCAGGAAGGAGAGAAAGGAGGGTAAGACGTGAGTCAGGAAGGAGAGAAAGGAGGGTAAGACGAGATTCAGGAAGGAGACAGCGTGAAGAGACGGGGTCAGGAAGGAGCGAAAGGAGGGCGAGACGAGAGTCAGGAAGGAGGGAAAGGAGGGCGAGACGAGATTCAGGAAGGAGACAGCGTGAAGAGACGGGGTCAGGAAGGAGAGAAAGGAGGGCGAGACTAGAGTCAGGAAGGAGAGAAAGGAGGGCGAGACGAGAGTCAGGAAGGAGACAGTGTGAAGAGACGGGGTCAGGAAGGAGAGTGAGACGAGAGTCAGGATGGAGACAGCGTGAAGAGACGGTTTCAGGAAGGATAGAAAGGAGGGCGAGACGAGAGTCAGGATGGAGACAGCGTGAAGAGACGGGGTCAGGAAGGAGAGTGAGACGAGAGTCAGGATGGAGACAGCGTGAAGAGACGGTTTCAGGAAAGAGAGAAAGGAGGGCGAGACGAGAGTCAGGATGGAGACAGCGTGAAGAGACGGGGTCAGGAAGGAGAGTGAGACGAGAGTCAGGATGGAGACAGCGTGAAGAGACGGTTTCAGGAAGGATAGAAAGGAGGGCGAGACAGGGTTCAGCAATGAGAGAGAGGGAACAGGCGGGGTCAGAAAGGAGGGAGGGGGACGAGACAGGGCCAGGAATGAGAGAGGGGGAGTAGAATACATGTTCGAGGAGAAGATTTAACAAAAGAAGAACAGAAGGACAGGATTCAGAAAGGAGAGGGAGACATAGAGAGACCCCCTTGGGATGGGGGTACAGGACTGACCTCCCTCTAGAACCAGACATGGTTTGAAGAGCCATCATTCTTATGTGTCCATTTCCAGTAAAGTGTATTTATTGATATTGAAGAGAAAACATTTGAAAAGCAACCATGCCAAAGAGATGTGAGTGTACAAAAGGACATCGTAATAGCAGTGGTCACTTACAAATTTGGTGCTAATGCATGTTTTTGCAAAGATTTCGTGCCGGGGGTGGCGAAGGTGGAAGAAGGGGAATAGGGAGCAGGAGTTAATGCAGTGGGGTGACAAGCAAAGCATTCACAACAACAAAGGGACACCCAAAAATAAAGTTGCTTCCACAAATACATGTCTTAAACACACAAATCTCACTTTATTTTGTGACCAAAGCAAGTAGGAGCTGCAAACAAGTTGTGCACAAACAACAAACATGAGAAGGAAAAAAACAGTAAAAAAAAACACTTAAACACACTGGTGGAACCATACCATTACTTAGTCCCAGATCCCTGGGCGTTAACAACGGACGAAAAAGAGGGACAAAGAAGAAATATTGCCCACTAGAAAGCAATGCTTTTTAAAGGGAAAACCAAGTTACCAATAAAAAGCCAATGGGTGGGCTTTAAGCCCATAGAAGGAATATAGCATGTCAAGAGATTGCAGATGCGCCCTGCCAAGGCTTGACCTAAAAAAGTCGCAGGGAACATGAAAACAAAAGAAATTCACAGGAAGAAAGATTAATAAATGAGGCATAAATATAAATAACATGGTACAGAACATCCATCTGCAATTAAACACAAACACACAGCTACTGTCAAAGAAGACAGGACAAGCAGATAAT
This sequence comes from Lissotriton helveticus, assembly GCF_964261635.1. Lineage (NCBI taxonomy): Eukaryota > Metazoa > Chordata > Amphibia > Caudata > Salamandridae > Lissotriton > Lissotriton helveticus. The sequence continues at coordinate 85,603,041 of NC_136064.1, forward strand.
AATAACAAATTTAATTAAGGCTTATTTTTAAAAGTTGTAAATAAATTACCAGTGCATTACCTGGTTAAAATTACATTTACAAGCACCCAGACGCTGGTCTTCTGCAAGAACTAAGTAAAAGGGAAGGCATGCTCCAAGAGTCCAACAGAGCACAGAGAGCTGCCTGGAGCACTTAAAGATATTGTATCTAGGCAGAGAGGCCACTCTGTAAACAGTTTGACAAGACAGAATGAAATGAAGCTGCAAGGAAGCCTCTCGTAACGAGAAACAAAAAGAAACCCATGAGAGAATGCTTACACGGGGCAGTAAAAGAAAACAAGCACTGATGTTCACATGTGCAACAACAGGGTCTTATGCCAAAATACCAAGGAAAATTGACAAACAAAAATGAATTGGCAAGACCAAAGTTATAATTTAAAAAAGCAAATGAAAAGAGCCCTGGACCTGGCGTGAACTATTCAAGCTGAAGGGACCCAACGGCTGAAGTGGATGACCCACTGCACCAAGCTGTGGAGGGGGAAGCACAATGTGAATGACAACAGTCCAATGGAGGAAGTCTACTGACTTTTATATATAATCACTGTAAGACCAAAGGTTAAAGTAATGCTAGAGTTGGGTGAAACGTTCAGTGACAGCATAACATTAGAAACTTCAGAAATCACGGAAATGCACTATTTATAGTTATCTGAAGTAACTATAACTCACACCACCACCATGCACACTGATGTCTGTTCAGCTGTCATCCGTAACACTATCAATGATGTCATTGAACACATCACGAGTGTTGTAATATTTGAGGTCATAAGTAGTGGATAGCGAGGGCACGAGTCATATTTGCTTGAGATAACTATAACTGGTGAATTTCAACCCTGTTTCGAGTTTAAAACATTACACTCACTGAAGGTTTCACCTAACTATAACATTAATTTAACCTTTTTTTAAACATACATTTTTAACTGTATTTTATTTCCATACATAAAGCTAACCCCATGGAGGGGGGCTAGGTGGCGCTGGACCAAGATGGCCGCGCACAAGTGAGGCTCCAGCCCTGCCGAGCAGGGAAACATCCTTCTTCCACATCCTGAGGCATATTTCTTCTCAATTGACCTCACCAGAAGCAGCGCAAGATCTTGCTAATGCTGGCGTTGCTTTGTTTGACCCGCTACCCTGAAATATAGCTGACGCGGAGGCGGTGGAAACTGAGCGCGATCTGCTGCGTGTTGCATACGAAGCAAGAGCCCGGACACTGAGGCTAGGAAAGACCGGGGCCTGGAAGGCCTTGATGACACGAGTTTACTTGGAGGCTGGACGGAATGCGCCCCTGCTCTGACTGATGAGCCACATTGTATGCCGCGGACGGACACTACGAGGCAGGGAGCAGCGGGCGATGGGGGAGATTTGCCGTGCCTAATGCCAGACGTGGAGCTTGCGTGCTGCGGCTGGCGGGGGACGAGAGTTGGTGGGCCCCGGGGACGGGAGCACAATTGGCGGCTGAGCGAAGTGCGCCCTAATTGAGACTGTTGAGCTACATCCTATTCTGTGCACACCCGCGGACATGGCGATAGCGGGTCCTGTTCCCCACACGGCGGCTCCAGAGGAGCGACTGCGCTGAGGATATGCAGCGCTGATCGACGGAAGCGGGGTAAAAAACGATAAGGAGACACTGCAGGGGCTAGCTGTGAGACTGGCCTGCTAAGGAGCTGAGTTGAACGATTGCGGTGCGGCCCCCATCCCGAAATAGCAGGTGAGATCTGCAGAGGCCACCATACAGGCTGCGGTGAGACTAAGTGTGAGTTGGGGCCGCCATATTGTCTCCTGCGCCGACGTTCCGTGCACTGTGGCCTGTATCTTTGGGGGACCAGGAGAGCAGAGAGCACCAGTGATACCGCGCCTCTTGAAGGCCTCCTGCACACCAGAGGCTCCTGGGACCTGCTACCATTAGTGCCCACCGCTCATACCTTTCTACTTCGCCACCTCTGCGCTGGGCCAACACACCCAGATAGCTGTGACAAAATCATTGCCTGATAATCCTCGGCGCGGAAGTGAATTTGGCGGCATACCTAGGGGCGCACGGTTTGAATGCTACTTCCCTGCTGGCCATACGCTGCAGTCCTGGCCCCCTCGCCCCCCCGCTGAAGCTGAACTCCTGTGCACTACTGAAGTAGTATAATTGCCATATATAAGTGCCCGCCATACATATCCTTGGTATACGTCCTTACGTGCCTTGGGAAAGACCTACTCATTGTCTCTACCACAGCGCAGAGCGAGAATTGCGGCGCCCTGGAACCAAAGTCCCTGCCCAACGTGACGAGCTCTACCTGGCACTGATTTGACACCCTGCTGCCTGCCCTGCTCCAAGTGCTGCTTTGTGAGATTTTGTCCGGACTGCTGAACCGACTTCTCTTTCTACAATATGGGGCGCACTGAAACCAAGCAAACTAAGATCCCATTCGAAACACGCAAAACGCCTAAATCCCATTCAACGGAGCACACGGAGTCCGATGCTGCAGACGCTCCAGAAGATGACTGGAAGGCGCTCCTGCTTGGAATAAAGCAAAGCCTCACATCTATTGACACCAAAATGGACGCGATGAACAAGAGAATGGACACCGTTGTCACAAAATTGGGCTAGCATGAGAACCGTATAAAAGAAATGGAGAGCAGGATCTCAGACCTTGAGGATGGAGTGACGGTGAGTGGGAACCACATTTCGCAGATGGATAAGTTGCTCAAGATTATCGCAGATGAGAACGAAAACCTGGAAGCCAGGTCCAGACGGAACAATGTACGCATCCTTGGCCTGGCAGAATCCACCAACACCGGCCGTATGGAAGACTTCATCGAAAAACTGATTGTGGACTTATTTGGTAGGGAATCCTTCTCTACTTCTTCTAGATGCCTGGCTGCACGCCCGCCCCCTGGAGCAACGCCAAGGCCCGTGATAGTACGCTTTTTAAACTATCGCGACCGAGACACAGTCCTACGTCTGGCCCACGAAAAGCAACAGGTACATTATGAGAACACAACCCTGGCTTTCTTCCCGGACTTCACCCCGGCGGTGCAGGAAGCTAGACGCAAGTTTGCTGTGGTCAAGAAAAAGTTTCAAGCGCAGGAAATCCCTTACGCTATGTTGTACCCAGCCAAACTGAAAATCACGCATCAAGGAAAACAACACTCGCAGCCACAACTATGCCAAATGCCTTAGCTGTTAGCAAGGAGGGGGAAAAAAAGAAAAAACTAAACTTCCTGCTCTTACAGAATGCACAGAGAGGATTGAGGATTCAGGCACGGTGGGAGCTCAACGACTGGAGGACTGCAGCACCACAAAACAGGTACTGAAAAAGAATAATATTTCTAACATTTCTTTGGCTACAACGGGGGAAAAAACTGGGCATCTGGAGGAGGTGGTTGCTAAAACCGCAGCTAAAAATGACGCTAAAAATGATATAATGACAATAGCAAGGACAGACAAAGAAACTTTGGTGGATATGTCAAATGGGGTCCAAGATATAGCGATAGCCAAAGTAACAGAATTAGAAACAGAAATAGAAACTGAAACATCAAGGAAGTCAAGCTCTAACTCAGGCACAGATATTCAAAGTGATATTGGTGGGGCAGATGCAGAACTAACAGGCTTAACAGGCTTAATAGCCAGTACTAATAAAGGAGATATGGCTATGGCTCCTATAATAGACTTATCAGAAGGTGGGCCAGTGAAAGACTTGTCAGCAGAACAGACAGATATCACGGAACTAAGCTCTTTTGAAGACTGTGATGCCGAAACGGAAGATGAGCTAGGGGAGAAAGAGAACAATGTTGATAAAGGCATAAAATCAAAAACCAAGAAAGGACGTACACAAAGAAACAAATCCAAGACAAAAAAAAAAAAAAAAAAAGAAATATTAAACCTAGTTTATCGCTAAACAGCTCTGTGATAAATAACAGCCTGACTTTGACAAAAACTCTACAAGACAAAAGCCCGCTAATAAGATGGATGGTGACAAAGGGGCTAGCTAAAAATATGACTCAAAGACTCTCTGGAGCAAGCCCAACAGATATATCCTCAAAGGCTACACAAGGGAATATCAACGACACTAATAACGATGATACTAATAATGATGACACCAACAACGGGAAAAGTGATCCCTCAACTGCTCTACCCAACTTATCTAACACAACATCTAACTATGCTTCAGATACTATCTCTGAACAAATGCCTATAATAATGCTGCTTGAACCGCAAGACCCTACTATAGATACTCCCGCAGCAGAGAGAGAGATATCTGAGCCACAAACATGCTCTTTAGCTGTAACAAATATAAATACAACAGAGAATGCTGCTCTTCCCATATCTACTGTGAGCCTCTCTCATGAATCTACACGGTCTCGTAACAACTCGGAGAATGATAGTCATATAACAGCTTTCATGACTACACCTGAAGAGGAACCAAGTTTACGAGACTCAAACGACGCCTCTCCGCTGGATATCATACTTCAGCTATTAAGCAATCAACGGACTGAGGCTCAAGAACATTATTTACAATTAAGAGAAGACAATAACAAAGTACAGACAACTCTACAAGAACTGACTGGGAAATTTGGAGGAATCTCACAAGATATGGCGGAATTACAGCAAAGAGTTGCTGATGTGGAAGAAACAAGCTCCAGAAATGCATCCTCATTCGATAAACACGAAACACAGATTGCGACTCTACAGCAAAAAGTGGAGGACTTGGAGAACAGACAGAGACGTTCGAATCTTAGAATTTTCGGCATACCTGAAGGAACAGAGGGATCTGACCCGAGGGCCTATCTAGTGGGGCTACTTCAGAAAGCTTTCCCTGATCTGGCGGACTGGGACTGGGACTCACAAATCCAGAGAGCGCACCGCATTCCTATAATACAGAGAAACAGAGGGGGCCAGTTCCCCCGCCCCTTCTTGGCTTATTTTGGCAACTTTCTACTCCGCCAAGCAATCAGGCAGAGAGCTCGTCCTAACACCCCGGTAACTATTGGTGCAATCTCGATTTTTGTCCGCTCTGATCTTAGCAAAGAAACCATGGATAGGCGATGGTCGTTACGCAAGCTGATAGATCCCATTAAGGCAAGCGGTGCCCAAGTATTTCTTCAGGAACCAGCACGTCTAAAGGTAACAAAAGGGGGCCGCACCCACTTTTTTACGGACAGAAAAGAAGCAGAAGCATATCTAGTTGACACTGATGCTGGCTCAAGCAAGACTAACTCCAAAACGAAGAACTAAGTACAACAGCAGAGACATCGCAAGAGAACTTTTTTTCTCTTTTTGCTAGAAGCTCCCTTTTTTTTTTTTTTTTTTCTTTTTTTTTGGTATTTCTTTCTCTCTAGGGTTTATGTCTATAAATTTGCTATAAATTTGCTTAGTTAGTGTGTTTACATCACTCAAGATTAATACTAGTTTACTTTTTTCTTTTTTTTCGGTGGACATATAGATTATGGATTGTCTAAGCGCAGAGAGGGGGAGGGCTTTGGTGTAGAGCTGCCAACCAGTTGCCCATCCAGCGGCAGCAGATGCTGAGGGCTGGCTCTACCCCGGTTGGGGTAAGAGCTAGGGGGGTGGGGGGTGGTGGGGGGGTGTTCTCCGCACTCTGGGGGGTTGTGGGTGGGGGAGGTAAAATAAAAGAAAAAAAAAGTTTGCAGGCTGAGGGGGTGGAACTAAACAATGATATTGGAACCTTTTTTAAAGAAACTATTAGTACACAATACAGGAGACTAAGTCAATGCTTTGATAAATATAAGATAAACTTCGATAGTAAAGCTTTATTTCCTTTTCTTTTTTTGTTTTTTTTTTGTTTCTTTTTTTTTGGGTTAAGTCAACATATAGATGTATGAAATAAAATGCCTAGCCTGGAACGTTGCTGGGCTAAATAGCAAGAATAAACGAATGCTGATAAAAGAAGAATTAAAATTACATAACTCACATGTAGCTCTTCTGTCCGAGACACACATCACTGGAAAGGATAGAAAACTACTTAACCATTTAGGATACGAAGTTATCATCAGTTCATCATATTGCCAACCTATTAGGGGAGTTGCTATACTTAAAGATAAACGATTTAAGGCTGAGACAATTCAAACTTCTTGCGACAAAAACGGCAGATGGGCAATTGCTCAGATACGGTTGGAGAATGCTTTCTATGTTTTGTGTGTGGTTTATGGAAGTAATGTAGATGAGCCTACTGTCTTTGACGAATTAAACATCAAACTTCTAGACTGGGAGGGAGAACTTATTGTTATGGGAGACTTCAACTGTATCATGGATTATAGAATAGACACTACCAGATCTGGGGGACACCAAAGAATGCACAAAACAAGGGCTTCTATACTGGATATGTGCTATATACATAACTTAAAAGATGCATGGAGATACTTATATGCTAGCAAGCCAGGATATACATATTACTCGGCACCCCATAAACTATGCTCAAGGATTGATATGGCATTTATAAGTGATAACTTATTGAACACAAGCTCTATGATCTTACGCCCACGCATCTCCTCCGACCACAACGCTATAATTTTATCATTTAAAACAACAGAGCACAGAGCCACTTCTAGGCCTTTTTCCTTTCCAAGACACCTAATATCAGACACAGAATACATAACACAGTTAAAACTACACCTTACAGAATTTATAAATATAAACTCAAATACAGCATCACCGGCAATAATTTGGGATGCTTGTAAAGCCAGCATTAGAGGCTATACTCAAACTTATGTGATTAGACAGAATATAGAAATAAAAAAAAAGAATGAGACTTTGACGTCAAAGATAATCGCCCAAGAAGAACTTTTGTCATCATCCCTTCAGGCCAACTCGACATCAAGCACAGAAATAGGGCTTAAACTTACGACACTGAAGAATGAAGCAAAATCTAAATTTATTAAAAAGAGCGTCAACAGCCTACATAAATTTAAAATAAATGAATATGAAGGCGGGGATAAAATTGGGAAAATTCTAGCGTATAAAACAGCGGAAGACAGAGCAGGTGCTACAATCACTAACATTCGGGGGAGAGGGAACAAAATATACAATAAACCCCAAGACATACTAGAACAATTCGCTGACTACTATAAGAATCTATATACTCCAGAAATAACCCCCAGCTTAGACGACATACAAAAATATACTGAAAAATATATCATAGACACTCAAAATATCACTGAAATAGACTCACTGTCTGATGAGATAACTATGTTAGAACTTCATCAAGCCATTGCCCTATTACCCTCAGGAAAAGCAGCAGGGGAAGATACCATACCCTTAGAAATATACAAAATATGCTTAAAAGAGCTTGAACAACCCTTGCTAAAAGTAATTCAACATGTAGGCCTAGAAGGGAAAACACCACAATCCTGGAATAGGGCTAAAATAATATTTTTTCTGAAGGACAAACCAAAAGAGGAGAGAGGGTCTTATCGCCCAATTTCGTTGATAAACACAGATGCAAAAATCTTTGCCAAAATCCTAGCTCTAAGACTGGCCCCCATCATGCCCATGATTATCCATCCGCAGCAACATGGCTTCATTATTGGGAGAGACACTACCATACACGTAAACACGGCCATAACAGCATTTGACGCTGCGGAGACCAACTCCACCCCACTCGGTATGATTTTGCTAGATGCTGAGAAAGCTTTCGACCGAGTGGGATGGGATTTTCTCTGGTGCGTACTATCTAAATTAAGGTTTGGCGGGGAATTTCTGAAATGTATCAAAGCACTATATGATAAACCAACTGCATTTACTAGCTATGGGGGGTTGGTATCTTCAGACTTCAGGATTTTAAGAGGAACTAGACAAGGCTGCCCTCTCTCACCTCTTTTATTTGCACTTTCTTTAGAACCTTTTTTGTTGGCTCTTCAATCCCAAACTCAGATTATACCGTTTAAATCAGGACACCAAGAATTAAAAATAACAGCATATGCTGACGACATAGCGGTTTACACGGAAGATGCAGTAGAGGCTCAAAAAGGAATAATTTTAGAAGCTGAGGAATATGGCAAAGTGGCGGGTTATAAATTAAACTTACAAAAAACACAAATAATAGTTAACTATGCCCCTCCTGTAGCGATGCCTGAGATATGCAAAATAGCCACTTATTTGGGAATAAAAATAACAGCTAATATACAAGACATTAATAAAATAAATTACGATGAATTAATCAAAACTACTAGACTACAGCTAAAGAAATGGCACAGGCTACCCCTCAATATAATTGGCAGAATAAATTTGATTAAAATGAAGGTATTACCTAAGTTTATATACCTATTTCGATCTATACCATTAGCACTAAATAATCAATTCTTTAAGAAGTTGGATGGAATATTTAGCAGCTTTATATGGGGTTATAAAAAGGCGAGAAGATCAATGAACTTTATGAAAAAAGACACATCCGATGGTGGGCTCAATTTTCCCGACTTTAAATTATATTTCTGGTCCGCCTTTACTAATCGGCTACGCTCATTACTCAATGAAGGAAGAGCTTTATTTTTTCACTCTTTTATGTTAAAATCTGATTCAAATCTATTCTTATTTAGAACGAATGATCCCAACTACTACAAGAGAGTCAAATTTAAGACAGCCAGAGATATAACAAAGATATGGGGCAATATCCTATCCTTCTGCGACACTAACTTTTTCCATTCGAACTTACCACTATGGGGAAACCCAGGCCTACCAAATATTTTTAATGATAACACTGGCCACCGATGGTCTAGACTAGGTATTAAAACCTTAGGGGACTTATATAATGCACAGGGTTTTATGGAATTCGACACTCTTAAACAATTATACAACTTATCTGAAAACATGAGATACAAATTCCTACAGATACACGATTTCCTGATCAATAAAAAACAAATCTTTGAAGTCCCAGAATCTCCAGAATCTGACATCTGGACTTGTTTATACTCATCAAAAAACAAATCTGTTATAAGCGAGACATACAGTACTCTTATCGCTATTAAACCTAACGATTGCAGCATACTGGCTGACAAATGGAGCAGAATACTGGGATTAAATATAACCTCCACACAGATAACAAACTCTTTAATGAATATTAACAAACGAGCAAGATCATCCAGCTTAAGACTTCAACAATTTAGAACAACATACATGCTATATTATACCCCCGAAAAAATCTCTAAATGGTCTCATAACAACATTTATAGTGATCGCACGAAGTGCCCTAAATGTTCTATGGAGGCGGCAGACCTGACACATATGCTGTTCTCATGCCCAAATCTGAAACTTTTTTGGTGCGAAGTTGAAATTTTTTTGCATATGAAGCAGATAAAGATACCAGCTCTAACAGCAGCATCAGTTCTATTAGATATATATATAGATCCACTTCCACATGCCGCCTTGATTACAATACTAATGTCCTGTGCTAAACTAACGGTGGCAAGAGCTTGGATCAGTCCAGAAACACCAAAAATGTGGGACTGGTGGACACTGGTAACCGAAATACACTCAATGGAGTTTGCTTTAGCAAATATTAGGGGTACAAAAGCAATGAAAAATTATGAAAAAAACTGGGGTACTTTTATAGAACGCTGATGTTATATCTCTGAAAAACTGTATTATTTGACAGCTGTTATTATATTTTGGAGATTGCTAACATGAAATTGCTACATCTGTTATGTATGATGGCCATTATATATATGTATTGTGTTTTATGTATTGCTATTACTCTTCTTTTTGTATTTTTCGTTCTCCTCTCCAGCCTGCTAACAATAAAAAAATTTAAAATAAAAAAGGAAAACAACACTACTTCCTGAATTCACAGCAGGCTGAGGACTACCTCAAATGACATAAACAAGCGCCATCCAGGGAGGTAGCGGCCCGTGCACGTTCCAGATCTCAATATCCTCTATCCCAACTGGACTGAAGTGCAATGTGTACGGTGGCCCACTCGGCAACTCTTGCTGCTGTTCTCCGCACGAAGGACTAGTCTACATTGGTGATGTATACATGTGACTAACTTTGTGTAATATGCATACTATGCCCTGCTCGGCCACCTACCTCCGTCCCACTATGGCTACCCACCCGAGTAGAGGTGGAATCAGTGGGTGAAAGTAAGGAGGAGAATGGGCAGGTCACGTGCCCCTAGTGCTTTCCCCACGAGGGCGAACCCCGGAACCCCCTTAACAGGGAAGCTAAGTTTTGCATAATGTGTATTTTCTGGGAGGGTGGGGATTTTATGCCTGGCAAGTTGGGGACGCTGGTGTGGAAGGAGGTGGGCTGTTTAATGATAAATGTGCTGCTACGAGTTCAGGTAATGAAGGTTAACAGTGTATGCATAAGTTCCGGACTCTACTGTAATGGGGACGTTAGATAAAGCACACTCTATTTGGTCTATCAAGGTGGCTTTGTGGAATGTCCGTGGCCTCAATAACCCTAGGAAGCGCAGGCAGGTACTTGGGTACTTGGACAGACACGATATAACAATTACCCTTCTACAAGAAATGCACCTGGCGCCCGTGACCGTTCCCCCAATTTGCTTTGAGATGGACCTCATATTGTTGTTTTGCGTCCTACTCTAATTACTCTAAGGGAGTGACTATACTGATCAAACGTGGGGTGGCGTTTGTGCCCAACGGAGCGGAATCTGATGTAGGGGGTAGGTTCTGTCTTCTCTCGGGGAGACTTCATTCATATGATGTGGTGTTCGCCAATTATTATGGCCCTAATATCGATGACCCTCATACTCTCCTCCTACCATGGAGCAAGATTCAAGCGTTAGGCATCACTTACGTAATTCTAGGAGGTGACTTCAATATGGCTCTGCAACCCCAGGTGGAAAGATCTCAAGCTTCCCCGTCCCTTTACACGATTACACAAAATGCGCTAAGGGATATAGTAGACAGCAATTACTTCCTAGACTCCTGGCGGTACAAGCATCCCACACTCAGAGAAGGCACGCATTACTCAGCGGTCCACTCCACCTGGGCTAGGCTAGATTATATATTTGAGTCTGCGGGTATGGCGCACTGGTTGAGCCGTGTGCACCACTTGGCTCGCACGTTCTCGGATCACTCCCCAGTGGTTGTGGAACTGCAGGCCCCTCTAGAAAGCTCCCCATATCTAAATTGGCGCCTCAACCCATCTCATCTCTGTGACTAAGTGTTTAAGGCTGAGGTAGGACAAGATATACAACACTTCTTTGACAGCAATATGAATTCCGTCTCCAGCATTACGACGGTATGGGAGGCATTCAAAGTTACGGTGCTGGGATGGTGCATAGCCAAGGGTGGAGGTGTCCTTGAAACCCTGCTTAGCAACCTCCTCAAGCTGGAGAGAGAGTTACATGATCTGGAAAATGATCTTGCCCGTAGCCCGGACGACAATACCACTAAGGCCCAAATGCACGACAAGCTAACTGAATATGAACTGGTTGCGGATAGGGAGTGTAGATTTCGGGGAAACCCACACATGGCGCATATCTACGGTGAAGGGGACTGCCCGGGGAAGGCGCTGGCGAGTGCGACTAGGCCCCCTACATTTTCTAACTATGTCACTGAAATACAAGACGCACAGGGCACTACGCATAGGAACTTCCCAGACCAGCTCCACACTTTTAGAGATTATTATAGCGCGCTCTATTCCTCACAAAGGGGTACTCCACTCGATCTGCCGGCCTACTTTGAGGATACCGCACTTGCCTGGCTGGGTGACACCCAACGAAAGTGCCTCAACTTGGACATGGCACTCAATGAAATCACTGACGCCATCATGCAGATGAAATCAGGTCGGGCCCCGGGGTCGGATGGTCTCCCAATTGAATTTTATAAAATGTATTCTCTCTTACTAGCCCCTATTCTGAAAGAAGTGTTTTATTTTGCATTGGACGAAGGGTCCCTGCCCCGTACCATGCGAGAGGCCCTTATAACTTCACTGCTTAAACCTGGAAAATCCCCACTACTTTGTGATTCCTACCGCCCCCTATCCTTATTGAACTGCGATACTAAAATATTGCCAAAGGTCCTGGCTACCCGCCTTAACCTGTTGATGGAGCGGCTGGTGTTGCCTGACCAAGCGGGATTCGTCCCCAATCGCGCAACGTTGCATAACCTGCGGACCCTAACTGCCGTGCTACAAGGTATTGATCCTAACTGTGAGGCAATGGCTGTATTTCTCGACGCCACCAAGGCGTTCGACTCGCTAGATTGGGACTATTTGCTGGGCACATTTTGGCACATGGGAATGCCTCTGACTTTTCTAAACTGGGTGCAACTACTATACTATCAGCAGACAGCTACAGTACTACTGAATGGGGCAAGGTCTCCCCCCTTCAATATTTTCAGGGGCACCAGACAGGGGTGCCCACTATGCCCAATCCTTTTCGCAGTGGCCATTGAGCCCTTAGCTGCAAAGCTCAGACAACCCCACAATCACAGAGCGCTCATTTATCCAGCCAGGCAACTGCTCATCTCCCAATACGCAGATGACATGACACTGTACGTAAAGCAACCTCAAGATAACCTAAACCCTGTGTTAGGAGAAATCACAAAATGTGGTGGTATTTCTGGCATACAGATCAACTGGTCTAAATCTGCTATATTCCCCTTACTGATAATGCCCAGCTGCACCAGCTAGACTACCCCCTTGTTTGGGAGTCGGATGAGCTAAAATACTTGGACATTTGGATTACGAGGCAAAAGGACACATTGATGAGAATTAATTATGGGACGGCCATTGATAAGATAACTGACAGCATTACCAAATGGATACATCTGCCACTTTCCATGGCGGGCCGAATCTCTCTCATCAAGATGGTAATGTTACCCAAATTATTATACCTCTTCATCAATATCCCATATCACCAAGGGAAGTTTTTCTTTTGCACACTTAGGACAAGCGCGACTTAATCTAGATACACTGATGCTGCCATACCACCAGGGTGGATATGAAGTCCCCAAATTTGAACATTATTATTACTGTGCGCAGGCCCTCTTCGCCACTTATCGGAATCATCAGCCATCATTCATGGTCCATCTGGCAGTGGAGGATGGTTATATGGCCCCGTCGCCTTCGACAAGTTACCTTTTTGCAAACGTGAAAGGGAGGGAACGTGACCCGTCAACTGTTGACTGCACGGTAATGGCATGGCGACAGATTGCCCGGGTCCTGGGGAACCCATTTTTGTACTCACCTAAGATGTCCTTGCTGAATGACCCCCGGTTGCAAGTGACATATGAGGAGATATGTCGCAGAATGCTAGCTGGGCTCACATACCACACCTGGGGGGGACCTATATACAAGTGGCCAGTTTCGTTCCATAGAACAATTTTTTGGAGCGCGCGCACCTACAATAATGGACACATTCTTATACACCCGGCTCCGACAGAGTGTTAGGGCTGTCTCCCCTGTGTTTCCCGACAAACCAGAAACACTCGCACCCTTACACGCCTTATTGCAAAAGGAGGCCCCCCGTCATGTCATATCTCTCCTTTATAAACATACACAAAGTGCATCACCTGCTCACATCTTGCGGGCTAGGCAGGCCTGGGATAATGACCTCACAATACCCCTAACAGATGACCAATGGGAAATTAGCTGTGTCCAGACGGAAGCAATTAAGAGCAATAGTAGACTACGCCTCATCCACTTTAAATTTCTACATCGGCTGTACCACACCCCCGCTAAACCATACAGGTTTCATCTCAGAGACAATGCACAATGTGAACGCTGTGGGGAAGAGGGAGTAGACATTATACATCTAGCATGGTCCTGCCCCCAAGTAGCAGACTACTGGTCACTGATCTTTGAAGGACTGTCAGACAAGTTAGGGGTCAGAATTCTGCCATGCCCACTTATAGCACTACTGGGGCTAACGCAAGACATTGCTACTGTCCATAAAAAGTTTTTGGCAATGGGCTTGCTCTTGGCCAAGCGCCAAGTGGCGTGCAGGTGGAGACGGGGTCGAGCCCCCAAATTCAAATCCTGGTTACATACTATGTCCACCTGGCAAGATCAGTTACACTCCTACACAGAACTGCTGCCCATCAGATCATGACCAAAGAATATTTGGGGCTCACTCACGTCTTATCTTCTTAGACAGGAAGCAGGCGAGGAGGAAGGGGAGGAGAGGGAGGGGCGAACGGGCAATGGAAAGCTACATACCCAACGGACTGAACCAGAAGTGTAGTAATACTGAAGCAGGATACCTTCGTAGTAATACCTCGCTGGAGTTGAATGTGCTGGGGTTATTGTAACATGTGAGTGATATAGCTGAGACAGTGATATCGAGGTTTGGGCCTACTTGAAGTTGTGTTCTTTACCATCCGTGTATTGCCACAATTTCATATAAAATGTAACATGCTAGTGATAAACTACTGAACTAATTGCTACACTACTATGATTTAGACTGTATGTTAATAGTGTGTTTTACCTTTTGAACAGCGTGTAAACTGTTTAGGGGAAGGGAGGAGGGGGGGAGTTTTTTCTGTTTCAGTCATGCATAATGCGATTGTAGACAAGGGAAGGTGTTGATTCCAAGTTTTAAACTACGGCAGCTGATTGGATGTCTTTATTACACTGATGTACCGTGCTAATGAACAATAAAGGTTTTTGAAACTTAAAAAAATAATAATAATAAAGCTAACCCCATGCCCTACACAGCCATGGGTCCAACTCATTGGTGCAGCCCCCCTCCCCAAGCCACTAAAGTCCCAGGGGACCCCATCCCACAGGGTCTTTGTTTTTTCTACAGGGGGGTAGGAACTAAGGACTTTAGGGACCCCAACCTCCCTTTTCTCTTATTGAGGGAACCACATCCCCAGCTGGCCAAACATATGTTTTTAGAGGAGAGAGGCACATAGCCCCCCTCCTCAAACCACTATGGGCCCCGGGACCCCATTCCCTGGAGCCTTCCTTTTTTTATATAGAGGGGACTGGGGCATGACCCCTCCAAGATTATAGTCACCCTGGGGACCCCAGCTCGTGGCCTCATGTTTTCCGGGTGGGCACCGGGTCACCCACCGAACAGTACGTTAGGGGATGCAGGGGGAGCCCCAGGCCCTAGTGACCTTATTGGCACCCCTTATGCACCCATCCTGGGTGTTGTGGGAGCCAGCATTGTTCCTGCCCGGTAGGAGCAGCGGTTTCTGTTTGGTCCTACCAGTCAGGAGCAATCTGAGTTTTCCTGTCCGCAACAGTGCTGGCAGGGAGAGAAAGGTCTGCTCCGACCTGGCAGGAGCATTTTCAAATCTCCCTCTAGGAGGGAGCACAACTGTTTTCCTAGCTCACACTCTTGCGTGCAGGGAAACTACAACAGAACTTGCAAAGGATTGCAGCTTCATAAAAAAAATAAAATAAAGATATATATATATTTAGGAGCTGGATGGTCTCGCTGGGGCCCCCCTTATAGGGTCTAGGAGGGTAGGGTATCTCTATCCTGCCCCCTTATATTATTGTTTTACAATTTAAAAGGACTGGGGACTAGGTCCCCCGAGTCCTGTAGTGGCTGCCTGCAACATTTTTCTTCATGTTGCAAGCAGCCAATCAGAGTGCTAGCTTCAGCGGGATAGTGTCTGGTGTCGGAGCGAACTCATCCAATGGGAGAAAAGCCACCTGGGCTAATCAGAACTCCTTTTTTTTATTGAGTTTGAGGGACTCTCATGAAAGTCCCTCAAACCCAATCGGCCCTACTTTACAAATATTTGTGTACCTTGATATCTCAAAAACTGCTCAACGGATTTACACCAAATCACAAAAAGTGAGCTTTCTGGCCTAAGATCTAACTTCCTGCCAACTTTGGTGTAATTCCGTTCAGCAGTTTTTGTGGTAGTTCGCCTTTAAAAAGTCTTTGAGGAGGAGGAGGAGGAACTTTTTGGGGGAAAAGTTCTGGGAAGATTCATCAATGTCGCCAAAGTTATTAGCAAACTACCCAGTGCATATGGTGTGTCCTTAAGAGTAAGTGCCAACAAAGGTTTCGCTAGCAAAGAAAAATTCAGAATCCACTGTCTACAGTACGAGGTGATACCTAAGAAGGCACGCACCTCTCTCTGTATGCATGGCACAGTCATTTGGGCAATCGCTTGAATACGCTCTGGGGTCAATTGTCTTCCCTCCTTCCACAAGAGATGACCTAAGTAGGTCACTTCTTGTAGGCAATACTGCAACTTCGAAGGTGACACTTTATGATGAAGGTCAGACAGGTGTCGCAACAAAGAAAGAGTAACCTCTTTACAAATCTCTTCATCATCAGCAGCAACCAACAGATCATCAACATACTGGATAAGCGTAGCACCAGAAGGCAATGCAAAAGAATCAAGCTGAGTTTTCAAAGCCTGACTATAAATGGAGGGACTTTCACAATAACCTTGAGGAGCGCCATTAAACCGGAAACTGCGGCCTCCTAAAGAGAAGCCAAAAATATCCATACTTTTCCTCAGCAATCGGAATACTGAAGAAAGCGTTCTTCAGATCAATAACAGAAAACCAAGCAGCTGAGGCAGGGATCATATACAATAAAGCAGTAATGTCTGGAACAACAAGAAACTGTGGCACAACAATCTTATTGACCTCTCGAAGGTCGATCACAAACCGATACAGAGGTGGCTGAGAAGAGTCAGTACGCTTAAGGACAGGCAGAACAGGACTATTATACACATTACCTCTCGTTTCTTCAACCACACCTCTCTCAACCAAATCATAGATAATCGCTAAAAGAGCTCTTTCGCCATCACTGGAAATTTTGTACTGAGGAATGCGAGGTAATTTAGCATTCAACTTAAGGGTAACAACGTAAGGTGGAATCTGCAAGAGACCAACATCATTAGGACCTGTAGCCCAAAGTGTATCAGGGGGAGAACGCAGTTCCAGTGGAAGGTGATCCTTAGACAGATACATCGGGGAAATCACTTTATTACCCACTGTAAGATGCACCCCCAAAGGAGAACAATGTAATGTCACATGCAATCTTTTCAATAAGTCCAAATCCAACAAATTCTCGCCACAGCCAGTCGTTAGAATAAGGGGGCCTCCAATTCACAAGGACCAATAGAAAGGGGCAAAGGACAAGAAACCGGGTTACGAACTGGGGCACCAGAAAATCCTACCAAAACATTAGTCAAGCCAGACAAGGGTGCGCCAGGGAGTTTAGAGTGCATGATAGAACTCTTTGCTGCACCAGTATCCAAAAGAAAAGGTTCTGCCACACCTGATGTAATCACTTCAACAGAAGGTCTACTGGAACTGACACTACTCCCTCCTTTTGTCCATAGCTGCCCTAACTATCATTAAAACCAGCACTCTCACTTCCAACATAATAATCATCAGTGTAGTACTGAGTGGACTGAACGGTCGGAACATTATGTTTGTCAAAATAATTTATAGAATTCTGAGGGGAAAAGGAATGTTCATTCTGGGGAAACGTTCCACGTCCCCTACCCCTAGGTACTTGTTGGTAACCACCACGATCTCTCAAACCAAACATGCCATTCGCACGCTGTAGCAAGATCGGGCAACTATTCTTGAAGTAACCTTCCTCTTTACAATAAGCACACTGATTAGGGCCTAGCAGGAGTCGCGAAGCAGAAGACTCAGGCTTCTGCAACAGTTTCTGAAACTGTGGGAGTTGCTGAAACTGACGCTGATTAGGGCGAGGCGGATACGCCTGCTGCAGAAGAACTTCCGTTTTTAATTCTCTAGTCTTCTTCTCTACTTTATCCTTCTCATCTTTATCTCTATTCTCATAGTATTGTGCAGTAGCCAATATCTGGGCTGAAGAAGAAACAGCCCATGAACTCTCAGAATCTTTTAACTTAGTAGACAGTTCAGGAAGTAAATTAAAAACAAACTTATCTACAAACAACCTCTGACCACCTTCTGTACTCATGTCCTGACCGCTATGATCAATGAATGTTTCCTCAAACCTAGTGCAGAAATCAGACCACTCTCATCTTTCTTTTGTTTGCATGCTGCTAACTTGTCCCAATTCACCCGCAAAGGAGGCATCATAGTTTTCCTTAAATTAATAATCCTACCAGGTAGTTCTGCAACTAAGGGTTCAGGTTTGGCACCTCCTACCTGCCGACCATCTGCAGCAGTAATATTAACCCACGTATCTCCTAACTCTGGCGCGTGATCCTCAGGACAGATCTTCGCCCACAAGGGTTGAGGAACTACATTACCCATCGACATATCTATGTCAGCTAAATTCATATCACACGCATCAACTGTCTGAGACAACTCCTTGTAATAACCAGCAGGATTTTTACGGGGGTCAGGCAAGGTCTGCTTAAGAGCCAGGACCTCAACTCTCTTCCAAGGGACATGCACCCACACTCGCTGAAAATGAGCCGGTTCAGCCGCAATACCATGAGCGGCATCAGCCACAACTGCCTCTCTCCATACAGGGGGGACCTCTCTCATAGGATACTGCTTCACTTTTCTCCTAACAGAAGGGTCAGGTTCGAAGTGTTTTGAGGCAAGAGAGACGTAGGGACAGAAATAAGAGAAGTCGAAGATAAAGGAGTGTAAGGCAAAGGAGTTTGAGGCAAGGCTGGTGGCAAAGTTGGCGGCCCTGGAGGGGGCTGCGCCGCGGGAGGAAGAACCACCTGTGAAGCAACAGATGGCTGAACAACAGCAGGGGGTTGAACGACAACAAGGGGTGCAACAACTGGAGGTAACAGAGGAGCAGTAGCACCCTGCACATAAGGGGGTGGTAATCTCAGTAAATGTGACATCAAAGGATCCTTTTCAGGGTCTTCAGTCACATTGGAAAGGGGAGGTGGCAAAGCCGGGTAACATTTGTCAATGGCCGTGCAATGTTGTCTATCTGACACTTCAATCGCACGATCTTCTTCATCTTTCTTAAACTGCCTAGCAGCTTGCATTACCGACATATTCCTTTCCTTCCTATCTCTCTTAGCTTGCTTAATTTCTCGCTGTTTGGCTTCCTTACGCCAAAGGCGGAAAGCGTCAAACATCGCCGGCCGGGCGTTCTTCTTAAATAGCGCAACTTCTAGGTTATCTAAAACATCTGATTCAAAACTACCATGTTGGGGCCATCGTAAAACACCATCTTTCCTTGTATAACGGACCCATACTTCGTTAAAGGTAATGGGACCCACACCATGCTTTGAATAGAGCTCATAAGTTGGAGTTCCAACCGGAGGTATCGGACACGAGTCCTCCAATCGGGAATCCTTATTACAACTACAACAAAACCATTTCCTAATTTTGCCAAAACCAGGCATCTTTAACTCACTAATCTTGCTTCAAACTTCAAGGGGTTATCAAAAATGATACACTCGTAAATATACGAACCCCTCGGCTTCGACTATTGCAATGGCCGAATTAAAACCAAGAAACAATACAAAGTCTTGGGAGCGACCCACTTATACTTAACCAAAATGTCTGTCACGCCACCAGAAGACCGTCTAACGTCTCGCCTTACAAATCATCACAAGAGGGTCCAAGACAGGGCGACAGTCAGGGCAGCAGTCCTTCGCAGCCCTCGGAAAGAGGAAGCATCGCAGAAAAAACCTTCGGTCCACGTCGACATGCAGGGGTCAATGAAGTGGCGGCCGTCCTCCAGAATTTCCTCACGGGGCTCCTCACAATCTTCGGGCTTGGACCAGTACTGCTGAAGTCGCCCCACGTGGGCGCCAGTTGAAGAACCGGGGTTTAACCCAGCGGCAAAACACACAAGATGATGGACGGAATGTTGCACAATGGCATAACATTCACCCTCAGTCACAGATCTGGGTTTATTCCATCGTTATTTTGCTCACCAAGCCACCCCAGTTCAGACATGGCCATATGCAAATCAGTCTTGACCCTGTGCCTCATGGGAACAGTCCGATTCAGAAAGGGGGTGGTGATGGACAGAGCACTCATACCCAGTCAAAAGATCAGGGCTTGATCCATCACCGTTTTTTAGCTCACTGCACCATCCCAGTTCAGAACCTGGCTATATGCAAATTAGTCTGACCCTGGCCCAGTGCATCATGGGAACAGGGCAGACCAAACTACCAAGCCAATTCTTTACTGGAAAGGAAACAAGCTTCCGGGGACCGGTTTCTGGCATTACAGCCGTCTTCGGCCCCGCTTGCTTGAATCCTGATGGTGCAGTGAGCAAGGGACTCACATCTGAGCATACCCTGCCACTCCTATAGTGGCCAAAACGATTCAGAAAGGGGGTGGTGATGGACAGAGCATCTGAGTTAAACAGAACACTCATACACAGTCAAAAGATCAGGGCTTGATCCATCACCGTTTTTAGCTCACTGCACCATCCCAGTTCAGAACCTGGCTATATGCAAATTAGTCTGACCCTGGCCCAGTGCATCATGGGAACAGGGCAGACCAAACTACCAAGCCAATTCTTTACTGGAAAGGAAACAAGCTTCCGGGGACCGGTTTCTGGCATTACAGCCGTCTTCGGCCCGGCTTGCTTGAATCCTGATGGTGCAGTGAGCAAGGGACTCACATCTGAGCATACCCTGCCACTCCTATAGTGGCCAAAACGATTCAGAAAGGGGGTGGTGATGGACAGAGCAGGGCAGCAGTCCTTCGCAGCCCTCGGAAAGAGGAAGCCTCGCAGAAAAAAACCTTCGGTCCACGTCGACATGCAGGGGTCAATGAAGTGGCGGCCATCCTCCAGAATTTCCTCACGGGGCTCCTCACAATCTTCGGGCTTGGACCAGTACTGCTGAAGTCGCCCCACGTGGGCGCCAGTTGAAGAACCGGGGTTTAACCCAGCGGCAAAACACACAAGATGATGGACGGAATGTTGCACAATGGAATAACATTCACCCCCAGTCACAGATCTGGGTTTAATCCATCGTTATTTTGCTCACCAAGCCACCCCAGTTCAGACATGGCCATGTGCAAATCAGTCTTGAACCTGTGCCTCATAGGAACAGTCCAGCCCGAACTGCCAAGCCATGTCTTTCCTGGACCGGAATCAAGCATCCTAGGACCAGTTTCTGGCTATCAGCCATCTTCAGCCAGGATAGCTTGACTCCAGTGGCCTAGTGAGCACGGGACCCACGTCTGGGCATACCCTTCCCACATAGGGTGAACAGCAAAACACACAAGATGTTGGACGGAATTTAGCACAATGGCATAACATTCACCCCCAGTCACAGATCTGGGTTTAATCCATCGTTATTTTGCTCACCAAGCCACCCCAGTTCAGACATGGCCATATGCAAATCAGTCGTGACCCTGTGCCTCATGGAAACAGTCCAGCCCAAACTGCCAAACCATGTCTTTCCTGGACCGGAATCAAGCATCCTAGGACTGGTTTCTGGCTATCAGCCGTCTTCAGCCAGGATAGCTTGACTCCATTGGCCTAGTGAGCACGGGACCCACGTCTGGGCATACCCTTCCCACATAGGGTGAACAGCAAAACACACAAGATGATGGACGGAATGTTGCACAATGGCATAACATTCACCCCCAGTCACAGATCTGGGTTTAATCCATCGTTATTTTGCTCACCAAGCCACCCCAGTTCAGACATGGCCATATGCAAATCAGTCTAGACCCTGTGCCTCATGGGAACAGTCCAGCCCGAACTGCCAAGCCATGTCTTTCCTGGACCGGAATCAAGCATCCTAGGACCAGTTTCTGGCTATCAGCCGTCTTCAGCCAGGATAGCTTGACTCCAGTGGCCTAGTGAGCACGGGACCCACGTCTGGGCATACCCTTCCCACATAGGGTGAACAGCAAAACACACAAGATGATGAACGGAATGTTGCATAATGGCATAACATTCCCCCCAGTCACAGATCTGGGTTTAATCCATCGTTATTTTGCTCACCAAGCCACCCCAGTTCAGACATGGCCATATGCAAATCAGTCTTGACCCTGTGCCTCATGGGAACAGTCCAGCCCGAACTGCCAAGCCATGTCTTTCCTGGACCGGAATCAAGCATCCTAGGACCGGTTTCTGGCTATCAGCCGTCTTCAGCCAGGATAGCTTGACTCCAGTGGCCTAGTGAGCACGGGACCCACGTCTGGGCATACCCTTCCCACATAGGGTGAACAGCAAAACACACAAGATGATGGACGGAATGTTGCACAATGGCATAACATTCACCCCCCGTCACAGATCTGGGTTTAATCCATCGTTATGTTGCTCACCAAGCCACCCCAGTTCAGACATGGCCATATGCAAATCAGTCTTGACCCTGTGCCTCATGGGAACAGTCCAGCCCGAACTGCCAAGCCATGTCTTTCCTGGACCGGAATCAAGCATCCTAGGACCGGTTTCTGGCTATCAGCCGTCTTCAGCCAGGATAGCTTGACTCCAGTGGCCTAGAGAGCACGGGACCCACGTCTGGGCATACCCTTCCCACATAGGGTGAACAGCAAAACACACAAGATGATGGACGGAATGTTGCACAATGGCATAACATTCACCCCCAGTCACAGATCTGGGTTTAATCCATCGTTATTTTGCTCACCAAGCCACCCCAGTTCAGACATGGCCATATGCAAATCAAAGCATCCTAGGACTCCAGAGTCAAGCTATCCAGGCTGATGAAGGCTGATAGCCAGAAACCGGTCCTTGGGTGCTTGATTCCGGTCCGGGAAAGACATGGCTTGGCAGTTCGGGCTGGACTGTTCCCATGAGGCACAGGGTCAAGGCTGATTTGCATATAGCCATGTCTGACCTGGGGTGGTGTGGAGTGCAAAAAAACGATGGATTTAGGCCCAGATCTCTGTACTGGGGTGAATGTATGACATTGTTCTGCATTCTATCCATCAATTGTTGTTTTTGCATTTAACCCAGCGGCGTCAGGGACACGCCTAAGATGTTCGAGTTCACCTGTCTTGGTATTCAAAGACACGGAATACCTCTGGATGGCATCAGAGACCAAGTTTATTAGCTGCAGCTAGTAACAGTGATCCTAGAAATACATCACGGTGTAAATTCTCAGGAGACTGCTCATTTTACTAAGGCGAGACGTCTCCTTTTATACCCAATATTCACATTATAAATGTACACCCACTGCACAAAATTCTAGCCAATAAGATACATTTTCAAACAAAGTATCACATAGCAAAACCTCAATTTACAGTATCCCAACCCAAAAGTTAATTATTAGGAATGTCCCAAATTCAATCTCCACAAGCCGGACAAACCTATAATTGAAAGCATAACCCATGTAGTGAAGAAACATTAAAAAAAACAGTAACAGATGCTGAACAAGATAAGGCATGTGCAAGGAAACTAAAAAGTTAACGATGTCCTGAACATTGATTGGCAATCTCAGATAAAGATCGATCAGGGAAATTGGCTTTGCGAGGTCAGTTTCAGGTGAAGAGGTCAGTTTCTTACAGTTCATTTCAGAGTCAAAAAGAAACCTAGTTAATGTATACATGAACTAAGAAGGCCAGACCACTTTGTTCGCCAGGCTACCTTTATAGGCCTACGTGAGGGCAACACAAAACGGTGGCACAGAACAAAATGGAGTCAGACTCGAGAATTACAGAACCTCAGACCGGAGCTACTCGACGCTATCCTGATGACCCTGGGCCCCTGCTGGTGAGGCGTGTGTAGGACGCGGCCTGGTGGCTGGTACACATTGTCGCTGGCGTACTTTGGCGGCGGCGGGCCTGGCATGGACCCAGTTCAAGTGCGGTGGTGGAGGACTGTGCAGGGGAGCCCAGGCGCGGACACATACGACGCAGAGGTGGTGAGACATAACCTGTGCTCCCTTTCGTGATAGCGACAGTGTGCAGTGGAACGCTCCTTCCCTGGGCTGCTCTGGTTGTCTGGGGTTATTTTAAGGAACAGGGGTCCTAAGGATTCACAATATGACAAGAAGATAACAATATAGACTACAATCAGTGCTATATTCTGAAAAACGCCCAGCCGGACGTAAGTTTATTCATAGGATAACGTTGGAGTCGTGTTGGCCCAAGGAGAGGCCAAAAATAGTAGCAAGATAGGGTACAGTCCTGTACCTATCCCGAAAGGTTTAGAAGAGATAAACCAGGAAGAGGGAGATAGAACAAAGAAGAAGTTTTCAGGCAAGCAAGAAGTTTTTGAGCCAGAAGGTGACTTGTAGTTACAGTAAGTGCAGTTACAACAAATTCACCCTGCAGTGTCAACAATTTCAAATAAACATATTAAGTAATATGCTACACTGCATATTGCGTCGACGTTTCGATCCCTAAGGGCTCATAATACAATGGGATCATCATCAGGACAATTTTTACAGTTAGTGCCTGCAATAAATGAAGCCTGTAAAGAAAAAGGGGGGGAGAAATAATGACAATTTTAAGGCCTAGGCCTACAACAAAGGAAAATTTCAAGAAAACTTAATAAACGAAAGGGCACAATTATAAGTTAAAAGGCCATTTCATTACTTGAACTCGCCGGTTCTTAGGTGGTGTGATTGTGATTTAAAAAAAAAAAAAAAAATTATTTACATGTGGAGAAGTGCTAAACAAGCGGCGCAGTGACATAGGTGTATATCATCGAAAATTGTGCTATATCCGTGGTGACATAGGGGATGCTTTTATTGCGTTGTATGTGCTCTGTGATGAAGTGACTCAGTGAGTGAAATAGTGCCTATGGGCAGTCACCTTTCCAATGGGGGCAAGAGTAAGTCTTTCCAGGAGCCGGAAATTGGGGATAAGGGGGTTCACGATGTAACTCCCTGCGCAGGGTACTGGGTGCAGCCAGGTAAAAAGTGATACCATTAGTCGTGCTGCCATGGTTGTGCAGTATCCAGGTCGGAATTGCACTGAGGGGTAAGGCTTACCTGGCGCTACTACTAGTCGCCTTTGATTGGAATAATTCTTCTTACCGGAGGAAAGGAATTTCCACCCGGTTCGCAACATCAATTGCTGTGAGATATTAAAAACTTGCCGTTAGTCTGGGGCTCCGATTGAATCATTAGAAGTTACTGCAGGGAGGAAAGGAGGCTTACCTGGCCACATATAGTGTGGGCCGTGTAGGGAAAAATTCTGTTATTTTCCGTGTTTTGGAGGTCTCCTTCTGATGGATCCTCGTGGTTGCTGGGGATTTTAAGTTTAACCGTAAATGGCACAGCTCTGATACTGGTAGGAGTGCTACAGATATCCGCATTTACATGTGGAAGGCTTACCTAGCTACGTATGTTGTAGCCGAGGGCGTGGAAAGGAATAGGCGCTCTTCTTTTAGGAAGCTTTGAGTCAATCCGTAGAGTTGCTGGAGAGGATAAATAACCGAAAGAGGGACCGGGCTCCGTGAGTTTAACCGTAAATGGCAGGAGTACTACCGATATCCGCATTTACATGTGGAAGGCTTACCTAGCTACGTATGTTGTAGCCGAGGGTGTGGAAAGGATTAGGCGCTCTTCTTTTAGGAAGCTTTGAGTCAATCCGTGAAGTTGCTGGAGAGGAAAAATAACCGAATGAGGGACCGGGCTCCGTGAGGGAAGGAGTGTTCTAATTACCGGCATTCAGATCACAGGCTTACCTTGCTTCTGGATGGAAGCAGCGGCGGGTTGGGCGAAGCTCGATCAGCTTCTGCCCCCTTCACAATGGCAGCGCAGGTCCGCTGTGTGTGGAATCCTCATGGGCTAGGCTTATGTGGTTGAATACTGAAAAGGAACGAAGGACTAATTCCAGTAGTCGGTGTCGGCAGACATCTTGGAATAAACAGGGAGCTAGTATCGAGTGGATACTAATTGGCGGACATCTTGTAATGGTTAATTCGGCAGGGTCCCCAGTACTTTCGATTTGCACAATAATTATGCCTGTAATATCGGGAGTGGCGCGGACATAAAGTCTCTATCAATTGTGATTTGGGCATTAATTAGGTGATGTGACATAGAATATTTACCATATTGTATTATGGCGTGAGGTGGTGCAAAAAAGGGGGTGAATTAACCTTGTGCAGATAAGGCGAGTAGTGCTGGCCAGCCATGCTCTACATTCATACACATCTGAGTTGATAGGTTTAACCCATCACTGTTTGCAAATTTCTAGTGTTCACATCACATTATCTCAAGGAGAACACATTATATACAATGTTTAACTGATTGTTTGGGGCTGCATACAAATACTTAGAGGAGTGATGTCCAGTCCTCTGTGCGATTAAGTCCCTTGTGAATAGAGTCCAGTAGTATTATACATTTTAGCTCTTCTTTATTCAGTAGGTGGGACATGCTGCCTCCTCTTGGTGGGAGCTTCAGTGACTTCAGGATAGTCCAACGAATGTCATCCTCATTATGATTGAATTCCTCGAAGTGTTCCACCAATGGGGCGTTTGGCGTGCGGCATCTGATGCGGCTCCTGTGTTGACATATCCTGGTCTTGATTTTCTGAGCTGTCTGTCCTACATAATTTTTCTTACATGGACATTGAATCAAATAAATCACGTTGGTGGTGTTACAATTTGTAAGTGTGTTGCATTTAAAGGTGACGTTATCAAATACAAAACTTTTTCCTTCAATTGTGAAATTACAGACTATACATCCACCACATTTCACGTGTCCAACTGTGGGGGACAGACCCCAAGCGGATTCAAGAGTGGAGGAGTTGGTAGGACTAGGGAGGGTAGCCCGAACCAAATGGTCCTTCAGGTTCTTACTCTTTTTAAATGCAAAAAGCGGGCGTTCCAAGTCCAAGATTCCTGCATTTATTACTGGCCAGTGTTTCAGAATCATTTTTCTCACATTATTGGAGATGGGAGGAAATGTTGTAACACAAGCTATTTTGTCCTGCTTAGTTTTCTGGTTAGGGACAAGGAGTGTCTCTCGTGGGCGATACCACGCTCTTTTGAGAGCATTTTTGACAATCCTTCCTGGGTATCCCCTATTTTTTAGCTTGTTCGACAAGATGGTGCTTTCACGGAAGTAATCTTCCTTGTGAGAGCAATTACGCCTAATGCGTAAGAATTGGGAGAAAGGTAAGGAGTCCCTCAGTGCCCTTGGATGGTTACTTGAGTATTCTAGCAGAGTATTTCTCTCTGTGGGCTTTCTATAGAGTTTCGTGAACAGCTCACCATCCTGATGTAATATTGTCAGATCAAGGAAATTGATGGAGTTCTTGTCAGAGGTGAGGGTGAATTGGAGACCCAGGCAGTTGTTATTCATCCAGTGTAAGAAGTGGGAAAGTACACCGATGTCTAATCTCCATAATAGGAAGATGTCATCGATGTACCTTCGCCACATAATGACACCGGAGAAAAAGGGGTTGGAAGGTACAAGGATTGTAAGTCTCTCCAACTCGTCCATAAACAGTATGGCCAGGTTTGGAGCAAAAATAGCCCCCATGGAGGTCCCCTTGATTTGTTGGTAAAATAGGCCTTGAAAGGTGAAGAAATTTTTGGTCAGACAGACTTCCAGAAGCTTACAGATAAAAGATGTTGGAATGGCATGGGGACGTGGACGGTTGTCCAAAGTTCTTTGTATAACAAGTAGGGCTGCTGTTTGCGGAATATTAGTGTACAGGGACTCCACGTCCATGGTACAAAGTGTGTCAGTGATTGGATTGAAGGGATGGTGTTCAATCAGATTGATCATGGCCATGGAGTCGCGCACATAGCAAAATGTTTGGGGAACAAATTCTTTGATAAAGAAGTCAACATATGCTCCTAGGGGCTCCAATACTGAGCCGCAAGCTGACACAATAGGGCGGCCAGGGGGAGCATTTAGATTTTTGTGAATCTTTGGCAAGGTGTATATTACCGGTAATCTTGGGTTTTTTACATTAAGGTAATTAAATTCTTTTTTAGTCAAAAAACCTTCATGTACTGCCTCGGTTGTTATTTTCAGTATTGTTTCCTGAATACCTTTAGTTGGATTGGATGCCAGCCTGAGGTAGTGGTCTTTGTTTCCTAGCTGCCTCTGGATTTCAGCTGTGTAGGAGTCCAGCTCCTGTATCACAATGCCACCACCTTTATCAGCGCTTTTTATCACGATGGAGTCATTATTTTTTAGGGAGACAATAGACTCTTTCTCTTTTAGAGTGATGTTATATGGTACAAACTTTTTTTGTCCTTTCATGTGCGAGAGGTCCTTAAGAACTAATTTCTCGAATGTGGTGACTTCAGGTGGGATCATATTAGCCGATGGTAGAAAGGTAGATGGTGGCCGGAATGGGGTTTGAGCATTTATCTCGGGAGAGGGGTGAATTTGAAAAAATGCTTTTAGGCGTATTCTTCTAAAGAATTTCAGGAGTTCGGTGTGTAATTACATAAAATTCGGGGCCACAGTTGGGACAAAAGTGAGACCTTTTTTCAAAAGGGAGAGTTCGTCTTGTGCCAACACATGAGTGGAAAGGTTAAAAATAGGAATGGTCTCTATTGTGGGGCTAGGCTGTATTACCATTGGTAATAATTGTTCCTGGTCCTCCTTTCCCCCGGTGGGTTTACCCATCTCTGGGGTTTTTTGGCTTTCCCTCGCTGTGGTGGTTCTTGCTGGCCTCTGGCTAAAAAAGAATTGGAATTCTGATGTGCTCCACCACGTCTTGATGTACTTGATCCTTCGCCGGCGTCTGAATTATCAGAAGATTCGGCTGAGGTATCGGAAAAGCCAACCAGGTTCTGTCTCCTGTTAAACCTTCCCCAAGGTCTATTCTGTTGGGGGTTGCTGTATGCCTTAGTGGTGTAAAAATCCTTTTGTAGATAGGGATATGTTGTTTCAATGTTATAGGTTTTTATGTCTTTCTTAATTTTATTTGATTTTTTATTCTGCTCAATCCTATAGAACTCTGCTACGGTTTTGTCTACCTGTTCTATTAATTTCTTGCTATCGGCAATATTGTCAGGAGCCTCAAGTTGTTTCAAGATTTCTGCAATTTCTGTCTCCAGTGTTTTTAGAGTTTCAGAGGCTGTGTCTATCCCTAGTGCCAGCCAATGACGGGAGCAGGTAGTACCTATGTAACTGAATCCTGTTATATATTTTGGATTGTCCGTGAAAATACCTGGTACATTCCGGACTTGTAAGCCCAAAGGGATAACCTCCGCCTTAAGATAGTCAGTTAACATCAAAATCATTAACTGTAGGCGGACCTGTTTTTTTCTCAGTTTTTCAAGCTGTTCTGGCAGCGAGTTATTAACTTGGTTGGAAATGTCTGCATTGTCAGAAAGTAGTGATGGTCCAGAGCATAAGTGTTTTAAGTAGTCATCTGTGTATAGCGGGGCATGATTTGACATAGTAACCCTGTCGAAATAATAAGGGGGAGGAGGGAAAAAAATGGGAATCGCCCGTGTGGGATAAGTATAGAAACAGTGGGGTAAAAAGTACTAGGTACTAGGGGACCCAAACTAATTAGTTTGGACAAGATTGGAGACCTTGCAAACCGGCGTTTGCGCTCAAATCGTTTTTGGACACAAGGGAACCCAGTAGGGGACCTTCGGACCGTGGGTTACTTAACTTATTTTAAGGAACAGGGGTCCTAAGGATTCACAATATGACAAGAAGATAACAATATAGACTACAATCAGTGCTATATTCTGAAAAACGCCCAGCTGGACGTAAGTTTATTCATAGGATAACGTTGGAGTCGTGTTGGCCCAAGGAGAGGCCAAAAATAGTAGCAAGATAGGGTACAGTCCTGTACCTATCCCGAAAGGTTTAGAAGAGATAAACCAGGAAGAGGGAGATAGAACAAAGAAGAAGTTTTTCAGGCAAGCAAGAAGTTTTTGAGCCAGAAGGTGACTTGTAGTTACAGTAAGTGCAGTTACAACAAATTCACCCTGCAGTGTCAACAATTTCAAATAAACATATTAAGTAATATGCTACACTGCATATTGCGTCGACGTTTCGATCCCTAAGGGCTCATAATACAATGGGATCATCATCAGGACAATTTTTACAGTTAGTGCCTGCAATAAATGAAGCCTGTAAAGAAAAAGGGGGGGAAAACTTAATAAACGACAGGGCACAATTATAAGTTAAAAGGCCTTTTAACTTATAATTGTGCCCTGTCGTTTATTAAGTTTTCTTGAAATTTTCCTTTGTTGTTGGCCTAGGCCTTAAAATTGTCATTATTTCTCCCCCCCTTTTTCTTTACAGGCTTCATTTATTGCAGGCACTAACTGTAAAAATTGTCCTGATGATGATCCCATTGTATTATGAGCCCTTAGGGATCGAAACGTCGACGCAATATGCAGTGTAGCATATTACTTAATATGTTTATTTGAAATTGTTGACACTGCAGGGTGAATTTGTTGTAACTGCACTTACTGTAACTACAAGTCACCTTCTGGCTCAAAAACTTCTTGCTTGCCTGAAAAACTTCTTCTTTGTTCTATCTCCCTCTTCCTGGTTTATCTCTTCTAAACCTTTCGGGATAGGTACAGGACTGTACCCTATCTTGCTACTATTTTTGGCCTCTCCTTGGGCCAACACGACTCCAACGTTATCCTATGAATAAACTTACGTCCGGCTGGGCGTTTTTCAGAATATAGCACTGATTGTAGTCTATATTGTTATCTTCTTGTCATATTGTGAATCCTTAGGACCCCTGTTCCTTAAAATAAGTTAAGTAACCCACGGTCCGAAGGTCCCCTACTGGGTTCCCTTGTGTCCAAAAACGATTTGAGCGCAAACGCCGGTTTGCAAGGTCTCCAATCTTGTCCAAACTAATTAGTTTGGGTCCCCTAGTACCTAGTACTTTTTACCCCACTGTTTCTATACTTATCCCACACGGGCGATTCCCATTTTTTTCCCTCCTCCCCCTTATTATTTCGACAGGGTTACTATGTCAAATCATGCCCCGCTATACACAGATGACTACTTAAAACACTTATGCTCTGGACCATCACTACTTTCTGACAATGCAGACATTTCCAACCAAGTTAATAACTCGCTTCCAGAACAGCTTGAAAAACTGAGAAAAAAACAGGTCCGCCTACAGTTAATGATTTTGATGTTAACTGACTATCTTAAGGCGGAGGTTATCCCTTTGGGCTTACAAGTCCGGAATGTACCAGGTATTTTCACGGACAATCCAAAATATATAACAGGATTCAGTTACATAGGTACTACCTGCTCCCGTCATTGGCTGGCACTAGGGATAGACACAGCCTCTGAAACTCTAAAAACACTGGAGACAGAAATTGCAGAAATCTTGAAACAACTTGAGGCTCCTGACAATATTGCCGATAGCAAGAAATTAATAGAACAGGTAGACAAAACCGTAGCAGAGTTCTATAGGATTGAGCAGAATAAAAAATCAAATAAAATTAAGAAAGACATAAAAACCTATAACATTGAAACAACATATCCCTATCTACAAAAGGATTTTTACACCACTAAGGCATACAGCAACCCCCAACAGAATAGACCTTGGGGAAGGTTTAACAGGAGACAGAACCTGGTTGGCTTTTCCGATACCTCAGCCGAATCTTCTGATAATTCAGACGCCGGCGAAGGATCAAGTACATCAAGACGTGGTGGAGCACATCAGAATTCCAATTCTTTTTTAGCCAGAGGCCAGCAAGAACCACCACAGCGAGGGAAAGCCAAAAAACCCCAGAGATGGGTAAACCCACCGGGGGAAAGGAGGACCAGGAACAATTATTACCAATGGTAATACAGCCTAGCCCCACAATAGAGACCATTCCTATTTTTAACCTTTCCACTCATGTGTTGGCACAAGACGAACTCTCCCTTTTGAAAAAAGGTCTCACTTTTGTCCCAACTGTGGCCCCGAATTTTATGGAATTACACACCGAACTCCTGAAATTCTTTAGAAGAATACGCCTAAAAGCATTTTTTCAAATTCACCCCTCTCCCGAGATAAATGCTCAAACCCCATTCCGGCCACCATCTACCTTTCTACCATCGGCTAATATGATCCCACCTGAAGTCACCACATTCGAGAAATTAGTTCTTAAGGACCTCTCGCACATGAAAGGACAAAAAAAGTTTGTACCATATAACATCACTCTAAAAGAGAAAGAGTCTATTGTCTCCCTAAAAAATAATGACTCCATCGTGATAAAAAGCGCTGATAAAGGTGGTGGCATTGTGATACAGGAGCTGGACTCCTACACAGCTGAAATCCAGAGGCAGCTAGGAAACAAAGACCACTACCTCAGGCTGGCATCCAATCCAACTAAAGGTATTCAGGAAACAATACTGAAAATAACAACCGAGGCAGTACATGAAGGTTTTTTGACTAAAAAAGAATTTAATTACCTTAATGTAAAAAACCCAAGATTACCGGTAATATACACCTTGCCAAAGATTCACAAAAATCTAAATGCTCCCCCTGGCCGCCCTATTGTGTCAGCTTGCGGCTCAGTATTGGAGCCCCTAGGAGCATATGTTGACTTCTTTATCAAAGAATTTGTTCCCCAAACATTTTGCTATGTGCGCGACTCCATGGCCATGATCAATCTGATTGAACACCATCCCTTCAATCCAATCACTGACACACTTTGTACCATGGACGTGGAGTCCCTGTACACTAATATTCCGCAAACAGCAGCCCTACTTGTTATACAAAGAACTTTGGACAACCGTCCACGTCCCCATGCCATTCCAACATCTTTTATCTGTAAGCTTCTGGAAGTCTGTCTGACCAAAAATTTCTTCACCTTTCAAGGCCTATTTTACCAACAAATCAAGGGGACCTCCATGGGGGCTATTTTTGCTCCAAACCTGGCCATACTGTTTATGGACGAGTTGGAGAGACTTACAATCCTTGTACCTTCCAACCCCTTTTTCTCCGGTGTCATTATGTGGTGAAGGTACATCGATGACATCTTCCTATTATGGAGATTAGACATCGGTGTACTTTCCCACTTCTTACACTGGATGAATAACAACTGCCTGGGTCTCCAATTCACCCTCACCTCTGACAAGAACTCCATCAATTTCCTTGATCTGACAATATTACATCAGGATGGTGAGCTGTTCACGAAACTCTATAGAAAGCCCACAGAGAGAAATACTCTGCTAGAATACTCAAGTAACCATCCAAGGGCACTGAGGGACTCCTTACCTTTCTCCCAATTCTTACGCATTAGGCGTAATTGCTCTCACAAGGAAGATTACTTCCGTGAAAGCACCATCTTGTCGAACAAGCTAAAAAATAGGGGATACCCAGGAAGGATTGTCAAAAATGCTCTCAAAAGAGCGTGGTATCGCCCACGAGAGACACTCCTTGTCCCTAACCAGAAAACTAAGCAGGACAAAATAGCTTGTGTTACAACATTTTCTCCCATCTCCAATAATGTGAGAAAAATGATTCTGAAACACTGGCCAGTAATAAATGCAGGAATCTTGGACTTGGAACGCCCGCTTTTTGCATTTAAAAAGAGTAAGAACCTGAAGGACCATTTGGTTCGGGCTACCCTCCCTAGTCCTACCAACTCCTCCACTCTTGAATCCGCTTGGGGTCTGTCCCCCACAGTTGGACACGTGAAATGTGGTGGATGTATAGTCTGTAATTTCACAATTGAAGGAAAAAGTTTTGTATTTGATAACGTCACCTTTAAATGCAACACACTTACAAATTGTAACACCACCAACGTGATTTATTTGATTCAATGTCCATGTAAGAAAAATTATGTAGGACAGACAGCTCAGAAAATCAAGACCAGGATATGTCAACACAGGAGCCGCATCAGATGCCGCACGCCAAACGCCCCATTGGTGGAACACTTCGAGGAATTCAATCATAATGAGGATGACATTCGTTGGACTATCCTGAAGTCACTGAAGCTCCCACCAAGAGGAGGCAGCATGTCCCACCTACTGAATAAAGAAGAGCTAAAATGTATAATACTACTGGACTCTATTCACAAGGGACTTAATCGCACAGAGGACTGGACATCACTCCTCTAAGTATTTGTATGCAGCCCCAAACAATCAGTTAAACATTGTATATAATGTGTTCTCCTTGAGATAATGTGATGTGAACACTAGAAATTTGCAAACAGTGATGGGTTAAACCTATCAACTCAGATGTGTATGAATGTAGAGCATGGCTGGCCAGCACTACTCGCCTTATCTGCACAAGGTTAATTCACCCCCTTTTTTGCACCACCTCACGCCATAATACAATATGGTAAATATTCTATGTCACATCACCTAATTAATGCCCAAATCACAATTGATAGAGACTTTATGTCCGCGCCACTCCCGATATTACAGGCATAATTATTGTGCAAATCGAAAGTACTGGGGACCCTGCCGAATTAACCATTACAAGATGTCCGCCAATTAGTATCCACTCGATACTAGCTCCCTGATTATTCCAAGATGTCTGCCGACACCGACTACTGGAATTAGTCCTTCGTTCCTTTTCAGTATTCAACCACATAAGCCTAGCCCATGAGGATTCCACACACAGCGGACCTGCGCTGCCATTGTGAAGGGGGCAGAAGCTGATCGAGCTTCGCCCAACCCGCCGCTGCTTCCATCCAGAAGCAAGGTAAGCCCGTGATCTGAATGCCGGTAATTAGAACACTCCGTCCCTCACGGAGCCCGGTCCCTCATTCGGTTATTTTTCCTCTCCAGCAACTTCACGGATTGACTCAAAGCTTCCTAAAAGAAGAGCGCCTAATCCTTTCCACACCCTCGGCTACAACATACGTAGCTAGGTAAGCCTTCCACATGTAAATGCGGATATCGGTAGTACTCCTGCCATTTACGGTTAAACTCACGGAGCCCGGTCCCTCATTCAGTTATTTTTCCTCTCCAGCAACTCTACGGATTGACTCAAAGCTTCCTAAAAGAAGAGCGCCTATTCCTTTCCACGCCCTCGGCTACAACATACGTAGCTAGGTAAGCCTTCCACATGTAAATGCGGATATCTGTAGCACTCCTACCAGTATCAGAGCTGTGCCATTTACGGTTAAACTTAAAATCCCCAGCAACCACGAGGATCCATCAGAAGGAGACCTCCAAAACACGGAAAATAACAGAATTTTTCCCACCCCTACACGGCCCACACTATATGTGGCCAGGTAAGCCTCCTTTCCTCCCTGCAGTAACTTCTAATGATTCAATCTGAGCCCCAGACTAACGGCAACATTTTAATATCTCACAGAAATTGATGTTGCGAACCGGGTGGAAATTCCTTTCCTCCGGTAAGAAGAATTATTCCAATCAAAGGCGACTAGTAGTAGCGCCAGGTAAGCCTTACCCCTCAGTGCAATTCCGACCTGGATACTGCACAACCATGGCAGCACGACTAATGGTATCACTTTTTACCTGGCTGCACCCAGTACCCTGCGCAGGGAGTTACATCGTGAACCCCCTTATCCCCAATTTCCGGCTCCTGGAAAGACTTACTCTTGCCCCCATTGGAAAGGTGACTGCCCATAGGCACTATTTCACTCACTGAGTCACTTCATCACAGAGCACATACAACGCAATAAAAGCATCCCCTATGTCACCACGGATATAGCACAATTTTCGATGATATACACCTATGTCACTGCGCCGCTTGTTTAGCACTTCTCCACATGTAAATAATTTTTTTTTTTTTTAAAATCACAATCACACCACCTAAGAACCGGCGAGTTCAAGTAATGAAATGGCCTTTTAACTTATAATTGTGCCCTGTCGTTTATTAAGTTTTCTTGAAATTTTCCTTTGTTGTAGGCCTAGGCCTTAAAATTGTCATTATTTCTCCCCCCCTTTTTTCTTTACAGGCTTCATTTATTGCAGGCACTAACTGTAAAAATTGTCCTGATGATGATCCCATTGTATTATGAGCCCTTAGGGATCGAAACGTCGACGCAATATGCAGTGTAGCATATTACTTAATATGTTTATTTGAAATTGTTGACACTGCAGGGTGAATTTGTTGTAACTGCACTTACTGTAACTACAAGTCACCTTCTGGCTCAAAAACTTCTTGCTTGCCTGAAAAACTTCTTCTTTGTTCTATCTCCCTCTTCCTGGTTTATCTCTTCTAAACCTTTCGGGATAGGTACAGGACTGTACCCTATCTTGCTACTATTTTTGGCCTCTCCTTGGGCCAACACGACTCCAACGTTATCCTATGAATAAACTTACGTCCGGCTGGGCGTTTTTCAGAATATAGCACTGATTGTAGTCTATATTGTTATCTTCTTATCATATTGTGAATCCTTAGGACCCCTGTTCCTTAAAATAAGTTAAGTAACCCACGGTCCGAAGGTCCCCTACTGGGTTCCCTTGTGTCCAAAAACTGGTTGTCTGGGGTGGCGCAGCGGCTGTGGTAGGAGCCTGTGACGGGGACTGCCGCGGGGACCGCAATGCGTCCCAAGAAGTCCACCACCACACAAACAAACACCATGGACAACTATACGGCGACGACTGGGGGGGCTGAGGCTGGGCTCCCTGGAACCTCTGGGATCGCGGAGCGTCCATGGCCGCCATCATGCAGGCAATTCAGTCCCTGGGGGCGACATTGGAGGCCAAGATAGACACCGTATCGATAGACATGGCGCTCCTACGGGCTGATTTGAATAAAACCTCTGAGAAGGCCACACAGAATGCAATTGCGATTGCGGACCTCCAACAGACCACCAAGGAGCTGCAGGACCAGGTTCAGCGGTTAACTCAACAGCACAGGCGCGCAGAGGCCCGGCTGGAGGACCAAGAAGGGAGGGCCCGGAGAAACAACGTGCGAGTGGTAGGAGTTCCGGAGATAATGGAGGGGCCGAGCATTGACCTCTTCCTGGAGGACCTTATTTTGAACCATTTGAGGTCCAAGAGTCTCTCCAAGTTCTTTGTTATTGAACGAGCGCATAGGGCCCCGATTCCCCCTCCTCGCCCAGGCGCTCCGCCCAGAACGAATATTGCTAGGGTCCTGAATTATAGAGACCGCGACGCCATCTTGCAAGCTGCGCGACAACATGGGGACCTAGGGATTGAAAACGCCACCATCCGCTTTTTTCCGGACTTTACCATCAAGGTCCAGCAGGAGCGTAGATCGTTCGACGCCGTCAAGAGGGAGCTCCGGACTCGTGGCATCAAGTACATGATGTTTTTTCCCGCATGCCTTAAGGTTCTTCTGCATGGGAAATCCTATTTCTTCACGTCACCGGAGGAGGTCTTTGCATGGCTGGAGGAGCAGGCGCATCACCGCGATAATCAGCAGACGGGGGATGGCTGGAGAGACATGGCGGATCAGTCCCCGACCTCCTCTACGGGATCGGCGGAAAGGGGCAGACGGCGCCAGGATACGATCCGTAGGACTGGTGGCGCGAGGGCTCGGAACCTGTCTGCCTCGCCTGACCTTGGCTGAGGCGGTGGAGAAAGTCACAATCTGGAGGCTCGTGTGGAGGTGCATGTAATGTATGAGCGCTCCGCTGTTGGGAACTTGCTGCGCAAGGGTTTATTTGTCCTGACTGATTGGTGAGCGAGACATTTGGTCTTAACACTGACCCCCAAGAGGGGCCGGGCCGATGAGGGTGGAGGGACCGGATTGGCTGCATTGATGCTTTGGCTTGCTTTGCTCCTATTATCTCTCTGATCTCCCCGGGGACAGGGTGCTGCGGTTGTTAACCCGAGGGTGGGGGGGCTGATTGTCATCCCTGGGAGGCCTGCTCGGTCATCACGCACATCCCCAAAGTTTTCGTTTTTCATGGGCGGCAGGGGTACTCTGGGTCACGTTGACCTGGGAAGCAGGGTAGCAGGGTGGGGGGTGGGAGCGGGAGGCTGCGGGGGGGGGGGGAGTTGGTTGTTTGATCTATGTATTTTGTTTTTTGCAGAATTGTGTTCGAGGGGCTCCAGTAGTAGGATTGACTGACATGAGGGTGGTGGGTGGTGGTGGGGTAGGGCGAGTGGTTTCCTACTGTTTGCGATTCATGCACTATGACACAAACGTCGACGATACAGAAGATTAGCATCTTATCTTGAAATGTCAATGGTCTGCAAAACAAAGTCAAACGCACCATGGTCCTTCAATACCTCCACAGACATGCCCCGGACATAGTCTTCCTCCAAGAGACGTACTTAGTGAGAAACCATTATAAGGTCCTCAATAGATTTGGATACACATTGCAGGCACATGCGAGCTTCCCTACCCCCCCTAGGGGGGTAGGGATCCTGGTGAGGAACTCCCTAGTACTACTAGTTAATCGCACATGGTTTGATCCACTGGGGCGCTATGTGGCTATCTCCGGGCGGTGGGAGGGCTACACGATCAACCTCTGCTCGGTTTATGTTCCACCACGGTTGCATGGCACTACTCTTCCAGATCTGGGGAAGTTGCTCCTAGAATTACCAGACGGAGTCTTGATCATGGGAGGGGACATGAATGATGTGATGGTCAGGGAAGTGGATAGGTCAGGGCTCCCATATGATCGGGGGGTGGGACATCAGCTTAGGAAGTTTGTTAGTGCACTGGGCTTAGTGGACCTCTGGAGGGCACATAACCCCCACCTTCGACAGTATACGTACATCTTGGTAGCACATGGGTCGGGGTCCAGGAGTGACTATCTCTTCACGCAGGTGGGACACATGGGCTCTTTCATAGCAGTTGCAATAAAGCCAGAGGAATATCTGACCACTCCCCGGTGGAAATGCAGATGAGAGTTCCCGTGCATGATTGGTCCACCCCCCCTAGATTGGATGTTTTCCTGTTTAAAGATCAGGAGTATCAAGAGCGGTTCGGAGACCGGGTTGAGCTATATTTTGATGAGAATGTGGGCTCGGTTAGGTCTCATTGTACTGTTTGGGAGTCTTTTAAGACCGTAGCTCGAGATTTTGTGCAGGCTGAAACAGGTAAGAGGAGGAAGGAGAATCAGGCCCAGGTCGATGGTCTAGAAACTGAAATTCAAGTCTTGGAACAGGCCGGGGGGGACACCCGGGAGCAGGAGCTGGGCAATAGGCACACACTGCGCCTCAAAGAGAAAGAACTGAGGGATGTGCTGACTGACCAGGCGCGGTCTCATGCTCTTGCCACGCAGCGGCGAGTATATGATCTTGGGGACAAGGCGAACAGAATGATAGCTTGGCTAGAGAAGAGGGATAGAGATCACAACTGGGTCCCGGGTATCCGGCGGGATGACAGGGCCACAAGGGATACGAACTTTCCATACGCTGTACAAACAGAAAACAGCGACTAGAGGCAGTGTTTATGAGTTTTACTGTTGTATGAACGCTTCACAGGCTATTTTATTATTCCGTCCTCCAGTTTCAGCCATGGGGTCTGCTCAAGGGTGGGTCGTCGCCGTAAACCAAGCAATACCTTGGCAGAGTAAACAGAGTGGAGAAACAGCAAGGTTTATGCTGCTGTCCCCTGCTGGCAGGTTGCTAGATGTCATTTGTTTAATAATGTGCTGTCATCCCCTAACAGGAAGAGTAAAGGGCAGCAGCCTGTCCCGAGCTCAGGGATGCGGCTTAGTGAACTAGTGTTTGGCATGTTTATCTGTACATCCCGGTCCTGCTAAAGTGTCAATAGCAAATACATCTTTATGTAGCTGTGGAACTAGAATTAAATGAAATCTATAACAGTCATCGGAATCCCAGCAGGTGACAGGCAGCAGTACCATCTAAAGCTTATTTTCACCGTAGTACTCAAAATCTCGAAAGCTCAGCCTATGCAAAGCCTTCATTAACAGGTTAGCCAATGGAAGGCAATGGCTGAGATATAGCTGTACCTTTCTACTGAACTGTTGTAGTAAAGTTCTTACTGGGCAGCTCTCTTAACTCAACTACTTTCACTGGGTTTCAGTGTGACCTATGTCAAAAATGGAAGCAGTACAAGCCTTTTTCGAAGTACTGTACTTACTCTGAGGTGTGAAAGTCACAACTATTTTAGCTAGATCAATATGCTAGATCAATACGCCTGGCCTCTACAGACCACACATAATGTACATCTGTGCAGTCTCCCTACAAACCTAAAATCTATTGGCTTTGCCAATGCGTGTTTTGTATTAATGGAA
Organism: Lissotriton helveticus; assembly: GCF_964261635.1. NCBI lineage: Eukaryota > Metazoa > Chordata > Amphibia > Caudata > Salamandridae > Lissotriton > Lissotriton helveticus. The sequence goes on from NC_136064.1 coordinate 85,642,883, forward strand.
CCCAGCAGCTCCCTTGACAGTAAAGGTTTTAATACAAGCACAGACAAAGTCAGAAGGCTGTCAACAAAGCTAGGCATATTGATTTTGTCAATGCTTGTTTGTTTGTTCCGAAGATCCTTTTGCTCTTACATTGGAGTATCTGATTTTTAGAAAGAGGTTAGTGGCTTTTTTGTTTCTAAGCATCCCCCGATCTGCTTCAGGTGGGTTTCTATGTTCTTCAAATATAGGGCTAGGAAGATAAAAATAAATCAATTACTCATTGAGCTATCTCAAATTGGAAACTGTCTTCTTTAAATGTTATACCACTTTCTGGGGTTAGTTGCCCTGAAACCTTTTACAATGTTCCTGGTTTTCTATATTAACCCCTTAACTGCTGGACCTTTTCATCCCCAGTGCAGAGCCTTCTTTTGGCTATTTGGTGTAGTTTGCGCTTAGGCCTCCATAACTTTTTTGTCCACATAAGGAATCCACGGCAAATTTGCGGTCTTGTTTTTAACATCCTGTGGATTCCAAAGGTACCTAGGGTTTGTGGATTCTCCTGGAGGCGACCGTGAAAATAGCCAAAATATAGGTAGTTTTGAGGTAAAAATAGGAAAGAAGTGCTCTGGATAAAAGTGTCTGTTTGTTTTTCATAAAAATGGCAACAACAAACGGTTTGCTGTGCTAAAGTCACCATCTCCCCAGCTTTCAGAAACATGCAGATCTGATTAAAAAATCCTATTTGTTTACCACAGTTTTGTGGCATTTTTCAAAGCGGTAGACCATTTTTCCTATTTTTTTGTGCTTTCAAACTACTTCCAGTTTGCCGTGTAAAACCCTGAAAAGGTATATATTTCTGAAAAGTAGACAAAATTCCAAATTCAGCAAGTGGTCATATGTGTAGGTCCCTGAAGGCTTTCCCCAAAGAAACTAACTGCTGAAATATAGAAATATTGAAAATGAGTAGGAAAAAACGGCCATTTGTGACAGTGTCTTCGTCTGTAAATTTTTCTGCAAGGAAGCCAATTTACAAGAGCAATGTACCATTACTTTTGCTAGACCCTTTTGGTAGTAGAGATACATAGGGTTTTTTAAAACTGGACAACAAGGGGAATCCAGGGTGGTTTGCCTTGCGTGGATGCCAAAAGGTTATTTTACCCACAATGCCATGCAGATCTCAAACTTTGCCTGAAATCACACATTTTTCTTACATTTCTTTGATGGAAACTTACAGCATCCGTAGTAATCCACACAATTCCTACCACCCAGCATTGCCCCACTTGTGCCAATAAAAATGCTAACCATTTATGTGGCTGGGCCTAGTGTCTGCAACAGGAAAGAATAATAACCAAGGGTAATGGGAGCCCTTGCGTGGGGACGCCCTTTGACCTTGGTTTGATTCACCTTGGGGGGCAGAAAGACTGGTCCCCCATTTAGTTGGGTTGGGGATATAATCATGCTCATGGTGGGCAGCCTCCACTGCTACATTTGTTTTAAATTACCTTAGCGTCCAGTTAGCTTTTTGCCTCCATCTGTAATTGTAATTACCCCCAATTGCTTCCCAGGGGGGCAGAAAGACTGCTGCTTCATGTACTTGGGGTTGGGGCATGCTGGACAGCCCCTCACCCCAATATTTTTATTTAAAAAAATACCTGGTGTCTAGTGGACTTTCCGATCAGGGGTAATTACCCCAATCTGGCCCCTAGGCGGCCAGAAAGGCTGCTGCTCCATTTATTTGGAATGGGGTATATCCATGCCCATGCTGGGCAGCGCTTACCCCTATATTTAAAAACAAATTCCTGTTGTCTAATTGGCATTCTGTCTCTTCCTGAGTGTAATTATCCCAATCTGACCCCCGGGGGGGGGGGGGGCAGAAAGATTGTTTTTACCATATATATTTGGGGCGGGGCATGGCCATGCCCATGCTGGGCAGCTCCCACACATATATTTTGGGAAGATTCTCCCCATTCCAACGATACCGCTCCCATGAGAATCAGTGCTGGAAGGCTAAGAACTGCCCCAGAGCACTGATTCAGTTTAAGTAAAACAAGCCCATCGGTTCATTTCACTTTCACTTTTACTGCAATTACGTCAGCGCGCTCTGCAGCACCGATCGTCATGCTCTGGAAGCTCTTTTTTATCTCCTCAGTGTTGGCCAATGCCACGCACTGGGGAAGTAATGCGGTTGTCGGCCATTTTAAAGGTTAAATATCGTCTTCATACTTTTTTCCTAGCTGATAAATTTGACAACAAATCTGTGGGTCTGCTTGATCAAGCCTGCACTTTTTCCATCCCTGACAAATGGAAGTGGTAGAAACCATATGATTTGTAAAGATAAAAAGCTTTATTTTCACTCAATCTTTTTCCTCACCTGCCCAAACACCAGGTAATAACTGTCTTCCTCTATCACAAGCCTATTGTTTCTCACTTCCAGAACTTGCCCTTGTCTTAGAGCCACAGTCCAGGGGATCAGGGTGGAATCACCTGATTAGAAAGAGGAAGAAAGACAAAATTAAAGCCCTGAGCTGTAATCAGAAAAACAACGGCAAGGAGAAATGAAAATCAAAATAAAAATGACTATTTCCGTCAAACAAACAAAAAATGTAATGTCAACAGTGCTTAATCTGAGCATGTGCTTACCAACACAAATTGTTTCCTCAAAAAACTTTAACCCGGAGCAAGATAGAGAAACACAAGGAGGAAGAGAAAGGCAGAAAAACAGTGACAAAGGGAAAAAAAGAAACCTACGAGAGTGAGATAAGAGAAGGAAGCATCTGGTGGTGGATTAAAGAGGCAGGAGGTGGAATCAAGACTACAAAACCTTGGTATGCGGAACACCAAACTTACAGTACCAGCCACAAACTTCTGAACAAATATTTGGGCCCCAGCACTTATTCTTGTTCAAATTAAGTACTGGATTTCAAACATTTAGAAGCAACTGGTTTGTAAAACACACTCAAAGTATTAAATTACCACTTTGTCCCACTTCCTCACTGTAAGAAATTGGGTTATTGGCTGAGAAGGGTTGAAGCCCCACTGAGGCAACAACCACTATCCTTGTTAGGATGAACCACAACAAGTTATTAAATTAACCCATGCTTAACCCTCTGGTAGCTTGGCACAAAAGCAGTCAGGCTTAACATAGAGGCAATGTGTAAAGTATTTCTTGAGCACTCAAATAGTAATAAAGTGAAGACATAACACAAGAAAAATCCAACACCAATTTTAGAGTAGATTTTAATAAAGAAAATGACATCAAACAATTTAAATCCAATCAGTAGATCCGCGATGGTGTGCGGGCCAGGTACAGGACTGAGTTCAGCCCACTGGAAGGTGTACCTGGTTGTACTTGGGGCCGAGATGCGAGGTTCTGCATTGCTTTGGGTCTGGAAGTGATCTGAAGAGTGGCTCTGGTGGTAAAATATTTTGACCTGGTGTCAACCTTTGAAGGGAGGATTGCCTATACTACATCAACATCTGTTTCTGGAAAGTTCTTCCCTTCCCCTGTCAAGGCTGGAAGAAGTATGGGGTGAAAAAGACTAGTGTCTGGTTCCTTTGTATGCGAGTCAGAGTCATCTGAAATGTAAGTGGGGCAGGACACAGCTCCACCCCAGCTATCCAGGCAAGAAGACCCATCCTGCCCCCTCCTAGTCCCCTTTTTTGTCACTGTCTGGGAGGGATACATAAACCCCAACAGAAGAGCCATTCACAGTCATGTGGCCTAGGATATTGGCAGAAGGCACAAATGGTTACATGAAGAAATTGCCAACTTTCAAAAAGTGATACCAAAGGGGATGATGGGCGGAGTGTTTGAGCAAATCAAACACTCACCCCCAGTCAACTGATCTGGGTTTAATCCATCATAATTCTTTAGCTCACTCCACCACCCCAGATCAGACATGGCCATATGCAAATCGGTCTGACCCTGTGCCTCATGGGAACAGTCCAGCCCGAACTGCCAAGCCATGTCTTCCCTGGACCAGAAACAAGCATCCTGGGACCGTTTCGGATTCATAATCCTCATCAGCCAGGCTATCTTGAATACAGTAAAACAAAAGGACCAAGGCAGCAGACCAGGTCAAGCACTACGGATCATTTAGTTCCTAAGTAATAATGGTGCAAACTCTTCCAACATCCGCTGCCATGGGATGCGAAAATGATTAGAATACCAAAACAGAATGGAAGGTGCACTCGAATAAAGTCAGTATCAGTAATAATTTTTACGTAAGTTCTTCTTTATTCAGAAAGTATTTTTTCATGAAGCATAGGCACAGCCAACGCGTTTCGTTCCTCTTTTTGCCTTTGGGAACTTCGTCAGGGCGAATACTTGCAAAGTTAAGGAGCTGAACTGAATAGTCGAATTGAATGAAGCTCAGCGTAATAATCTGTACCGTCACACAGTGGTATCCTTAATAGCTGTATAAAATAAGCCGGAATCCGGAACCGGTCCCAGGATGCTTGTTTCCGGTCCAGGGAAGACATGGCTTGGCAGTTCGGGCTGGACTGTTCCCATGAGGCACAGGGTCAGACTGATTTGCATATGGACATGTCTGAACTGGGGTAGTGGAGTGAGCTAAAGAATGGTGATGGATTAAACTCAGATCAGTTGACTGGTGGTGAGTGTTTGGTTAGCTCAAATGCTCCATCACCATCCCCTTTGGTATAACTTTCAAAAAGTGGCATCTTCAGAATTCTAACTTAGAATCCAACTTTACCATTACATTGAATTTTTATTTACAATTCATTTGAGTGCAAACACCATATCTCTATCTTCTCCCAGTCAAAGGGTATGACTTATTAAATGTAATAAGGTAATCCAGGGTTCGTCAATGGGAGAGATAGGACTTAAAGTAGAGAAAAACAACACTAGAATTTTTCATTACCAGGACATGTAAAATTTAAACTCACATGTCGTAACCTTTGAATACCATGCACCCTGCTCTGTGAGCCTTTAGAGCCTACTTTAGGGGTGACTTATAAGTAATAAAAAAGGAAGGATTAGGCATGGAAAAAGGTTTACTTTACCAAGTCAAAATGGCAGTTTAAAACTGAACTATGGGCCTAAGACATGTTTGAAAGAGCTACTTTAGTGGGTGGCACAAGTGCTGCCGGCCCTCTTGTAGCATTTAATTTACAGAATCTGGCTACATGTGGTACCATTTACCAGGGACTTCCAAATAAATTCAATGTGAAATGCAAAGGAAAAAGGGCAGTGGACCTTAACAACATGCCACACCCTCACAGATATATCCCCAAATCCTATATAATAACGTGTGCACTCCCTGTATGCATCCTCTGCCCAAAGCGTGTTACCCTACCATAGGGAGACAATTCTTTTTCATTCTTTCATTCTTCTTAAAAAGGGTTAAAAAGAAACAGCCAAGACATTTCGTCCAACAACAGTGGACTTCTTCTGAGCATAAAAATGCTATCTTGAGTGATTTTAAAGTCTGCTCCATGGAACAGGTGCAGAAGATGCTAGCCCACACCAAACAGGCTCTCCTCAGGATCCGTGTCCCCCCTAGGATAAGGGCCTGCCTAGCTAATCATCTGGCACCATTAGTGATGACAATGTTCAATCTCTCATTAGTCACTGCTAAAGTGCCTAATGAATGGAAGGGTGGTTCAAGTATCTCTGCTTCTTAAAAAACCCTATACGAATCCCAATGTTCTTTCTAACTACAGACTGATTTCACTGTTACCTCTGCTCACAAAAAACTCTAGAAAGTTATATTAATAAACAGATTGTATTCTTTATGGAAGAGCATAAGACCTTAGACCCCTCACAATTGGGTTTTAGAGAGCTATACGGCACTGAAACTTCATTGTTGGCAGTCAATGACAACATCAGACTCTCTTTAGATGCAGAAAAGCTATTCAGGCTAGTGTTACTGGATCTATCTGCGGTCTTTGACACAGTCTTCCAATCCACTCTAATCCACAGATTACATGAAGCAGGTCTCCATGGCAGCTTGTTACATTGGTCCAGGGACTCCCTGGATAATCGTACAAAAAAATGTCTGTCTCTGCCGCTTTAAATCAATACCAACAAGGGGGTTCCCCAGGGTTCGTGCCCAAGTCCAACACTGTTTAATATCTACATAGCGCCTCTGGCACAAATTGTGGAGATCATATCATACGCAGATGCCACTCAGCTTCTCGTCTCCTTTGGCCCTGATCCAGATAAAGTGAAAGCTCAATTGTTGGGTTGCATGAAGGAAATCGCTGTCTGGATGACCAACGACTGTCTCCAACTAAACAGTGAGAAGACTGATATTATACTTTTCAGCAAAGCCCACGAGATATGGTTGGCTGACTGGTGGCCTTCGGAACTTGACCCAGTCTCTGCCCCTAAACAGGTGGTGAAAAATCTTGAAGTGGAAATAGATCAAGCACTATTCATGCAAGATCAAGTTAATGCCACATGTGGCAATTACTTCACTATAATGAGGCTCCTGAAAAAGTTTTTTCTTGGCTCCCGGACACTTCCAGAAAAAGCCTTGTCCAGGCTCTTATAACTAGTTACCTGGACTATGGGAATGCTTTATTGGTAGCAGTAAATGACACCATGCTGGCCAATCAGCAGGTTGTGCAGGACACAGCCACATGGCTGATCGGAATTTATCTGCACGGTCGTCCTCTGCCCCCATCTTCAGAAAATGACATTGGTTGCCTATCAGAAAGCATGCCGTTTTAAATAAAACTCTGCTGTCTGATGCATAAGTCACTCTACAAGGCCTGTCCTGACAACCCGCACTTAAGACTTAGTTACTATCAGCATTACAAACAGGAAAGGGCCACAATAATTCACCAAACCCCCCCGCGAATCCTCCGAAGTCCCTCCCTTCCAGGACCTCTGCAACAAACTTGGCTCCTACTTCCAGCTCAAGATCAGAACTCTCTACAGCAGCTTTCACAATCAAAACCTAGACACCCATCCTACACCTAGAACAGTCAACGCAATCCAGCCTACCATCACCGCCTGGACCCCTGTCACCACAGAAGACACCACCAAGACCATGCGAAGTATACACTCAGAAGCACCCACCGACCCCTGCCCTCCCCACATCTTCCACAGAGCCGCCTCCTCCATAGCACCCGAACTACGACATACTATCAACTGCTCCCTCAAAACACGCACCTTCCCCGATGATTGGAAACGTGCAGAGGTCAAGCCCCTCCTCCAGAAGCCCACCGCAGACTCGGCGAACTTCAAGAACTACCGACCCATTTCACTCCTCCCCTTCGCAGCTAAAGTAACAGAGAAGATCATCAACAACCAGCTCACTAACTTCATAGAAGTCAACTCGATCCTCGGTTCCTCACTATCCAGGTTCAGCAGCAACCACAGCACCGAGACCGCCCCTCTTAGCCACCACGGACAACATCTGCACCCTACCGGACCAGGGTCACATGGCAGCCCTCATCCTACTAGGCCTCTCAGCAGCCTTCAACACCGTCTCCCACCACACAGTATCTGCCAGACTCCACGACGCTGGCACCTGGGGAACCACCCTCACCTGGATTTGCTCCTTCCTCACCAGCCGAACCTTAAGAATCAGACTCCCACCCTTCCTATCCGAACCCACAGAGATCAGCTGTAGAGTACCGAAAAGATCCTCACTCACCCCATGCTCTTCAACATCTACATAGCCCCTCTCGCCACCATCGTCAGAAAACACGGACTCAGCATAGTATCCTAAGCTGACTACACCCAACTCATCCTCTCCCTCACCAACGGACCCGACGTCACCAGGCACAGTGTAAGAAATCCAATTATTCAAATTAAGTTTAAGTATTTCAATGTAGACAATATTGCAGCACAGCAACATCAGCTCTCCAGAGCAAGTCAGAACAACTGATTGCCAGGAGGCTGGCATTCTAAAGCAGTGTTCTATGGAATCAGAATGAACAGCAAAGGATAACAAATGAGTACAACATGGATATTGCAAATATAACACACAGCTTCCAGGAAGGTATGAAAGATGTTGCCTCCTGTATGAGCAACAGCTGCCTAAAGCACAACTCTGAGAAAACGGAAGTCCTGGTCCTTGGATCCACTCCCTCAGCATAGAACAAAACCTGGTGGTCTACCACCCTCGGCGAACCTCCCTCTCCCAGAGACCATGCTCACAGCTTCGGCATCATACTCGACTCCTCCCTCACCATGCACCGACAGATCAATGCTGTAGCCTCCACATGCTTCAAAACCCTCTGCCTCCTCTGCAAGATCTTCAAATGGATCCCCCACGAATCCAGAAGAATTGTCACCCACACACTCATAACCAGCAGACTGGACTACAGGAACACCCTCTACGCCAGAATAAACAGATCTCTACTCCTCAAACTCCAGACAATCCAGAACGCCCCAGCTAGACTTGTACTCGGCATCCCACGACAACACCACTTCACCCAACACCTACGAGAACTCCCAGTCGAAAAAAGATATACCTTCAAGCACCTCACCCACGCCTACAAATCTCTCCACAACATCTGACCCAAATACCTCAACAAAAGAATCTCCTTCTAAGCACTCAAGAGAAGCCTCTGATCTGCCGATCTCGCCCTAGCTGGAATCCCACACACCCGCAGAGCCAGAGCGTGAGGGCAATCCTTCTCCTACATCGCAGCCAAGACCTGGAACATACTCCCACTCAGCATCAGACAAACTCCCACACTGCAAGCCTTCAGGAAGAACCTCAAGACCTGGCTCTTCGGATGAGACGAAGCAGCGAGCAACCTCCCCCACCCCAGTGCCTTGAGACCCTCGGGTGAGTAGTGCGCTTCACAAATCCATGATTGATTGATTGATTGACCTTATGCATTCACACCTCAAGATATGGAGGCAGATCTTTTTCATACATGGCCCCATATCACTGGAACAGACTCCCTCTCCGTTTTCATACCTGCCCAGATGTTATAAATTTCAAGAAGAAGTTAAAAACTTTGATATTTTAGATTGTTTCAGTTTGCATGATCAGCAAAGCGCCTAGATACTCCTTCAGGAGTGAGTTGTGTGCTATATCAAGAAACAGAAATAAATACAAAAAATAGAACATGATTATAGTATTCAAGACTATTGGCCCGTCTCTACTATGGTGCCTGGAGACAGACCATCTTTCCAGAGGGATAGTGCAAGCTGCACTGTCTCCTGTGGTAATAACCCTGGACACCAGCATGATGGGAAAGGGAGCCATAATGGGGTAGATTTCTTGCTCCTACTGCTTCTACTCTACATTTCACCCTCTCGGAAGGGCAGGTCTATCCATGTGCAAACAGACATTCTGGTGGCACTGTGGTATGTGAACAAATAGGTGGATGTTCATTCATACGCCCAGGCAATTGTGTTACATCAGATATTCGCATAGGTTGATATTCATCTGCTGTCCTTCATGGACTGTTACATCCTAGGGTAAGCAATGTGAAAGCAAAAACTTAGAGGCAGGGCTGATTTTAGAGCTGGTGGTGCCCAGTGGGACAATCTTTTTTGGCACCCCCTCCATGACCTCCTCATCGGATTCCCTCACTACCTCCCCCTGCAAAAGTGGCCCTCATCTCTCCATAGCCCCACTCTCACATACATTTCATTTGTTTTAAAGTGGTGCTCAAAGAGTGGCTTTACTAATCCACTCTGCTGTCCCCGTAAAATACAGACCTCTTCTTTGCAGCAGGCATATTAACCCGCTGCACTACTTTATGGCGAGTTAAATCTGCCACTAGACAAACCTCCGATCTATCTCTCTCTCTCTCTCTCTAGCAGGAACATTAATTGTAGGCGTTATGACATTTTTATTGCTGCCTGAAAGCTGGATGAGAAGGAACTCTGCAGCAGGTGCTTTTATATCTTAAGTTATTGCTAAACACAGCACCTCCCCCGAGGTCAGTGGTCTCCCTCCAGGTCAGCGGTCAGTGCGGCCTAAAGCTGGCCCTGCCTAGAGTAATATCTTTCCTCTGTCCATAAATGTCTACCTGAGACTAGTCTTCTATCTGGAAATCTAGCTCATGTTTGTCCTCACTAAACTGGCTTTATTTGCAGACACTATCAACATCCAATTTCCACTGTTCTTCTCTAGGCGAGGGCTTCCAAAAACAATGGTGATAGATGCCATGACATCTCAGTAGTTTCAGGTTTGACCAGTTGCACGTCCTCCCTTCTCTCTTGTGTATAAGTTGGTTTTGTGAAAAAAGAAAGGTTGGGCCAGGCCATTCAATTAGCTCAAGCATTGGCCAAGGAAATCTTGATTTCCCTCCATGTCAGTTTGCCAGGAGTGGCCTCTACTTCTTTCCATGTGTACTCTCTGGCGCCAGCTCTCTCTCACGTGTCAAGTACATCTGCACGCGACGGTTTGGCAAATGAGGGGCTAGTTGTGTGTGGTTTGGGAGGTTCTCCAGAGGTAGCTTTAGCAATTGAAAATGTTCACAAACCTTCAATCTGTACTCCTACTAGCCATACTGGGGAATGGATATTTTGTCAAATGGTGTTCCTCTAAAGATGTATAGCCTGACCTGGACTACGGAGTGTACTCCATCAGGGCGACAGAGTAAAACTTTGAGGTTTTTTTTTTGTTATTATTATTTTTTTTTAATGGAGTTTTATATAGCGCGAACTTGACACTGTATCGGGTATCAGAGCGCTTTACATAGCACCAGTTGCGTTACATAAGGACACATTCATTTTTGTTAGGCCTGGGGAGATTAAGTGATTTGCCCAGAATCACAGGATGTTCAGCGTCATTGCCGACACTCGAACCCGGTTCCCCAGATTCGAGGTCAACCGCCCTAGCCGTTAGGGCAACTCTTCTCAAGTTGGCCTAACTCTGCTGAGTTGACAGCCAACTCAGCAAACATCTCTAGTCATTGGCAGGAACCGCCTGTCAATGAGTTAAAAGTTTGACAAATAGCTCAGACAAATATGAGAGCCGCCTTCAAACTTTTAACAAGTTTTTGGTTTTTTTCAAAAATAACTTCCTAAATCGGGGTTTTCTTGTTGAGAAAAAAAAATGTAATTTTAAGGTTTTTACTGTTCTTACTGCCACGTTTTTCACTACAGTAAGGGAGAGTAAAATCTGGCCATTCGACCATCCACTCTAAGTCAGCCGCAAATTAAAATGGCCAAACCTCAGACGGCCCTTACTTCATCAGGCTGCCGGTGGAGTCTGACGAAGTCCGAGAAGTCTCTGTCACTGATACACTAAGGGGCTGATTCCGATCGGAAGGGCTCCGAACTATGTTCGGAGCCCTTCCGACCAAATCGGAAGGTGTCGGACAGATTCCTTTCCGACCGAGCCATTCCGATGGGCTCAGTCGGAATGGAATCTGACCTAGCCCTAAGGGGCTGATTCCGATGTCGGACGGACACGAGTCTGTCCGACATCGGTCTGGAGCCGTAACCGACTGGCCTGCTGTGGTCGGTTACGGCCCTGCAAGTACGATGTGACCGAACCCTGTGACCGAACCCATCCGAGCGGAATGCATGCCTCCATTGTGAACTGCAGGGGTGCAGTTCATGCCTGCACCCTGTGGCCGGCACCCCAAGGCGCCTGCCACTGGGTGCAGGGATCAACGGAGGGTCACCGTAGGTGCTCCCAGGCCTCCATTCGGCAGCTTCACACCCATGGGGGCCCTGCTGGGGGCCCCCAGAGACAGTTTCCGATTGCCTTTTCGTGCCGGACACACCGGCACGAAAAGGTAGTGAAAAACTGCCATCATACTCCCTTGGTCATAAAGAGGCGACCGGGGGTGTACTGAGGGATTTCCGGGCTGCAGACAGGCTCGAGCCTGTTGTCCGCAATCCGGCAATCTGAGTCGGATTCCATTCCGACCGAGCCCATCAGAATGGCTCGGTCGGAAAGGAACCAGTCCGACACCTTCCGATTCGGTCGGAAGGGCTCCGAACATGTTTCGGAGCCCTTTCGACCTAAATCGGAATCGGCCCCTTAATGTCCACTTGACTGTAAATAAGTCAGGCCATCCTTCAGTTTGGTGGATGGAGTACTTTGTGGCCAGTGCTAATCATACCCTCAATGCCAATTTCCTGTGAAGCTAAATTAGCCCTAAGTGCCAATTTCCTGTGATCCTATGCAGTCCCTTCAGTTTCTTCAGGAAGAGGCTTGCCCTCTCATCCTTGTGATGTCATCTCACAGGCCTTTCTACCTCTCTCAATGGAGTGGCTGGAGACTATGCTGGACCTTGCTGGTCACCTTTTGTGTGGTTTGAAGTTAACTCGGCCTACAGTACATTCAGTTGTTCCATCTTGGAATTTGTCCTAGTTCTTATGACTTTGCAGTCAATTCCTTTTGAGCCCCTAAAGGAAGTAGCATTAAAGATTCTTTCTGAAAATGTTGTTTTTCTGGCAATAGTTATTTCTGTCCATAACATGGATGAAGCAGTGGTTCTTTTTGCATCTGATCCATGCATTCATTTTGCTCCTGATGTTCTCTCGTTGCAGTTGCCCCTTAATTCTCTTCCAAACATTGTTTTGGATTGCCATTGTCACCAGGAAATTGTTCTGTATTTCTATGTCACTCCTCTAGTCAGAAAATGCAATAACAATACAAATGTATTTACAGAAAACCTTATATTATCATGTTTCAGATATGTTATTTGATACTTCTGGAGTTGGAAGACCGGGTCTGAAGCTGTATGATGGATAGTTGATGGATTAGGATTGTGATTTCAGGAGTGATTGAGTGATGAAATGTTCCTCTTCCTGCAACAGTTCTGGGACATTAAACATATGGCATGGCAGCATCCTGGGTTGCCATAATGTACAGAGGTTTAGTTATGGAAATGCACTAAAACGAAAGAACAGCCATCATGAGGTATGCTTGGGTAAAGAGATGGGTTCACAAAGAGTGAACAAGAGAGTTGTTCATGAAAATGTTCATTATTAATTTCTCTAATGCGAAACAGAAGCAAGTTTGCTCTGTTCTAATGATCTGCTGATCTTATGAGTTTGTATGGGACTTAGTATTTATTCTCTAGGGTTGTAAGCCTAATTGTCTTTAATTTCAATACCACCGGATCCTCTTTTGTCAGTGGCCACTGGTAAGCTATAACATTGATTGGTGCACCCACCCCCAATGGGTTGAGACAAGGTTGTATTCTGGCCCTACTTTTGTTTTCAATTTACATAGCGAATGGTTTGAGGGGGCGGTCCTTTCCTCCTAAGTTGGGGACGGAACCCATATCCGCGTTTGTTTTATTCGGTGTTATTAGATATTACGCAGATCGGGCTGCACCGGCAACTTAACGCTTTTTCCCTATTACTGTAATGGAAACCTTGCTCCAGTTTTCAGATTCTTAACCAAAAGCACAAAGAGGCATGTGACAACAGTTGTTTTATTGTTGATTTAATGAATTTCTTAGAATATATTCTTTCTATTGGTGTGTTTTGAGGTGTGAGATTTGTTTTGTCTAATTGGCATGAGATCACACTAATGAAATAAAATAGGTAATAAAAAATATGATTGAGTGTAAACACCTTTCTTGAAAGCAATTGAGGTACAAGACTGTGTTTATTTCATAGTATTTGAGGGGACGATGAAGGGCTCACCAGTGAGAACATTTTTTTTTTTGGGGGGGGTGCCAAATGGTAAATTCTAAAGCACAGTTTTCATAGAAATGGACTAAAAAGCCAAAGGTTCTCAGGGGCAGGATTGAAATATTCCAGAAATTATGAGGTGTGCCAGGCATGCCTCTGCTTCCTTGGGGTTTTTGGGGGTTACCTTCTATAGAAGTCTTTGGAAATGACAGCAAAGCAATTGAGTTTCAGACACAGTTTTCTGAATTGCCTAAACACTAAAATGTACTATTTGCAGTTAAACATCTGATAATAAAACGTCACATGTCCCATCATTTATCATAATCCCACTTCATGTCATTTTCCATCCAACCCTTTCCATGTATCTTCACAGTCATATGTTATATGTTATAACCGAGAATCCACTTGGCAAGGCCATAGTTTAGATATCAAATGTTGAACAAATCTGATAATAACACATTGTAGACAGCAGTACTAGACGAGCCTAATCCTATATCCGCACACAGTCATTCCGTTGCTCAATTACCCAGATCTAACAAGATCAGAAAGCAGACAAGCTTTTCTACTATTAGACGATCAAGCCCCAGACAGAAGTAGTGACAGCACAGAATGTTTTACTAGAAAGATGGCGGGATGCCCACACACCCGTCATGCAACGAGCCACAGCCGTGGGTGCCTTCAGGCCTTCCACGCATTCCATGGATTATGTCTCAAATATTAGCTTTAGATATTCTTCGGAAATGGGGCCATTTTTATGGAACATCTGTTTGTTAATTTTATGCAAATGCAGCCGTTCATTATGAAACACAATAGCTGCATTTTGGACAAGTCAATTCAGTCTTCCAAGACAATATTTTAGTTCTTAATTGCTGGGTCTTCATTACAGGTCCTCAAACAAAAGCTAGTGATGTTCACTAAGAGGTCACAAGTACTAGAGTCACACGTGGACAGATTCTGCCTTTCATGCTCATATACCTCCACCACCAGGTTTTCACCACCATCATGATATTAAAGATGGTCGTAATGTGAAGATTGGGCTGGGCATCCACTATGCCGGAGAGTGTTGCCAAGAACGCTCAATGTGTCGCGGTCACAGTTGGGCCATCATTGTGCCAAGGGTAGCCAGAATGTTTACAAGGAGGCCCGCTAAATCACAGCTGGGCCACACCCAAGGGCAGGATTATAACCGTCATCTAATTCCAATTACTTTTGTACATCTATCTCTGACACCACCTCCATTACATCAATAGGTGTCTGCCCCCAAAACATGTTGTGAACACCTCTCGAGTCACTCATTTTACACCATCAAACACTGCTCCAGTCACTCATCTTACACCACCAAACACCTCTTCAGTCACTCATCTTACACCACCAAACACCGCTCCAGTTACTCATCTTACACCACCAAACACACACCAGTCAATCATCTTACAGCACCAAACACCTCTCCAGTCACTCATCTTACACCACCAAACACTGCTCCAGTCACTCATCTTACACCACCACACACCTCTCCGGTAACTCATCTTAAACCACCAAACACTACTCCAGTCACTCATATTACACCACCAAACACACGCCAGGCAATCATCTTACAGCACCAAACACCTCTCCAGTCACTCATCTTACACCACCAAACACACGCCAGGCAATCATCTTACAGCACCAAACACCTCTCCAGTCACTCATCTTACACCACCAAACACACGCCAGGCAATCATCTTACAGCACCAAACACCTCTCCAGTCACTCATCTTACACCACCAAACACACGCCAGGCAATCATCTTACAGCACCAAACACCTCTCCAGTCACTCATCTTACACCACCAAACACACGCCAGGCAATCATCTTACAGCACCAAACACCTCTCCAGTCACTCATCTTACACCACCAAACACACGCCAGGCAATCATCTTACAGCACCAAACACCTCTCCAGTCACTCATCTTACACCACCAAACACACGCCAGGCAATCATCTTACAGCACCAAACACCTCTCCAGTCACTCATCTTACACCACCAAACACACGCCAGGCAATCATCTTACAGCACCAAACACCTCTCCAGTCACTCATCTTACACCACCAAACACACGCCAGGCAATCATCTTACAGCACCAAACACCTCTCCAGTCACTCATCTTACACCACCAAACACCGCTCCAGTCATTCATCTTACACCCCCAAACTGCTTCCTATATGGGATCATAAGTGTAAAACTCTGTTACCCAAGCCCTTCTTGGTAGTGTACCATGCTTTCCATCCAAAAATATACTTTGGCATCCCGCAAGATTTATGAAGCACTATATAAATGGCATATTCTATATAGTGCAAATGAGCTCTGGTGTTGAAGCTGCTAGAACCCTATTTTAGGGACTGGAGCTCAATTTGTGTATCCTTCTTTCTGTGTGCCTACTGTGTTCCGGCCTCAGGTGCTCTCTTTCCATTGTTCTTCTGCTGGCTACAACCCCACCTTTCCTTTCTCCAGGGTTCACTGTACCCCAGACCCCGTCCTCCTTCTCCATACCCTGGATCTCACCTTCAGGGAAGTCTCTTAACTCCTGACGATGCACTGAGGGAGCATGGGTTTGCACCTCTGCTGACTTCAAGACCATTGGGAAAAGTTGGAGTGACTGCTCCTCAGTTTAGATTAACTGTGCTCTGCTGCTAAAGCTGATAGAAGTCTTTTGCAGGGTCACTAGATCAATTTGTCTGCACTTCTTTCCTACATATGAACTGTTTTGCCTGCTTCAGGTGTGCCCTTTCTCTTCATTTCTGCTGTTTCCACCATTTGTTTCTCTTGCCAGAGGCTCCACTGTACTTCCCACCCAATGCTGCCCCTCTTTCTTGCCTTAATCTATCATTCTCACCTCTAGAGCAGGCATTCTGTAGGCTCTTGGCAACACTTTCAGAGAGGATGTGTTTGTGCTTCTACTGACCTCAAGTCTACTGCTCAGATTAGATTAACCATGCTCTGTTGCCTAAGCTCCTAGAAGCCCATTTTAGGGGCTGTAGCTCGATTTGTCTCACCTTTTTTCATTAGTATTGTTTTCCTCCCTCAGGTGCTCCCTTTCCCCCGTCTCTGCTTCAGGTTTCATCCCCAAATGTCTCCTGTCCGGGATCTAATGTACCGCTCTTCCGCTCGTACACAGTTTTGCATCTCTAGTCCATGCCATCTTCAGCTCCTACTCAAGCACTGCTAGCATTTGTTTGCATTCGGAGAGGGTGAAGTGGAATACTCCTCATGCTGCTGTCCTAGCTGAACCAATGGAAGCAGGGCAAGGCTTCTTTTTAACCCTGAAATGTCATTCCCTACTAAAAATACAAGTGTTAGTTGTCTGGAAGGAAATTCTAGAACGGCAAGATGATGCCTCCTCATGTAAAACTGGAAGGAGCAAGGCTCACAGGTTTCTAAGAAAAGGTTTTGGGCTTGCAGGGAGGTTGAAAGACATAAGGGTAACACATGGGAGGTTTGATTCGGTCATGTGCTGTCGGCGAGCACTTCATCTTTACCCTCACATGTGCAGGTGTGGCTAGCGTCTAAGTCATGATTTGACTAGGACTTGCCCAACGGTTGACTATTCACCATTTGAAGCCCTTTTGAGCTTCCAGTAGCATTAAAGGGGACTGGAGTGCAAATCCTGGCTGCAAATACTGATCTCTTTCTATCTAGCAGGAGTAGGTGAAATATGGGCCTTTTAAAGAGAGTGTAGCTTTTGCTTAGGTTGGCATCAGTTACTGCATTTCTTCTTCCTTCTTTCTTCACTCAGGTGGTATATTTGCACAGCAGTACAAAGTATCCCTGAATACAAAATGGTGCAAGGCTAATAATCATGTCACCAACTCTCTATCTTTACCACTTGGCATAATTTTACTCATTTGACAGCATCTGAGCCATGCCTGTTTCCATATACAATACAAGGCCTTCTCAGATTACATCCTTTTAAGGTGTATGCTCACACAACACACACACCCATCCCTTTGGGGAGGTTGGTGGTGTGCAGTTGCCTATATATTTTAGTTCCACTGACCCTCCAGGAATGGGCTACCTAGAACTAGACTAAGTAGATTCCTGCCTTGAGCAGGGCAGAAACCATGAAATATTAACACAGGCCCTGCAGAGTAAACTATAACTGCCAGCTAATGGCATGTCTGCCTCTCCTCATCACCCTTATAGGAGTGTGCCCCGTGACAAGATAAGAACACCTCTCTGGTCACTGTTGACCTCAACACGCTTCCAATACAAGTCCACAACAAATACAGACTCTGCCAACCATGCACGTCCCACATGATGTAGAGTGTTCTATATCTGAAATTGTGATTCCCTGTCACACTACAGGGTATGCAGCACTATATAAATGCTACAGTACAATATAATTAACATGTGCACAAATTCACACTCTCCAAACATTCACACATACTCCGACCCCAACCCCCTTCCAACTGATCTGGCAGGTGGCTCAATGATTCTCTCTACCCATAAGGTATTCATGCAAGTGCTGTTACTGGTTGGCAGTGGAATGGGGGTGGGGTGATTTGGGCAGAGTATGGGAAAAAGAGGGCGCTACATCCCAGGACCTGTGGTGCTTGGACTTCTCAGGGCTCAAGAGACAAGGAGCAATAGGCTGCAGATCTCTGAGCCCTGAGGGTAGACCTCACATAGAAAAGGTCTGGGCTCAGGGGCTCAGAGGGTAGGCAAGGCTGAGATGGAGACAGTGGAGGAAAGAGGCAGACAGCAGTGAGAGGAAGGACACATGAAGGCAGCAGTGGATGTCTTGCACTCTACATCTCTACCAGATCCCACCGTCTTCTCTCATTGCATGACCCATTCAGGATCAGGCAATTAGAGGAGTTGGAATCTGAACGTCAAGGCTGAGGACGTTTCATGGCTGAAGGCGTGGAAATTGCTCAACCTGAACCCTGGAGAAATCGCTGCGACTGGGCATCACTTGTTTCATTGCCTCTTGGAAGTGAACTGGGCTTGACTGGGGTGAAGTTGAAGTTGCCCTCCACTTCATGCCGAATGATGATCTGTTGACTAGTCTGCAGCTCTTTTTCAGCTAGGCCAGCCTATGAAACTTGCCAACATCTGGTTGGGCACCACTGCAAATGCATTCGTGGCCTTGCTATCTCTGCTGCTGTTAAGCAGTAATAGTTGCTTTTCTAATAATATAATTGTTTCAACCGTTCTAGAGTGACCTGGTAGTTATCCACTGCCTTGTGCATTATCTGTGCCATGTTTTTCCTGAGGCCCAGCATAGAGCGTACCAAGCTATTGTATAAAGATTTCAGGTGTCATTTTTAAATCTCCTTTACCAAAGCTTGGGTCCATGCGCAGTGTGAACAAACAAACTCAATTGTCCACGCCTTTCTCCAGCACCTCTCAATGGGCAAACAACAAGCATGGTAGAAGTATCCCCCAATTAATTCTCACGAATTCCCGCAAGGCGCTTGGTTTTCACATTTTTATTAAAATGTTCCACCAGCACAATGGTCTAGGGTGGGGGTGGTATGAGGTGCAGTACTGGTATTTTACCTCACCCCAAAGCAAATTATGGAGGTGGAATCATGGAAGTTGTTCCTTTTGTCAGAGCTCCAAGTCCCAGAGAACCCAACTCCACATATAAACCCCAGCAGCATTTTAGCTACAACAGCATAGTTGTATTTATCCATTGGGCACATTTAAGTGCTCACTTGCTCGCTGAAGTCCTTTTAGCACCGGATGCCCGTATTGCGGACCCTCATTTTCTAGAGAATTCCAGCCCCTCACAGAGGTATAGTGGTCTGTCGTAAAGTTACCTGTTTCTGCACTCCACTTAGATGGGCCAGCTTGAGTATTCCATTAACATTTAGTAAAGGCAAGTTCAATAGTTAACACTTAAGAGTCCAATGCCTCAAGTTAGATGAAGTTGAAGATGAAGTTCACATTTAGGGGGTCATTAGGATGGCGGGCGGACTTTGCCCGTCTGCCATCCTGACGGGGATTGGGACCGCCCGCCATAAGGGCGGGGGTCCCGTGGGGGGCATTGGGATGTGCCCGCCACAGTGGCGGGCACATCCTGCATTTCTAGCATTGTGGCGGGCGGTGCTCTCACCACAGGTACTCCCCCCCCCGTGTGCAGCCCCCTCCCCTCCTTCAGAGTGAAGACCGCATGCCTTTCAGTGGCGGCATTGCCGCCACGGAAAGGCATTGTAAAATGCCCATTGTAATAGGGCTGGCGGTGACCGCCACCATATTATTCCTTTTCCGCCCCGGCCGCAAGGCGACCGGGGCGGAAAAGCGGGGGACGGTCTTTCCGTCCGCCGAGGTCCCCCCCGCCATACTAATATGGAGGGGGGAAACGAGTGAGAATGTCAGGCGGATTGCCCCCGCTAGGCTGGCGGTGGCTACCGCCAGCCTGGAGGGGGCAATCCGCCCGACATCATAATGGGCCCCTTAGGCTTGAAGTGACTGACTATCTTATAGGTAATAGACTGCTCTTCTTTTCTTAACCGCTTGACCGCTGCGCAAATTCCGCTGCGGTGCTGGCGGAATAATGAGTGGGTGGGGTTCGGATGGCCCATGGCTGTCCTCCGTACATGCTCACCGTGACGTCGGACGAACGGGGGCCGTTCGACGCATGGAAGGAGTTAAGACTTCCTTTGAGTCAGCATGAATACCTTTAAAAGGTTCCAGATTAACCTTCAGTTTGCACTTGGAGGAGGAATAATAGATACACTATGGCTCTAAAATGTGTTTTGGTTTATGAGTTACTACACCTTTGCTATAGGTTTGAGGGTAGAGCAGTACGCATGGTGGGGCTCGTTCCCATGCAAGGTTTCTGGCATCATCCAGTCTCAGATTTCCAATACCGAGTAACGCAAACCTCCATACCATCATTCGCCGATGGCACTCTCTTCTTAGTACAGTCACTCATCAACTCATTGAACCGGGGAATGGCTACATGGGTGCTAAACAAAGGGTGGTGTATGAAACATCTATGTCGCGTAGGGTGTGAGAATACATTGAGACAACGCTGAGCACTCCTGATGGATCCAAATAGCCAAATCCCCCCTCTTACCCACTCCAGCATAGTGTTAAGTAATCATGTGTCATGAAACCATTTTGGAATTCATATGTCCTGTTGTATGTAAGAAATGCGTTTACTGTTACATGCTTCAGTAGTACTCTAAACTTGGCTTACACTACACAAATTCTTACATTGCTATTTTAAAACAATATTAAATTATCAACTATTAAAATTTTGCAACTTATCTTTGTATACTTTCATCTGGAATCTCCAATCATTTGGGAATATTATCAGGTGAGGGGTAAGTTTTAACAAAACCTTGTGACTAGGAAGCTCAAACAACAAAAGAATGAGGAGACGCCTCTTAAGAGATGAGGAAGGTGACAGACATGCCCAAGTGGCGAGGAATACGGATACCTTGCTGCAGGAGGGGCTGGCTCTTCGCAGGGACCAGCTGGATGAAGGACTGCTGACCTGCAACACCAAAAAGAGATATTACAGAAAACAGAAACCAAGAGGTGAGAGAGGTGCTGCAACAGCTACAGGCAGACAGCTTCCACTTGCTGACTGGAAAATAAATTACCTTTGTAGATACCATTTAAATTCAATTTAACCTGCGTACTATGTGCTATGAAACATAGCAAGAAGGTTTTTCATTTATTTTTTTAGCTTTTCTATGATGTGGAACAGACCACAGGGGAGTAGGTAGAAAGAAGAGCATTTTAATTAGTATTCAGAATTTTTGTATGTCTCACTATAAAGTACCACAATATCAGGATGTTAAATACATATATATGTACATAGATGTGTAATTCTTAGCTCCACAGCAAAGTATTTTGAATATCCTTGGGGAATATACACACACACCCGCCCCCTGTAGCGGTTGAATTTACCTAGTAATAATTAGGATTGTGTTTCCATTGGAAATTAATTTGTTCATTTGCTTATAATTGTAGCGCCATTCGACGAAATGTCACAAAACATTTTTTTCACCTGAGCTACTTCCTGGAACCTTTCAAGGTGGTTCATTAAGCAGAGGCCGAGACAAAAGGGGTCCCAAAATGCATTTTTCCTATTATTGTTTCCATAGAAATTTTAGACACAACCACAGCCCAAATAGCTAAACAGATGTATCCCAAATTTGGCAGAAACCGAGATCTTGGTCCACACACAGTGCATTTTGTGATTTGGTGTAAAAAACTTTGTATATATAATGCCGCTGAGATCTGATTGGCTGCCACCACATCAACAAGGATGTTGCGGAAGACATCTTCAGACTAGGGACCAGGCTATTAATGAAACATTACTTTTGGGGATGTTGGCCCTCACCCTGAATCTCTAGCAGGCCCCGGGGATTCCATCACCCAGGGCCACTACTGAAAATAAGGGGAAGGGGGTATGCTGCCCCCGCCCTGAGCCTTAAGAGCCTTAAGAGGCACGAGGGATCCCATCCCCTGAGGCTATTATTCAAAACAAAGTAAGGGGGCTGCGAGGCCTCCCTCCCTGAGGGTGAACAGTCAGAATATCGAATTTTTAATATCGAAATGGCAAAATATTGTGTTTTAAATTCTGAGTGGACAGAATATCGACTCACAAAAATATAGTGGTGAAGAATATCGAAATTCAGGTAAGAATTATCGATTTTCATAATTTCGAAGTTAGTAATATCGACAGTCATAATATAGCTGTTAAAAATATCTATTTTTTTAAAAGTGTTTTAAGTGATAGTATATGTGTTAAAAGTATGTAATATTTTTGTAATGTGTGTTTGAATTTTTTTAAAGTAATGAATTTTATGTTATTTATTTCCGCAGCAGGTTGCAGGTTTGATGGGGAATAGGGCGGTAAGTAATTTTATTATAGTAAATTAAATAATAATTTTTAGGAATTATTTTTAATTTAATTTTGCGTTTTAGTTCTGTAGCGGGTTGTGGGTTTATAGGGGAATAGGGTGGGAAGTAATTTAATTGTAATTAAGTAATTCTTTATTTTATTTATTGGTATTGATAATTAATTCATTGTTAATTAATT
The DNA here is from genome assembly GCF_964261635.1 of Lissotriton helveticus. Taxonomy (NCBI): domain Eukaryota; kingdom Metazoa; phylum Chordata; class Amphibia; order Caudata; family Salamandridae; genus Lissotriton; species Lissotriton helveticus. The sequence goes on from NC_136064.1 coordinate 85,665,449, forward strand.
ATTAATTGGTAATTAATTTTTATTAATTGGTAATTAATTTGTATTAATTGATAAATTTATAATTATACTAATGATATTAATTTATTATTCGTCGTCGATTGTCGGTTTATAGGGGTATAGGGCGGGAAGGAATTTAATTGTAATTAAGTAATTCTTAAAATTATTTCTGTGTATTGATAATTAATTTACTGTTGATTCATTATTAATTGGTACATTTGCTTTATTATCTATTAATTGTAGGTATTAAAAATTTGTTGGTAATTAATTATTAATAGGTAAGTAATTTTTAATAATTAATATTTATTGGCATGTGTAATTAATTTATTATTCAATAATTTGTAATTGGTAATTAATTTATATTAATTTTTTATTGGTATTGATAATTAGTTTATTTTTATTTAATATTTTATTAAATAATTAATACTGTTGCACTCATTGGAGTGGGAATAGTAATTTTTACCCATACGCTATCCAACACTTTCCCTACTATTGCACTCTCTGGAGTGGGAATAGTAATTTCTACCCCTATGCTATCCATCACTTTCCCTACTGTTGCACTCTCTGGAGTGGAAATAGTAATTTTTACCCCTACGCTATCCAACACTTTTCCTACTGTTGCACTCACTGGAGTGGGAATAGTCATTTTTACCCCCAGGCTATTCAACACTTCCCCTACTGTTGCACTCACTGGAATGGGAATAGTAATTTTTACCCCTACGCTATCCAACGCTTTCCCTACTGTCGCACTCTCTGGAGTGGGAATAGTCATTTTTACCCCTACGCTATCCAACAATTTCTCTACTGTTGCACTCACTGGAGTGAGAATAGTCATTTTTACCCCAACTCTATCCAACACTTTCCCTACTGTTGCACTCTCTGGAGTGGGAATAGTAATTTTTACCCCTATGCTATCCAACACTTTCCCTACTGTTGCACTCACTGGAGTGGGAATAGTCATTTTTACACCTACGCTATCCAACACTTTCCCTACTGTTGCACTCTCTGGAGTGGGAATATTAATTGTCACCCCTATGCTATCCAACACTTTCCCTACTGTTGCACTCTCTGGAGTGGGAATAGTAATTTTTACCCATAAGCTATCCAACACTTTCCCTACTGTTGCACTCTCTGGAGTGGGAATAGTAATTTGTACCCCTACACTATCCAACACTTTCCATACTGTTGCACTCACTGGAGTGGGAATAGTACTGTTTACTCTCCCGCTATCCAACACTTTCCCTTCTGTTACATTTGGTGGAGTGGGAATAGTAAATTATTCCTACCCGCTATCCAACGCTTTCCCTAATGTTGCACTCACTGGAGTGGGAATAGTAATTTTTACCTACCCGCTATCCAACACTTTCCCTACTGTTGCACTCACTGGAGTGGGAATAGTAATTTTTACCCTCCTGCTATCCAACGCTTTCCCTACTGTTGCACTCACTGGAGTGGGAATAGTAATTTTTACTCTCCTGCTATCCAACGCTTTCCCTACTGTTGCACTCACTGGAGTGGGAATAGTAATTTTTAACCTCCCGCTATCCAACGCTTTCCCTACTGTTGCACTCATTGGAGTTGGAATAGTAAATTGTACCCTCCCGATATCTAACGCAAAAAATATTAATTATTTATTAATATTATTAAGTTATAATATATGTATTAAAACATAAAAATGCATGTTTTTTTTTTCTTCAATTTACATTAATTATTTATTAACTTTAAGGTCATTTGAGTATTTTTAACCACTTGGATGCTAAGCATCTTCTGGCACTTCAATGTAATTTCCATTGAAATCAATGGAAACTCCATGACGAGTTACCCTTGTCATTAGCACTGAAGGGGTTAATTATGTTTTACTTAATTATATTCATCATTTCATTATTTTACATTACTTTTAAGACATTTAAAAAATTCAATATTTTAACAAACTATACTAGTTACAACAATATTTTGGATTCAATATTTTTGTACTTGCTGGTTTGTAGATAGGAATTCGATATTCTGGTAGTTGATATTTTGTCACCAATATTTTTGTAGGTTGGGGCAGGCTCAATTACTGTATCCGGCAGAGCCCACCGCCGGGACACAGTGCTTTCCCTACCCGCGTGACCAGGGAAACATATGTCTGCTCCCATCTTCCTCCTGCATTTTTAAAACTCTTGCAGGATGGGAGCGCACATGCCTTCCATGCCTTTAAGAGCATGGGCAAGGAAGGAATATCTACTTTCACTCAGTGGAAGCTTTTACAAATGGTCCCACCAGGTTGGGAGTTAACTTATGTTTCCCTGCCCAAACTTTTGAGGACAGGAAAACACTCATTGCACCTGCCTGGTAGGTACACACAGAAAAACAGCTGCTCCCGCTTGAGCAGTGCTGGGTCTCACAGCATGCAAGGGAGCCAGCTTGGGGCGCGGGGTCCGGGACTCAGGGAAGGGGTCCCCTGTGCCCAATAAGGCTGGAGAAGGGAGGGCTGTGTGTCCCCTCCCTTTGTGTGTCCCCCCCTTTTTTAAGGCATTCAGCCCTATGGGGATGGGGTTCCTAGGGCCTATTAAGACTCGGAGAGGGAGACCGCATGCCCCACTTCCCTTCTATTATGCATTCGGCCCCAGGGGCCTATTAGAGCTTTTGGGGTCCACCCACAAAGGCCCGGGGGTCAAGGTGTGCTCGTCATGTTCCCTTATGTGGCCTTTCATACTTTTGCTGAGGACACAAGGAGCATGCTCCATGTCCTATACTTTGACTGCTATAAAAAATACTCTCTTGTTGCTACCCATTCAGTGTGCTTGGGGCCAAGGACCCAACTTTGGTAGTATGGAACCTAAATGGAAGATGGGAAAAAAAGCTTCCTCATCCAATAAAATGAGTTTACTTTTGTAATTTAGTCCTTAAAGTGTCCTCGAACCTGGGTTGATTTGCAGACTTAAGGGCCTATTCACAACTGCATATTGCAGTATATTTTGGTGTACTATAATAGTGCTACATACATACTACCAAAATCATTGGCAAACCTACATGCAGAGATTATGCCTCCCTCTCTCTTATATTTTTCTATACAGAGATCTTCACCCTGACTGCGTAGTCTCTGCACACATAAGTATACGTTTTAGTAGTCAATGTGGGAGGGACATAGGGGAGTGGCTGGACAATGTTACGATTAAAGGAAAGGAGAGGGGATTAGAGAGAGTTAAGGGATGTACACATAACCCAAAAGAATAAGCCTATTGCTGTTCAAAAACTGCACTTCTAAAGTTCCTACATCCAATAAGGGACCAGTTCAGCATCACACATGGCAAATCACTGGTACTGCAACACCCTCCCACAAAAAAATAAAGAAGGTAGGGACTTAAAATAAAACCCCTTAGGAAATTATTTTTAATTAAATTATTTCAACTAGTCGAAAATGCTAGTTATTTAACTATAACATATTTTAACAACCTCGTTTTAATTCAAAACATTATGTAAGATTCAATATAAATAAAATATCATTAATTACTTTAAGTAATTCTGTATATAACTTTTAATACTTATGAATGCTTACCAACAAATATTTGTTTCCCATTAAGTGGAAATGTTCTTTTTAACTTAAGCTTCAAGCAATAATTATAATTTAATATATTTACATTATTAAATATTTAATTTCAAATCAAGTTAATAGTGCTGTATAGTTTTATTCTTTTGTTCCACAGATATAATATATATAATTAATTTACAATAATATTTAACATTAACATATTTTTAGTAACCTTTTTTCAGATTAAGAAACTTTTTAACTTTTTCCTTTACTTTACCATAGGGTGACTCAGGTCTCTTGTATCTTTACCACTACTTTACTTCAGTTTTTTTAGCAGTAGTGACTAAACACTTGAAAGTTTGTCTCCACCCCCTTTTTCATGTGCTGAAGACATGTAAGTCTACACTTTTGAGAAACTGCACTCGGATTCTGTGAGTAGCCAAAAGTAGTAAAGTGACTCAAAAGGGTAAATTGCATATAAATTATTCACAAGTGTAAGTTACCTTTATGAATAGCCCTGTAAAGGTCCACATTTCTCTAAATTATTAACCTTTACTAGCCCACCCTGAAACAGTTTTGAAAACTACTGAACAGATTTACATCAATCCAAGCAGAGACACTTTCTTGGGTAAAGTTCTACTTTCAAACCAAGTTAAATGTAATTCTGTTCTGCTGTTTTTCTGTATCGGAAAGCAAAGATTGTGATGGGTATTAAAATAGGAAATGTTGCTTTTCTGATCCCCCCCACCTCCAGTTTTTTTACCCCCCTGCGACAGATCTGCATAATGTTTGACATTCCCAACTAAAATCTGATGAACTTTTTTATTGGAAAGTTTTTTGTAGGTTTGTGGAATGGTGCAAAGGTTATTAAGAAAACAAATAATGACTTTTCAATGGAAACTGCACTGTGTGCAACTGGCATTAAGTATGGTAATAAAATATTACTTTATGTTTAAAAAAACTAGAAATACTTTTAACTTTAAGATGAAATGTATTTTCCATCTTAAACTCAAACAATAATTTTAATTTAATATATTTAAATTTATTTAAGATTTAATTCAAAATTAGGTTAATAGTGCTATATAATTGTATTCTTTTATCCTACATTTATAATAAATATATGAATACAATCATATTTAACATAAAAATATTTTAACTAACTTTTTTGAGTTGAAGAAGCTTTTTACCTTTCCCTATACTTTACCCTAAGGGGACTCGAAGTCTCCTGTTTCTTTACTACTACTTTACTACAGTATCTGTTTTTGCCGGTAGTAATGTGTTTGGCACTGTCCCTTTTTCAGGAGTTGGAGATTTGTAAGTCTACACTTTAGAGAACCTTTACACTCTGATTTTGCGAGTAGCCAATGTAAAAAAGTTACTCAAACATGTAAATTACATGTATAAATTCCTCTCAAGTGTCAGTTCCTAGGGATATGCAATTTACTAATAGTAGCAAAAACCTAATTTTACACCTACAAATGACCATGAAGTGGAAGCCGGTGGTAACCTGGTATAAGTTATAAAAAGGAGGCATAGAAGCTCCAGCTTTTTCCAAAATGCAGCTTTGCATATGAGGAGCGTATAGATTTTGGCAGCACGGCAAAGGAGAGGGAGGAGAGGATTTTCAGGGTCAGATTAGCATTTTTTAGCAGAAAGAGGAAGAAAGTTTTACAAATATACACTAAGCACCAGGGTTTTATCAGCGCTGATCTATTGCTAAGCTCACACACGCATAGAAGCCAAGTCGCACTTACACATGTGCAAGTATTATGCTCACTTCACCTCCTAGCTTCAGGGAGTTACCAAGGCATTGAAAATGGGTAGGAACGCATTGCTTGCATGTAACTGCACCACCCATTACCTCATAGCGTCTTGGTAGTTGTAGGTCAGCTTTTCAAAGGAAGTTCATATAATTTTTCAGCTAATGCCGTCTTTCGAAATTGTATCTCCAGACACCAGTGTTTCGGGATTCCTCCCTCATCAGTGGAGAATATGTACGGGTTGCTGGACATGCTGTCAATTTTCTCAGGTATAATCCCACTCATAGCATGCAGGCATTTCACGATAGCCTGAGGGGCGGCTCACAAGTGCCTTTTAAAAGTGAAAGTAGGTAGGAATGCATTGCTTGCATGTAACAATGTCATTACACCATAGTGTCTTGGTAGTTGTAGTTTAGCTTTTCACAGAAAGTTCATATAATTTTTCAGCTAATGTCATCTTTCAAAATCATATTGTTGAGTATGCAGACAAGACAGCAGAGGGTACGACACACCACACAGACATTACACTGAACTAGTTTTTTAAGTGCGTTACAAGAACATTAGTATGTTTGTTTTACCAAAACACAGACACAGATTATTAAGTAACTTTTGTTTTCTGGTTATTAACTGGTGTCAAGTTTTGAAAAAATAAAGCTACACAGCCAGTCTACGTAAATAGCCAACAATGAAAACTCTACCAAGAATAACTCAAATTAAGTCATGTATATCAATATAATAGATTACAAATATCTCTATTTGAATTCTTTCTCTTGCCTCTTTCTGCACTGATAGTCTTCACGGATGTCTTGCTTCCGGAGCCTGAGCCCTCTCCACTGTGGCTTCCGGCTCTCCTTCCTGTCTGACCACGCTGGGACAGAGGCACCGCGAATGTTGGACCCTTCACCTCTGACCCCGCTGGGACACAGGCACCGACAATGTTGGACCCTTCCCCTCTGACCCCGCTGGGACAGAGGCACTGCCAATGTTGGACCCTTCCCCTCTGACCCCGCTGGGACAGAGGCACCGCCAATGTTGAAGCCGTCCTTCTGACCGCGATGGGACAGAGGCACCAACAATGTTGGACCCTTCCCCGCTGGTACAGACGCACAGCTAGTGTTGGACCCTTCCTCTCTGACCCCGCCAGTGGTGTAACGAAACTTGAGGGGCTCCCCCCTGCAAAGTACATGGAGGGGGCCCCCCCATGCTCTGGACCCAGTAGGTAGCTCTCAGGCCAGGGCCGGATTGGGAACCCAATGCAGCCCGGGCATATTTTGTCAGACCAGTCTCTCTATGGTACATAGTGAGCCAGCCTGACTTTTGTAAGTGGGCTTGGGGGGTGACGGGTGGTTCTCCCCCAATAATGTTTTTTTAAATGGCAAAAGTGGTGCATTATACAACATATTTTTCATTGTATATTCAATTGTATTAACTTTTAAAACATAGCAAATGATGACCTTACAGTGCATTGGGATACCCAGTCATACCCACATTCATACAGAGAACATAGAAGATAGACCAGAGAAGCACCACTAAATATGTATGACTTTCTTTTGCATGTTTTCCATCAAAGGTCACTGCTTTAACTGTAATGTTTGGCACCTGAGGGGAGACCGTGGGTGGCAGACAGAAGCCACATGGAAGTCTGGCTCATTTTGGTCTCGAGGATCCGACCAAGAAGAGCTGAGCCAGAGCAATCATCTGCACGTGGATCCGATCTAACTGCTGTGCCGGGGCTGGTCAAGGCCCATCACCCGACTGGAAGCAGGATATCAGGAGAGAAAAAACAGGTCAGGCTGAGCCTACCTCCCATCAAGCCTCATTTGGAAAGCAGCCTGCGCAACTGGGGACTGCTAGACACTGTAAACATCCCAATAGAAGCAACGCTTTCCCACCACCTCTCTGTGAGAAGAGAAATACAGAACCCCCAAAGAGGAAGAATGCAAAGAGGTTCTGAATTCACTTCCCGCTCAGGTGGAAATATGCCTCAGAGGAGCTGGTACTGCCCACAAATACTGAGGCGATGCAGCTGGAAAACTGCTGGATGGTGCCCTTCACCCAGGCAAGGGAGCTGACTGTATAAACCTTCTTGTGCCCACCTCCTTCCCTCGTTTGTCTTAGTGCACTTAAGTAGACCTCTATCTGCCTGTAGTGCTCTTTAAATCAGCAATGGTACACCGTATCACAGCCCAGTAACATAACACAATATAAAAGCATAACAACGTAACACATAAAAACATGGCACACCAATCTATTTAACAATATAACATATCATGCAGTTTAATTATACCATAAGCCAACATACATGACATAGCAGCTCTTATAAGGTGGTCCGATTCTTACAATGTTGCTCACATAGTTTTATGTTTAATATAACCTTTCATTTAAAACAGCAGGATCACAGATTTTTAACGTTTTCAAAGTCATCTTTAGAATTGCACTTTCATCAAACAATCTACTACACTCTGTCTCGTGTTAAAACAACAATGGTGCAACCTCATACAGGGCTAATCTGAGGCATGCACTTAAATATTGAGCCCTGTCCCTTATGGGGTCATCCAAGAAATCAGGCATCCGAAAGCCCAGCCAAGCTAACTAACACATAAGTCAGCCTCACACATGCAACCCAGGGCATTACTATCAGGAGTTTGAAAAAACAACTTTTCTGAAAAATGGTCACATGTTTTTTAATTTTTTTAAATCAAATATGATGTTAACAAAATTTATCTTACTGATATGCTTCTTACTATTATGACAACATTATCAATACTTTCAGCAACTGTGAATCTATATCATAAATATGCCCACACACACTTCCTGTCAATGGCATGGGCTGCACTGGCAATGTGGTGCCAAGAACACACACATGCTGGAGAAAGTATCTCTTTCTAATAAATATTACAGTCAATGGTGGCTGGTGTATTTGAACTGACCTATTACTAACTTGGTAGCAAACCATTGCATCCTTAGTCAGTTGTTCTCAAAATAGCTACATTGTGTATTGTTTAATCCTTTGCACCGTAGCAATGATAAGCACCACTTTAAGACTGCGTTATGACGGAAAGGCAGACAATGAGCAGTAGAAAATACAGGGGCATCCAAGGTAGGTCCAGGAGGGCCGGACCCTTGCCAAATATTTAGGATATCCAAATAGAAGACATCCACATAAAATGACCCTAAATTGTATTTGTTTACATAGCGCATGGATAGCTGAATATCTTGCATGGATCCGGTTCTCCTACACCTATGTTGGACACCCCTGAGAGACTCAACGTTTGCATTTCTTTCCAAGGAGGCACAGAAAGAAAAAGTAGCAAGAGAAGCTTTATATTTCAAGTGGCTTCTGAATTTTAACAAGTGTAGATTTTAGAGCTGATAGTTCTAAAAGCAAATCGGCTACAGTGCCAAATGACCACCATGGACAGACGCACAGAAAACCCAGGCTAAAAAGAAGATGCATGGACATTTGAAAAACCAGTCTGCACGAGGGGAGTGCAGCTCAAGTCAATAAAAAAGTAATTAGTGACGGTGGCAGCCTACACAAGAGTTAGTGGAAAGTGCTGGAGACGCTTTTCTGCCTGCAGATACACTCTTTTTGTGTAATCTAAGTCTATTTGTTCATTTCAGAGTCAAAGAGGGGAGCGGGATCGATCTTGAAAGACGTGCCTACGTTTTTTTTATTTCATCATAACAATGTACACAGTTTTGTTAAAAAAAGAATTGTTCCTGTACTGATATGACGACCTTGAGTTTTCTCAAGTTGAAAGGAGATGGTCTCCTGCATTGTAAAGATTGGTTGAAATTGCTTTTTTAATTTTTTTATTTGAAGTGTGTGCACTACAGGGCAGTCTGACGAAGGCAGATAACAATTAGCAAAGGTGATGAGGGCGTGTGGTGTGGACAGGCAGGAGAGCAGAGTCGCAGAGACTTGTCCTGGACAGGTAGACTGGCTCACATGAGTCGGCTCCTTAACACTGGGCAGTCAATACTGGGGTGGCACTTGGTTATAGTGCGGCTGGGTCTCGGATTAAGGCTCATGGCATGGTCTCATAGTGTACAGAAGAGCAGCAGAAGTGCAGAAGCAGGGGCCTCAGGTACATCCTCCACCATAGCTATAGAAAATACAGTTAGATAATCCAGCCACTGCCAGATCAGTGAAAGGATGTAGCGGACGGGCTCTCACCACTAAAGGCACACATCAGTGGCTGAAATAGCAAATACATCCAACTCATACAGTGCACGTTGCACTCATTGAATAGTGGTTTCATCTGAATCTGTATTCAGCTTAATGTTATGGCCTATGACACAATAATGTTATTCAAAAAGTAAAACATACTAAGACGATTTTCTTCAAACTGCCGCCCTTTGCAGCAAGTCTCCTTTATTATCCTGAAAGGCATGAAGTCTTTCTGGAAGAAGCGCGCATGCCAACTGCAACATAAGACGCCGGCTGACTTTGTGTGGCCTCCGACAAACAATGATGAACATATTAGCATGTTTAATTTATATTTCAAGGAGGAAACTGCAGGCGATTAGGCTGCATCTGAGTTCTCTCCTGGCCTTAAAAATGTGCTTGTAATGCTTAACTGGTCTAACTCAGTGAGGATTCGCGCTAAACTCCTCCATATAAGTAACTGGGACTGCTGACCTTTTGCTGTTATGATGACACAGGGCCCGGCCGTCCTGGTGCTCACCCTTGCCTTGCAGTGCATGCCCATTCACTAAGCCTGACTCAAGAACTTCTACTGAGGCAGCCTACTAAACAACTTTCATCCTGCAAATCCAACAAGCGCAATGACCTTTTCGGGATCGGACTGGCACTCCGCTCCGCTACAGCACAGAGCGACGTTGTCTTTCTTTTATTTCCGGGATGACTGACTTGGAAATAAAAGAGGAACAAAGGCGTTTAGTTTAACCCCAGTGCTGCTACTTCTAAAGCTGGCATTTAGGCCGCACCAAACACCTTGGATGGGCCAGGTGGCTTGATGTAATATAGAACCCCAATAGGAAAATCGCCCCCCCAACCCCATAACAAAACCGGCCCCAGGAAATCCCAAGTACGGCCATTCTGGGCCTGTCTCAGAGCAGGGGCCCACTGCACGTGTACAGTTCCAGAGGGGGGCCCCCGCAGCCCCCTGTAGGGGCTGCGGGGGCTATTCTCATGCCCCTGCCATTAAGCACAGTGACAGTTAACTGGCACACTCTTTTATTCCGCAAAGCTCCAAACACCAATCAGATGAGCCAAGCAACTAATACAAGGGAATAGTGCGGAGGGGGGGAAACAAAAATTAACAATCAAGGTAACATAATGAAAGATGTATTGCAGAGCATGAGTTAGAATCATAGTTAGACCAAACACTTTCATAAAGCGGAGGCTGCTGTAGGAGGTGGAGACTGCCAGGAGAGAGTGACCGTCATTGATGAGAAACAATACAGGAGGAAAGAAGCAGCAAGAAAATAAGAGCGGTCAAATAGCACGAGGCAGCAGGCCATTATGGATGTATAAGAGGAAAGAGAGACTGAAAGAGGATGCAAGATGATACAGTCAAGGAAAAAGAATGAAAAGGAGATCGAGAAGGGCAGTCATTACAAAAAGTGGGTATAGACAGTTAGTGAGTAATGTAGGAGCACTCTTAAATAATGTGTACGAGAGAGAGTAAGTGAAAGAGTTAGAGATAAAGAGAGAGAAAGACTACTTAGAAAGTCGGGATAGTTGGCAAAGAAATAAAGGAATGAGTGAGAGAAATAAGTCAGAGAGGTAAGGGGAAAAAGGAGGGACATTTATGGGAAAGAGAAGACAACAAGAAAGGGAAAAACAGAGAAAGAAACAAAAGAGCTAGAAAGAGAATGGGGGTATGGAGAGTCAAGAGTGACCACTTTTGAGCAGATGCTGTCTAGAGAGTAAGATTACCTGAAATGAGTATCACTCACATTGCATGAAGGGGACTATATGGAAGAATCACAGAAGAACAGTACATCATAGTAGCAGCTAGAGAGAGGGGAGGAAAGAAAGCAGGATGAAAACTACACGTTAGGAGATAACGGAGACCAAGTAACCCACCGAATAAAAAGTGAGGCAACCAACAGGGAAAAAGAGGGATGTTGTGTTGGGGATAGAGATTTGAAAGGTGATGGAAAGACACAAGGAATAAGTACATTGAATGCAGCGTGACTGCTTTATTTCGAGTAGCAGAGCTCTGGGAGCTTTTACACAAGTTTTCAGTGCTTTCCTACAAAACGAAAAACATAGATTTTAAGCAAGTGCAGTGCACTCATTTTAGTGCAGTTTGAAAAACTGAAAATCTGTCTCATTTTTCTCACCCAGCTTTCAATATTTATGGAGGAAAAACATACATGTAAAAGGAGCAATGTCCACTATTCAGAGGATCATTGGGATTGAGCTGCAGGCCAGGGCTCTGAGCCATAGGGCCACCCTGCTACAATACCTTGACACTAAGGGGCCCATTATGATGTCGGGCAGATTGCCCCCGCCAGGCTGGCGGTAGCCACCGCCAGCCTGGCGGGGGCAATCCGCCCGACATCCACACTCATTTTCCCCCTCGCCATCTTAGTATGGCAGGGGGACCTCGGCGGATGGAAAGACCGTCCGCCGCTTTTCCGCCCCGGTCGCCTTACGGCTGGGGCGGAAAAGGAATAATATGGTGTCGTGTCTATCAGATACCGCCAGCCATATTATGATGGGCATTTTCCAATGCCTTTCCGTGGCGGCAATACCGCCACGGAAAGGCATGCGGAGACTCCCTGCGGGGGCCCGTTGTGGGCCCCCTGGGAGTCTGGGGGGGTGCACATGGGGGGTACCTACGGTACCCCCCTCGCATTTCAAAGTGCAACATGGCAGGCACCGCGCAGTGCCTGTCATGTTGTGCTTTGAAATGCACAACGTGCATTTTTACCATTGCGGCGGGCGCCGCTTTCTGCACCGCCTGCCGCAATGGTAAAAATACAGGATGCGCCCGCAATTGTCAAGGCGGGACCACCGCACCAATGGCGGGCGGTCCCGTTTTGTACTGGGATGGCGGGCGGACTAAGTCCGCCCGCCATCCTAATGGACCCCTAACAGTCTGAGCCGACAGTGCCACTGCCAGAGTCACCGGATCTGAACCTGGCTTGGCTCTCGTCTCCATCCCAGAGCAACATGTGCAATCCACATCTGCGGTAAATGTAATTCTGCTTGCGGTTGTAAATCCTAAAGCAAGTGCATTTACTTGGTCAGATCTCACTTTTTTTTGGAGGGGGGCAGCAGAACCTACCTCTGAAAAGCAAGACCAAGCAATGCAAGGAGTCACTCATACCCAGATTCCATCCACTGTCAGGCATTGTTAAAACAGTTGCCTTTGTTCAGTACTTGCAGGGGTCCCAGCGGGGGCTTCTGGGGTGTGACCAGGTGGTACGGCATAATGAATGCTATGGTATCGGCCCAGTACCCCCAGGGCCTGCCAGTTACTCCATGCCTCCCTTTATAACACATCAAGGTAGAAAGAAAAGGGCTGTTAGTGGACTCACCTGTTTGGGTGATGACCCCAGTTAGTCCAGCGCTAGCCTCACTACTTCTTTAATCCCGGGGAATCACAGCCCTTCAGCAGCTGAAGGATGCCAGCATGGCAGGGAGAAGGCTGATGCAGGACGCATGAGACCCTGTTGCTCTTTGCTGCTTGCCACCTCTGTAGTCTGACTCTGATAATGGATTCTTACTGAGTGTGCAGGCTGGATGTGGGAGGGTCCACAGACAATCACTGAATCCTGCTTTAGTCATCCATCCAGGCCTTCTGCAAGAGCCCTTCACCCACTCCTGCAACTAACAAAACCTGGGCCTGGCTTCCTGTAGAATAAGTGGCTTCCTAAACTGTAACAATAAAGTGTTACTTAAATTTCTTCAGTGTCAACTTATTGCACTGTCTCTGCACAAAGAACAGAGCACGTTGCTAAATATCAGGACAAGCAAGGTGCATGACTGAGGGGTCCCGGGGAGCCTCCTGCACCATGGGGGGAGGGGTGGGGGCGTTAAGCATTCACATTCACACACAGAGTTCTATCATTTGTCTCTCCCTCACAGCATTTCTTCTTCCTTTGAACTTCCTTTTGACTTTCTCCTTGTTGCTGCTCTGTAGACTATTTCTTTCTGCACTCCAGCACTCTGATTCACAGATAAATCCTGGGGTGCCCTTCCTTCCAAGTTCCAGGCCTCGGTACACAAGCAAGAAACAAAACCTATTAATTGCAACTGTTTCTTTTTTGTGTGCAAGATCTTCAGAACTCTGCTACCTGCCCAAAGAAAGGCTGCAGCTTACTAGAACTGGTGTGCCTTGCTCAGGCCTGTGCTTCAGCACTCTCTTCAGTGTGGGGGTAGAGGGGGCCCAAGGCCCCTTCGAGTGTAGGGAATCCTAGGGGTCCCCATGCACCGCTTACACCCCTGCTTCCAATGCCTCCCAGCCAAGGACATCTTAAGCATTTTGGGGTTATGAGCCAAACATATTTGGGGGCCTCTGTTCTGTACAGCTTTGAAATTATTTTCCAGTTTTAGCTCTTTCTTGCCCTCTTTGGCCAGGTCACTGACAGTGTACAGGCGCATGCCCAAATTCTCAACATTGCAATATAGCAGCAGCTTAGTAATATTACTGCAAATATTATCTGGCACCCTTCTGTTTATTGCATGTAATAATAATAACGTAATTTTATAAAGCGTGCAGCTGCCCCAGCAAAGGTCCTGTTATGATATAAAAGAAACTTTTGTATGAGTGTTGCATGAAACATAAACACATTTATCTGCAAAATGCCTGTAATATACTCTCACTCATCACCATGGGCGTCCACAGGAGTGGCAAGGGGGGCACTTGCCCCCCCCCCACCCCCCTGGATCGCCAGTGCGCCCGGTGTGGGCCCAGTAAGGGCCGGCCCTAGTCCATCATGCTTCTGAAATGGTGCCATTGTTCCAGGTGGCAGCCCCCTCCATTGGGTGGTAAGGCTGCAAGGGGGTGGCCGAGAAGGGTGCATGGCAGAGGGGAGAAGGGTGCAAGGCAGAGAGGAGAAGGGTGCAAGGTAGAGAGGAGAAGGGTACAAGGCAGAGAGGAGAAGGGTGCAAGGCGGAGGGGAGAAGGGTGCAAGGTGGAGGGGAGAAGGGTGCAAGGCAGAGGGGAGAATGGTGCAAGGCAGAGGGGAGAATGGTGCAAGGCAGATGGGAGAAGGGTACAAGGCAGAGGGGAGAATGGGGCAAGGCAGGGGGGGGGGAATGCTGCAAGGCAAAGGGGAGAATGGTGCAAGGTAGAGTGGAGAAGGGTGCAAGTCAGAGTGTTGCATGAAACATAAACACATTTATCTGCAAAATGCCTGTAATATACTCTCACTCATCACCATGGGCGTCCACAGGAGTGGCAAGGGGGGCACTTGCCCCCCCGCACCCCTCCCGGATCGCCAGTGCGCCCGGTGTGGGCCCAGTCAGGGCCGGCCCTAGTCCATCATGCTTCTGAAATGGTGCCATTGTTCCAGGTGGCAGCCCCCTCCATTGGGTGGTAAGGCTGCAAGGGGGTGGCCGAGACGGGTGCATGGCAGAGAGGAGAAGGGTGCAAGGCAGAGAGGAGAAGGGTGCAAGGTAGAGAGGAGAAGGGTACAAGGCAGAGAGGAGAAGGGTGCAAGGCGGAGGGGAGAAGGGTGCAAGGTGGAGGGGAGAAGGGTGCAAGGCAGAGGGGAGAATGGTGCAAGGCAGAGGGGAGAATGGTGCAAGGCAGATGGGAGAAGGGTACAAGGCAGAGGGGAGAATGGGGCAAGGCAGGGGGGAAAATGGTGCACGGCAAAGGGGAGAATGGTGCAAGGTAGAGTGGAGAAGGGTGCAAGGCAGAGAGGCGAAGGGTGCAAGGCAGAGAGGAGAAGTGTGCAAGGCAGAGGGGAGAAGGGTGCAAGGCGGAGGGAAGAAGGGTGCAAGGCTGAGGGGAGAAGGGTGCAAGATAGAGAAAAGAAGGGTGCAAGGTAGAGAAGGGTGCGAGGCGTAGGGTAGAAGGGTGCAAGGCAGAGGGGGAAACGGTGCAACAGGGAGGGGGAGAAGGGTGCAAGGCAGAGGGGAGAAGGGTGCAAGGCAGAGGGGAGAAGGGTGCAAGGCAGAGGGGAGAAGGGTGCAAGGCAGAGGGGAGAAGGGTGCAATGGGGAAGGGAGAAGGGTGCAACGGGGAGGGGAGAAGGGTGCAAGGTAGAGGGGAGAAAGGTGCAAGGCGGAGGGTAGAAGGGTACAAGGCAGAGGGGAGAAGGGTGCAAGGCAGAGTGGAGAAGGGTGCAAGGTAGAGAAGGGTGCAATGGGGAGGGGGAGAAGGGTGCAAGATAGAGGGGAGAAGGGTGCAAGGAAGAGGGGAGAAGAGTGCAAGGCAGAGAGGAGAAGCGTGCAAAGCAGAGAGGAGAAGGGTGCATGGCAAAGAGGAGAAGGGTGCAAGACAGAGAGGAGAAGGGTGCACGGCAGAGAGGTGAAGGGTGCAAGTCAGAGAGGAGAAGAGTGCAAGGTAGAGAGGAGAAGAGTGCAAGGTAGAGAAGGGTGCAAGGCCGGGGGGAGAAGGGTGCAAGGGGGAGAGGAGAAGGGTTCAAGGCAGCGAGGAGAAGGGTGCAAGGCAGAGAGGAGATGGGTGCAAGGCAGAGAGGGGAAGGGTGAAAGGCAGAGGGGAGAATGGTGCAAGACAGAGAGGAGAATGGTGCAAGGCAGAGGGGACAAGGGTGCAAGGCAGAGGGGAGAATGGTGCAAGGCAGATGGGAGAAGGGTACAAGGCAGAGGGGAGAATGGGGCAAGGCAGGGGGGAGAATGGTGCAAGGCAAAGGGGAGAATGGTACAAGGTAGAAAAGGGTGCAAGGCTGAGGTGGAGAAGGGAGGGAGAGAAGGGTGCAAGGGGAGGGCGAGAAGGGTGCAAGTCAGAGGGGAGAAGGGGAGGGGAGAAGGGTGCAAGGCAAAGGGGGAGAAGGGTGCAAGGCGGAGGGGGGGGAAGGGTGCAAGGCAGAGGGGGAGAAGGGTGCAAGGTGAAGGGGGAGAATGGTGCAAGGCAGAAGGGGGAGAAGGGTGCAAGGCAGAGGGGAGAATGGTGCATGGCAGAGGGGAGAATGTTGCAAGGTGAAGAAGGGTGCAAGGTAGATGGGGAGAATGGTGCAACGCAGAGGGTGAGGTTCCGTGATTTCGAACCAGACTCAATTTTGTTTGAGCTGTTCGTGACGCCATTTTTGTGTTGCCCTCACGTAGGCCGTGGAGGTAACCGAACGAACAAAGTTGCATGGGCTTCATTGTTCATGTATGCATTAACAGGCCCTTTTCTGACTTGTGAGTGAACTGCAGGACGCTGACCCCGTCACTTGAAACTGACCTTTTGCGAAGCCAATTTCTCTGGCTGATCGTTGTCTAAAATTGCCAATCAATGTTCAGGATATCGTTAACTTTTAGTTTCTTGCACATATCTTATCCTACTCAACATCTGAATTGTTTCTTTCCTTACGACTTTTCATTACATGGGTAGTGCTTTCAATTATGGGTTTGTCCGGCTTGTGGAAATTGAATTTGGGACAGTCCTAATAATTAACTTTTGGGTTGGGTTACTGTAAATTGGGTTTTTGTTAATGTGATACTCAGTTAGAAAATGTGTCCTATTGGTCAGAATTTTGCGCAGTGGGTGTACATTTATAATGAGAATATGGTGTATAAAAAGTGATGTCTTGCTATATGAAATTGAGCAGTTTCCTGAGTTGTACACCATGTTGTATTGCTTGGTTTACTGTTACTAGCTGCAGCTAATAAATTTGATCTTTGACGCCATCCAGAAGTATTCCGTGTCTCTGTATTCCAAGACAGGAGAATCCAAAGACTTCGGGTGTGTCCCTGGCACCGCTGGGTTCTAAGAAAACCCGCTTCTTCAGTTGGCGCCCACGTGGGGCGACTTCAGCGGTACCGGTCCAAGCCTGAGGATCGTGAGGAGCCCCGTGAGGAAATTCTGGAGGAAGGCCACCACTTCATTGACCCCTGCATGTCGACGTGGACCGAAGGTCTTTTCTGCGAGGCTTCCCGCTTTCCAACGGCTACGAAGGACTGCTGCCCTGACTGTCGCCCTGTCTTGGACCCTTGATTGATCCTTTGTAGAGCGAGACGATAGACGGTCTTCTGGTGGCGTGACAGACATTTTGGTTAAGTATAAGTGGGTTACTCCCACGACTTTGTTTTTGTTCTTGGTTTTGATTCGGTTGTTGCAATAGCCGAAGCCGAGGGGCTCGTATATTTACGAGTGTATCGATAATTGATAACCCCTTGAAGTTTGAATCTAGATTAGTGTGCTATAAGATGCCTAGTCTTAGCAAAATTAGGAAATGGTTTAGTTGTGGTTGCAACAGGGATTCCCGATTGGAGGATTCGTGTCCGATACCTCTGATTGGAACTCCGACTTATGTGCTCTATTCAAAACACGGAGTGGGTCCTATTACTTATAATGAAGTATGGGTTCGCTATACGAAGAAAGATGGTGTTTTACGATGGCCCCAACATGGTAGTTTCAAATTAAATATTTTAGATAATCTGGAAGTTGCGCTATTTAAGAAGAAAGCCCGGCCGGCAATGTTTGACTCTTTCCGCCTCTGGCGTAAGGAAGCCAAACAGCGAGAAATTAAGCAAGCAAAGAGAGATAGGAAAGATAAGAATATGTCAGTTCTACAAGCTGCTAGGCAGTTTAAGGAAGATGGAGAAGAGCGTGCGAGTGAAGTCTTAGATAGACAGCGTTGCATGGCCATTGATAAATGTTATCCGGCCTTGCCGCCTTCTCCTCCGAAAGTGATTGAAGATCTTCTAAAAGATCCTTTGATCTCTCATCCACTGAGATTGCCACCCCCTTATGTGCAGGGTGCTACTGCGCCTCCATTACCCCAGGTTGTTCCACCCTTTGTTGTTCAACCTCCTGCTGTTGTTTAGCCACCCGGTACTCCACAGATGGTTTTGCCTCCTACTGCGCAACCCACTCTAGGGTCGCAAGCTTTGCTACCAGCTTTGCCTCAAACTCCTTTGCCTTCCATTCCTGTATCTTCGACTCCTACTGCTCTTGTCCCTACACCTCTTTTGCCTCAAAATACTTATTCTCCTGTTCTTATGTCTGCTTCTTCTCCTTCTGCTCGAAAACAAATGACTGAGACTGTTGTTAATCTGTTGTCTCCATTGTTTGGGTCACTGAATATGACCCCTGTTTCGGAACGAAAACAGAGTCGTAGTCAGCTTCCTAGTTCCGAGGAACGGACAGTGTTGGATTTGTTGGCTCGTAGATGGATTTTAAATGCTTCCAGGTATAACTTGCCAGCCGTTATGGATGTTTTCTTTCAGTGGGAGCCGCCTAAGCAAAGGTATGTTTTTGATGTAATGTGTACCTTTTTGCGTCAAGAATGGGAAGATAATGAGTTGGGTCCGATTCCGCTGGAAGTGCTTGATGTTCAGTCAGAATTTGCTAAAAGGACGATAGTGGAGTCTGATGTTGAGGAAGCCGTGGAGACGATACTTGCTTTCAGGTCTAGATTACCGCCTCAGACATTGTATGAACCTGATTCCTCTGTTAGGAGGAAAGTGAAGCAGTATCCTATGAGAGAGGTCCTCCTGTATGGAGAGACGCAGTTCAGGCTGATGCCGCTCATAACATTAATGCTGTCCCGGCTCATTTTCAGCGAGTATGGGTACATGTCCCTTGGAAGAGAGCAGAGGTCTTGGCTCTTAAGCAGACCTTACCTGACCCCCGTAAGAATCCTGCCGGTTATTACAAGGAGTTGTCCCAGACAGTTGATGCGTGTATTATGAATTTAGCTGACATAGATATGTTGATGGGTAATGTAGTCCCTCAACCTTTGTGGGCGAAGATTTGTCATGAGAATCATGCGGCAGAATTAGGAGATACGTGGGCTAATATTGCTGCTGCAGATGGTCGGCAAGTAGGAGGTGCCAAACCTGAGCCCTTAGTTGCAGAATTATCTGGTAGGATTATTAATTTGATGAAAACTATGATGCCTCCTTTGCGAGTGAATTGGGACTAGTTAGCAGCATGCAAACAAAAGAAAGACGAGAGTGTTTCTGATTTCTTCACTAGGTTTGAAGAGACGTTTATCGATCATAGTGGTCAGGACATGAGCACTGAAGGTGGTCAAAGGTTGTTCGTGGACAAATTTGTCTTTAATTTGCTTCCCGAACTTTCTAATAAGTTAAAGGACTCTGAGAGTTCATGGGCTGTTTCTTCGTCGGCCCAGATATTGGCTACTGAACAATATTATGAGAATAGGGATAAAGATGAGAAGGATAAAGTAGAGAAGAAAACTAAAGATCTAAAGACGAAAGTTCTTTTGCAGCAAGCTTATCCGCCTCGTCAGAATCAGCCTCAGTTTCAGCAACCTCCACAGTTTCAGAGATTGTTACAGAAGCCTGAGCCTTATACTCCGCGATTCTTTCCTGGTCCTAATCAGTGTGCTTATTGCAGAGAGGAAGGTCATTTCAAGAATAGTTGTCCGGCTTTGCTACAGCATGCGAATGGTGTATCTGGTCAGAGAGGTTGTGGTGGTTTCCAGCAAGCTCCTAGGGGTAGGGGACGTGGTGTGTTACCCCAGAATGAGCGTTCCTCTTCCCTTCAGAATTCTGCGAATTATTTTGACAGACAGAATGCTCCGAGTGGTCAGTTTGCACAGTACTATGTTGATGATTGTTATGTCGAGAGTGAGAGTGCTGGTTATAATGATATTTAGGACAGCCATGGGCAAAGAGAGGGAGTAGTGTCAGTTCCAGTAGACCAGAGTGGACCTTATGTTGAAGTGATTACATTAGGTGTGGCAGAACCTTTTCTTTTGGATACTGGTGCGACGAAGAGTTCTATTATGCACTCTAAACTTCCTGGCGCACCTTTGTCTGGCTTGACCAACGTTTCAGTAGGATTTTCTGGCGCCCCAGTTTGTACCCCGGTTTCTAGTCCTTTGTCCCTTTCTATTGGTCCTTGTGAATTGGAAGCTCCACTTATAACGACTGGTTTTGGTGAGAATCTGTTGGGCTTGGACTTGCTGAAAAGACTGCATGCGGCATTACATTGCTCTCCTTCGGGAGTACATCTTACGATGAGTAAGAAAGTGATTTCCCCGATGTATTTGTCTAAAGATTGTCTTCCACTGGAATTGCGTTCTCTTCCTGATACACTTTGGGCTACAGGTCCCAATGATGTTGGTCTTTTGCAGATTCCACCCTATGTTGTTACCCTTAAGTCAAATGCTAGGCTACCTCGTATTCCGCAATATAAAATATCTAGTGATAGCGAGAGAGCTCTTTTGGCGATCATTTATGATTTGGTTGAGAAGGGTGTAATTGAAATAACGAGAGGTAATGTATGTAACAGTCCTGTTCTGCTTGTCCTTAAGCGTATTGATGCGTCTCAGCCACCTGTGTATCGGTTTGTGATCGATCTTCGAGAAGTGAATAAGATTGTGATGCCACAGTTTCCTGTTGTCCCTGATATCACTGCTTTGTTGACTCTGATTCCTGCTTCGACAGCCTGGTTTTCTGTTATCGACTTGAAGAATGCTTTCTTCAGTATTCCGATTGCCGAGGAGAGTAGAGATATTTTCGGCTTCTCTTTAGGAGGCCGCACCTTCCGGTTTAAGAGAGCTCCTCAAGGTTATTGTGAAAGTCCCTCCATCTATAGGCAGGCGTCGAAAACTCAGCTTGATAATTTTGTGTTGCCTTCTGGTGCTACTCTTATCCAGTACGTTGATGATCTGCTGGTCGCTGCTGATGATGAAGAGATTTGTAAAGAAGCTACTCTTTCTTTGTTACGACATTTGCCTGACCTTCATCATAAAGTGTCACCTTCAAAGTTACAGTATTGCCGACAAGAAGTAACCTACTTAGGTCATCTCTTGTCGAAGGAGGGAAGAAGGTTGACCCCAGAACGAATTCAAGCGATTGTGCAAATGAGTGTGCCATCCACACAGAGAGAAGTACGTGCTTTTTTAGGTATCACCTCGTATTGTAGGCAATGGATCCCCAATTTTTCTCTGCTAGCGAAACCTTTGTTGGCATTGACTCTTAAAGATACTCCGTACCCTCTCCCTTGGTCTGACGATTGTCAGAAAAGTTTTTCTGAATTACGTGATGCATTGTGTTCTGCTCCGGTATTGGGTATCCTGACTACAGTAAGCCTTTCACGTTGTATGTTCACGAGAGAGAAGGTTGTGCATTGTCAGTATTGACGCAACAGTTTGGAGACAAGCAGCGCCCATGTGCGCATTTTTCAGCGATGTTAGATCCGGTAGCTAAAGCGTTGCCGAGCTGTTTGAGAGCTACAGCGGCAGCGGCTGTTTCTATCCGACAGTCTGCTGGTTTGGTATTGGATAATACGTTGATTGTGATGGTCCCACATGCAGTGGATACCTTATTGAATAGGACCAAGACACAGCACCTTACTAGTGCGCGTTTGTCAGGTTATGAGTTGACACTTTTGGCTAGCCATGTGAACATCAAAAGGTGCAATGTGTTGAATCCAGCTACGTTGTTACCGATTTCTGTAGAGACAGATGTTCAGGAACAGCATGATTGTGTTCTTTGGACAGAGGAAGAAACGAAGGCTAGAGTTGATTTAAAAGATACTCCTCTTACGAATGTTGATGGTACCCTATGGGTAGATGGTTCGTGTTTCAAGCTTCCGAATGGTGAGACGACTGCGGCATATGCCGTCACAACTTTACATACAGTTGTTGAGACAGCACGCATAGCACATAATTCTGCACAAGCAGCAGAATTGATTGCTTTGACTAGAGCGTGTGTGTTGTCAGAGGGAAAGCGAGTGAATGTTTATACTGATAGCCAGTATGCATTTGGTGTTGCCCATAGTTTCGGACGTTTGTGGAGAGAGAGAGGATTTCTTACTTCCCACGGCACGAAAATTCAGCATGGGCAGTTAGTGAATGAACTTCTTGAATCACTTACTCTCCCAAAGCGGATTGCAATTGTGAGGTGTAGTGCCCATAAGAAGGTTGTGGATGATGTGGGCCAAATAAATGCGTTTGCGGATGAAGTTGTGAAGGAAACGGCGAAAGATATGATGAGTCGAATGTATGTTGCAGGCCCTGCTAATTGGGTTATGGCTGGTGGAATGTGTGAAGACACAATAGAAAGTGTGAAGATGATTCAGGCTGAAGCTACTGAGAAAGAAGTGAGTACTTGGAGAGAAAGTACGGGTATGTTGGATTCGACAGGTTGTTGGGTTGAGTTGTCGGAGCACCAGCGATGGTTGTTGCCTGACGCGTATGTCCTCCCAGTGGTTACTATGGCTCATTGAATGGCTCACATTAGTTCGAAAGGGATATGCAAGTTGTTTGCTCCAGTATGGCAGCATGCTGGAATTCCTAAATGTGCTGAGAATGTGGTGAAGCATTGTATGATTTGTTTGATGCATAATTCTGGCAAGGGAACCCCAACTCCAGCTGGTCATTTTTCTCCCCCAACTTATCCGTTTGAAGTGATACAGCTAGATTACATTCACATGGAGAGATGCAACAATCTAAAGTATGTCCTTGTGGTTGTTTGTGCCTTTTCCAGATGGATAGAGGCCTACCCCCTAAAGGATAATACTGTCTTGCCCACAGTCAAGGTTTTGCTCAAAGAGTATTTCCCTAGGTATGGTTTGCCGAGAATTGTATGGAGCGACAATGGGAGTGAATTTGTGGGCCAGATCATGAAGAAAGTGTGTGCGAGTTTGGGTATCAATCAGAAATTCCATGCTGCGAATCACCCCCAGTCTGCTGGACTTGTCGAGTGCTATTATGGCACCTTGAAGCTGAAGCTAGCTAAGATACAAGCGAGCACTGGTCTTACATGGCCAGATGCCTTGCCATTGGCTCTTTTGTCAACAAGGACGACAGTAAATTCTCGTGTGGGACTTAGCCCATATGAAATTGTTTTGGTCGTCCAGCCAATATTTGGGGTGTGTCAAGGCCTAAGAAGTACAGTGACATCGAGTACCCTATGTTGGTGGATTACTTAAATGACTTGACTGCTAAATTACGTGTTCTCCACCAACAGGTCTATGACAGTTTGCCGACAGCTATTGCAGATCCAGGCCATACGATCCAACCTGGAGAGTACATCTTGATCAAGAATTTTCAGTGTACCAAAAACTTGGAACCAAGATGGACTGGACCACATTTGGTCCTTTTGGTCACTAGAACTGCTGTTAGAGTAGCTGGTAAAGAAAACTGGGTGCATGCCACCCATTGCAAAAAAGTTCCTTTGCCCCTACCGTATGATAAGTTGGTGAGGGATGGAATAGCCGATTCCGAATGTGAAAGGATTCCTAGATTTGTACCTTTTAGTGATGCACATTTGATATGGACTCAGTCAGAACGCGAGGATGATGACATTCTGCAAGCTGCTGTGCCTTCCCATCCTAAACTCGACACAACGAATCCAGAAATCCTTTTCCAAGAGCAAACTATGCCTGGTAAAGAGCGCTACAATCTAAGACCGAGAAGGAATGAATCAATGGACAAATAAAATTGAATTTTTTATGTAGTGAATTACACCTTGTCAGATCAAGAGACTATTTTTCTTTTTGTTTTTCGAGTCACCATCCGGACTCAGCTGCAGGGTCGCGTTACAGCCTTAAGGGGTGAGCCGCGTATTGACATAAGGTCTGTGGTTCATGGTCGTTAGTACGATCTTGACGCACACTTAAGTGAAGAAGGTAATAGCCGTGAGCAGCACGTTAGAGGATGGAGTCTTTTGAGTCTGATGAGGGTATTAAGAGAATCAATTTTAAAGTGAAAATGTGTACATTGATCCGTAACAAATGTTTTTTAATACTGTGTTTTCTAATGCTTTTGAATATTACGTTAGCTTGTGTGGGTTGGATTGTCTATGTTATGCAACAGACGCTTGCATCTACGTCCCAACCTACTCTTTCTTTCTCTACTGTTTCCCCACATGAGTTTCATACATTGCCTGAACATGAACAGGCACGAAGATCAGAATTTGTGAACAATTCGTTTATACAGATGTTGCATCAGCATCAGTTAGTAGTAAATACCACGAACTGCTGGGTTTGTGGTCTTATGCCACATACGATAGATAAGGGAATGCCAAATGTGGTTTTGCCTTTTTCGCCTAATGGGTCAGTATGGGCACTCCAAGCAATGTTTATCTATGCGAATGAAGCATCTCCTGTGCGTTCCGTCAAAGATAATGCGAGTAATAATCCCTTGATACAGGGAATAGTAGATATGATCAGAGATATTGATGCGTATAATGCTATCCCTAAAGATGAGGTACGAGCATATGTTGGTTGGAACAAGATGAGATATAGCATTAGTCTGACAGAAAAAGAGAGACAGAAAAGGTCTCCTCCTATTTGGATTGTACCCCACCGAGGTCATTTTTGTCTGCAAGGTAATGGTCAGAATCCGAGAGCTCAGCTTGGTAAGAGTGTGTGTGTTCACACATATGTCTATACGTCCCAGAAATCTCCACCGTTCGTGCCAGCTAGAGGCACGTATTTTGTTTGTCAGGACAGAGCATATACATGGTTGCTTCCTGATTTTTCAGGCACATGTTATGTGGCATTTTGGCTTCCCCCTACCTATACAGCTGCTTTCAATTACCATAAGACAAGATATGGTAGAGGTGTTATCGATGCGAAAGATACTGTCGCACAAGAAGTTGGGGACTTCTTAAAGGGTTTTCTGCCCTTTTGGGGTCCTATGGCTAATAGTAGAAATATTCGTCAGCTTACGAGAGTGGTCGAGGCCACTATAAATGAAACTGTTGGTGCCCTTAGCAATATTACAGCTGAGCTTCAAGCGGATCGCCTTATGACATTACAGAACCGCTTTGTTTTAGATATTATGCTTGCAGATAGAGGTGGGGTATGTAAATTGATCGGGTCTAGTTGCTGTGTTTTCATTCCAGATAACGCCCCGACAGTGTACCAAGCCATCTTGAGGTTACATAAGTCCGCTGAGTCTATACATATAGACGAAGGGAACTGGTCATTGATAGAATGGTTTTGGGCACTGCTGTCCAAATGGGGATGGTAGATTCTGATGTTTCTTGGTATGGCTTTAGCAATCCTTTTCTCGTGTTGCTTATGCATCCAGTGTGGTCCCGCCATTTGTGCTACAATCTGTGTGAGAAGATCCGTCCCGAGAGAAGTGAAGGATAATAAGATGATGTTACAGCAACAACTTGATGACCTGATGAGAATAGATATAGACCTAGATTCAGATTGACGTGAGTTTAGGTTATTGCCTACGTAATGGCAAAAGGAGGGTCTGAGATTCCGTGATTTCGAACCAGACTCCATTTTGTTTGAGTTGTTCGTGACGCCATTTTTGTGTTGCCCTCACGTAGGCCGTAGAGGTAACCGAACGAACAAAGTTGCATGGGCCTCATTGTTCATGTATGCATTAACAGGCCCTTTTCTGACTTGTGAGTGAACTGCAGGACGCTGACCCCGTCACCTGAAACTGACCTTTTGCTAAGCCAATTTCTCTGGCTGATCGTTGTCTAAAATTGCAAATCAATGTTCAGGATATCGTTAACTTTTAGTTTCTTGCACATATCTTATCCTACTCAACATCTGAATTGCTTCTTTCCTTACGACTTTTCATTACATGGTTAATGTGATACTCAGTTAGAAAATGTGTCCTATTGGTCAGAATTTTGCGCAGTGGGTATACATTTATAATGAGAATATGGTGTATAAAAAGTGATGTCTTGCTCTATGAAATTGAGCAGTTTCCTGAGTTGTACACCATGTTGTATTGCTTGGTTTACTGTTACTAGCTGCAGCTAATAAATTTGATCTTTGACGCCATCCAGAAGTATTCCGTGTCTCTGTATTCCAAGACAGGACAATCCGAAGACTTTGGGTGTGTCCCTGGCACTGCTGGGTTCTAAGAAAACCCGGTTCTTCAAGGGGGAGAAGGGTGCAAAACAGAAGGGAGAAGGGTCCAAGGCAGAGGGGAGAAGGGTGCAAGGCAGAGGGGAGAAGGTTGCAAGGCAGAGAGGAGAAGGCTGGGAGGCAGAGAGGAGAAGGGTACAACGCAGAGAGGAGAAGGGTGCAAGGCAGAGGGGGAATGGTGCAAGGCAGAGGGGAGAATGGTGCAAGGGGGAGGGGAGAAGGGTTCAAGGCAGAGGGGGAATGGTGCAAGGCAGAGGGGAGAATGGTGCAAGGGGGAGGGGAGAAGGGTTCAAGGCAGAGTGGAGAAGGGTGCAAGGCAGAGGGGAGAATGGTACAAGGCAGAGGGGAGAATGGTGCAAGGTAGAAAATGGTGCAAGGTGGAGGTGGAGTAGGTTACAAGGGGGAGGGGGAGAAGGGTGCAAGGGGGAGGGTGAGAAGGGTGCAAGGGGGAGGATGAGAAGGGTGCAAGGCAGAGGAGAGAAGGGTGCAAGGGGGATGGTGATGTAGTTAAAAATGTGCCCCCAAGGAATCATTTCCATGGACGCCCATGCTCATCACCCACATTAAAAATAAATTTAAGAAAAATTATATTTAAAACAATCAGTTTAAGAATTAGGTTATCAGGTCACGATTCTCTGCAGAACAGAGCTTGGTCAGAGCCCACTTTGCCCATGCCTTAAAACCTCTCTGCTCCCAGCAGATCCTGTTTTGCCTTAGAGGAGCAAAGCTCTGTGGAGACTGCTGTCTCTGGGCCCCCACCCCCACCCTTGTCCCAGGCATGGGTCTGGCAGTGACTGAAGAGAAACAATGTATGTTGATACTTTGCTTCTCTACAGTCAGCAGGAGGGGGCGAGGGGCTCAGAGCCTGCTGCAGACAGCCTGCACCTGCTTTAGAGGGAGAGAGGCTTGCTTCAGCGCAAGCCTCTCTCACAGCTCTCGCCAAAGAGCTAAGGGGCCCCCCTTTATCTACTTTAGAGTGCCCCGCCCCCCCCCCCGCACCGCGGGGGCTGCGGGGGCATTTGTTGCACCCCTGGACCCTGCTGGGACAGAGGCATCAACAATGTTGAAGGTCACTTATCTTCAGGATATGATGATGTGGGTGGATAATTTTTTAATGAAAACAGTACCTGATTATAAGGTGTATATAAAGAAAAGTGAAGATAGGAATGACGTGTCCTCTCCTTGGTGTGGTTCACGTATCTATACAGTTTACAATCATGTCAGTAAGATGAATATGAAATACTGGTGTAATGATGATGTTTTGCATATACACACAACATTGTTTTACTTGTGATTTCAGATCCCCTGTTTTTTCTGCTAACTGAAGAGTGTGTATCTGCATAGGTCCTGAGGAAGGTGGTTGTGAATCCACCGAAACGCGCGTCGATCTTGCGTGGAACCAGATAGAACATTCTGTGGTTCTTATTTGGGCAGATGCTTTTTCCAGCCATATAAATCAAGATGTATACAGATACTGGATGTATATGATTGGTATGAAAGGGTATGAATTTGAGCGAATGCAGTATGAGAGTATTGATGGTATTTTATAACCAGGGTGACAATTGTTTTGTTATTGTTTTGGAAATTAATTCTGTTTTTGTATAAAAAATCTTTTTGTATAAAATGATGCACTATGTGCAAGTATGAGAAATCATGTACTAAAGGAATGTTTTATATGGAATATTTGTAAAATGGACAAAAAAATGATATAAGAAGTGAATAGAAGAAGAGATAACATCATGATTAAATAAATAAAGAAGAAAAAGTCTAATCAAAGAAAACCTCTGTGTTGTGTTTTGAAGGTTAAGGATAAAGAAATGAACTATGTTTAAATATGTTAAGTAGATAGGTCATGAGGGAATTTTCCAGTGTTGTACTTAATTTTCCCCTCTTTTCTCTGACCTCAAGTCTTGTCAGAAGGGTCCCCTCCTTTATGTTATTCCCTTCCCCTCTGACCCTGCTGGGACAGGCACTGCCAATGTAGGACCCTTCTCCTCTGACCCTGCTGGGACAGAGGTACCGCCAGTGTTGGACCCTTCCCCTCTGACCCCGCTGGGCCAGCGGCACAGCCAATGTTGGACCCTTCCCTTCAGACCCTGCTGGGACAGAGGCACCGCCAATGTTGGACCCTTCCCTTCAGACCCTGCTGGGACAGAGGCACCGCCAATGTTGGACCTTTCCCCTCTGACCCCGCTGGAATACAGGCAGTGCCAATGTTTGACCCTTCCCCTCTGACCCCGCTGGGACAGAGTCACCGCCAATGTTGGACCCTTCCCCTCTGACCCCGCTGAGACAGAGGCACCGCCAATGTTGGACCCTTCCCCTCTGACCCTGCTGGGACACAGGCACCGCCAATGTTGGACCCTTCCCCTCTGACCCTGCTGGGACACAGGCACCGCCAATGTTGGACCCTTCCCCTCTGACCCCGCTGGGACACAGGCACCGCCAATGTTGGACCCTTCCCCTCTGACCCTGCTGGGACACAGGCACCGCCAATGTTGGACCCTTCCCCTCTGACCCTGCTGGGACACAGGCACCGCCAATGTTGGACCCTTCCCCTCTGACCCTGCTGGGACACAGGCACCGCCAATGTTGGACCCTTCCCCTCTGACCCCGCTGGGACACAGGCACCGCCAATGTTGGACCCTTCCCCTCTGACCCCGCTGGGACACAGGCACCGCCAATGTTGGACCCTTCCCCTCTGACCCTGCTGGGACACAGGCACCGCCAATGTTGGACCCTTCCCCTCTGACCCCGCTGAGACAGAGGCACCGCCAATGTTGGACCCTTCCCCTCTGACCCCGCTGAGACAGAGGCACCGCCAATGTTGGACCCTTCTTCACTGTCAGCAGCTGCCTTTCTTGGGTGAGCTTTGCAGTTCTTCAATGGCAGTTGTTACTTGGACTAACTCCCCTTCTCCATCACCACTATAATAGCCAATTTCGACTTATGGGTTTACTGTGGCCTGAGTAGCAGAGATGCAGTCTCGGTGTTGTGCACTACTATTCTCATGTGTAGCATTACAGAAGGCAGTAACAGCCTCTGTTACAGCAGACATATCTTGAGGCATTTGGTACCCATTCTTTATGGCAGTCGCAGCAGATGAACTTTGAAAGTAGTGTGGGATAACAGCAAATTCGTAATTTGAATCTGCAAGCAAAACTGTCCCACGGGGTATTTGAGTGCAGGGGGTCTTTCTATGCCTGAATACGTTTTTATTTTATTTGAGAAATCGCACAGAAGACACAGCACTCCGTGCCCCGGAGGAGCTGTAACAATTACAGTACATCAGAATCAGCGATTTAATTGACTTAAAGAAAATTATCTCTACAACCCCCAATCCCTCTCCCCAACTCCCTTATTCCTTCCCTCCCCCTCCCTCCCCGTGCACAACGTCTCTTCGATACTGTGGATGTTAACCATATGAGTATCTGTGTATATATCATTGCCTCTTCATGCCCATCACACCTACCCCTCCGCACCTCCCATTGATGGCGGAGGCTCCAGCCACAGGCCCCTGTAATCCGCCCACCTTTTCCATATCTTGTAATGTTTTTTGGGGCAGCCTCTGGCCTCGAATACCGGCCGTTCCAGTCCCATGCAAAAGACCAGTCCTTTCTTCCACCCAGTTACCTTGGGGGCCCTGGGGTCTTTCCAGGCTTGTGCCACATCTCTTTTTGCTAGTGTAAGGCCTAGTAGGAGCAGGTGTCTTTTGTAGATATTGCCTCCCACCCCTTCCAATACATGGAGTAAGCCCAATTTTGGGGTACGGGGAAGGTCCCATCCCAGCACCTCCGACAGACAATTCCACACACCAGTCCAAAATCTCACCAGACCACTACAGTCCCATACCGTGTGTAGGAGATCACCCATTTCGTGGCCACAACGCAAGCACTCCGGGGACGCAATCAGGCCTGCCCTCCACAGTCGCTCTCTTGTATAATAGGCACGATGTAAATATTTGAACTGTATTAGGCGTAGGCGTACAGCTATAGCCGCTCCCCTGGGGGATTCAAGGGCCTCCCTCCAATCCTCTTCCTCTAGCTCTCCCACGTCTTTCACCCAGCGATCTCTGAGTGGCTGCAAATCTGAAGAGCAATGTGTGACCAGTGTCTGGTAGATTCGAGATATTTTCTTGTCTTCTAGGTCCCCCATAAACACCTTCGCCTCTATTGGGCTAAATTCAGGCACAGTGTCTAAACCCGCAAGTGTGGGTGTAAGGGCGTGTCTTAACAGTAGATATCTAAAGAACTGTGTGCGGGGCATATCGAATTCTTTGCTAAGTTCCTGAAAAGATTTAAGCGTGGTGCCTCTCAGGACGTGGCCTAATGCAGAAATTCCAATCGAGTCCCAGTGTCCGAAGCCTCGCAGTGACATTAGTGCCGGCAGTTGCCCATTATGCCAGAGTGGGGTCTCCCTCGTTAATTTCCCCCACCATCCCATACGACGAAGCGATTGACGCCAAATCTGGAAGACTACTTGTGTTGCTGAAGGCAGTCTCTTTCTCAGCCGCACCGAGTAGAGAACGGTGTGCAGGGTGTCCGGTTCTATCAGGTACCTTTCAAGGGCATATGCCAGGTCCCCCCTGTCACTGTACCACCAGTCATTCATGACTACAAGATGTGATACTTGGTAATAGGACAACATATCGGACGTCGCCAATCCCCCACAGTATGTGGACAGAAAACACGTCCGGAGGGCTACTCGCGACGCACCCCCAGCCCATAAAAACTGGCCTAGAGCATAAGTTTATTTTTAATATTGAAAAAAATTGTATTTTCCCACACATTTTTTTAATACATTGACCAAAAAGTGTTAGAGCATAGCTGCTGTAATGACACATTTCTTCAACCTACATGTAAGTTTATTGGACTTCAATAAACAGCTTTTCTAACTTGTTATGAAAATACAGAGCTGAACCTTAAAACATGCCTCTTCAGATGTGGGGTCAGATGTGATCAGAGCTGTTCAAGCAGCTGCAGGCTACGGTAATGCCCGGGAGACACCACCAGTGTCCTAGAATAGGTCCTAGGAGGCACTAGATGTTGGGTCAGGTTGTCATTTAAACCAATTTAACTTTAGAAAGAGCAAACAAGTGAGTAGAAGAGGGATGCAGAAAGAACAAGAAAGAGAGACAGAGAGGGAAAGAGATGCATAAATAAATGGACAGAGAAATGGGACAGAGAAAGGGACATATAAAGGAGAATGGGAGCAGAGATAGACAGAAGTGGTTAGATATCTATATATAATTAATATAAATATAAAAATATATATATATACACACACACACACACACATATATATATATATATATATATATATATATATATATATATATATATATATAGATACACAGAAAGAAACAGAGATAAACGAATAAAGACAGCTATTATAGATACAGTTATATCGATAGACGTAGCTAGAACTTGAAATACATACATGGGTATAGAAAGGGTGATAGAAGTAAAAGATAGATAGACTCTTTTCAGGGTGTTCCTGACTCTCCCTTTTTCTCTGTTTTCTTTTCTGTGTCTCTATAATCCTGTATCTCTGGATCTCATTGTCTCTCTCGTCATCTTTATTTGTCTGTCTCTGTCTTTCTTTGTCTCTCCCTTTCTCCATCTCCTCATCTTTCTATGCTTCACTTTTTAACTCACCATCTTTCGGTCTCACTCTTCCTCTAACTGTTTCGGTCTCCTAGTCCCTTTCATATTCTGTCTCTACATGCCATTCAGCCTGTTTTTTCTCTCTTCCTATCACCGTCCGGCTATCTCGGTTTCTCCCTTTCTCAATGTCTCTCTCTGACTTTAATTTCGGTCCTCCTATTTTACTTTGTCTCCCTTACCCTCAGTACGTCTTTCCCTGTCTTTCTCTTTTTTCGTGTCTTGCACCACTCTCCACACCTGTGTGCTACTTTTTCTACCTATTTTTCTATCCTTCTATCCCAGGGGCGAGTCTTCCCTCCCCCTTCTGCCCATTTAACTGTGTCCCTTTTACCTTTAAATTACACCACTGACAACATGATTTGGTGCCTTAAAAGGTCGCAGTTTATTCAACATGATATGGTTGTGCATTTTGCAATGTTATTGGTCATTCAAAACATCTATGTTATTGTATGCTTTCATTGTCATTCTACATTCCTTCTCGTTATGTGCTCCTACACAGTAGGACGGCCCCTTGGGCTAGGCCTTTGTGTTTGGGGTTCCAGGCTTCAACATACTACCAAATTTGGTGGGTGTCCGTCAGGACCAGCCCGGACTGCAAGTACTGTTCTCCTTACCCTGGGCCCTTTGTTGGCCCCTCACTTGCTCCTCGGGGCCCCTGCCAAGGATCCTGTGGGAGCATTTGATTTACTCTGCCTGTGGCTGTGTCCTTGTCATT
Organism: Lissotriton helveticus; assembly: GCF_964261635.1. NCBI lineage: Eukaryota > Metazoa > Chordata > Amphibia > Caudata > Salamandridae > Lissotriton > Lissotriton helveticus. Next base: position 85,698,024 of record NC_136064.1, read on the forward strand.
TAGCTCCCTCAGTACCCCTGCTGTGAGGCATCCCAAGGGCCCTTTCGGAGCATCCATTCTACTCTGTCTGTGGCTGTGTGCCTTCATTAGCTCCCTCAGTGCCCCTGCCGTGGGGCATCCCAAGGGCACTATGAGAGCCTTCCATCTACGTCTAGTAATTTTCTCTCTTTTGTATATCTTTCTTGGGTTTCTTCCGCCTCACCTCTACATTGCGGCTGCGACGCCCGCGTCCTTTGGTGTGGGTGGGTGGGATTCCATCTTCTCCCGGCAGAAAGGGGGGTTTGTGTGATGACTCAGGGGCTTGCGCCCTTACTTAACCCCCGTTTACGCTTACCAACTCGCCCCCTGATTGGGGGGGGGGGCAGGCTACTTTGGGATGACCAATCCTGGTCGCCCACATTTTCGCAGGCTTCCGGAATGGAGGGGAGGGCTTCCTGCCTCTGGGTGGCGTTTGCCAAGGGCCCCCATCAGGTCTGGGTGCGCCTTCCCCGGCTCGGGATTGTTCTCTCTCTAACCTCTCTCTGCCTCTTTTTGTCCCTCTCCACTCTTGCCTGTCTTTTTCTCACTTCTTCCCTCTCTCCCTATGTTTCTGTGGCTATTTCTCTCTCTTCCAGTTTCTTTCCCTGTCTCTATGCAAGTTTTTAAGGTTTATTGGTCTAATTGCACAAGCGTTACAAAAGCTTCACCAATAGTACTTCAAAACTTTGGGTTTTCTGTGCTTTAGTTTTCTTTTGTACATGAAGCCTAAAGAGTTTGCTTTGGAATGACCTTGGCTGTTCTTGGTAAAGCTTTGTTCTGTCAGTTCTGTGTGGCAGGAGCACTTTCGCCCTCGCTTCCTTCCAGAACACTGCAGACTTCATAATATGCTACAGAATAAGCAGCAATAATTAAGTTTCACTCTCACTTCCTCTGAAGTCAATGTAAGGCACAAAGGTCCAGAGAGAAGGCACTCTGAGCTGACGTGGGGGCATGTGGCATAGACACAGGCAGCAGAAAGTGTGTGACGTCAAGTCTGAGATGGCCGTGCTCTGTGTAATCCTCCATTCCAATCTCCAACCTCTGCAGTCGGTGCCCAACATCAGCACAGGCCAATCTGCTACTCTTTCTTCTAATACAGGTCACTCCAGCTCAGGGGTTTAACTGGGGTGGTGAAGTGAGCTAAAGAACGAAGATGGATTCAACCCAGATGTGTGACTGGGGGTGGGTGTCTGAAAAGTTTCAGCGCTCCGTCCATCATCTCCTTGTGTTTGCTTTGTTCGCTCTGAGTTGGCAGGGTATGCCTAGACGTGGGTCCTTTGCTCTCTTTGCCATTGGATTCAAGATAGCCTGGCTGATGAGGGCTGTTGCTGGTTTCCAGTCCAGTGAAGGCTTGGCAATTCGGGCTGGACTGTTCCCATGAGGCACAGGGTCAAGACTGATTTGTATATAGCTGTGACTGAACTGGGGGGGGCGAAGTGAGCCAAAGATTCAACCCAGATCTGTGACTGGGGGTGAGTGTCTAAAAAGTTTCAGCGCTCTGTCCATCATCTCCTTGTGTTTGCTTTACGCAGTGTTATAACAATCCTCCCTTAATGCACTTCTCCTTAAGACTTTAGACTTATGGCCTCCAACATAACTTTTCTATGACCCCTATCTATATTTTAAAGTATCAGTAAAAATTTCTCCTCAGGGTGTTGTCCACCCCTTTGCTTACCTATCTACCTATCCTCTCGTACGCTAGTGCTATAAAGCTCCAAGTTACACTGGTCCCCACCTCTCTCCTCCATGTACTGACCGGCTACTCTCTCCTCACTATCCTACCCACACTTTTTCTTAGGGTGTAACCCCTAAATGTGCCATTTTCCTCTCTCTTGATATCCTTCATGGTGTAGCTGTCTCTTGTTTTCAGAAGGTGCTTTCCTGTCACACTCATGGTGCAGCTGTCTCTTGGGGCGTTGGCCTCTGAAAAGGGATACTGCCCACCGTGGGGCTGCCACCTCCAGACCCTCACAGGGTAGCATTCCCTCCTTTCTAGGTGCGGTCCTGTCATTCTGAGTGTGCTACTCTCTTTTCGGATGCTCCCTCAGGCAGTGTTTTCGCCTCTGGATCCTCCCTCCCTCACTAAAATACACATACTCTTGGGGCGCTGCTGTCACTTTGAGCTCTGCCCAGTGCCTCTTGGGTACCTCTCCTCCCATGGTGCTGCCTACAAGAGTCATGCGCACGCTCTGGGACATCCTTTGCAAGGTGCTGCTTTCTTTGTATATTGATGGTGCTGCTGTATATCGGGGTGCTGTCCCTCCATGTGAAGTCTCTCGTGGAGGGCAGATGTCTCTGTTATCTCTTCCTAGAGACACCTCTCTGTGTGTTGTTCATATTTCTAGTGCTGCTTTCTACAGGTGTTGGTGCTCTCACGTTGGTGTTATTTCTCAGGCACTGCTCCTTCCATGTGAAATCCCTTCAGGGTATATGGATCAGTGTACCCTCTCAGAGTGTTGATGTCTCCTAGGGATATTGCCCTCTCTTAGGTACCACCCTGTCTATACTGCCTTTTAAGCTGCTCTTCCGATAATCTGCTCCCCCTTAAAATACTGTTCTATGTTTCTTCTCAGTGAGCTGCCCTCACTTGGGATGCCGCCACATGCTTGAAATTCCTCTCTCTAGGTGCAGCAATCTCCAAGTGTGCAGCTCAGTGAACCCCTCCATACACTACTGTCCCTTTGAGATGTTGATGCAGACTTCCTGTGAAGCCCTTCTCAGGAAGTAAGACCTTGACTTCGGTCCAAGGCCTGCACTCTCCCCGGCAGCTCCAGCAATCCAATTTGATTCTCGCCACTGAGACCCCTCCTGCCTAGGTGTTCCAGGCTGATGTCCGCCTGTTGTGTGCCATAGCTGCCCCGATTACCGAGTTGCGGTAACTATGTCACCTTCACCTGCTGCTGTTTTCTTTCTCTTTTATTTATTTACTGTGCTGAACCTGTATTTTTGCTGCATTTCTCCTCTGTCGTAATTGTGCTGCATTCTCTTGTTGTTCACCTAATGTGCCAGTGTTTTTGTCCTGATCTCGTTCCCCACTCCTGCGTTCCAGCCGCTGCTGCCCCGTGGCCACTCACCCCAGCCACTGCCCATTTCCCGCCTCCCAGCCCTCCCCTACAAAATGCAGACCGCTGCGCGGTAGCGCCAAAGGCTAGCCCGTCTGCGCCCATCCACGACCGTACCGCGACCAGCGCCAGCACCCTTGGACCTTCGCACCTCCAACGCTACGACCAGCCAACACTCCACGCACTCAACCCAGGCCGCAACAACAACTGCAACCCAGCCTCACCATCCAACACACATGGACCCTTCAGCTGCCTCCGCTGCCGGCAAACCTACAGCACGCCAGTGACTCCGTCAACAAAGGAACATCCGAACCTAAAATACTACAGTGCATCCTCCTCAACGTCCAATCCCTCCACAAACACGCCACCGAAATCTGGGAACTCCTCAACAGCACCAACCCGGACGTTGCGTTTATCACCGAGACCTGGACCAACAACACCTCAAGACCAAACATCGCCATCGCCATCCCCCAAAGGATTCAAGATCACCAGGAGAGACCGCCGGGAGGAGGAATTGCCATCGTCCAGAAATCCACCCTCCCCAACGAGCCAACGGACTAAATAGAACATCAGCACTTCAAGCTACAGACCAACCCTACCACCACACTCCGAGGAACCCTCAACTACCAACCCCCTGGCTCCGGCAGACCGTTCTCCAACGCCATCATGGACATCATCTCCCCGCATGCCATCATATCCACCAACTACATCCTGCTGACAGACCTCAACTTCCACCTCATCAACCAACTGGATCCAAACACCACATCCCTCCTGGACACCCTTCACAACATCGGACTCTGCCAAATCGTTACCGAACCCACACACTCAGCAGGACACACCCTCAACCCCCTCTTCACAACAGGAACCTCCATCACCTTCAGCCACACCACCGAACTACCATTGGACCGACCACTGCTGCATCCACTTCTCCTTCAGAGCACCCGCCATCCACAGACACCACCACCTGCTCCCACAAAGAAACTGGACCAGAATCACCAACGACCAGCTCAACTCCTCACTCAGCAACTCCCCCCAACCATTGCGGAAACCGCCGACCCCAACACAGCAGCCCGAACCCTACAAAGATGGATCTCCGACTGTGCCAACACCATAGCCCCCCTCAAAAAACCCAACAACGCCCACGCCAAGAAAGCCAGATGTTTCACCTCCGAACTCCTGGAGTCGAGACGCACCTGCCGCTGCCTCGAAAAAGCCTGGAGGAACACCAAATCCACCGAATCTCACAACAACTTCAGAGTCGCAACCAACGCCCACAACCAACTTATCAGGATAACTAGAAAAAAGCAGTTGAAGACAGAATCTCTATAAATGCACAGAACAGCAAAGAACTCTTCAACTTCATCAAGGAGTTCGCCCAACCCACCAGCGAATCGACTGAAATCCCCCTCACATGAATTCTTTGACAAATTCAGCACCTTCTTCCACCACAAAATCAAGAGCATCTACGACAACTTCGATGGAGACAGCCAACACACAGAACCCACACTAACCACCCCAGAAACCCGGAACCCAACGATAGACAGCTGGACAGCCCTCACCACTGATGACACTCTGAAAAAAATGAAGTCAATCTACTCCAGGGCCCCCATGGACCCTTGCCCCCAACACATCTTCAACTGAGCCGCCGACACCATAGCATAACCGACACCATAGCATAACCACAACTTGCTCTGCCACACCATCAACAGCTCCCTGGCAACCGCCTCCTTCCCCGACGACTGGAAACACCTCAAGGTCCGTCCGCTCCTGAAGAAACCCTCGGCGGACCCCACGACCTCAAAAACTACAGACCCATCTCCCTGTTCCCGTTTCCTGCGTAGGTCATCGAGAAGGCCATCAACAGCCAACTCGCCACTTTTATCGAACAGCACAACATCCTCGACTCCTCCCAATCTGGCTTCAGGAAAAACCACAGCACAGAAACCGCCCTCCTCGCCGCAACAGACGACATCCGCATCCTACGGGACAAGGGTGAAACAGCAGCCTTCCTCCTCCTCAACCTCTCTGTGGCTTTCAACACAGTCTCCCACCGCACCCTAAAACGCAGACTTCACAACGCAGGGATCCAGGGCTACGCCCTTGACTGGATCAACTTTTTCCTCTCTGGCAGAACACAGCGAGTTAGACTCCCCCCCTTTCACATCGCACCCTACTCCAATCACCTGCGGAGTCCCCCAGGGGTCCTGCCTCAGCCCAACCCTCTTCAACGTCTTCATGGTGCCGCTTGCCACCATCCTCAGATCCGTCGAACTCAACATCATGTCATACGCTGATGACACTCAACTCATCCTCTCCCTAACCAACGAACCCGACACCACCAGACACAACTTCTGAGAAGTCATGTAAGCCGTCGCCAAATGGATGAAAAGCAACTCCCTTCAGCTACAGAAGTACTCATCATGGGACCAAACCCCAATGTCTGGAACGACACCGGCTGGTCTCCCGCCCTCAGAAACCCCCAATCCCCATGGACCACGCACGCAACCTTGGAATCATCCTGGACTCCAAGTTCAAAATGGACCGTCAGATCAATTCAGTCACATCCTCCTGCTTCCACACCCTCCGCCTCCTATGTAAGATGTTCAAATGGATCCCCCCGGAATACAGAAAAACCGTCACGCACGCCTTGGTTACCAGCAGACTAGACTACGGCAACGTACTCTACGCCGGAATAAACAAAAACCTCACCCACAAGCTACAGAACAGTCAGAACGCAGCCGCAAGACTGGTCCTCATCCTGCCAAAACACAGTCACATCTCCCAGCACCTTCGCACACGACACTGGCTCCCAGTCGAAGGAAGAGTCACCTTCAAGATGCTCACACATGCAAACAGGGCCCATCACGACACCAGACCAGCTTACCTGAACAGCAGACTCAATTTCCACGCACCCCAAAGAGCCCTGCGATCAGCCCAGCTCCACAAGGCTGTGGTCCCACGCACCAGAAAAATCCGATCGGGAGGCTGCTCCTTCTCCTTCCTCGCAGCCAAGGTTTGGTACGCCCTTCCACTCCACCTCAGACAGACAGCAACGCTCCCGACCTTCGTAAGAAACTTCAAAACCTGGCTCTTTGACGAACCCCTCCCCCCAGGCACTGGAGCCTGCTACCCCACACCCCCAGTGCCTTGAGACCCTCACAGGTGAGTAGTCACACTTAATAAACGCCTGATTGATTGATTGATACTGCTCAGGCATCCTGCTCCGGGTACAGCAGTGTGTGCCACTACCCTCTCCTGTGATATACCCCATGGTGCTGTCCCCTCGCTCTGAAACCCTCAGGGTACAGCTATGTGTGCCACTACCCTCTCCTGTAATATACCCCATGGTGCTATGCCCTCGCTCTGAAACCCCTCTGGGTACCGCTCTGTGTGCCACTACCCTCTCCTGTAATATACCCCATGGTGCTATCCCCTCGCTCTGAAACTCCTCAGGGTAACCCTTTGTGTGCCACTACCCTCTCCTGTAATATACCCCATGGTACTATGCCCTCGCTCTGAAACCCTCAGGGTAACCCTTTGTGTGCCACTACCCTCTCCTGTGATATACCCCATGGTGCTATGCCCTCGCTCTGAAACCCTCAGGGTACAGCTCTGTGTGCCACTACCCTCTCCTGTAATATACCCCATGGTGCTATGCCCTCGCTCTGAAACCCGCAGGGTAACCCTTTGTGTGCCACTACCCTCTCCTGTAATATACCCCATGGTGCTATGCCCTCGCTCTGAAACCCTCAGGGTACAGCTCTGTGTGCCACTACCCTGTCCTGTAATATACCCCATGGTGCTATGCCCTCGCTCTGAAACCCTCAGGGTACAGCTCTGTGTGCCACTACCCTCTCCTGTAATATACCCCATGGTGCTATGCCCTCGCTCTGAAATCCTCAGGGTAACCCTTTGTGTGCCACTACCCTCTCCTGTAATATACCCCATGGTGCTATGCCCTTGCTCTGAAACCCCTCTGGGTACAGCTCTGTGTGCCACTACCCTCTCCTGTAATATACCCCATGGTGCTATCCCCTCGCTCTGAAACTCCTAAGGGTAACCCTTTGTGTGCCACTACCCTCTCCTGTAATATACCCCATGGTGCTATGCCCTCGCTCTGAAACCCTCAGGGTAACCCTTTGTGTGCCACTACCCTCTCCTGTGATATACCCCATGGTGCTATGCCCTCGCTCTGAAACCCTCAGGGTACAGCTCTGTGTGCCACTACCCTCTCCTGTAATATACCCCATGGTGCTATCCCCTCGCTCTGAAACTCCTCAGGGTAACCCTTTGTGTGCCACTACCCTCTCCTGTAATATACCCCATGGTGCTATGCCCTCGCTCTGAAACCCTCAGGGTACAGCTCTGTGTGCCACTACCCTCTCCTGTGATATACCCCATGGTGCTATGCCCTCGCTCTGAAACCCTCAGGGTACAGCTCTGTGTGCCACTACCCTCTCCTGTAATATACCCCATGGTGATATCCCCTCACTCTGACACCCCTCAGGGTACGGCTCTGTGTGCCACTACCCTCTCCTGTGATATACCCCATGGTGCTATCCCCTCGCTCTGAAACCCTCAGGGTACAGCTCTGTGTGCCACTACCCTCTCCTGTAATATACCCCAAGGTGCTATGCCCTCGCTCTGAAACCCTCAGGGTAACCCTTTGTGTGCCACTACCTTCTCCTGTAACATACCCCATGGTGCTATGCCCTCGCTCTGAAACCCTCAGGGTACAGCTCTGTGTGCCACTACCCTCTCCTGTAATATACCCCATGGTGCTATGCCCTCGCTCTAAAACCCCTCTGGGTATCGCTCTGTGTGCCACTACCCTCTCCTGTAATATACCCCATGGTGCTATCCCCTCGCTCTGAAACTCCTCAGGGTAACCCTTTGTGTGCCACTACCCTCTCCTGTAATATACCCCATGGTGCTATCCCCTCGCTCTGAAACTCCTCAGGGTAACCCTTTGTGTGCCACTACCCTCTCCTGTAATATACCCCATGGTGCTATGCCCTCGCTCTGAAACCCTCAGGTTACAGCACTGTGTGCCACTACCCTCTCCTGTAATATACCCCATGGTGCTATGCCCTCGCTCTGAAACCCCTCTGGGTACGGCTCTGTGTGCCACTACCCTCTCCTGTAATATACCCCATGGTGCTATCCCCTCGCTCTGAAACTCCTCAGGGTAACCCTTTGTGTGCCACTACCCTCTCCTGTAATATACCCCATGGTGCTATGCCCTCGCTCTGAAACCCTCAGGGTACAGCTCTGTGTGCCACTACCCTCTCCTGTAATATACCCCATGGTGCTTTGCCCTCGCTCTGAAACCCCTCTGGGTACCGCTCTGTGTGCCACTACCCTCTCCTGTATTATACCCCATGGTGCTATGCCCTCGCTCTGAAACCCTCAGGGTACAGCTCTGTGTGCCACTACCCTCTCCTGTAATATACCCCATGGTGCTATGCCCTCGCTCTGAAACCCCTCTGGGTACCGCTCTGTGTGCCACTACCCTCTCCTGTATTATACCCCATGGTGCTATGCCCTCGCTCTGAAACCCTCAGGGTAACCCTTTGTGTGCCACTACCCTCTCCTGTAATATATCCCATGGTGCTATCCCCTCGCTCTGAAACTCCTCAGGGTAACCCTTTGTGTTCCACTACCCTCTCCTGTAATATATCCCATGGTGCTATGCCCTCGCTCTGAAACTCCTCAGGGTAACCCTTTGTGTGCCACTACCCTCTCCTGTAATATACCCCATGGTGCTATGCCCTCGCTCTGAAACCCTCAGGGTACAGCACTGTGTGTCACTACCCTCTCCTGTAATATACCCCATGGTGCTATCCCCTCGCTCTGAAACCCTCAGGGTACAGCACTGTGTGCCACTACCCTCTCCTGTAATATACCCCATGGTGCTATGCCCTCGCTCTGAAACCCTCAGGGTACAGCACTGTGTGCCACTACCCTCTCCTGTAATATACCCCATGGTGCTATCCCCTCGCTCTGAAACCCTCAGGGTAACCCTTTGTGTGCCTCTACTCTCACCTGTAATATACCCCTTGGTGCTATGCCCTCGCTCTGAAACCCTCAGGGTACAGCACTGTGTGCCACTACCCTCTCCTGTGATATACTCCATGGTGTTATGCCCTCGCTCTGAAACCCTCAGGGTACAGCACTGTGTGCCACTACCCTCTCCTGTAATATACCCCATGGTGCTATTCCCTCGCTCTGAAACCCTCAGGGTACAGCACTGTGTGCCACTACCCTCTCCTGTAATATACCCCATGGTGCTATGCCCTCGCTCTGAAACCCCTCTGGGTACCGCTCTGTGTGCCACTACCCTCTCCTGGAATATACCCCATGGTGCTATGCCCTCGCTCTGAAACTCCTCAGGGTAACCCTTTGTGTGCCACTACCCTCTCCTGTAATATAACCCATGGTGCTATGCCTTCGCTCTGTAACTCCTCAGGGTAACCCTTTGTGTGCCACTACCCTCTCCTGTGATATACCTTATAGTTCTATGCCGCTCTGTGTGCCACTACCCTCTCCTGTGATATACCCCATGGTGCTATCCCCTCGCTCTGAAACTCCTCAGGGTAACCCTTTGTGTTCCACTACCCTCTCCTGTAATATATCCCATGGTGCTATGCCCTCGCTCTGAAACTCCTCAGGGTAACCCTTTGTGTGCCACTACCCTCTCCTGTAATATACCCCATGGTGCTATGCCCTCGCTCTGAAACCCTCAGGGTACAGCACTGTGTGTCACTGCCCTCTCCTGTAATATACCCCATGGTGCTATCCCCTCGCTCTGAAACCCTCAGGGTACAGCACTGTGTGCCACTACCCTCTCCTGTAATATACCCCATGGTGCTATGCCCTCGCTCTGAAACCCTCAGGGTACAGCACTGTGTGCCACTACCCTCTCCTGTAATATACCCCATGGTGCTATCCCCTCGCTCTGAAACCCTCAGGGTAACCCTTTGTGTGCCTCTACTCTCACCTGTAATATACCCCTTGGTGCTATGCCCTCGCTCTGAAACCCTCAGGGTACAGCACTGTGTGCCACTACCCTCTCCTGTGATATACTCCATGGTGTTATGCCCTCGCTCTGAAACCCTCAGGGTACAGCACTGTGTGCCACTACCCTCTCCTGTAATATACCCCATGGTGCTATTCCCTCGCTCTGAAACCCTCAGGGTACAGCACTGTGTGCCACTACCCTCTCCTGTAATATACCCCATGGTGCTATGCCCTCGCTCTGAAACCCCTCTGGGTACCGCTCTGTGTGCCACTACCCTCTCCTGGAATATACCCCATGGTGCTATGCCCTCGCTCTGAAACTCCTCAGGGTAACCCTTTGTGTGCCACTACCCTCTCCTGTAATATAACCCATGGTGCTATGCCTTCGCTCTGTAACTCCTCAGGGTAACCCTTTGTGTGCCACTACCCTCTCCTGTGATATACCTTATAGTTCTATGCCGCTCTGTGTGCCACTACCCTCTCCTGTGATATACCCCATGGTGGTATCCCCTCTCTCTGAAACTCCTCAGGGTAACCCTTTGTGTGCCACTACCCTCTCCTGTAATATACCCCATGGTGCTATGCCCTCGCTCTGAAACCCTCAGGGTACAGCTCTGTGTGCCACTACCCTCTCCTGTAATATACCCCATGGTGCTATGCCCTCGCTCTGAAACTCCTCAGGGTAACCCTTTGTGTGCCACTACCCTCTCCTGTAATATACCCCATGGTGCTATGCCCTCGCTCTGAATCCCTCAGGGTACAGCTCTGTGTGCCACTACCCTCTCCTGTAATATACCCCATGGTGCTATCCCCTCGCTCTGAAACTCCTCAGGGTACAGCACTGTGTGCCACTACCCTCTCCTGTAATATATCCCATGGTGCTATGCCCTCGCTCTGAAACTCCTCAGGGTAACCCTTTGTGTGCCACTACCCTCTCCTGTAATATACCCCATGGTGCTATCCCCTCGCTCTGAAACCCTCAGGGTACAGCACTGTGTGCCACTACCCTCTCCTGTAATATACCCCATGGTGCTATGCCCTCGCTCTGAAACCCTCAGGGTACAGCACTGTGTGCCACTACCCTCTCCTGTAATATACCCCATGGTGCTATCCCCTCGCTCTGAAACCCTCAGGGTACAGCACTGTGTGCCACTACCCTCTCCTGTAATATACCCCATGGTGCTATGCCCTCGCTCTGAAACCCCTCTGGGTACCGCTCTGTGTGCCAATACCCTCTCCTGTAATATACCCCATGGTGCTATGCCCTCGCTCTGAAACTCCTCAGGGTAACCCTTTGTGTGCCACTACCCTCTCCTGTAATATACCCCATGGTGCTAGGCCCTCGCTCTGAAACTCCTCAGGGTAACCCTTTGTGTGCCACTACCCTCTCCTGTAATATACCCCATGGTGCTATGCCCTCGCTCTGAAACCCCTCTGGGTACCGCTCTGTGTGCCACTACCCTCTCCTGTAATATACCCCATGGTGCTATGCCCTCGCTCTGAAACTCCTCAGGGTAACCCTTTGTGTGCCACTACCCTCTCCTGTAATATACCCCATGGTGCTATGCCTTCGCTCTGAAACTCCTCAGGGTAACCCTTTGTGTGCCACTACCCTCTCCTGTGATATACCTTATAGTTCTATGCCGCTCTGTGTGCCACTACCCTCTCCTGTGATATACCCCATGGTGGTATCCCCTCTCTCTGAAACTCCTCAGGGTAACCCTTTGTGTGCCACTACCCTCTCCTGTAATATACCCCATGGTGCTATGCCCTCGCTCTGAAACCCTCAGGGTACAGCTCTGTGTGCCACTACCCTCTCCTGTAATATACCCCATGGTGCTATGCCCTCGCTCTGAAACTCCTCAGGGTAACCCTTTGTGTGCCACTACCCTCTCCTGTAATATACCCCATGGTGCTATACCCTCGCTCTGAAACCCCCAGGGTACAGCTCTGTGTGCCACTGCCCTCTCCTGTAATATACCCCATGGTGCTATCCCCTCGCTCTGAAACTCCTCGGGGTACAGCACTGTGTGCCACTACCCTCTCCTGTAATATATCCCATGGTGCTATGCCCTCGCTCTGAAACTCCTCAGGGTAACCCTTTGTGTGCCACTACCCTCTCCTGTAATATACCGCATGGTGCTATGCCCTCGCTCTGAAACCCTCAGGGTACAGCACTGTGTGCCACTACCCTCTCCTGTAATATACCCCATGGTGCTATCCCCTCGCTCTGAAACCCTCAGGGTACAGGACTGTGTGCCACTACTCTCTCCTGTAATATACCCCATGGTGCTATGCCCTCGCTCTGAAACCCTCAGGGTACAGCACTGTGTGCCACTACCCTCTCCTGTAATATACCCCATGGTGCTATCCCCTCGCTATGAAACCCTCAGGGTACATCACTGTGTGCCACTACCCTCTCCTGTAATATACCCCATGGTGCTATGCCCTCACTCTGAAACCCCTCTGGGTACCGCTCTGTGTGCCAATACCCTCTCCTGTAATATACCCCATGGTGCTATGCCCTCGCTCTGAAACTCCTCAGGGTAACCCTTTGTGTGCCACTACCCTCTCCTGTAATATACCCCATGGTGCTATGCCCTCGCTCTGAAACTTCTCAGGGTAAACCTTTGTGTGCCACTACCCTCTCCTGTAATATACCCCATGGTGCTATGCCCTCGCTCTGAAACCCCTCTGGGTACAGGACTGTGTGCCACTACCCTCTCCTGTAATATACCCCATGGTGCTATCCCCTCGCTCTGAAACCCTCAGGGTACAGCACTGTGTGCCACTACCCTCTCCTGTAATATACCCCATGGTGCTATGCCTTCGCTCTGAAACTCCTCAGGGTAACCCTTTGTGTGCCACTACCCTCTCCTGTAATATACCCCATGGTGCTATGCCCTCGCTCTGAAACCCTCAGGGTACAGCTCTGTGTGCCACTACCCTCTCCTGTAATATACCCCATGGTGCTATGCCCTCGCTCTGAAACCCTCAGGGTACCGCTCTGTGTGCCACTACCCTCTCCTGTAATATACCCCATGGTGCTATGCCCTCGCTCTGAAACCCTCAGGGTACAGCTCTGTGTGCCACTACCCTCTCCTGTATTATACCCCATGGTGCTATCCCCTCGCTCTGAAACTCCTCAGGGTAACCCTTTGTGTGCCACTACCCTCTCCTGTAATATACCCCATGGTGCTATGCCTTCGCTCTGAAACTCCTCAGGGTAACCCTTTGTGTGCCACTACCCTCTCCTGTGATATACCTTATAGTTCTATGCCGCTCTGTGTGCCACTACCCTCTCCTTTGATATACCCCATGGTGGTATCCCCTCTCTCTGAAACTCCTCAGGGTAACCCTTTGTGTGCCACTACCCTCTCCTGTAATATACCCCATGGTGCTATGCCCTCGCTCTGAAACCCCCAGGGTACAGCTCTGTGTGCCACTACCCTCTCCTGTGATATACCCCATGGTGGTATCCCCTCTCAATGAAACTCCTCAGGGTAACCCTTTGTGTGCCACTACCCTCTCCTGTAATATACCCCATGGTGCTATGCCCTCGTTCTGAAACCCTCAGGGTAACCCTTTGTGTGCCACTACCCTCTCCTGTGATATACCCCATGTTGGTATCCCCTCTCTCTGAAACCCTCAGGGTACAGCTCTGTGTGCCACTACCCTCTCCTGTAATATAACCCATGGTGCTATGCCCTCGCTCTGAAACCCCTCTGGGTACCGCTCTGTGTGCCACTACCCTCTCCTGTAATATACCCCATGGTGCTATGCCCTCGCTCTGAAACCCTCAGGGTACAGCTCTGTGTGCCACTACCCTCTCCTGTGATATACCCCATGGTGCTATGCCCTCGCTCTGAAACCCTCAGGGTACAGCTCTGTGTGCCGCTACCCTCTCCTGTAATATACCCCATGGTGCTATGCCCTCGCTCTGAAACCCTCAGGGTACAGCTCTGTGTGCCACTACCCTCTCCTGTGATATACCCCATGGTGCTATGCCCTCGCTCTGAAACTCCTCAGGGTAACCCTTTCTGTGCCACTGCCCTCTCCTGTAATATACCCCATGGTGCTATGCCCTCGCTCTGAAACTCCTCAGGGTAACCCTTTGTGTGCCACTACCCTCTCCTGTAATATACCCCATGGTGCTATGCCCTCGCTCTGAAACTCCTCAGGGTAACCCTTTGTGTGCCACTACCCTCTCCTGTAATATACCCCATGGTGCTATGCCTTCGCTCTGAAACTCCTCAGGGTAACCCTTTGTGTGCCACTACCCTCTCCTGTGATATACCTTATAGTTCTATGCCGCTCTGTGTGCCACTACCCTCTCCTTTGATATACCCCATGGTGGTATCCCCTCTCTCTGAAACTCCTCAGGGTAACCCTTTGTGTGCCACTACCCTCTCCTGTAATATACCCCATGGTGCTATGCCCTCGCTCTGAAACCCCCAGGGTACAGCTCTGTGTGCCACTACCCTCTCCTGTGATATACCCCATGGTGGTATCCCCTCTCACTGAAACTCCTCAGGGTAACCCTTTGTGTGCCACTACCCTCTCCTGTAATATACCCCATGGTGCTATGCCCTCGCTCTGAAACCCTCAGGGTAACCTTTGTGTGCCACTACCCTCTCCTGTGATATACCCCATGTTGGTATCCCCTCTCTCTTAAACCCTCAGGGTACAGCTCTGTGTGCCACTACCCTCTCCTGTAATATAACCCATGGTGCTATGCCCTCGCTCTGAAACCTCTCTGGGTACCGCTCTGTGTGCCACTACCCTCTTCTGTAATATACCCCATGGTGCTATGCCCTCGCTCTGAAACCCTCAGGGTACAGCTCTGTGTGCCACTACCCTCTCCTGTGATATACCCCATGGTGCTATGCCCTCGCTCTGAAACCCTCAGGGTACAGCTCTGTGTGCCGCTACCCTCTCCTGTAATATACCCCATGGTGCTATGCCCTCGCTCTGAAACCCTCAGGGTACAGCTCTGTGTGCCACTACCCTCTCCTGTGATATACCCCATGGTGCTATGCCCTCGCTCTGAAACTCCTCAGGGTAACCCTTTCTGTGCCACTGCCCTCTCCTGTAATATACCCCATGGTGCTATGCCCTCGCTCTGAAACTCCTCAGGGTAACCCTTTGTGTGCCACTACCCTCTCCTGTAATATACCCCATGGTGCTATGCCCTCGCTCTGAAACTCCTCAGGGTAACCCTTTGTGTGCCACTACCCTCTCCTGTAATATACCCCATGGTGCTATGCCCTCGCTCTGAAACTCCTCAGGGTAACCCTTTGTGTGCCACTACCCTCTCCTGTGATATACCCCATGGTGCTATCCCCTCGCTCTGAAACTCCTCAGGGTAACCCTTTGTGTGCCACTACCCTCTCCTGTAATATACCCCATGGTGCTATGCCCTCGCTCTGAAACCCTCAGGGTACAGCTCTGTGTGCCACTACCCTCTCCTGTGATATACCCCATGGTGCTATGCCCTCGCTCTGAAACCCTCAGGGTACAGCTCTGTGTGCCACTACCCTCTCCTGTGATATACCCCATGGTGCTGTCCCCTCACTCTGAAACCCCTCAGGGTAACCCTTTGTGTGCCACTACCCTCTCCTGTAATATACCCCATGGTGCTATGCCCTCGCTCTGAAACCCCCAGGGTACAGCTCTGTGTGCCACTACCCTCTCCTGTGATATACCCCATGGTGGTATCCCCTCTCACTGAAACTCCTCAGGGTAACCCTTTGTGTGCCACTACCCTCTCCTGTAATATACCCCATGGTGCTATGCCCTCGCTCTGAAACCCTCAGGGTAACCCTTTGTGTGCCACTACCCTCTCCTGTGATATACCCCATGTTGGTATCCCCTCTCTCTGAAACCCTCAGGGTACAGCTCTGTGTGCCACTACCCTCTCCTGTAATATAACCCATGGTGCTATGCCCTCGCTCTGAAACCCCTCTGGGTACCGCTCTGTGTGCCACTACCCTCTCCTGTAATATACCCCATGGTGCTATGCCCTCGCTCTGAAACCCTCAGGGTACAGCTCTGTGTGCCACTACCCTCTCCTGTGATATACCCCATGGTGCTATGCCCTCGCTCTGAAACCCTCAGGGTACAGCTCTGTGTGCCGCTACCCTCTCCTGTAATATACCCCATGGTGCTATGCCCTCGCTCTGAAACCCTCAGGGTACAGCTCTGTGTGCCACTACCCTCTCCTGTGATATACCCCATGGTGCTATTCCCTCGCTCTGAAACTCCTCAGGGTAACCCTTTCTGTGCCACTGCCCTCTCCTGTAATATACCCCATGGTGCTATGCCCTCGCTCTGAAACTCCTCAGGGTAACCCTTTGTGTGCCACTACCCTCTCCTGTAATATACCCCATGGTGCTATGCCCTCGCTCTGAAACTCCTCAGGGTAACCCTTTGTGTGCCACTACCCTCTCCTGTAATATACCCCATGGTGCTATGCCCTCGCTCTGAAACTCCTCAGGGTAACCTTTTGTGTGCCACTACCCTCTCCTGTGATATACCCCATGGTGCTATCCCCTCGCTCTGAAACTCCTCAGGGTAACCCTTTGTGTGCCACTACCCTCTCCTGTAATATACCCCATGGTGCTATGCCCTCGCTCTGAAACCCTCAGGGTACAGCTCTGTGTGCCACTACCCTCTCCTGTGATATACCCCATGGTGCTATGCCCTCGCTCTGAAACCCTCAGGGTACAGCTCTGTGTGCCACTACCCTCTCCTGTGATATACCCCATGGTGCTGTCCCCTCACTCTGAAACCCCTCAGGGTACAGCTCTGTGTGCCACTACCCTCTCCTGTGATATACCCCATGGTGCTATGCCCACGCTCTGAAACCCTCAGGGTACAGCTCTGTGTGCCACTACCCTCTCCCGTGATATACCCCATGGTGCTATGCCCTCGCTCTGAAACCCTCAGGGTACAGCTCTGTGTGCCACTACCCTCTCCTGTAATATACCCCATGGTGCTATGCCCTCGCTCTGAAACCCTCAGGGTACAGCTCTGTGTGCCACTACCCTCTCCTGTGATATACCCCATGGTGCTATGCCCTCGCTCTGAAACCCTCAGGGTACAGCTCTGTGTGCCACTACCCTCTCCTGTGATATACCCCATGGTGCTATGCCCTCGCTCTGAAACCCTCAGGGTACAGCTCTGTGTGCCACTACCCTCTCCTGTGATATACCCCATGGTGCTATCCCCTCGCTCTGACACCCCTCAGGGTACAGCTCTGTGTGCCACTACCCTCTCCTGTGATATACCCCATGGTCCTATCCCCGCGCTCTGAAACCCCTCTGGGTACCGCTCTGTGTGCCACTACCCTCTCCTGTAATATACCCCATGGTGCTATGCCCTCGCTCTGAAACCCTCAGGGTACAGCTCTGTGTGCCACTACCCTCTCCTGTAATATACCCCATGATGCTATGCCCTCGCTCTGAAACCCCTCTGGGTACGGCTCTGTGTGCCACTACCCTCTCCTGTAATATACCCCATGGTGCTATCCCCTCGCTCTGAAACTCCTCAGGGTAACCCTTTGTGTGCCACTACCCTCTCCTGTAATATACCCCATGGTGCTATCCCCTCGCTCTGAAACCCCTCTGGGTACCGCTCTGTGTGCCACTACCCTCTCCTGTGATATACCCCATGGTGCTATCCCCTCGCTCTGAAACCCTCAGGGTAACCCTTTGTGTGCCACTACCCTCTCCTGTAATATACCCCATGGTGCTATGCCCTCGCTCTGAAACCCTCAGGGTACAGCTCTGTGTGCCACTACCCTCTCCTGTGATATACCCCATGGTGCTATCCCCACGCTCTGAAACCCCTCTGGGTACCGCTCTGTGTGCCACTACCCTCTCCTGTGATATACCCCATGGTGCTATGCCCTCGCTCTGAAACCCTCAGGGTACAGCTCTGTGTGCCACTACCCTCTCCTGTATTATACCCCATGGTGCTATGCCCTCGCTCTGAAACTCCTCAGGGTAACCCTTTGTGTGTCACTACCCTCTCCTGTGATATACCCCATGGTGTAATCCCCTCGCTCTGAAACCCTCAGGGTACAGCTCTGTGTGCCACTACCCTCTCCTGTGATATACCCCATGGTGCTATGCCCTCGCTCTGAAACTCCTCAGGGTACAGCTCTGTGTGCCACTACCCTCTCCTGTGATATACCCCATGGTGCTATGCCCTCGCTCTGAAACCCTCAGGGTACAGCTCTGTGTGCCACTACCCTCTCCTGTAATATACCCCATGGTGCTATGCCCTCGCTCTGAAACCCCTCAGGGTACAGCTCTGTGTGCCACTACCCTCTCCTGTAATATACCCCATGGTGCTATCCCCTCGCTCTGAAACTCCTCAGGGTAACCCTTTGTGTGCCACTACCCTCTCCTGTAATATACCCCATGGTGCTATGCCCTCGCTCTGAAACTCCTCAGGGTACAGCTCTGTGTGCCACTACCCTCTCCTGTAATATACCCCATGGTGCTATCCCCTCGCTCTGAAACCCTCAGGGTACAGCTCTGTGTGCCACTACCCTCTCCTGTAATATACCCCATGGTGCTATGCCCTCGCTCTGACACCCCTCTGGGTACCGCTCTGTGTGCCACTACCCTCTCCTGTGATATACCCCATGGTGCTATCCCCTCGCTCTGACACCCCTCAGGGTACAGCTCTGTGTGCCACTACCCTCTCCTGTGATATACCCCATGGTCCTATCCCCGCGCTCTGAAACCCCTCTGGGTACCGCTCTGTGTGCCACTACCCTCTCCTGTGATATACCCCATGGTGCTATGCCCTCGCTCTGAAACCCCTCAGGGTACAGCTCTGTGTGCCACTACCCTCTCCTATAATATACCCCATGGTGCTATGCCCTCGCTCTGAAACTCCTCAGGGTACAGCTCTGTGTGCCACTACCCTCTCCTGTAATATACCCCATGGTGCTATCCCCTCGCTCTGAAACCCTCAGGGTACAGCTCTGTGTGCCAATACCCTCTCCTGTAATATACCCCATGGTGCTATCCCCTCGCTCTGACACCCCTCTGGGTACCGCTCTGTGTGCCACTACCCTCTCCTGTGATATACCCCATGGTGCTATCCCCTCGCTCTGACACCCCTCAGGGTACAGCTCTGTGTGCCACTACCCTCTCCTGTGATATACCCCATGGTCCTATCCCCGCGCTCTGAAACCCCTCTGGGTACCGCTCTGTGTGCCACTACCCTCTCCTGTGATATACCCCATGGTGCTATCCCCTCGCTCTGACACCCCTCAGGGTACAGCTCTGTGTGCCACTACCCTCTCCTGTGATATACCCCATGGTCCTATCCCCGCGCTCTGAAACCCCTCTGGGTACCGCTCTGTGTGCCACTACCCTCTCCTGTGATATACCCCATGGTGCTATCCCCTCGCTCTGAAACCCCTCTGGGTACCGCTCTGTGTGCCACTACCCTCTCCTGTGATATACCCCATGGTGCTATCCCCTCGCTCTGACACCCCTGAGAGTACTGTTCTGAGTTCTCCTTTTCTGTTTTGCATTCTCTCAGTGTACTTCTTCAGTGAATGCCTCTGTAGGGGCAGCAGTCTCACAGTGTTTCTCCATCCTAGGGGCAGCTCAATGTGCACTGTTGTTACCGGAGGTGTTACTTTCCCAGGGTGCTGCTGCCGTCTTTCTTTTGTGTTGCTTGTCAGGGGGATTCTACTCCTTCTGAAACATCTCACAGTTCTTTCTTCCTGTCAGGCTGCTTCACTTGCTGAGTCCCACGCCCTCTGCTACCGTGCAGATTGCTGTCGTTTCCACTGCAACTCCTGTCTTATTGTTCCCCTCATGCCACTGCTGTTCTGTCTCAAGCACTCACCTGGCTGTCTCATCCAATCACGCATATCTTTGCCATGTTATCTATTCGATCCCTATTTGCCCACTGATTTAAATGCTTCAACCCCTTTCGCTTTCATGCAGAAAGCTTTGTGTCACAAACCTGCCACTGTTCTGATCATGTCTTGCAGCAAGGATCCATTTGCTGTTACTCTGCGCCATTCCTAAACCACATTAGCCTTTTATTCATACAAAACAAGTATGTGATTTACAAGCATCTATCACGCTTTTTCACATTCTGTTTGTAAATCTGTGTATTCTATTTGTTGTTTTGACCTTGGAATTCTCCATCCCTTACCCTGCCCTGCTCTTTGCATCCATTGGCTATGCTGGCTGCCCATCTCTGGACCGTGTTCCTCCTCCTTCTAGTGGTCCTCTTGCCATCCTTCTCCTGCTTCACCTCTGATCAAGGTCTCTCCTCACACCCCAGGCCGGGACCTCTCGTTTCCCTTCCGCCCATACTTTGGCTCTGTGTATCCTATCTTTAGCCTTAGTGTCCACCCATTCTTTCAGCCTTGTTTCTCCACTGCTTGCTAGATTGCCCATGCACCTAGTCTTTCTGTCCATCTCCATCTCAGCTATCCAGTCCCTCCTAACTTCTTTTGCTCTTGTCCGCCCTTGTCTCCACCCATTCCACGCCCCTCCACCATTGCATCATATCACTCTGCCTTTGTATCTCACCATTCCGTGCCCGCCTGTGCCACACCGGTGCCACCTGCCCTTGGTCTGCTGCCTGTCCTTTTCCCTCCACCCACCACTTGGCTATGAAGCTTCAGACAATTCACATTTTAAATTAAGGACAGAGCTGATTTTGAAGAGACCTTCACACTAAATTCTTATATCTAATAACAAGAGAACACCGATTTAAATCCCATTCGTGGAAGCATGTTTATCTCCTGAGATAGCACAGCTGGTTAATGTACTAGCTGCGGTAATCTCCATGTGGCATGTTGGTAATGCTTACATCCTTGCAACGCCGGCCTGCATCAGTATTTCATATTTATGAGGTCGTCAAAAGGAGCATAATTTATGTAGGGTACAAATCCATCTGCTAAATAAAGAAATAGGGTGCTGCACTCACACTGGGCCTGAACTTCCCTCTCGGCTCCCACTCATTGCACCACCATCAGCATCTGACCCTCGAAGGGCCCCCAGGGGAGGGGGGATAGGCTTTACTCAGGAGTCAACGCAAAAAGCATGACGCTGATCAGATATATATGCATGATTTAGTTTAGCTGAAGAACACACAGTGAATCTTTTTAGGTCCAAGCCTTGCTAAAGACATCTTGGGGATATTCAGAAAGCTGACCTAGGAATGCCTTCCGTTCATTGCTTGCCATTGGCTGTGTGGTTTGTAACTCACATTTTCTGGCTTTCTCTTTGCTGGCTTTATTTGTTTTCGACTGTCCAGCTCTCCCATTGCCCATACCTTGTTTATATATTCTTCTACGATCGCTTTCTGTACACAGGCCCTTAAATCTTGTTCTTATCTTGTCACATTGGTTGTGCATTCAAAGACAGAGGTCAAATGTCAAGCTTTCTCTGCCAAGGAAGCTTGGTGTTTACTTTTCTTTCTCTGATTTCAAAGTGAGAGAATTTATGTGACAATCCTGCTGAGTATTCATGCGAGAAAAGAGAGGGTAGGATTTTTTTTCCAGCACACAAAACAAATAAACAATGCTGATGTTTCAGAATATATCAAAATGTGTACAAATCAAGCACATTTCTTTTGTAATTCTGTAGTGTGATGGAAACAAATATTTGAATACTCAATACATTAGGTAGTGACATTTACACACATTGTTTGTCTGCAGTAAAATGTATTTCTGTGCAAATGTAATGTTTGTCAGCGCTGGGATGCCCCCAGGTAGCGAGGCGCTTAATAAATGCTTCTTTCATTTCATTTCATGCTCATTTCAATTGAAAATGTGTTGTCTGTAATGGCAGTGCGCTACCACACTCTGCAAACTCCACACTAAGCCACTACACTCTATGCCCTCCCACCCTATGCCACGCCACTCCATTCTACCACACTCCACTCCACTCCACTCTGCGACATGCCATTCCACTCTACGCTCCTCCAGTCTAAGGCACTCTACAGCATGCCATGCCACTCTACTCCACACCTCTCCAATCTGTCACTCACTCCACAATACAACACGCCACTCCACCCCACCCACCCCACTCCACTCTACTTCACTCAAATTTACCCCACTCAATCCATCCCACTATACTCCACTGAAATGTACCCCATTCTACTCCACTCCACTATGCTACAATTTACCTCAATCTACTCCACTCCAATCTATCCCACTCCAATTTACCCATCCCACTCCACCCCACCCCAATATATCCCACTCCACTCCAATCTACCCCAATACACTTCACTCCAATCAACCCCACTCCAATCTATCCCACTTTGCCGCAATCTACCTCTCGCCACTCCAGACTGCTCCAGTCTACCCCACTCCACTCCAATCCAACCCACTCTACGCCCTCCCATCCTATGCAATGCTACTCCATTCTTTGACACTCCACTCCACTCTACGATATGCCATTCCACTTTACGCTCCTCCAGTCTAGGGCACTTTACAGCATGCCATGCCACTTCACTCCACAGCACTCCAATCTATGCCACTCTCTCCACGACAACACGCCACGCCACTCCACTCCACCCCACTCACCCGACTCCACTCTACCCCACTCAAACCTATCCCACTCTACTCAACTTCAATGTACACCATTATATTCCAGTCCACTTTGTTATCATTTTCCTCAATCTGCTCCACTACAATTTACCGCACTCTACTCCACCCAATCTCCCCCACTCCATTCCCATCTATCCCACTGTACCCCACTCCAATTTACCCATCCCGCGTCACCCCACCCCAATATACACCCCTTCACTCCAATCTACCCTACTTCAATCTGCCCCACTCCACTCCAATCATGCCAATGCACTTCACTCTAATCTACTCAACTCCATTCCAATCTATCCCACCCACTCCAATCAACCCCACCCCCTCTAATCTATCCCACTCTGCCGCAATCTACCTCCCACCACTCAAAGCTACCCCACTCTGCTGCAGCCTACCCCACTCCAATCCAACCCACTCCATTCCAATCTACCCCACTCCACTCAATCTAATCCAATCAACTCCACTCCAATCTATACCACTTTGCCGCAATCTACCTCTCGCCACTCCAGACTGCTCCAGTCCACCCCACTCCACTCCAATCCAACCCACTCTACGCCCTCCCATCCTATGCAATGCTACTCCATTCTTTGACACTCCACTCCACTCTAAGATATGCCATTCCACTTTACGCTCCTCCAGTCTAGGGCACTTTACAGCATGCCATGCCACTTCACTCCACACCACTCCAATCTATGCCACTCTCTCCACGACAACACGCCACGCCACTCCACTCCACCCCACTCACCCGACTCCACTCTACCCCACTCAAACCTATCCCACTCTACTCAACTTCAATGTACCCCATTATACTCCAGTCCACTTTGTTATCATCTACCTCAATCTGCTCCACTACAATTTACCGCACTCTACTCCACCCAATCTACCCCACTCCATTCCCATCTATCCCACTGTACCCCACTCCAATTTACCCATCCCGCGTTACCCCACCCCAATATACACCACTTCACTCCAATCTGCCCTACTACAATCTGCCCCACTCCACTCCAATCATGCCAATGCACTTCACTCTAATCTACTCAACTCCATTCCAATCTATCCCACCCACTCCAATCAACCCCACTCCCTCTAATCTATCCCACTCTGCCGCAATCTACCTCCCACCACTCAAAGCTACCCCACTCTGCTGCAGCCTACCCCACTCCAATCCAACCCACTCCACTCCAATCTACCCAACTCCAATCTGCCCCAGTCCAATTTACTCCACTGCATTCCAACCTACCCCACCCCACTCCACTCCAAGCTCCACTGGCAATCTATCCAACTCCTCTCCACTCTAATCCGTCCCACTCCACTCCAATCTACCCAACTCCACCACAATCTACCTCACTCCAACCTACCACAATCCACCCCACTCCAATATACCACAATATACTCCACTGCAATCCACCCAATCTACCCCATTCCGCTCCACTCTGCTCAAATCTACCCACTTCACTTAACTGTAACCCACTCTAGTCTACCACACTCCACTCCATCTACCCCACTCCACTCCAATCTAACCCACTCACTGCACTCCAATCTACCCCATCCCACCCCAATGCACCCTATTCCGATCTACCTAATCCCAATATACTCCACTCCAATGTACCCCACTACAATCCAATCCTATGTACTCCACTTCAATATATCCCACTCTACCCAACTCCACCCCACCCCCCACTGCAATCTATCCTACCCCACTCCAATCCAACCCACTCCAATTTACCCTACTCCAAACACCCCTTGTCAATCTACCCCACTCCAGTCTACCCCACTTCATTCTAATTTACCCTACTTGAATCCACTCAATCTACCCCACTTTACTCCACACTAATCTACCCCACTCCACCCCGATCAACCCACTCCAATCCACCCAATCTGCCCCACTCCACTATTCCCAATCTACCCCACTCCAATTCACTCCAATCTACCATGTGCCACCCAAATCTACCCCACTCCTTCCCATTCCAATCTACCCTACCCACTCCACCCCAAACCACCCTACTCCAATCTGCATACACCAATCCGCACACTCTAATCCATCCTACTCCAACCTACCCAATCTACTTTACTCCAATCTACTCCACTCTAATCCAATCTATCCCGCTCCAATTCACCCCAACCCCTCCCAGTCCACTCATATTTACCCCACTCATATCTACCCCACTCCTATTTATCTCACTTGAATCTAACTCACTCCATTCCAATCAACCCCACTTAACTACAATGTGCCCTACCATAATACAGCCAATCTATACCAATCCAGTCTACCCCACTACACTCTACCCCGCTCCACCCTAATCTACCCTACTCCACTCTACTCCTCTGCCCTACTATTCACTCCACTCCAACCTTCCCCACTTCACTTCAATACACCCAAATCCACTGCACCTCACTCCACTGTTCCCCAATCCACCCCACTCCTCTCTAATCTACCCCACTCCACCCCAATCTACTCCACTTCACTCCAATAATCTTGTCAATTCAATCTACACCACTCCCCTACTCCAATCTACCCCAACCTACTCCACTCTAATCTATCCTATTCTACCCAATCTACCCCATTCTACCCACTCCAATCTACCCCACCTCATCCCAATCTACCCCACAACACTTCACTCTACGTCATTCCCACAATGTACCCCCTAAATTGTACCCTACTATAATCGACCTATCTACCCTACTCCAATCTCCAATCAACCCCCCTCCATTCTACACCACTCCACTCCAATCTACCCCAATATATTTTACTCCAATCTACCCGGCTTAACTCCAGTCTACACCACTCCACTCCAATCTACCCCAGTATATCCTACTCCTCTCTACCCCAATCTACCCTACTCCTGTCTACCCAACTCCAATGTATTCCACTCCACCCCAATCTACACCACTCCACCCCAATTCAATCTATTTTACTCCAATTTACCATGCTACTCTACCCAACTCCCACACTCCAATCTACCCTACTGCAATTAACCCCACTCCAATCTACCCCACTCCAATCTATTTAGTAATCTACCCAATGCACCCCATTCCATTCTACCCCATTTTCACACTATGCCAATCTACCCCACTCCACTCTACCCCAATCTACCCCATTCCACTCTACTCCAATCCACCTTACTCCACACCACCACCGTTTAGCTATGCTGAACAGCAGCCACACTGGTGTACATAATGGCTAAAACATATTACCAAGCCAATAGCTTTCGCATAGCTGAATCCTATTGGCTTTGCCAATGCTTGTTTACTATGTGTGATCAGTACAATGTGCATTCTGGTCCACCTTCTCCTCCAGTACTGTGACATTAAGGAGCATCCTTGTGTGAAAGCCACCCCTTTCTCATTACAGAGTGGAGTAGAGTCAGTGAGGCTTCAAACAGGTGCGCCTCGCTGGTTGACACGCACCCTCGGGGAGCACAGTTCTTAATACTGGAGCGCCCAAATTGCATCCAATCAGAGCCTACCTACGTCATACAGGGGTGTGGCCTGATTGTGCCAAAGGCCCCACTAGACCAACGCTGAATTTATGATGCTCAGTAAAGCCTTAAACAAGAGGCACATGCGCTCTACTGCATGTGGTTTTCAAAAATGTCTGGATTGCTTGGCCCTCGCTAAGGGGGAGCCTCACGGTGGCCATGATGAAGCAAAAAGGGGCCATCAATTAAAAGGAAAAGTAAGAGGATAAAAATAGGTTGGGGGTAGCCTTAACGCGCTTATGGAAAAAAAACGCGCCTGCTTTATGGGAAAATGTACATGTTGTGACCTTGTTTGGTTTCAGTGCGAAGCACATTAACTGTCTTGTAATTATTGTTACAATTTTTAATTGTTCTATTGGACACCATGCATATAGGAATCTATACGATAAAACTGTGCAGATGTTGGAACGCCACCCTCCCGTAACTGATTCATAGTCCTTCATTGCCTTCAATCTCTGTTTGCTAAAAGTAATACGTATTAACAAAATACATTTCAATGTAAAAAAAGATTTATGCCATGCTATATTTGTATGGTTTTACAATTCCCGTAATGTTAGGTTACAGTCACTATGCATATAGTACTGGACATTATATTAACCATGCATGGACTTTTTATGACTACTTAAAAATTGAGTAGTACATTTAACAATATAAGGACTACTGTAGGAAATGTCCATTGTTTGTTTCTCAGGATTTTTTACTTTTTTAACTGAACTGTTTTTTGTTTGCCCTAGGATTCTGTTTGCTTTACTCCTGCTAATCAGTGGTAAACATGTTCTAAACGGGGTAGAATTGGACTACCCCTAATAGGTGCAAGTAACTTACTCATAGGTTCCTAGTATGTGGTACTACAGGCACCTAGGCTACAAGTGGGCAACAGCACTCATTGTGCCACCCACTTAAGTAGCCCTGTAAAACATGTCTTCAGGCCTGCAGTTGCAGCCTATATGAGGAGCTTTAAACTGCTTTTCAACCTGACAAAAAAACCTTTCTAAATGCCCATATGGTAGGGTGCATGGTATGTAAACAATAGTAGGACATGTATATTTAATGTTTTACATCTCCTAGCAGTGAAAAAACCCATTCACTTTTCACGGTAGCAAGGCTGGCTCTCCAATATGAAAACACTGGGTTAAATTATAACAATTTACAAAGCTTAGTTTCAGTTTGGGAGCAGATAGAAACATTATTACTCATTTTAATAGCAATTTAAAATAAAACGTAATGGTGAAGTCGGATTTTATATTACTATCTTGATAATTTCCCTTTAAGAAAGTTGTGATTATTCTGTCTAACTTAAATGTGCCTTTCACAATTGGAAGCTCCATCACTCTATAGCTTTCATGGTGCCCCCTTCTTTTTGGGAAGAGCCCTCTCACACATCATTTGCCTCCCATGCAGAGAACATTCACAGGTTCATGTAAGATACAGGTAAAGGGATCTTTGTTTTGGTAACAACAGACTTATCAGCAAAACTATATACTGTATATCTATGCTGGAAGAACTGAGCGGCGGGGCATGGGGGAACAGGTGAATGGCACTTGAATACCACACTCTGTAAATCTCACCACAAATAGGTTATGGAAACTTACTTTGTGAGGTAGAATCATGTGTCATTTAGGGAAAACATCAATGCAAGTACTTCAGTTAAGAATATTTTCAATTATTTATATCTTCTTTAAGCATTTAATTAAGATTCATGGTGTTTTTTCTCTGGAGAGGCTCTTACATTGACCTAGTGTATCAAAGGGTTTTCCCAATTCAGTGTCTATGGGAAAATTCAAGTTCTGTGTATATGGGAGATTGTGTACACATAGGCCGGGTCTCTTACTTGTGCAGTTCTCGGTGTCTCGTCGGCTCCTCCTGTTGCCTCTCCTCCCACGCAGGAGTGCCTGGAGACTGGTGTTAGGTAGATAGGAGTTTCCCATCAAGAGATGCTGTTCATCCTGCCAACAGAGAAGCAAATGTCCTAAGGTCAGTGTGCAGGGAAAAAACAACATTGCCTCCATTAAAATAGAGCAATCTAATACCAGAGTCAACTATAACAAAATGGCTTTGTAGCTTTTTTAAATGGTATTCACTTTTACCATTCTGTAACTGTTGTCTTGTAAGTGTTGTAAGAGCTGATGACAAACACCCGTCAGGAAAGAGTGCATCTTCACGTCATCATGTTATTAGTCAATGAAAATGAATCAGAAACAGAGTTGGCTACCTTCACAGAAAAAGTAGTGTTAATCTACATTTAAGCACAAACAGTGGTGGAAAAAAAGAATTAGTGTTCACACCAGTTTCCGAGCCGGGAAACAACATATTCCAATTATGGACACCATGAATTTGGATATTTTAGGAAAGAAAGTCCTCAAGAATGCAAAATACTTGCCAAAATACTTACCATAAAGTATTAATACTAAAGAAAACAAATTCCTATGAAACATAGGGAAAATCCTGAGATTGTAATTCATGTAGCATATAACAGAGGAAGACTGCGTTTCAATATGACTATATGTGTGACGCAAGAAAGAAGTCAACGCAAGTGCCACACCGCACTCAATTCTGGCCAACCATGGATTATCAGAAAGGAGAGTGCACATAGGTGAACAAATGGCTGGACCTCATTCTAATGGCTGATGGTGAATGCAAATACTTTTATGTACACTTTCCTTTACAGAAAAATCTGAAAAAATAGTGAAACACTCCTGACTTGGTAGCATCACCCAAGCCTTTGGCATACATTTGACATTCTATGGATGTCTTAAAAAAACTAGACCAAATTCCATCAGTCCCGAGTTAATATCTGGTCAAATCAAACACAAAGGGATGATGGACTGACTGCTGAAACTTTTCAGTCACAGATCTGGGTTGAATCCATCATCATTCTTTAGCTCACTTCGCCACCCAAGTTTAGACCCAGCCATATGCAAATCAGTCTTGGCCCTGTGCCTCATGGGAACAGTCCAACCCTGCCAGAACAGGTCCTCCCTGGACTGGAAACAAGCATCCTGCAACCGGTTTTGGGGTAACACCCCTCATCAGCCAGGCTAGCTTGAATCCAGTGGCAAAGTGTGTAAGGTCACACACGTCTGGGCATACCCTGCCAACTTTGGGCAAACAAAACAAACACAAAGGGATTTTGGACGGAGTGCTGAAACTTTTCAGACACTCACCCCCAGTCACAGATCTGGGTTGAATCCTTCATTATTCTTTAGCTCACTTCGTGTGAGTGAGAATGTGATGTGATGATTGTGAATTTGTTACTGGCATTGGCTTACTGAAGATAATTATTGTCCTATAGAGACACTCAAGGTAAAATACTGTCGCTGGCATAGGTGAGGACATTCTTAAAAAGATAGGCAGATGTGACAAGAGACTGGCACACTGTGGATAATTGTTGCCACTTGCCAAGAAGGGCAATGGCAAAATACTAGGTACTGGCATAAAAGAGCAAATTCATGGAACAATACTGACATATCTGAGGAAACTTTTGGCATGTTGACACCAGTGGCAACATGCTGTTAAGAGAGCTAGCACAATGAAGGCAAGTCTTGGTAGAAAGGTGGCCAACCTGGCTTGGCTTATGGGAGGGTGGCAACTATGACAAAATGGTTGCCCTCACAAACTGAAGTAACTTCTGACATAAGGGCCATCTATGGTACATGGGCAGAATAAATTGCAAAATACTAGCACAGGCATATTTAGTGTCATTATTGATATAAGGGGTTACCCATGGTAAGATGCTGGCCATGGCATGATGAAAATGTTGACATATGGGGTGCAGACATAGTACATTTAGAAAACAATGGGGTCAGCGCCTGTAGAATGTCAGGTTTCATTGGCCTGGCAAACCATGAAAGGATTTGAATGTTTAATAAGTGCTCTTTTAGCACCTAGGGCATTTTGGAAAACTATGTGAAACGTGGCTTTAAAATGGTCTGTATCACCCATTCAGATGACTTTTTTCTCCAGGTAATGAACATCCTTGAAGGGGTCTGGCTTACTCACTTCGCTCGCTCACTACAATTCAGGGACTTTCAAAGATTAAGTCAGCACACTAATTTAGGTAGTATCTAAAATAAACATTTGCATGGGCTATGCTGTTATAATAATCATGCAGTTATGGAACTTGAGTGACCTCAATTGTTAGGATGTTAGGGTAATTTGACATGCCGTCCTCAGACAATTCAGGGTCAAGGGTCATATAATGCAACTTCCTGTGATGTCATTAAGGTCAAACAAAGGGTGTGTGATGTCACTTCTGCTACCCCTGTCATTTTGGGGGATCGATGACCACATCCGGAGTGTCCCTTTTCGGCCTCATATAGGGCAGGAGGCATTTTCAAGCTTGGGGGTGTCACAAGGTGACTAAATGGGCATAAAGGGAGTATTTGTGAGATGCAGGTGTAGTAACTAGCTCAGACCTAGGCACACTAGACCATATATAGTAAAGGTAGGATAAAGTGCATTGGTGTGTTGCTTTAAGCGGCGACAGCTAGTGGAGTGCAATGTCAGAAGATGTTAGTACACCTGTAACCGCAGATGCATTTTTTTTTTTATCCTAACCTGAGAGGCAAGTTGAAAATTCCATTCCTCATTAATTGCCCTGTAACTATGCCCATAGGTTACAATGTCCCCAGAATGAGGAGGAGCAACCACAGAGAAGATATGAATGAGACAAAAGCATACAATAACCATTGATGGATGGTATAACTAATTTATTGACATTCTAACAGTATATGCTTGGTTCTTCAAAAATAATGGTCTAATAAATCTCCTTCTGCATATATTCATAGATTTACAGACAATGCATCAAAGCCTTTGTGTTATGTTCATATAATCTGCACCTTCTGACTGCTGAGGCAGTTATATTTGATCACTCTCACTTTCTAACTGAAGGCACCCTATTTTATAATTAGGATAAAAACGTCAAACTGACGGATTTTGGGTTGTTCACAAACAAAATGCTGTTTCCGCGCTTTCCCTAATAATAGGCAAAAGAAGCAATCTTTCAATTCTTAAACAGTGCTGTACATACTTCTCCAGATTTCCACATTTTATTTTTCCTTCGAACTTATTTTTCATGATTTCTGTCTGCAAATCATCCTGTGTTACCATTAAAAAAATCCAGTGACTCCAATAATAAATAAATAATTATTCCTTTCTCCTTCCTTTTTCAATGTTCTTCCAGCATAACATATATTAACAAGGCCTCTACAGACATATATAAATGATGGCAAATCATATTGTATTGTATTATAAATTCACTTATAAGAAGGAATCTTGCTTTATAGTTTAGTTGTTATACCTATGAAGTCAAGTTCCTTTCAAAGTGTTACGAAGTAATACCCCTTAGACGTGGTCAGAACATTTTTTTAAATTTTGCATTGAATACATTAACCTTTTTGTAACACCAGCATAGAAATAATGTACTCAATACAGCATAACAGGTGTAATTTTAGTGTGATTAATTTGTATAATTATATAATTTCTTTGTTTTCTCAAAGAGGAGACAATGAATACCTTTATCACGAAATAATGTTGTCTGCATCTTTTCTGCATGTATTCACCATGACTAAACAATCAAACTGAAAGCCCAAATAAAAATCAAATACATTTGACATTTTATTGCACCGTATCACTTACATTTCTTTTATATTTACGACTTTAATACCTATCTGGAAAAAGTCCTTGCCTTGCGTTTATTTTAATTGATCGATTGGTTGCTATATGAATGTAAACATTATGTTACCTTTGTAGACCTATTGGAGTCAGACCTAACTACACAATATTGTCTGTGTACTGCACCCATCTGAATCCCTCACATAGATGGAAAATGGCAACTGCACAAAGACGCATCTTTGCTTATCCACTAAAAACATGAAGGTAGTCTGCATGGATATTACATTATCCAGCAAAACTCACACCATCATGTCCTAATTTAGTAAAAAACGCACAAGTCAAAACTTGGACTTTTATCTCTTAATTTGTGCTCAATCCACTTTACCAAAAGTTTCTGTCTGCAAATGATGTATCCACTTTTTTTTACTACACACATATCCAGCATTAGTGATAGGCAGTTATCAACTATGGTGGCTTTTTTTCTAAAGCCAATTGTAATCTTCTCAAATCCCCGAAAGTTCAAGATTGGATATTTAGTATACACCCTATCAAAACTACCAAACTACCAAGTAGGGCCACAGTTTATTGCTGCTTGGCTTGTAGATCAGTATCAACAAACGTCCCTTCCTGGAAAGAGGTGGTTACTGAATGAAGTATACAATTTTGCCAATATTGTTTGGTTCTACTTTATTAAAGATGAAAAGTATAACATCTGATCCTCGCACACATTGATTTTAATGTTATCATTAATTTGTTACTATCCTTCTCATTTATATTATTTCAATTCTCATGTAAACTAATGTCAACCCT
Source organism: Lissotriton helveticus (assembly GCF_964261635.1). Lineage (NCBI taxonomy): Eukaryota > Metazoa > Chordata > Amphibia > Caudata > Salamandridae > Lissotriton > Lissotriton helveticus. The sequence continues at coordinate 85,730,618 of NC_136064.1, forward strand.
GCAATTCAAAGTACCTCCTAATCCACTACTAATCATTACTTTACCTTTCATTCAAGGACTTTGTATGCTGTTCCAAATCCTCTTTACTTCTCAGGACTATTTTTGGGGAATAGAAATTACCAGTTAGCTCTACCACAATCATCCAAATTATTTTGCAATCCCTTTGTATCAATCTTACCATTCTGTACCTCTAAAATTGTTTAACTTGTCCTCGTTAAAGGCCACATTTTTATTTATGCGCCAATTAACATTCAAGTGATCTAAGTGTCAAATTTAATTCTTTCCATTTGATGGAATCTATAACATTGATAACATTGGTCCTCATATCTTATGCGTCAATGAATTAGGTTGCCAAATCTTTCCATTCTTTTTAATCTTCACTATAACATAAATATACTTATTTAATTGTTTTGTTCTGTGCGATTTCTAAACCACTGCATCTACTAGTCCTGGGGAAATTAACCAATAACAAGATAATCACTGTCATAAACATTTGATAATCCATCAAATGATTTGTCATTTAGCCAAGGCCTGTACCCATCCGACCGTGGGCTGTCAACCCCCACTTTGTAAAGCCTTTGGCTGTGGGCAGGGGTGTTGGCTCAGGGCCTGGCCATTCGACCTCAGGCAGCCATGCCTGATACCCAAGTGAAGCAAGTTTTTCTTTTTTTTATTGAACCTTTCTTTCTTTTTTGGGGGTCTTTCTTTTTGGAAGGGGTATTTTTAGGTTTTGCCTACGCAGCGCGCAAGCGCTGCTTTGGAGTGACCTTTTGGAATCACTCTGTACTTTTTGGGAAACTCGTGCATGTACTGCACTGTTTCCAAGTAGCCCTCGTGCATGTACAGCATTTACCTTTCGGGAGCTAGCAGCGGCGCCATCTGTTTGCTATTATCCCGCCCGCCGCTGCTCGCTTCCGCAAGGTAAACAATGTAGATGGACTTTAACTTTTGCGGCCGCGGCCCGTGCTTGTCTTTCAGCGCTTGCTTGTCTTTCTCTGCCTCCTATGTTTGTGGCAGGTTTTTATTCCCGGAGAACAAAGAAGCAGGATGCACAGAAACATGGCGCACACATTCTGTGCGCATTCGTACATGCATGTGTTTGCATGCGTTAGCACATTATATTTAAGCAGTTTTGCCAATGCTTAACTTAGCCTTTGTGAACTGAGACAAAAGTTGGTGATAGGGTAAAAGAATTTGCTAACCCTGTTCTCCTCACCTCACGCAGCTGGTTAAGCATCACACAGATGGCTCCCCACCAACTCTACTTTTGAATATTAAGATGCAAACTGCTCTGAGATTAGGCTGCGGAGGGAGACAACGAGACAAAGGCGAATCTTACCCCTTCTTCCTGCACTGTCAGCTGATTCCCGATCTTGTTTTGCCTTTTTGTTTTCTAATTTATTGTTTTGTTCTGAACTCTTGTTTTTTTTTACCAACGGCAGGCCCTCATCACTATAGCTCATTAAAATCATTTGGTGCTTTAAATATTTTGCTTCCCCCGATTTCTTCTTTGGTGCCGATTTCCCACAGAGGCGCCGTTATCCAACCTCCCCAGGCCAAAAAGTCCCGGTGTTATTTTGAATTGCCTTATTAGAGTGAGACTCGAAGTTCCTGGGCGCGCCTCAAATCACACATGCATATGCATACACACAGGCGATCAATTATGCATCAAATTACTTTTCGATTCTTTACTTTTTGTGAGGCGTTTACATGCTGTCGCACCTTAAAAGGACGTGCCTCCTGGCGGAGAATTAATCCGCACCGAATAACCTGCTTTAATTGGCAACTAGAAAACAAGCGCGGCGGCCCCTGTGAACAGCGATAAACAGCTCGGCAGGGCATGAAGGGGCGGGGCATAGCGCTGCGAGGAACAGGGGAGGGCGATTAAGAGCGGGCTTACCTGTCAACTGGCCTCGTGTCATGAAGGGGACATTCATCTATGCACGTTTGTGAAGCCCATGACTGCAACAGGGAACAGACTTCGGGGCAATTCACACCTATGTCAAGTGCTCAATTTGTAAAACATGAAGTGTGGGTGCGCAAAGCTTCCTCAAAGCCCAACGTCCAGGCTCAGCTGCCAAATACCAAGGCTGCGTAGCAGTGTGGTTAATTTGTAAACAAGCATTGGCATAGCAAAAAGGTCTCGCCTTTGGGACCTTATAAGTGTTTAGCTAAGCAGCAGTTGATGTTGCACCAAGGATATTGTGCTGCATAATTAAATACATATAAGGTCCCAAAGGCGAGACCTATTGGCTAGGCCAATGCTTGTTTTCTTTGTGTGCTTTTTATATTTTTTATATTTTTTAATACTCTGGCAAATAGCCAATTATAACTTTTCATCTCAAGAATTTTTTTCTTGTACAGCCAGGAAATCTGAGCTTTTGGGCCAGTGGTGTCAGTTCTGAGATGGCAGCCCAGAAATGGACAACAGAAGCAAAAATCTCCCTCTCCCAGAGGGAGGTCTGTATTTTATTTAATTTAGTTCACAGACAGTCTGTGTACTGGGTTTGTGGACCATCTGAGTACCGTCTCTGGATTAAGAGGCAAGATATACAAAAGTGTTAAATCTTTAATGCATGCAAAAAGAAAAATTGATGGACAGAATGCTGAACAATGTCATACATTCACTCCAGTACAGAGATCTGGGCCTAAATCCATCCTTATTTTGCTCACCATGCCATTCCAGTTTGGACCCAGCCATATGCAAATCGGTCTTGACACTGCGCCCAATGGGAACAATCCAGCCCGAACTATCAAGCCAGGTCCTCCCTGACTGAAAACAAGCATCCTAGGACCGGTTTCGGGGTTTCAGCCCTCATCAGCCAGGATAGCTTGACTCCAGTGGCATGGAGAGCACGGGACCCATGTCTGGGCATACCGGTCCCACTCGGGGTGACAAATGCAAACATGACATATTTTTAAATTTTATTATTTTATAAACTACTGATCAGATCTATGCCAAACCAACAAAAGTCCACTTTGAGTAAAGTTATACTTTAATGCCAAGTTTAAAGTGTATGCTCGTTCAGCAGGTTTGGCTGTAGATGTGACTAACATTTCCTATAAGAGCTAAAATGAGAAAGCCCATTTTTTGACCCTCTTAACAATTTTTTCCCGCTACAAAGAAATGCATCAACTTTGACATGTGGGTAATGAGCTGTCTATGCTAAGCAAGTGCCAAATTCGGTGTAGATCTCTTTACGTAGACCAAGGTTATAGGCAAATAAAAAAACATCATTTTCAATGGAAAGTGTGATTGACTTAACAATGTGCCATATTACCATGTTGCCATCTCCAAGGAACGCCAAGGTACCAAGGGTTAGCTTGGGATACCTCACAGAAACCTGCTTACTTGATAAGACCTCAATTGCTCTTACTTTGTGGGAGGTCAGCCTCATCCATCATAAAGGCGGAGGCCTTTCCCGCGCCCCATTAAACAATATCATTTTCTACAGTCTTCGTTGTCACACTGCATCCTGATGGCAAACACGATACTCAGAATACAGACTGAGAATGGCATAAATTGTGATAATAAAGGTTTTACTGATCACACCTCAGAGGAAACGCGTTAACACTTTCTAAACTGAGAATGTTAACCATTAGGCAACATAGAAGACAGACTCCGGGCCAGATTCTGAAACATCAGACACGTTGGTGACATCTACAAGCCTCCCTTACTGCCTGATCGCCTCCTTCGGTTTGGATGTTCGCTCAGTATGTTGTGGGAGAGCGGACAGTCTTGGATGGTTGACACTCAGGCAGACGAACAGTGAGTGGGGACCCTTCCGCGTCCTCCCACAGGAGAGAGACTCCACGAACAATGAAGGTAGACTTCAGGCCCAATAAGAAAGATGGAAAGATGGCCAAGATGCAATCCACCTCAGAGAATGATGGAATGAAAAACAAGAGGTTTGCCTAGTGTGTGGAGTGAGGTCTAAGATATCAGAAGCCACATTTATTTTTCTCTTATAAAAACTTGCCTCCTCCTCCTGTCACAGCGGTGCATTATGGGGCAGTCTGGCTATTGACTTCCTTAAAGAAACAATACAATTGTTAAAATCTAAATGCGAGTAGCGTTTCCTTAAGCTAGGGTTATAAAAAATAATCAAAGTCTCTGTTAGTAAGAGTGCAGCAGAGGTCCCGCACACGAGCCGAGACATCCAGTGCATTTAATAACAAAGAAGCACTCACGATGGAGCACTGAGGACACACATTTGTATTCACAGGAGACCACAACTTATAGTCGCAAACAAAGTTAAAACCGGGCTAGGACTGTCTCTCCAATGGAGACCAGTAGTGGATGTTCAACTACCAAACTCACTGAAAATACACGTGTAACCACCCCCCAGCCCCCAACAGATCGCAGCAAAAGCTGCCAACGTTATATTGTTGTAAAAGCTGCAAACAAAATGCAGATGAGGTGTGAGCTTTTATTTTGTTATGTTTAAATTTAATAGAGTAAAAACAAACTCAATACATATATGTTTTTTTAAATGTTATTGCACTACACAACTACAATTATGAAAAATACAAATACAAAGAATTAACAAATAGGTCCTCAGCTAATGAGTTTATTTCCACTTTTGAAGAATCTCAAACGTTGCTTAAAAAACTAAAACAAAGCAGCTCGAGACTTATTTATAATATTTTGCCATCCTATTTGTAAAAAACTTAATTTAAAAAAAAGGCATTGATTGGCATTGAATTTTCCCCCCCAAAAAATGAGAAAATGGAATGGAGAAAGTACTAATCCCCTTTCCTAGAACTGGCCTGCCACAGTGTCAGAAGCATCCCTCACTCCCCGACCGGCTCCCATCCCAAATCTACAACATCTATTCTAAGACATGAGGAGCCATGACGGCATCTGAAAGCCTCTCTCTCACCCGCGCGTGGACAGCGGGAGGCCGTGGGCTCCGCACAGAGGAGTGTCCCTTCCTCAGACTCTGCCCCAGCCGCCTGACCTCTTCCTGCAGGCCGGCGGCCTGCCGCCACAGCACTGCCGAGATGGACAGGGCAGCCAGGGAGGCGGCCAGCAGCAGCGCCTGCTGAGGGGCTCGCCCTCCGTGCGGCCTGGGGGCGTGCTCAGTCCGGTGCGGGGGCTTCATGCCGGCCACCCTCGCTGCTGCTCTGCCTGCAAGGCGCACCGACAGCCCTCGGCCCCACCGAGGAGCGCAGCGGAGCTCAGGACAGGAAACCCGCGTTCTCAGCGCCGGGCGAGTCATTTCAGAAGAGGAACCTCGAGCGCATGAGCCTGGGAGTGGCTGGTATCGGATCCACCACTGGCAGCTCGGACTGGGGAGCCCCGCAGAGCCAGGGGCGATGAGCACGTGCGCTGCTGGATCTGGGGCTCAGAGCAGAGGATGAATGCCCTGGACATGGGGCCTGAGGTGCTCTTGCACCGGACCACCGTCACCCCCAGCACTGGACATGCGCCCCCCTGAAGGACCGGAGTGGGGCATCCCCGGCCGGCCGCCTCTCAGCAGCATCACCCGTCGGTTCCCTTTTCTTCAGAAGACGGGTGGATGGATGCACAAGGGCTGCTCACACTGGGGCCGATTCACAGAACTAACTTAAGACAAAATCCTCAACTTACTACTTTTGGTATTCACAGAAGGCATTTAGTAGTAGTAGTAAAGTTAGGATTGTGTCTTAAGTTTGACTTAAGACAGACTTAAGACAAACTTAAGACAAAATCCTAGCTTTACTACTACTAAATGCTTTCTGTGAATACAGTAGTAAGTTTAAGATTTTGTCTTAAGTTAGTTCTGTGAATCGGGCCCACTGACAGCAAACCGAAAGCACGCATGCTTCCTTCAGGTTCATTAAACCACATGGGGGGACACAGGCGGCTTGTCTAACTTTTCTCTCCTTCCGGTACTCTGCTTCGACCACCAACAGACGGAATCTTTCACCGGAAACATCCACCAGAACAGACGCCAGGCATTCCCATTCATCCAACTGACCAATCATACCGGGCCCAGGGAGTATGATGTCATGCCTGGGCAGCAGCTCCTGCCAGGGGACCCTGAAACCACCTGTTGGTAGGTGAAGGCTGCACTGTCCCACCCCTGCTGGGCTATAAATGCCACTGCAAGCCCAGAGAGCCACCAGGAACAGGATGGTCATTCGCCCTCCCAATTCCAACAAACAGTAAAGTCAGTGAGTAGCCTACTCACAGCCTTTACCACAGCTCTCGAGAGATAGAGAGGCAGAGAGACATAAGACCTACCCCCTCTATGCATTTTTAGAGTGTGGTTTTCAGAGGAGCAGCCATCCACAATTGCACCCCAGGGTGCAATTCGAGGCTATGTCAGTACGGCAGACTCACAGGTTTATTACACCTTATTTGGTCTAAGCCTGAAACTAGTCTAAAATCACGTGGGAGTGGGTGCTGGTAAAATATACCTATGCCTCCAGAGTTAATGTAGGTGCAGGAAATCACTACATTTGGGGTCTAAAAAGCATAGCTCATGAAAAGAGCTGCATTAGCTACTGTTAGAAAATTGCATCAAGTTTGAAAACCAATATTTTAATGTATAAGTGTTTTACTCTTAGGCATTATGTTCTCAAATATATTCCCAGATCAACACTTACATCTGTGATAATTACCTTCTTACTGGTTCTACAACGTCCGGTGGAACAGCCAATATATGAGATTTGTGGTGCCCGAACCTATACTCCGGAAATTTCTTCTCATCTCATTTAGAAGAAAAGACAATGGTGTAAAATTCAGGACTCTGCTGAACTACATCTCCCTAATCAAATTTAGGTATAATCAGTAGTGGCTGCTATTAAAGACAAGTGGTGAGGATCCGTGGAGGGGTGGGGGTAAATTACAAAAAAATAAAATAAAAAAGTACTTACCGGCCACCGTCTCACTGTTCTGCTCTGGTTCTGACTCCCGATTCCCCACAGGCTGGTGCACACTGCACAGACTCACAAAGGCCAATCAAGACGCTGCTCTCATGCTGATAATATCATGAACCAGCATGAGAGCAGCGCCATGATTGGCCTGAATGGGCTGGTTTAACGCTCGCTCAGGGTCTGGGAGCCAATGCCTCTTCTCCCCAACCCGACTGTGCAGCACAGCTGGGGTGGAGAGATCTAAGTGTGCATGTCGGTTTCACCATCCTCAGACAGACAGCCAAACTGACATGCGCACTTACAGAGCGCACTACTCTTCCTCCCCCTGCCGTCATTATGGCCAGCCCCACCCTAGACTCAGCTGGCTGTAGCGCTGTAAGTCAAATAAAATGACAATAAAATGGTTTTATTTTCATTTTATTTTTCATGTTTCCCTCTGCTGGCTCTCAGCAGGGGTGGGCAATGCTCCTCCGCCACAATTGAGGAGCCGCCGCTGGGTATACTGTGCACTCAGTTTGGTAAAGGTTTAAGATCAGCATCTACTGACTGTTTATTCTATGGGTTGAGCTAGCAGTAAGGCGTTTGGTAAGAGTAGACAAGTGTTTTTACGTGCCTGAATGTGTTAAATCGTTAACTTCCTAATTTTATCTGCCTTAGTTTTAAAAACAGTAAACTCTTCAAACTTGCACATCCTTTTTAGCTCACATATGCTTACGGTCTCAGACAAACAGCTCTCTCTCTCTCATTGGAATCTCCCTGGTCCCCTGATGCCGTCTGTCGGCTGTTTGAGTGGAGGGAGGTTCGGTGGTTAGGGTGACTCACTTCCCCTGGGCCATTTTCGTGCCGCCATTTTGGAAGCAGGGCATTCAAGTCACCCTTTAGCCAGCCAGGCTCGGGACATAAAGAAAGGCAATGGTGCAACCGCGCAAAGGACATGCCAAAGACAAGCCCGTCTGAGCCTGGACCATGCCAAGCGCCCGTCCCCCTGGTCCTTTCTCACAAAAATCGGCAGGCACCATTAGGTACTCACGAGATACACTAATGGCACTGAGACCTAACATCCACACCATAACGCCTTGTCCTACCCCCTGCCCCAACAGAACTGGATTTCTTAAACCCTAGTCAGTAAGAAGACCAGCATCAATAGGAGCAATGGGCCGGTTGCATGGGAATGGCTCTAGCCCTAACACATCAAATATCTCCTGTATGCTATTAAACACAAGATCTCTAGTGAGACACCAGCTAGAATTTTATGATCTAGTTCAAACACAGAACGCTGACATGACGTTTGTTACGGAAACATGGGAAGATGCTAGTTCTGGCCCAGATATTGTTGCAGCTCCACACACAAGGCTTTGCTGTATATGGGCTGGATAGACAGCTAAAACAAGAAGGAGGGGATTGGCAGTGTTCTATCGCAACCACTTGAAAACCCTATTTGAGCCACTACCTACCTCTGGGTTTGAGGCTTTAGCCTCCTCGGTACAGCCACCAGATTCTCTGTCAATTAAGGGGATGTTTGTATATCGTCCTCCAGGACCAAGGTGTGACTTTGCTGATAAGCTCAGTATGCTAATGGGATCTTCAATTATTAACGAGAAATTCCTGGTGTTGGGTGATTTCAACTTTCACCTGGAAAAAGAAACTGACCCACATTCTCAAAGTTAATTGATGCAATGGACACGTTTGGACTCTCTTTAATTACTAAAGGTCCAACACACAGGGCTAAACACGTTAGATGGTATTTTTCTAATTACGCTGCCACCCACTTACTTCCATCTCTTCCACTGACTTGGTCTGACCATTGTGTGGTTAAATGGCTTATAAAGATCGAGAAAACCATTATGCATAGACACCCTACCCAGCAACCCAGAGGCAGAGCCTGGCATAAAACACGGCCAGCTAAACTAGGAGAGGCTATTATCTCCGACCCATGGCAACCAGGGGTTAACCTGGAGCAAAGTGTTGAACATTTTACACACTGGCTAAACTCTGCATTAGACACAGTAGCAACAATAACGTATAAAACCACAGTAAAAAAAATATCCCAGCCCTGGTACAGTGAAAACCTCATGCTATCAAAGCAGGACTGTCACGGCCAAGAACAAAAATGGAGAAAAAAATATATATGAAACTAAACTAGCAAAGCATAAAGAGGCTATAACAGCAGCAAAGTCCGCATGCTACTCGGAGCATATAAAAGCAGCCTGTGATACAAATAAAACCCTTTTCTCAGTAATAAAAAAGTTGGTAACACCAACAAGCCCAAGTCATGCAGTCATAAATCTAGACTTTTGCGACAAGCTGGCAGGCTTTTTTCAAGAGAAAGTTGTTAATATTTACAATAATTTCACAGCAAAAAAGCAACCAATCACCAGGATGAGCATGCTCCAATCAATCCGTTGGGTACAATTCGTTTCTCCACTTTTAAGACCCCCTCAGTGGAAAAACTCACAGAGCTAATTCCTCTAATTACATCCGGTATGCCGCAAGACCCCTGCCCTCCCAGTACCACATGATACCTGCTCAAGTGGCACAATACCTGGGACAAATCTTAAATAACATGTTTGCCATAGGGATCTTCCCCTCCCACTGGAAACTTGCCTCAATCCTCCCGCTCTTAAAGAAAGACAATCTGAACACCATGGACCCCAACAACTATCGCCCTATTTCAAGACTCCCTTTTGCCGACAAGTTGGCTGAGAAAATTATGAATCAACAGATCTCAGAATATATAGAGGAAAGCTCTTTGCAGGACAACACACAACATGGTTTTAGAAAAAATCATAGCACAGAGTCAGCCCTAGTGGTAGCGAAAGAAGCTATACGAGAAGCTCTTGACAGAAAGGGAACAGCGGCACTGATTTTGTTGGAACTCTCCGTTGCTTTTGATACCGTCAGCCATGAGATCCTGGCTGACCATATGCGAGGCCTGGGAATTGGGGGCACAGCGTTGGAACTCCTGAAATCATTTATGGCAAACAAACAACATAATGTGACAATGGGCAATTTTGTCTCCAGGCAGTTTTCATTGCCCTGCGGAGTGCCCCAGGGATCGGCATTAAGTCCAACTCGGTTTAACCTTTATGTTATACAATTTGCGTCAATGATCAAAGACTCTGGTTTTACCTTTGCGTCTTACACGGAGGACACCCAAATTGTGATGTCACTAGCAAACTGTGATAACAACCCGGGTGAGGCTTTCAGCTTATGCATGAGCAAGGTGAACAACAGGATGGATTGCAACTGCCTGAAATTGAATGCCTCAAGAACTGAGGTTATCATTTTCGGCAATAAACCCTCTCTTTGGACACCGGACTGGTGGCCCCAGAATTGGACACACTACCTATACCTTCAACTAAAGAAAGAACCTAGGATTCTTGGTAGACACCGAACTGAAATTCAAGGACCAAGTTAACAAAATTACCTCTCCCTCTTTCTGCTCCCTAAGGCTTATAAATAAAATCTAAAAATTTCTGCCTACCGAACTTTTAAAAACAGTAACTATGGCTCTGGTCCTCACAAGGATTGACTACTGCAATAGTCTCTACTTTACTTTTACATCAGGTCTTTTGAAAAGACTACAGATCTTGCAAAACACTGCTTAATGTTTAATCTTCAAAATTCCCAGAGATGCCGTCAGGAAACTGCATTGGTTGCCAGTTAGACAACAATGTAAGTTCAAAGAGCTCTGCTTGGCATATACATTTCTGCATAGACTCGAGCCAGACCATTTCAAGAGGAAACTTAAATGGTATGTACCAGTCAGAGCACTACGCTCAGGCTCTGCCAGGAACATGACGGTTCCCCCATTTAGGAAGGCAGCTTGGGGGAGGAGGGGGTTAGAGTTTTTTCAGGACTACTGCGATACTCTGAAATAGTCTTCCACTGACTCTGAAAACAGCCCTCTCCCTACTTAGTTTTAGAAAAACCTTAAAAACCTGGCTCTTCACACAGGATTAGAAGGCACCTCGTGCACTCGCCAAACCTGCAGCAGACTCCCTCGGGCATGAGATGCGCTCTATAAATTGCATTTACATTGAGCTATGTAGGTGACTGTGGGAGGCTGGCTTAGTATATGGTGCACACTTATTTAAGTGAATCACCTTGCACTAATCCAGACAACCCTTATGTTGATTTTAGTGGTCTTAGTCAATCATAGAAAACTCTCTAAGTGGTAGCTGTGGACAGCAGCCTTCAGGCTTAGTCCAGAAGGATTGTTAAGCAGCTTGTTTTACCAGATCTAATCATGTAGTGTAGGTTAAACGAAAAAGAACCACACAGTGTAGTTATAAAAGTAAGTCTATTTATTACACAGCACTCACATTAGTACATCTCCTACCTGGAGACATCAACACAAATACGCACAATACTTCAATTGTAAACAGGTAAGTAAGCACAATACACAGTGGTCTCTGGGGGGTGGGGGGAGAAATTTGAAAACTGAATGCGAACTGCGACTGAAGTCGGGACTTGAACCAGGAGACTCAGAAGAGCCGGGGACTCCAGGAAACACCCAAGGTACATACCCAGGTACCCCACGAAGACTGTTCAGAGTGGAAACACAGCCGTATACTCAATAGAAGTCAACGGAAAAGTCAGGGTTGCAGTTTTAAAGAAGAAGGCCCCATCCCAGTGGAGCCTGAAGAAACCCAGTGGAAGATAGAAGGTTGGAGAGTCACCCCATCCATGGATTCCCCAGGAACCAGGATACCTACACCCGGGAAGCCGGTGCATAGGAGCGAAGCGACGTCGGACAACTGATGTAGACCAAAATGGAGGACTTCAGTAAAGATGCCACTGGTGAAGACTGTGCAAGAGTCTGGTGGAATTCAAGGATGGATTCTTGAAGAGAAGAACCTGAAAGCAGAAGAGACAAAGTCTATGCCACTTTGAGGTGACCACGGATGACGGAAGATGCCGGAGTTATGATGGTGACCTTGTCGCTGAAGCTGTGGTGAGCAGGAGATGCTGAGGAAGACCAGGAGCCGTTCACAAGCTGTCCCACGTTGGAAGTCGAGAACCAGGGGGTCGATGTCCAGCAGGAGCACCAACAAGTCTTGGCATCAGCAACGGACGTGGAAAACGGCAAAGGAGCAACGTTGGGACCAGTAAGGTCCAAGGGACTCACCACGTGCAAGAGAGTCAGAGCAGGCCCGAGCAAGCAGGGGATCTCACTGAAGCAAGAGAAGACCTTTGAGAGGACCCAGAGGCCAAATGCTCATGAGTCGCAAGAGGACCTCGAGCAGCTCACCAAAGAAGAAGGCCCATGGTGCAGAGGATGTGGTGAGGATGAAAATCTTGGTAGGAAGAGATGCTGGGGGCTGGAGCTTCTTGTAGCCCTAAGATCTCTAGAGTGCAGAGCCAACAAGCCTTGGCAGCGGCAAGTCGACCCAGTACACAAGGGTTCAGTCCCTTCGCTTCTGACAATGGATACTGGTCCCAAAATTACAGAGAGGATAGGTCAGGCCTCGAGGGAGTTGCAGTACTACCACCTGTCTTGCTGAGCCTTTCAAAGTCTGTGATGCATCAGGAGCAGCAGACCAGTCAGCTTTGTTGTGGTGCTTGCAGATGCAGGGGAGTGACTCCTTCACTCCAAGGGAGATTACTTCGGGTATCCTTGATGCCCACAGGTCTGTTGAAGTTCTTGGATGAAGTACAGATACAGATGATGAAGACGACTTGCAAAACAGCAAGACCAGGACCAGCAGGAGTCTTCCGTGATGCAGTCTCGGTTCCAGGCAAAGTCCGAGTGTCTAGACGGTCGAAGAGTGACATGGTTTCAGACTTGAGTGTTGTCCCCTGACAAATCTGAGGACCCACCCACAGGTAAGCCCTTTCCTACCTTAAGAAAGGGGTTAGGATGACTCAGGGCTGCCTCCCAGAGGAGTGGCTGACAGAGGGGAGGATACTCCCATGTCCTTTGTCCAGTTTTGTAGCAGAGTTGAACCAAGGGCTCCCAGAATTGGTTCCAACTAAAGGATGCAAGGAGGGCACCAAATGTGCCCGTCAAAGCATTCTGGTGATGCTGGCAAGCACCCCACCCCATTCCAATACACAAAGTCCTGTTTGGGAGGTGGTCATACCTCCCTGTGAAAGAAAATGTATTGTTCTACCTTCCCCAGCTCCAGTTCAGCTCAGCAGCAGGAGGGTAGAATTGTGTCTGTGGTCGGCAGCAGCACTAGCTTGCTAGCAGACCCTGAAGGCTATTACCAGGAGTACTGGGGGCTTTACCGAGGAGCCCCCAGTGTATGGAATCATACATCCAACACCAGTAACAGTGTTGGGGTATGATTCTAACATGTTTGATACCAAACATGCCCAGGTTCGGCACAGTCACTATATAGTTAGCCACTGCGTAATGATGACTGGCGACTATATGTATAAAAATGGCTGACCGCACTTACAAAGCCTGGAAAGTCGACTCCGGGGTTTGTAGGTGGTGTCCTGCTCATGCAGGGGCACCCTCACACTTATAACCCAGCACCCTGCCTTTAGAATGGAATGGCCTGCCTTAGGGGTGACTTATTGGTTTTAAGTGTAGTGACCTCAGATATAAGGAAACGTATATCTGTCGTAAGTGGTGGTAGCTTACACAGGCTGCAGTGGCTGGTCTGTAGTCACAGTTTGAGTAGTCTCTCATGAGTGGCATAATACATGCTGCAGCCAATGGGAGACCCCTGGTGTATGCCCAGGGTACCGTAGTCCCATATACTAGGGACATACTTACAAGGGGACACCAGTAGCCAATTGTGGAGGTACCAAAGTACTTACCATGTCAATTTTGGGAGGAAGCACAGTTGCTGGGGTCTTGATTAGTAGGATCCCAGCCAGACTAGTCAAAAACATATTACCACCAGCAAAACGTGGGGGTAACCATGAAAGCAGATCCTACTTTCCTACAGTTACCCATTCATAATTTACTCATTCTTCCCCTCCTTCAGAGTCGTAGGGGGCTTGAATACCCTCTTTTGTGTGATACCTCTTTTACCACCTTCACCTTAGACTGTTGTGTAGTTTCCACTAATCGGTAGGATCTGCGTGCTTGCTGGACAATATAAACTTTGGAGTAAGGTGCCTAGACTGATTCAGGGTATCCCCAGAGAACATGTTGGCCTAGAGTCCAGCTAGCTCACAGTCCCACCATACGTCCCTCTAACCCTACCAGGGAGCAAATAGTTTCTGGCAAGCACTGAACATGACAACCCTGACTCCTCAGGGATCGTGGTAACAGATTAGAACCTCTCACTCAGTCACTCGTGCTCTTAGAGGAATATACAGAGAATACACACGGTTTCAATATATCTAGTGAACCAAGGTTATTCTCACATAAAATACATGGCTGTGATAATCAGTAGACAGAAGCAGATGAAAGTGATTACAAGCACCAAGAGTTAACACTAGATACAGGTCTACCATGGTGCTGAAACAGAGTATATATGTAGGCATATAATACAAGATAGTAGTCAAGTGTACTCCTATTATGAAAACCCTACTTTCTGTGTACCTAGAGTGTCTGTGTAGGTGTGAACCCCTCCAAGGGACAATCCAACCCCATTACCTGGCAGGAGAGAAGGTAGGACCCAGTCTTGGTCACAAACTGGACACCCCTCAAAGAGATGTCAGACCGTTGTTAGGTGAAGTCTCAGCAGGCAGGGACCCTCGGTATCAACTGAAGTGCCTCCTCCGCTAATCCTATGAGATGTTGATTATAATACAAAGCATCCTTGTGATGTATGTATAGATGAGCAATGTTATGGATATGTAGATAGCCCAGGAGCCCCATGGATGAAGATTGAACGACATTTGTGCGTAAAGTCCTTATATTTGGTGTTTGAGGCATCATGATAATGTTAATGTGTAAACAGAAGTAGTTTCAGAGAAACTAATCCATCATTGTCACACACGCGAATATGTGCAAAAGGTCACAGCAGTAATGTTATTGTGCAAAAGCCCATAAAACCCACTCCTCATGCTAATGGTCGATATATATAAAAGCTTTCTAAAAAGCCAGCAGGCCATAAAGAAAACTTAGAAGGTCTAAAACCACTTTTTTAAATCAGCTAAAAGCAAGCTTCCCTTTACAATATTCACAAAAGCCCTTAAAAGTAATTTATATGATTTGAACTCACAAGCACTCATAAAGCCATGTTGCCTGGAAAAGCAGAACAATAATTTTATTAGTCATTTTGGTATAAAAAACAGGCCAAATTGTTCCCATTATACAGAAGAAGACAATTGCTTATGAGTTCCGAGTGGCATTCGCAACACTTCTGTCGCTGGCAACCGCAGACGACGTTCCCAGAGGTGCACCTTAAAGCAGGTTTATGGAGCAAAGGTGATTCCATCCAGTTCCCACAGCAGCCACTGAGGGAGAAACTGCATCCTGTAAGCGTATCGTAAATCCGGTATCCAGCTCACTAGGAGCCAAAGCATCCCAGGGTGGCTCGAAGAATGCATTCATCAGCAACGGAATACGCTGGGGACAACAATACCCATGGGCCTTTAAGTGGTCCATCAATACTTTAATGTCCAGTGGAGCAGCCGATTGTGATCAGAGACATAAATCAAATACGCATTCATGACTTCATAGTGGGCAGCGGAATACAGGTTGTATGCAGTGAAGCCAAATAGGCCTGAATGAAATGAACCAGTGCTCATGGAGTTCTCGAAGCAGCGGTGTGCCAAAGCATTGTATCATGCTTTCACGGCATCACAGCCCAGCCAGTGCCATCTCCATTTTGGGTTGAACTGGGATGTCCATCACGGAGCATAAAAATGTAAATCTGAATTACAGCCACAAGTAGCAGGACAAGCGGGAGACCTCCAAAAATGCTTCCCAACACGGAGTGTATGAAAGACGGTATACCTCTGAAATGGTCTGAAAGGTGCTAACCAGTTCAGAGCCATTTACATTTTAAAAAGTGTGTTATTCCCCTCGTACCAGACATATTAAAAGTACTGTGGACCAGCTCTCCAAAATGCAGCGGGAAATTAGTATCAAGTAGCGTCCCAATCTTGGACGAGGACCTTGCAACCTGGAGGTCAAACGTATCTCTGGATGATAAGGCCACATCTTTTTGAAAAAGCATGGCTTTCAGTTTGCTCAGAAAATAAAAGCACACGTTGGAAACATTTATCGAAGGCCAAAGCTTTGCATTCTTAACTGTGCAGGCAGGTGTAAGTACTTGAGTGCAACAAGTGGCTATGGAATTAACCGTTACCAGATAAGCAATGCCTGGTTCCATTCCACATTAACCTTGATCATTCAATATCAAACAGCTCCCATTAGAGAGCAGCTTGAAGACCTGATGAATCACGGCAGCAGGAGAACCCTTCAGATAACAGGACAAGTTCACAATTGAAGCATTGATGTCTCATGAAGTGAAATATCCTTGCATACTAAGGACCCGCTCAATGCATTCTCACACTCTGAACCGCTAAGAAAAACTTCTGTGTCCCCATTTCTGCATCTAAATCTGAATGGTAATTCCCAGTGTTCATGCACATGACCTTTCCCTAGCGCTTCATATCTGCGGTATTGTAGACAATATTGGAACTACAAAGTAGTGACCAGTAGGGTGATGTAACCATGGATTATCCAGTCTGTGGATGGTGTCCCAGCCACGGTGAAAGGTAATTGATCTAACTTTTCAATGTGCAACATGGTATATTTTGCATCTCTTTGTGCCATTAATATCTGTCTTTCAGTCAGCTCATATGCAGAAAACAGATTTATGCTGCTAATATAACTCCACGGCCTGTGGCCAGAACGTAATGTTCGTAGTTGTGATTGTCCATGCTGTAAGATAGACATATCTTGTTGTATTATGTCAATTGCAGAAGATACTATGTTGCCCAGTAAATATATATCATGGGTGTTAATGTGATCATTCCATTGTCAACCACAGCCAAAGCCTTTTCTAAATTAACTATTTACACAAATAGAGAGGAAAATAACCAAGAATTTAGACAGTAATTGCAACTTTGCAACATTACATTATGCCCGTGATGGCCGTACATGGGATCAGACCAAAGGAGCCTTGACATTTTAGTCAAAGAATGATAAAGGGGTACGAACAGGTGCATACACAAAGCACCGCTTATTAAGCCCTTGACGTGAGGTGTTTATGAGATTCCGCTTTCCACTACAATTGGTTTGAATGAATATTCAATCAGTGTACGACTACGTTAAGATTTTGACCAGAACAAGGGTGAAATACTGTACTGGCGAATGATAACTGCTGAGGGGAATATCCAGCTGTCTTATGCCCTGAAGAAGCCTGTATTGTGGGCGAAGCGCTTTGGCTATGTCCAGCAGTATTGATTTATACAGAATGAATAAAAGAAGTATAAGGTGTTTGTAAAGAACATTGGCCCTCTTGCATCCTACTTTTCGGTGTCGTAACTCTGACACTAAGTTGCAATTACTGTCAAAATTCTTGGTTATTTGCCTCTCTATTTGTGTAAATAGACTGTTTAATGAAAGGCCATTGATGGTGCCTGGCTTTTAGAGGTGGGCAGAAATCAAGGATTCTAACAAGTGAACTGTTTATTGTATATAACACACGTAGTGGTGTGGCGGAATCTTTTCTAAATTATCCCTATCAATCTCATACAGTCTCTCAGCAGCCTCCTGTTGATAAACTTTCCACAGCTCTTTCTATATTGCATACAAGAAGTGTTTTTGACAATGGTTCCAGGGACCTAATAAGAAATTCTTGAGATCCATGTCACCAGAAAGAAGGGACAAGTGTTGTTTCACCTGAGAAAGTGTTGAGGTTTTCAGCCAATCAAGGCACAACTTCCCAACACTATGTTATGTCACCACCGAGTGTTCTGATTGTATACATCGCTGGTCAGGCCTATTTATTTTAAACCCTTCGGCACTGCTCAGGAATCTAGACTGACACCCCTTAGTGTCCACAGGCCAAACCAACCATCCCTTCCAATTGGGGTCTCAAGAACTGTAAGAACTGTTTCGTATCATGACAACTAGTGTATCCTCACTGTATTGAGTAAAATGCTGTCAGTTCTCAAAACATGAGAATGCAGGAATATGAGCTGTATTCAAATCTTTCATCTTGGCTATCCCATGACAGGAAGTCTGTTGCACTGTTTTATTCAGGAAAATCATTTGATGTGGTATTAGGCATGCTCTAAACATGACCTCTGTTCCCTCAACCTGCAAATCTTTTGTCCCCCATAAATATTTTGTGTCCATGGTGTCTTTGCAAAAGTCGTAACCCTGTACAGACCGCTGGAAAAGAAAGGAAGCAGAGTATATCAGGCTGGTGTTTGTTAGCATATTTACCTTTGCAGGTGTAGGAGCAAGGCTATAATAGTAGGAGGATGGGTATGACGTGTCAAAATAAAAAAAATAAGCAAACTTTTGTGCAAATGTTTTTGAACTACCTTTAGGTGGTTTTGGGCAGTGTTCCCATTGGGTTAAATTATAAACAGCACGTGGGATACTAGCTTTTTGGGAAAAATGGTGACCATAATGTTGATAACAGAACATATCCCCGTAATTAGATGTACCATCATACAATTCATCAGAAGAAAACACAGTAGATTGCCCTAGAACTTCTAGCATAATATGTACCGTATCAATGTCCCAATCCTCAGAGAATGTACTGGAGGTAATTATATAATTTAAGGACATTTTAAACAAATATGGTATTTGTAAATGTTCAGTAGGATCATACGATACCTTGTCCAACACTATTCCTTCCCAGAACTGGAACTGCTGTAATGTTCACCAGGAATGTTGAATGGTAAAAAATGTACTCCTCTTCCATTTTGTCTACCAGCCCACATTTTTGTGTTTCTGCGGGGATTTTTATGAAGTCAGAAGTTACGTGTTCACTGAAAGCTGGTTGTACTGATAATGCTCGCGTATTAGAGTAAGCAGCCCTGCCCGGCCAGAAGGGCCTACGTGCACAGATGTCTAATCTGTTTGCCCACCAACGCCTGTAACCTCCCTTGCATATTTACAAAGATGACGTGGGTAGGGGTTTATCAGGATTCAACCGTTCTGCATGTAAGCATTATACAAAGGGGTTGTGTAAGGGTTGTGTAAGCATTATGTAACAATGACAAAGTGGTTTCAATGTGTTTCACAAGGCACCAAAAAGTATAAATGCCATGTTTGAACTTGTACTTGTTAGCCCTCTCCCTCCGGTACTTGCAGAGTCTGAGTGATGACTCATCATATGAGATGTAATAAACCTGTGCTTTGTTCCACTACAGTGTCGATCCTCATTTGTGAACCCGTAGACTAGGGCTGTCCCTGCACCGTGAGACAGATACGATATCTCACTTCGACAATTGGAACCGGCAACGTGGGGCCCCATTGAAGGACACAGCTGGACCAGAAGGAGGTCATTTTGACAGGACAGAAACACTAAGGGGCGCCCCGCAGACTGAGACTTGCTCTCGCAGCCAAGGTGGTTTTCATCTTATCAACCTGACCTTTGTGGCTGCTGTGTGTCTCAACTGGGGCTCTTTGGTTGGCATTTTGGAGGTGATCTATTGATCAGAGGATCGGCAGGTGGGAGTTGGAGTACTGCGATCAGGAAGGATCAAATTGGTTGTCTTTTTTGGTTCTTTTGTAGTAAAAAGTCATTTGCAAATGTCTTTGACAGGTAATGTGAGAATTTTTTATATTCTCGTTTTGGTATAACAGTCTCTTAACACTATTGTTCAGAAGTATTTGGTAAACATGCCTGTTTTGAGCACACTTCGTGCATTATGTTGTTGTTGCAACACAAATAGTATTTAAAGAAAGATAGCCAGCTCCTCTAGAAGGCACTCTGAATTATGAAATGTACATTAAATACGGTATTTCTTCCATACTGTTTAGCACATTCTGGAACAAATATATGAAGGCAGATGCCAGTTTACAGTGGTCACTTAAGTGGTACTGTTGTGTTTCTATCTAGGACCCTAATTCGATATTCCCGATTTATGCCCTTGTATGGCTATAATAAATAATATCCTTATAAAGGCATAAGAATCATATCCATATTTAGTAATAGCCCATGCAGTCCAAATACGGCAAGGCTACTCCCCTAGACTCCTAGAAAGTACAACGCGTTCTTTAAACAAACCAAACCTCCAGCAACCTGGGAACTCCCCATGCTTTTGTTTTGATTTGTCCTAAAACTCCTGCGAGCACTGAAAGAACGGCCAGTTCTTAGTGACATCTTTTATTGACGTCTTATGTCCAACCTTACGTCAAGGTATAAATATACCAACAGTTGCCTTAAGCAAGCACACGGTGGTTTGGAGCAGAGCGGCTATCTACTTGCCCGAGAGCCCAGCTGATGCGAGAGCCCACGGACGCCGCCCCTCCCCTTTTGACGCACTGAGAAAGATGCTGTCTTTTTCTCCAGCCAAGAAAATCCAGCTCCGGTGTTTCCAGCCGCCCTTGCGGGTTGCTGGGATATCAAGTCCTGAGAGAGAGATACCAGGCCTCTTGCTTTCTATTACCCAGGTACGGAGCTGACTAAACCCTTGAGAGAATTCTTGATTCAGATTCCTTGGCAAAAACCAACGTAACCGCTACTTACTTACTCCTTCCCACATATTAGGCTTAGGTCAGGTACACCGGGGTAGGCGTAGATTAGAAGCACCAGTTGAGTACGTTAGTCAATGTATTTATGTATGTATATATTTTATCCATTTTAAAGTATCATATGGCTAAGAAACCATATCAATGCTTTTACAGTATCATTTCATAATACTCCTTTTACTGTACGCAACTTTACTTTATGATAAGTATTGCAATTGTGGCAATTCATTTTTCTTGCATGAGAAAGAAGACTGCTCAATAAATAACACCTTTTTTTGAAAACGCCCATCTCTCTATTTCTCTGCACTCTGGCGAAACTAAGTATGCACGATTGACTGAGTAAAATAGCGGTCTATTGTTTTCACACGACTCTAGAGATACACTCTTATTCTGAGGGAGCAAAGTTGTCATGTTTATGGTTGTCAGAAGCTAATCCCTTCTTGTCTATCCAGGGAAGTTAAACTCCTCCTTGTTTATTCGAGAAAGTTTCTAGTGACCTCTGAGCTAGCTGGCAAAACTAATTAAGTCTAATATAGTCAGTAGAGACCTAGTCGACCTCAGTCCACTGCTGTTTATATTATTCCAATGCGCAGAGCCTATTGGGAATATAGGAACTACACTACATGGCGCCCAACGTTTGATAAGGCGATAATCTAACGCAAGACATTAGAGTAACTCAGTCGTGCTTTTTCACACAGACCCTCTTTTCCCGTAAATACTCCAAAAGACGTCTGGAGTGGGTAAAAGGTTAAAATCTGCCGGAACTTAGTAGGAAGAGATTCCTATGTATAGTTTTGGTTTAGTCAACGTTGAAGGATACAGTGTTCCAAAATATTGTACACCTAATCTTTGTTTCCCTTGAAACTTGATCTACAACAAAATTTTCTGTCAGTAAAATGCCGGACGGCGACGAAGAAAGAGATGCTACAGCGTCTCAACTGTTGTTAGATGACACAAATCTCCAACAGAATGACCCGGATGCAATTATCATCCCGGCAAATATAAGAAGAACTATAACTATTAAACTTATAGAAAATGGACTATCATCACAAGGTGGTACAGTCATATTCGTGGTAGAGGCCCATGAATATCGGCAGACAGAGGTATTCTATTCATGGATACACTTTCCAGCAGCAAACGCTGTAACAAAAGAATTGCACTATTAGAAAATAGAGGAACCTCCGGATGAATACACTCCTTTCGAGGAGGTTGAAATCCCACTAAATTACCAAGAGCACCTACTCTGGTTTAAAGGCGCCCTAAAACATCAAAATCACATCACCAGGCTCGGTCCACTAGGTAGACCAGGAGCAACGTGGCCGGTTCTAGCCAGTTTCACAACACATCCAGACATTGATAAAATGTCAGACCGGGAACTTTTAGCTCAGCTAAAACTATTAATTAAAATACATAGACAATTGGTCCAATATGTAATGCAGACTTCAACAGTCCTACCAGCAATTAACATTCCACAGCTGACCCCTCATCAGGGGAACACAAACAAAATAACACCACAGAACATACAATCATGTCTTGGTAAAATACCCTCAAAACGGGAACAAATTCCATTCTGGTTAGCACAAAAAATCTCTCAAATAGAGGCAGTATTTCCTGATAATACACCTACTGAGAAACACAGAATTCTGACTATCTGTCTTCCAATGGGGATCGCACCACATGTGGAGGACTGTGACACTTGGGGCACAGTCTTTGCTTCCATCTACACAAAAACACATGGTGTTCCGTCTATGGCGGTAATACCAGATGTGCTAAGACAAATTCAGAATGAATACGGTCCAGAACCGGCTTTAACTCTGGGTATGAAATTACTGAAAGACTTCAAGCAGGTCTCGGCTATGTTATTAGCCAACATAAAAGGAGAAGCAGCATCTGTGGCGATCCGCCAGAAATTGAAAGAAACAGATATAGCAGAACAACCTTTTGAACTTGCCAGAATCATAGAAAAATCCTATGAAGAACTAGGTAGAGATAGTTTGGGTGGGAAACCAGTAAAACCCCAACTACTTGAAAATCCTGAAAAAACATTTATTAAAAATTATCTAAATACTCCAAAAAAGAGTTGGGATGGTAATAAACAATCCACTCCCAAAGAAAAACGATTCCAGTCCAGAGGAAGGTCTCCTCAACGGAGAGAAAGATCTCCGGACCAAGGAAACAAGTCTCCCCAGAGGGAGCCCTCTGAGAAAAGATACAACCTTACAGATAGGGATAAATTGAGAAAACCTGATAGATATCAAGATATTGATACACGTCCCTCTCGATCTTTTCAGACTTCCTCACAGAAATCGGAAAGAAGAGGACAGTCAGAACACAAGGAAGAGCACATCAAGTCCAAAGACAAAGAACCTGCTCATCAAAGTAAAAAATTACAATTTCCAAGAAAGAAGGTAGCCAGTATTAAAATAATAAAACATTCCGAGGATACTGAGGACACAACTGAAAAACGGAAAGTGGGCTCAGACAATGCTAGACAGCGCAGCAGAAGTGACAATAGCTCGCAAGATCCTGATGAATCTTCTGGAGACAGTGGACACGAATGAATACATTCAAGTGGAAACTGCAGATACCAGAGTTAGTAAACCTCATAAAATATATGAAATAACATTACGTATAGAGGGGGACAAGACTAGGAAAGTAAGGGGTCTCTTTTGGGATAACCTTCCGGAAGGCTATGACATCCTGTTAGCTGAGAAAGACTGGCCACCAGAGTTTGTCAGGGAGTGCCCTCATGGCAAAGAAATGATTATGCCTGCCTTCTCAAATCGTATTTCAACTCATAAAAAATCCATATATGCAAGAAAATGGGCAGTAGCTCAAGCTCCTGCATTATATAAAAATCATGTAGGATGGGATGAGGATTCTCCTCACCACAAAATCCAGTTAAAAAATCAACCCACTGCACAAAGGCAGTACCCAGTTAAACAAAAAGCTAAAAAGCAAGTCAGGGAGATCTTAGATCAACTTGAATATCAGGGGGTGATTGAAACATGCACCTCACAAATGAACAATCCTTTGTTTCCTGTCTCCAAGCCAGACGATTCATATTGTCTAGTTTTGGACTACAGACACCTAAACTCCTGTTGCAAAACATTTGCAGTACAAAACTCACACAGTGCAGCACTAATGAATAATATCGTGCGCAAAAAATATAAAACAACATTAGACATCTCTAATGGATTCTTTTGTCAAAACATTGCACCTGAAAGCAGGTATTTGACCGCTTTCTCAATAATGGGGTCGCAAAAACACTTCTGTCGACTCCCACAGGGATTCAAGAATAGCCCAGGATTATTCTCAGCAAGAGTAACAGAGTTACTACAAATATATGATGATGAGGCATTATCTTATGTCGATGACATCTATCTCACAGATGATGACCTGGAGACTCACTTGAAAAGAGTGAACACCATAATACTTGGTTTCGCAGCTGAAGGTTACAAATTCAACTTTAAAAAGTCACGAATTGCCCATCTAACTGTCCTATTTTTAGGATATGAATTATCAAGTGAAGGCAAAAGCCTAGCAGACAACTTCTTAGAGAAGTGCGCTGTACTCCAAGCACCAAAAACGCTGAAGAACTTACAATCAATACTAAGGTTCCTGAATTTCGGAAGAACATACATTCTAAATTATGCAGAGAGGGTTAAACCTCTCTATGAATTAATAAAACCTGATTTCAAACCAATAAATTGGACTCAGAAACACACAGACATTTTAAGATCATTGCAAACAGACATGATAGCTAAAACAAAATTACAAACTCACGAAAACGTACGCAACCTTGTAATCCGAGTAATCCCAGGAAGATGCGGATTCACGTACCTAACCTCTAATGAGGGAGAAACGGTACCAATAGCTTACAAATCACACTTGTACACACAAGCTGAAATGAAATTCAGTTCTAATGAAAAAATTCTAACTGCGGTTCAGACTGCTGTAGCAAAAGAAAGAGCCCTAGCACAAGGTAAATGAATAATAATTGTTACACCAATACCTGCCCTAGAAGCAGTAACAAAGGCAAGCATTCCAAATGCTAAAGCACTACATCTGAGATGGATACAATGGGTTAATTCTCTTGCTGCAACAGACGTAGTATACAAATTTGATCCTAATTTAAAAACACAAGAATTTCTACAATATGAATATGAATGTCCTCTGCCGACCGAAATCCTGCCTCTTGAACATTAGGGCTGTATAATATATACAGACGGTTCAGCAGAACCCGCCGTTGGGGGTAAACAATCTTACAGTCCTGCATGCGCGATTGTTAAAGGTCGTTGGCATGAAGGAAAATTTAGACCACTGGTCACTAAAACCCAATCTCTAGGAGATTGTACAGCTCAGCGAGCTGAACTACTAGCATTTAAGATGGTGCTTGAAAATACCGATCGCGAATTCCCCACACTAATAGTGTGCGATTCACATTATTGCGTCCAGTCTTATAATGAATACTTGCAGAACTGGGTTCAAAAAGGCTTCAAAGATGCAAAAGGTGGCACAATCAAGCATAAAACGCTTTGGGAACAAGTAGCTCTTTTACAGAAAGACCTACGAAAGACTCACGTGATACATACACTGAGTCATCAACGTGATGGCGTTCACGTTGCAGGAAATTCATTGGCTTTCAGAGCCACAGCGGAAGCGGTTCAACCGGCTTCCGTAGCCACAAAAAAGCGTTCTAAAAAATACATAGACGGAGAAACAATGCTGGCGGTAAAAGCGTCTTTAAAAGGCGACTATGCAGCATTACCTCTGAACTATCCACTCAGTTATACATACATAATTGATGCAAACTCCGTTCCTTTTGCTCAAATCCCTGGAGTGGGGGATAGAGTAATTCCAAACACGAACCGGAGAGTCTTTTTAATAGCAGACGCACACATGGGATTGGGTCTAGGGCATCGAGAGATCGTGGAATCTCTAAAAGAATTACAATCAGAATACTGGTGGCCGGGGATGAGCCTGCAACATTACAAATTTGCAACGAGCTGTCCAAACTGCAACATAGATTGCCAGGACCCCTTTTTTAGAAAGCATGAAGCAATCTATACGCAGAAATCCAGCAGGAGAAATGCGTCCCCATAATATATAAGACTAGATTCACTTAAAATGCAGACACCAGTACTCGGCTGACGCCAGAACTATTATACAAAGATTTGCGAGTCTTTATCGGCATATACGCAATTGGCATGCTACATTCTGACCAGGGTCCTGCGTTTTGCTCTCGAGCTTACAAAGAGGCCATGGCCAGCATGGGCATTGCATTGCGGTACTCTTCTCTCCTGAGGGAAATGCGGTAGTGGAAAGAAAAAAACGTGACATAAAGCAATCTATAACGGCGAGGGTATTAGGTTTGGGTGGTGGGTGGGTCAAACATTTAACAAGTGTCCAACGTAGCCTTAATAATCTGCCAAGAAATTCTCTAAAAGGTCTCACTCCATATGAACTATTGTTCGGTACTAGAATGTACATTCAGGATCTTGATAGTCACACTTCAGTGGTAGAAGACAAATGCTTTGATATCAAAGACCGTTTGGCTGTTTTACAGGACTTAAATGAAACAAGAAGTAACCTGAGTAACATAAAGTTAAAACAACAACCAACAGCCACTTAAGAAAAACCACCTGTCCCAGCAAGACCTGTCTGGATTCCAAAGATTGGGGATCTGATCAGAGAGAAGATCGCGGTGAAGAAGGAATTTGGGCCTTCTTACAGAAAAGCAGTACCTATCTTAGCTGTCAGCGGAACAAGATCAGTAGTACTACCGCCCCTTGCTGGTAAAAAGGAGAACCGAGTTGTATCCATCGACCTGGTAAAACCACAATCATTTGGCCAATAATAAGTAGTAGGCCCAGTGGACTCCCAAGAAATAGCAGAATACCAAAATTTGCTACAATCCAAGAGGTTCAAACTGAGAGACTAATCACATTTGATAAACCTTCAGTGAATAAAAAAGGACTATGCAACAAAACCATGGAACTTGTGCCTCTTGAAACCCAAATTGAAACAGTTCATCAAGAAACACCAGTCTACAACGATGTAGCCTCAGACTATGCTAGTGAAACAAAGAAAAATCCAAAAGCAAATGAAAATCCGGAAGCAATTCCAACAATTGACAGAACTGCATCTGGCTACTTCATCAATTTCGATGACTTTTCTGATGATCCAAGTGAACATGAAGAAACACCAGCAACAAAAACTTTCAAAGACAAAGTAACTGAACTCTTTCATCAACTCAAAGAAACCTATCTGATTTCTCCATGGATTACATTTTGGATTGTGTTGGGTGTACTTTTCCTCCTGCTTTGGCTCATCATGGTACTTTGTTTGGGAAAATTATTGAAGGAAAATACAGTACAATGGACACAGCAAGTCAGAACATCAACTTGGTCCTAAAGCCTCACAAGTCATCTCACATCGAGAAAAGAGAACTGTCATCAGTGAATATCACAGCCAATCCAATACCCGGTGGGGTAGCATGGGACAAAACGGATTATGAAATTTATGGCTCGATTGAGCTCTTGAAATATCCACACCAGTTTAAAGTTTCATTAAGTGACTTTGTAAAACCAAGTAGTTTTTCTGATGATTGGGACTTTGAAAACATTAATAATATGATGTCAGATTTAGTAATGTCAGCAAAATTTACAGAACATGATTATTTACAGGGTTCATCAAATTATGAAGAAATGTACTGCTATAATCACTTTGGTCATCACTATTTGCATAAATCTGCACAGCCTAGAAATGTTTTTAATTATAACCAATGGGAACATTGTGCAACACCACCTAAAGGCAGCTCGAAAACATTTTATGAGAAATTCCCATACTTCTCAGGGTTTAACACAAGTGATGCAGAAACGTTTTATTTTAAAATGTTAAATAAGAAAGGAATGAAAACACTGTTGACAAATACTAAATTAATTTATTCTGAAACATTTTATGAAAAAATGACTACATTTGGTTTTGAATTTTGGAAAAACAACATTGAAACAAAAACCATCTGGGGTACAAAGGAATGGCAGGTCCAAGGCCTACAAGCATTATTTAGAGCCTGCATGATCCCAGAACAAATAATATTCTTGAATGACACCATTCAACAGACAACCTGTCTTGGCCTAGCCAAAATTAAAGACTTAAACAAACCGTCTATTTCGAAACCCATTCCTGATAGTAATAGCACTACAGATGTGGAGATAGACGTATCCCATATTTTACACCAAAACAGAACACATACTGATTGGAATAAATGGTTTATCTGGCCCACAGACACAAATAACTGTCAAGATAGATTCCTGAACAAAATTCAGGGGTTAAAACTGAACAGGCCAGACCCTAGATACTCCCAGAGACAACATCCAGGGATAGTTACAACATACAGTGTAGGGAAACTATTCCTAGATTGGCTACAGAAATCCACACTGGCTGAAATTAAGCAACACTTGACTTTACTTAAAGACGGTGCTGACTTGCATGATTTCATACTGGGACAACACAAACAGTGTCAAAAACGTTTCATAGCGGCCGGTATATACGCTGCATACAACGAGGCTTGGAAAGAAGCACAAATTGGATCAGCAGAAAAAATACGAGAAATTGATCATATTCATTTGGAAAAATCATTTTCTGTTGTGGACAATGGGTTAACCACTCTGTCCTCCAGAATATATTCACTGGACAGTATCGTATCATCTACTATTGATATAATAGAGCAGGACTTACTATTGTTACAACATGGTCAGTCCCAATTACGTTCTATTGTACAGCTTGGCTGGACGTTGCAAAATCTGCGTTCAGGCTACGTGCCATGGCGTTTAATCAACACAACCTCATTATTCTCTATCTTTAACCTTACTGATAAACAAATCAGTTTGGCACAAAAAGGAGCAGACTATACGATTCTGAGCATTGAAAAACGTGAGAGATTACCATTAACAATGTCAGAGAGACCTGTCATTGAATGGATAATACACGGAATTATTACAATTCCGATAACAACTTTCCAGTTTAAATATTGCCAAGAGTATATACCAGCGGGCCAGTATGAAAGGTTGGGTAAAGGATACAGGGCGATACAAAAGGGGATGATGGATGGAGCGTTTGAGCAAATCAAACACTCACCCCCAGTCAACTGATCTGGGTTTAATCCATCACCATTCTTTAGCCCACTCAGCCACCCCAGTTCAGACATGGCCATATGCAAATCAGTCTGACCCTGTGCCTCATGGGAACAGTCCAGCCCGAAATGCAACGCCATGTCTTCCCTGGACCGGAAACAAGCATCCTGGGACCGGTTTCGGATTCATAATCCTCATCAGCCAGGCTATCTTGAATCCAGTGGCCAAGTGAGCAAGGGACTCACGTCTGAGCATACCCTGCCACACTTAGGGCGAACAAAGCGATACAAAAGGGGATGATGGACGGAGCGTTTGAGCAAATCAAACACTCACCCCAGTCAACTGATCTGGGTTTAATCTATCACCATTCTTTAGCTCACTCAGCCACCCCAGTTCAGACATGGCCATATGCAAATCAGTCTGACCCTGTGCCTCATGGGAACAGTCCAGCCCGAACTGCCAAGCCATGTCTTCCCTGGACCGGAAACAAGCATCCTGGGACCGGTTTCGGATTTATAATCCTCATCAGCCAGGCTATCTTGAATCCAGTGGCCAAGTGAGCAAGGGACTCACGTCTGAGCATACCCTGCCACACTTAGGGCGAACAAAGAGATACAAAAGGGGATGATGGACGGAGCGTTTGAGCAAATCAAACACTCACCCCCAGTCAAGGGTCTGGGTTTAATCCATCACCATTCTTTAGCCCACTCAGCCACCTCAGACGTGAGTCCCTTGCACAAATAGTATTGAAAGAAAGATAGCCAGCTCCTCTAGAAGGCACTCTGAATTATGAAATGTACATTAAATATGATATTTCTTCCATACTGTTTAGCACATTCTGGAACAAATATATGAAGGCAGATGCCAGTTTACAGTGGTCACTTAAGTGGTACTGTTGTGTTTCTATCTAGGACCTTAATTCGATATTCCCGATTTATGCCCTTGTATGGCTATAATAAATAATATCCTTATAAAGGCATGAGAATCATATCCATATTTAGTAATAGCCCATGCAGCCCAAATACGGCAAGGCTACTCCCCATGACTCCTAGAAAGTACAACGCGTTCTTTAAACAAACCAAACCTCCAGCAACCTGGGAATTCCCCATGCTTTTGTTTTGATTTGTCCTAGAACTCCTGCGAGCACTGAAAGAACGGCCAGTTCTTAGTGACATCTTTTATTGACGTCTTATGTTCAACCTTACGTCATACCCGTAACCTTTCAGGTATAAATATACCAACAGTTGCCTTAAGCAAGCACACGGTGGTTTGGAGCAGAGTAGCTATCTACTTGCCCGAGAGCCCAGCTGATGCGAGAGCCCACGGACGCCGCCCCTCCCCTTTTGACGCACTGAGAAAGACGCTGTCTTTTTCTCAGCCCTTGCGGGTTGCTGGGATATCGAGTCCTGAGAGAGAGATACCAGACCTCCTGCTTTCTATTACCCAGGTACGGAGCTGACTAAACCCTTGAGAGAATTCTTGATTCAGATTCCTTGGCAAAAACCAACTTAACTGCTACTTACTTACTCCTTCCCACGTATTAGGCTTAGGTCAGGTACACCGGGGTAGGCGTAGATTAGAAGCACCAGTTGAGTACGTTAGTCACTGTATTTATGTATGTATATATTTTATCCATTTTAAAGTATCATATGGCTAAGAAACCATATCAATGCTTTTACAGTATTATTTCATAATACTCCTTTTACTGTACGCTCTTTACTTTATGATAAGTATTGCAATTGTGGCAATTCATTTCTCTTGCATGAGAAAGAAGACTGCTCAATAAATAACACCTTTTATTGAAAACGCCAATCTCTCTATTTCTCTGCCCTCTGGTGAAACTAATTATGCACGATTGACTGAGTAAAATAGCTGTCTATTGTTTTCACACGACTCTAGAGATACACTCTTATTCTGAGGGAGCAAAGTTGTCATGTTTATGGTTGTCAGAAGCTAATCTCTTCTTGTCTATCCAGGGAAGTTAAACTCCTCCTTGTTTATTCGAGAAAGTTTCTAGTGACCTCTGAGCTAGCTGGCAAAACTAATTAAGTCTAATATAGTCAGTAGATACCTAGTCGACCTCAGTCCTACGTCTACACTGCTGTTTATATTATTCCAATGCGCAGAGCCTATTGGAAATATAGGAACTACACTACATGGCGCCCAACGTTTGGTAAGGCGATAATCTAACGCAAGACATTAGAGTAACTCAGTTGTGCTTTTTCACACATACCCTCTTTTCCCGTAAATACTCCAAAAGACGTCTGGAGTGGGTAAAAGGTTAAAATCTGCCGGAACTTAGTAGGAAGAGATTCCTATGTATAGTTTTGGTTTAGTCAACGTTGAAGGATACAGTGTTCCAAAATATTGTGCACCTAATCTTTGTTTCCCTTGAAACGTGATCTGCAACAACATTTTCTGTCAGTAAAATGCCGGACGGCGACGAAGAAAGAGATGCTACGTCTCAATTGTTGTTAGATGACACGAATCTCCAACAGAATGACCCGGATGCAATTATCATCCCGGCAAATATAAGAAGAACTATAACTATTAAACTTATAGAAAATGGACTATCATCACGAGGTGGTACAGTCATATTCGTGGTAGAGGCCCATGAATATCGGCAGACAGAGGTATTCTATTCATGGATACACTTTCCAGCAGCAAACGCGTAACAAAAGAATTCCACTATTACAAAATAGAGGAACCTCCGGATGAATACACTCCTTTCGAGGAGGTTGAAATCCCACTAAATTACCAAGAGCACCTGCTCTGGTTTAAAGGGGCCCTAAAACATCAAAATCACATCACCAGGCTCGGTCCACTAGGTAGACCAGGAGCAACGTGGCCGGTTCTAGCCAGTTACACACCACATCCAGACATTGATAAAATGTCAGACCGGGAACTTCTAGCTCAGCTAAAACTATTCATTAAAATACATAGACAATTGCGCAGAGCCTATTGGGAATATAGGAACTATACTACAGTACGTTTGATTTAAATAAACTGCAATATGCAAAAGAGTAACTCTTTAAGATAAAAAGTAGGCAGAGTATATTTGATGCCGTAGGGTTATGGGGAAAACAAATTAAACAAAGAAGAAAAGGATAGGAAGAAATTTGAAGAACAGACTATTGTACAGAAAATTAAAGAATTATAATTAAAAGCACAAGAAGAGAGTGTAGAAAGTGATGAGAGAAGGGTTAGACTTTAAATGGAAAAACTATATGTGACCAGGGCACTCCCTGGTTGCCTGAAGGCCGTGGCAACAACTGCCATTTCAATCAGACAATCAGCAGGACTTGTACTGGTTCATAAATTGACGGTTTTGTTCCCCATTCAGTTGATGCATTATTGAATCAAACTAAGACACAGCAGTTGATGAGTGCTCGTCTTACAAACGGATACAAACTCACTTTGTTAGCACCACACATAACACTTAAACGCTGCCTGACCTTGAATCCAGCTACTTTGTTGCCATTGCCCTCTGAACAGTCTAGTTATATACATGATTGTATTTTTACCACTGAAGAACAAACAAAGGGTCGAGTGGACCTGACTGACATGCCCCTGCCTGATGCTCAGGGTGAATTGTATGTAGATGGATCTTGTTTTAAGCTACCCGATGGCACCACGACTGCAGCTTATGCTATTACGACGCTGCATACAATTGTGGAGACAGTATGGAGAGATAGTTCAAAATTTCACGACACTACCAAAGCGAGTGGCTATTGTCAAGTTTTATAAGCAGAACAACAAGGTTGTATCAGAACAGAATATGAGAAAAATGACAACTGTATAGTAGCAAATGTGTTATTGCAAAAACTGATGCCCAGGTATAGATTGCCGGTTTCTCTGAAATAAGATCATAATAAGGTCTCAAAGATGATGTGTGCAGAACCACAGATTGGACAAAGATTGGATTGTAGCTATCTGCCTGAAGTTTCAAGCACAGTAAAGCAACACAAAGACAGCACAGAGTTACACTTTGGAAAAGACTGTGTTTCAGCTGCACATGTGAAAATCACTGATGAAAAGACTAGCCATTGCTGTGAAGGTGTGGCTGATGTGGAGCGTTCAGTTTCTCACCAGATTGCAGCAGCTACACAAGATCTGCATAATGGTTGGTGCCAACATTTGTATCTGAGAGATGCTGTGAAATGGAAAGGCCTGTTCTAAATGATCCTGGCAAAGACTGTTGTGGAATGTGGTGGCCTTCTAAATTAGGTGTATGCCTCTCACACACTATGGTCCTGTGTGCCCCTGATAAAACAGCTCCTCTTCAAGAAAAGATGCCAGCATTGGTCAAGAGCCAACAGAGAGGGTCAGTCAAGCTGTAAAGGAACACACACAGTCTGAAGCAGCACTAAAGCAAACTGTACTGGAAACGCAAAAAGTGAAAACTGACTCAGATGAAAGCGGTGTCAAGGAGGTGAATGAGCCAGGTGCAGCCTCTGAAGGAAAAATTTGTGCTGTGGGCCTACCATTGGAGGAAGAAAAAATCTGGCTGATAGGGTATCCAAAATGTCTGCAGTGGTCCCTTTAAAAATCATTTGCACCCATAGCTGAAACGTCTGAAACTGATCTGAAGTGAAAATAAAAGTGAAAAGCTTGGATTGAAAACGTGCAAAAGATTGATGGTGCTCTGTCAGAGTTTCTCAGCACCTGAGTGGTCAAATTGCATGGAAAAAAATACAGAATGCCACATTGAATGAACTGTGTAATGCAAAGTTTGAACTGTATGAGCCACCCTGATAACAAGCTGATAACAAAGAGTCAAGAAATGCTGAAGTAAATAACTGAGCACTGTCAAGAGCTGAAGAGAAAAGAATCTTTGAATGGAAAGAAGAAGATTTGTGGTGCAGAAAACTGCTAATACTATCCTTGTGTACATTACTTTGCTCTGCCCAGGGTTGGAAATAGAATCTGAACTTTCCACAAGTTGGCCCAGAAATATTTCTTGAAATAAAAAGCAATCTATTTAATGATCCTTCAGGCTTTAGGGGATGAACTTGTGGACGATCTTTCTTGAGTACTTGCTATATTGACTTTCTTTTACATTACTATGGTTTTATTGAACTGCAAGTCTTCACCGATTTTTTTTTTTTAGCTTGGACTTTGATTGAGGTGAAAGTGCAGTTTGATTGTTTCAAATGTTTGCTTTCTTTCTGAAATTCCACATTGACTGATATATGCGCTGGACATAATATATGGAATTTTTTTAAAAGGAACATTGTTGATTTTTGGATGCCAAACATGGAGGAAGAATGCCCGGATATTCAACACCCTACGTCGAGAGATACTAAACATAAATGGACATTAATTTATTTAGCAGCAAGTTTATCTAGTGTTATGAGTATTTGTGTAATAGCTTGGTTCCTACATGTGAAATTTCCTATGTATACACTTGTATGCCCAACACCTACACCTGTACATTCAAATGTTGCATTATACGCATAGTATTGCTAATATTTTTGATTGTTGGGTTTGTGGACTGTTGCCAGCGCACAAGGAAAAAGGGGGAACGCCTCTCATACCACTCCCATTCTCCCACAATGGCTCTTGCATGGCTTGATTTGGAGTTTTATGGGCAGCATGTTAGTAAGATTTTTATCTTTGATACAGGAGGTTTTAATAAAGAGCTAAATATAGCATGTTATCCAGATGATGATGGTAACACACAGGCAAAAGGATCAGATTTAGAAGTGGAGGAAAATGGTGGTCATGGTGATTATATCACTAAGTATGTTAATTTGTTCTTCTGTACTCATGAGGTTTTATGTATCTGTAATATATATTTTTTATTATTTAATTAGACAAAATGTGTTTAGTAAAGTCTAAAAGGAGGGACGATAGAACTGTAAAAAATGTATTCTGTTAAGTTAGCCTCTACTCCTCTTCCATTTTATCTACGAGCCCCTATTTTAGTGTTTCTGCTGGGACTTTCATATAGTCAGAAGTTACGTGTTCACTGAGAGCTGGTTGTACTGATAATGCTTGCGTGTCAGAGTAAGCAGCCCTGCCCTGCCGAAGGGCCTACATGCACAGATGTCTAATCTGTTTGCCCACCAATGCTTGTAACCTCCCTTTTCTATCCTCAAAGATGACGTGGGTAGGGGTTTATCAGGATTCAACAGTTCAGCATGTAAGCAGTATACAAAGGGGTTGTGTAAGGGGTTGTGTAAGCATTATGTAACAATGACGAAGTGGTTTCAATGTATTTCACGAGGCACCGAAAAGTATAAATGCCATGTTTGAACTTGTACTTGTTAGCCCCCTCCCTCCGGCACGTGCAGTGTCTGAGTGATGAGAATCATCTCATGAGATGTAATAAACCTGTGTTTTGTTCCACTCCAGTGTCGATCCTCATTTGTGAACCTGTAGAGTAGGGGTGGCCCTGCACCAGTGAGACAGATGAGATATCTCACTTCTACAGGGACAGACCCTTTTGTTCACGGTGCGATGATGCATGTGGTTTTAATGTCAAATTCACAAGTTGTACTGCAGAGTGTTCTGGGAGATAATGTCCATTCAGAAGCAGGAAAAATGCAGTCACCAAACCAATCCAAAGGACCAGGAATAGTAATCCGATTGTAATCCAGAGATGTAACCAAGGAGTAACAAAGTATGTATTTTTCAGGCAAATATAGCCAGAGAGCTAACTGCCGGACCCTTGTTGGAATGTAGTGTGCCTATTGCATATGTCCCGATGAAGACTCGCAAATCCTTTATAACAGTTCAGGCGTCAGCCGACTGCTGTGGCCAAACCTACAGGAATACGGA
Source organism: Lissotriton helveticus (assembly GCF_964261635.1). Classification (NCBI taxonomy): domain Eukaryota; kingdom Metazoa; phylum Chordata; class Amphibia; order Caudata; family Salamandridae; genus Lissotriton; species Lissotriton helveticus. The sequence continues at coordinate 85,765,979 of NC_136064.1, forward strand.
GCATGAATCCACTACCACGAAGATGTACTTGTAAGCACCGTCTGAGTGTAAACGGGCGCAGTGATCCAAATAGTCAACTGCTTGTCTGAAATTAATCGGGAGCGTCCTTGGAGGACGTGCTATGCTGGCAGATGTTACATTTAAGGACAACGTCCTTGATCTGTTTAGTTAGACCAGACCAGGCCACCAACAGCACTGCTTCAATAATGAAATAGTAGCAGTAACCCCTGTGTGGGCTGAACCCAGACCCTGATATGCAGCTGGTATTAATCCCAATCTGTGATCAGTGTTTGGTATAACTCTATTCCCCACTCCCTGGAATCTGAGCATAAAGTATAATTTGTTTATCTAACTTGTAGGGGTACTTGGGTGGAAAGCCTGCTGGCAGGTGTGAGTCATTGCGAGCAGCATTGACAGCCACCATGATGTCTCTGTCTAATCTCGTACTAGAACGAGTGATTGCAGCAACGGCAGCAGTGCAAACTGTTGCCTTAGCAGCTTATCAGCCATGTGAACGCTAACACATTCATAACTCAATGTGTGAACAACATGAGCCTGTGGCCAGCATTCTTTCAGCTTTGCCACCTGTTCCCTAAGCAGTTTGTGCTTCATTGTGCAACCTTTCGAATCTCAAAATCCATTCTGGCCCCAATAGTGAAGGTAATCATTATAGGACTGGACACAGTAATATGAATCACACACTAAACGTGTGGGGAATCCATGATCCGTATTTTGTAGTACCAGTGTCAGGGCTTTGAGTTTCTCCAGCTACACTGTACAGTCCCCCAGGGACTGCATGTGTTTTTTCAGGTCAGAACTTTCTGTCATGCATGCGCCCTTTTACTATTGTTCACTCCGCAGAATATTGGTGTTATGTCCCAACAGCAGGCTGAGCAGACCTATCAGGGTGGATGTTGTAATCATATCACTCTAGAGACATTATTTTGTTTGGCAGAGGATATTCTTGTTCATACGGCAAAAATGCTTGTGTAATGTAGAATCAAATCTGTAATCTACATCTATTGCAGTGAGAGAGTTATCCCATTGTATTAATCTTGGATGTAATGCTTTGACATTTAGAACGCTCGCTTTAGTAAAGGCCTCGAAGGTCGATACCAGGGTAACGAAAATTATGCGTTTTCCTTGAGCTAGTGCTCTCTCTCTCACTACAGCAGTCTGTACTGCTAAGAGAATTTTCTCAGTGGGTGCAAAACGCAATTCTGCATTTGTGTACAAATGTGATTCGTATGCAATAGGTACTGTATCACCTTCTTTGAACGGTATGTATGTATACCCAGTTGGTCCAGCAACTATGCGGATCACCAGGTTGTTTGTGTTTACACACGTCTGTAAATGTTTGGAAGCCATCATGTGAGCTTGTACAGAGCATAACATGTTTGCACGTTCCAGTGTCCAATGGTTGATTGAAAAATCAGGTCTAATTAAATTGTATAACGGCTTTGCTCGTTCTGCGCAATCCAAAATGTAAGTTCTGCCAAAATGTAAAAATACTAAAAGAGATTGTAGTCTTTTCAGAGTCGATGGAGGATGAAGCAATGCACATTTTTCTAAAAAATGTGCCGCCAGGCTTTTTCCTGGACTTTGATGTCTCGTATCCTAAAAAAGGGACATTGAGATGGGCACATTTTTTATTTTTGGAAATTAAATTTGTAGCCCGGGTGAGGACACCCTAGAATGATATGGTCTACTCTGTCCAAGACTTCCATTAATTCATTGTCCATTAGACAGACCCTCCAGGATATCGCGATTTCGCGATTTCGCGATTTGCCGCGAAATCGGCACTTTCGTAAAAATGCCGCGATTTTTACAAAAGTGCCCGCGAAATTGGCACTTTTGTTGAAATCGCGGCGTTTTTACAAAAGCCGGCATATCCTGGGGGCCCACTTACATTGTTTATTGGGGCGGGCGGGAAGGACACAAAAGAATAACTTTCCGGGCTTAATGGGGCAGCTTAATGGGGCATTAGCAGCTCACTGTGAAGGGCTTTGAAGTGCCCCTCCCGCGCCTGGCTCCCCGCTGGAGACCCTCCCGGTGACTGGGGCGAGCCCCCGCCCTCTCCCCTGGAGCCGAGGGTCAATATGGGAATGAAAGGCCCTGATGGGCGATCAGGGCGAATGCTAACTGTGCCCCCCCAGGCGCAGTACAGCCATGTCACCGGCGCGCACACAGTCACGCTAGACCATGTGCTGGAAGGGGGTCAAGGACTCTTCTATGTGGGGCGTGTGGAATTTTCATCAGGCGCAGTCATTTCCAGAGGGCTTATGCCAGGCAAACAGAAAAGGTTCACCTTCAGCTATTATCTCTCCGTGTCTTCCATGCGTGGAACACACCATGCCTGCTGACCTTTCTGCCCCTGCGGTAGCTGTTCTGCTCATCCTTGATAAATCCGTGAAGGCAGCAGAATCGGGGGTACAAGCAGCAGGACTGTAGCAAACAAAGCTTTATTCAGGAAGGTGAGGTGCTAATGCTGTGGTCACTCAAACAGGGGCCTCGAGTGGTTGAGGAGCTATTCCCAGCTTAGTGACCCTGTGAAACATACAGATGTGCAAGGCCGACCCGGCCTCTCTGAAGGTTGAAAACAGTGAAATGCCTGGTGCAAAGGACACAATAAGGGATAAGAAGCATTGTTAAATGCTTTCAGTTTCGCCTTTGTGATTAATATTATTTTGGTTGTTGTTGTTGTTGTGAGATTTAGCTTGGTGAGTGTTAGTGTGTCACGTCGTCACTGTGACCACCTCAACTTTTCTATCTTGCAATAACTTCACACTTGAAGTTATTCTATTTATGTTGTCCTTCATAAAAACTCTCACGCAGACTAATTGCCGGCTCGCACCTCTGAAGATAAGGCCTGGAAAACTGACTGAGGCCTGCGAGACGAGTGCCAGGGCCCCTTCTGGAAACGGGAAGAAAGGGAGGGAAGAGAGGGAGAGGGGAGCTGAGGAGGGGAGGGGACAGGATGGGAGGGAGGGAGGAGAAGGAGAGAAGAGAGAGAAGAGTAGAGAGAGGAGAATTGAGGGGAGGGGAGGAGAGGAGGGTAGTGGGAAGGGTAGAGAAGGGGAGGAGAGTACATGAAGCAAGTGGAGCTAAGGAGAGGAGGGGCGGGCTGGGCTGGGGAGGGTGACCGGCAGAGGAGGAGAGGAGAAGAGGGGTAGGGGATGGGAGAGGAGAGGAAAGGAGGAAGGAAGAGAGAAGGTAGGATGGAAAGGCCAAGTACAGAAAGAAGGGCAGGTTGAGCAGAGAATGAAGGGAGAGATGGAGGTTCAGGAGGTTTTAACAAAAAGTAACCCCTAAACCAGAGCTTTACCACTACATTGTGGACATTCATTTCGTGTAACTGTCAAGCTGTAGGAAAAGGGAATTACTTAAACCCACAATCAAGAGTGTTTCTAGGGAGAAATGCTTACATTAGTATACCTACATAGCTTCATGTTGTTAAATAACGAAAAAAACTAAGATATCTGTGTTTGTTGTAGGAAATATGGCCAAATAAAATGCCGCAAAATTGCAGCTAAATTTCCATATTTGTGCCGCTAAATTTCCATTTTTGTGCCGCTAAATTTGCTAGTCCATGCCGCTATATCCTGGGGGGTCTGATTAGATAGATATCATGCATATAGGACAATGCCTCCTCATCAAAATTTTGAAGTAACTCTGTCTAAAAACAGCCTAGGGCTATTGTTATGCCTATGAGGTAAAAGGCAAAATTGCCTCTGTGAACCTAGTGTTGAAGATGCTGTCAAATATCCGCTTTCAGGTGCTACATTCTGGCAGAAGAATCCATTTGAGTTCTTCAAGGGCCTATTACGATCTCGTTCGGAGGCTCTCCGACCGAGATGATTGGTTTCAAATCCGACTGGCTGATTACAATACAGCCGGCCAGAATGGAAACCAGCGGTAGCCGGCCCGTAATCCATATGGACAGTGTTTTACGGCATCCGGATTACGAAGCACGGTTTCTGACAGGCTTTCCATGATGGACTTTCCGACATAGAAAACCTGTTGGAAACTGTGTTTGGGGGGCCCTCGCAGGGCCCCTTCTGTCTGCAGATTATGGTTGGGGGCCGAGGTTGATCCCTGCATCTTGTGGCAGGCACCTTGAGGTCACTCAGCACTACTGCCGCCAGATAATGCATCAAGTTCTAGCGAGCTATTGTGACTTAAGCCACTCTGTCCACCATTGTCACTGCCCATTCCCTGGTCAGAAGCAGAGTCCTCAGTAGCCTGAGGTACCTTCTTCTTTTTGAATTGAGGAATAGTATTCTTTGGTTCTCTTCTTTTTTTAATGATGTAATCTGATGAGCATTGTAATTCCTCCTTCAGTTTCCCCCAGTGGAAGACTGCACCACTTGGGGTACAGTCGTTGCTGCCATCTATACCATAACACATGGTATTCTATCATTATCTGTCTTGCCAGAGGTGCTCAAACAGATTCAACATGAATACGGGGAGCCACTTCCCTGGATTTTGGGATGAAATTAATGGCCAATTTTTCTACAGTATTGTCAATGATATTAGGTAATATAAAAGGGGAAGCAGGAGCATTGGCAGTTTGCCAGCAACTCGTGCAGGTTGCTCCAGCTAACCGAGAGCGCAAACTACGTAAAAGTATTGCCGAAACCTATTCTTCAATAGGGTGAGGTAATTTGTGGGCCTGACCAATAAACTACAACTTAAGGGTAATTCTGAAAAGGATAACTCGAAATAGGCACCAGATTCTTCGAATAAGAAATGCTGGGATAATAAGAAAAATAAAGAAAAGTATAAACCACGGGGAGGAGCTCCTCAATAGAGTCTTCTCATAAGCGCTACAACTTGTGCAGCAGTGATACAATTAAACATCCTGATCGGTATTAGGATATTGATACATGTCCTTCTTGTTCCTTCCAGGAATCATCCAAAAAACGCTTGAGAGGAGGACAATCAGAGAGTAGATCAGGGGGGGTACGTGAAACCAAAGGACTCACAACTCTCTTCTGACTTCATAATAAAAAGGGAAGAAAAACTTCCACAGCAATAGCCTTCATATAAAAAAAGAAACTGGCTGGTATAAAAGATAAACATGCCACAAATATTGAGGACTCTGCTTCTGAGCGGGGAGTGGGCTCTGACTCCGCTAGACCACGGCAGAAGTAACTATAGTTCAACAAAACCTTGTGGAGTGTCTGGCGGCAGTAGCAACACAACGAGTGACTACGTCAGGTGGAAACATCAGACTAGAGGCTAAGTATCCGAAGTAAATTATATGAATTAAAACTCCAGATGGAGGCGGATATAGCATGTACTATTAATGTTCTCTTTTGGGAGAACTTGTCATTCAGCTAAAACATTCTCTTGGCTGAAAAAGATTGGCCACTGGAGTTTGTTAGAAATGTCCCACTAGGAGAAACAGTAATACTGCCAGCTTTTTCTGACCTCATTTTAGAGTCAGTAAAACACACATACATCAAGGAGTGGGCCCTAGCACAAACTCCGACGTAATACCACTATCACAGAGTTGGGATGAAGGATCCCCATACCACATCATACCCAGCCCACAAGAACAACTACAATATCACATTAAATATAAAGCAAAGCAACAAGTTAGAGAAATATTAACACAACTTTAATATCATAATGTAATAGAAAGTTGCACCTCACCAATGAACAATCCTTTGTTCCAGTAATAAAATCAGTTCATTCACATCACTTGTGTCTTAGTCTGTAGACAATGGAACAGTGCACTATGCACATTTGCAGTACAAAACACGCATGGCACAGCACAGCACTAATGAACAATATAGTGCACTAGGCAAAAGTCTAGTGACACATTTCCTGGAGAAATGTGTGCCTTTACGACCACCAAAAACACTGAAAAAACTTTGATCAATATTGGCTTTTCAAAATTTTGGTAGAACACATACCAGATTGTGCGCAAAAGGTAAAACCGTTTTATGATTTAATTTGTCCATGATTTTCAAGCACTCATTGGAAACCACAACACACCGAGATTTTGCAGTCACTACAGCTGACATGCTACCTTCATAGAACTTACCTACACGTGTTAACACTGCAAATTTGGTGATCTGCGTAATCGCGGGACCCTCAGGTTATCGCACCTTTACACAAATGCTGACATGTGTTACAGTGACAGAAAAGATACTGTCGGCAGTACAGGCTGCTATAGAGAAAGAAAGATCATTGTCTCAAGGGAAAGAAATAATTGTTGTGACTCGGATTCCAGCCTCAGAGGCTGTCACAAAGGCCAGCGTTCCTAATGCGAAGGTTTTACATCCTAGATGGATACAGTTAGCCAATTCACTAACAGCAAAAGATGTAGATTATGTCTTTGACTTTACAATACAAACAAAGGCGTATCTCCAATATGAACACGAATATCCTCTGCCTAGTGAAATAATGCCTCTAGATCAGCAACACTTCTGGTGGCCAGGTCTATATAAACAGACAAAGGACTATGTCCTCAAATGTGACATCTGCCAACAAATTAAGGTTTCCACCACAGCTCGTCCACCACAGACACCTATTTATCTCCAACAAGCCTATCTCTTGTGTTTATTTGGACCACTGCGAACCATTACATTCTGATTGGTCTTGTAAGTACATCATGTTAGTAGAGGATCCCTTCTCTTGATTCCTATGACTATGGACACAGCGACTGGCTGGCGCTCGAATGTTATAAAGGACTTGCAAGTCTTCATCGGAACATATGCAGTAGCCGCATTCCATTCAGACCGAGGTCCAGAGTTTGCCTCCAGGGCTTACAGAGACACCATGGGAACTTTGAGTGTGACTGTGCCCTACTCCTCCCCAAACCATCCTGAACACTACGCAGTCACGGAGAGGAAAAACTGTGACTTAAATCAGTCTTCCACAACTAGAGTATTAGGTTCAGGTTATAGTTGAGTCTGTCACCTGTACGAGGCATAGAGAGCCTTTAACAATCTGCCAAGAAGATCCTTAGGTGGTCAGACTCCCTATGAAGACCTGTTTGGGATTAAGATGTGGTTTCCAGACTTTGTCAGTCACAGTACAGTGGCAGCAAAAACGCCTTTTGATATCAATGAACATTTGGCTGTCTTACAGGAACTGAACAACTCCCGAGACGAACACAGCAATGAACAACAGAAACAATCTGCCACTGGTGAAGTTAAGGCTGTACCGGCAACTCCTGGTTGGATTCCGAAGATTGGTGCTCTAGTGCGTGAGAAAATACAGGACAAAAAGGAGTTTGGAACATCTTACAGAGCACCTGTGTCTGTCCTGGCTATTACTTTTTACCACCTCTTGTTGGCAGCAAACATAAGAGATTTGTTTCGAATGATCTCATCAAACCACAATATGTGGCCGGTTCTGCGTAGTGGGCCTGGAGGTATCCTGGGTAGTTACCTGCCTCCTCTCACCACCATGTAAGAAATCTCTTTAACTAACAATGGAGTTATTTCTCTCCGGCTGGGGAGTTTCACTACTTCCAGTTAACCTACAAACACAATCCAATTCTCAGGTGTGATTACACAGATTTTAACACAACAAGCAAGCAATGGAGTTGTTTATAGCATCCCACAAGTGGAGTTAACTACCAGTTCTATACAGCTCCACAAGCCTACTACATTTGCACAAACTTTTTGTTGACTTTGATGACTTTTCTTCGGATTCGTAAGACTCACCACCACTTCGTGGACCGCTTGCATTTATAATTTGGCTTAAAAAGACATACTTTATCCCACCCTGGGTATACATTTGGGTTACAATTCTGTTACTTTTCCTTGGTTTTGTGACTTTTTCTTGCTTCTGAATGAACACTATCTTCCAGAATGCTCTGCTGTTGAACTGAATAATGAGATTTTGAAGCCTCATTCTTCATCACACAAAGTTCAAAGACACCTGTCCCTTGTGAAAATTTTAGCTGTTCCGGTTCCTGATGGAATTGTTTGGGATAAGGTACCCTATGATATATTTGGTCCGGCAGAAACTTTACAAGTCCTGTATGTTTATTTATTTATTTCATTTATTAATTGTGTTTCATAAAGCATGAACAAGACCACCAAGGTATTAGAGTACTGTACAGAGAACTAATGAGGGTTGCAGTACAATAAAGCACCTATTTCTAATGATACGCTGCGCATAGCAGTCTAAGATCAAGGTACGAAAACAAAAGGATACAATAAGAAATATTAACATCAATAATAAACAATATGAAACTGGGTGAATGACAATTTAAAGGAGTTCTTTTATGCAACATGTTTCTCTAGTAGTAGGGCTTTTACTTCATTCTTGAAGATCCTGAAGGAGGTAATTGCGCTCATGGAGGGTGATAGGGAGTTCCATATATTTGGAGCAGATCCGGCAAAAGTGCAACCTTGTGTCTTCCTTCTTTTTTTTAAACTGGATGATTCTAGTATTAGGGTCTTAGCACTTCTAGAAGCCCTTCTTCCTCTTGATAGATTGTGCCTACTCATCCTGTATTTAGGATCAGAATTGTGTAGAACTTTGTGTGTAATGCAGGCAACCTTCAATTGGGATCCTAACTTCAACTGAGAGCCAGATGAGGAATTGGAGTGAAGGGGAAATGCAGTCATAATGCCGAGGGCCTGTTAAAAGTCTTGCTGCTGCATTTATTGTATTGAGAAGTGTGGCTCAATGGTTAGAGTGGCAGACCTTGATGCAGAGGTCTAGCCCGGGACCAGGGTTCAATTCCCCGCCTCGGCGGGTCTTGGGCTAAAAAATTCCACGGACCTGATAATTCTTGCCTCTGTGCCTATTCCAATCATGGAGTCCCATTCTGCAACTCTGGGCAATAGCTTGCTTAATCTTCACAATGGCCCCCACAACGCTAAGGATGCCTGGCCCCCACCTTGGGGGTGCCCAGGAGTGGACACCTCACAGGGAAAGCAAGGATGGGTTCCACAGCGGTATTCGTACAAGCGCCTTGAGACCCTTGCGGGTGAGTAGTGCGCTTTACAAGCATCAATTTACAATTTACATTGTCGCTTTCATTGGGGCAAGGTTGGCTTTCGGTATACACTTGCACAGAAATTTGCATATTTTTCTGGTCACAATCCGGTAGACCGAGAGTCCTATTATTATAAGCTTCTCCTGTCCCTGGCAAAGAAAAATAAGGTAATTGACTGCATGTCTATTTATTTGGCCCCTTTCATTACACAGTTGGTGATACAAGGGGATGACTTTCGGAAAGATAACATTGCTTGGAAATCCATCTGGGGAAGTAAAGATTGGCAGCTTCAGGGGAATGAGGCTTTGTTTAAAGCATGTCTTATACCACAACAAACAGTGCAGTAAACGTCCTGTCTCAGCCTGGCCAAGATAAAGGGTATGAATACATTAAATATTCCCACATTTGCACGTTTGAGAATTGGGAACAGTTCAGACTCTACAAGGAGCAAACATTCAACAACATGCTTAGTAATGATATATACAGTCCAGAGGGATGGCTAGTGTGGCCATTAGATACTAATGGATGCCAGTGCCATTTTCTTAACAACACAAAAGGATTTAGGATCAATAGGCCAGACCCACGTCACACGCAGACGCAACACTCAGGAGTGGCAACAACATGTAGCGTTGGAAAATTATGCCTAGATTGGCTAAGATATTCAACGTTAGATGAGGTGAAGCAACACTTGTCTCACCTTTTTGATGACATGGTCCTACAGGCTTTCTTGTTAGGTCCTCGAAAACCACGTCAAAAGAGCTTTTTGATTGAAATATACAATGAAGTGTGGAAGGTTTCGCAGTAGGAAGCTGCTGGGCAGATACATGAAATTGACAGGGCAAATTTAAAGACATCAATGGTATGACTACATTGTCCATTAGAATATATTCTGTGAGTAAATTGTGTCATCTGCTACTGACATCATACAGAGTGACATGTCCCTTTTACAACATGGACAGATGCAACGTAAGTCTATTATGATACTAAGCTGGACTTTGCAGGCTGTGCGCAATGGTCGCATTCCAAGGAAGCATTTAAACACCATATACTATGACAAAAGAACAAAAAACCATGACAGGAAAGACACAACATATAAAATGTCACACTTAGAAAAACTAGAAAAATTACCATTCAATATAGAGGAGACACCATCAGCTGAATGGATAATACATGTGCCTATCTGTCTGCCCATTTAAACCTTTCACTTTAAATACTGCTTACAACATTATCAAGTAGGCAGATATGAAGCGTTAATGGGAGGGATTTGTACATGAGGCATGGGTTTTACCTTTCACTTACAGATGTAGAAATGGTGCAACTGAGGTTTTTCTTAGTGGTATAGACTGCGAGAACACTTTAGGCCATTCTCTAGTTTGCAGGGAAGTTGTACTTCAAGGGACATGTATCCAAGGCAAACTTGTTATGTTGCAAAACAAATAGAGAGAAAGGGCTACAGCAAAAAAACGCTCTTAGACCCCAAGCTATCCAATATTCCAAAACAACCCTTATGAAACCCTTATGAAATTTTATTGGGTTACATCTGCATCACAAGACGCAATTTCAATTCAATTATTTATTATGTTTTGGAACTCCAAAGAGATCCACATAAAAAGATACATAATACAAAGTACTTGTTCAAATGCAAAAGACATTTACAAATTTTACCAAGAAACAGAATAATCAGGACAGCACAATTAATAGAAATCCTCTAATAGATATCTAAAAAACATTTGAAAAAGTTAGTGAAAAGGAATTGGCGGAAAGAATATTTAATTTCAAACATATTTGTCTTAGCCACTTACGACGAGATAACCGAAGTGCAGGACGTATAAAAAGAACATGTGTACAGTCCTGGGTAAACAAATTACAAAGATTACAAATTGCAGAACAACCATACCACCTAGCCATAAGATTATTTAAAGGGAGTAGATTCTGCCTCAAGAGAAGCCAAAACCGCCGTATACCATGGGATAAATTCCAGGTGACATAGGGTTGCATGCGCTTTAATATGCAAGTATCAGTAAAAGGGGTTACTCCCTTTTTTTCAAGTATGAGTTCCCTGTCCAACCTAAAACTAAGATCCCACGAGGCCTGTTTCAAAAGTGATTTTAACTGGACGGCAGACAGAGTAAAGAGAGTACTCTCCTCCAATTGTAATAGTGCGACTGCACTTCTAAAATTCTTTACAATTAAGGAGAACTCCCTTAAGGTGCCCTGCAATTCCGACTTCATTAGGTGTCTCAAAGTCCCCTCTTCCCCTCTGGCCAGACTGGCTACCCAACGCACTAGCCCTGCCAAGCCCTGCACCCACCTACTATGGATGCCGAACTCAAGACTCAGGGATGCCACTGTGCAGGAGGTATAAAAAACGTAGAATTTTAAAAAACGTAGAATTTTACCTTCTGCAACATGTAAAAAACCCCATTGCGCTAGGTCGACTATTTCAATTCCATACAAAAGGGAAGACGGGATTTTCGCCCTAAAAACCTCTAGCATTGGTCCTGGCAAGGAGGCGCGTAGCCATCACTTGGATGGGGCAGCGGGCACCCGAGCTTTCCCTTTGGCTGCGAGATGCGAGAGAGTGGGCCCTGGCTGAGGAGACGCACATGCAGCGCACTCGCAGGGATGAGAAACTGCAGGATGATCTGCTTGCCTGGAGGGTATTGTGCATGGAGGGGCTAGCAGACGATGAGTCGGACGCCACCAGCGCTGAATTGTTTACTCCCACTGATCCAGAGTCTGATTGTGCTGAGGGGGGCCCCGAAATAGGGAGTCTAGATTTGGTGTAGGAGCCCATTGTACCCATGCCGGGTTTCCTTAAATTCTCTGTTCGTATATTAGCTGCGATCCCCATAGGTCCGGATGGCTTTATAATGGCCGTGCCTTAGCTGGGCCCCACATTTATCTCTCACTTTCTTGACATTGTACTGTTGATTCCTTTTTGTTGTTCTTTTCTTTGTTTTTTGGGGGTTTCTGATTGTCGTTGCAATGCTATACGCGATAACCATATAACTGTGAAAATTGGCGAATGTACTGATAATTTTGGATCCTGAAGGCGCGAATGCTTCTTTTTTATCCTCCTTACCTGCTTGTTTATACGCCGCCCAGCCTCCGGGATGTGGGCCCTTTTGGCTGTGTGATTTCCTAGTAACAGCATGTTGTTATTTTGTTCACATACATACGTGCTCGGGATACTATTGTATTTTGTGCCTACTTTATATTTTTCGCAATAAAAACATAATAAAAAAAAAAAAAAACTCTAGCAAGTAAGAGAAATGTCTTCTCCCTGTGGCAGAGTATAATGCACTCAAGCTTCTACCCTGAGACAGGGCCTTTCGAGTATTATTATCAATGTGGGCCTTGTCACTTAGGTTATCGGAAATTATTTTCCCCAGAAAGACATAAGACTTAACCACCTCCAACTTATGACCTCCTACTGACCAACCAAAGTTCTCGTATTTTGTTTTTTTCCTCCCTGAGATACACCATCATCATCAATTAGTCTTTATTTCGAATAAAAAAATTCATAAAAGACATCAGAATTATTTTAAAAAACATTTCCAATATTACAACATTATACATTAAATCCCCAGATACATGAGATTAAGTGCAACATTATACAAACATTAAAAACTAATTACTATTAAAAGTGATTTACAGTTTCTTTGCACGAATTAGCCATAACCAACTTAAGAATTTAGCGACACAAATCACTGATTTAGTAGTGCGTGAGTCTCGCAATTTAAGCAGGGCTGCTTGGCTACCCCCACAGTTAAGTGTTTTGCAAACTGGTTTCAACCATTTTAGTCTAGGTGATCGATAAGCAGGACATGCAAAAAAGATGTGACCTAGACTTTCAACTTGATCAGGACAGAAGGGGCATTTGTTGCTTGAGTTTATTGCCCACTTTGCAGTAAAGGACTTGATCGGCAAGGTTCCCACCCGGAACTGATGGTACAGCTTGCGATCGAGTGTCTTGCTTATCAAGTCCCAATAAGATTCAAGAAATGGGGTAATCTTATGCATAAGAAACTGTCCCGTTAGGTTATTTACTGAGGAGTTAGAAACCAAAACAGATTTTTTAACAGCCCAATAAAGCGCTTTCAATTCCACTTTCGAAGGGAAGCTAGAGCATTCGGGATGTAACCATAGTTCTGGGAGGCCCATAGAGTACAGTATATGTTTGACCTCCCGTAGCCATGGAATTTTCTGGGCACCCCACAGTGCTCTGACCTCGCCTAATTCGTGAGCAAATAAGCTAAGTTCTTGCGTCGTCCAGAGGCGACGCCAGAAAGCTACAAGACGGTACTGTGCCATCTCATCCAATGGTCTGCAGCCTAAATCTAAGAGCAGTGGTATAATGGGGGAAGATTGAGGAAGTCCCACTAGGTTCCGAAAAAACCTATTCTGAGCAATAGTGAGAGCCGACAAGCCTTTGTATCCCCAAATATCCGCAACATACAGGGTAGCAGCATTTACCTTGGCCTCGTAAATTTTTAACGCAGGTGTGATGCGTTTTGTCAAGGTTTTTTTCTGCTCCTTCAATAGGCATCCTGTAAGGCGAACAAACTTGAGGGTTATCACCTCCAACTGGGGTTTCCATGTAAGTTGATGGTCAAGAGTCACGCCCAGGTATGACATGACTTTGACCTGTTCTATTGGGGCTCCCTCTAATGAAAATGAACTAGTAATAGGTTTGTTTTTATTAAAAATCATGAATTTAGTTTTGTTAGTGTTGATCTGGAGGTCATTTATTGTGCAAAATTCAGCAAATCTATTCAAGGCAGCCTGTAGGCCGCTACGAGTCCTTGAGAGGAGCAGGGTGTCGTCTGCGAATATTAACATGGGATACCTTGTGCCCCCCAGGGTTGGTGCATCAGTATGAGTGTCATTGAAGAATGCAACCACCCGGTTGATAAACAGGAGAAACAAGGTAGGGGCCAGCACGCAACCCTGCCGGACGCCACGTTCGACAGGGAAGCTAGTGGTCACCTGACCCTGTTTACCCCATCTTACACGGGCAAAATTATCCTCATGAAGGCGCCTAACCAACTCTAATAATTCTGGTGGAAGTCCCATGATTCTCAGAGCATCCCATAGTTTTGCCCTGGGAACCAGGTCAAATGCCGACCTAAGGTCGACAAAAGCAGCGTAGATGACACCACTGCCCAGGAGGACCACCTTCCAGTACAACATGGTAAGACGAAACACCTGGTCAAGGGTGCTAGTGCCTGATCTGAACCCTGCCTGCATGGGGGAGAGAATGTTGTTTTCCTCCATCCACCCCTGTATTCTAGCTAGGGCCATTCGTGATACCACCTTCTGGATAGCATCGATCAGGCTTATGGGGCGATAGTTATTCGGTGAAGATCGATCCCCTTTCTTAAAAACCGGGATTATATCCGCCCCTTTCCAGGACTGCGGTATCCTTTCCCCTTCTGCGATGGAATTTGCTAAAGTTGTTATATAAGGGACCCACAGATCTAAATTCAATTTGAAAAGATCGGCTGGTACAGCATCAATACCTGGTGCTTTCCCAGACTGAATAGAACCTAGTGCATGTTTGGTATCTGAGGTACTAAAAATAAGTCTGGACCCAATAGGAACTAATGTGGTCTCTATTGAAAGCCCTTCACCCAGCTGGGGAGCATTAGGGTTAATGAATTGGGCAGAAAACATTTTTACCCAATCTGCTGCAGAGACATGGTTTTCGGGGGATAATGAATCTGAACCCCTGCCCCGTCTGACTATCTCCCCAAACCTAGTTTGGTTAGATGATTCACATGCTTGAAGAAGATCAAACCAATAGGAATCATTCCAATCCCTTTTAGATTCCCCTACAATACGTTTGTAATCCTGTCTCGCTGCCCTGATATCCGGGATATTTCTAGATTTAACCGCAGCAATAAGAATGCTGTGGGCATCTCTACAATTTTTATTATACCAGCCTTTGGGTTGCTTAGCCTTCTGTTTCCGACATGGCTTAGTAAGAAGTTCCTTAATTGCCGCAAAACATGCCTCGTGGAGGTCAACATTTTTAGTCATGGGCATGTCATTTGGAGATGATGCCATCATCCTATCTTTGGTATCTAAAACCAAATCTTCTATCTGGCAAACAAGCTCTTCGTCGGCTATTACCCTTGACCATTTGACCCGTCTTCTGTTATCACACAAGACAAGATCAGATGTGATACAGGCTGACTCCGCCTGCAGAGGCTCTAGCCCATGAACCTTGAGTACAAGAGAGAGAGGGTTGTGATCACTCTCTGGCCTAATTTCTATTGTCATGTCGGTTACAGAGGCCCAAGATTCAATATTAATTAATATATAGTCAATGCGGCTTGCGCAAGACCCATTATCAAAGGTTGGCTTCCCCTCCTTATCAGATAGACTACGGCCATTCATTGCTCGAAGGCCCCATTCCAGGCAAAGTCCAAGCCAACTAAGGGCAGCCTCGGTTCCCCGGACGCCCTTAGTAATAGATAGTGGGGGAATGTTCCAAGTGGAATCTTCTTCTAAACCTACATCCTCAGCGAGATTCAGGATGGGTTCGAAGGAGCAGTTCAAGTCACCAGCCACCATGGTGAGCTGGTCACTCTTATGCTCGTTTAGGAGCGCTTCCAAGTCATTAAGGATTGGTTGTTTCTTGCCACCCTGGCACCCTCTGGCATAGATATTGATAAGGATTATGTCTTTACAGTTCTCTTTACGTAAGGATATACAAAGGAGATCAGGGTTCGTCACCACTATTTCTTTGGCACTAAATCCAAGACTATTTTTTATCCATATAGTGAGACCACCCGAAGCCCTACCCTTCATACCCTGAATTGCTGGTTTATAGTAGTTTAAAAAACCTAATCTAAACAATGGGGCTACTGACCAGGTTTCCTGAAAAAGGATGATATCGTGTGCCGTAATGTAGTCTACCCAATCATCATTATCCAGGCGGCCCCGTAAGCCCGCTACATTCCAGGATACTATTTTGATGTCATTAACAGCGATACTAGGGCATGGGATTACAGGCTGAACCAAAATTCCTACCTCCACCGGGAGGGGATTTTGGGCAGTCGCAAATGTTGCTTGTTGGCCTGATGTCGACGTGGAACAAACCATACTAGAAGCTATCGTGATATGCGAGATAGGGTCTACCGAATACTTTGTTTTGTTCTCCCCCCCGAGTCAGTCAACCTCCTCTAGGCAACCAAACATATTTGACGTAGGGGCACCCTGCCACCAGGCACTCTGGTTTGGTCCCCCGTTCCTAAAGCCCATATTCTTGGACTTTTGAATTGTCGTCCAGGGCCCACCCATCCTATACTGGTTTCTAGGGGGATAGAAAAAGGTAAGGGGTCTAACAACAACTGTTTGTTCTTCCTCACAAAAAGCCCATGAACAAAGGTGCTGTGCAGTATGGGGGTCAGAGAAGGTGACCACTATGCAATCGCCCATTATGGATTTATGGGTGGGTCCGACCCATGGCACTCTTCGCACCATTAGTACCCGGCTTCTTTGGTGACTAGGGATTTGTCTGTTTGTATTGAGCCAGTGTATTACC
The DNA here is from genome assembly GCF_964261635.1 of Lissotriton helveticus. NCBI lineage: Eukaryota > Metazoa > Chordata > Amphibia > Caudata > Salamandridae > Lissotriton > Lissotriton helveticus. The sequence continues at coordinate 85,782,502 of NC_136064.1, forward strand.
TTGTTTTTAAGAGACAAATGGTCCTCTTTTACCTGTGGATCAAGAATAGGTACACCGGTTAATACAATAACATATGAACTAGCTTCCGGTGGTAGATCAATGAAGCCACCACGGAAGTTAGGTCTACTAGATTCGAAATGTGGCAGGGTATTAGGGGCTGGCTGGTTAGGTTGCTGTACAACTGGAGGCCTCGATTTTGGACATGATATTTTCTGCTGTGGATGTGCGTCAGGCCCAGTGCGAGAGGCATTATGCTTAGGTTTGGATAGTGCAAGGTCCTCAGTTGGGGGGCAAACACTATAATTTGAAATGGTATTATTTCCAATTTTCGTGCGGGGTTTAGGTACAGGTTTGGGCCTCTGAGAAGAAACAACGGAAATATCAGCCTGTAAAGGTAGTGAAGATTGGGAAGATAAACCCTCCCCATGTGGAGATTTAGCTTCCATTTGCTTGAGGCTAAAACTAGCTAATGTGACAATTGTCCTGTCCATTTCAAGCAAATGATTTTCCATTCTGGAAAGTCTAAGTTCCAAGGGGGTAAGTAGCTTCTTAAGTGTATCCCAAACAATTTGTACAAATTCTTCATCGCCCCTCTTGTCCATCTCTACCCCACTCAATCTTCCCTCCCTTGACCCATCTTTCCTCAAATCAGGAAGAGTTTTCGTCTGGGGAGCATTCACAACACCCTCCATGACAAGGGAAGTAGCACTAACAGGCAAATCTATGCTGGTTTTGTGAATGGTTACCCCAGGGACAGAAGAGCCTAGTTCCCGTCGACAATTGAAAAACTGGGCTCGCGCAATTTTTGCTTTTTTACGGGCAAATGCAGACCTAGCCAAGCTTTTCTTTTGCTGAAGAGTGATTTTTTTAGTGTATTTTTTGCCATGCGCAGCAGCCCTCGGCAATATGCTCTTTACCTGTGAGCATACCCCAATCTCAGGAGAGGATGGCGTAGCCTCCTCTGGGGGATTTGGTAAGAAGTCCTTCACTTGCTCAGGTGGGGACAGAGATGGACGATGGTGTATGTCTGCCAGTGTAAGCAAGGAGCGAGGGCCAGATATGCGCTCAGGGGTAAGTGCTAAAGCAAGGTTGCCTAATGAAGATTTTTTCGAGGAAGCAATGTTTAAGGACAATTTACGAGCGGCATCAAGTTCCAAAGAGACCCTGTGTTGCATTTTGTTAATTTCGGCATCGATGGCCAAATTTGTCTTTATTAAAAAGTCATCCAGGGTCCCACTAGATCCATGTAAACCCCTGGCGGTTTTGCTACGTGTGGCTCGCGTACACATGGTTAGCGATAAACACAGATGGAAAATTGCTAACTCACATGAATATAGGCGAGCATTCAGCCAAGGGGCATGGCCCAGCCCAGTCCTCTTAGTCCTCTAACGGCCTTGAACGGCCCGCTCTTTGCCCGGTCTTCGCCCCGGCCTTTGCCCCGCGCGCGTCCCGCGTGCGCGTCGCTGTCACAGTTTATCAGGGAGTAGGGCGGGTGAAGGGGGCGGGAAGAGGACCAGCTGCGGCCGATCAGCGCCGCTCAGCACGCTGGTCCTCGCAGTCCCGCCACATAATTTTACTTTTAGCTGTATTTATCTTTACGTAATGCGATTCAGCAAAAAGGTGCAACGCATGCAGACGATTATTTAGCCCTTTGGGCGTTAAGTCCAATATAAGAATATCGTCCGCATATAACAAACAAGAAATTGGAGTTCCCCCCAAAGATGGGGCAATACCGTCACAGACAGATAAAGACATAGGGAGATCTGAAATGTATAAGGAAAAAAGCAGAGGAGCCAAAAGACAACCCTGCTTTAGTCCGTTGATGGAAGGAATAACTTGGGATAATCCCTTTTCCCCTCCTTGAAGGACTTGACACCATGTATCTGAGTAAAGAGCCTTAACCAGATCTAACAGGAGAGGAGGCATGCCTAATGCGGCTAATTTTCTCCACAGCAACGGCCGGTCCACTTTGTCGAACGCTGTGGAGAAATCTATAAACGCCGCAAAGAATCTTCCCCCACGAACTCGTACATATTTATCAGAAATTATCTGAAGTGCGGTAAGATTGTCCAAGGTTCCATGTTCTTTGCGGAAGCCTGTCTGTTCTAAGGGTAATATATGATTCCTAACAACCCAGTCGTTGATCGAGTAGAGGAGGCATTTAGAGAAAACTTTACCAATTGCGTCAAGAAGGGCGATTTGGCGGTAATTCTTAGGTTCATTCCTATCGCCCTTCTTAAACAAAGGCACCAATATACTCCCTTTCCAGGACGAGGGAACGGATTTACTCACGAAACAAAATCTAAATACGGGGAAAAGAATTTTGCTCCAGGCAACTGGATCCTGTTTCAGAACGGATATTGGGAGCTCATCAGGGCCCATTGCACCAGAAAGGCGCAGTTCCTTTATAGCCAATTTGATAGTTTTTTCAGTAGGGAAATTTATTGGAAAATCACTATCATTACAGGATCCCCCATACTCGGCCACCGGTCCATTACTAGCATATAAATTAGCAATGTAATTGACCCAGATTTGCTCGGATATGGGGATTGGACGGGGAGTTACTCTTGTTCCACAACCCTCCCCGATTAAAGACCAGAATAATCTTGCGTGACCGTTTACTACGGCCTCTCGCAGATTGATCCCTAAAGAATCCCCTTTTTCTTTTTTTCTTTTTATCTTGGCCCTGCGTCTCCTTCTTTTTAAGAGGACTATTTTGCGGGATCTTTCGGGGGATCTAGACAAATATTGTTCCCTCACCAGTTTATTTATTTCCTTATTTAAGAGGAAGACCGATCTGGGAGGTAAGAACTTTTTTGTGGTTAAATTGGATTTTCTTGCAGCTAGAGTGACCTCCTTCATAAAATCCTCAAAAGAGATTAATTCGGCCCCTAACCAATTATGAAGAACTTTTAGTGTTTTTTCCAAAAAAAGTTCCAGGCCCTTCATGGCTTTTGAGTTCCAAAAACATCTTCCAGTTTTATTATTAAGTTGACCCGATCAACATCAAGAGACCAAGGGTCAGCATAGGGTGGACATATAGAGAGGGTTAAAATAATCACCATATGGTCACTGAATAGAGTCTGAGAGACCACCAGATCTCTCAGGAGATAAAAGGAACCATAATCAATGATTATATAATCCAAGATCGACTCACTTTGATTGGATTTATGCGTAAAGTGTGCTGGAGTATCGGAAGGAAGCCTTCCGTTTGCTATTATACCCTCTGTTTCAGAAAGTTCTTTAAGGAGCAATTTCCCTCTCTTATTTGTTCTAGTTTTCACTGGGAAAAGAGCTTGTGGAATCTGAAAATATTCCTCTTTAAGCTTGTTTCTAAATAGATCTAAGCTTAAATTTGAAACTTTGCAGTTGAGATCACCCAATAAAATTACCTGGGAGGAGGGAACTGTATCCTTAATTTGTTTAATAAAAACAAAGATTTGTTTTAATACTCCATTAAAGCAGACATCGGGGGGATATAAGCCTTTAATATTACCAGGGGTTTTTTCTTTTCCACATTATCAAAACTAAATAATGTCACAGCCTGGAAGAGGTTGCTAGGGTCTAAGTGGTAGGAGTAATTCCACTTTATCCGATTAGATAGCAGGCATGCAATTCCCCCTTTAGCGTGACCCCTCTTAGAGGGGGCAGCCCCTCCTTCTAGGACGAAGTAATCCCTCCCCAATATCATTTTATCCACACACCACGTCTCTTGAATACAGATCACACTAGCCTTCAAGGAATAAAGATACTGCAACTTTTCGGGACTGTTTTCCAAAACAACATAAGAGCGTCAAGATTTTTAAAAAAAACACTACTCCTCTATAGACCCCCCAGAAACACAGTCTTGCCAGGAGGAGAAAAAGGGTGATGAAAAAGCACAGCAGGGAGAGATGAGACCAGAGATGGGAAGAAAAAAAAAATCAAACACCAAACAAGTAGGTGTTTATTCTCATCATTGGGTTCTTAAGTGTGAAAAAGAAAGGGGCCAACCATTAAGCCCACGATAGAAAGTGCAAGTTTAAAAGGAAGTATAGCAGTTCCTGGTATTAATTTAATAAAGGGATGGCCTACTTCCATTAAAATCAAGTGAAAATTCGGACCTATTAAGGTAATAGCAATGAAAAACCTAATGTCCTTTACGAAAGAAATATAAATGTGGTCAACATGTTTCTGCTTAAATAGAGAATCATTCACTCAAGCTTTCGTCAGGACCAATGAAAAATACAAAAAGAAAAAATAGAATAAATATAGACAGACAAGCTCAGGCACACACTCTAACGTGTGTCCATTCCTTGCTGTCCTAAAGGGTAATTCACCCACTCACGGTACTTCTTCCATGAGTTTCCTTAGTCTCTATTAAGGCGCTTGTATCTGCAAAGAAAAAAAAATGGTATTAGTAAAATGAGCACCTATGATCTGTGGAAGGGGGACACTTGGGATTTGAGTTTGGGAATATCAAAGGTTTTAAGGAATGAGGAACATGTCTAATTGAAAGTGAGTTCCCAGACAGTTATTCATTAATGACATGGGTGGATTCTCAATGTACCCGTGTTACACTATACTTGGGCCAAATGGTATTTGAAATCTGTTTTTTTCTTACACTTAATAAATGTAATTAGGTATCCAATGCTATCTTATAGAAGAGGTAGGCCATGCAGTAGTGAAAACGCTTTTAAGAGTTTTTAACTACCAGGACATGTAAAACTTAAAAAGTACATGTTCAACTCTTTAAAGACACTGCACCAGGCCCTATTGACTGTTCAAGGCTGGTGCTATGGGGGACTAATATGTATTAAAAAGAAAGGTTTTGGCCTGGTAAACAGTTTTTTTGCCAGGTTAAAATGGTAGTTTAAGATGGCACACATAGACTGCAATAGTTAGCCGCAACTGGTTCAAAAAACAGGAGGGTGAAGGCAAAAAGTTTAGTGATGACTCTGTTGAAAGGACCAAGTCCAACAGCATAATATGGACCCATAAATACACAGATCAGAATTCACTCTCAAATGCTCAGAACTTTCACATGAAATCTGCTGTTTTGGCCAACTTTACTGAAATATTTTACTCAAGCATCTATCCTTAGTAGGAGATGGAGGTTATGCAATTAACCTATCTGAGTTCCCAAAATGACAATGAAGAGGGTATTTAATGACAACCAAGAAACATTTTTGAATATGAGAAGAAACAGCCGGACTATCCAATGTTACTAAATGCAGTACTTTATACCTCCTGCTGTAAAAAACTGTGAAGAATTTGGGAATACTGTAGTTTTTAACAGCTTTTTTCTTTTAATATCTGTATCAAAAGGGGACACAACCTCAAAAAAGAGTGTGCACATACACTCCACTCTCTGTATGGCGCAGGATGCACAAAGGACAGTATGAGATTTATGGTCTATAACAGGATGCTATAGTTGTGGTACCCGTGAAGTGGGATAATATATAGAAGACTTAAAAGCACAGGTTACTTAGTTACTTAAGTACACACACCCTCAGAAACAACATAAAATATGTATTTGTAATGCACATATGCACCCCCAAAAGGGCATCATGGCACAGAAAAACATTTATTGTTACCCAACTCAATGGTCCATAGTCATAGCAACTGCAAATACCAAATGTAATATATTTGTTTATCTGGATGTTACCTTTGTATGATGGCACACGGTATAAAATACAAGATCAGCACAATAAAGAAAATCTACCACCAGATTGGACCAACATATCAGCAGTTTAAAACATGGTGTCAATGAGCTGAAGTAAACTAGGTTCACAAGAATTAACTATGTATGCATTTTTAAAATTAAAATAACATAAAAGATTTTTGATTAAAAAGTTATTTTATTATTGTAAGAAAAGTTCATTATTAATTGTGGTGCATGGTAGTCCACCACAAGAAATAAAATCACTAACCTGTTAGATCCAGGCAAAGTTTTCAATAATTCAAATCTGAGCTCAACTTCTAGTAGCTGTAGCACAGAGCAGGGGGCTTAACTTTGAGAAAATGTGTAAAGCATTTAGAATTAACAAAACAGTTAGGAAGTCAAAAACACATCACAATAAAAACCCAATCTAATCTATAAAAATAGAGTACAATTTAATAAACAAAATGACACAAAAATGACAAAAAAACGAAAAGGTGAGCCACATATATGAATTTTAAAATATTAAAGAGAAAAATTAAACTGGGACTGAGTGCAATTTAAATCCAACCATGAAGGAGCTTGGGTCGTATGCACCAAGAAGGTTCGTCCAAGGCAAAGACTTTACCGTCTGACTCAGTTTTTGAAATGCAACTGGGGCAAGGTTGCAGGTTGTATCCAAGCAAGTTGTCACAAAGCAGGATAACCACTAGCCAGGTCTCGAAAAATCCACTCTCACTGTTGAGCAAGATTTATTCAGGACAAGCTATTTTTTGGGACTGCTTGCCCTTTCTGAAAATCCTGAAAAGCTGAAAATCCTCTAACTTTAGTCACAGAACAAAAATTAAATGTAAGAAGAATAACTGACTTTTGAACTCTCCCTCTGGAAGCAGAGCAAATGTGACAAAATAACATGATTTAGTCAACTTTATTGCTCACAAAGTGAAAGAGCAATAAAAATGCCTTTAAATCTCATCTGGTCACATTTGCCGGCTTTCAGAAACAGAGACTGTCTTCCTTCATTTATTTCTCTTTCTGTGACTAAAGTTAGAGGATTTTGTAAAATTAACTGTGTGACAGTTGAACTTTGCAAAGCATGTTAAATGAAAGGCTGGACAAAGTCAAGGTTATTTTAACACAACACTGAAATAGCTAAGTGAACTGCTCAAAATTTTCAAATATATTTCACTAGCTTTGAAGAACCATTTTTGTAATACTATGGCGAAAATATTTTTTAGAGGATCAAAACAAATAAGAATACTTTACTTGGTTATGTGCAAATTTTGAATATTTTTTCTGAAACCCAATTTCCAAACCTTGTTTATGTGCTATTATCAGTAAAACTACATGTTAGTGGGAACATTTAGTGGCCATTTGCATACAAAATATGCTATCTGCAAATGACAGTGCTCTATCACATCATGCGTTGGTAATATATTTATGAAAAGTGAGTTTTTAAACATGAACTGGGAATTCTTACTGCTCCTGCCCAGATGACAATGTTATTAGTAGTGGCGGGCGGCATGGTTTGCGGGTGGCGGGGTGGGTGCGGGAGCACGATAGGGGTGAGGGAAACGGTGCGCAATTATTTTTTTTAATAATAATTATTTAAAAAATTATAATTAAAAAAAACACTTACCTTTCTGCACCAGGTCCTGCGTCCCTGCTCCTACTCTTCTCGTCAGACTGAGGCACATGAAGCACAGCCAGGCTCCCCCTAACAAAGTTATTATCATGTTATGTTTCCTTTACTTTGCAGTGCACTGCTTAAAATCATGGGGCGACGCTCTTCCGCCACAGACGAAGAGCCGCCCCTTGCTATTAGTGAACTAAGAGGCAAGCCAGGGATCATGTGTACCATATATATGGGTTTGATTCTTGTTATACATGGAGCAAACATTTAGTCTAGTAAATAAAAAGAGTTTTTTGGACAGCAGAACCATGTTATCCCGCCTCCCTCCCATCCAAGTTATTGTCTGGCCCCCTTCCTGAGTGTAATTTCCCTCCGTCTACCTCACCTTCTTCTCCGTCTGCACCCCCGTTTACCAGTCCTGCCACCATCGACCTCCAGGCCTGTACGTCATCTTCTAGCTTCTCATCACGTCTAGTCTGCTGCATCCATATCACCTCGGCAGTCGGCCATTCCTGCATATCTCGCACCCACTGTGACATACTGGGCAGGCGGTGACTCATCCACGAGATGGCTATCCGCCGCTTCGCCAGCATCAGCCCCAAGTGGACAAGCTTCCTACTAAAGTTCTTATTCTTAGGTTGGGCAGAAGTCCCAGCAGCACCACCCGGATCTCTCCCGCTATCTCCCACCCTGTCGCCCCCCTCAACACTGCCAGAACTTCATTCCAGTACCCCTGGTGTGCCAGGCATGTCCAAGCCAGGTGTACGAACGCAGCTTCCGTCTCTCCGCACCAAGGACATTGCCTCGATCTGTCTGGGTAGATCCTTTGGAGCATCTTCGGGGTCAGATAATTCTGATGGACATAATTAAATTGAATTAATTTACACCTCGTGTTTGCACTCACTTGTTTAAGCCCCTCATTGATCTTGATCCAGTCCTTGTCAGTGATACGGTCACCCATCAGTGCTTCCCACTTCGCTTGGATTGGTAGCACTCCTGTCACTCCATCATCCCGGATCGCCCGATATAAATGTGAAAGCAGCCTATGGCCTTTGCCCATCATTAACAAAGTCTGCATAACCCGGGAGATCAAGGGTTCGTCCAGGAACGTGGCCATATGTCCCTTGCCACCTGCGCAATCTTTTCATACTGTAAGAAATGCCCAGGACCCAGCTCGAACATCTCCTGTGCCTGCTCACGTGTGATGTACCATGCATTATCATATCGGCCGCCCATGGTCAGACAACCCCCCTCCCGCCACCTCCGCACTACCATGGATGCAGCAATCTGCCGGAACAGCTGGACAACCCACAGGGGCATGTCCGGAGCGTATGGGGCCCTCTTTAATACTTTCCGGACCACCACTTCCCACATCTCCGCAACATTTATTTTATTTATTTTATTTATTTTTTGCATTTGTATGGCGCGCAGCTACCCAACAAGGGTTTCCTGGCGCACAATGTATGGGCATGTCTAGGGCACCCGCAACCCCATCATGAGGCAACTCCCCCTCAGGCCCTAACTCTTGCCAGGTGCCATGCTGTAACTGAGAATCTGTCCAATTCCCATTACCTGGCACTCCTATGAATGACCGATAATGAAATTAAATACCTATACGTTCCATCTAACATCTTCCCTGCAAAGTCTTCTGAGGCAGCTAGAAGCTGCGAGCAGTACTTTTCAAATTCACAAAAATAAAATGATTAAATAAATAAATACAGATATTCTTCCATTCCTAAAGCCTTCCTTCTGTCTAAGCTTGTAGCCAAAACAGCACAATGTAAGGGAAACTGGATTTTACCTTACCCTGTTAATGCTGTAACACCCCCTGCTGATCTATGTGGAAAAAAGAACTCCCTAACAAGAAAACTGCTAGCTGTATCCTTTTACTAAGAAACCATCACTGCAACATTTTTTTTGCTATGTATGTCTTCCTTGCTCTTTTTATTGGTGATGGACACCCATCGAGTCTCCTCTCAATCCCATAGTCCTCTGAAGGGCACACCTTGTCCTCCCTAGGGTTATGGTTTTCTTGGTAAATGCTTTGCAGTAATGAGTTTCTGAGTTATGAATTCGAGATTTTCACATCATAAACCCTCCCTCCCACCATCTCCCATGTTAACAAATCCCATACCCTCATCTGAAACTTCTTCACAGTTCATGTTCAGAGCATGGCTGAGGATCCATGTGCATCAGGTAGTCTACTTACAAGGGTACCATTGCGAAAGCCGAACACCCTACAGGGCTGCATAAGGGGCATACCTGAAACACTCACATAGAAACCGATTTTAAAGAGAACTTCAATGCAGAAAAGCACTGATTCATCACATGGTTGCGTTGGGGCTAAAAACCTTCATCCTTTGTGCCAGACCATCTGGGCACAGCGGTGATGGTGTGCATGGAGATGGTTATGGTATACATTATGGAACATCGACAATCCATCAGACGCACACTAGTGGTGGACTCTCGCTCCACATATGTGTAGGCATCTGACATTGTGTGAAGCTTGCTTCTTTCATGCAGGCGGTGCAGTTTCTGAACACTGTCCGTCCACATGGCCATTGAAAAGAGGATAATGAAATAAAGAGAGCCTTTGACCTCCCATGAAAATTCATGGCCTGGGACATAAAGGCAAACCTTCCTCCGACTCCAGTGATCGACATGCTGCAGCTCAATGAAGGGACTGACTCGGAGGGTTCATGCAGACTTCCCTGCATGAGATCATGATTCCTGCTTTGCCTGACAGTATTGTGTTCAGCAACCCTGAGTACAATGAAGAAACTCCTTGAAGGGTGACCTTATTTTGCACAAGAGGAAGAAACTACCTTAAGAGGGGCTGCCTAACCTTATCAACGAAAAGCTTGACAAGGCAACAGCACACTAACCTTACTGCAAAGTATGTACGATCCATATCAATGCAGTTTTCTTGATGTAAAAGTTCTGTTGTTTCAAAACTTGAAATACAGGGACAGATATTACAGATAATGAGAAATTTCCTAGTTACCACAAAGGAAAGTTTCAATTCTATTAAGGAGGCGGAGGCGAGGATTTTGCTAGTCCTTTCTCCATTTTATTGGACAGCAAGTTAATAGTAAAAGAAAAAACATCACATCCAGGACTACCCAAACCAACATGGCAGCGGTAGGCCTGGTAACGTAACAACCAATCAGAGTCCAACAGTTCGTATATATGGAGTCCCAGCTGTTAGTCCTTCCTCTTTCGTGGGAGCTGCCGCAGGGAAGAAGTCATCCATCCACTAGTCCGTTTTTTGATCGGAGCCTAGGGAAGAGAACAAAATAATAATATCTCGTCCAGAACAATGTTGAAGAATTCAAGAACATTGCAATGGAGTAGAAGAACGAAATGCAGATATAACTTAATCAACATTGCACAGCGTAACAATGAAAACATTAAAACTCAGAAAAAAGGTATACTCCCTTAGACGAAGTAACAAATCATATTCCAGTTACGGGAGGGCAGGCTCGATAAAGCCTGGGTGGGAAAATCCTCGCCTCCGCCTCCTTAATAGAATTGAAACTTTCCTTTGTGGTAACTAGGAAATTTCTCATTCTATGTCAGGGAGCGGAGGCGAGGATTTTGCTTGTTCAAAGCCTACTCACCACCAACGAAGCAGCCTCATGGATTGGTTTAAAGTAGAACTTTTTGAAAGTCGAATCTGAGGACCAATCCGCTGCATTCATGATATCCTCCAGGCGTCCACCTACCTGAATAGCCTTGGAAGCCATTGCACCTCTAGTGGAATGAGCCCCAAAGTCAGTGACGCTAATCCCAGCTTCAGACATTATCCACCTGACCCATCTGGCAATGGTGGGAGAGGAAACTGCCTTGAAAGGCTTCTTAACCGCTATAAGTAATTGTCTTTCGCCCGGAGGGCGGAGCTCAAGAGTAACATCCTCATATGTCTTAAGGCAACGAACAACACAGAGCTTTGGCGAATCTGGGAAAGCCGGGTAAGTTACTGACCTGGTATTACATTTAGTTCTTCTGGAAACAGTAAATGTAACCCCTTCTGGGGTAAAAACCCTGGCTGACACGTCCAGAGCACGAACATCTGAAGCACGTTTACATGATATCAAGCAGAGGAGAATCGCTAATTTGGCCGAAAGCTCCTTGCGGGAAAGGTATTGATTATCCTGCCAGGAATTTAGAAAATTCAAGACCACATTAACATCCCACAAACCTGAATAACGAGGTTCTGGAGGGCGCGAAAGGCGAATACCTTTAAGGAGTTTACAAACCCAAGGGTGCTCACCAACCGGAGAGCCATCAACGAGGGCATGCCCAGCCGAAATTGCCGACCTGAAAGAATTAATGGTGCTATACACCAATTTCTGCTTGAAAAGATCAGCGAGGAAGTTAATCACGTCGGTGACAGAGGAGCCCATGGGATCCAGGTGTTTTCCCACACACCAACGAACCCATCTGTTCCATGCCGATCTATACCGCTTAGTGGTGTTAGGAGCCCAGGCTCCTCGAATGAGGAGCTCAGCGTCTCTCGAAAGCGAGTCACAAGACCAACGTCCCCTGAAATCCTGTATGCCATGAGACGTAGATGGCCCTGGAGAACCAGCGGATGTGGGTGACCCAAAGGATCCGTCAGAATGTGGTCGAACGACGGAAGCCGAAGAGGCTTGTCCCAGGATAGTTCCAAAAGAGAAGGGAACCAGCATTGAGCTCTCCAGATTGGCGTGATCAGAATCAGAGAAGCTCTCTGCCTGCGGACTTGAGCCGCCACCCTTTGAATGAAAAGGAAGGGGGGAAAAGCGTAAGCTGGAAACAGGGACCAGTCCTGTAGGAAGGCATCCACTGCTTCCGCCCCCGGATCCGGTTTCCAGCTGTAGAAGCGGGGAAGCTGGGCGTTCCATCTGGACGCAAATAAGTCCATTACTGGAAGACCCCAAAGGTCCGAAATTCTCTGAAATACTGAAGGATCCAGTCTCCAGTCGCTGGCATCCCGGAAATTCCTGGATTGCCAATCCGCAACATTGTTCAGATCGCCTGGGAGATACTCCGCCGTGACAGAGATCTGGCGAAGAAGGCAATAGTTCCAAAAGTCCTTCGCAAGGTCCGCTAGAACCTTGGAGTGCGTACCTCCCAACCGATTGATGTACCTGACCGCAGTCGTGTTGTCCATCCGAAGAAGCACACAGCACGAAACCTTGGTCGAGGTGAAGGAGCGGATGGCGAACGAGCCCGCAAGGAGCTCCAGACAGTTGATATGGAGGTGAAGTTCCTCCTCTGTCCATCTGCCGCCCACCGAGAGGGAGCCGCAACGGGCACCCCAACCCTGGCGACTGGCGTCTGACTCGATCACCAGATCCGGACGGGAACCAAAAATCGCCTTCCCGTTCCAGGCATCCATGTGGTCTAACCACCAGAGGAGTTCCGATCGGGCTTCCAGATTCAAGGAAATCAGTTCCGAGTAAGTAAGACCCTTGCGGAGGTGAAATGCCTTCAGTCTCTGAAGAGCCCTGTAATGAAGAGGGCCTGGAAAAATGGCCTGGATCGATGACGAGAGTAAGCCCACAATCCTGGCCAGTTGGCGGAGGGATACTCGATCCCGCCGAAGAACCTTGCGAATCTCCTTCTTGATCTTGGAGATCTTTTCGGAAGGAAGGTGAAGAGTCGCATCCGTAGTTATGATCAGAAAGCCAAGGAAAGTCATTTCCTGTCGGGGAAAGAGGTCCGACTTCTGGGCATTGATGATGAATCCCAGAGACTGAAGGAGGGTTATAGTAACCTGAAGATGGTGAAGAAGGAGGTCCTTGGACTGACACATTAAAAGAATGTCGTCCAGGTAAACAATCATACGAATCCCTAGGGTCCGGAGATGTTCTACCACCGGACGCAGGAGTTTGGTAAAGCACCAAGGTGCTGAGGAAAGACCAAAGGGAAGCGTAAGAAATTCGTAAACCTGATTCTTCCACAGAAACTGGAGGAATCGACGATGAGGAGGAAAGATTGGAACCGAAAGATAAGCATCTTTCAGGTCCAAGCGAACCAGCCAATCGTTCTGTAACAAAAGGTCCCTCAGAAGATGGATGCCCTCCATCTTGAAGTGTCTGTAAACCAACCACTCGTTGAAGGAGCGGAGGTTGATTACTGGTCTGAACCCTTTGCCTTTCTTTTCCACCAGGAAGATGTTGCTGAGGAAACCGTTTGGGTGAAGCGCCGAGGGGATAATGGCGCCTTTTTGTAACATCGCCCGAACCTCCAAATCGACAAGTTCTTGGTCTGAAACAGAAAACACTAGAGGACGAGGACGAGAAAGCTGAACAGGGGAACCGTAGAATTCGATGTGAAACCCCTGAACCGTCTCCAGCACCCAAGGATCTGAAGTTATTGACGCCCAGGCCTGGGGAAACAACGCTAACCTTCCCCCCATTTGAACCAGAGAGATGATTCGAAATCTTACCATTAAATCCTCTGGAGTTGGACTGGAATCCACCACGTCCTTTGCCTTGGCCTCTGCCTCCTCTGGAGGGGTAAAAGGTACCCTGTCGTCCATCGTTCCAGCCGTTATTTCGTTTGTACTGGCCTCTATTGGGGCCTTGCTGGACCTGACGGCCGGAAGAGCGACCCCTGCCTCTGCCGGCCCCGCCAAAAACCTTTCTGGGGAAGAATTTTTTCATCGAAGCCTGAGCCTTGTCCAGAGCCGAAAAGGTTGCCACAAACTTCCCCAACTCCTTAACAAAGGGGTCCCCAAACAAAGCACCCTGTGCAATAGGGCCTGCCTCCGAAGACGACAACTCCCCTAATTTCGGGTCAATCTTAAGCAGTAAGGAACGTCGCCGTTCTGCAGAGAGCGCGCAATTGGCATTGCCAAGAAGGCACATTGCCCGTTGCGACCAACCAGCAACGTCATCAACAGACATAGGTAAGCCCGACTCCTTAGAGCGTTGGGCTGTTTCAATAATTTTAGTGAGAGGGCCCACCACATCTAGGAGTTTATCCTGACAGGCTTTCCATGACCTATCAATACCCTTTTTAGGGTCTTTGATATATTTGGCGAAGAAGGTACACAACTTGGGATCTATCTCAGGGGTGCAAGCCACTCTAAAGGGAAGGGAAGGGCGAGGGCACTCAGAGCGCAGACGGAGTCGGACATCCTGAGGTAAAGGCTGTCGAAGCTTAGCTGCGACATAATCAGCAGTAGACTGCTCAGGAAACCACTCCGATGACCTAGGTCTTACAATCGTAGATGGGTCAAACATATTAGGAGGCGCAAGATCACCCTCCGTAAGACTAGGAGCACTGGGCTTAGGGCGCCAAGACCTGCTCACATCAGAAAAATCCTCTGAGGAAGCATCCTCATCCTCATCTACGTATTCGTCCTCCTCATCAATTCCCTCAAAGGGGGACCCTTCCTCCGGGTCAAGGTCCTGGGTGGCAAAACCACCAGTCTCTCCGGGTGATTCTTCCCCCCGGTAGGGTGCGCTTCTAAGCATGCGCGCACTCTTACGGAACACTTCAGATAATTTACTGAAGCCCTCCAGGTGCCCCGCGTCACGCTTCCTGGCCGTACGTGGTAGAGCACACGGAACACCACTGGGCCCTGCCCCACTGTCCCCAAAAACACCAGTATCATTCTTAAAAACATGGGCTGACAGTCTGTTTACACTGTCCTGCAGAGGTGCCAGAGCTTGGGCTATCGCCGAAGAGAGAAGCCTGTCAACCTCTGCAGGAGGGTGTAAAGGGGTCAGTTGTGGCTGAACATTAGGAGCCACCACCTCAACAGTTGAAGGACTTGACTGCATATTAGCAGAAAAACTGGTACCCATACACGAACACCCCAACTAAATACAAGGGGATAAAAACCCTTCACACAGGTACCAGGCAGGCTAACACAATAGAAAACCTGAAACACCAAAATTCTGACAGAAAAAATAATTAAATTCAAATAATTTCAGTCAGAAAAATACTTCTTGCCGTCTAAAACGGCGTCAGTGTGAGGGAAGAGGCCGGAAAATGACAGAAGCGCAGTGCCTCAGCGCGTTTCTACTCAAGCGCGAAGAGCGCTGAGGAGAACAGCTGATCGGCGTCAGAAGCCGACACCAAGATCGCGCACGCGCGAAGAATGAACGCTCGGGCTGAAAGCCTACCGCGTTATGGAAACACAGCCTACAATAAGGCAAAGTCAAATACAAACAATCGCTATCAAATAAAGCTGTCAACAATCACACAAAAATCTGCCACGACAAAGATATGAAGAGCGTGACTTATCTTGCCGAGGCAGCAATGGAGAAAGAGGAAGGACTAACAGCTGGGACTCCATATATACGAACTGTTGGACTCTGATTGGTTGTTACGTTACCAGGCCTACCGCTGCCATGTTGGTTTGGGTAGTCCTGGATGTGATGTTTTTTCTTTTACTACTAACTTGCTGTCCAATAAAATGGAGAAAGGACTAGCAAAATCCTCGCCTCCGCTCCCTGACATAGAATTGGAAATCAGAAGATTGTTCTGAGGTTACAGCAAACACAAGTAGCATAGCATCAGGTATTCTTACCCTTTGCCTATTCCCTCCTACAGCTGTTTACCTCCCACCCAGCCAGAGCGCCTTTCGTAAAGGCCATTTCATGTATTTTTACGTTTCCAAATGGATATCTGTCAAACCCAACAACACAAGCAGGATTGTCACGGGTGGAAGGCAACATTAGCTTTATGCTCCAGCTCACGGAGTTCTTCAGGGGCCCGTGCTCTTGCAGAAATGTTAGTTAAAGTTTTGAATTCAAACATATCTGGTTATTGGTAAAAAAGAGGCTAAGCCCAGCCATATCACCAAATGGCATCCAATACTGGAGTTGCCATGTTTTCCTTTCCCTGGTAGAAGCAAGTTGACCTGGCCCCACCCCAGGACTGCTCTCTAGGGAGGAAGCTGAGTTGCATGTGAGTCTGTGAAAGAATTAAATGGGAGTAGGTAATTGTTTCTTCCCTTACTTCCATGTTTTTGGAATCGATACACACAGGAAACTATGAAAATTGAAACTGAAAACCTTTCTCATATTGTTGTGTGTCCATTTAGATATCGTATCTAGATTTCCCGATTCATGCCCTTATATCCATGCTCTTGAAGTCCTCTTGAGGCTCAGCTGGGAGAGACCGATATTGCTTATGCCCGTAACTGACCTAATTTCTATAATTGAATTGTGCTGATGCTGTCTGTTTTTTTAAAAATTGCATCCTTTTAACTGCTTTTACTTTTGCGAGATTTGCACGTTTTCTGCCTTCAGTTAGAAGTCTTCCGTAGTGCCTTTTTGCGGGACTTCAGATACTGAGGCAGGCATTCTGAAGGTAGGCAGGTCAGCGGGCTAGTGCTAATGCCCCTGACTCTACTTAAACAAACGCGCAGCGGACGTGCCAAAGGCAAGCCCGTCTGCGCCCGTCCGCACTTTTAACGCGTTGGCGCCAGCCCCCCTGCAAATCATAACTCGGGCATAAACAAATACATTCGATACTCTACTAACAAATTGGTTGAACTCAACCGAATCACCTCATATCATAACTGCTACAAGCTCTGCCCTGAGGTAGCACGACCTCATGTTCTTTCCATTTGCCCCCGGTGTAACTCCAAAATTCCTGAGCTTAGTGTCCAGCCCATAACAGATATTAGACTTAAACAAGCCCCAGAAAGAAGAGACGTCTCTCTCCTCACATGGAGATTTGTACTTCTCAATGCCAGGTCTCTGGTTAAACATTCTTCAGACATCGCCTCCTTCATAGATGATAATAAACTGCATTGGACTGATCCGGCATCCGGTCCCGATCTCGTAAAGGCTACACCCCCTGATTACTTCTGTTACACACTCAACAGACAACAGAGGCGAGGGGGGTCTAGTTATCATTTACCATAAATCTATCATGGCCTTATTCCGGGAAACGGCCACTACAACGCGGCCGTTTCCACGAACACCTTTACCACGCATGCATTACAACGCATGCGTGGTAACAACGAGAGGATTTACCACGCATATCTTTACTACGAAATACGTAGTAAAGGTATGTGTGGTAAATTTTAAAAAAAGGCGGGTTTGGGGGGGTCTCCCCCCAAAAACGAAAAAAACGAGGGATAAAAAAAGAAGGGTTTGGGGGGGCTTTCCCCCCAAAAAAAAGAAGTAACCTGAAGTGACGAACATCAAGCAATCACCGCCGTAAAAGAGGAAACGGAATTAAACTTCCGCTTCCTCTTTAGGACGTACAGCCGACGTAACCAAGAAGAAAGACGTAACAAAGAAGATGGACAGGAGACGAGTTAAAAAGGTAAGGGAAAATGATTTTTTTTTTAAATAAGGGTTAATGGCAGGGGTAATTAAAAGGAGTAGAGGCTGGGGGCGTGAAAGAGGACAGGTGTAACCTTTAACAAGAATATGCCCTCACCATGCATAAATTAACAACGAAAAACGTTGTTAATCTATGCGTGGTAAAGGAATATTAGTGGTAAAGGTTATGCGTAGTAAACGAATTCCGTTGTAACGCATGCGTGGTAAAGGCATGCGTTGCAACTGAATTCGTTGTAACGACATATAACCCCTTATTCCATCCTTTAGCCATTGAAGAATGTGAATCACTTGAGTTCGGGCTTGACCTCTCAAATTATTACACCTTTAAAGGCACTCTTATATACAGAGCACCAAGCCCTAGAGGTCGTTTTCTAGAACAAGTAGGCACAATACTGGAGAGGGGGATTAGCACAAATTCCTACACCATACTTGGCGATTTTAATTATCACCTCAAACTCCCCTCTGACCCTGAGACCCTCAATCTGATAGACCTGATGAAAGGTGGAAACCTTGAACAAAAGGTAAATGCCACAACTCCTCAAGCTGGGCATACTGTAGATGGCATTTTTTCTAACAACTTGCAGCTCTCATTTACTAAAGCCTTGCGTTAATCTGGTCCAACCATTCAGCAGTATTATTTGAGCTCAGGGTGTATGACGGCACGGTGCCGAAATTAACTGCACATTATTCTGAGACGAGGGCCTGGATAAGATAAAGGCAGAGGACTTACACTACTTTCTAACCTCTTCTTCCACACCAATTCCCACTAATCTAGATGAGGCTACCAGCTCATACACTAAGTGGCTGGAATCGGCAGGGGACAAGCTAGCTCCCACCAAACGCCTCAGTCATATGAGACAGCAGCCCTCCTCTCCATAGTATTCAAGGGAGTTGACGGATCAAAAGCTGGCCTGCAAATATTTGGAAAGAAAGTGGCGGAAGGGCTATAAGGAAAAAGATAAAAAAAGAATACAACGCAGGATTGGCATTGTATAAACTGTTACTGAAAAATACAAAACAAGAATATTTTAGTAACAAAATTAAATTGGCCAAAAATTCTCCTAAAGAGCTTTTTAGAATTGTTAATGCACTAGCCCATTCCCGCGCACCGCCTTTTTCAGCTAGTCAAGAGCTCTGTGATATTATTGCCAAATTCTTCTTTGACAAAGTTACTAGCATTTTTTTAACCTTCTCAGACCTATCCTCAACACCAACTCCAACTCGGAATCTGATCAGGTGAAACTATATCTGGATGCGAATATCCTGAGTAGCTATTCCTCCCTGACCATTTCCGACATTCAAACACTAATGGAGAAAGCGAAATCAGGCTCCCCATATGACCCCTGTCCTATCTCAACACTAAAACTGGCAGCTGAACCAGTTTCACACCAACTGACTCTTATCATCGATAGTATGTATCAAGAAGGTTACTTTCCTAAAGATTGGAAACATGCATCCATCTTGCCTCTTCTAAAAAAAAAACAACCTGGACGCTAGTGATCCCAACAATTTCAGACCGATCTCCAGGCTACCTCTCCCAGCAAAAATTATCGAAAGCAATTTGAATAACCAACTTAACAAATTATTGCAGGACTCCCATGCCCTAGATCCAACACAGTACGGGTTCAGAGAGGGCCATAGTACCGAAACGGCACTATTGAAGTCCACAGAAGAAATCAGAACTATCCTGGACCAAGGTGGAAACGCAGTACTGATCATGTTAGATCATTCCGCGGCCTTTGACAGGGTCCATCACTCATTATTGATGGACCGTTTATACGAGAAAGGAGTTAGGGGCAAGGCGTGGAAGTTCATTAAATCATTCCTTACTGACAGTATTCAAACAGTGACATTGGATGAATTTGAAGCGGCATCCTTCTCTCTACCCTGTGGGGTGCCGCAGGGTTCCTAGCTGAGCCCAACCTTATTCAATGTCTATGTTTCGTCATTAGCACCCCTAATTCAGAACACTGGGTTCACTTTAACATCCTAAGCAGACGATACGCAAATAGGGGTGACACTCTTCCCAGGGGCCACTCATTAAACCGCTTCAAGACTGCAGGACTGCATGAAAGCAGTAGGGGGATGGATGGCCCAAAACGGTCTAAAACTGAACCCCGGCAAAACGGAGGTGGTACTGTTTGGCAACAACCCTACTTTCTGGACTATTAAGTGCTGGCCGGAAGTCATGGGTGCCCCACCTATGCTGATCAAGAAAGTGAAGAACCTAGGAGTTTTGATTGATGATAAACTACATTTCAGGGACCAAGTAAATCAGGTCGCATCTGCCACATCGTTTATCCTCAAATCTTGCATAAAAATAATGCCTCTTTTGACGATAGACTCACAACTAATTGTAGTTACTGCACTTATTATGTCCAAATTAGATTACTGCAACAGTTTGAACCTTTCCATCCATAAAGGGTTGTTAAACAAACAGCAGATGTTTCAGAACTCTGCGGCTAGACTCATTACCGCCACACCAAAGTAGGAGTCAATTTCAGCCAAAATAAAAACGCTTCACTGGCTAACAGTCAGGAAAAGAACTCAATGTAAGTCTCTTTGCCTGGTTTTTAAAGCCCTGCATGGAATTGGCCCAGAATTCCTCAAATACTGGTTTAAATGGTACTTACCTAAGAGAACACTGTGGTCTTCCGACGCAAAACTTGTAAATGTCCCACGGGTAAAAAAAAGTCAACTGGGGTGGCAGAAGTTTTACTGTCAATGCCGCTAAATCTTGGAATGCTCTTCCTCTGTATCTTAGAATTATGACCAATCTGCTGCCATTTTGGAAAGCACTAAAAACATGGCTTTTCGCTAATTGATCCGTTGTATCACTCTCTCCTGTCCTTGCCCCAGCAGTTTCTTCACATAGCGCCAGGACACCTCCGGGTATCAGTTCGCGCTCTATAAGTACTGATAACATTAACATTAACATATAAGTATAATTCACGTTGCCCTTATTTGGGCATAGAAATCCAGTCCTTATTTATGCATTGCTCATGCTAACCAAATACAGGCATGGTCAACTACATCCGATCCTCTTCGTCACAACGAGTTCTTGGAAAACCAAACTCTTAAGCCTTTAGGACTTCCCCTTGCTTGGATATTGATTTATCCAAGTACGCATTTATTATGCATGATCTATTCCTTAGCGGTTCATTCATGATGTTCTTATGCCTGACTTTTATGTCAATACTGGCATTTCTAAACACCTTCCAGGTATAAATATGCCTTCATCTGCTATGGAATGCAAGTAGCGTTTGACTACCTACTTGCACGACGTGGCTTGCCACAGCAAGCCCCGAAGGAAGTCAAGTGCCCAACTGATGCACTGACCAGACTCTGTCATCCTCCTCGCAGAGAATCCAGCTCCAGGTCTTCTGACTCCCCTTGCGGGGTGTTAGAGATCGAGTCCCGGGAGAGAGATACCAACCTCTCTCATTCCAAGGTATGGAGCTGATTAGAACCTGGAGAAACATTTGGCAACTCTTGGCATAACTAAACCAGACTAAGACAGCACCTACTTCTTCCCTCGTACTACACTTAGGTTAGGTAAACCAGGGTAGGATTTTTTAGAAGCACCAGTTGAGTATTATAGCCTGTTTTAGTTATGTATGTATTTTAATGAATATATGTCATAGCTATAAGACATGCTATTACAGTATTATTTTATCTTACTGCTAACGCTGTACATTTTATACTTTGCATTCTGTCTTTCGATTGTAGCAGTTCATATCTCTTGCAACAGAAATAAGACTGTTCAATACACCCTTTTCATTGAAAACGCCCGTCTCTCTATTTCTGTGCAGCTCTGTAGAAACGAAGCATGCACAATTGACTGAGTGAAACAGTTGTCTATTGTTTCCACGACTCTAAAGATATTGTTCCAATTCTAGGGACAACAAAGTTGTCATGTTTGTGCGGTTGTCAGAAACGAATCCCTTCTTGTTCATTCGAGAAAGTTTCCAGTGACCTCTGAGTTAGCTGGCACACACAAGTAATTAAGTTTAATGTACTCGATAGAGACATACTGACCTCAGTCCTATGTCAAAACTATAGTGTATATTATTCCAATGCGCAGAGCCAATTAGGGATATAGGAACTACACAACATGGTGCCCAACGGTTTGGTAAGGCACTAATTTAATGCTAGATACTGAAGTAACTCAGTCGTGCTTTTCTCAGAGACCCCTATTCATAAAACTCCATAAGACGTCTGGAGTGGGTAGGTATAATATCCGCCAAAGCTGAGTAGGACGAAAATCCTATGTATTAACTGTTTGGTTTGTTCAACGTTGAAGGATACAGTGTTCCAAAATATTGTGCACCTTATCTTTGTTTCCTTGAAACCTGCTCTGCAATTTTCATTAAACAATGGCCGAAGACGCCACTGACAACAGAACTGTACCCGACGAAGTTACTGTACTTTTTGACAATACAGGTTTTAATAAAACCGATGAGAATGTTCTAATCATTCCTCCAAACTTAAGGAGAGCCATCACTCTAAAACTTATAAACCATGGCCTAACATCAAGAGGTGGTAGAGTAGTTTTTGTGATAGAGGCACATGAACATCACCAGACAGAGGTATTCTATTCATGGATAGTATTCCCAGAATCAAATCCAGTAACATATTTGTTTCACTTCTACAAAGAAGATGAACCACCTGAGGAATATATTCCTTTCGAGGATATCAAAATTCCGCTTACATACCAGGCGCCCTTAAACACTTAAATCACATTACCAGGATCGGTCCACTAGGTAGACCAGGAGCAACTTGGCCGATTTTAGCCGGTTATACACCACATCCTGACATTGAAGAAATGTCAGATGCAGAAGTACTTACTCAACTCAAAGAGTTAATTAAAATTTATAGGCAATTGGTACAATATGTGATGCAGACTCTCACAGTCCAACCTCCATTAGTTATTCCACAACAAACCTCTTACCAGGGGAATACACTAAAAATTACACCACAGACTTCACACGATGCCATGGGTAAACTTCCAGCAAAACGTGAACAAATTCCATTCTGGATAGCTCAAAAAATCACTAACATCGAAGCGGTATTTCCTAATACCAGCCCTTATGAGAAACATAGAATTCTAACAATCTGTTTACCAATGGGGATAACACCACATCTGGAAGACTGCTCCACTTGGGGCACATTCTTTGCTGATATCTACACTAAGGGATACAAAAGGGGATGATAGACGGAGCGTTTGAACAAATCACCACCCCCTTTTGTACCGCTTTTGGCTGCCATAAGTGTGGCAGGGTATGCTCAGACGTGAGTCCCTTGCTCACTTTGCCACTGGATTCAAGCAAGCCGGGCCGAAGACGGCTGGAATGCCAGAAACCGGTCCTCGGAAGCTTGTTTCTGGTCCAGGGAAGACATGGCTTGGCAGTTCGGGCTGGACTGTTCCCATGAGGCACAGGGTCAGACTGATTTGCATATAGCCATGTCTGAACTGGGGTGGCAGAGTGGGCTAAAGAACGGTGATGGATTAAACCCAGATCTTTTGACTGGGTGTGAGTGTTTGATTGATTCAGATGCTCCGTCCATCACCACCCCCTTTTGTACCGATATCTACACTAAAACACATGGTGTTCCATCTATGACGGTAATACCGGATGTCCTGAAACAGATTCAAGACGAATACGGGGCAGAGCCTGCTTTGAATTTAGGTATGAAATTACTGAAAAATGTCAACCAGGTCTCAACAATAATATTATCTAATATTAAAGGAGAAGAAGCATCAGTGGCAATCCGCCAGAAATTAAGGGAATTTGATGTAACAGAACAACCACAAGAACTAGCCAGAATAATTGAAAAATCCTATGAAGAATTAGGCAGAGACAGTTTGGGTGGGACACCAGTTAAACCAGAACTATCTGAAAGTCCTGAAAAGGCCTGTACTACAAACATTCCTACTGCTTCTAAAAATAAGTGGGGAAATAACCAACATTGAAAAGAGAAAGATTCTCAATCCCGAGGTAGGTCTCCTCAAAAGGAGCCCTCTGCAAGGAGATATACCTCAGGAATAGGGATCATTTGAGAAAACCTGACAGGTATCAAGATACTGATACACGTTCTTCTCGTACCTTTCAGACATTGTCACAGACATCCGAAATTCTCCAAGAAGAAGGTAGCAGGTCTGAAGATCAGACATGCCAAGGATCTTGAGGACACAACTCAAGAATGGAGACTGGGCTCAGACAATGTTGGACTGCGCAGCAGAAGTAACAATAGCTTGCCGAGACCTGAAAGGACTTCTGGAGACAGTGGACTTGAATGAGGACATTGAAGTTGAAACTGCAGATACCAGGGTTAGCTCTCCACATAGGTTATATGAATTAACACTCCGGATGGAGGGAGACATACCAAGAAAAGTGAAAGCACTCTTTTGGGAGCGACTTTCAAAGGGTTATGATATACTTCTAGCAGAACGGGACTGGCCACCAGAATTTGTCAGGGAGTGCCCACATGGCGAAGACATCATTATCTCATAAATCACTTGGGGAAGGATCACTTGTCCTGCATAACCTGGGTATACAGGAGACGTTTGTGTATGTCCCAAGATAAAAACCCAGAGAGGATAACCATGGCAGAGAATCTTGGCCTGAGTTACTCAACTGAGGAGATAGATGCAATACTTGCCAGACCACCGCTTTGACATCACTCAAACCCTGGCTAACACCAATGAATGGGACGAACTAACCGAAATGAAAAAAGAACAGGTCAGAACGGCAGTCCACGGAATCATCATGACTGAGTACCTCAGGGTTAATGCAGCACCCAAAGGACTTTGGGTAACTAACGCACCCCACATTTTTCTTAAGGACTTAGCGTTTAGAAAAGACTGGTCAGTCATTTCCTGGAAGTGCACCAGAGACTATCTGGTCCTCATTATAAAGACAGCAACCAGACTTACAGAGGAATTAACCATGAAGATTCCAGGTTATAGAAACTAAACTAAACAACATGGTACATATATCTGTCTCCATACATAGCAGCACGCCTGTGCTGCAAAACCAATCGCACAGCTTCTACAGAGCACATCACAGTCTTGTTTAGTTTCTTGTTTGTTTTTATTTTGTCGTATTTTCCACATATGATCAAACTTTTTTTGCTTTAACACGAAGGAACAGTCCAATTATCCTTTAGCTTCACATGAAATGGTTGTGCCCATCCAAGCCTCGTACTACTTCACGTCAAGGATATATAATTCATGAAAGACAGCTTTAATTGAAATCCCAATGCATTTCGGGCCCTTCTTTTGGCCCTTCGTCAGGGGAAGCTGTTAAGATTAAAAGAGTAGAGACATTTTTACCAGCCCATATAAATCCTCAGTACCACAACGTTATCTCTAATACTCAAATGTATTCGTGACATTTTGATCTGTGAATCTCCAGAAATCACCCCGTGGATAATTAACTAACATCCTGTGTGATGTACTAAATCTTCTGCGTTTACTGCACGCGATAACCTCCCCCGCTCCTTCCTCGATGTAAAACCTGCCCATGTATTCGCGTTACAGCATAAACACTAGCCACCCCATTTATCAAAACAAACCTAACGTGCATGAAGTTTACGCCCTTTATCTGCACCAAACTGTATTTCCTAGCTCCTATTTTACCTGTGTCAGCGCGCTGTGCGCTTCAGAACTTGAGCTTCTGCTTGTTTTAAAACTTACTTCGTTTTTTCCTTATTTGCGCCTTTTACCATTTTGTTTGTTTTAAAATTAGTGCCTGGCCCTTACTTACACTCTAATTTGGTGGAAACACACCGCTGTTGGGCGGGTCCGCTTCCCGGCGTAGCTCCTCGCAGCAGCGCCATCTTGGAAGTAGATGGTGCCGCTTTTTGGCGCTAGCAGGTAGGCTTGACGCTCTAGTCGTCGTTAGGACGCTAGGCGTGTACTTAAGCGAGGAAAATCTGCTGGCTCTCCCTCCTAGCTGCTATTTTACCTGTGTCAGCGTGCTGTGCGCTTCAGAACTTGAGCTTCTGCTTGTTTTAAAACTTACTTCGTTTTT
Organism: Lissotriton helveticus; assembly: GCF_964261635.1. Classification (NCBI taxonomy): domain Eukaryota; kingdom Metazoa; phylum Chordata; class Amphibia; order Caudata; family Salamandridae; genus Lissotriton; species Lissotriton helveticus. The sequence continues at coordinate 85,808,113 of NC_136064.1, forward strand.
TCCTTATTTGCGCCTTTTACCATTTTGTTTGTTTTAAAATTAGTGCCTGGCCCTTACTTACACTCTAATTTGGTGGAAACACACCGCTGTTGGGCGGGTCCGCTTCCCGGCGTAGCTCCTCGCAGCAGCGCCATCTTGGAAGTAGATGGTGCCGCTTTTTGGCGCTAGCAGGTAGGCTTGACGCTCTAGTCGTCGTTAGGACGCTAGGCGTGTACTTAAGCGAGTCATGCTGACGCGCAGCGGTCACGCGCAGCGGGGATGCCGGACTAACGCCGGAGTTACGCCAGAGTTCAGCCCGTCTGCGCCCGTCCGCGCTGAGGACGGGCTGCGGGACGTGCTGGACTCTGGAGCTCTCGCTGTGTCCTCTTTTTCTCCTAGGGATGATTTGGTGTGTGAGCTGCTCTCACTTAGACCCCCTGTACATCAGTGCCATCATCGGCTCTCCCCGGAGGCCATATGTCAGGCGCGGGCTTGTCCTTCGTGTAAGTCCTCTTTTAATTTCTCCACTCAGGCTTTTGGTAATTACGCTCTTCCCCTTCCTGGTCGGCCCCTCTCTCAAACCAAACAGGGCTTTCTGATTAATGCACGGTCGCTCATTAAGCATGGTATAGAATTCCATGAGTTTGTAAACATGAGGCAACCCGATTGGGTCTTTGTTACCGAGACATGGGCCTCGGACTCCTCTGGCCACGATCTCCTACTGGCTGTACCGGATGGATATGCACTCCAGAGGCTGGATAGAGTGCGTTGCAGAGGTGGCGGACTGGCCATATTTTTTAAGTCCACACTCTCTTGCACTGTAAAATCTCTACCCATTCCCTCGGACCCTTTTGAGGCCTTATATTTTTGTATTGCGAGTGCCTCGTCGAGTTCCTTTTCAGGAATCCTTCTATACAGGCCTCCTGGTTCCAGAACCAATTTTGGTACGGAGCTTTTTAGAATCCTGGAACCATACTTTGGTCGATCTCAATTCACCATTCTGGGTGATATGAACTTTCACCTGGAAGATATGGCCTCCAAAGACACATCCGCCTTGGTTAATTCCCTTGAGGCATGTGATTTTGTTCAAAAGGTACTTCATCCGACCCATAAAGCAGGGCATATCCTGGATGGGATATTTTCCAACGACCCCAGAGTAACTGTCTCCATGCCGGTACCGATAACTTGGTCCGACCATTTAGCAGTTCCTTTCTCCCTGGACATTCCTTGCATGAAGGATAATACGGGTACTAATAGGAAGTGTCTCAAAAGAAGCTTTAGGAATCTTACGAGTGAGGCTCTGGCCCCTTTCATTCCAAATGTCAATATTATTCTCCAGCGGTCGGTGGATGAGGCGGCTCAAGAACTCATTGTCTCTATGACCAAAGCAGTAGATGAGTTAGCCCCCTCCTTATCTAAATCTGTGGCGCGACTTAAGCCTACAGCCCCTTGGTTTACGGATGAACTGAGAGCCCTTAGACAAGAATGTAGAAGGAAAGAACGGAGATGGCGCAAATCGTGGGATCCCAAGGATCGAGAAGCTTATAAAGGCCTATTACGAGAATATAAAAACAGAGTTATTAAGGAGAAACAGGGTCATTTTACACACTTAACCTGTTCTCTTACATCATCTAAAGAGCTTTTTAAGATCGTAGACTCTCTATGCTCCCTCCAGGCTCCCGACCCTGTTGTTGTTTCTCAGGAGCTATGTAATAATATCTCAGATTTCTTCTATAAAAAAATAGATGATATCTATCTAGCTCTACAATCACAGAGGATCTCTTTGAGTGAGACTAACTCCTCTAGAATTAAACTTCTCGAATCCTGGGAGGCTGTTGCCCCTCAGACCTTTCATCGGTTTCCTGCTCTTTCCCTGGAGGGACTCAATCTCCTCCTAGATAAAACAAAATCAGCCTCTCCTTTGGACCCGGTTCCTTTGAAAATACTAAAGGAACATAGGGACATCATTCTTCCACCGATGTTGGAAATAATGAATGGAGCCATGGAACAGGGTATTTTTCCTGCAGCATGGAAGAGAGCTGCAGTAAAACCTCTTCTCAAAAAGTCCACATTGGATCCGGGCTTACTGCAGAACTTCAGGCCAATATCCCTTTTGCCGGCTCCTGCTAAGATGTTGGAGGCCCACTTGAATTGTCATCTCTCCAACTTCCTTGACTCTTCAGGGTTCCTGGATGGGTCCCAACATGGCTTTAGAAAGCTTCACAGCACGGAGTCCGCTTTGACCAAGGTCACGGACAATATCCGCCGGAAGGTGGATATGGGTCAATCTACCGTGCTAGTCCTGCTGGATCTTACAGCAGCTTTTGATACCCTGTCTCCCTTGACTTTAACATCCAGGTTAAGGGAGGCAGGGGTAGCAGGGCCGGCTCTCAGTCTCCTGAGCTCTTTTCTTCACCAACGAGAGCAGCGTATAACGCTGGGAGACTTCCTCTCCCCTGCAAAGTCTTTGCAATGTGGGGTGCCACAAGGGTCGGCCTTGAGCCCGACCCTGTTCAATATCTATGTGGCCCCCCTTGCAAGACTAGTAAGATCTCAGGGGATGGAGGTAGTGTCGTATGCTGACGACACGCAGATTATGGTGTCCCTGACCCACCCTGTGGATGTCGCCGCGTCCAACTTTAGGTCCTGCATGCAACTTGTTGCAGAGTGGATGATTTTCAACTCCCTAAAGTTGAACGGCGACAAGACTGAAGTCCTGGTCTTTGGTAAAGACCAGGGCCTGTGGTCAGGTGAGTGGTGGCCTTCATCTCTGGGCATCTGCCCCACTCCGACACAATCTGCTAGGAATCTTGGCGTCATTTTTGATACCCGGCTTTCCATGGAACTCCAGGTCAATAGGACCGTGGCCACCTGTTGGGGTGTCATTAGGACTCTTAAAAGAATTGTCCATTATCTTTCCCCTCAGGCACGCAAGCAGGTTGTTATCGCCCTTGTTGGTTCACGGCTTGACTATTGCAACTCACTCTATGCCGGGACCAACAAGGGCCTCCTGCAGCGCCTGCAGGTTGTACAGAATGCGGCGGCGCGTTTTGTACTGGCCCTGCCCTGGCTGTCATCTATGACCTTGGCCAGGAAGAGTCTCCACTGGCTCCCTATCTCTTCAAGAGTTTCGTTCAAACTTCTCTGCCTCACGTACCGTGCCCTGATGGCAGGTCCGACTGACGCTTTGGGATCCTTGCTCACGAGGTATGTTCCTAACAGATGTCTACGCTCATCAGAGCTAAACCAACTGGTGGTTCCACGCGCTAAGAAGGCTAGATGGGGGAGCAAGGCCTTCTCCATTCTTGCACCCCAGCTATGGAACATACTTCCCCTGGAGATCAAATTACAGCCTTCCCTTGATCTCTTCAGGAAAGCGTTGAAGACCTGGTATTTCATTAAAGCATATCAGTAAGCTCCTGTTTTTGACTGCCCCTGCTAGGTTGTTTTGAGTTAGGCGCCTTGACGCCCATTGGGCATAGCTGCGCGGTATAAAAGCCTGTTCATTCATTCAGATAAAGGGCGTAAACTTCATGCACGTTAGGTTTGTGCTGTAACGCGAATACATGGGCAGGTTTTACATCGAGGAAGGAGCGGGGGAGGTTATCGCGTGCAGTAAACGCAGCAGATTTAGTACATCACACAGGATGTTAGTTAATTATCCACGGGGTGATTTCTGGAGATTCACAGATCAAAATGTCACGAATACATTTGAGTATTAGAGATAACGTTGTGGTACTGAGGATTTATATGGGCTGGTAAAAATGTCTCTACTCTTTTAATCTTAACAGCTTCCCCTGACGAAGGGCCAAAAGAAGGGCCCGAAATGCATTGGGATTTCAATTAAAGCTGTCTTTCATGAATTATATATCCTTGACGTGAAGTAGTACGAGGCTTGGATGGGCACAACCATTTCATGTGAAGCTAAAGGATAATTGGACTGTTCCTTCGTGTTAAAGCATAAAAAGTTTGATCATATGTGGAAAATACGACAAAATAAAAACAAACAAGAAACTAAACAAGACTGTGATGTGCTCTGTAGAAGCTGTGCGATTGGTTTTGCAGCACAGGCGTGCTGCTATGTATGGATTCAACTTTATCTACATGCGCTGAGGCGAGGCATGCCACCAGTCTGCACGCATAAAAGGATTATTTTTTCTAGAACTGGAGAAAAATTGAGAAATAGGTGTGCCACTGTACTCTCATGTTTAATTTCAACATATATCTGTCTACCAGAAAAAACTAGAAGAGATAAACAAAGAAATGAGCGATACACAGGAATATCTCACACAAACCAAATTACAGAAATTGGCAAAAGAATTGAAAAGATTCTCCCTTGAACGTATTCACCCGTACAGTAGTAAAGATTACAAGTCAAATGACAATGTTTCCAACTACGGTTCCAACAGCGGATCATCAGTAGATGGTTCAGACTTGAGTGGAGATGAATACCCTATATACGGAAGAGGGAGAAATCAAAATAGAAGAGGCAACCGCCGAGGACGCAACATGTGGCAGATACCACATTATCAAATGGGCTCCCAAGGAATACCATTCCAACCATTCAACCCCCATTTCCAAGGCTGGATGAACCCATATTTCCAGGGACCTCCACCAATGAATCCCCAAATACAACACCAGCAAGGCCAAAACTACCAACAACGGCTTCCTTTTTTAGGGAAAGGCCCTGTGACCCAGAGGTCGAGACGGAGAGGAGTGACTTGGTCAGACCAAACACGACAAGTCCAAACCAGGAGTATAACCAAAGCAAAGGCAGGATCAAGTACAATGCCCTCGTCGTGAACCTCACAGACAAGGTACTGACCCAGAATCAAGAAAGAATTCTTAATAAAGGCCTGGGATATGTTCCCACTCCGAACCTGGACATCTTCAAAACGAAATGCGAACTTGCGGAATTCTTTCGGAAGTTAAAACTCAAAGCCTTCTTCATGAATCAGGAAACTCCCACTGAGGATGGCGACACCAGCCTACGTAACAAATCCAAATTCTGCCCTATGAATTCACAAGAGCCGGTTGAGATCTTAACCTTTGAACAAGCCTTCATGAAAGAGTTGGATGAATTGAGTAACAGGACAGAAAAACCTTTCCAAAATGTAACCAAGGCTGAACAACAAGCCCTAATCGAACTAAAAAATGATGGGGAAATTGTCATGAAACCAGCTCACAAAGGTGGAGGGATAGTTCTTCTGAGTAAAGAAGGATATCATAATCAATGTTTGGATCTCCTGTCAGACCGAAAATTCTATCAAATCATAACAACGGATCCCACACCTAGATTACAAAGAACAATCGCCCTCATGGTAGAGAAAGCAGAAACCAATAATTGGATTTCTAAAAAAAAGGCTGAGTATTTAGAAACAAGAACGCCGAGAACGCCATACTTCTACTCTTTGCAGAAGACTCATAAAACACGAACTCCGCCACCAGGAAGACCCATTGTCTCCGGCATTGGGTCAGTCTTAGAACCATTCTCCCAGTTCGCGGACCAATATTTGAAACCATTGACACAAAAGACTCCGACCTACCTGCGAGATAAGAGAGATCTTCTCAACCATTTACAACAAGTAGTCTCCTCAGAGGAAAGTATGATCCTGGTGGGGTTAGATGTAGAGAGTCTCTACACCAGTTTGCCACAACAAAAAACTCTGGATACTCTAGAGACACTGATTTTTAACATGAACTGGGACTACAAGTCTCCAAGACATTTTGTCCTTGAATGTTGCAAACTTGCACTTACAGAATTTTTTTTTTCAGTACAATGACAACCTATATAAAAAGTGTTCACTTGGCCACTGGATTCAAGATAGCCTGGCTGATGAGGATTATGAATCCGAAACCGGTCCCAGGATGCTTGTTTCCGGTCCAGGGAAGACATGGCTTGGCAGTTCGGGCGGGACTGTTCCCATGAGACACAGGGTCAGACTGATTTGCATATGGCCATGTCTGAACTGGGGTGGCTGAGTGAACTAAAGAATGGTGATGGATTAAACCCAGATCAGTTGACTGGGAGTGAGTGTTTGATTTGCTCAAACGCTCCGTCCATCATCCTCTTTTGTATTGCTTTGTTCACCCTAAGTTGGCAGGGTATGCTCAGACGTGAGTCCTTGTTCACTTGGCCACTGGATTCAAGATAGCCTGGCTGATGAGGATTATAAATCCGAAACCGGTCCCAGGATGCTTGTTTCTGGTCCAGGGAAGACATGGCTTAGCAGTTCGGGCTGGACGGTTCCCATGAGGCACAGGGTCAGACTGATTTGCATATGGCCATGTCTGAACTGGGGTGGCTGAGTGAACTAAAAAATGGTGATGGATTAAACCCAGATCAGTTGCCTGGGGGTGAGTGTTTGATTTGCTCAAACGCTCCATTCATCATCCCCTTTTGTATCACACGGAACATCTATGGCCAGTACATTTGCCCCGAGTGTGGCAGGATTATACGTCAGTAGCTTCGAAGAAACCTATGTCAACAACACAGACAATCCTTTCCAACATCACATACATTTTTGGAAACGCTACATTGACGATATTCTCCTCATATGGGAAGGAGATATGGAGAGTCTGGAGAATGTCCACTCATGGATTAACACCAGGGATGAATGGCTGAAATTTACATACACTGCCAGTAAACAGAGCCTTGATTTTTTTGGATATCACCATCTATGTGGAGGATAATACCTTACACACAAAGACAATCTTCAAACCCACTGCAAAAAACAGTCTATTGTCTTTCAATGGCTTTCACCCTCGTCCGTTAAGGGAAAATCTCCCTTATAGCCAGTTCTTAAGACTGCGAAGAAATTGCAGCAAAACAGAAGAATACAAGATCCAAGCTAATGAGCTGTGCAAGAAACTTAAGGACCGTAACTATCCCAAAAAGGTGATCAACAAATGTAAGAAAAGAGCCAGGATGCAGACCAGGGAAAGCCTACTGGAAATCACGGAGAGAGCCCCAGAGGAAGACCTAATGACGTGTGTGACCACCTACAGCGCTGCGTCGAACAACATAAAGAAAATCATAATCAAAAACGGGCGGATCCTGACTTCTGCATCAATAACATGGCCGAAACCCAGGTTCGCAAATAAAAGGACCCGTAATTTAAAAGACATACTTGTTCACACTAGACCCCCACTAGCAAAACAAAAACAAAATGTCGGCCTGTGGCACCATCCACCAGTGACAGGACATTTTCCTTGTGGCACATGCTCAGTTTGCAAATTAACAAAAACAACAAAAGAATTACAACTTCTACCGAACCTAAAATGGACAATAAGAAGCCATACTAATTGCAACACAAGCAATGTAATCTACATGACAACTTGTCCATGTAATATGCATTACATAGGTATGACCTGTAGAAAGGTAAAACAGAGAATCTGCGAGCATCGCAGCAACGTAAAATGCAGAAAGATCACTACAAAAATGTCCAACAACTTTTTGGAGGCGGGCCATACAGTTGATGACCTGAAATGGATTGTTTTAGAAACACTGCTTAACAAACATCATAATGCAGGACGTACCCTGTTCGAAAAAGAACAAAGACGGGTTCACAGATTAAAAACAGACCAATTGGGATTGAACGATAACATCCAGTGGTTAAGCTTGAACAGATAGTCTTGATCCAATATCTATCATGTGCAGTGAAAGAGGTTTACCGGTTACACAGTTCACCAAAGCCCATAAAACCAAAAATGTTATACCCCATAATTAGATTATAGTCAAAACTTCTGGAAAGCGAATTACATCATCACAAAGATTCACTCTACTTGCTGAAAAAAGAAGAGCATCTATTTAACATGCAATGACCCTTCAGAAAATCCTACCAGTATACACAACATTGGATGTTGACAAAGCTTTTCTTAAACACGTTTATTTTTTACGTTTATTTTTAAAGTAGCTTCATTTCACATAATGAAAATGACAAAAGAGTCTTTCTTCCATTTTCTCGCAACGAGAAAATAGACTTAAAAACACATCCCGGAAGGCTTCCCGACACCCGGGTCCAGAGAGGCAGTGACAGCACAAGTCGTGCTGGAGGACAAAGCCGAAGGTAGCAGGAACGCGATATATCGCAGAACAACAAAACCGTAACGTACTATATAATTTACAATTGTTTATGTATTATTGTCACCCACAGTAGGCTCCCTGACCCCCTGGCACTCGTTGAAGCGTGAACCAAGCGCTATTGAGGTATGTTAAAACGCGCGTTTAAAGACGCCCGACAATGAATGTTGGTCCTTCTATATATAGACCACTATCAATGTTTGCTAAAAGCCTTTGCAATATTGTGCAATTAACCATCTGACCGGAATGCTTTTCAGTAAAAGGCAGCCATAGTGGAGGTGTGACTGAAAATAAAAACGCCAAATGTATACGTGAGTGTAAGTTGGAAATAGTGGACAAGAAAACAACCACCTTAAGGCTAAATAAGGCAAGTGATGCAAGTGAGTAAATACAAGGACGCTGTGAATCTAGTAACGCAAATATAGAATGACAGCATAACCATCTTAAATGCTGACTAAATATACGCACACTAACGATTGAAAAACGCTAACCATAAAAACATGAGATCTTTGACAACCAGGGTATTATAGAAATAGTGAAAGCATGTTTGGAAAGAATCGGAACAAACAGCAATGTGAATGTCCGTGTCAAAACATCGGACATGTTGACACCATTTGAAGTGTTACATGTTAGCACGAATGAAAGGCCATTTTTCAAAAAAATGACAACAGGCTAATCAAACGCGCATATGGTATCTAAAAAGGTCTAAAAAATATGATCTTTTCCAACATAATGAGTAGGGAAAATTTGCCAACCATGACAATAAGAATATGGCCCCCATGGGTGAATGTCAGATATGAGTGTGTGACGTTTAACAGATGGGTGTGTGCTCTATAAAGTATTGCCATTTTCCAGTTGCGATATGAAAATATGTGGTAACTTAAGTGTTATCAATGTCCCTTAACCCACATTCCCTCCCCCCAAGTTTTATGTGTTATTTTTACAGGTACTACGAGACCTTCCTGAAGTAAAGGACTAGTACGTCACTTTGCGACACCTTCTATCATAACAAGTAATTCTTATATATGATATTTTAATACACTTCACACGGTCCTGAAGAAAGCCCACATGACCAGACTGGCAACTAAGGGCTGAAACATGTCGACCTTTTTTTATCACGAAAATTGAGTGCATATCAGTCCTAACTATTCAACATACACACATCTAAATATTTTCTGACAACTTACTCGAATCCAGAAATAATAAAAAAGAAGCCTGGCTGTCCGAGTATTTTAGATATTTTCACTTACCACTTATCACTGCTCACTACTGCTTTTAACCAAGGGTAAATACCTCCGGGTGGAGGTTGCATAACAACTAACCCAATGATTATGCAGTCACGTGAATGAACAGCGGAAAACCAAGAAATACCACTAATTCGATCCATTTCACACGTGCATGAGGGTTTTTTATCTTGGGACATACACAAACGTCTCCTATATACCCAGGTTATGCAGGACAAGTGATCCTTCCCCAAGTGATTGATGATATTAGATATACAGGAAACTGGACGGATCTCAATTTCCTTCTCCCTCCTGAATTGATTCAATGAAGACATCATTATGCCAGCCTTCTCCAACCATGTTCCAGTACATTTAACATATTCTTATGCTAGGAAATGGGCAGTCGCCTAAGCCCCAGCATTATGTAAAAATCAGGTAGGATGGGATGAGGACTCACTTCACCACAGAATCCAGTTAAAAAATCAACCATCTACACAAAGGCAGTATCCAATTAAGCAAGAAGCTAAAAAACAGGGCAGGGAGATCTTAGATAAACTTGAATACCAAGGGTGATTGAAACTTGCACCTCATCAATGAACAATCCTTTGTTTCCTGTTTCCAATCCAGACAATACATATCGTCTAGTTTTGAATTACAGACATGTAAAGTCATGTTGTAAAACATTTGCAGTGCAAAATGAACACAGTACAGCATTAATGAATAACATTGTGCGTAAAAAATCTAAAACCACATTAGATATTTCAAATGGTTTCTTTTGTCAAAACATTGCATCTGAAAGCAGGTATTTGACTGCTTTCTCAATAATTGGGACCCAGAGTCAATTCTGTCGTCTCCCTCAAGGATTCAAAAATTGTCTGGGGTTATTCTTAGCAAGCGTAACAGAGTTACTACAAACTTAAGATGACGAGGCATTGTCAAATGTCGATGATATCTATCTGACAGATGATGACCTGAACAGGCACTTGAAAAGGGGGAACACCATTATACTGGGCTTCGCCTCTGAGGGTTATAAATTCAATTAAAAAAAATCAAGAATTGCCCATTTAAACGTCCTTTTTCTAGGATATGAACTTTCAAGTGAAGGCAAAACCCTGGCAGGCAACTTTTTAGAAAAGTGTGCGCTGCTCCAACAATGCTGAAAAACTTACAGTTGATTCTAGGTTTCCTAAATTGTGGAAGAACTTACATTCTAAACTACGCCGAAAGGGTTAAACCTCTCTACCAATTAATCAAACCTCATTTTAAAACAATAAATTGGAAAACAGAACACAGAAATGTTGCGTTCACTTCAAACATACATGTTAGCAACAAAACATTTACAAACACGCGTAAACGTACACAACTTAGTGAAACGAATCATTCCGGGTCAATGAAAATTCACTTACTTACTTTTTCACCTTCATTAAAAGTTATCAATTGCATACAAATCACATTTGTATACACAAGCAGAAATGAAATTTACATCAACAGACAAAATTCTGACAGCAGTTCAAACCGCTAGAGCCCTAGCACAGGGGAAACGCATTATGGTTGTAACTCCTGTACCAGCCTTAGAGGCAGTTACAAAAGATAGCATTCCGAATGCAAAAGCTTTACATCCTAGATGGATACAATGGGTTAATTCTCTTGCTGCAACTGATGTTGAATAAGTTTTTGATCCATATTTGAAAACACAAGCATTCCTGCAAATATGAACACGAATGTCCTCTGCCTACTGAAATTCTACCTCTAGACCAGCATGAATGTATAATTTACACTGATGGATCAGCACAACCCGCTACGGGGGGTAAACAAGCTTATAGTGCTGCATGCACGATCGTTAAAGGTCGTATGCGCGATGGCAAATTTAGACCTATGGCCACAAAAACGCAATCTCTAGGAGATTGTACAGCTCAGCAAGCTCAACTACAAGCATGCAAAATGACACTTGAAAATACAGAGTATGCAATTCTTTTTACTGTGTTCAATCTTACAATGAATATTTACAGAATTGGCTTCAAAATGGTTTCAAAGATGCAAAAGGTGGCACAATCAAAATGCTTTGGTAACACGTTGTTCAGTTGCCAAGCGGACTACAAAACACTCAAGTGATACAAACGCTGAGTCATCAACGTGATGCGTTCACATTGAAGGGAATTCATTGGCTGATGAAGCCATGAAGGGGACTGTGCAAACAGCTTCCGTAGCTGCAATCACTCATTCAAAAACGAAAATAGACAGTGAAATTATACTGGCTGTCAATTCTTCAAGCAAAGGCAGCGGTGCAGCGTTACCTAAAAAGTTTCCACTCTAATGCTCATATATAATTGATACAAACAGCGTTCCGTTTGCTCGAATCCCTGGAGTGGGGGATAGGGTTATTCCAAACATGGAACATAGGACGGCTTTGATTTACGAATCACATCTGGGAGAGGGTCTGATACATTAGGGGATCTCTAAAACAATATTAGCAGTAAAAGAGAGGTACTGGTGGCCAGGGATAAATGCACAAATTCACATCTTCGTCATTAACTGCATTAACTGCAATAGGGATCGCAGTACGGAACACCACCAGATATCTGACTACAGTATAGCCCGCCCAGTACAGACACCATTGTTAGACCGCATTAGACTATATGCATGCAGGCGTCTGTAATGGCCTGAAAATTCGGCCAATAATCAGGACATATGACTTATCCCACAAAAGAACACACTACTCCACAATAACTACACAAGAAAGGAATAATAACACTAACTAGAAAATAGCCATTGCCGAGAAGCTCACAAGCAACAACAACACATCATCAAAAATACCACTGGTAACAACGCACGACAAGGCACAACAACGCACAACCACGCACAACAACTCAAGCCAAGGGCCACAGGGTATTACAACCCAATCATTCCCACCCAGGTGGGACTACATATATATATTCAACGCATGCTCCTCCTAACAAGGCTTGGGATGGAATAATTTGAATTTACACTTCCCTGGTTGAGAGCGGAACGACTCTCCTTCTACAATTACCTGCAGGAAGGGAAACTTACCATCCTTCCGGTGTGACAGCATTTGTATCAGAAAGGTCCTGACCTCCCATCCCAAGGAACACAGACAAATAATTATATGCTCTGGGGTTTCTTTTATTACACAATGATAGGATGAAAGAAAAATTCTACGTCAGGATAGGTCTTCTTCGCACCTAAGCAATTGCACCTAAGCAATTGCTAAACCTAAGCACCTTATTAGCACCTAAGCAATTGCTAAACGCAATCAGTAAAACATATATAGAACTTATATGTATATAAATGTATAGAACCTGAAAATAGAAGAGGATAGTTAGGCAAGAACAGTAGGAATATAAGAATTAGTGGAACACCTCACCAAGTATCAACACATTTCGCTTCCACTTCGCCGGAGGGGTGTCCGGGTCTCCAGCCGAATCAGAATTCTGCTCCACCGTCACAGCTACACATCTGTACTGTGATGAACTACCAGTGTTCGAGACTTAGGTACCCTCTTTAGTACAAGTGGAAACGTAGGACGAGGATCCTGTGAGCCGCGCCCCCTTTCCCCATCAGATCCCGAACCAATCAGCGCCAAGGCCACAGCATCGGCTGGCCAAGCGTCTGTTATGACTCCGGGGCAGAGTGAGCACATTCCTCTGACAAGAACCGGTTTCTACCAGCATACGAGGTGCAGAAAACAAGTGAAAAGCATAACATGGCTGCTCACCTAGAAAGGCTCAGAGGATGGTGACAGCTTAGAAAATGGAGTCGCTTATGCATAGGCCACTACTCCCATAAATGAACAAAATTAGTATGCAAGACGGCATAAGAGTATGCCAAAGCCAATAGGCAAGCACTACCACGAAGCAAGATAAAGTTGGAAACAGAGAAGGCATAATCAAGCCCTACTTTGTAGCTTATTCATACTATGCAGGACTACCCATCACTATATTATATCAGAATATACTGAGATGGTGGTGGGCAATGGTCATAATCGGGCCATTCAACCATATAAAAGGCACATTCTCTACATTCCACCCATAACCATTGTCCAACACGTCGAATGTATAGAGACATAAAATAGAACGTAAATCATTGTTTGAATAATAAGAAACATAACTAACAGATCTAGTCAAAGTACCAGGTCGAAACATATTCAAAAGGTTAGGCACACATTGAATGCAACAACAGATTGCAGTTAGAAAAAAGATGATCAAAAGTGCACAACCCAAAATAGAACGGACCAAACTAAAATTAGGTAACCACCCAAGGAGCCAATTCCATTATCCTTGATCCAAATTTTGTCGAACTTCTAAAGATAAATTATGCAAAGCATTAATATGAGACTGGATAGATTTAGAGTGGTCAGAAAGATTACAACAACATAAACCTTCGAAGTCCGAGCATCCATGATTGTGCTTCAATAAAAGATAATCAATAGCAGCTCTATTCTGCAAAATAGCTTGGCGTTCACCTTGTGCATCTAATAAAAATTCTGATGAAGCAGTTGAACATTGGATTGGATTGGACCACCTCCTTCCTCTCCGGCAGAACCCAGAGCATCCACCTCCCCCTATTCCGATCCGAAGCCTCCGAGATCATCTGCGGCGTACCCAAGGGATCTTGCCTCAGCCCAACACTGTTCAACATCTACATGGCTCCACTCGCACGCATCGCCCGACAGCACGACCTCAACATAATCTCCTATGCTGAAACTCAACTGATCCTCTCCCTCACCAAGGACCCCCTCACCGCCTAATCCAACCTCCATGAAGGAATGAAAGCCGTCGCTGGATGAAGTGCAGCCGACTTAAGCTGAACACAGACAAGACGGAGATCCTCATCCTTGGCTCCAACCCATCAGACTGGGATGACTCCTGGTGGCCCTCATCACTAGGGGCACCCCCGACACCAACCGTCCACGCACGCAACCTGGGAGTCATCCTCGACTCAACGCTCACCATGACCACGCAAGTCAACGCAGTCTCCTCTTCCTGCTTTAACACTATCCACATGCTCCGCAAGATCTACAGGTGGATCCCGACAGACACTAGAACAGTCACCCAGGCCCTCGTCAGCAGCAGACTCGACTACAGAAATGCCCTCTACGGAGCAGTCCCAACCAAGCTCATCAAACGACTGCAAAGAATCCAAAACCCCTCTGCATGCCTAATCCTCGACATTCCACGTCACAGCCACATCACCCACCACTTGAAAAACCTGTACTGGCTCCCCATCGACAAGAGAATCTCCTTCAAACTCCTGATCCACGCACACAAGGCACTCCACAAAACCGGTCCAGCCTACCTCAACAGTCGACTCTCCTTTTATGTTCCCAACCGTCACCTCCGCCGACCTCTCCCTGGCCACCGTCCCGCACAACTGGAGAACCACCACAGTAGGCAGATCCTTCTCCCACAGCACCACCAAGATCTGGAACACCCTTCCCCTCAACCTACCATAGACCCAAGAGCTGCTGACCTTCAGGAGACGACTCAAGACCTGGTTATAAGACCAGTAGCGGCAACCCCCCTCTCCTCTCCCTCAACGCCTTGAGACCCTCGTGGGTAAGTAGTACGCTTTACAAATCTTGTGATTGATTGATTGATTGAAGTGTGATTGATAGATTTAACCATAACACAAGCCAGTTTACTAATGGCTCTGGAATTGTAAATTGACAGTCCGGGAATACCTTGAGGCAGCTAAACTAATATATTCAGATTTAGAAAGCAAATTCAAATTAGATTCACAATGTTCATCTAATTGAGAAGCCTCACGTACAGTTCGACTATGAGTAGAAGGAAATAAAGAAAACATCATCAAACTTAGTCTGGTTAAAGCACACAGTCCTTCAGAAATGTTCGCTGGAATAAAGGACCATGAAGTATTTCCACATGAAAAGAGCCATCCGGTTGGCAGTAAGACATTTCTATAATGACTAATAGAAAGAACTAAATTTTTACAAGACATAGAATTATGAACCGAAGAACACATGTTGGGTTTGCGATTATAGCACAAACTCTGTATATGCTGGGAAAGTGTGGAAGCATTCTCTAATTTAGCTTGTGCACATTTGCCAATCAATCGTGGATCACACATGAATGTGTAGCATACATCACCTTCCGTGATGTTGTAAGTGGAAATGATGGAAGTTTGAAAACTACTATAATCAGTCAACACTGTGCAAGATCTACAGTAGTCATAAACTGATAAATGATTGTTCACATTTTCGATACTAGTACTTTTGTCGATATCAGTAACGTTGAGGGCGTTCATCAGAACAGCAGCAGGAGTTGGAACGGACACTAAACACGTTGACAAAATGTCCGGGACACTTCTCATGTTCACCATGCAGAAATAGGAATGGTTTAGTACTTTATGTGCAAGGTTCTCCCAAACGTTCAGTTTATCGGTCAAAATTGAATTCATCCTGCGATCTCGGTCGATCATCTCGCTTTGGAATCTCCCCGGGCCCATCTCGGCCCCATGCGTACCATGCTGAAAGGAATCCAGTGGCGACACATCCCGCAGCGACAGTCCATACAATGACCTAAAGAAAAGGAGTCAAAAACAGGCATTACTCATTCTCGAAGATAACATTTATCAGCTGGGATGCAGTCCCATTTTTCCTGTCCGGGTTTCATGACTAGTATTGTATTATCACTGCCCGTGGCGATTATTTCAGCTAGTTCAGAGGGTTGGTTGGGTGACTGAACCCACACTCTGGCTCCTGGATTTTTATCAGTTGAGCCAAAACCTCCTTCTCCACGTACAGTTAGGAGGATTGTGGCAGTCCCCTTTCCCACCACACCTCTATAGAGTGGCATTATAACCAACTGGGCAACTCGATCTCCTGGCTGGACTGTTAAATCCAGATCACCACTGTTCAACAGAATAATTTTGATTTCGCCTTGGTAATCAGAGTCAATTACGCCACCTAGCACCTGGATGCCTTTTAGCACTAGTCCAGAGCGTGGGGCGATCAAGCCAAAGTGTCCTGCTGGTATTTGGACACCGATTCCAGTTTCAATAAGGACAATATTTCTTGGTTTCAAAACATGCTGCTTCACAGTATGCAGATCTAAACCAGCAGCTTCAGGAGTCGCTCTATGTGGAGCCAAGGCTCTAGGAGTCATTTTCCAATAAACAATGGTAGCCACTGCCGTATGGGTCTGAACATTCACAGAAGGAGTCAACATTTGCATAATGGGTGTTTCAGTGTTATTCAAAGGACGATTGTTTAGAATCTGTAGTGCATCAAATAGATGGTCCCTCTAGTTATGTAATAAACCATCAGACAGTTTTCTCAATTGATCTTTTAAAAGGCCATTCATGCGTTCAATTAAACCTGCAGCTTGTGGGTAGTAAGGAATATGAAAAATCCCTTCAATATTGTGTTGAGCACAATACTCTTGTACCCTTCTCCCTTTAAAATGTGAGCCGTTATCTGATTGAATTTGTAATATAAGATCAGTAAATCTAGAGTTTTAAGCGTATTCATATGGGTAGAACGTTTGTAAGGGGATGCAATCAAATATCCTGAATAAGTATCTACGATAGTACATACATACTGACAACCTTTGCACATTGGTAAGGGACCTATGTAATCTATCTTCCAAATCTGCGCTAGGATGTAACTGATCTCTCACTATCTGCGGTATCACTCGTTTTCAGGAATGCTGGCAAATGGGACACTGTAAAATTACGGTTCTAATCATATCATGGGGAAGATATATATATCCCTCTATCTGCTGCCCACCTGCTAGTGATCTTTTCTCCAAAATGTCCACACTTTTGATGTGCCCATCTCGCCAATCCAACCAGGTCAGAACTCTGCGTCTCCACCTCTGCCTCAGAGATTTTAGCATTTTCGTCTGCAATGAGGTTAAACCGCCTATCAAGTGAATCAATTGCACAATGAGCATCCACATGGAACACTGATACAACACTTTGGGGAAGCATATCCCACACCTGTTTCCACAGTTCTTTTCCCCATACCTCTTTGGAGTTAATTAACCAATTGTGCGCGTATCATGTGGGAAGCCATGTGGCTAATCCGTTAGCAGTCGACCATGAGTCTGTATAAATATGACAAACTCCTGGCAATTCCTGTTGTAAAGCCTGATAAACAGCATAGAGTTCTTCAAACTGACTGCTTTTTCCTTCACTAGTTGTACTCAACAATTTTTGGGTAAGAGGGTTATAGGACACTGCTTTCCATTGCCTCTTTGCTCCAAAATACCTGGCTGAACCATCCGTAAACCAGACATGCTTTCTGTCCTCCACGGAGAGATCGCTAAATGGCTTTACCCCACTTAACAGGGGATTCGTTATGTTAAAAATATTTTTATAGCGCACTTACACTGTACGGTTTCATGATTCCTGTAATATAGGTATGTTGTATTCCACGTCTGTCTCTTCTATTGGCGCCTGCGCCAACGGCTCATGTAACATCGCTGTGCCTTTAGGACCCACCCGAGCCCTGTTCTGTCCATTTGATTACACTGGCTTCCTGTGCATGTCCGATTCTATGAGTTTTAGGAGAGCTCATAACCCATTGCATAATTGGAATCTCAGGTCTTAAAACTGCATCATGTCCTAAAGTCAATTGTTCTGTATCTACGAAAGCCCAATAACATGCAAGCAACTGTTTCTCAAAGGGTGTATAACGCGCGCCAGCGTCGGGCAACTTTTTTGTCCAGAATCCTAAGGGTACTTTTGTCTTACCTTGCTTCTGCCATAAACTCCTATTCGCATATGGACACATCTTTCATTTCTGACTTTGCGATCTAAAGATTCTTCCCTCTCATGTCGTGTTTTATGTTTTGCAGATTCTTCTCTTCTCCCTCCATATGACTCGTCACAACTTCCCTCTGAGTGTCTCAGCTCATGACTTTGTTTATTAACTCTTCTGCTTCCTTCTTTCCGGTCTAAACCCCTTTTTCGAAACATGCTCCTTAACTTCGGAGTAGGTTCCCCATCTATTTCATCCATTCTCACCCCATCCTTAACTACAGCTGTAAACAAGTCTCGTCTAGTCAGTCTGTTACTATCTGCTTGAGTTTCAGGTCTAGAAGTTCTTTCGAACGTCATCCTCTCTCCCAGTTCGCTCAACTCTCGAATTGCCTCAATCACTTGTGCTAAAGTGTTTCCCGTCTTATGTATTAACAATGTCAACTTCACCTGCTTATAAGCAGGAAGAGCAGTATGAATTATCTTATTTCGCACAGAGGTGTTAAGTAGTCCTTCTATTAATCTGTGTGCCTAATCTAAGAAAATAGAGGTTTTCATCACCTCTTCCTTTAATCTCTGTGTCGCGTCTCTCAAGGTATACCAGGGTTTCTCATTTACTGGCCAGTCTGATTCAGTCGGGTATTTGTGACTACATCCAGCCACAGCAGTTGTAATAAACTAATCTGGTAATTAAGTCCATAATTTCTAAAATGTTGTTGAACTGTCGGGACTGTGCTTAACGTACAAAATTTCAGTGCATCTCCTTGGTCTAACATCACGCCTACAGTACCCAAGTCATAGATGCGAACCATCCATGTAAGTAAATTTTCCCCAGGTCTCTGCCGAAACCTGTCCAAGATGTCATTAATCTCTTGTTGTGTAAAATCCTCCAAGCTATCTAAAGCTACCCTCTGGGGGTATTGTGGACCACCCTGCAACTTTCTCTGATGTATCGGCTGCGAATGCACCTCTCTACGCTCTTCTGATTTATTCTCTTTCTCAGTCTTAATAGGCTCTGCTTTCCTGTTATCTTCCTCACCCGAGCCTGAAAACTCTGAACAATCCCAGATATTTCCTTCCCACTTCTCGAGATCCCAGTCTAGTCCTGCCTTTTCAATAGCTGAGTGTATTTTCCTCCTATTAATTCTCCCTCGCTTGTGTCTATATTTGTACTTTGAAATGCGCACTGCAGCCCTTTCCGCTACGGTCTAGTAAGTCTCTATCTTGTCCAGCAATAATTTATTCTGACATGTTAACAACATAGTGGCATTCTTTGCTTTAACATACTGTTCTTCAAATCCCTTACACTACCGCTGCAACTTCACATATTTCTCATGTATTATTCTGTAGGCATTTAATAAAACCCATCCTCTGCTTCCTAATATAGGAAGCTCTTATCCTCTCCTTACAGGCACTTTTTGTAGACATGCAACCACCTGAGCCGGTTCGGCTTCTAAAAAACACGCATTCCAGTGTTCACTCAAATCAGCACACTTAGCCCATTCATGGGCCAATACTCCATACGGAGTCGATTCCCATCCGGGAATTTCCATTGACAAGAGTCAACCTTTGTTTTCCCAGAAAACATAACTCTCTTTTCTCCCCTTAAAATCCACCCTTCGATCCTGTGAGTCACGACACCAAGATGTAATGGCCTGAAAATTCTGCCAATAATCAGGACATACAAACTTATCCCCTCTTGGGACCCAAAAGGACACAATACTCCACAATAACTACCCATGAAAGGAATAATAACACTATCTAGAAAATAGCCATTGCCAAGAAGCTCGCAAGCAACAACAACGCATCATCAAAAATACCGCTGGTAAAAACGCACGACAACGCAAAACCACGCACAACAACGCAAGCCAAGGGCCACAGGGTATTACAACGCAATCATAGCCACCCAGGTGGGACTACATATATATATTCAACGCATGCTCCTCCTAACAAGGCTTGGGGTGGAAGAATTAGAATTTACACTTCCCTCGTTGAGAGCGGAACAAATCTCCTTCTACAATTACCTGCAGGAAGGGAAACTTACTATCCTTCCGGTGCGACAGCATTTGGATCAGAAAGGTCCTGATCTCCCATCCCAAGGAACACAGACAAATAATTATATGCTCTGGGGTTTCTTTTATTACACAATGATAGGATGAAAGAAAAATGCTACGTCACAATAGGCCTTCTTCATTTTAGCACCTAAGCAATTGCTAAACGCAATCAGTAAAACATATATGGAACTTGAAAATAGAAGAGGATAGTTAGGCAAGAATAGTAGGAATATAAGAATTAGTGGAACACCTCACCAAGTATCTACACATCTCGCTTCCACTTCGCCGGAGGGGAGTCCGTGTCTCCAGCCGAATCAGAATGCTGCTCCACCGTCACAGCTACACGTCTGTAATGTGATGAACTACCAGTGGTCGAGACTTAGGTACCCTCTTTAGTACAGGTGGAAACGTAGGACGAGGCTCCTGTGAGCCGCGCCTCCTTTTCCCATCAGATTCCGTACCACTCCGCGCCAAGGCCACAGCATCCGCTGGCCAAGCGTCTGTTATGACTCCGGGATAGTGAGCACATTCCCCGGACAAGAACCTGTTTCTACCAGCATACGAGGTGCAGAAAACATGTGACAAGCATAACATGGCTTCTCGCCTAGAAAGGCTCAGAAAATGGCGACAGATTAGAAAATGGAGTCGCTTAAGCATAGGCCACTACTTCCGTAAATTAGCGAACTTAGTATGCAAGACGGCATAAGAGTATGCCAAAGCCAATAGGCAAGCACTACCATGAAGCAAGATAAAGTTGGAAACAGAGATGGCATAATCAAGACCTAATTTGTAGCTTATTCATACTATACAGGCCTACACATCACTATATTAGATCACAATATACTGAGATGGTGGTGGGCAACGGTCATAATAGGGCCATCCAACCATATAAATGGCACATTCACTACAGCGTCCTTATGGACGAATGCAGTCCCACAAACACTAAATCAAGGTTCCTTTGGATGTGGTCTCAGCACTCGGCTGACGCTCGAACTGTTATCAAAGATTCACGAGTCTTTATCGGCACATACGCAATAGGCACACTACACTCTGACCAGGGCCCTGCGTTTAGCTCTCGAGCTTACAAAGAAGCCATGGCCAGTTTGGGCGTTGAATTGTGGTACTCTTCTCCATTCCATCCTGAGGGAAATTCTGTTGTGAAAAGAAAAAACCGGGACATAAAGCAGTCTATTACAGCTAGTGTATTAGGCTAGGGTGATGGGTGGGTCAAACATCTTTATGGGGTCCAACATAGTCTTAATAATTTGCCAAGAAGTTCTCTAGGGGGTGTCACTCCATATGAGGTTCTATTTGGGACAAGAATGTTGGTTGCAGATCTTGATTGTCATGGAACAGTGGTGGAAAATAAGAAATTTGATATCAAAGATCGTTAGGCTGTTTTACCGGACTTAAAGGAACTAAGATCGAAACAAAGCAACGTGTTCCTGAAGCCAACCACCACTGTGGAAAAACCAACCGTCCCAGCAAGACCTGTCTGGATCCCAAAGCTTGGTGATTGAGTCAGAGAAAAGATCGTGGACAAGAAGGAATTTGGGCCTTCTTACAGACAACCAGTACCTGTCCTAGCAATCCACGGGTCAAGATCAGTTTTATTGCCGCCCCTTGCTGGTAAAAAGGAGAGAGGATTTGTGTCTATTGACCTGATCAAACCGCACGATGTGGCCGATAATAAGCAGTAGGCCAAGTGGACTCCGCCAATGTAGCAGACGCACTCTGCTAGCTACAATCCAAGAGGTTCAAACTGAGAGACTCATCACCTTTGAAGATTCTACAGTGAGGAAAAAAGGACTAAGCAACAAAGCTATGGAACTCGTTCCTCTTGAGACCCAAATAACAATTCGTCCTGATACACCTGTCTACAACGAAGTAACAAGTGATCAAGTGCTTCCAGCGATTTCAACAAATCCTGATGCAATTCCAACCATTGACAGAACTGCCTCTGGCTATTTCATTAACTTTAATAAATTTTCTGAGGATCCCAGCGAACGACGCCAGCAGAAGGAACTTTCAAAGAACAAGCAACAGACTTTTTTCATCACCTGAAAAAGACTTATCTGGTTTCATCATAGATTGAACTATGGATTGTTTTAGGAATATTCTTCTTTCTACTTTGGTAAGCTCTGGTAATAACTCTGGGTATGCTGATAAATGTTAGATATATTCAAATGGACACAGACTTTCCTATACTGGATGGTATAGTTTGGGACAGAACTGAATATGACATTTTTGGTCCGTCAGAGCTGTTGAAGATTCCACACTTATTCAAGATTTCATTAAGTGACTTTATTACCTCTAGTACCTTTTCTGATGATTGGGACTTCAAGACTGTTAATATGATGATGTCTGATCTAGAAATGTCTGCAGTATTCACAAATCATGAATATTTAGCGGGTTCATCAGACTATGAACAAATGTATTGTTATAACCATTATTGTCATCATTTCTTGCACAAATCTGCACTGTCTAGAAGTATATTTACATATAACCAATGGGAACATTGTCCTACACCTCCAAAGGGTAGCTCAAAAACTTTTGCAATGAAATTTCCATATTTTTCAGGGTTCTATTTATAGAATACTGAATTATTTTATTTTAAAAATGTGAACAAGACAGGAACGAAAAATATGTTAACCAATACAAAACAGATTTATTCTGCAGCCTTTATTGCCCAACTGTCTAGACATGGTTTTGACTTTTGAAAATACACCATTGAGGCAAAAACTGTCTGGGGTACAAAAGATTGGCAAGTGCAGGGGGTAGAAGCTTTGTTTAGAGCCTGTATTAAGCATGGGCATAAAATCCGTTCCGCTCGCGGATTTTTCGGATTTTCGGTAAATCCGCAATCCGCAAACTCTCGCGGATGTAGCGAAAATACGCAAATCCGCGCGCTGCGGATTTTTTGCTTGTGTTCGCACTGCTCGCGGTCCGCGGCGCGGGCAGCAACAATCTCGCACTCGCGAAATTACAAAAATTACAATTGGGGAGGGGTGAAGGAAGTGGCCCAGTCTCCAACTTCCTGTTCCTGTCCAGCAAGCTCCTCCCATTGCTTAGTCCATTTCCTGGCCACTTTGAATTCGATCTTGACTGGGAAGAATTACTTTTTGTGGATGCTGCTGGAGATTTGGTTGTGAGGCCTTTTGGATTACTTTTGGATTCGAAATTTGATTTCACAATTAAGTTGATAAGTTGATGTTGTTTGTTTGTGGTGATTTTTGTGTGTGTTTTTCGACTTTTTGGGGTGGGGTTGGGGGCTGGCTATGTTGGTGGGAGGCCATTTTGAGGCATGGTCCTGCAGGTCCTGGCCATGTGGATGGGGTCAAGCGGCCATTTTGAAGTCAGGCAGTGTGCTTTGTGCCCTAGGCCCACCCAGTCTGCTCTGATTTCTTTCATTATGCCCAGGGGGCCTAGAACTCCCGCGGATTACCCGAAAATCGGATTTAAAAAAAAAATGTTTGCCTGTGTTCGCACTGCTCGCGTCCCGCGCAGCAACAATCTCGCACTCGCGAAATTGTAAAAATTACAATTCTACACATGAATTGAAAACTACCAGGCTTAGTTATGGGTGCATGCATGATACAACTGTTTTGTTGAATTTTAACATGATTCTGGCCAGGGCATGGATGGCATTGGATTGTGGTGATTTTTGTGTGTTTTACGACTTTTTGGGGTGGTGTTGGGGGCTTGCTATGTGGGTGGGGGTCATTTTATTGCCTGGTCCCGTGTGGGTGGGGGTCTAGGGGCCATTTTTAAGCCAGTTTGTGTGCTTTGTTGCATAGGCCTGCACCCAGTGTGCTGTGATTTTATCATACCCAGGGGGCTCAGAATCGGTCTGTTCGCGGATTTTGCTGGTTTTTCACCACGTTCGCGTCGTGAAGCAACAATCTCGCACTCGCGAAATTGCAAAAATTGCAATTCTGCACCAGAAAACCACCAGCAGGCAGCATAAACCTTCTGAAACTTGATGGATGGGATTGGATTGTGGTGATTTGATTGGTGTTGTGTCTTTTGATTTTTTGGAGTAGGGGTTGGGGGCTGGCTATGTTGGTGGGGGCCATTTTGAGGCATGGTCCTGGCCATGTGGATGGGGGTCAAGCGGCCATTTTGAAGGCAGGCAGTGAGCTTTGTGCCATAGGCCTGCACCCATTTTGCCTTGCTTTCACCCATTGTGCCCAGGGGGAGTCAGTGGTACATGAAACTATAACCCTCTCTGTGTGTGCTCTCTTGGATCAATGTTAAATTCCTGTTTCCCAAAAATGTATCAATTCTTAATTTTGACATTTCCATATTGTGTGGTGTGCACGTGTGTATTCATAAATGCCTACTTGCAAACTATTTTTTGAAGCGCTACATATGCAACATATATTTACTGATGTTCCTCTGTCTTCGTTTGCTTTTAGGTGCACAAAGTCAATAACTCCGCATCATCGTTGAGCATCAGTGCCAGGAAGAAGTCCTGCTGCGGCCTGCTGTTCCGACATCTGAAGAAGATGGCTCCAAAAAGAGGTGCCCGTAGCTCCTCTTGCAAGAAAGATGTCTCTACTAAGGAGAAGAAGAAGCAAGTGGCACCACTTACCAAGGAGACTGGTGGCTCGACCACTAAATGTTTGTGGAAAAAACAAAGGCCCACCATGAGTGCTGCACAGGTAGCCTGTTTAGTGGTTCAATCACCAACGACCAGTGATGTTGGCTCATCGCAAGAAAGTAGCAGCACACCATCAACACAGGTTGTAACTCATCTCACAAGTACTATTCAATAACCAAAGCCGCAACAACAACTGCATGGGCTACTAGTACAAGCACAAGTACATGCGCAAGGAGCTGGCGGAGAAGGAGCTGTCCGAGAAGGAGCTGTCCGAGAAGGAGCTGTCCGAGAAGGAGCTGTCCGAGAAGGAGCTGGCCGAGAAGGAGAAGGCCGAGAAGGAGAAGGCCGAGAAGGAGAAGGCCGAGAAGGAGAAGGCCGAGAAGGAGAGGTCCATGGAGAGTTGCAAGTAGAGGTCAGTGAAGAGGCCCATGTAGCGGCGCATGGAGCGGTGCAAGTGCCCACAATGGTTGTTCTTCCAGAAGTAGGGGCACAGGAGGAAATTGACTTTGGAGCCGGGGTATCATGTCAGGAAGACGAAGGCACTCCTCCAGATGATTCATTTTCTCCCAGCTCCCCAGCAAGGAAAAGATCAAGGAGTGTGTGTAGAAGTTCCTCTTCAAGCCCCGCTCCATCAGATGATCTGGATCTAGATTGGCAACCATCTCCGACATCTGAGAGGGAGGCACACCATGAGCTGCGAAAGGTATCAAATGTTAAAAGGAAGGGCCCCGGAAAGCTCATACTTATGGATCCGAACGTCGGACTTGATGAAGTGGTGCATTCTGATGTTGTTGAACAGGATGACAGCAATGACCTAGTCATCACACACGTCATTCCAGCCACACCGGCCATGCAGCAGACAGACATTTATACCCTATCCCGACGTCATGCTGAGCGTGACCCTGGCGACGTGGCACTGGTAGCACCACCAACGCAGTCAAGTAGTACAACAAGTTCAACAAAACCTACAGCTCCCATATTTTCTCCCCAGAGGGGGACTCCATCCAGCTCGACTCCCTCAAGTAGGGTTGCTGCAATAATTGCACAACCCAGTAGATGTCTGCAAGGCTCATCCACCACTGCTTCATCTGGCATTGGCAGTATCATCTCGTGCGGCAAAACCAGAAGTTTCCAGTCCCCAGTTTGGAACTTTTTTAGTGTCCATGCAAAGTATGATAACATAGCCGTTTGTTGCATTTGTAAGACTAGAGTTAGCCATGGTAAGACTGGTACCAACTATGGAACCGGAGGCCAGATAGGTCATCTTAAAAGAAGGCACGCTGTCGAATGGTTTGCGCACCTAGCAAACATCAAGGGAAAGCAATCCCAAAGGGCAAGTGGCCAAAATATACCCATACTAGGTGTTTCATCTGAAGATGACGGGGAGGTAGAAGAAGCGTCAGACATTTGTCCGGTTGCACCCAGTACCCCTGGCAGCACCACACTCTCCGGAACACATAGGAGGCACACTGAGAGTCTGGGAGACACACCAATGCGGAAAATGTCAACACTGAGCAGAAGTGGGTCGAAGAAGGCATCAACATCATCCAGTAAATTTGTCCAGCGCACCATTATAAACATGTTCTCCTCAGATGCGCAATTTCAACGCAACCACCCAATTGTACGCCTGTATAACACTAAGCTGGCTAAAATGCTAGCGGTGGACCTTCTCATTTTTTCGTTTGTCGAAGGTGTGGGTTTTCTTGATCTCGTGGCAACACTGGCCCCTAAATGGAAGGTTCCTAGCCGGTTCTATTTTGCCAGGGTTGCTGTTCCAGCACTACATAAAGAGGTGCTTGAGTTGGTTGGGGCAGCTTTGCAGAAGAGTGCTGTTCACACTATACACCTGACAACAGACATGTGGACCAGTTGCCAAGCCCTTGATTACATGTGCATCACTGCACACTGGGTCTCTTTTTCAGGGGTTGCAAAACAGATAAATGCAGGTGGTGACTTGGTCGAGATTTTTAACGGTGCTTGTAAACATGCAACATTAGCCATGTTTGGCATGGAGAAAACTCATACTGCAGCCAACATTTTGGATGACTTTAACAAAAAGGTCTCGCAATGGCTGCCCCCAAGAAATTGCAAGGTTGGTTATGTTTCTACTGATAATGGCAGCAATGTAGTTAAGGCCATGGAGAACGGTTACTATTTCAGAGTGCCGTGTTTGGCGCACTGTATGAACCTTGTCGTGCAAAAGTTCTTGAAAAAAGAACTTGCAGTCGACAAAATACTGACCATCTGCAGAAGAATATGCACACATTTCAACCATTCTTTTAAGGCCCGGAAGGAGCTGAGGCGCCAGCAAAATGTACGTAGAATGCCAGTGAAAGCACTTATCCAGGAGGTGGCAACACGTTGGAACTCAACCTTCTACATGCTTGAGCGTCTGCATGAGCTGTTTCCAGTAGTCAATGAGTATTTCTACAACCTGGGTGGTGATACGACAGAAATGATGCTAGCGGTGGAGCAATGGCAGCTAGTTAAAAGCCTGACAGACATGCTTCGTCCTTTTGAGGTCTTCACGCGTGAAGTCAGCAGGGAGGACTGTTCTTTGAGCAAAGCTATCCCATTGTTGCTGAAGCTCGAGCACCAAGTCAAGGTGGTGTCTTCAGAATTAAAAGATGCTGGAAAGAATGAAGCATATGAGTTGGTGCAGAGATTATTACAACGCCTAGTTAGCAATAAACGGCTTGTAAATATCAAGAAACTACATTTGTGCTACTATTCTGGATCCACGTTACAAAAAGCCATTGTTTGGCAAAGTAATAATTCCTTTTGAAACATCAGATGTTACAGAGTACAAAGATTGGCTAGCTCAGTCAGCCATTCGTTTTGAAAGAGAGCGGAAGGAAACTGTAGGAGAAGACAGTACTACTAGTGAATCAGCAGGCCATCAGGCGTCCCAAAAAAACACTTCTGCATCTGTGCCTGTGGCAGAAGTGAGTGACTTTTCCTCTGAGCCGTTAACCACACCAGCAACCGTATCATCTGCATCAGGCCCAGGCGATATGTCTGAAGCGGATTGGCTAAGTAAGCTAGGGTTTCCTTGTCCCAGAAAGGACACAGAAGTGCAAAGTACAGGAATCCCGGAGAACATTGTTTCAATGGTGCAGGCCTATCTGGATGACTCAACAGCGGTCAATATTACTGAGGACCCATTGGCGTATTGGCATGGGAAAAGAAACATATGGCGAGAGCTCACCAACCTGGCTATCAATTACTTGTCTTGACCACTCGCAAGCGTGTCTTCAGAACGTGTTTTTAGTTCTGCTGGTGGCATTGTGACTTGCAAAAGGTCCCGCCTCTTGCCCGCAAATGTGGAGCGGCTCACCATGATAAAGATGAACCAGCACTTCATACCACCAGATTACAAAGTACGAGAATGCACGCAGGAAGAAGAGGACACCGACCTACCTGAGGAAAGTTCTCCTCAGTTACCAGAAGTACTACCGACTGAATTTGCGGAGTATGAGGACGAGTTCTGCTTCCCTGACAGCGAGTTCTGAAAATGAGTCAATGAATCATTAACTTTATCATTCGTCCTTATTCACTTTTATTCCTGTGTGTCTGTCTTTCTTTGTTTAGCAAGTGCTTCATCACATTCACAACAAAACTGTAATCACCCAATCAAACAACAAGCCCATCAGCAGAACTGTCTTGATTTTGATGCCGCAGCATTCCTCAGGTTCACAACAGTTAGTTGACAAGAACTCAGTCCTGGTCATCTATCCTCCTCCTCCAGACTCACCCTATCCATTTCCCGTAATGCTGATGCCTGGATTCTGCACAATGAAGAAACTTACGTTGACGAGTCCCCTAAAGAGGGACTGGAAGTAGTGAGTCCTCATTTAAATACATTTTGCTAAGTGTGACTTTTTTCCCCGATTTGCTTTTTGGCTGTTTGGGGGGTGTCAAACTTGTTTGCGCTTGGGTTTACGGGTCTTGGCTGGGCCATTGCTGGCAAGGTCTATTAAGGGATGAAATTGGTTAGGCATTTACTTTGGAAAACATTTGGCCAATTACACGTGAACGTTTAGGCGTTATTATTGCTCGCTTGCCTGTCTTAGGGGTGCTGTCTGTGGGGCTTCTAGGTTTTTGGGGTCTGTGAGCACCGCTGCTACATTTCTAATGTTGATTGCTTTTGTTTTGCAGAAAATCCACGCCGGGAAACTCAAGTTGGGGCCCTGCTGCAGAACGCTTTAGGACACTGTGAATTCCAGGTGGAGCCAGCCCTCAAACACAAATTACAGGTAAGATAAGCGTTTGGATGGGAGGTAGTATAATGGAGTATTAGGAGAGGCGAGAGATTGACAGTTGTACTAGTAGTAAAGTCCTAGGACTCTTGAATTAACAAACTCTGTGACAGGCATTTACTTTGGAAAACATTTGGCCAATTACACGTGAACCAACACGATGACAGTGTTCAATAAAACGAACTTACTGCAAAACCACCACCCACCAGGCTCAAAAGTAGTAAAAAACAGGTATGCTCAGATAAAGTTTGAAAAAGTACATTTTTATATCCCTAACAAAATAAACTCCCGCAAGACCCTCCCTAACCCCAACAAATAAATAGTCCTTCAAAAGTCCCCAAAAACCCCAACTCCCAATTCCCACCCCCCAAAAGTCTCTAAAAAAGGGGCAAGGGACACTCTAGGGATGCATGGTGTTGACTTTGGCCTCCAGGGCATCATGCCTTAGGGCCAGGGCATCGTACTGCTCCCAGAGGGTGGCGTGGTCTAAGCGGAGGCCCTCCAACAAATTTTGATATTCTTTCAATTTCCGGACCTCCGCCTCCAGGTCGGACACTCTGTGGATTGCACGGCGCAAGCGAGCCTTTAGAGTACTGTGAGGGGCAGCCTTTGCTGCTCGGCGGTGGCGTCTGCCAGCACGGCTCCGTTTCGCCGGAGCACTGCGCTGACCGGCAGAACGTGGGGTCACGGAGGAGGATGCAGATGTCCCATTCGATGTACTGGACTGCGTGTCCTCCCCCTCCAGTTCCACCAGCCGCCGATATTGGGCAACAGTAGCATCCAGCCTCCGTTGCCGGGCCAGTAGAGCCTGCATACTCCTTGTTGGTTTTGATGTTTTAGTATGACCAACTATATGAAGAAAGAAAGATATAATCTGTAACCAATGCTCTTTAAGAATATGATTAACACAAAATGATTCAGCAGGAAGTTGTGTCACAGTACAACTAGCAACTAGCCAGCGCAGTACAAAACTATTCAGGCCAGTATCATGGGCGTCCGCAGGGAGGGGCAAGGGGGGGCGCTTGCCCCCCCCTGGATCGCAGGTCCATCCAGTGCTGGCCCAGTGACAAATTACAATATGGTAATTACAGCAGGCTGGGACCGACAGACAGATAGAGGCAGAGACAGGGACAGAGAGAGAGGAAGACAGAAGGAGAGAGAGAGAGGGAGGGAGCCAGAGAGTGACAGAGGGAGGGTGAGGGAGGGAGACAGAGAGAGAGAGACAGCGAGGTAGAGGGAGACACAGGGAGACAGAAAGAGGGAGACAGAGAGAGAGAGGGAAACAGAGAGAGGGAGGGAGACAGAGAGAGAGGGAGGGAGACAGAGAGAGAGGGAGGGAGGGAGAGAGACAGAGAGAGAGACAGAGAGAGAGAGAGAGAGAAAGAAAGATGTGTGTAATGTGTATGCCAGGTCTGGTGGCTCAGTGGACGAAGGCATCCACTGCAGGGGCATGAGTTCAACCTCATGGTCATAGTTTTTTTTGTTGCTCTAGATCCACCCCCCTCCCCCACTGACCCTGCCCCCTTCGGGGCGGCCCTTGGCCACAAACCACACTGTCAATTTGGCCCCGAGAGAAAGTTTGTGAGGACCCATGCTCTATAACCACATCCTCCTGATTTAGATTGAATTGTTTTTTTCTGAAATTTTTTGTTTTTCCCTCTGTTTTAATGTAGTTGCCAGGTCGTCTGCTGTGGTGCCGCACAAGATTTTTCTCTTCCCCCTATGGGGTTCTTTGTTTATTTAAGCTCCATGTCGTGTTAGATTAAAAAAAAATGTATTTAATACTTGTGCTCAATCATGTCAGGAGTAGGACTCAGGAGATGGTGATGATGTTGCACCCCCCCCCCTGGAAACATTTCATAGTATTTTCGTAGTTCATCCAGTGACCGTCTACTCTCTGTAGATACACATCATATGCTATCTAAGAGTCAGATAGTACCATGATCCAGCTTACCTCTACCCGCCACCACCACTGTCTGCTTCCTCACAGTCTGTTCTTGGGCCACTTGCGTCGCCTCCTCCCCAGAGTTGTCCTCGGAGTCGATCACCACCACCACATCCGAGCTGGCCCCGCCACCAGATGTTCCACCTACAAAGTAGATTTAAGAATGTTAGATTACACCATTCACTAGTATTTGGTCTAGGAATGAAGAAATGTGAAAACAACAGAAAAAGTAATTGACTGTCTACTCTAGTCTAAAGTAAAAATGTCCCTCCTTCCAGGGAAGGCTGTTGACTTGCTGCACTTTTTTGTCACAATTGATGAATGCTTGCTTAATTTTAACACACACCATTTTTCTCTGAACAGACAGAAGCTGGACTTCTAAGGACAAGAGCAACATCAACTTCAAACCAGGTGAAAGCTCGGCTCGACCACAAGAAATGTGTTCCATTACTCATCAACTCAGCACCAAGCACTTTTCCATTTCCAGCTAACTTTATTTTAATATATGTGTTTACTTTTACTTTTAATAAAGCTTTTAAACTTGAATAGACTCTGTGGTTTTTGGTCCTCCAGACTAGAGTGACTGAGCGAAAGGTTTTGCAATTTTTGCAAGGAGGAGTCCGTGCCGCTGACACTACCAGGTTTATACAGTGTGCCAAACACGCCACTCACAAATATTATTACTCTGGTCTTTGGTGTCCATAGTTCGGTTTGTGGAGAATTGTCCCTGCAACAGTAGTATTATGGATTTTGCTCCTATCTAAACACTATTTCGAAAAAATGTAATTAGGAACGCTTGGACAACAATAGGTCCTCTATATTTAAATGAAAACTTACTGGGGCCAGTAAAGGAGCACTCGCCGCCCTGGCCTGCATCCTCCTCCTTTGGAGCCACAGCATCTTCCTTTTCCGTCCGCTTGCCCCTGGGCGGACCTGACGTACAACATGAAAGAAAGAACAGAAAACATTGATGATTGCTGCTTGTCGATGTCCTTGTCAACCAAATCAAACATTTAGAAAGAACAAGAACCAACTATTTTGCGAGGCGCACAGCTGCCTGACCGCCACCCCCCACGCCACCCCCTGCGTGGGAACGCACCCATTGTGGCGCAGGCCCAGGCCTTAACGTGGCGCATCTCCCTAGATGCATCACGTTGTACATGACTCGCAGGGATGCGCCACGTTTGCGTCGCTGTGCGTCAGGTAAGGCAGCGTAAACGTGGCGCATGGGGCTTGTAAATCTGCCCCTTTGTGTCTAGCATTACGCAGTTCTGTAAAGTACACTCATACATTACTCAGCCCAATTAAATGAACACAAAATAGAAAACAAATAAGCAGTGGCACCGCCACAGAGAAGGAGAGCAGGTCACCTGAAATGCACAGAAGATTTTGAAATATTAATTTACCTCTCCTATCAATGTAATCGGCAGCATTATTGCTCTTTGTAAAAAAGTTAAAACAAACATTTGCAATATAACACACAGAGCAGGAGAAAAAACAGAGTAGTGAGTGATGAAAAAATTGCTACTACTACTCACCAAGCCCGGGGACCTCCACTCCCAGCAGGTCGAGCAGGTCGCGCTCCCGGTCCAGGATATCGGTCCAGCGGTGGGTCACCTGGTTGTAGGTGCGCTGGACCCCCGAGATGTCAAACAGGGCCCGGCACACCTGCTCCCACCGCTTCCGTCGCTCCTGACGGTTGGTGTAGCCACCAGCGATCCTGCCGCCTGCCGCGATGGTCCTGGGGAGGCGGCGCTGTACATAGAAAACGAGTGCGCCCACCTCCTCAGGGCTGAAGATGTCCCTTGGCACCACCATTTCCGCCCTCAAACGGCCACACGGGAGCCGGGCACGGGCTGCGGGGCCCGTCTTGGGCAGCTTCACAGCTGGCTTCACCATGGTCTGGGCAGGTGTTAGCAACAAGGAGACAAAATGAAAAAGAATAAGACTAGGGAAGAAGAAAATAAAAGTTTAAAAAAGTAGTTGAAAAGTAAACAAAAGTAGCCTAAAACACAAAAATATAGACCTAGAAAACTAGAGGGATAGAAAAAAAGGTAAATAGATCAAAAAAATATTAAAACAAGCAAAGGATGGCAGAGATATAGAGAGGATAGAAACACCATGCCCAGACACATAGGAATGAATGAAAAACAAGATGGCGGCCCGATCACGTGCGCGTAAGTAAGTTCGCACGCGATTTCTCTCGCGAACTCGTGCGAACTTGCATTCGCAAGGCGCTCATTCCGCGAGATTACACATAGCGGGCGGAAACGGAAATACGTCACGCAAACAAAATGGCGGCGCCCATACTCAACCTTGGGGTAACTCGCACGAGTTCGCGGCTTCCACGGTCGATTTCGCACGACGCCGCGCCTCGCGAATAGCGCGAAATTACCGAAAAACGAGTTTTGCAAAAGCAAAACCAACGAGCAGGTGCAAAAGTTCGAGCTCATCATTTGTAACCATTTCCCTGTAGTGCTTCCTGAAGGGGCCCTCCAGAATCCGGTTGCCTACTTGCAACTATTGTGTGACCCTGCTCTGACAGTCACAGAATAGTTAGAAGTATGCCATTGCATCCTGTTAAAAAAAATTACATTGCAACAAAAAGGAAAGGGAGCAGACAAGCAGGTGCCAGCCTTCATTAAAGTCAGTTGGGGCAGGACAGGTGTTGTTGTTTGCAAAACTTAAAGCACTTAGCAGGTGTGCTTTGCTTTGCCACAATAATGTACACTCACTGGTCAACCAGAGGGTGCTGTGATGACACCGAGGGTGGCATGGGTGTGCCAGCCAGAGGGTGGCATGGGTGAACCAGAGTGCCAGTGTTGACAGAGGATGGCAGTGCTTTGCTTTGCCCCAATATTGTACACTGGTGAACCAGAGGGTGCTGTGATGACACAGAGGGTGACATGGGTGAGCCAGAGGGTGGCATGGGTGAACAAAGAGAGTGCCAGTGGTGACAGAGGGTGGCAGTGATGAAGAAAGCCTTGCAAACAGGCTGGGCACGTAGAAACAACAAGTTCGCAAAACTGGCGACCCGACAAGTAAGTTCGCAATTTGCGAAATTGTACAAAACCCTCGCGAACTTGCAGAAACCCATGCAAACACACACCCCAAAAAAATCCGCAAATTCGCAAATCCGCAAATTCGCGGATTGCGAATCCGCAAAATCCGCCCATGCTTAGCCTGTATCATCCCTGAGCAAATTATGTTTTTGAATGACACTGTCCAACAAACATCTTGCCTTGGGTTAGCCAAGATCAAAGACATGAACATATCGACCATACCTATTCCTGCAAGTAAAGCGCCAGGACACCTTCGGGTAACAGCGCGCTCTAAAAATGTCAAAAATAAATAAATAAATAATAGCACAACACGGTGGGAAGGTCGACGTACATAATATTTTGCATCACAACAGATCAGATCCAGATTGGAAAAAATGGTTGCTCTGGCCCACAGACACAAACGACTGTCAAGATCGATTTCTGAACAAAACACAGGGTTTCACTATCAATAGGCCAGACCCAAGATATGTTCAAAGACAGCATCCTGGGATAGTAACAACATATAGTGTAGGGAAACTATGCCTTGATTGGCTACGGAAATCTACACTTGAGGATGTAAAACAACACTTATCTTTACTTAAAGATGGTGCAGATCTTATGGAATTCTTGCTAGGACCAAGAAAACCGCGTCAAAAATGTTCCATATATGCCGGTATATATGCTGCATATAACGAATTATGGAAGATTACCCAAGCAGAGACTGCAGAACGAATACGAGAAATTGATTGTATTAATTTAGAGAAATCTCTCTCTGTAGTAGACAATGGGTTAACGACTCTGTCGTCCAGGATATATTCATTGGACAGCATTGTGTCTTCCGCCATAGACATCATGGAACAAGACTTGGTCATGCTGCAACATGGTCAGTCTCAAATACGTTCTATCATGCTATTAGGCTGGACGCTACAAAACTTGCGTTCAAGCTATGTGCCTTGGTGTTTAATCAATACTACCTCACTGTTTTCAGAATTCAATCTCACTGATAAACAGATCAACCTGGCACAGAGGGGAGCAGACTACAAGGTGCTGAGCATTGAAAAACTGGAAAGATTACCAATCACAGTGGCAGAGAAACAAGCTACTGAATGGATAATACATGGTAAAATCACTCTGCCTGTTACAATTTTCCATTTTCAGTATTGCCTAAAACACATACCAGCAGGTAAATATGGAAGGTTGGGTAAAGAATACATCAAGACATCCTGGAATTTACCATACACACACAGATGTTGGAGTGGGGGACGTGAAGTGTTTCTTAGCGGTACAAACTGTGAAAACGCACTAAGCCGTTCTCTCCTTTGTCAGGGTATTAATTTACACGGGGCCTGCGATGGTTCCGCTACAAACGTATCCTGTCACCTGCAAGGTTCACCAGCTACAGTCATTAATCCCATTTTTGGACTACTGTCTAACGGAAGTTACATTATGTTGAGCGATCACAGCTGCTGTGGCATGTTGCCAGGTATCCCATATCTAGTAACTGTGTCATCCAGGGTCACTTGCTCTATATAAGTATTGTTTCCACAAACGAAGATAGTCAGGGAGTCAACTCTATGGCCTTCACTGAATATCTCTTCTATACAAATTGATACTCTAAGCAGAATGAAAGCCATTATTTTACAAAAGACTGTGCCACTTACCTCGGCCAAAGAAACCTATGATCTACAAGTCGCAAGGACTTCTTCCGAGATAAATGCCCTTTTGAATACAAACTGCCCTACACATTTCTCAGAAATGTTGGAACATATCTTAAACATGTCTGATAAGAGCGGTATTGTACACCTATTTAAGAATTTATGTTCAAGACTGTTAGCACCTTTTCAAGCAGTCCTCTGAATATTTCCCAACTTTGTGCACTCTGTGTTTGGCGCATTGCCACTACTTTTTGGACTCGTTGCAGGGTTCCTATTTTTGCTCCTACTGCTGCGATATCACCAGCGCCAATCCAAGCACCATAGAGCTCTATTGGAGATGAAGTGTCGTGAGCGCATCGTTCAAATTCTAGGCATACCTCGTCTACGAGAATTAAATACCATGTGGTGTCTGTCATTCAGACCAATCCGGCAAGATAGCACCTTACCTGTTCTACGCTGCCTGCTTTGCGGTGAAGAATGCATGCTAGACATCTGTCTAACACACCTATCAGTCATGCCTACAGATATCGATACTCTGCTGGACCCTGTAATGGCCCATGCTCTGTATTGTCCGCAGCGGCTATCAATCCTGATGACGGCATTCATTGAGATCTCACAGATGCAAACTGCTACTGCTCAGGTACGAGAGGAAACAACAGGCGCGCAGGTAACATCCGATACGAACATTGCCGATGTGACCAATGCTAAAGCTGATGCTTCACATCTATGTGCGGTTAATCTTCTAAATGAGGTACAATGGTAGATTACTTTTTGTCTAACGGATTAGAAGACCTAACACTGACTTTTGATTTTGGCACACTGTGGTCTGAGAGACTTTAAATTTGACCTTCATTTTTTACAAGACAAAGAACTTTTTCCTATGATTCATATTTTTTCCTCCAAATTTGAATTTTTCATTTTTTGGCACACGTAATCTGCTTATAGTAGAACTATTCATAGAGAAAATAATTCTTTGAAACACTTTCAGAGACAACATGTCACCTTGTCAATACAAATTGTATTATGTAACTTGACATGAAATGGTTTTGGCCCTTTTTGTTCTGTATTTACGAGCCATTTCATAAAGTATATATGTTTATGATTCATTCATGTAGCATTCAAACGTCTACATATGCTTAGAATGAAACATTGCTTTAATATGTACAGCACAATTGCATTTTATGCATCGCAACAGTTTTAAATGCATTTTTTCAAAAGTATTTTAAGATGTGTTCTAAGCCATCCATATGTAGCTATGTTTTAGATATGTTTCGCATGTTTAGGATATAGTAACGTCGTACAACACGAAAGTGGAGTGGGTGTTGTGTGTCGATTTAGATATCGTATCTA
This sequence comes from Lissotriton helveticus, assembly GCF_964261635.1. Classification (NCBI taxonomy): domain Eukaryota; kingdom Metazoa; phylum Chordata; class Amphibia; order Caudata; family Salamandridae; genus Lissotriton; species Lissotriton helveticus. The sequence goes on from NC_136064.1 coordinate 85,845,044, forward strand.
GATTTCCCGATTCATGCCCTTATATAGGTATGATTCACACTGCCCTTATTTAGGCATAGAAATCCAGTCCTTATTTAGACATTGTTCATGCTAACCAAATACAGGCATGGTCAACTACATCCGATACTCTTCGTCACGAGTTCTTGGAAAACCAGACTCTTAAGCCTTTAGGACTTTCCCTTGCTTGGATATTGATTTCTCCAAGAACTCATTTATTATGCATGAACATATATTCCTTAGGGGTTCATTCATGACGTTCTTATGCCCAACTTTTACGTCAATACTGACATTCCTAAACACTTTCAAGGTATAAATATGCCTTTACTTGCTATGGCAATGGCACGGTGCGGTTTGACTACCTACTTGCACGACGCGGCTCGCCACAGCAAGTTCCGAAGGAAGTCAAGTCCCCAACTGACGCACTGACCAGACGCTGTCATACTCCACGCAGAGAATCCAGCTCCAGGGCTTCTGACTCCCCTTGCAAAGTATTAGAGATCGAGTCCTGGGAAAGAGATAACAACCTCTCCCATTCTAAGGTATGGAGCTGATTAGAACCTAGAGAAACCTTTGGCAACTCTTGGCATAACCAGACTAAGACAGCACCTACTTCTTCCCTCGTACTACACTTAGGTTAGGTACACCAGGGTAGGATTATTTTAGAAGCACCAGTTGAGTATTTTAGCCTATTTTATTTATGTATGTATTTTAATGAATATATGTCATAGCTACAAGACATGCTAACACAGTATTATTTCATCTTACTGCTAATGCTGTACATTTTATACTTTGCATTCTGTCTTACGATTGTAGCAGTTCATATCAATTGCATGAGAAATTAGACTGTTCAATAAACCCTTTTTATTGAAATACCCGTCTCTCTATTTCAGTGCAACTCTGTAGAAACGAAGCATGCACGATTGACTGAGTGAAACGGTTATCCATTATTTCCACGACTCTGAAGATACTGTTCCGATTCTAGAGGAAACAAAGTTGCCATGTTTATGCGGTTGTCAGTTACTAATCCCTTCTTGTTCATTCGAGAAAGTTTCTAGTGACCTCTGAGTTAGCTGGTACACACAAGTAATTAAGTTTAATGTACTTGATAGAGACATACTGACCTCAGTCCTATGTCAAAACCTTAGTGTATATTATTCCAATGCACAGAGCCTATTGGGGATATAGGAACTACACTACAATATGTAGCCAGCTTAAAAAAAGATTAAATAATAAAGGGCTAGGCAAGAAAGTTAGTGTTGTGTGGACAATATCCTGCTGAAACGTCCGTCGCTCCTGGGGGATGTATGAAGTGTTATGCAATGATGCCAGAAGACATGTTCAGTGGCCCAGATAGCGGACCGAACTATGGGCCTTATTTAGGCACTGATCACCCTATTTAGATCCTTGCAGAATGTCAACCTATTTAGACCATGGTGGACCATTCACCCTATTTAGACGTAGGTATGCACTCCCTGAAGATCTAAGCCTTTCTGGCAGCAATCTCTGTGCAATGAGGAAATCCTTCACATCTTTGAAAGTTTGCAGAGATTATGCATGGTTTAATCTGTCTGCATGGGCATGGTGTTGACATGGCACCCTCAAGCTCATCAGCACTGGAAGGAACAATTGCAGGCCCTTTCTTATCAAGTTCAGCTCCAGGATATTGATGTGGACCTGCTTGTCATAGAAGGACTAGTGCACTTTTGTTCTTAAGTCTTATAGGTGGGGACCCAGTCTCTCCATCAAAGCTTCATCATCACAACGAATTGAGAGGATTCCTGAAGGAATGTGAAGTCTACTGCCATGGGAGACAATACTGCCAGCAGGAGAGTGTGTTATGTTAGGTTATGGAAACTTTCTGGGCGCATGATTACCCGGAGGTGTCCTGGCACTACATGTGCTTTTCATTGCTGCCGTAACAGAACTTAAGTTGTCAAAGGATCCCCTAGATTGCAACCACTGGGTGTCTAATTCATCGCTACCAAGTTTTTAGCGTGCTTATGTGTGACATTTCCATGTTCTCTGTGTTCCTATGTGTGAGATGTAAATACTTATGTGTGACACTCAGAAGGACACTTTAGTATATGTGGAATAGACAATTCCATCCAGGTATTGCAAACATATTAAAAAAGAACCGCTTAAAACATCTTTAATTAGCCTTACGTATGTAGGGATTAAAGACTTGTAAAAGTCGGGTGTCAACTTGAAGTCTGGCCTATTGTCTGTGGAGAAAGTAGGGTGTTGTCTGTTGATAGAAGCCCATTAAATCTGGTCCATTGCGTTGCTCGAAGACTCACAGAATTACCTGCATTTCACTCTACTTTCCAAACTTCTCCCAAACAGCGTTCACCAAATCAATCATTCTGTCGATGATGATAGGCTACATCAAGTGGATGAGCTAGGATTACACAACTAACTTCAATTCAAGATAGCCTTCTGATGAAGTTAAGTTAGGATCGTCCAGCTTCAATTTACAGTGAGAGGATCAACCCTCTGAACACTGCCACCCACATACTGTGCAGGTTGAAAGACAGTACCATAGCAATGAAGCCAAGGGCCCTGGTACAAGCAAGGAACATTACGTGAACTCCTTTCTCTCGCCTTGCACGGCACAGCACTGTTTACACATATCACAGAATATGGAAAACAAACAATAGACAGACGCAAACGCCCACATCCAGCAGATTACCCTTCCAGACATCCTATGAAGTGCAGTAGAGTAATTTGTTTAATAAAATTGCATGACAGCCCTTTTTTCAATGAACTCAAATGTTTGCAAATAGAATAATGTATAGCAATGGAATCTGCACACATTGCCAGCATGTAACCAAGGAAACCATTTTTTTCTTTGGGCTAGCTACCCATAACTATCGATGAGTGTAGGAAAGAGGAGTATTATGCAGTGAGATTGGTTAGGCTTCACTATGCAATACTCTAAGTGTTCACATCTCCTGGCAGGGAGTCCGATTCCTGTCTCCATAGCAGCAGCAGCTGCAGACTGTCATCCAGGGCACAGGAAAGGCTAGGGCAACCAGGTGGGCAACCTCTGAGGTTGCCACCTGGGTGCATGTCACCAGTGCTTAATTTGTAAAATATTAAGTGCCAGGGCTCTGACCGGGAGGCCACTGCAGCTTGCCCCACCCTTCGTCCATGTCATCGCTGCCAAAACAACTACTAACCATCTCTCTCGCATGTAAATGCGACAGTTCAGATTATTCCAGGTGCCCAAAGCTAAAGGAATGGCTGGGGAGGTAGGTATTAGCACTATTTTAATGTATATTGTATTCCTAAACAAATTTTGTTCTGCTCATCTCTAAATTAGATGAGCAGCGCCGCCATGAGGTACACTGTTCGAAGTATGGTGATGACAATTAGGTGCAGAGCACCAGAAACTAATTAAGTGATGGTGATTAGCACCAGAAAGCATTGGCTCAAATTAAGCACTGCATGTCACATTAAGTCCGACACAGGGATCGTGTCGGGTTTGATGAGACAAGAGGTTTGATACCAAAAATGACCCTTTTCAGTGGGACCATAATCGATATGGCAACCTCTGGGTGCCAACCCCTGTTATCCTTTGGCCCCCTGAAGAGTTATAGTAGCCCTTAATGGAAAGTGGCTACTATAGGGACATATAAGCTTGCACTTATATGGCCATACCTTTAACATAATGCACCCTGCCTCCTGGGCTCAGGAGGCCTACCTCAGGGGTGACTGATATACATGAAAAATAGTGCTATGACTTTGCCACTCATGGTGAGTCGAGTTTGAGGAGTTTGCACTGCTCATGCAGTCATGCACCCCACCAGGAAGTTCTTTAGTCATTGTAAATTTGTCACAAATATTTTTTTTGTGTTTGTACATCCTGTGCTTGCTGCGTTTGATATTGTGTTCCTTTTGCCTGCGTTGTTTTGTTCTATGGCCTGCTATTGTTCGCCAGGAAGTTCTTTAGTCATTGTATAATTTGTCATATTTATTCTTATTTTTGCTTGTACAGTCTGTTCATGCTGTGCTTGAGATTGTGTGCCTTTTGCCTGCGTCGCTCCGATTCTATGGCCTGCTATTTTTGTTTGTTTTATTCCTGCAACAGTTCTCTCATGTAACGTAACGGGTTCTATTGTACAGTGCTCTGACACCTTCGGGTAAAGTCCGCGCTTTATAAAAATGTATTAAATAAAATAAAAATAAAAATCTATTTACTTGGGTAACTCTCGGTGGCACAACCAGTGCATCAGGCCCTGGTGACCCCTTTAACTCCCATGCCTTGGGTACCACCAGTACCACATACCAGGAACATACAGGGGTGTTTAAGTCTTTGCCAATTGGAGTTGTCAATTCACATACATCATATTAAGAGAGAAAGCACTGGCATTGGGGTCCGGTTTGCACTTCCAGTGCACTTTCAGAGTGGTAATAATTGGCATTGGGTACACAAAGTGTGCGAGTGACCATACAAAAAGGAAACTTACATGACCCCTCCGCCCCCCCAGACAATAGGTGATGAGCAACTAACCTATCCCCAAGGAGTTCTCATCCTCTAAGAGGAAAAACCTGGAAAGGCCATCTGCATTGGCATTGTCAGTCCCTGGTCTGTTTTCCATTGAAAGGTCCGTAGCCTGTAAGGAAATGGACTACCTCAACAACTTGGGGTTTCTCCTCCCATCTGCATCAGCCATCCGAGAGGACTGTGGTTGGTTTGAAGTGAGTCCTAAACAAGTATGTCCCAGCTTCTTCAGGGACCAAACCACAGAAAACGCTTCCCGCTCAATAGTACTCCAACGCTGCTCTATAGGGAGGAGTTGCTGCTGGTTTGTTTGTTACCACACTGCTCAAATCCCATGTTCAAAAGTATCTATTTGGACAATGAGCTCCTTTCTACAGTCGGGTGCCTTCAGGACAGGTGCTGAGCATATTGTATCTTTCGGGGGTGTTGAAGGCCTTTTGGCATCCTGCTGTCCAGATGACCTTATTAGGCTGCTTCGTGAGATGAGCTCAGTGAGAGGGGCCACAATGGTGCCATACCCCTTCACAACCAACCTAGAACACCCAGTGAAGCCAAGGAAAGCTCTGCCTTGGGTCTGGGTCTTGGGAGCCTCCCACTCCAGAATGGTCTGAATTTTGGGATGGAGAGGTTGCACTTCTACAAGGTGCCCCAAGTAAACAACTGAACTATGCCCTATCTGGCACTTACTGGCCTTGATAGTTAGGTCTGCCTGCTGCAGGGCCTGTAATATTTCCCCCAGGTGGCCCAGATTTTCCTCCCAGGTAGAACTAAATACAGCAATATCATTCATATGTGCTCCACTGAAGTTGTCCAGAACTGAAAGAATTTGATTCACCAACCCTTGGAAAGTAGAAGGTGCATTTTTCAGCCCAAAAGTCATCACTTTGAAATAAAAAGTGTCCTCCATGGGTTGACAAAGCTGATCTCTCCATTGCTCCCTGAGTGAGCCCAATTTGCCAATACCCTGAAGTTAAATCAAAAGTGCTCAAGAATTTGCCAGCACCCAATTTATCAATGAGTTCATCTGCTCTTTGTATGGGCCATGCATCAGTGTTGGTTACCGCATTTAGACCCCTTTAACCCAAATAAAACCTCAACCCTGGTTTTCTACCCTTTGAGTGAGGTTACTAGTACTGTCATGCCACTCACCTGGAATACTTGTCTGCGGAGATGATGCTGGACCTCCACTCACTCCTGGTTCAGCATCCAATCAAGGAAATTGGAACCTCGAATCATGTGTTGCCTTAGAATGGAAGAGGGGGTTGGGATACAATAACATAAAAAGAGATTTGCGTAGTCACAATCTGCTACTGGGTCTTCTGATAAATACAGTCTAGTTTGCTCACTAGTTCTCCCCTCAGTGTTTAGGTTCTTCTGAATGAGGAAGTGTGAAAAGCTGTACCAGACAAGCCACAAACATGTGTAAGTTAACAGGCATCAACATCATTTTACATTCTGTACGTACAAGACATTAACATAACAATGCCCTCTTACACCGTATACTCTATTCCATCATAGACTATTTGTAGATGAGGTTTCTGGAAGTTATCTTGTTCCTAGAGTTTCCAACTATTTTACAAGAATTGCACAACAATGTCTCTGTAGCCTGCTATGAATGCACAACAAACGTGTACAGAAGTGCATTGCAGGACTATCGCAGTAGCCAAAATTATGCAAGCTCTTAAGCAGTCAATGGTTGAGTAAACCTTAGGTTTATCTTTAAATGCGTGTTCTCTCGAACAGCTTAAGCTGAGCGGGTTTTGCTTGTCCAAAGTAGTTTTAATTTGTTAGAGGATATTATCAATAAAGCACTATCTTTAGTCCCTTCTAGTTAGTGCACTAAGCTTGATAATGCAAATTGTTATTTCCAACCTCTTGTTCCTTTTTGTTTTTGCAGAAACTGATTTGGCAGATGCGAAAGAAGATAACTGGCGCCAAGCTGTCAATAGGTAAGCGCAAATTTGGTGGGTGGTTGTCTGGTTTCTGAGTATCGGGTTTCTTGCTTGCTCGCATAGGCCTCCAGCAGAGCAATAGGAAGAGAGAGATCATTATCGCTCGATGGAATTGAAGCCAAGCATGCCTCATGGTTTGGGCGCGGTTTTTATACCGTTCCCGAACCCTAAAGGGCCGCGGCATGTATCTACCAAGATCTCAGGAACTACGAGGCAGACACATTGATCTGAGCACCTAAGCCTCGGGGAACACACATGGGAAGCATGTGGATGCTAAAGATGCATATTAAAACATAATCAGCATCCAGAAAATGCCCTGGGGATATTGCGAACAATAGGAGCCAGCCCTGAGAGATTTAGTAGTAAGATGTTAATACTGATTGCAGCTAAAGAGCACCAACTGGCCTATGAGGCCATAGGAATATCTTAGGACACAAGAGAAAACAGGCCATAAGGGGCAGCAATATGGTTCCTTGAACCGTGGCCCAATGTACATAGGAAGCGGGAAGATGAACTGGAGCTAAGGGTCATGACAAGTACCACAGGGCTAGCCCAGGGACTGTCAGAGGGTTCAATCACCCCTATCGCCAGCATCTTGCTGACTTCAGCCTTGATCCAGACTGACTTGCTTTTAACAGGGAGGCTGTCACCAGTGTCCACATCATGAACACGCCAGGTTGACTGTCCAGGTGGTCAAAGAAAAGAGCACAGCAGACTGATTTAGGACTTGCCTACAGTCAGACTGCTGATGTACAATAAGAGAGTATGATAACACAACACCCTCTACTGAGCCATATTTTGGGTTATTTGACAGTAGGTCAGGCAGGGTTGACTATCCTCCTCTTGGTCTCCATCAGTGACCAAAAGTGGTGGTCATAACAGCTGTCTTGGTGTGGTTTTAGGCAATTTACATGGAGTACTCTGTGAGGACTCCTAGGGGTGCCTAAGTCCACCAGGTAGGGGACTACTCCTTTCTTTTCCACAGTGGGGTAGGGCCCAATCCACTTGCCCTGGAGGGCTCCATTAGCCGCAGGCTCCAACATCCACACCAAGTGATATGGTTGGTACTTAACAAGTACTTCAGTTTAGGAAGCCCAGTGCTTGATGAGCTTCTGGTTGGCCTCTAGATGCTTATTTTCCCTTTTCATGTACTCAGCCATGTGTGAACTCAGGTCTAGTACATAGTGCACTATGTCCAATTTGGGCTTTTGGAGATGTTTCTCACAGCCTTCCCTCCCCAAACCCAAGGGACCCCTTACTGGATGTCCAAACAGCAGTTCAAAGGGGCTAAAGCCAACCACCTTCTGAGGCACCTCTATGTATGAAAACAAGAGGCAAGGTAACAGAAAATCCCATCTCCTTCTGTGTTTTTCAGGGAGGCCCATAATCATGCCCTTCATGGTTTTGTTGAATCTCTCAACTAAACTATTTGTCTGTGGGGGATAGGGGTAGTTAACTTATAGCTCACACCGCATTCATCCCACATAGCTTTTAAATATGCAGACATAAAACATGTAATTCTATAAGATATTAACTCTTTAGGAAACCCCCCTCTAGGAAAGATACCAACAAGGGCCTTTGCCACTGCAGAGGCAGTGACAGTCCTGAGGGGAATTTCCTCTGGGTACCTAGTGGCATGGTTCAGTACTACCAGAATTAATCTGTTCCAGATGCAGTTTGAGCGTCTAGGAGGCCAACAATGTCAGTGCCTACCCTCTCAAAAGGAGTCCGAACCAAACTAAGTTGAATTAAGGGAACCTTTGGTTGTGCCCCTGTCTTGACAGGAGACACGGAAGCGGCAATACTCGTTCACTTTTTCAGACATCTGGGGCCAATAAATGTCCCAGGTTTTGGTTTGTCCCAGATGTCCGGTTAGGGAGATGCAATGGTCTAAGGTCAGAAGGAACTCTTTGTACACTTGGGGGACCACCATTCTGCTTGCTGCCCCTAGTTTGGGGCCCCTGGCCTCAGTGTACAAGAGCCCATCTTCTCAGCAGACCCAGTGGGTACCACTGACATCTCCCTCTTCTTGCTTTGCAGCTTGCTGCTTAAGGCCTTCAAGAGTTGGGTGGGATTTTTGCCCTTGGCATAGGTCCCCTCTGGAGTGTCTCTCTGCACTTAGGAGTTCTACCAGGTTAGGCCAGGCTCCTTCCGCTGCAGTTCCCTCCTGAGGCACCAGGTCATTTCCCTTAAGAGAACTCTTTCCCTGGTCCTGTGCCCTCTTTGAAGCTGTCTTAACAGCCCTCTAACCCTTTAATTGTGTTGGGAGGATTGGGCCATTATTTCAGGCTTCAAACTCCCATTACTTCCCTATCATGCTGCATTGATGTAGTGGTCACACACACCCACTTAGGGAGACCCGGCATTTCTTGCATGAGCCTTCCTTTCCACTTCAGGAAACTTTTGCATGGGCAGATCATTTCCAACACTCCACTAGGATGGTAGACAACAGAACCACTTTCTTTGGACCAGTAACCCCTCCCCACTCTAAGCTTACAAGACCATTGGATGGAGCATAGTCTCATTGTCAGCATTGGTCACCTGGTGACTAACACCAGGTATCATATAGTCTGGGGAAACCAGTCTAGCTGCCAGCATAGTGACACTGGTACATGTACCCCTCAGAGCCTTTACTTCAGTCCCATTGATCTTTGGCGTTTGCCTATACTTCTCCATGCTTGGAGGTAAGACAGCCAGGGCTACAATATCCACCCTACCCAGGAAAACTAAAGTTGCCTCTGTGTAACCTCTGGCCTTTCCACAGAACACTTCCACCCCCACTCCTATGCTAGCCAGTTGCTTGGATTGCCCATCGTTGGTGGACTTTTTGGAGCATGCTGCTTTTTATGTCCTGGCTGGTGACAGTCATGACATACCACAGACACCTTAGCAGGGTCCCAGTTCTTACCCTGATAACCCCTACCTTTGGTCTGGTAAGAGTCTTGGTCCCACTCTCCTGAGAAGAACTTTTTATCCTTGTTGTTGCTCACATCTTTCCCCTGCTGGGTATTCTTAGCACCCATTTTCTGGTCACTCCCACCATGGGCCTTCTTAGACACCCTGGTTCCAACTCATTTGTCAACTATCTTTCCCAACTCTCTCGGAGAAGAAAAATTGAAATCCACATAAGGCTGATGCAATTTCTCTGTGGTACCATTAGTCAAAATATGCTGTTTCATAATTAAATTATATAGGCCATCATACATGTCCACCTCATTGCCATTTATCCAGCCTGCTAGTGCTTTGACTGAGGAGTCTACCAAATCCACCCACGTCTGGTTTTGACCCTAATGGCTGCCCCTAAACTTCACTCTGCTCTTATGTGGCGAGTCCAAATCCTTCTATCAAGGTCTGTTCATATGCTGATAGGATTAAGCCACATCCTCAAAAGTCTATCTCTGCCCTGACTGAGAACAACTCCTGTAACAAAGAGCCCCAGTGCTGGTGACCTATCCCCCTCATTTTGCAGACCCTCTAAAAGGCTGCAAACCATTTTTCGATGTCATCAACATCACTAAACTTTGGGACAATCCCTTTGGGAATCTTAGGGTCAAAGGTTTCCTCTTTTTTCCAATTAAAATTGCTACCCCCATTATCTTTGGGCCTTAAGTCCTTCTTGACCCTTCTTTCTTCAAAGGCTTGTCTCCTTTCCTCGAGTTCAATCTTTTTCTCCTCTAGGGAGAGAAGATCAAGCTCTTCCCCCAAGGTTTACTACGACCTTACCAGTAGGGGGGCGGCTAGAGTGACTTCTGTCACTTCCTGCTGGTGAAAAGGGTCTAGGAAAGGGTGGAGAGTTTTGGGGCCCGATGTAGGTCGCCAATTACCGGTCGGTAACGGACGATTTTGTAGGCTATGTAGGGGGCTGAAAATTACAGAATCGGTATATTTACCGATTCGGTAAAATTACCGAATCGGTAAATATACCGATTCTGTAATTCCAAATGTAGGTGGCACAGTTTACAGTGCCACAGGCCCTTAGAAATTCGTTATTTACCATGTAATACTGTTGCATGGTAAATTACGAATTTCTGTGCACATGCACATCTGTGCATGTACACCTGTGCAATGTGGCACACATACATGCCCTAAGGGGCATTGCACACAAGGCAAAAACTGGGGTACTACAGGGTGTCAAAGTGACACCCTGTCCCCCTTGGCAATTCGGTATTTTTACCGATTCTGTAATTACAGAATCGGTAAATACCGAATCATACCGATTCGGTATTTTTTCCCGAATGAATACCTACATCAGATTTACCGATTCATGAATACCGAATCGGTAAAATTCGTTATTTATGAAGCGGTAAATCTGATTTACCTACATCTAGCCCCTGGTCTTCATCTTCTTCCCGGTCATCTCCAATCTGGGCTAGGACATCATCCTCACCGGCCTTTTGTTCTTCTACTGAGGTATTGCCCTTCCTCTTTAGTTTCTCTTTCTCGTAGGTCCTCCCTTTTAGCTGTTACTTAATAGCTATTGCCCTTAGCATTGCACAAAACTATCTTTGCACAAAACTGTCCGATCACTGACCTTTAGACAGACAGTTTGAGATTCTTAACAGCCTCCATTATGCCTAACCTTTTACCTGAAAGTTGAGACCTTTTTAAAACTTTGCAAAAACATTACAAAAAAATCATAACTTTCTAAGTCTTACTTTACTTTTGGAATGTGGTCTACACAGGGCCCTGAAATTCCAATAAAACAATTTCAGAAGTTTGTTTTTGGGGTGGTCTAATATCAATAGTGGATTTCTTGTGTAATGACCAAGTGGTACTGTGAAACACAAGTTCAGGATCCCACCACTGTAACAACAATTTAATGAAGTGGATTATTATGCAGTGAGGCTGGTTAGGCTTCACTATGCAATACTCTCACAATGCCTCAATGGAAAAAGCACTATTGACAATCGGTCATTTGCAGGTCGAACTGTGTGGAACCCACTCGGGAGTAAGCTGATGCAGGTCCCAGGCCATGACAGTCAGTGGAATTTTACCTGGCTCATAGGGCCCAGGTACAGAGTTGCCCTGGCTGTCCCTGGTGCTGAAGAGGTGTTGCTGGGGAGCTGGTTTTACAGCTTAGGTGCAGCTGGTGCGGATACAGATGCAAAAAGTCGACAACAATGGCAAGTTGAAGATGCTGCGGGATTCCCTCGAGGCACAGCGTCAAACAAAGGTAGTGGTAGCCAGACTGGCCACCAACAAGCCCTGGCAGTGGCAAGCCAGCATGGAGTTATTTTGATGTCCTGGAGTTTGAGAGAAAATGGTAGCCACCTGGAAAGTGTTGGCGGTCAGTACTACATTTCCCATAATGCACTGGAACATTTACATTTGGGCAATCCCTCGGCTGGCTCAATGGCCAGTGATTCATTGGTTTCGGGAGCGTGCTTTACCTGCGGACTGCAGGGAACTAGTGCCCCTAGTCCAAGGGAGTTCTGCAGTTGCCTTTGGCTCTCAATGGAGTCCCTCTGTTTGGGGGAACCGGTCTTTGGTCTTGGACAGGTCGCAGTTGTGCAGTTGCAGGGTGGTTGCCAAAGGTGCAGGTGATTGTGCCTTTGTTTTGTGAAGGTCGTGAAGTCGCAGACTCAGGTCTCTTCTTTGTTCCTTGTTGGACGTCCAATCCAATCAACTTTATTTGATCTAATTAATAAACATAGATCATAAAAGTATACAAATTCAAGGTAATCAATCTTTAAAAAGAAGTTAATAAAATCAGCATTTTTAAAAGACCTGTACTGGCCCTTTCAAAATAACCTGCAATTTGTATTGTACAAAAGAAGATCTTAATGCTAAAAGCTGGAAATGCAGTAATTAATCAAGCAGCAAGTCAAATCAGGTCTGTGGTTCTGGGGCCAGGGGTGCCCGTAAATCCTAGACTAAGGGGTGTAAGGAGTGTGGGTGCAAGTAGCCAATGGACTACTAGCCCCAGCGACTAATCCGCCCCTGAGGGGACCACATCCAGGGGTGTGTGCCACCTTTGCTACCCAGAACACTCTTTTCTGCCAATTTTAAAACTTTTCCCATCTGCCCAAGGACAAATGTGCCTGGGGGAAGGCTGTTTCTTCCTTTGAGAGGCAGCCTGGATGCGAATCAGAGGCGGTGTAAGCTTTTAAGCTCACTGCCTAGATGTGCCACTTCACTAGCCATCCTGTCAGGGAGAAAGGTGTCGCCTCCTTCCCGGCCAGGCCTTCAGACTCCTGAGAGTTTTCCCAACGCCTGACAGGAGGTCAGATTCCTGGCTTTGCGATAGCAGCTGCAGGCTGTCAGCTTGGGCACAGGAATCAGGTGGACAACCTCCAAGGTAGCCACCTAGGTGCATGTCACATTAAATTTGTCAAGGGAATCATGTCTGGTTTGATGAGACAAGTTGATTGATACCAAACATGACCCTTTTCAGTAGGACCATAATATAACTGGCATTCTTGGGTGCCCGGGTGGCCCCCCCATGTTATACTATGGCCCCTTGAACACTTATAGTAGCCGTTAATGGAAAGAGGCCACTATAGGGGAATATAAGCTTATGTCCACACCTTTAATATGATGTGCCCTGCCTCCTGAGCTCAGAAGGCCTACCTTAGGGGTGATAGATATCTATTAAAAATAGTGCTGTGACCTTGCCACTCATGGTGAGTCGGGTTTGAGCAACTTGCACTGCTAATACGATGTAGAATGGCAGGACAGGACTGCTGTCATCTGTTTACTTGGGTCACTCAGAATAGCACAATCAGAGCTTAAGGCTCTGGTGACCCCTTTAAACCCCACGCCCTGGGTACCTGTTAGGACACGGAACCTGGCGTGGTAACTAACAGCGCTGCTCCCACGGTATCAGGACTACAATCCCCATACAAACCCTGGCAGGAACTACAACACCTGTCATGCTGCGCGCGGCGCATGCGCGAGGCATGCACGCGGAAGTAACAGCATAAAACGGACCGGGAGATGGGGGCGGCTGTCGGATATTTCGAGTCCGCCGTGGAGTCCGTGATTCGTCTCAAGTGAGCGGTCCCTCTGGAGAGATTACTCTCAACTCTTTGTCTACGCGCTTGAAGCGCCAGCACGCCCAGTCCCCTGCTCGAGGGTTTGAGACTTACTTTAGCGCATTGAAGCGCCAGCACGCCCAGTCCCCGCTCGAGGGTTCGAGCCTTACTTTAGCGCATTGAAGCACCAGCACGCCCAGTCGCCGCTCGAGGGTTCGAGCCTTACTTTAGCGCATTGAAGCGCCAGCACGCCCAGTCCCCGCTCGAGGGTTCGAGCCTTACTTTAGCGCATTGAAGCGCCAACACGCCCAGTCCCCGCTCGAGGATTCGAGCCGTACTTTAGCGCATTGAAGCGCCAGCACGCCCAGTCCCCGCTCGAGGGTTCGAGCATTGAATAGCGCATTCAAGCGCCTACGCACTCAATCCCCGTTCGAGGGTATTCGAGTGACATTAACTCGAATACGCAGAGCAACAGTCCCCGTTCGAGGGTTATCGAACATTGGGGCTCTGCCTTTTGCTTCCCTCCATCCTTCTTTTTGCCCTCTGTTGGGAGGTGTCGGGACCGGCATCTATGCATAGGACGAATTAGAGAGTGCGTTTTCCCTAACATCCTTTCCACGGTTCGAGTGGCATTGTCGGCCACTGCTTAGCACGGTGTCCTCTGTTGGGTGGCTGTCGGGACCGACAGTTGTGCAGAGGACGGTTGGACGCCCTTATCATCGGCTCCTCCACACATCTCTTGCCCAACGGCTTTGTGGTATCGTGTGTTCTTTTGTGTGAATAAACCAACTATTGTATCACCCCAATCTCGCTTTGTTACTGAGTTCTCAACCCCGGGGTACTCAGGGGGTTACAGTACCACAACTTACCTGAGACTTATAGCGGGGTTAAAGTCCTTTCAATTGCGGTTGCCAATTCACATCATATTTAGGGAAAGAGCACGGGCACTGGGTCCTGGTTAGCAGGTTCAAGTGCACTTTCAGAGTCATAACCATCAGCACTGGGGTACAATGAGTGAGGGCGACCATACAAAAAGGGCACTTTTCCACAATAAGGTCTTTACAAATATTATTTTCATGTTGACCACAAGTAGCAGAGGTCACCTGGTTTATATAAAACATGCATTCCAGTTATAAACCCTGTTATACCTTCTCCATTTTGAAGAGGTTTAATTTATGGAAGCTCAAGTCCCCCAAGGAGATGGTAGAGAGGCACTTGAGTCTTAAGCTATTCGTACATTTTGATGGAGCAGACTAGTGATATAGGTTGGAAACTGGATTAAGTGTGACCTAGGTAAATGTTAAAACATAATTGGGTTCAAATTGATGCTCGGGTGGTTTAGAAATTTTACCAGAAGCCCCAAAAGACTGAATTTAAGCTTTGTAATTGAAGTCTTAGAAATACGGAGAGAGCAAGAGTGGCATAAAATGGTGAGAGAAAGGAGACCGACTTTGTGAAAGTATGGTTATGTGTAAGAGAGCGGCAGTCAGAGACAGATCTTGTAACATGAGTGACTGAATAGACTAAACGTGCATTAGTAACTTAGCCCTATGTATAATTACCTGAAAGTTCCTACCAGAGAGGATCCTGGTCTGGCATATAATACCTTTGTTCACTCAATGCAAGTTGCCACTGCCCAGCATCTGTGACACGTCCGACAGTGGGTGAATGATGCAATGCTCTCTGTCGATGTAAGTCCTCCTCTGTTTTTTAGAGTCTCCCCCTTGCTCTGCAGTCCATATAAAAATCAGAAGACACGTGATTGGGCACAAGTGAGTGTGAGGCTGCAATGGCTGAGTTCCATTACTCACAATCAGTGCTGGGGAGCGGAGGCTAATTCTGATCTTGGAACCTTTTGAGGGTTTAGAGTTGAATTCATAATAGCTCTGTCATACTTTCTTATAGGCTCAGTGATTCAGAAATTCCCCTTCTTGATGAAGTAACCGACCTTCTTAAAAGTAACTCTAGAAAAAGACTTCTTGCGATGGAAGTTGTTCAGCTGTCTGAGATCCACAATGGCCAGCCACTCTCCCGATTTCTTCTTGATCAAGGAAAAAATTGAGTATAATGAAAAATTTCCTAGCTATCGAAACGGGAAGTTTCAATTCTATTAAGGACTCGAAGGCGAGGATTATGCCTTCTCTCTTCCCTTTTATTTAACAGCAGCCATCATTAAAACATAATGTAAACTATGTTTCCCATGAACACTTGGGATAAATGTAGTACTAAAACAAAGTCCAATAGAAAACAGTCCCATAACATCCAATCAAGCAGCCCATCAGACCCAGCATAGTCCTTCACTGGCCCTTCACCCTCTTTCGTCGCGCGAAGTCAGTCGATAGATCACTATTATGAATCCAGTTTATTAGCATCATATCCTACAAAGACATGGGAACAATGTCCTTTTAAGAGCACGTAACCACTAAAACCTGCAGAACAAAATTTGCAGCAAAATTATTTATTGTGACATCGGACCAAGTGCGTCAAACAAGACCATTTCATAATTTTTTTTTAACTCAAGCAGTATTACTTACTCTTAAACGGGGATTGCAATATTTTCCTGGAACCCTAGGGTGGGATAATCCTTGCCTCCGAGTCCTTAATAGAATTGAAACTTTTTGTTATGATAGCTATGAAATTTTTCAATCGGTGTCAGGACTGGAGGCGAGAATGATGCTAGTTCAAAGCTTGCTCACCACACGGGGTAAGCCATATCAAGCACCGGCTTGAAGTAAAAGCTCTTAAAGGTAGGATCCGAAGACCAATCTGCCGCGTTGAGGATATCCTCCAACAGGGCATCCAAGCCAAATGCTTTAAAGGCCATCGAACCTCATGTTGAGTGAACCCCAAAAATATGAAGGTTAATACCTGATACCTGTATTACCCATCTGACCCACCTAGCAATGGTGGGCGAGGAAACCGCCTTAAAAGGCTTAGGCAGTGTGATGAGGAGTTGACGTTTCTCTGGAGGGTGAAACTCTTCAGTCATTTCCTCATAAGCTTTCAGACATTGAACAACGCACAACGTTGGAGAGTCAGGAAACTCTGGGTAAGTTATGGTTCTTGTGTGGCATTTTGTTCTTCTGTGGAGAGTGAACGTTACCCCATTAGGGGAGAAAATTCTGCTTGTGACAACTAATGCCCTCATGTCCAAGTAACGGCGGCAAGAGATGTGGCAGAGCAGCATAGCCAGCTTGGCAGACAATTCCATCCTGGACAGGAAATGGTTTGACTGCCAGGAGAGGAAAAAGTTGAGAACTTGGTTCATGTCCCAAAGGGCGGAGCAGCAGGGTTCCGGAGGAAGGGACAGCCTGGTACCTCATAACACTCTGCATACAAAGGGGTGTACCCCAACGCCGCATCATTGATAGGTACATGACCAGCTGAAATGGCTGACCGAAAGGTGTTTATTGAACGGTAAGCCAGACCACTTGAAGCTAACTGTGCTAAAAATTGAGAATGTAGACTACATCTGCGTCCAGGGGATTAAGGCTCGGTTGCATGCACCATTGGGCCCATCTGCCCCATGTAGATCTGTATCTTTTAACAGTACTATGTACCCAGGCCTTGGACATGAAGGTTTCAGCCTCTACCAAAAGGCCAGGGACCTCTCATCGTCCCCTGTAATCCGCCAAGCCATAAGCCACAACAAGTTCCCTTGAATCATCGGGTGGGGAACTTTGTCGGGATACAACAGGAGGGTCGGGAACCGTAAAAGTAGGATCGCAGAATCCCAGGAAAGTTCCAGTAGAACTGGAAACCAAACTTGCAACTTCCAAAGGGGAGTGATCAGAACCATTGCCGCTCTTTGCCTGAGGACCTGCGCTGTCGTCCTTATAATCATTACAAAGGGGGGGAACAGCATACCCGTTCTGCCCGCTCCAATCCTGGAGGAGGGCATATGGGGCCACTGCCAGTGGGACCGGCCTCCAGCTGAAGAAGCGGGGCAGCTGGTGGTCCAGTCTTGAGGCAAACAGGTCCACAGAGAAAGGATCCCAACGGTCGTTCAATATTGCAAAAATCTCTGGGTCGAGCTTCCAAATACTGAAATCCCTGAAGTTGCTGAACTGAAAGGCCACCTCCTGGTCCTCCCGGCCAGGCAAGTACTCCGCTGTAAGTGGCACCTGATGGTCCAGGCAATACTGCCAAAAACCTATGGCGAAATCCGAGAGGGCTTTGGACCACGTTCCCCCTAACTGGTTGATATAGCGGACCGCCAAGATTCGTCCATCTTCAGAAGGACATACGACTGGATAGAATCTCGCATCCAACAGCGCACTGCAAAGGAACCTGCTAGAAGTTCTGAGCAGTTGAAATGTAACTTTTGTTCTTCTGGAGACCACAAACCTCCCATGGAAAATGTGCCACATTTGGCCCCCTAGCCTACCCTGCTGGAGTCGGATTCTATGATCAAGTCTGGGGCCGACTCTAAAGATCCCATGGCCATTCTAGGTTTCCATGTGGCCTAACCACCACTGAAGTTCTTCTTGTGCCTCTTCCGAAAGAAACACCTTGCAAGAGTAGGGACATCCCCTTCGGAGGTGGGTATCCGTCAGTCGTTGCAGGGCCCGTAAGTGTAGAGGTCCTGGGAAGATGGCCTGGATCGACGCGGAATGGAGTCCTACAACTCGAGCCAGCTGTCTGAGCAAAACTTGATGTTAGGTGAGAGTCTTAGTTGGTGCTGAATCTTCGACATCTTCCTGGAGGGAAGACTAAGAGTAGATGAGGGGGAGTCTATTATGAATCCTAGAAAGGCTAAGGGTGGAGAAGGAGTCAGAAGTAACTTCTTCTCGTTAATCACATAGCCTAAGCTCTGAAGCAGATCCACCGCCATCCGGAGGTGGGACAACAACTGGCGTGGAAATAGATTCATCAAAAGCAGATCGTCTAAGTACGCAATCATCCGAATACCCTGCGCCCTCAGGTATTCCACCAACGGTTTGAGAACCTTGGTGAAGCACCAAGGGACTGAGAAAAGGAATGATTGGAAAACTCGTACGTCTGTTGGCACCAAGTGAACTGGAGGAACCAGTGGTGAGGCGGGAAAATTAGGATGACCAGGTAGTTGTCTTTGAGGTCCAGCTGACCCATCCAATTCGAAGGCCGAAGAACGTCTGAGGAGGTGAATGCCGTCCATTTTGAAAGGGTGGTAAATCAGCCACTTGTTGAACTCGCTGAGGTTTATCACAGGTCTTTCAAATCAAATCAAACACATTTATAGAGCGTGCTACTCACCTGCAAGGGTCTCAAGGCGCTGGGAGGGGGGGGGGGGTGCTGCTACTGCTCGAAGAGCCAGGTCTTGAGTTGCTTCATGAAGGAGAGAGATGGTCCTGGGTCAGTCGTAGGTGGGTGGGGAGGAAGTTCCACGTCTTGGCCGCCAGGTAGGAGAAAGATCTTCCTCCGGTGGTGGTTCTGCGAATCCATGCGACGGTGGCGAGGGCGAGGTTGGTGGATCGGAGCGGTCGGTGGGTGTGTAGAACATGAGGCGGTTGTTGAGGTATTTGGGGCCCATGTCGTGGAGAGCCTTGTGAGCATGGGTGAGGAGCCTGAACGTGATCCTTTTGCTGACGGGGGGCCAGTGCAGGTCTCTCAGGTGGGCAGAGATGTGGCTGTTTTAGGGGATGTCCAGGATGAGTCGTGCAGAAGCGTTCTGTATGCGCTGGAGTCTTTTCTGTCGTTTGGCTGTGGTTCCAGCTGAGAGGTTGTTCCCGTAGTTCAGTCGGCTGGTGATGAGGGCCTGGGTGACCGTCTTTCTGGTTTCGGTGGGGTTCCACCAGAAGATCTTTCGGAGCATGCGCAGGGTGTTGAAACAGGATGACGAGACGGCGTTGACTTGCTTTGGTCATTGTGAGGGAGGAGTCCAGGATGAAACCCAGGTTGCGTGCATGGTCCGTGGGCTTGGGGGCAGTGCCCAGTGCAGGGGGCCACCAGGAGTCGTCCCAGGCGGAGGGGGATGGTCCGAGGATGAGGACTTCCGTCTTGTCTGAGGTCAGTTTCAGACGGCTGAGCTTCATCCATTCCGCGACGTCTTTCATTCCTTCCTGGAGGTTGGCTCTGGCGGCGTAGGAGATGAGGTTTAGGTTGTGTTGGCGTGCGATGGCTGCGAGGGGGCTCATGTAGACGTTGATGAGGGTGGGGCTGAGAGAGGAGCCTTGACCCCACTCTGTCTTTTTGACCAGAAAGATATTGCTTAAGCTGATGAGGAGAAGAAAGGGAAATAACGCCCTTGGAGAGAAGGGAAGCAACCTCCTCGTCTACCAGGGCGGCCTCTTTCTGTGAGAACTGGATGGAACGGGGTCTTGCCCTCTGGGAGGAATCCCCAAGATACTCTATGTGGAATTCCTCAACCGTCTGAAGGATCTATGTGTCCCCTGTGATGGAAATCCATGTCTGGAAAAAATTTGCCAGCCGCTAGACCTTTAAGCGGGAAGAAGGGAGAACACTCACGGGGGCTAGAGGAGGTTGCTGCTCCACGGTATCCTCTGCCTTTGTCCGAAGTACCTTGGGAAGTCTGAGAGGGGCGGGAGGGGAGCCACAGCCTGGACGGCCCAGGTTCATTATCTATATCCCCAGTGTCATTGGAAGGGACAGGAGGATTAACAGGGCCCTCATCTCCCGCTGGTAAGGGGCGCTGAGTAGCTAGAAAACCTTGTTGAAGCCCATCAAAGGCATCTAAGTCTACCCCTATATCACAGACATGTTTGGTTGGGGAGGTGCTGTATCCACCGACAGGGGGGCCCTGGGACCTGAGGGTTGGGAGGGGGGCTGTCGGAGGGGAGCTAGCTTTGCGAATGCCTGGGCAATCTGGCGTAAAAGTCTCTCCTCCAAAGGAGTCATGGCTTCTGCCACTGCCGGGTAAATAGAGGCGTCTACGGCGTTGTAAAAATCATCGTCCATAGGGTCTCCCACCCCTTGGGAGTCATCCTCATAGTCCATAACGTATTACCCAAGGACTAGTGAGGTGCACACCGAAAAAAGGAGGGGTCTGGGGGACAGAACAAGGCCTGGTGAAGAGGCTTTAATTGACTATTCTTTTTAGGGGCTGGGTGTCAGCCTGAAATTCTGAATTGTGAAGGTCTCGCTACATTTAATGGGGTCACAGCCCTGGGATAACTTATGACGGTGCACCACACTGCCTAGATAGAGTTGGCCTAGGTAGTTGTCCCACAGGCCACTGGGGCCTCAGTACTGACCCAAACGGGGGTAAACAGGATAATACAGACTCTGCACCCTTCCCTCACAGGCTGCAGAGTGTCAAATATAAACTGGCTCGTTCGGCCTTAATTGCCCTGTCAGCACTGACGAAGGCCTGATCAGCCTACAGCCCTGGCCGGGCGTCTCCCTCAGGCCAGCAGCTCACGGACCCCCGGCTCGCCGAGTGAATTCCTCTGAGGAAATTCAAACACATGCGCTGTGGTCCTGCGCCGCCTCTAGCGGCGGGAGGACCGCGACATAAGCTGCACAGAACGGGGCAGCGTAGGAGCAGGAAGCGCTCCCGCGGTCCTGGTCTGCCGAAAACAGGAATCAGAAGCAGAAATCAAACGTGGTGGGGCTGGACAATGCAAACATGCCAAATAAAGTAAACAAAGGGTAACTAAGAGATGCTGCGATGCCGCACTCTAAAAACAGGCCTAATTACAACCTGTAAAAGAAAATGAAACAAAAGGTACAGAAGAGTTGAAGTTAAGGGAATTTATAGAGCGCACATATACCAAAAAGGTTTCATGGCGCTAATTCGGTCCGGCAGCAGATCAAGGCAACATTTAGACCACAAAGGCCCTAGTGAATAACCAGGTCTTCAGACATTTACGGAACTCCAGGTATGAGAGGGAGGATCGTAGATTATCGGGAAGGGAGTTCTGGAACCGAGGGGCCTAGAAGGAGAAGCTCAGCCCCCCATGTTTCTTCCTAACAAAACGTGGAACAACCAAGAGGTTCTTGGAGGAGGACCGAAGGTTTCTGGAGGGAGTGTAGATTGTTAACCTAGATGCTACATAAGATGGAGCTAAGCCCGCTAATGATTTGAAATTAAGACACCCAAGTTTAAATAGGCCTCTGTGAGCAAGAGGTAACCAATGCAATTGCCTCAAAAGCGGAAGAGCATGATGGTATCTAGACCGTCTATAAATCAGTCTAGCTGCCAGATTTTTAATGAGCTTTAGCCGGCGCAGTGCATAAGTGGGAATACCAATGTAGAGGGAGTTAGCGTAGTCAACCCGAGAGAAGACTAGGGCTAAAAGGATATATTTGAGAGCATCAGTGGTAAAAAAACGGGAAACTTTACGAATAGTCTGGAGGCATAAAAAAAAGGACGAGACAACCATACTAATCTGGGCGTGCATCGAAAGGTCATCACTGATTTTAATGCCAAGACTTTTCACGGACTTCATAGGAGAGGGAGCAGAGCAAAGAAAAGAAGTCCAGAAATTAGAAGTCCAGGGCAGTGCCGCGCTATAATACAAGCATAATTTTCAGCGATAATCAAGCAAAACCAACACAACGGAAAACGCTACGAGAACCCAAAGCACCTTACAAGACAGCATGAGGTACTTATCTAGGCTGTTCAGCAGTGAAGAAAGAGGATGAAGGGCCAGTGAAGAAGGACTATGTTAGGGATGATGGGCCTCCTGATTGGATGTTGTGGGGCTGTTTCCTATTGGACGTTGTTTCGTTACTACATTTTTCCCAAGTGTTCATGGGAAATGTAGTTTATATTGGGTTTTAAAGATAGCTGCAGTTAATCAAAAGTGAAGAGGGACGGCATAATCCTCACCTCCAGTCCTGCCATAGAATCCTTTTTTTGCTGTGGTTTGCTTTAATTGATTTATGGATGGGCACATGAGCCCCTTTTTAAGTCACAGTCTACCAGTTAACAGAGCTGTTTGGTTTGCTAAAGAAATCTTGGGGACATTCAGAAAGCAGACTTAGGAAAACATTCTGTCCTTTGCTTATTATTAGCTTAGTGGTTGCTAACTTAAATTTTCTGGCTTTCAATTTACTGGCTCTGTTGGCTTTAGACTGTACAGCTGGAGTTTGGCCCTTCCTTGCCCAAACCTTGTTTATTGTATTCTTCCATGAATTCGCTTTCTGTAAATAGGCCTTTAAATCTTGTTCTTATCTTGTTTGCTGTGCATTCAAAGACAAAGGTCAATTATCAAGCTCTATCTTCCACTCTATGCCTCACCACTCCATTCTATGACACTCCTCTCTACTCTTCGTTTTGCCCCTCCACTTTGACACTCTATGACATCTCATGCCACTCCAATCTACACCACTTCAATTTACCCCACTCTACTCCACTCTATCCCAATCCACTGCACTCCACTCTTCCCCAATCTACCCCATTCAGTTTACCCCACTCTACTCTACCCAGATCTACCCAACTCCAACCTACTCCACTTCACCCCAATTTACCATGGTAATATACCCAACTTCCAAACTCCAACTCTCCTCCAATCTACTCTACTCCAATCTACTCCACTTTAGTCTACCCCATCCCAATCTACCCTACACCACTTCAATCTACCCCACTGCCCCAATCTACCACACTTCACCTAATATCCCCCACTCCATATGACTCCAATATAGCTCACTCACCTCTACCCCAGTCTACCCATCTCCCATCCACCCTAATCTAATCTACCTCAATCTACTCCACTTCAATCTACCCGACTCTAATCTACCCCACTCCACACCTCTTAAATCTACCCGAATCCACCCAACTCCGTTCTGGCCCACTCTATGCCGATCTACCCCATTCCACTCTACCCATTCCAATCTACCCCACTCAACACAATACCACAAACTTTTAGCCATGCTGAACAGCAGCCATACTGGTGTACATAATGGCTAAAACACATTGCCACAGCTAATTGCTCTAGCATAGGCAAGATCAATTGGCTTTGCCAATGCTGGTTTATTTTCCCTTTTAAACACACACTAGATCACTGAACAAAATGCCACTACTACAACCTCAGCTCGATTTGTGTAAATGTAGTCCAAACCTATTTAATGTTTGAAGAATACTAAATCACTAACGGACAACATGCATTCTCATCTTCCCCAAACGGTGTCAGCAAAGCAGCTTCTCCAGGGGACACCTAAACATTCTACAATATAGCTGTGACAAATACCCACCTTCTTTTATAGATTACCTACAGGTTATTCTTTAGCAACCTCAGACCTTCTGCAAGCTGTCTGGTTGCAAGAGATCTGCTGTTAGCTTAAGTAGATCTTTCAGTGGGATTAGAGCCCGCTGATTGCTTAACACCTTTTAGCTTTATTCGTATTCAGTGACTTGTCTTATCCAGCTTGTGTTTGTTCCTCCCCTGGAGCATAGACTCTTTACATGTGTCCTTTCACTGCTCACGTTTAGGGAACAACTCTTTTCTTTTTACTTAAACACTCCACAAGCGTGCATGTGTTTTCCAGCTATTTCTAATGTGTGCGCGTATCTCTACCCTCTGTGTTGCTCCTTCTCATTTCCCTGCTTTTCCCCTCATGCTGTAGGTTTCCTTTTGCTTAAATATTACATAAGTGCACGTGCTTTACAGTGGTCTCCCTTGTGTGCTTGTCCCCCCCTTCCGCTCCATGTTGCTTAATTTCATCCTTGTATTTCTCTACACCCTGCCCTGTTCTCCCTCTCTTGTCTGTGTGCTTCTCTCCGCCCATCCCATGCTCTGTGGTGCTGTCTCACTTGAGTACTTCTGTGAGGTTCTGTCTCTTTGTGCTTCTCTGCCTTGCCTTCCTTGTGCCGATTTTCAATTTCCTTCCACCATCCAATCTTTAAAGTTAAAAAATCGTAATTTGTTATTTACTGATACAAATGGCGTATTCAGTCTTGAATTGTAAATACAATTAAAGCAAATGATGCCTGCATCATGCTGCAGCTGCGTGCATGCATTCTGAGGCATGCATGCATGCATGATTGGAATGATACTATGCTATGTGGATTCCTAAAGTGCGTGGCTACCAGTAGGTAGCCGGAACTGGCTAAGACCTAGCGTTACGTCAGGAACAGTGAAGGAACACAGAATGGTTATTAATGTGAATATAGCCAATGTTTTAGCCTTTTTCTGAACTGTGATTAGTTGTTTAGACATCGTAATTCTATGGGGAGTGTGTTCCCAAGTTTGGGGATGAGATATGAATTGGACCTACCACCCCATCTGGCCTTGTGAAGTCTAGGTACCTTCAAGAATCGACCCGTAGATGATCTTAAAGGCCTACTGGGGGAGTAGGGGGTGAAGAGTGCCTTTATCATAGTGGGTCTTTTGGCGTTAAGCCCTCTATGTGCCAGATAGAGTGCTTTAAACTTGATCCCTGCCTTTTTCAATAATGTCTGATGTGAGAATATTTTCTATTGTGTGTTCTAATAATTTCTAAATGTGTAAATAGTCTTTGCCCTTAATGTTTGCTAACATTAGTCCAGCCTTGTAAATATTTGTAAATATTTGCAATCAATGTCTTTTTTCTGTCAGCAATTTTTTCAAATTATAGAAAATACAAAATGATTGACACAAAATAATGGTGTCCAGGGAAGCGATAATAAAGTGTTTCTTACCCTATATCAAAAAATTGTATTGAGTAACTGTGGTTTGGGCATTTTGTGTTGTTTACTAATGTTATTAGGTCTAGCCCTCACCACATATAGGACCTAACCCCTTTTGTTCCCAATCAATGGGGAGCCAGGGCGGAGAAGCTAGAGCACTGTTTGTTGAGGCAAGTTTTGGGA
Organism: Lissotriton helveticus; assembly: GCF_964261635.1. NCBI lineage: Eukaryota > Metazoa > Chordata > Amphibia > Caudata > Salamandridae > Lissotriton > Lissotriton helveticus. The sequence continues at coordinate 85,870,208 of NC_136064.1, forward strand.
CCTTGAATAGGATCCTTGCTGCTGCATTTTGGACAACCTGGAACCTTTTGATGACATATATGGGTAAGCTTATGTACAGAAAGTTCCTGTAGTCTAACCTGGAGAGAACAAGGGATTGGATCACAATTCTTCTGGACACACTCAGGATAATGTTTAGGATTTTATGGAGTGTTCTGAGGGTGCCAAAAAAAGTCGATGCACATTTTTAGTCCTTTGATAGGGAAGGAGAGGATGGGTGGATTGTCCAAACATTCTGATCAGTCTATAAGTAGTTGGTGGTCAGGTCTGTTGGGCAGAAACAACAGCTAAGTTTTTTCTGAGTGTAGCTTTAAGCAGCAGTTCACCATCCACTTGGATACTTTTTCCAAGCAGGGCGACAGCTGATGAGCCTTTTCCAGGGGAGAGGGAGATGACCAATTGTGTGTTGTTGGCATATGATACTATTGACAACTCAAACTCCTGAACAATATTTGCCAATGGGCACACGTACAGGTTAAAAAGTGTGGGGCTGAGGGCCGAACCCTGTGGGACCCCACATTTCAAGGGAACGATGTAAGAGCAGCAGAAATTCTCACAAATTTAGAAGGATCTGTCCTTTAAAAAGGCAGTGTGCCAATTAAGAGTAGAGCTTTTTATTCTGGCTTCATTCATTCTGTACATAAGTATCTCATGGTCAACTGTGTCGAACTCTGCACATGAGCATTTCAAATTCCTCTGTTACTGCGAAGAGGGCAGTTTCCATACTGTGTTGCATATGGAATCCCATTGGGGAAGTGTGCAGTAGATCATTTTCTTCAAGGAATGTAGACAGTTTGGTTGACATGTTTCTTTAGCACCTTGCCTAAGGCTGGGAGATTGGCCTATAGTTCCCATGGACTAGTCGGGTCGGGATTGTTTTTTATTTTTTTTAGCAAGAGATTGGCCACTGCATGTTTCCACTTAGATGGCAGTATTGCAGTGGATAGGGACAAGTTAAGGAATTCCAATATAACGGAGTAGGTGGCTGGAGCTTCTTGTGACAGTGTGTGTGTTGGGTCAAGGGGGGACCCTGATTTGACCTTTCTGAGAAGAGCAGGAAGTTCTTCCTAGGTGATGGGGGGGAGGGGGAGAGTGGCAGGCCAATGAGGGATGTGTTGGGTATACACTTCTCTGAAGTGAGGGCATTTAAAATTCTGTTCTTTTGTAGAGAAAGATAAATATTGGCTATTTTGTTCGTTCTGAAAGAACACTGCCATTTTATTGCAGTCGGCTATTGAGGTGGGAAAAGTGTTTCCAGTTTTTGGAGTGTCCAGGGATTTCTCAATTTTAAGATGTTCCCTAGGAGCATACAATGCTCTGCTTGTTTTGGTTTTGTAGTAGGACGCTTGGGCCTTTTTACTTTCTTTATGATAGTGCCTAATTGTAGTTCAATGGGGCATTTTAAGTTGATCCTCATAGTTATCCGTTTCCTCTTGTTTTTCACATGCTTTTTTCAAGAAAACAAGGGAGGTAAACCAAGGTGTGTTTTTTTCTTTTTGATCTTTGTTATTGGGACATTTTCATCCTGGGACTGTGTGATCCATTCTTTGAATTTCGTGTTGGCAGCATCAGAGTTTTCTCCTAATATAGGTTTGGTCGAGACCAGAGACGAAGTCCATTCTACTGTATTCAGCTTAGACCATTTACGGTCAATTTCTGGGGTGTATTTAATCCCAGTCGTGGGTGCATACTTATCAAGCGTGAAATGGATAAAAAAGTGGTCTGTTCAGGGCATAGGATGGGTACTTTTTACAATGATGTTGTGGCAATTGCTAAAAACCAGATACAGGAGGTGTCTTATGATGTGTGTAGGGCCTTTAACTCTTGATGAAGTTAGTACGAATTCCAACTTTTTTCCATTTTTACAATCTTGTACAGCATTCCGCCTCTGTACAGCACTGCAAAAAACAATTGGCAGAGTCAACAGGTCTCTAAGGTGAAACCGACTGTCTTTGGCAAAGCTTGTTTTGCCTGGTGAGGATTTGGACTATAATAGATAAAGGTGTTGATGTAGTCGGTTGGGGGAACGTGGCAGCAGGCCCCACTCCCAACTGCGGATTATGATGCAGCCAAGGCATTTGATCAGGTCAACTGGCAATATTCATCAGCATGTATGGTAAAGTTTGGTATGCCAGATCCTTTTATAAATGCTAATAAAGCCCTTTATTAGTGTGAATCAGCTTGAGTTCTGGTAAACGGAATCCTGTTTAAGAAACTCTTGATAAACAGGGGGACATAACAGGGGTGCCCTTTGTCGCCGGTTCATTTAGATTTATACATTGAAATCGAAAGATCCCATAATATCATGCAAAATCTAAGGACAAAACTAACGAAGGGTGTTTTGCAGATGTCAGATATTCCATTTTATAGTTGCTCCGAGCAATTCAAATCTTTAAGAATGCTAGTAGGATCTACTGATCTATCTGATATGGGGCAAATGTAGCAGGGGATGTTCAAAAGCCAAAACATGAGAAGTTGTTTTCCACATAAATTTGGTGCTCCCAAGTTTAAAGAAAAGTCAGACTGAAGCCTCTTAAAACTAGTGTACCTGTCTGGTACAACATGGGTACAAGACGAACGATTCCTTATTACTGTGAGCTTGCCCTCTTATAGAACTCCCCAGGCACTCTATAGTTTTAAAGGATGCCCTGAGCAATCCACTTAAAGAGGCTGGTCTAACAATCTCGGGAGATTTATTCAAGAAAGAGGGCTTGAAATCATGGGACTACTTCTGCCTAAAGACCAATTTTAAGCCCTCCATATACAAGTTAATTCAACTTTCCTTATGGAGTACAACATGTGAATGGGGTAAAAAAAAACCTGCAGAGTCGGGGGCTTGGAAAACCATTCCCGCTGCACGTATAGTGAACAAAGAATAGACAGAATATTGAGCTTTAAATATCGACATACACAAATATCGAGTTGGAAATATCGTGATACAGAAATATCGACATCAAGAATATCATAGTCCAGAATTTCAACTTTAAGGTAAGAAATAATAGTTTTTGAAAATATATAAGTTAGTAATATCGTTTGCAAAAATATAGTTGTTTATAATATCGATTTTTAAATTAGTGTTATGTATTTTAGTATGTATTTTAAAAGTATGTGATCTACTTTTTTGTATAAGTATTGCTTTTGTTTTATAATATATGTGTTACATTTTTTCTCGTTATTAATTTTATGTTAATACAATTTGGCATTTTTTAGTTCTGTAGTGGGTTGTGGGTTCATAGGGGAATAGGGTGGGAAGTAATTTTATTATAATAAATTAATTAATATGTTTTATATATTAGTATTTATTTAATTTAGATTTTATAGTGTTAACTGTGGGAATTAATTTATTATTAATTAACTATCAATTGGTTGTTAATTTATATTAATTAATTAATTGGTAATTATGTCAATTGTGTTACTTTGTTTAGGAGCGGGTTGTGGGTTTATAGGGGAATAGGGTGGGAAGTAATTTAATTATAATCAAATTAATATTTATTACATTTTTATTTTATAATCTTAATTGTCAGAATTAATTTATTATTCATTAATTGGTTGATAATTATTATTAATTAATTGGTAATTATGTAAAGTGTGTCATTTTGTAGGAACGTGTTGTGGGTGTATAGGGGAATAGAGTGGGAAGTAATTTAAATGTAATACATTTATTCATTTTCATATATTAATATTTATTTAAGTTATGATTTATAGTGTTAATTGTGGGAATTAATGTATTTATATTTATTTATCAATTGCTGGTTAATTAATATTAATGAATGAATTGGTAATTAATTAAGTTAATTGTGTAATTTTTTAGGAATGTGTGCTGGGGTCTATAGGGGAATATGGTGGGAAGTAATTTAAATGTAATACATTTATTAATTTTCATATATTAATATTTATTTAAGTTATGATTTATAGTCTTAATTGTGGGAATTTATTTATAATTATTTATTAATTGCTGGTTAATTATTATTAATGAATGAATTGGTAATTAATTAAGTTAATTGTGTCATTTTTTAGGAATGAATGCTGGGGTTTATACGGGAATAGGGTGGGAAATTATTTAATAATAATTAATGAATAATTAATTGTTAATCAATGGTAATTAATACAAAATTAAATATGGCAATTGTGTAATCAATTTGAGATGTGAATTGTGGGGTTGATAGTGGTAAAGGTTGGGAAGTACATTATTTTAAATGAATTAATAAGTTCTAAAACTAGTTAAGGAAATTGTATAATGATTTTTAGGTGTGTTGTGGAGTATATTGTGGTAGAGGGTGAAAAGTATTTTAGGTTCCATTAATTAATAATTAGCTGCTCATTAATATTCATTCATTAATTGATAAATATTTATGGTTACTTGTTTATTTTTAGTTTGTATGTGCATTTTAGTTGTATAGCGGTAGCGTTTAGCGAGAAAACGAATTTTTTTTCTGGAGGAAAGATTAGATGTGTGTTGTGTGGTGTTATAGGGTAGGAAATAAAAAATATTACATTTATGTCATAATTAATGTTTTTGAGTATGATTAATATCTATTAAATATAGTTATTTGTTTGTAAATTATTTTTACATTTTTTATCAAATAATCTTTGTAGGTACTTTTTAGATTTTTTTAACATTATAATATGTTTCTATCTTTTCTCATTTTTAATATTTTTATGTTTTCTTTTTTTGTTTTTTAACATCTTTTGTGGTGTAGTTGAATTTTGGGGCCGATTATGATTGCGGTGAATCCGCATCCTCCGGGCCGGCGGAAGCCACCGCCGGCCCGGAGGATGCGGATTCACCGCTGCGGTGTGTGTAAAGACCCCCGCCAGATTAGGATGGCTGGGGGGTCATCGGCGGACGGGGATACCGTTCGCCCCTTTTCCGCGGCGAGACCGCGACGTAAAAGCTCTAATATGGTGGCGGTGTCTATCAGACACCGCCAGCCATATTAGGATTTGCCCTGTGACATGCCTTTCCGCGGCGGCAATGCCGCCACGAAAAGGCATACGGTCTTTTCTTTGGGGGCCCGTTGCTGGCCCCCAGGGTGAAGGGGGGGTAAATGGGGGGTACCTATGGTACCCCCCTGCATTTGCATGCACGAAGCGGCAGGCACCGCGCGGTGCCTGCCGCTTTGTGCATGCAAATGCACTGCTTGCAGTTTTAACATTGCGGCGGGTGCTTCTTGAAGCAGCACCCGCCTCAATGTTAAAAATACAGGATGTGACCACCAGGGTGGCGGTCACATCCTAATTCGCACGGAGGGACCCCCGCTGCCCCTGTGGACGGTCCCTCCACCTCTGGGGTGGCGGACGGACGCAGGTCCGTCCGCCATCCTAATAGGCCCCTTTGTTTGTTTTTAATTTTTAATTAACTTCAATGGGAATATACATTTTTACCCCTCTGCTATCTAACACTTTCCCTACTGTTGCACTCACTGGAGAGGGAATAGTAATTTTTACCTCTCCGCTATCCAACACTTTCCCCACTGTTGCACTCAGTGAAGTGGGAATAGTAATTTTTAACCCTCCGCCATCCAACACTTTCTCTACTGTTGCACACATTGGAGTGGGAATAGTAATTCTTACCTATCCGCTATCCAACACTTTCCCTACTGTTGCATTCACTGGAGTGGGAATAGTAATTTTTAACCCTACGCTATCCAACACTTTCCCTACTGTTGCACTCAATGGAGTGCAAAATGTAAGTTTAAAAATATTAAGGGGGTCATTAGGATGGTGGGCGGACTTAGTCCGCCCACCATCCTATCGGTAATTGGGACCGCCTGCCATAAGGGCGGGGGTCCCGTGGGGGGTATTAGGAGGCGCCCGCCACTGTGGCGGGCGCATCCTGCCTTTTTAGCATTGTGGCGGGCGGTGCTCTCAGCACCGCCCGCCACAATGCTAAAAATGCACGTATGCATTTGCATAAACAAAGCGGCAGGCACCGCGCGGTGCCTGCCGCTTTGTTTATGCAAATGGTACCCCCCGTGTGCACCCACACCTCGCTTTCACTCTGGGGGCCTACAGGGGGCCACCAAAGTGAAGACCGCATGCCTTTCTGTGGTGGCATCACCGCCACGGAAAGGCATCTAAAAAAGCCCATGCTAATATGGCTGGCGGTGTCTATTAGACACCGCCACCATATTAGACCTTTCCGCCCCAGTCGCAGGGCGACCGGGGCGGAAAAGCGGCGGACGGTCTTTCAGTCCGCCGCGGTCCCCCCCATACTAATATGGGGGGGTCATTTAGGTGAGGATGGCGGGCGGATTGCCCCCGCCAGGCCAGCGGTCGCTACCGCCAGCCTGGCGGGGGCAATCCGCCCGCCATCCTAATGGGCCCCTAAATATTTTAATTTATAATAGAATGTTTTTTAATAGATTTTATGTTATAGGTGTATGTATATATATATATATTCACTGAAAAAACCATAGGTTATAGACCATATATAGTTAGGAATTAGCATTTACAAAACCTTGAAAATTCACTGAAAAAACCATAGGTTATAGACCATATATAGTTAGGAATTAGCATTTAAAAAACCTTTTTTTACTCACACAAAACCATTGAAATTCCATATATAGTTAGTTAGTTGCACTAACTATATATCGCGCACCCGCAATCCACTGCTGATCATGTCACATATTACATCATTCATGACATGGTCAGTGACATCACTGATGACATCACTGATGACATCTCAAATGACAATGGAAGTATACGTGTCTGGACGAAGGATTTAGTAGGTGCATGACTGAATGTATGAGTGAGTGATTAAATGTGTCTCACTGAGTGCATGGGTTAGTGACTAAACTGTCTTAATTTGTGCATCATTATGTCTGTTGTTCTGTAAACTGCTGCATGTGTTGATCAGTAGCTATATGATTAACTATATGGGTTATTGATTGATTGTCCAAGTATTTGTATGGGAGACTGAGTGTGTGTGTGGCTGGCTGGGAGGTGTGTGACTCTGTGCAGATCAATGTGTACTTGTATCAATGATTGTATAAGAGAGTAAGTATGTGTTAGTATATGTTTGAAAATGTAAGGTGCTCTATGTTTAACTGTATAGACAAGAAAATGGAAGTGTGATTGATTCTTTACAGGACTGACTAGGTGTGTGAGTAACTCCATGGATGAGTGGCAGAGTGTGAGTGTCTGTATAGGTGTATGAGTGCATATGATAGTGTTGTAAAGATGAGTGATGGTATGTATGAATGATTGTATGGGTGAATGAGTGAATGTGTGTGTAGACGTAGGAATCAGTGAGTGCGTATGTAGTAACTAGTATTGGTGTGTCAATGGTTTCAAAAATTATACTCTGTATTTAACACTGGGTGTAACAGAGGTTATATTAAAATGTGAGGAGATGCATTGTATTGTCACATGAATGATATCATCAGTAATGTGGTCATTGATGTCAAATGAGATGTCATCAGTGATGTCATCAGTGATGTCATTTGAGATGTCATCAGTGATGTCATCAGTGATGTCACTGACCATGTCATGAATGATGTAATATGTGACATGATCAGCAGTGGATTGCGGGTGCGCGATATATAGTTAGTGCAACTAACTAACTATATATGGAATTTCAATGGTTTTGTGTGAGTAAAAAAAGGTTTTTTAAATGCTAATTCCTAACTATATATGGTCTATAACCTATGGTTTTTTCAGTGAATTTTCAAGGTTTTGTAAATGCTAATTCCTAACTATATATGGTCTATAACCTATGGTTTTTTCAGTGAATTTCATTGGTTTTTTAAAAGCTAATATCTATATCTGTAAAATATATTCTTTATTACGTGACGTATCACGTAGCCACGTGAGACGCCTCATGACGCGTCGCATAACCGTGACGTATCGGCTCTGCAGCGCAAACAAAACCCGTAACGTAAGCGCGCCGGAGCACGCTTACAGATATATATATTTTTTTTAACCTTAATTAGACAAAATCCACACGTGCACATATCTTGAGGCCTTGCAAAGGCACATCAAACAAACAGTCCCTACAATTTTTCAAAGTTTTCTAATCTATTCCATAATTTTTTTTTTTACTGTTTCTCTTGTTACGCTTACCGGGACGCTACCCGGTACGCGAACCGGACGCTCCAAAAACACAAGATGGCGGACTCCCGTTACGCTGCCAGTTAGCTGCCCGGTTCGCGTACCGGGAAGCGCCTCTACCGCGAAAAATCGCAAATTATTTTTTTTTTCTCGAACCTACCGAGAAACAAGATGGCGGCCGCTCCGGACTGTTTACAATGTTGACAGCTACGCTGCCGGTTAGCTGCCCGGTGAGCTGCCCGGTTCGCGTACCGGGACGCGCCTCTACTGCGAAAATTTTTATTTTTTTATTTTTTCCCCCGCGGGGCACTTTAATATCCCCCTCATCAATCCTAGGGGGTCAGGAGGGGTCTACCTTGCCCCCTTTCCTTCATTCTCCCCTTCGTTTTTCACCACATCTTGTCTCTCGATCCTACCGAGAGACAAGATGGCGGCCGCTCCGGACTGTTTAGAATGTTGACAGACACCGGAGAGCCAATCAGCTTCGCTTCGCGAAGTTCCGTTACGCGTCAGGTACGCGAACCGGGGCGCTGCCCGGAGCGCGCTTACAGATATATATCTTTTTTTGAACGTTAATTTCTCAAAATCCACTGGAGCACATATCTTGAGACCTAGCAAAGGCACATCGGGCTAACAGTCCTTACAATTTTGCCAAGTTTCGTGCAAATCCATTCAGCCGTTCGGGCTAAAAGTGAGGCCAACCTCCCTATGGAAATGAACATGGGAAAAACACGTTTTGGGACCCCCCTTTTTTCTCAGCCCCCCCTTGACAAACCCCCCCCCCAAGATTTCAGTGGCTGCTCAGAAACAAAATGTTCCATTTTCCTGAAAATTTCAGCCAATTCCGTCCACAAACGCCAAAGTTATTAGACATAGAATTTTCAAAAATCCCATAGAGAAAAAATCCTAACTATATATACCTACTGGCGACTGCCAGTAGGTAATATATATATATATATATACATATATATATATTATATGTATTTCTTTGTAAGTTTTTATATATTTATAACATTTTAAAATAAATTAAAAGTATTTGTTTATTAATTGTTTTAAAGAAATTATACATATATATTACATTTTATATATTTGTTTAAATTTTTTTAAATGAATTCATTAATATTTGTTTAAATGTAGATTACATCTGAATACTTTTTTAATTCAATTTTATTATTTAATTTATTTAACATTATTTTTTATATATAAAAAACGATATTTTTATCATCGATATTCTAAATATCGATATTTTTATACTTTACATTGTAAAGATAGGATGTCAATATTTTTGTCATCAATATTTGTGTGTCGATATTTGTGTATGGGGATATTTTTGTAGTAAAAAATATTATGTGGGTGATCCCATGGTAAGAGCTTCTTAGTGAGTCTGAAAATTCAACCAGACCAAAGCTCCATAACTTGCTGAGAAATGTTATATTCCATTGTAAAGCCTGCTGCTACACTTAATAGGAACCATCTCTTTACAGGGCATATTGGACTCCATGAAAGATCCAAAATTGGCAGGAGATCAAAGTTCCTTGTGTAAGAAGTGCATTGCCCCATAAGCTAATTATAGGCATAGAAGCAATTCTGGGGCAATAAAAGTAAAGTAATCACAGAGGGAGTAGGACGTGATTTTAGGGTAAGACCATCTTTTATCCTATTTGGGATGCAACTGAATGTATAGAACAGCCAGCCTCAGAAGGAACATTACCTACATTTTTATCTGATGTTGACAGCAAGAGATACTATCTACAGAAAGTGGATAGACCGAATCCCCCACAGAAGAGGGAGGGGATCAATGAGATGCAAAGAATCTGCAGTTTGATTTAGGGAGAGGAAATGGGAGGAAGGGTCAGTGTTGGGAACAAATGAATAAATAGTTGGCTAAAATCCTAGGTTCACCAACGTCAGGGTTTAGCCTTTCATGAGCGATAAGAAATGGTTTGTCAGCAACGTGAAAGACGCAGCAGCTTAACATCATCGGTAGCAGGTCCTCGTGCCGGTTCCAGCTGCGACAGTTCTCCTGTCCAGCTTGTCCTCAGTCTGCTACCCACTGCTGCCTATCTGCTGCCCTCTGCTCGTTTCTCGCTCTGTTTTACTTTTTCTGCCCGTTTTTCTGCAGTTTTGCCTTATCTGCTCGTTTTCCTGCCCTCTCTTTTGTCTTTCTTCTCGTTTTTTGCCCTCCGTTTTGCCTTTTCTGCTGGTTTTCCTGACCTGTTTTGCCTTTTTCTGCTTTTTTTATGGTCTCTATTTTGCCTTTTATGCTCGTTTTTGTGACCTCCATTTTACCCTCTTCTGCTGTTTTGCCTTTCCTGCTCAAATTTCTGCCCTGTTTTGCCTTTCTGATCGCTTTTCTCTCTGTATTGCCCTCTTCTGATTTGTTTTTCTTTTTCTGCCCTCTCGTTTGCCTTTTCAGCTCTTTTTTCTGCCCTCTGTTTTGCCTCCTCTGCTCGTTTTTTTCTCTGTTCTGCCTTTCCTGCTCTTTTTTTCAGCCCTCTGCTTTGCCTTTTTCTGCTCCTTCCTTCCCTCTTCCCGCTGTCTTCTCAAGACAGGTTGCAGGGGGAGCTGGCACAATGGAGTGCTCGCACCCCAGCACCCAGATACACCCAGGGGTGACAGAGCCGCACTCTACAAATGCAGATTGATTGACGATTGATTGGTGTGCATTTGAACTGCTCACAAGGCAGTATCAATGGAAACAAAGGTATTGATGCACAACCTTCATTTGTTCGTTGGGAGGACTTCCCATGATGGAACACAGTGCAAAATCCTCCCTCCAAATGTAGAGTGGGTTATCAGTATGACCAGTGCTTAACAAGAAGACTTTATTTCACCTCAGGTCTCTTTCATTCAATGATATACTATCTCTGCCCACATTTCTTACTTTTGTAGGTTTCTTTCCATTGCTACTATCTCCCCTTGGCATGGTTTAGCTGTTTTCCTCTTCCTTTCTTCTGTTGCTGCCTTTTCTCTTTCTTGTTCTGGATCAAAATCAGATGATGAAAAATAAGTCTTAGTCACCAAAAACCACTGGGTCATATTAAGCACCGGGTATGAGGTAGTTGGAGCCTATAAGCCACCAACATCTCCTCGTGTACTGCTGCTTGGTCTTGGAGGCGCTATTCTTTTTCCCATGCTTCCTGTACAGTAAGGAGCTTGCTAAGAGTTTATTTTGTGGATAGTATGGTTGGTGGTGGTGGTAAAACTGTTGCTGGGTGGAAACGTGGTTGAAGTTCTCCGCCCACGAAGGAAGGCCTTTTCCACGATCCCACAAAAGGGTGTTTGAAGAAGGCCCAGAGCAACCTTGTTGGCCCCAGCAGTTGGTAGGTCATGCATGACCGCTGATATGTGAGAGACGGCGAAGGAGCGTAGGGCAGCGGTGGCGTGGCGGATAGCACCAGCATGGGCACAGACCCTGGCACCAGGTCAGACCGTAAAAGAGGTTGCCGCTCTTACAATGGTGTCCACAGGCATGATGCTAGTGCGGGCACAGCAGGTGGCGAGAGGCTGCACAAAGGCAAATACGTGACTGATTTGGGAGTTGGCATGAAGAACAGGTTGGAATGGGGCCCCAGCAAAAGGGAGGATCTTGGGGTGTCTGCAGGGGAGAGGGGAAAAAGGATGGCCCTGACAGCAAAGAATTGAAGTTTAAGAGTTACCATATATGGGGTGAGTAAACCGTTGGGTGCCCATCTGATGCTGGAGACAAAGGAGCGCATTTGGAAAGGGGAGTACGTTGAAATCCTGAAACTCCTGCATAGGGAGGTGGGGGTCAAAGGAGGACTCGTAGGAGGAGGAATACGAATTGGCCAAGCGGCCAAAGGTTCCCCTCACATTAGAGAATTGGACGGTTGAGTTCTTCATATACGCTAGTGTTTATTGCAAAAAATACCCGGATGGCTGCATAGCGATGTTTAAGTACATGGACGTTATTAGGAAGGTGCAAATCACGGGGGGATAAGTGTGGGTGCAGTATGATGAGGAATTTCGGACGCATTTGGCATGGGATCCAGAGGCCAAGTGTGGGGAGTTGGACTCTGATCTTATGCAGCACACCATGGGGGCTGCAAAAGGGGGGAAGACGGTATTTACAGCAAGTGGACCGCCCATCGTATATCAGCCCTTTCAAGGGCGGCCCACCCGAGGGGTGGGTGGAACATCAAAGCCTTTGTCAGGGTCAGGTGGGTCATGTTGGGATTTTAACAAAGGTCTGTGTATGCAGGAATATTGCAAATTCCGCCATGAATACTCTAAGTGTTCCGGCAGACACCCCCTGGTCAACTGCTATGGGGCAGGAGGCACGTACGGCAACCAGGGAGGAGGCACTTGGCAGCAGTATGGGAGGGCAGAGGGGCTATCAGCCACATGTTACAGGTACCAGAAGGGGTGGGGGGGCAAGGACCGGGGATGTGGAGCTTTTGAGGAAGGGGTTACATTGCGGGTTCAGGTTGGGGTACGAGAGTCCGCGGGTTCGGAGATGGGCCGACAATTTGCGTTCAGCAGCCGAGCACAAGCAGGTAGTGAGGGATAAATTGGAAAAGGAGGTGAGGGAGGGCAGAATGGCAGGAGCATTCACCGATTGGCCAATGTAGAACCGTATTGTGTCTCCAATCAGGATGATGCCTAAGAAAGAGGAAGGGCAGTTTAATTTGATTGAGCATTTGTTATGGACGACGGGTCAGTCAGTGAATAGTTTTATCGCGGAGGAGGCGTAGACAGTGTCTTACGCGTTGGTGGCTGAGGCCATGTCACTGGATGATGGCAAAATGTAATGTGAAGTCAACCTTTCGCCTTCTTCCGGTACACCATAAGGACTTTCAACTACTGGATATGCATTTTGAAGGCAACTGGTATGTGGACAAAGCGCTGCTCGATATACTGCGTATTGTTTGAGTGCTTTAGCACATTTTTGCAATGGGTATTTAGACAGGACATCAACTGGTGACACATTACTTGGATGATTTCTTTTTCGTGGGGGCACCTGGCTCGGCGGACTGCCAGAGGTGGCTGGCTAGCTTTCAGGAGCTCATGGGTGACCTGGGAGTGCCATTGGCCCAGAAATGGCGGTGGGCCCCAACACAGTGCTGTCGGTTTTTAAGTATTGAAATTGATTCAGTAAGAATGGAGGCCAGACTACTGGGAGGCAAGCAGGCAAAGATGCTGGACTTAATAAGGTGCATGCTGGGGAGATCAAAAGTAAAGGTAAGGGAAATTCAGGTGCTGCTGGGTCACCTAAATTTTGCATGCAGAGTCGTATGGGCAAGAAGGTCCTTTTGCAGGAGGTTGGAAAGGTAGTTGTTGGGGAGGGCTCTCCCCCATCACCACATGCGCATTACAGCAGGAGTTAAAGAGGATCTGAAGATGTGGTGTGTGTTCTTGCTGGAATTCAATGGTATTCCGCTGGCAAGACGGGACGACTTGGAGTGGGACAAGCAGATTTCCTCAGATGCGGCCGGAGGCCTGGGCTTTGGCGTGTACTGGCAGGGTAGATGGTGCATGGAGCAGTGGCCAGTGGCGTGGGCTCATTGGGGGAGGAGCATTGCTTTCCTGGAGCTCTTTCCATTGATAGTAGCGGTGACGCTGTGGAGCACGGAGTTGGCACACAGGCTTGTGTTATTCCGGGTGGATAACATGACGGTGGTACAGGTGGTAAATAGACAGTCTGCCAGGGATTTGCAGGTACTGAAGTTAATGTGTGCGTTTGTGCTGTGTTGCTTGCTTCATGACATACCTTTCAGAGCGAGCCACGTTCCGGGGGTGGAGAATGACATCGCAGATGCTTTGTCTCATTCACAGTGGGGGAGATTCCATGGGTTAGCCAAGGAAGCGGACAGAGACCAGACACCAATGCCGGAGAAGTTATGGTCCGTCGGCAACCGTGGATGGTGTGACTGGTGATAGGGTCATTGGCGGATTCGACATGCAGGGCGTAGTTGCAGGCTGGTGAGGAGGTTTTAGCATCAGGGGCACGGCGCTAGTGCCGGGATGGGCACATGGAAAAAACGTGGTGCGATTCATGTTGTGTTTGATTGAAAGGGGTCTATAAAGAGTGACTATTGCTGCCGGGAAGTTGTCAGGTTTAGCCTTCATGTGTAAATTATTGTGGGGTTACTCCCCGTCGGCAGAGGAATTGGACGTAGGTTATTGGTAGGCTGAGCGAGGGGGCAGAGCAGGAGAGTCAGGAGACCCCTATCGCGCAATTTGTTAATAAGAGTGCTAGATCAACTGCCTGCAGTATGTCGTGATACTGGGGAGACATGTTTGTTTTCCACGCTAATGGTCTAGGTGTTTTGCAGGGCTTTCAGGGTATCCAAACTGCTGGGGAGCAGGGGAAAAGGGTGTTTGCTGTGAGAGGACATTATACAGGCGCCGGGGTGATGGGAGGTTATGATTTGGCGATCCAAGACAGATCAGAGGGCCAGGAACTTAAAGCAAATCTCAATGACAGAACTGGAGACCAGGATCTGTGTCCAACTACAGCACCATCCTTCCGCTCACACAGTTGATGACCTCACTGTCCACTACAAAACGGTGGTATCTGCTGTTCTGGAATAAATGGCACTGCTCAACCTGAAGCAGTCTAGATCTATCCAATCTAAATCTTGGTTAAACTCAGATCTTAACAACGAGAGGAGACAACTCAGACAGTCAGAAAGGTTATGGAGACAAAACACCTAAACAGTGAACCTCTCACTCCTAAGAAAGGCACAGCTTTCCTACAAGAAACACATTTTCAAAGACAGAGCCACTTTCTTTCTCAACCAACTTGACCGCCCTAAGAACAGACCCAGAGAGCTCTTCAACATTATTAAACAGCAAACTACCCTTTGCTCCCCACACGAAACAAAAGCCACAAATGAACGCTATGAAGAAATTGGCAACTTCTTCACTGATAAAGTTGCAAAAATGTAACAATCCCGAATGACCAAATCTGACATCCCTACCAAATTTCCCCTCGGCTTAACTCCCCTACATGGCAGAACCCCCTCCTGATGTAACCAAGGACCGTATGGCCTCTATAAAAACTAATTTCATCCTTGATCTCCTTCAATTGAAAAACAAAGCGAATTGGTCCGATTTTGAACCTATGACTGAAAGTGAAGTCTCCAATATAATTGCGAAGTTGAAGCCCACATCCCACACTTCGGATCCTATGTCTTCCACAATAGTTCAAAACCTCAACCATATCATTGCCCCATTCTGGACTAAAATCATCAACTCATCTCTCTCCTCAGGCAGTGTTCCTGACTGCCTCCAACTAATAACAGGTTGAAATCGGTTTGAGCACATCACACTGGCCCTCAAGAGCCTCAATTGGCTTGAAGAAAGATGTTTCTACATGACCGCTTGCATCACCGACAAAGTCCTTCACACACATAACCCCAACTATCTGGAGAAAAAACCTTCGAAAGCTGGTAGAGCCAGATCCCTAAGGAGCTCCAACGCTCTTCTCATACCTCCCAAAACTGAAAAAGAAATCCTCCCAGACATGTTCTTTCACTGGAAATGCTCCCGCGATATGAAACGCACTTCCTAGTGACCTGTGCTGCAACCCCTCATTTTCCTGTTTCATACGGGACTTTAAACACCTACTGCTCAACAAATACTTTAACACACACCCTAACTGAGCTATGTTCCCAAAGCTCACTCCCACTCTGCCTTAACCAGTTGTAGCGGTTAAATTAGTGTTTCAGCAGTCCACTATGTCTTGTACATTTTTTAGCTCAAGCGGTTCCTATGTTTGCAAACTGTAACTACTGCTGCGGCTGAACGATTTTCTTTTGTCTGTTTTTTTGCATGTACTTCAATCTAATGATCTCACATTATATGTAAGGCGCTCTGATACCTTCGGGTCTAGCTAGCGCTATAAAAAAAGTATAAATAATAATAAATAAATAACTGCCAGCATTGTGTCGTGATACTGGGGAGACATGTTTGTTTTCCACGCTAATGGTCTGGATGTTTTACAGGGCTTTCAGGGTATCCAAACTGCTGGGGAGCAGGGTAAAAGCAGGTTTGCTGTGGGAGGACGTGATACAGGCAGGTTGATGGGAGGTTATGACTCGGTGATCAAAGACAGATCAGAGGGCGCAAAGGAAGTGGGTCAACTTGACCGGCACAGGTTTTCCTGGACTGTGCCGAGTAGCATAGGGAGAACGCTGGGTGCAGGACTGTGGGAGAGAAAGCGGGCTAGTTTTCAAGCATATTCAAGGGGGTAGGGCAACAGCTTACCAGCTACTGGCAATGCTGCAATCGGCGCTGGGTAGACTGGGGGTGGGTCGGGAGATTTCGGCATGCACTCTTTCCGCATGGGGGCTATATCAGAAGCAGCATCCCGGGGAGGGACAGAGAGCGATATCATGCACTTAGGGCGGTGGTCATCAAGAAGCTCCAGGCGCTATGTCTGAGTTTTAGGGGAAGAGGCTGGCACGATGGAAGTATCACTGTAAGCGCTTACTGCTTTTTTGTCTCTTCGCAGGTGTGGTTCAGGGCCCAGAGTTGGAGGTGATCTGGATAGTGGGCCATTCATTTGTTAAATGGGCAGCGATCCAAGCAGGATAGAAGGGGTTGGGGGCCAATTTGGGTTTTAGCGAGTTTGTTTCAAGTAACTTGGAAAGGCAAAGGGAGTTGTGGAGGGACCTGTTACCTACTTTGAACAGAATGATGGGCGGGCCTAGGTGTCCAGATATTTTGATTAATCATTTAGGGGAGAACGATTTGGTTGGGGAAAAAGGAGTGGTATTGATGAGAATCATGAAGAGGGATCTCTTGGAGATTAAAGCACAGTGGTCAGGTGGACAGAGCTTGTTCCGAGGCCGTCATGGAGAGGTGCGGCCAATCCAGCAGCTATTGACAGGGCACAGAGAAAGCTGAATAGAGAGATGATTCGTTTCTGTAGAGAAATAGGTTTTGGTAAGTTCTCTCATTTAGACATTAAGTTTGAGGCAGTGGAGCTTTTCAAAGGGGACGGAGTGCATCTCTCTCGCATAGGTATGGACTTGTATCTGTTGGAAATCAGGGAGGTGTCAGGGAAAGTTTTGAAGGTGACACGCTCGAAGTGAGATAACATGTCAAACAGGAGCACCTGGTGGGTGGGGGCAGAAAAGGGGGAGTTAACATTAACCCCCAGTGTCTTAGCATGAAAAGTTGGACAGGAGTTTGCAGAAGTTGCATGTCATTGTCAGTGGGGGATCCATGTGCAATGGGAGGGGAGCCAGGTAGTTAAAGGTTCACTTTAGGACATTTGGTTCCTTACAGGTTCATATAGATTCTCATAGGATGTTGGGGGAATTCAATTTGGAAACGTTGAAATGCAATACAGTTAATGAGTTATCTGCAGGGTGGACATGTTTGGGGGGATTTTAGTGGTCGGGAAGGATAAGAGATAGTTCTATGGATGTATAGCAATGTTTTAGTTTTGTTAGGCGGTTTGGCCAGGACATTTTGTGATGTGCACCGGTTTCAATAAAGTGGCCTTTTTCACGCACACAAGTGGTCAGTGTTTATCTGCACCCTTCCCTCCTAAACGCTTATAGAATCCAGGAATCACCAGAGACTAGTCGCAGGAGCAAGGCTGAGGAAGCGGGTCCACGGTGTGTGACACTGGTGAGCGGACTGTAAGAATTCTGCACTATGAGAATTAGCACAAAGGGCTACCCCCGTTTTATTGTGTCTGACTTGCTGTCTTGCCATTGGCAGCTCTGGCTACCAACACAGCATTAACATTGAGGAAGCCGGTATTGGAAATGGTGAACTCCAAGTTTAAGGGGTCAGAGGTAGCCGCCATGGCCTGAAGACGCGAACGGCATGAGCTCCTCGCTGCCCATTGCTGCCACCCCACCCATTTCTGTGCCGGAGAGCTTGGGTGAACCCGTGCACCTGATCCGGACATCGGCTGGCACCTGAGGTGGGCTCCTGCAACCCTTTGCAGTGGCAATCTTGCAGCACCAGAGCCTGAGGGAGACCCATCATGGTGGCTCCACTTGGATCATAGTGGCAATGCCACGCCTCCTGGAGAGCCCGTGGATGCTGCTGGGCCCCGCTGACCATGGAGCTCCCTGCGGGTTGGGTTAGCCCGGGGTTGGGTCCCGTGGCTTTGTCCTCATCTAGCGGAGTTACACCTGTGTATTTACACTCCCAGGCGATATTAAAGATAGTGACTGCCAGGCTGGCAGTATCCGCGCAACTGTCTTCACAACCTGGGGCGGTAGGCGTGTGTAGCTCCCGAAGGAGCAGCTCCTTGTCTGTCTGGCCACTGGCATTGTGGCCTTTCATTTGGAATCTGTGCTGAACCTGAATTTTGAGACTCAGCAGCATTGCGGCCCCATCTTAGAAGTTGCACTTACACAGCTCCTGCTTATTCCCTGCATGGCCTATCAACCCCGCCCCCCCCCTCCCACACACACACACCTCCCTCCTCTTGACTTCTGGGCACGCACACCTGGGAGCTGGCAGTGGATTGGGGAATGAGAGCATTCAGAAGAAGGTCGCTCCCGCTGGGGCAGAGGCTACTTGGAGTGGAACCTGCTGGCGCGAGAGCGGGTTGGAGGCCTAACCTTGGCTCTTCCTCTCCATTGGGTGACTGTTGAGGCCACTGCTTTCTGTAAGGCTTCAGGAGGTGCCTAGTTGCCTCCTTACCTCCTGAATATTTGTTTGCTCAAACCTGGAAGTCTGGCGGAGCCGTCCCCTCATCAATCTCCTTTGGACCTCCTGCTCTTGGCCTGCGTTGTCCTTAGTCAGCATCCCATTGTCCGGCTGGTGGGCTGCTGTGATAAGCTCTGCAGAGAGGCTGCGGAGGAGTGAAGTTCAGTAGCTGATTCCTCTGGTTGTTTTCTTTTGTGTCTTTGCCGATCAACATGGGATGCACACAGTGGGCCCAGGATGATGGGCCTTCAGGCGCCACCCAGGAAGAGATCAAGCAGGGTGCCAGTGGAGCCGACCTCTCAGGTAAAGACGACAGATTTGAAAGCTCCTAGCTGCTATAGATGCCTCTGGGGAACGTTTAGAGTGGAAAATGTAAGCTTCGTTGGTTGACTTTGGTCTTATCTGTTAGGGCTCCCAGAAAGCCGCTGAGAGACTCATTACTCTGGAAGGCACTGTGCATTCCCTTACCCCGGAGGTCCAGGCTGCAAATGTCCACATTATGGACCTGGAGGAGCAGACGCAGTGTCGGTTAGCCTGCCTGGATGACCAGGAGAGGAGGGCCCGGCAGAATAATATCTGCATTGTGGGGTTGCCAGAGCAGGCGGAAAGTGCCTCCCTGGTATCCTATCTGGAGTACGGCTTGCAAGAAGTGGTCGCACCGTACGCCTTTCTAGATTCTTCGCTCAGCACCGTGCATATAGAGTCTTGGATCAGCCACCCCGCCCTTGTGCCCCACCTCAATGGAAAGTGACCCACCTCCTCCATTTAAGAGACAGGAACCATCTTCTGCAACATGCCCGATTGTGGGCCGTTTTGTGGTGGACAACACCAAGGAATCTCTGTATCCTGACTTCACCCTCCTGGTCCAGAATCAACGGGCCTCATTCATGGCTGTGAAGCAGAAATTGTGTGGCCTGGGCCTACTCTACTTCCTGTTGTACCCCGCGCAACTGCATGTCCAGAATGTGGACAAGGTACACTTCTTCGTTGACTCGGCGATGGCCTGAGACGGAATTGAGCTTTATGATAAGAGCATGGTGCGGCCTGATGAGCAAGACCAGCGCTGGCCGGCAGAGGTCATAGTAGAGGGGGACCTCCCACTGTTCACAATCGCAGGTTGCCTTGGAACGATCTAGGGCTGTGTAGACTGCTGTATCAATGGTGGTTGATGGGGGGTCTTCCTGCCAGGCCTCCCCAGAGCACCAGGTCACTTTCTCTTCTGACTCAGGGGACTCGTTGAACCCGGGGCTGGAGAACTCTCTACAGGGGGTCACACAGGGCTCAGTGGACAAATTAATTTAGGGCAGGTCTGAATACGATGTTAACCAGTGTATTATTGATTTGTTTATATTGTAACGGAGCGGTGGTGCCGAGACAGTTATTATCTGTATTGCTGCTCCTTCTTGGGAGCTGCTTGTGGGGGAAGAACATTGCAATGTACCTGTTTTTTTTGGTGTATCCCCCCTCTCGTTGGCTGGCTACTCTTCCCCCCCTTGTATCTTTCCACTATGAAACTGGTCTGGCCCTTGGGCCTTCATTAGCCAGTATACAGGTTTTGTGTGTTGTTTGGACAGGATAGTTGCATGTCTCAGTCTTTTGGGGAGGTGGATTTTCCTTTTTGGTTGGGTTTTTATTTGTTGTTTTTCCAGCTCTGCAGTGGTGGGCTATATGTTGGGTGTGTCTATGGTTGATGTGATAAGGCTGGTCCAGTTCAGTTGGTGAGGGATTGGTAAGGGGTCCTCCTCGCTCTACTTTCTCCTTCCTCGATTCTAGCTGCTCAGATTAAATAGATTACTTGGAATGTGCGGGGGCTTGCCTCTCTCTCTACACAGTGTAATGTGCTCCCCTATCTCAAGCACAGGGGCGTTCCTATTGCATTCTTGCAGGAAATGCCCCCAACTCAAACGGAAGGTTCACTTCAGGGTCGCTGGCGGGGGCAACTTTATGCTACCTCGTACTCTGTGTTCTCGAAAGGTGCTCTTATTTGGATATGACCTGGGGTCCTCTTCCAGCTACACAGAGCGCATACTGACCGAGAGGACAGATATCTCATAGTACTGAGCCGCTTGAACATCAGGGAAGTGGCACTGCAGGACATTAATGCCCCAAATGCAGATCAATTCTCGTTCAGTTTATCTCTGATGGGCCCCTATCTGTGGGTGGTAGGGGGGATTTTAACTGTTTAGTGGACTTAGACAGCTCTCATCCTCCTCTGTACACTGCGCCAACAGGTATTTTGGCGTAGGCGGCGCAATCCTGGACGACTGGGTGGGATTTTCTTGACTGTTAGTGGGTGAGGAACCCTGGGGCCAGAGTGTACTCCTATCATTATGGTCTCCCTGACCTTGAGGTTCTCTTTGATATTTTGTACACTTGCGGGGATTTATACAGCAGAGTTGCTAACATAGAATACGTGACAACAACATATTCTTACCATTTGCCCGTATTATGCTCCCTGGGTTGGAGCTTGCCCCGGCCCAGAGTCCTCACTTGGCGTTTGGCTCCTAGAAGATCAGGCTTTTCATGCTCAGTTGGGCAACAAAACTTATGAATAATTGGCTTGATAATACAGGCTCGGCTACATCAGTGGGAGTGAAATAGGAGGCCTTACAAATAGTGGGCAGAGGTTGCTGCATTGCAAATGGGGTGTTTATACAGTCCCAATTATACAGCAACATATTGCGGCAGGAGAAGGTTCTTGATAGCTTGCCACATCGGCTTGTGGAAACACCAAGAGGTAGGCAGAGGTTGGCAGAAGAGCGGGAAAAATGTTTCTCCTTGTAGAATGTTTTTGGCACTTTTATTACAATGCATATCTGGTCAGGGTTTACGCTGAACGCGATAAATTGGGCAAATTGTTGGCATTGCACCTCCGGAATGAAAACCGGGGACACAGCATTCTTCAGGTGCAGGACCATGCGGGTCAGGACACTTTCACGCAAGAGGGGATAATGCGGTATTTCTCCATTATTATCCTGACCGGTACACGGCTGTGGGCTCTGGCAGCAAGGAGGATATGTTTGATTATATACTGGCTTCCTCTCCGGTGCCCATCGATGCCAGGGTGGCGGAGCATTTAGGAGCCGACATTACCAAACAGTAAATTTCTGCATGAATAAGGACATGGTGAGGGGGACGGTGTCTGGTCTGGATGGGCTGCTGATTGAATTCTACGCTTTCATCTCGGTTTTTGCTGTAGGATGGCCTCTCCCTAAGATGATTCTCGGAGGAGCCGATTGCTACCCCCTCATTGTGTGAGGATGCCATTGTTTCCCTGCATAAGGGCAAGGATCCGCTTAGTCTTGACTCTTATCGCCCTCATTCAATGCTAAATGTTGACTACAAAATATTGAGCAAGGTGATAGCAACCCAGCTGCTCCCACATATGTATTCCTTGGTTCACCCTGACCAGCCTAGTTTCATTCCCTCTCGTAGAACCATGCCTAACATCCGTCAGTTGTTTTTGGCTCTGCACCAAATTGGATGGTTGCTGGTTTCAGCATTAGTCATGGCCGTTGATATTTGGAAGACCTTTAACTAACTCCGGTGGAACTTGTTGTACGCAACCCTGTTGAGCAAGGGTTTCGGCCTTCTGTTCATTAAGTGGAAAAAGCTGCTATATTCTGATTACTTGGCCAGGATTCGGACGAGCCCATTATTATCGGAGGCATTTTCGGTAGAACAGGTCACCAGAGGAGGTTACCCCTTGTCACCTCTATGTTTTGCATTTACCAAGGAACGCTTTGCACGCACAGTCCGCTTAGACCGTCATTACCATGGGTTGCCTCTTACCTCTGTGGACACATATCTATCATTGTATGCAAATGGTATGCTGCTGTATTTGAGAGGTGAAGACTCCAATGTTAAGGGAGCGATATCTGTGCTGACAGACTTTGGTCATCATTCGGGTCAGATGGTCAGCTGTGCTAAGTCCTGTATTTACCCTTTCTGGAATTTTTCTGAGGGTGTTAGTGGTACTCCTGCAACCCCATTATTGCACTGGGAACCACATACTATTAGATACCTAGGGGTGACCATCTATCGCTCCGTTGACCTGAGGTATGAGGAAAATGATGCCCCTTCTATCGCCAGTCTGTGTCGCCTCGTATCTTTTTGGACTACACTACCTCAGTCAGTATCTGGCCAGGTGGCAGCCTCAAAAATGATTATCCTGTCTCAGCTTTTGTATTTAATTCTGTCATCCCATCTACAAGTAAACTGCCGTATCTGGCGGCTCAGCATTGGGACCACCCTGGCGAGTGGCCAGACTGAGTGGGTGGATGACGGCCAGGGTCTCAGTAGTGGGCGACGTCTTTGTGAGTGGGGAGGTTTGGCCCTTTTTAGAACTTCAGGAGTTATATGATCTTCCGGCAGGGCATTTCTTACTACACATTGCCTTGATGCGCAAGATGCATGATTGGTGGAGCTGTGGAGTAGCCGAACCGCCAAAACATGAATGCTTACTCTACCGTTTCCTTATTTCCAAATCGGTCACTTTACTTTACAGGGCCTTATTAGAGGGGGCACAATCAGATCTGGCGAAGTTGT
Source organism: Lissotriton helveticus (assembly GCF_964261635.1). Lineage (NCBI taxonomy): Eukaryota > Metazoa > Chordata > Amphibia > Caudata > Salamandridae > Lissotriton > Lissotriton helveticus. Next base: position 85,893,470 of record NC_136064.1, read on the forward strand.
GTTCAAGTTGAGATGAGTATTTGGAGAATCCACTGTTGGAGGCGGATTGGTAAAGAGAAATGTAATCCAATATGTGACTGCTTCAAACTGATTCCGTTTTATTACCTGCATCTGGCTTATCTCACCCCCGTAACATACATGCTATGTTCCCATCTGGATCATCAGCTTGCCCTAGGTGTGCAGCAGGCGATGCAGGTTTTTTTCATGTAGTATGGGACTGCCCATCGCTGGTGCCTTTCTGGACCACGGTAATTCAGATGGTTAATACAAGATACAGCTACTGATCGAGGGTTCATTCTCGCCCCCCGCCTGTGCTTGTTGAGCTTACATGAACGTGCAGCAGCTCAGAAGGTAACTGACCCCCTTTACGGATTTGGCATTGATCATTGCATGTCAGCAAATACCTATGAGCTCAAAGTTGGCTCATGGGCCCGACTTGCACATTTGGGGTCTGAGATGCACAAATGGGCGGATGGCAAGAGGGGGGCTATTCTTAAGAAGGAGGTCTGGGGTGTTAGGAGTGTGTCCATATTGCCTGCAAGGGACGCAGTCTTACTTGTGGGCCCTCGGCTAGATTGCATGGGCACCCCAGAAGCAGACTATCCTCCATCGGATGCTCCCTCGCAGTTGCCCACACAGATGAGATCCTCCCCTGACACTTTAAGCCAGACGTAGATACCTATAAATGGGATGTGTATCTGGTAACTTTTGGTATGGGGGTGTGCCCAGAGTTTATGGAGGGATAGATCTCAGCCTTCCCAGTTCTTGTGTTCGTCCTCGTTTCCAACAACCTTGAATTGTTTCTCTCGTACGTATCCCTGGACCACATAATGTACTTCCTCTGTTGCTGCTGACGTTTTATAATCTATGCTGATGGTTTTCATATTGTGTTTCATTAATTTCTACTTTTGGGTGCTGCTCCTCACGCCCCCACTGAATTACACTTGTTTGTATGTTTCTTTGGTTTGAAATGTTAATACTTTTTTTTACAACAAAACAAAAAAAACTGCACGAGGAAGCAAGGGACAAGACAGCAAACCAAGAAAGATTGTAATTCAGAATCAAGTCAAAGTTTAGGCAAAGTGAGGAAACTGAGGTAACTAAAGCAAGGAGCAAAAAAACAAATGTAAGGATAGGTAAAATTGCGAATGAAATATACTGACAGCCAAGGACCCAGTGCATCACAAGAAGTTGCCAGGATCCCACCAAAGGGAAGTGAACAGTTTAGGTTAAAAAGCACTGCTGCCACTAATGGACTGGAAATCCAACCCCACTAGCAGTCCTAGCACCACATCTGCCATAGGCTGGTCCACCACAATATCACAGGGATTCTAGTGCAGCTTCTATTATGTCATCCTCCTACAGCAAGTGCAGGACTACCACACTCTATTGATTCATGACAGAAGAAAATATTACATCATTTGCCAAAAGGCTACAAAAAGCTTTTCAAAAACAGGAAACAAACTGTGGTCCTCCACCAGAAGTAACAATTGAAGGGAACCCATGAAGTTGAAACAAATTTTGCAATTAAATGAGAGGCAAGAATCTGTACAATGAGTGCTCCCTTTAAAGGAACAAAATGGGCAATCTTAGAGAACTGATCCACCACCACCAAAACTTTATTGAAAGCAATCTTTACTTTGGCCAATTTTATGACACAGTCTAACAAAATACCATGCCATGGAGGTGCAGACAACGGCTTTAACAATCCTACTGGACATTGAGGTGAACGTATGTTTCGTAAACATATAGCGCATTTGGATACAAATTCTTTTGCATCGTTTGGTATGGATGACCAACACAAAATTATTTTGCAACAAGTGAATGGTTTTATTTTCATCGGAATGGCCAACTAACGCAGATGATATCAACTACACGCCTTCTCCTGAAGATTTTTAACTGGAATAAATAGCTTTTCCATCAATCAATTCCTCCTTTAGCTTGTATCCAATCTTTATCTAGAGTGCGATAAACAATTAAAAAGTCTTGGTAAAAGTCCCTAGTGTTTTCAATAATTTTATTAGGAGGAATGATCAGAGGTGGAACAGGAGAATAATTATCTGATGCATATCAATAACGTTATAAATTATCAGCTTTACTATTGCTGTGTCCTGGTTAAAATAGGATTACAATAGCACAATCAGTGAAAAAGTGAGCCCAGTTTAATTGCTATGCTGAAAGTCCTCGTGTTGCTTTGAAGGGCTACCAATTACTATGATCTGTAAGAATAGTTGCATGTAAGTAGCACAACGAATAATGCCTTCATTCCTCAAAACCTACTTTAAAGGCCAATAACTCACTATCAGCAAGAGAATAATCACTGTCAGATGAAAATAATTTATTGTGGAAGGAAAAAAACACAGGATATTATTACCATTACCAAATCTTGTGGAGACAAAACTGCTCCAATTGCCACCTGAAATGCATCCGCCTCCACCAAGCGGTCTACTAATATCTGGGTGTCGTAGGATGGGAGAACAAGTGAAGCAGAGTTTTAATTGAGTAAAAGTGTGTTCTGCTTCTTCTGTCCAAACAAAATATACCGCTTACGCAATAATCAAGCAATAGGAGAAACTGTTGTGAAAAAGTTATTAATGAAGCATCAATATTAATTTGAGAAACCCAAAAAAACCTTGGATCTCTTGTACCGGTTCAGGTGATGTCAAGTCTGTGATTGCCTTCACTTTTTCCAAATCCACAATTACTCCTGTTGCAGAGATAAAACCCGTAAGATTCTACAGTTGTTACATGTAAAACATGTTTCCAATTTTTCATATAAGTGATTATCTCAAACACAATGGTGTATAGATTTTACGTTGTCAGATTATAATACATCAGAATACCATTCAAGGAAACCACGGCACAGAGGTTTTTTGATTCATGGAGGATCGAACTGATAAACATTGAAAAGGCTGTTGAAGTACCCACACAACCCAAATCTAATTCAGAATGCAGTCACCCTCACTTACACAAATAAATTGGCATGCTCCTCACAAATCAATGTTCGCATATATTATGGAATTAGATACATGATCTAATAATTCTGGTATCAGTGGTAAAGGATAGCAATTTTTAAGAGTAAAGCTGTTCAAAGCTATGTACAGATTCTCAGCTCCCCATATGTCTTTGGAACAAAGAAGAGAGCAGGGAGGAAACTTTAAATATTAAATACAGCTTATTGCGAGTAATTCATCCAATTATATTCTAGTTTTTATTTTTTTATTTTCCCTATGGGGATAACTATGACTTCATGTTATTGTGGACCCCGACTGTACATCAGTTCAGCATTCGTACTCTCTATGTTGAGGAACAGCAGTAGGCTTGACTTAATCCAATACATCTTTAAACTGCAAGTAAGGTTAGGGTTACCACATTTTTTTATCCTGATGAGTTGTTTGAGACAAATCTGCTTACAAAATTACTTCTCTGTTCTACATAAGCAATTTTCTAGACAGACATCTGAATTGAATTAAATGGAATGAGTCACCCAACCAATTCTGAGATTGTATTTATGCAACCATGGCAAGCCCTTTTTTAAACTGGATTTTCCATGCATAGATTAAATCAAAACTGATTGCCTGCAAATGATCTTTTTGTAGGGTCATCAGTAGACATACAGTTTGTTATACAATTCTGACCTGTCAACAGTTCTGACTGTTGCAGGTTTATTTCTTACTACTGTAGACATTTGCCTGGCTCTAGCACAATGAATGTTCATAATGTAGCAAAATGAATGATAATATAATTTCCTGTGGCTCATGAATCCATTGATGTCACTAAACCGCCATTTGTAAATACTAATCTAGCACTGTTAGAGAGACTGATATCAGAAAATTCATAGTAGAATTATTTCAAGGTTCAACAAGATATGAGATATTAGAGGGGACATTATACTTGAAAGTGTGACCTCATTCATAACTGAGTAGTGTCTTTTTCCTGCATATCTTGATTTGACCACTTAAATCTATTTTTTTGGTTGAAATCATTTTTATTGTATTTTGTTGCAGCAAACACATGAGAAATCGGCAAATGTAAATTACAAAAATCACCCCTTTTCTCTACCGGGCCCTCCCCCCCTCCTCCTCGAGGGCGAACCCATTGACGATTTAGGATGATGTGTCCATGAGAGTGCGTGTGGGCCCGGTGACGTTCAACAATGCCTTCAACAACCCCAACAACAACCTTTCCCTCCCTCCCAACCCCGCCCTTCCCCTCTGCCTCCCGGATCCCCCCCCCCCCCGGTGTGGTCAATATACATCTATCAATCACTGTTTGGTGTGAGCGACTTGTGAGCTTTATTTCACGCCTCCAGATTCCGATTGAATTCGTCAGCCAAGCGAAGCACCTTAAGATATTTCGGGTATGTGAGTTCATTAAATTCTTCAGACAAAAGAGAGACCAGAGGTTGCCATGTATCTAGGAAAGTGTCCCCCGTCTGTGTAAGGGAGGCTTGTATCCGCTCCATGCCCATCGTGTAGCAAAGCGTATGAAGCCAACCCTTGTGTGTGGGTTTTCTCTTGGTGCCCCATAGCGATAAGATGTGTTGTGTAGCTGCCCCCATTGCCAGCCCCACCTGCTTCCCTCTGAGTGACTTGAGTGGGAACGTGATTCTGTTGGGGAGGCCTAGTATTGCGTAGGCAGGGAATCTGGGAATCTCCGTTTCAAAATGTTTGTCTATGTCTTGAAGCACCTGTTCCCAGTACTCCTTTACTTCAGCACACTCCCATAATATGTGAGTCAGTGTTCCTATCTGTCCACACTCCCTCCAGCATGCCGGGTCGCGGCGTGGGTTAACCTGGTGTAGTCGTGCCGGTGTCAGGTGCCAATAGTAGGCTATCTTAACTGCTGATTCTTTGCTTGCCACATTTCGGGCAGTGTGGTGGGCTCTAAAGTATATGTCCTGCCATTCTTTATCCGTAAAGGAGCGACCCAATTCTCGCTCCCATAGCTTCTGGCCTGCAGAGCATGTGGTGGGAGGGGGCGGGCTCAGCATTTTGTAAAGGTCCGTGATCACCTGTCGATCTGACCGTTTCGTGTGGAGCCACTTTTCATAGGCTGTGACATATCTGCTCACATGTGGCAGCCTCTACCTTGTATTAAGCCAGTGCCTGAGCTGAAAATATTGGAAGCGTTGAATTTGTGTGTAGTTGTCTTGTAAGGTGTGTAATTGCATAAAACCTTCTAGGTCGAAGAGATGGCCTGCCGACCTCCATTGTGGGAACGACCCAGAAACCGTCCCCGGCTCAAAGGCCGGGTTGTCAAACAGGGGTGTCATCGGTGATGGGAAAGTGGTAAGGCCATTGTTAACCGCTACATTGTCCCACACTTGCATCACCGTTCGGGTGATAGGCGATTTCTTGATGTAGGAGGGCCTGTCGGTGCGTTTCAGGAATGGGACCTTCCACAGGGACATTTCCACAGGGACATTTGGGCCATTGCCGGCCCTGGAACAACCACTGTTTTTCTGATTCTGGTCGGTTCCATTCCAGAAGGCATCGGAGTTGTGATGCTTGGAAGCATCTAAATAAGTCGGGAACCCCTAGGCCGCCCTCCGAAGTGACACGTCTGGTCAGGTGCCTGCGAAGTCGCGGTCGCTTGCCTGCCCAGACAAAGTGTTGTATGCTGTCTTGTAGTTTTTAAATCATTCCTATCGGCGGTGATACCGGTATGGTTTGGAATAAGTACAGGACTTTTGGCAACAGCGACATTTTGATCGCTGCCATGCGCCCCAACCAAGAGAGTGGTTGTTGTTGCCACCATGTCAGATCACACTGCAGTCGAGTAAGCAGTGTGGTATAATTCTGCTCGACCGTTTGTGCCGTGCTGGGTGTCCGTGATATGCCCTTGGCTGTGTGGGCATTGCGCACCAGTGGTAAAATCACTGATTTCTCGACATTCATCTTAAAACCCGACACTTTTCCAAACGCTTCCATTTCTGCCAGGAATGCCGGTACCGACCTTGAGGGGTCGTCTACCGCTGCGAGGATGTCATCTGCATAGAGACTTATGGTATGTGGTTCCCCGCCAAATGTGAGTCCAACAATCGCTGGGTTGTCCCTGACCTTTTGTGTGAAAGGCTCTATGTATAGGGCGAACAACAGGGGCGAGAGTGGGCACCCCTGCCTGGTGCCTCTTTGGATGTTAAACGGCCGGGAGCACACCCCATTAACTCGAATCACCGCTTGGGGAGCCGCATAGCAGCTGGCGACCTACGTGCAGAAGCCTTCTCCTACCCCAAACCGCACCAGGGTTTGATCCAGATACCTCCAGTCTACCCTATCAAACGCTTTTTCAGCGTCGACCGATAGGAGGGCCGCGTCGGAGTCATTGAAGTGGGCCTTGTCAATGACGTGAAGCAGGAGTTTGGTGTTGTCCGCGCATTGCCTGTTAGGGATAAATCCTGCTTGGTCTAGGTCGATGATGCCTGGTAGACAGGGACCCAGTCTCACCGCCAGTATGCCAGTGAATAGTTTGAGGTCAAGATTGAGCAGCAAAATGGGGATGTAAACCGCACACTGGGATGCGTCTTTGCCCGGCTTAGGTAGGACAGTGATGTCTGCCTCTAGCATATCTTGGGGGATAGAGCCCTGGCCCTGAAAGGAGTTAAACAGTCTGGTCAATAGCGGTGCAATCAATGGGCAAAAGCTTTATAAAAGCCCGCCGAGAAGCCATCGGGTCTCGGGGCTTCAGGCGCGATCGCCGTGACTACTTCTTCCGTTCTAATTGGTTCGTCTAGAGAGCGCCTGTTTGCCTCGCTGGGGGTCATGATCGCCGCCTCTTCGAGATATGCTTCAACAGCCCCCGGGTTGGGAGTGGGCTCTGCCGCGTATAGTGAGGCATAAAATGCCCGGAACGCCTCCGCGATCTGCTCATCCCCCTGGGTTGTTTGCCCCGCTTGGTTTTGAATGGAAGAGATTTTTGAACGTGGGATCTTGGCTTTGAGTCTGCTTGCTAGCAAGCGCCCCGTTCTGTCTCCACCCACGTAGTAAGTGTGGCGAAAGGCGTAACGCCGCGTATTCTGCCCTGTCCAAGTCTAGGCTCGCCAATTGGGCCCTGGCTGCCTTAAGCTTACGCCAAATTCTGGGGGCTCCCGTTCTGCTATGGGCTTGTTCTAGTTCGAGCACCTGATCGGAAAGCGATTGTTGCTTTTCCTTACATTCTCTGGCTTCTGCGGCAGCCACTGCGATTAATTCCCCCCGCACCACTGCTTTGAGCGCCCCCCCACACCACCGTCAGTGGAACGTCAGTGGTATCGTTCGTGTGTAGGTATTCTGTGATACGCTTGTGGAGCCGTTGTGTGACCCCTTTGCGTTGTAGGAGGGTTTCTTTAAGGCGCCATCTACCTTTCTGTGTCTTGATTCGCGGGACTTGTATGTGTATCTTGAGTGCGTCGTGATCTGAGAGTACTGCCGGGATAACCTCGATGTCCGTGAGTAAAAGGTGTACCCTGGTGTGTTAGGATGAGTCCCTCTCCATAGATCTACAAACCCTCTACTCGCCAGCCACTGTCCCCCTTCTTTGGAAATCGTCCCTGTAAACCCAAGTCGTTGGCCTGACCTGTCCCTGTCTGGGTCCATCACCAAGTTAGTGTCTCCCCCACCAGTATGGATTTCGCATTGGATGCCAAGACAAATGCTAGAGCTCCTTTAAGAAAGGGTTCTTGTTTGGAGTTTGGGGCATAAAGTGACCCTATGGCCACCTACAACCCTCCTATCTGGATGCTGTGAGCTAGGAATCTCCCCTTGATTTCTGCAACCTTGTCCCCTACCTTTCCCTTGAAGTGCCGTGCCACCAGAAGTGCGACCCCAGCCTTTTTCAACGGTGTAGAAGAATAGTACTGGAAAGGGAAGGCCCTGGAGCGCATCCGGTGCCAGTCTTTGGGGAGCAAGTGTGTTTCTTGTAGTAGGCACACCTCTGCCTTAGAGTTCTCTAGGTAGGAAAGAATGGCCCTGCGTTTGATGGGGTTGTTAAGCCCCTTTACATTTAAGATGAGGACCTGTAACGTAGATTCCGCCACGTGGGAGGAGTGTGAAGGCCGTGCTCTGTTCTAAGAGGTCTCTGGTCTCTAATGGCACTGTCACCCTGTCTAAGATGCACCACACCAGGGTTCCCCCCTTCCCCGAAACCGTCCCACCCAAGACCCTCCTCCCCCCACAACCCCCTTCCAAAATCCCTCCAACAGCAACCCCCCTTACCCCAACATCGGCAAATAACCATTGTCCCAGTCCTGCTAGTCCTGCGCAGGGCTGTGGTAGTGTTACTTGGTGAGGCAAGTTCCAGTGATGACCTCCGTGGTCCCCCGCACGCCCCCAGACCTATGCTGTGATCATGCTGAGATGTCCCCCCCTTGTGACTTGATAATTCCGAGGACGACGTTTCTCTGGCAACCTCCCTTATAGCAGTGGCCCTTTCCTGTGAGATGATGTGGGCCCCTGGTTTCGAATGTGTCTCGGGGGAACGTCTGCGGCCGACCCTTTGCCAGCCTCCCCTGGATGGGCCCTGCGATGACTTCGATGGAGGCGACTCCTCCGGTGGAACTATATCTAGCAGTGCACATGTGTCTTGCAACGATCTCAGTTGTTGAAGGGCCCCGTTCCATTTAAAAATCAGGTGGAATGGGTGGCCCCAGGAGTATGGGATCTCCTTCGTGTGTAGGAAGTCCGTGGCCACCTTAAATGCTTTCCGCTTTTGTAAAGTAATGGCTGATAGATCCTGGTATAGGGCTACGGGTTGGCCCCGGAAATGAATAGGCTGTTGCCGTCGAGCTTCTCTGAGGATCCGTTCTTTGAGCGAGAAGTCAGGTAGGATGGCCAAAATGTCCGGAGGTGGGGCAGGTGATCGTCTCGGGAGCCCCACCCTGTGCGCCCTGTCAATTCTTACTTCAAAGTCCGCTGGTTCCCCCAGGATTTCCCGGAAGAGGGCCTGTAGGTATCTTGTGATGTCCGCCCCCTCCTCCTTGATTGGGACCCCCGGACCCGTATGTTGTTCTGATGGGACCAGTTTTCTAAGTCTTCCGCATGTGCCTGCAGGTCCTGCTGTTGATCCTTCAAACATAGAACCTCCTGTTGTACTTGCTCAATCTCGTCCCTCCTGGCCTGGTCTGCTTCCTCGATCGCGACCACCCGCTCACCCAGGCCGTCCACCTCCCGCCTGATTTCTCTTGACTTCCCCGGCCACTTCTTGCTTCAATGTCTGGAAGTCATCTCTGAGGGAATTAAACAAGGACTACAGGAAGAACCTGGTGATGGGCACTTCATCGCCCGTTGGGTCTGTTGGTGATTTCTCGACCCCCGGAGATGGTGGCCCTTTATTGTTCTTCGTCTGGCCCTTGGCGAGCATTTCGGGGAGGGTGCGGTCACTTTTCTTCCTTAGTCCCGCCATTTGTATTCAACCGCGTCTCAGGACCGCCCTGCGGATTAGCCTTGGGGTGTCAACGTTTCTTACTCGGGTCGGTTCCACCCTCGGTCCTAGCCCTAATGTGGCTGTGTTGGGTCCAGTCGTAGTTCGGGCACCAGCTCTCCGCTGCGACCCCTTCCTCGTATGTTGTGCTGTGGCCCAGTCGCCCTTCCAGAACCCGCTGTTCGGTGAGGCCTGATCGCAGTATTGTAGTCTTTGTGCCACCTCTCCGGTTCCCCGCCAGGCGGGCCTCTTGGGAACTTAGCGGCCCCCAAACTCGTCTTACCCCCACGGCCCCCGCCTCTGCACCCCACTTCTTGGGTGAGGCAGCGTTCTCTCGGGCCCCAGTTCTATCCGGGCCTGGTAGATAGATTGCGGTGCGTGTGCGGCCCCGTCGAGTTAACTATCTCGGGTGTTGGGCTCTCTGGGGTTCTCCCCTGAGCCCTCTTCTCCCTGGCTCCTCAAAATGGCGCCGTTCTAAACTGTACGTCTCCTTAGGCTTTTTCCCGGCCCAGTGGTATTGGTGTTCCCTTGGGGTGAATGCGGGTTTCCCCTGTGAGGGCAGTTTGTCAGTGGCTGTGCGTGTGTAGTCCAGGCCCCTCCCAGGTCTACCCGGGGTCCGCTGCTTTGGCTCCCTCTAAGATGGCGCCGGTTGCCAAGTCTGGAGCCTCCATTCAGTGTTCGATGTCCATCGAGTACTGAGTCAACGGCCTCCTCCCCTTCTTGTGAATGAATGAATGAATGAGTACGTATTTGTATCGCGCATGGCTACCCGAAGGCATCCCAGCGCTTTAGACAACGTTCATTCACCAAGGTTTAGACGAACAGCAGAGTCTTCAGCATCTTCCTGAAACTCATATGGTTGCTTTCCATTCTGATGTGAAGTGGAAGATTGTTCCAGAGTCTAGAGGGCTGTAGGGAGAAGCGTCGGCCGCCCATACGCACTCTCCTTATTTTAGGAATTGTTAAGAAGTTTTTGTTTGAGGATCTTAATTCCCGCCCAGGAAGGTACGGGCAGAATAGTGATTGCATCAATGAGGGTGCTGTTTTATAGATTACTTTATGGACCGTTACCAGAGCTTTAAATTCGATCCTCTGTTGCACTGGAAGCCAGTGCAGTTGGCGGAGTGCAGGTTTGGCAGATGTTCTTCGTGGGACTTTCAACAGCATACGGGCAGCGCAATTCTGCGCAGTCTGCAGTATCTTTATTGTCCCTTGGGGGGCACCAAGATATAATGCATTAGAAAAGTCTAGGCGTGATAAAATCAACGCCTGAACTAAGATCCTTCTAGCTTCAAAAGGAAGGAGGATGATAATTTTCCTCAGAAGCTTCAGGAGAGCATAGCATGTGGCAGCTACCTTTCGTGCCTGTACTGAGAAATTAAGAGCAGGGTCCATCCACAACCCAAGGCTCTTAATTTGGATCTTGGGTATGAGCGGTTGGCCAAGACTGTCCGGCCACCATTCCTCCACTGTGGTAGGTGCCTTGTGTCCCATCAACATCACCTCAGTCTTTGCCCCATTAAGTTTCAGGAAGGATTCGTCCATCCATTCCTGAACTGTACTAAGGCAAGTAGAGAGGCTTTCAAAGGGGGCGTCATGCGTGGTTAGAGAGATGATCAATTGTGTGTCATCTGCGTATGTGACCAGTTGTACTCCCCAGGGCAACACCACCTCAGCCAAAGGCCTCATATAGATAATAAATAGGGTGGGGCTGAGGAACGAACCCTGGGGAACACCGCAGTTAAGACACATCTGAGGGGAGGAAGCCTCATTTTCAAAAACCATAAAGGTCCTGTCGGACAAGAAGGACTGCAGCCACTGTAGTGCGCGGCCCGAGACACCCACTTCCTCCAGCCTGTGGAGCAGGATGGAGTGGTTCACGGTGTCGAAGGCCGCGCTCAGATCTAAAAGTAGTATGGCCGCATGGTTACCGTTGTCTACGATCTTCCTTGCCTCCTCAACCACTACAATAAGAGCTGTTTCGGTGCCCTGATTTCTCCTAAACCCTGTCTGGGTGGCATGAAAGAAGTTGTTATCCTCCAGAAAAGTCGCCAATAAAGAATTGACTTATTTCTCTGTGAGTTTGCTAAGAGTGGGCAAAAGAGAGATGGGACGATGATTTGCCCAGTCTTCAGGGTTAAGGCTAGGTTTCTTCAACAGGGCCTTAACTTTAGCCTGTTTCCAAGACAGCGGCACCACGCCTGAATAACTGGGGTGTGGAAAAGTAAATTTTGCCATGTTCTGTGTCCCTACGTGTCATCCATCATATGTTATGTGTGCATGATTAATATGCATATGCATTCCCCATGTTCGATTAAAGACGCAATTATAGTTGTGTCCACCTCTAGTATGCCAGTTTCCAGTCCTCGTGAATACTACGAATATCAGGCCTATGTAAAGCTATGTTGCCACGTCTCCCAGTGTGCACGTTATTTCATTATAAAGTCCCCGTTTCTAGGCCTCAAAAGGGCCTGGACACCAGATTCAGCTCCTGTCTCCTGAAACCTCACTGAGGAGCGATACAGCCCCCACCTGTATCCTCGACCCTTCACTTACTTCCTGCCTCACAGTGCCCGGTTCAGGCTGGCTCTGCCTCTGAGCCTGCCAAAAGTATGTTATGATTCCAGTTATCAGTTCAGTCCTCCTTCTCTGCATTCCTAAACTACTGAATTGCATCAATAGTTTCCGTCATTGTCTAGCCTTTTCGGCTCCATGTAAGAGAAATACTGTATTTAATGGTCATTTAGTATTCTTCATCACGCACTACATGTAGAATAATGCATGGTCCAGTCTTAGAATCAAGTTAGCCTTTCCCCTCCTGACTTCTAGTTTATATCAACATGTTCTCTAAACATCAGATACTAGATACTGTTTAGGTACATGTCGCCCTGACTCTCCAGACTTCAGTCTCTGCTCCTAGCACAGAGTTCATAGCCCCCAGCTTCTCCTAGTGATACGTCATTGCTAGTTTGCGCGCACCATCAGGTTAGAGGTCCCGGCTCCTCAGGTAGCCCCCTCCATGGTTTCCGCCCCATTCATGACATATTCTGTTACGTTTACATCACATGTCTATGTATACGCCCTGTTACACCTCTTTTCACCCTTATCTTTCGCGACTGCTACGCGTCATGCCTTCTGCTCCACCCACTGCTACGCCTATTGCAATGTAATGCTATGTGTTTGCGTTATGTATATATGCTCATGCACTGTTATTAAAAAAAGCTCTCCGTTCCCCTTGTCCCGATCCTGACACCAGCAGCGCTGCTGGGCCCTGTCATCCTATTCCCATGCAGGTTGTCCTGTTCCTGTCCTTTATGCTGTAATAAACCTGCGAAACTCCTACTACCTCGAATCTTGACTCTTATTTATTGAGCTATCTGTTATTCATTTATACATTCAAAAATAGGGTATTATTTATTTATTTACCACATAATGGCGCCCGAACAGGGACTTGCCCTTTCCCCACGCGTCGGTGAAGCCACGCCGACCCCCTGACCCTCTGCAGTCGTGACGGAACTCTTCTGCGCACCGGCAGATATTTCTGCTTCAAGTATCCCTCAGGCCCACGGAGGAGACGGAGGAGGCGGTCCAGCATCCAAACGAGACGGTGGAGGAACGCGGCGAGTCCCGACCAGAGCCCAAGCCGAGAGTCCAAGGTCCGAGGTATCCGGAGGTCCACCCGTAACTGAAGTCCGAAGTTCGCCCGTCCGGCGTCCAAGCAGTCCCGTCCAGTCTGAGGCCTTCCGTTCTTGCTGCCCGGTGAGTACCGTTACTGGGGTAGTATCTAGACAGGGTCAATTTAATTGACTCTGGTCCGTGGGTTGGTGGTACCCAGTCCCACAAACGAAGTGTCCACTTCGGTGGATGCGGGTCCTGACGTGTCTCTTTATGAGACCGGTAAGTTTCGTACTGTTTCAGCAGTGCATCTAGTTTCTGTTCCAGTCAGTTCTGTTCTCGAGAAAATTCATGTATTCTGTGTTCCGTATTCCAGGTGGTATTCTGTTCGAACTGTTATTCATAATGTTCTTCATGTATTTTGATGTCGTGGAATGAGTGAGAAGTGATTTTCGTGTTTATTGTGTATTGTATTGTGTCTAGACTATAGTTCAGTCATGCCGCTCTTTTCGAAATTACGTCAGTTAAAAACCAGAAAGGGTCTGCTGGAAGCAGCAGTTCCAGTTCCGCCTAGGGACAGTCCAGGTCATTTTATGTATCAGAAGCATGGCATAAGTGCCATACTATATCTAGATTTATGGGTAGATTATACCAAACAGTTAGAAGAAAAGTATAGATGGCCCGTATCGGGTACATGGGATGCCGAGTGCATCATGCGAGTAGAAGAGGCATTATGGAAAAAGAAAGCCAGACAGTCACAGAAAGATGCCATCGAGTTATGGCGTAAAGAAGCTCATAAAAGAACTGAAAAGGAAATCAGAAAGTCAGAATTAAGTAGAGAATCCTTAGAACGAGCACAAGAAAAAGAACTAATCGAGATAGGTGAACAAGTCAAAGCCGAACAGTCAGACAGACAGAGGCATGCCCTTATTAGGGGTATGTATCCTCTTCTTGCCGAGGGCTTGCCAAAAGCGACCCCAGAGGCATCCAGTAATTTCCCGCCACCATTAGTTCCGACCAAGCTACGTCACAAACCGACCGCAGCTGATATTTTTATTTCGTCCTATTTGGACGACACAGTCCCAGAATATGCAAATCCTGTTCGCGCTCCGCCAGTCCCTGTAAATCAGGCACTTCCCGCTCCTCCAGACACCGGAGTACCTGTTACGGTACCCCCGGTCCAGCCCGCCATACAAGTCCAGCCTACATTTCCATTTCCCACTCTGCCAGGACGAAGAGCCTCAGTAGACGACTCTAGTTTAGGGGCCGCAGGAGGAGGTCCTCCTCAAACCCCGCCGCCACACAGGCGTTTAACGACAGCCGAATTACATGCACAAGCGTCACAGCGTACGCCCAGACATCAGACTGTAGCAGAAATAAGAAAATCCCTTGCCGAATGCGGCTATGATCCAGTCCCAGGCGAGGATAATATGGTTCTATATTCATTCCGCGTAAGAAAGGTGACCGAGTATCTAGTCACCTTACCGAATATGAAAGAAGATCTAGACAGAATATATCGTTTCATCCGTACAGGGGATGATCCAGAAAGCATTAGCGAGGCCATGTCTCAAAGGAAAGCCGAGATCCAGCTCATGATATTAAAGTTTCTGATTAACTGTCTAATAAGAGAACAAGATTACCCGTCTAAAGATCAAGCCGAAATGAGAACCCTGACAAGGTGGAGTGATAATATAGCCGAGGGTAAGCACAAGACCGTCGGTGCTATGGAGAGTATGTACAAGAAAATCCGTAAAGAAATAATAAAGTTACACGAACAACGTAAAACAGCACAAGTAAGCGAGAAAGAAAGTAACTCTGATCCTGAAGAGTTAGACGACGAGAATTCCGACAGAATAGCGTATGTAGGAAAATCTAGATTTCCAGATCGCCATTTACGCCTAGAACACAAGTCTATTTTCCATCATCCAGCACCAGAACAAGGTTCACTAGAACAAGTATTTCAAGCTACCGATCACATTCTGAAATCGCGAATCGGTTACAGTGAGTTAAGTACCATGCATGAACAAGAACTAGCCCGATCAGCAGTCCGATGGATTACTGATTCTACCACTTTTCCAGACGAAATAGTGGCACAAATGTTTCTGAAACTGCCCCCAGCCGAGCAACGACTGGCGGGTATGTATATGATTCAGCACCTCATTACATTGTATGAGGGTCAGCACTCTGATCCAGGCCCGTTACACGATGTCCTGAACGAGTTACTCCAGTATAGATGGAAAGGTCTAGGTACCGATTTAATTAGTGTCATTCTAGAACAGCGCCACAAATATAGAACGTTTCTGAACCCGCATTTTGTTCATGTCTCACCCCCAGAAAGTAAACCATTTTACATGGAGAGACAGAATCCGTTACGAGAAGTCCACCCAGTTAGAGGAACGGGTGGCGAACTAGAACGAGTGTTTGTTTACACTCCGATTACAAAGATGGAACTCCTAGAGATGAAGAAATTAATTCCCTGTCATGATAAAGATCCAGCAGGGTTCCATAGAGAATTAAAAGACATGCTCCGTATGGGAGAATATACGTATCCAGATATAATTAAAATGTTAAAAGTCCTGCTGCCCGCAGGGGTGTATGAAAAGCTCAAGGAAAAAGAATGGGAGGTGGGAGAGAAAAAGATCGATTGGGCAGTTCTAGAAGCTGAAGATAAGGCACGAGTACCAGGTACCGGTCTTGGAGCGAAATGTAAAGAATTACCTGAATTATTAATACAAGTTTTACCCAGATTATTGACAACTAGAAAAGAAGACTGGGATGCAATCTCAGCCTGTAAACAGAAGCAAGACGAAGATATTAGTGATTTTTATTCTAGATTTGAAAAATGTTTTAGCATCAACAGTGGCCTCAAGACGAGTAGTGAGTCATACCCTCACCTTTTTGTTACTAAATTAGTCGAGAATTCAAGTCCACAAATTAAAAATCGAGTTCTGAAAGTCGAAAGTACCTGGCAAGCTAATACCCCGTCCCAGATGTTACAAATGCTCCAATACCACCAGAATGGGATCAGGGAAGAACAAGAACACGAGAGAAAGCGTATGAAAGACACGAAAATGAAAGTACTAGTTGCACAATCTGTTCCTCAAGACAGTCAGAAGAGGGGTCCAAATCAAGCCAGTCATCCTGCAGCTCCCGTTAAAGGGAACTGCAATTATTGTAAACAGCCAGGTCATTTTATAAACGAGTGTGCAGTTCTAAAACACAACATAGCTACCGGTAAGACTAAAGAAAGACCACGTCCGCCTAGACAAGAACAAGTTTCACAGACTCCTCAGTTACAGAATGCACCACAGACAGTTACAGCACCGCAGCCTATCGCTGCAACACAGCATGTCACACAGCAGATGTACCAGTATGCACAGTCTGAGTATCCAGAGTACCAACAGTATTCATGAAACAGCCTAGAGAGGGAGGTAGGCTTGCCTCTCATCGAGATACCTGTAGATCAAGAAGGTCCCTATGTTCATAGTCAAGTATTAGGGAAAGACAGAAAGTTTTTGATTGATACAGGGGCAAGTAGGACCACAATTAGTCACGCCGAAGTTCCAGGGGCTCCGCTCTCAGGCTCAAGAAATGTTTCCCTTGGATTTTCAGGAAAGCCTATCGTAAATGAGATTTCAAAGCCAGTTACTCTAGAAGTAGGTCCATTGTCCCGCACTACTGATCTGTTACTTACTAAGTCATGTCCAGAAAACCTACTAGGCATTAAAACACTGAAAGAGTTAGGTGCAGTTATATGCTGTTCCCCAGAGGGAATACGATTGTTCCTACGTGACTTCAAGGGTCACTATGTACTACGAGATTTTGATTCAAGACTGTCTAATGTTCCACAGCACTTATGGGCGCAAGGTCCAACTGATGTTGGTTATATGCAAATCACACCCTATCGTGTGACTCTCAAGCCAGGTGTAGTGTTACCACGAATCAGACAGTACAGATTGTCACCTGAGGCTGTAGCAGCCTTATCCAAAATTATTGACGAGCTCATGGCTCAAGGAGTGGTTGTAGAAACTGACTCCAATGTATGCAATTCCCCGATCATTCCAGTCATGAAACGTACTGATCCAAATGCACCCCCAGTATATCGATTAGTGATTGACCTACGAGAGCTTAATAAGTGTATTATTCCGCAGCACCCAGTCGTTCCAGATATCTCTTCCCTATTAACAGCCATTGATTCCGAAGCCACGTTCTTTACTGTAATCGACCTCAAGAACGCATTTTACAGTCTTGTATTTCCTAGCCGAGATGGGGCACAAGGTGTCCCCTTCTAAGCTTCAATTCTGTGTCCAGCAAGTGGTATACTTAGGACACTTGCTGTCCAAGAGGGGTAGGCAGTTGACACCAGACCGTATCCAGTTAATAGCGAGTCTTCCTCAGCCCAAGACCCAGAAGGAGGTACGTGCTTTTATTGGCCTTGCTTCTTACTGCAGACAATGGATTCCTCAGTATGCATTTCTAGCCAAACCACTGATACAGTTAACGACACAGGAGGCAGCCGTATCGACTGTCCTCCCTTGGACATCTGAACATACACTCTGTTTCAATGAGTTAAAGAAAGCCCTATGCCAAGCTCCAGTTCTAGCGACACCGAACTACAGTAAGCCTTTTACACTTTTCGTCACAGAACGTGAAGGTACAGCATTATCTGTTCTCACACAAGATCAAGCAGGACAATACAAGCCCTGTGCTTATTTTTCGAGCACATTAGATCCTGTAGCCCAGGCTCTGCCTGCGTGCCTCAAGTCAGTTGCAGCCACAGCCCTAGCTATCAGACAAAGTGATTCCATAGTCTTAGGACATTCCTTGACAGTACAAGTTCCACATTCCGTGGAAGTTCTTTTAAACCGAACACAAACTCAGCACTTGACAATTGCACGTTTAACAGGTTATGAATTGACACTGTTCCAGCCACACATAGAAATCAGACGCTGCAACATCCTGAACCCTGCTACACTGTTACCATCAGTTACTCCGAATTCTGCCACACATGACTGCGTGGAAGTAGTTAACATTACGACAAAGCCAAGACAAGATCTGACAGATACTCCGTTACCAGACCCCGACCTGACACTTTATGTGGATGGTTCATGTATGAGAACAAGTACAGGAGAACTAGTCGCCGCGTATGCAGTGACTACTGACACTGAAGTTATTGAAACACACCGTATTGACACCCTGTCTGCTCAAGCAGCAGAGCTAGTTGCTCTGACACAAGCCTGTATACACGCCAAAAATCAGAAAGTTAATGTTTACACAGATTCACGCTACGCATTTGGAGTTGTACACGACTTCGGAGTGCTCTGGCAGGAGAGAGGTTTCATGACTTCTCATGGAACCAAGATTCAGCATGGTCTCCTTATTCAAGCTCTGTTAGACGCCATACACTTACCGACATCTATCGCTATCATGAAATGTAAAGCACATACGAAAGTTACTGACATTATTTCCCAAGGTAATGATCTAGCAGATCGCACAGCCAAGCTTACAGCACAGACTCTAGACATTCCAGTTAACATGACACATACTCCAGATCCGATTACATGCATGACAGTTAAGGACCCTACACAAGATGTCATAGATATCCAGTTACATGCTACTCCCGAAGAAATCAAGAAATGGTCCGAACAAGGAGGGGTCCAGACAAATCAAGGATGGTTAACGAAGGGTAGAGCCACATGGTTTCTCCCCGACTCAATGGTTCAAGTCATTATTAATACCGCACATAGTCCAGCACATTTAGGAGAAAAAGCTATGTTAGACAGTATCCAGAACATTTGGTTCAACAAGCATTTACGAGCTGCAGCCAAGCAGAAAGTCCGTACCTGTATGATATGTTGTCAGTTTAATCCAGGTAAAAGTGTCCCGGTGGAACAAGGTGGATTCCAGCCCCCTGACCACCCTTTTGAAGTCCTCCAGATGGATTATATTCAGATGGAGCGATGTCGAGGTTTCAAGTATGTCCTTGTAGTTGTATGCGCTTTGTCCAGGTGGACAGAAGCATATCCAGTTCCAGATTACACAGCCGCGACCACTGCCAAGCAGTTGGTTCGTGAGTTCTTCCCCCGTTATGGACTCCCTAGAGTCGTATATTCTGACAACGGCCAGCCATTCTCATCTGAACTCATGAAGCATGTTTCCCTTTTGTTGGGGTACCAGTGGAAGTTCCATTGTGTACGCCATCCTGAAGCAGCCGGTCTCGTAGAGAGACATAACCAGACCCTGAAAATCCGCATCGCTAAAGTATGTAAAGAGAAAGGTGTGGACTGGCTGGTAGCTCTACCAGTCGCCTTGTTTTATATGCGCATGGTCGCACATTCCAGATCAGGTCTGTCCCCGTATGAGGTCGTTTTCGGCCGCCCCCCTAACATGTGGGGTACTCCTAGACCCCGAAGTATTACCGATGTTTCAAGTAATATGTTGACAGATTACCTAGCTTCCTTGATGTCTGCCCTCAACTCATGTCGTTCACAGGTTGCCGCCGCATTTCCAGACAATACCGAGGTGGCACCGCATGAAATCGTTCCAGGATCCATGGTGATGGTCAGGAATTTTGACAGATCAAGTCCGCTGGAGCCTCGTTGGAAAGAGCCCCGACAGGTCCTCCTCACCACCCGTACAGCCGTGAAGTTGGAAGGTCGCAAAGGCTGGGTGCACCTTTCTCATGTAAAACAATTTAATGGACTGAAACCCGTCTTAAAGAACATTTCCCAGGATTTGAAGGATTGCCAAAATATTGTTCTCAAGGACTGTCCCGCAAAAGACATTGCTACAAACCCTCCCCTGTTAGAGAAAACTCCGCAACAGGAGTACAAGCTAAAACTCCGGTCTAGTAAAATAAGTCAGTCAGTTTGATTGTCTAAGTCCTCCCCTAGGTGAAACGGTTAGACTGTTTCTGACATGTATAAAATAGACCCCCATAGTGAGAGAGTTAGTCAAAACTCAATCCGATGTATCATTTTTCTATTTTTCATATTATTTCTCAGCATTATGATTTCCTGCACCAGTTATGCATTTTACCTGTATCTTCCAGTTCCTCATGTAAATACGTCTTCTAATGCTACAGTAGAGCACACGTTTAGTGACCTACCTCCTCATGAACTCTCTTACCGCCTCGCTATGCGAAATAACTCATTCATCCGCATGTTACATTACTCACACCAGACCAGCAATGCCACTAATTGTTGGGTGTGTGGTCGACTCCCCCCTTTCCAGACACCGAAGGGAGTCCTGCCACTTTTTCCTTATCCATTTTCACATAATGGTTCGTGTGGAGCATGGTCCACGTTAACGTCATCCTCAACAGATATGTCTTTTCTTAACAGTACATGTTTCCCAGACAAGCAAGGTCTCCCCCACAGAACAGGGTTAGATCTAGAAAATGAAGTGTATAATTTAGGTAACTATTCTTCGAATTTCATGGTCCTGAATGTTCAGTCTGATTCCACTCCAGACTTACCTGCTATTTCAGTACTACCAGTTAAAGGCGAATTATGTGTCCGAAATAATGGTTCCGTACATGTAGGACATAGTGAATGTACTACTATTGTCAAGTATAGTGACAGTGGGAAATCTATCTTCAAAGCTTCACGTCATTCTTATTTTATTTGTGGTCAAACTGCATATGTTCGTCTGCCCCTCGATTGGGAGGGAACCTGCTACATTGCCTTCCTACTGCCACCAGTTTTCCTAGCCCCACCTGATTATCATAGAAACACACATCTAGTACACATTAGACATAGAAGGGAGTCCCCAATTGTCGATTATACTGAAACTGCTCTAGAACAGTATACAGATTTCAACAGAGGTTTCTTTTTCTTTATAGGACCTATCCAGAATAGTAAACTGATCCGTAGGTTAACCAGAACCCTCGAAGCTGTGGTAAATGAGACTGCCTCTGCTCTAGGTAACTTAACCGAAGAGCAATCTGCTATGAGATTTGTCGTTTTACAGAATCGTCTCGTCCTTGACGTCATACTGGCCGATAGGGGCGGGGCCTGTAGAGTCATCGGATCTAGTTGCTGCATTTTCATTCCAAATAACGCGCCGTCTGTTTATTCAGCTATAACCAGACTCCATAAAATTGCCCATCTGTTACACCAAGATCCAGGCACCTGGACATGGTCCGGTTGGTTTTGGAATATAATTTCCGCCTGGGGATGGAAAGTCTTGTCCTTTCTAGGTATTGCAGTAGCGATCATATTCAGCTGCTGTCTCTGTATACAATGTGGCCCTGCGATTTGCGGCATTTGTGCTACCTCTTGTATTCCTAGTCCCAAGCCCCGTTCTAAATCCCGTTCCAGGATAATTCGAGACGAGCAAATGATACTGTATGAAATGATAGACGGTATCATGAAAATTGATGTTTCCTGATGGAAACGTAGTGACAAGGAGGGAATGTGGAAAAGTAAATTTTGCCATGTTCTGTGTCCCTACGTGTCATCCATCATATGTTATGTGTGCATGATTAATATGCATATGCATTCCCCATGTTCGATTAAAGACGCAATTATAGTTGTGTCCACCTCTAGTATGCCAGTTTCCAGTCCTCGTGAATACTACGAATATCAGGCCTATGTAAAGCTACGTTGCCACGTCTCCCAGTGTGCACGTTATTTCATTATAAAGTCCCCGTTTCTAGGCCTCAAAAGGGCCTGGACACCAGATTCAGCTCCTGTCTCCTGAAACCTCACTGAGGAGCGATACAGCCCCCACCTGTATCCTCGACCCTTCACTTACTTCCTGCCTCACAGTGCCCGGTTCAGGCTGGCTCTGCCTCTGAGCCTGCCAAAAGTATGTTATGATTCCAGTTATCAGTTCAGTCCTCCTTCTCTGCATTCCTAAACTACTGAATTGCATCAATAGTTTCCGTCATTGTCTAGCCTTTTCGGCTCCATGTAAGAGAAATACTGTATTTAATGGTCATTTAGTATTCTTCATCACGCACTACATGTAGAATAATGCATGGTCCAGTCTTAGAATCAAGTTAGCCTTTCCCCTCCTGACTTCTAGTTTATATCAACATGTTCTCTAAACATCAGATACTAGATACTGTTTAGGTACATGTCGCCCTGACTCTCCAGACTTCAGTCTCTGCTCCTAGCACAGAGTTCATAGCCCCCAGCTTCTCCTAGTGATACGTCATTGCTAGTTTGCGCGCACCATCAGGTTAGAGGTCCCGGCTCCTCAGGTAGCCCCCTCCATGGTTTCCGCCCCATTCATGACATATTCTGTTACGTTTACATCACATGTCTATGTATACGCCCTGTTACACCTCTTTTCACCCTTATCTTTCGCGACTGCTACGCGTCATGCCTTCTGCTCCACCCACTGCTACGCCTATTGCAATGTAATGCTATGTGTTTGCGTTATGTATATATGCTCATGCACTGTTATTAAAAAAAGCTCTCCGTTCCCCTTGTCCCGATCCTGACACCAGCAGCGCTGCTGGGCCCTGTCATCCTATTCCCATGCAGGTTGTCCTGTTCCTGTCCTTTATGCTGTAATAAACCTGCGAAACTCCTACTACCTCGAATCTTGACTCTTATTTATTGAGCTATCTGTTATTCATTTATACATTCAAAAATAGGGTATTATTTATTTATTTACCACAGGGGCCACAGTGTCTGATACAAGATTTAGAATAGTAGGAGGTGCAGGGTCATTCGGGGAACCTGATGCCCCTTATGCTCCTCACCTTCTCCTCCGCGTCTGTGTTGTGGGGCCGCACTCTGTGGGCGAGCCGACAGGGGAGAGCCATTTCCTGCCTCGGCCCCTCGACCCCAGGCTAGAGTGTTCCCTGCGCCTCTTCGGGCAGGGGGATGGGCGCTCTGCTATGTTCCGCGGCTCCGGATCTCCCGGTCCTTCTCACCGGGGCACCAGCTCCCCTCCTGCCTTGGACTCCAGATCCACGCTATGCCTGTCCCCGGCCCCGCACGGGATCCGTTTCGCCGCTTCGGGGTTATGCGCCTCTGGTGTCTGCGGCGCGGACCGGGGGTCGCCGAACAGTTTAACGGCGCTATGGCTCTGTCACTTTTTGTCGGGGTTGCCACGTTCACCTCGTTGCCGCCGTCCTTTCAGTCGCGGTAGTGGCCCGGGGGGGGACACTGTTGTGAAAATCGGCCTTAGGCTGTGGCAGGACGGGGAGCTCATGGGACTTGCGACCGTCTACGCCGCCCCTTAAACCTATTTTTGAGTTTAGTTGGGCAATCTTGAAACAAACTACCTCATTTGCCCTTTTTGCACCTTCTAATACATACACAATCATCCTTCGACTAGGGAACGTTAATCCCATCAGGCTGTAGAGGTTCACTTTATTTTAACTTAGGGTGAAACTCAGTGCCTTTACCCTTAGATATAAACAATGGGGGTTCCCATAGGAGTAAATGGGAGCCCCCCCAGCACCTCCACACTCTGAATATGTAGATACGAGTTATCCCAGAGGGTGAGCCTCCGTTGCTGATACCGGTTCCAACAGCAGGCCCCGGTAATCCACCCATCTCTTCCAAATTGTGTAGTGCTTATGCGGGCACCCCTTAGCAACAAATATGGGTTGCTCCAGACCCATACAAAAGTCCAGGCCATTCTTCCATGCAGCCACAGAAGGGGCCCTCGGCACCTTCCATGCCCTAGCTATGTCCCTTTTCGCTAGAGTAAAGCCCAATTGCATTAGGTGCCGCTTATAAATATTGCCTCCTATCCCCTCCAAACCATGAAGCAGAGCCAACCGTGGTGTGCGGGGGAGTTCCCACCCCAATACTTCTGAGAGGCAGGTAAATACCCCCCCTCCAGAAATGGCCTAGGGAAAGACAATGATAAGCAGTGTGAATAAGTGTACCCTCCTCCTGGCTGCATCGAAGAATCTGATTGAGATAAAAAAAAAAGGAAATAAAAAAGTACCTTGTTCAATTAAAAGTCAGCCGTGCATGGTCCCTTTTCCATTTTTATTCATCACTTAAAAAGGTGTATCTAGTCTTATTTTCGACAACTACGTTTTCACTTGCTAAGCACACTTTTGCCTCGTTAAAGCACTGTTAATAGCAGGTGTTAGCATATAATTCAACATTACATTTTATATCAAACTCGCAAAATGAAAGACTAAGTCGATATAGTGAAACTGGGTCAAGTGACCTGCAGTTTGACCATGTTTTACCAACAGGTACTTACTGTAACCCACTGAGCTCCCTGAAAATGTACCAACTATGCATTTTTATTTGAACACTTGCAAATGATTTATACCTAAAACGCGTGCTTGTTGAGGATTTTTGTACACTGATTTATAAATGTTGTAATACAAAAACAAGCAACATTCTATATGTTACACAAAAAATGGCTAAGTAAATTTACAATTTGCAAATAATATTAAATGGAATTTTCATCATACCAGCGTATTCTAAGTGTAAAATCCATTGCTGCAACTGCACAAAGTCGAAACCATTAGTAACTGGTAGACCAGAATTTGTTCCAGAGCATTTATTTCAGAACACTCATAGATGACACTCAACCAAGACCTCTCCCAACCATGCCCTACAGAGTAGCTACTTGCTCTACCAACATCAAGTGCTAGAAATGTACTATTGAAAGACTACAATGCAATACGACAATACTGTCTTTTGAGGTTCCAATACAATAGAAGTGTAGGTAATTTTGTGGGATACATGAGAGTAAAGAGAAATATTTCTTGCTGCACAGGAGCATGTTTCACAAATCCCCTTTAGCAACATACTTATAGTCATAGTCCTTCATTTAGGCCGGACCAGACTGTTATCCTCATAAGGACTATTATCCGTAAAAAAGTAGTTTACTCAAGTAGGTTCCCACCCGGACTAGGTGGTATCTTTGAGGATAAAAAAGACCTTTATTATTGATTCACCAAAGTGGCAGAAATATTGAAAGTGACATTACACATTGTTCGACTACACTGATATTATAGGCTAGTGCTTCCCCTGCTCGTTAAATACTAGGGTGAAGAGCCGCAAATTATGGTCCCAGCTTGGTGACCTTGGGGTTGACCCTGCGATCATAAATTTTTTAATGACCATACATTTTAATACTACTGCTGCAGTAAGATACACCCAAGATGGGAATATCACTGATCTTTTTAACCCCTTCGTGCTCCCGTGGACTCATGGACTTCATGAGTGGAATGGACCTGTCACCGAATTTGTCCAAATCGTACATTATGGAATTCGGTAAGCAGCCTATTAGAAACAATACTCATGAAGTAGGCTCTCATAGTTTAGTGACGGTTACAGCCTTTTCCTATTTAAGCATTTTATTTGATGAAAAACTCAATTTTAAACATTTGCAGGAAGGGAAGACACTTGATATGAAAAAATCCATGGGAGTAATCACAAACTATGCCCATAGACTAGGCACATGGTCACCGGGGGTAATCTTAAAGTTGTATGATTCTTTCTGCATTTCTAAGGCGCAATATGGAAGTGAGTATGGGGTTATTCAGTGGCCAACAAACTTCAAACCACAGAAAATAAATACCTTAGAAGAATTTTGAAAGTGTCCCAGGGTATTGCTTCATATTCAGTACACGGAGAACTAGAAATGAAGTATATACTGGATTTGATGGCAGTTAAACCGTTGTTATGTGGGGTGAAGATCTGGACTAGCCAGGAGGTGGGGTTTAATCGACTAGTGATTGAGGACTGTCTTTTACTCAATCATGGATTAAAAATCCTGTGGCTAAGCTATATCAAGGATTCCTTTATGGCTCTAGGCAGAGCAGATATCTTCATGCAATATTATACAGTGAAACCACAGGATCAGCATATTGTGAAATAATTATTTTATAAACATGCTATAGCCTCTATAGATGAAAAGGAGCTTAGGAAACCCATGGTAAGAGGGCATGTCTTAGTGAAATAAGTGGAGTCCTATTTATTGAGTTTAACAAATGCTAATGATAGATTTGTAATTACCCATTTTAGACTGAACTTGTTGCATCATTTACTGGCATCACCTCCCAGGCTTTGATGAGCATGTAGAAGACAGAGGTCCCTGTGGCTGCGACAATAGGTCTCCACAGGATACTCTACATTTTATTTTTCTATATAAACATTTCACGTATCCAAGGCAACTGTTTCTTAAATTGCTTTTAAAAGAAATGAGATTTAGGCATGCACGTGTACCTTTACTCCATCTGCAGCTCCTGCCTAACGATTGTACGCTTTTTTGTGTTGTTAACTTTTTAAGAGCTGCACTAAAGTCAAGACATTCTAGAGGAGACTGAAACATATGGTGATTGGCGTTTTTGAACACTTTATGTGATAAGCTGGCACAAATGAATTTGCTCTTGATTTTAACCATGGGTCCTTTTTTGTCAATGGTCACAAAAGGTTTGTGTACTTTTATTGTATCTGTACTCTAACTTGATGGAGGGATGTGACTAATGTTTACAAGGTTAACCTGCGAATTTTGCGCAATCAGGTGACATGCTGCTAACAAAATAACCTGTTGTTGATGTTTTATTTGTTTTTTAATGTTGTCTCTTATTGCTGTGACAATGCAGAATATAGATTATTTATTATTACTCCTTAAATAGCCTCCTATGTGCAAAAAAGCTAATAAGTGGACAAGGAGAGGATACTAAAGTAAAGAAGGATTTTAAAGCTTTCTTTTGTTTCTACATCAGATCAGAGACTTAACACATTAGCCATATGGGCAATTGTCTAGGGCTACCAACTTCCAGTGGTTCGCTGGTAAAGTGATTGTAATACAATGTGCATAAAAAAAGAGTGTTTATAATTTGATACCAAATACTCTCTCTTGTAGCATACCTCTTTCTACCTCACCACTTAGTCAATGCCCACGCCTTTACCTCACTTTTACACTGACCTCAGTCTCTGTCACCTCTCTTCCACTCTCTTTTTCTCTCTGCCTTACTGATTTTTCTGTCTCATGTCTGTCCTTATTGAACATCACCTCTCCTACCTTATCCCTCCCATTCCGGACTTTCTGCCTATCTCGACATCTCTGTATGCCTCCCCATCTCGTTCTCTCTACTTCAACTCTTTTCCAACACACTTCTCTCTCTGTGCCTCACTGCTGCTTTCATTTCACCTCCCTGTATTAGTACCCCATCAAATTAACTTCTCTATCAACCTCATCTCTCTCCATTTTAAATTTTCATTGCTCTGTACCCACCAACCTATCACCCCTCTCCCTCAAGACTGACTAACTCATCACTTTCTACCTCACATCTCACTAACTCACCTCTGTATCTCACACACATATACCTCTTAATTTACCATTTGTTTGCGGCCTCATTTCTCCACCTACCCCTTCTTTCTACTTCTGTTCACTCAATCTCTCACTACATTACTTCTTCCTTGCTACCTTTCATTCCCTACCTCTTTTATTTAATTCATTCCATACTCTCTTTTTCCTAAATAATAACCTCCTGGGTCCCTGTAAATCCTTCTTTACTTCAACTCACTCTGTCTTCAACAACTCTCTCTCTCCATGTCTCTATATCACTATGTACCGACCACCTCTCTCTGTAGGCCTCCCCTGTGCACCTCACTGCTTACTTTCCATCTCACCTCACTCTATGTCCTGTCTGTACCTCATAGCACTCTGCCTCGCCTCTCTTTGTGCTCACCTCATCTCACATGTGCCTGATTTAGAGTTTGGCAGATTTGATATTCTGCCACAAACGTGATAGATGTCCCATCCACTTTACTACAAGTGCATTCTATGCTATCATACTTGCAATAAGGCAGATGGGCTATTCCTCAGGTTTGTAACCGTCCAACAAACTGTAATGACGCCCTCTATCCTCTTCTCATACCTTTAACTGACTTCACCACACCTCATAATTCTCTCTACTTCATAAACCTCTATGCCTCACATCCGTCTCACTTCCTCATTTCTACCCAATGTCTTTATCTTTCACAGCATAAAGTCTCAATTTACCTCACTATGCACTTACCACTTTTGCTGTGCTTCACCCCTCTCATTATCATACTTATTGCTCACTACCCTTCTGCCTCCTTTTCTATCTTTCCCTCCTATCTCTCTGGACTTCCTTCTCTATTTCAACATCTCTACTTTGTTTCTCTCTCTACCTCTTCTTCTGTTTATACACCTCTGCAACTTTCTCTGCCTCTACCTCCCTATCTCTTTCTACCTTTGTATCAATCTCACTCCCTCTACCTCGTCCGAGTCTCTACCTTAATTCTTTTCTGTTCCATTCAGCTCTTGTTCTTCCCTTCACTTTCTAACTTTCTGCCCTTTCACTCACCACTCTTTTCCTACCTTGCATGTGTCTAACTTCTCTCGCCACTGCACCACTCTGTCTACCACAATCTCTATTTGCCACTACCCCTCTCTAACATACATTACCTTTAATTCTTCCTCATGCTTCTGTGTACCCCAATCTCTCATTCTCTCTACATTTCCTTCACCCTTTCTCTCACTCTCGCTACCTCATTCTAATACGCTGCCTATCTCTCTGCTTTTCTTCCTCTCCCTACCACTTCTTAGCTTTCTAGCCTTTCTCTTTATCTTATGTTGCTCCTTATTTTAGCTATCTCTCTAACTCATCTCTGTCTCTACCTCTTGTCTCCCTCTTCTTCACCTCTCTTAATATACCATTCTTTTTAACTTTCGGTTCTTTCCTATCTCCCCCCGCCTTCCATTCCTCTTACTCAGCAGAGTGAGAAGTCACTGTCTAGCCAAAGAAGTCCACACATAGAAAGAAGCGAGGAGGGACAAGGAAGAGGAACAACATTAATGAGACAAAGTTAGGAGCCCTAACTTTACTACTCCTAAACTGAAAAAAATCCTAACTTTAAGACTTTCGGTAATCACAGAAGGCATTTAGGTGTCCTAAAGTTAGATCTCCTAACTTCTGTGAATACCGAAATGAGTAAGTGCCTTCTGTGAATACCAAAATGAGTAAGTGCCTTCTGTAAATACCAAAATGGTAGTACGTTTAGGATTTTGTCTTAAGCTAGTTCTGTGAATCAGGCGCTACTTGAATTCCAGAAGAAGATGAATTCCAGGCTTTTCTAGTAGCGCCATTTGGCCCTAGGTTGGCACAGCGACAGGATGCCCTTCCGAGTGTTTACTGCGCTCCACAAATTTACATAATAGAATATGAATTCTGCTCAGAGTTCCCGGAGTGGAAAGTATTTGAAAAGTAAACCATGCCATTTATAAAGATTGTAAATATATTGATTTTAATGTACAGTTTTGGGATACCACATTTGTGTTTGCTTTTCCTCCAGTATTTTGGAATGGCTTTCTAAATCTTTTTTTTTTTTAAACAACACTTCAGAAACAAACATTGGCCAAAGCAACACCTCGACATACACATTACGAAGGGGCGACCTACTGGCTTTGCCAATGCTTGTACTCTGTTAAGAGGTTTTATCAGTCTCTAGAAGAAAACCTCATGAGCAATTAGTGCTATGGAGAATGAGAAAATACTGGGAGATGATGCTTCCTAACTGAATTGTACACAGTTGAAAGGTCCAGACTATCATTAAGGTTATACAGTATGTGCAAGCATTCTGGGGCCAGGGGCAGTCTGCATTCTGATTTCAACAAAGCAACTATCTCTCTTGAAGTCAGGGAAAGATCTCGCCCTTGCATCCCAAATTGGGTTTGCCCAGGAGTGTTTGCACCAGGAACATCGCAAGCACTTTACATCATTCATTTTGGCAAGGCAAGGGTAATATTGTCTGCAAGATGGCATTTTCCCTATATGGGCATAATGTGTTTGATCTTGTAGAA
Organism: Lissotriton helveticus; assembly: GCF_964261635.1. Lineage (NCBI taxonomy): Eukaryota > Metazoa > Chordata > Amphibia > Caudata > Salamandridae > Lissotriton > Lissotriton helveticus. The sequence continues at coordinate 85,923,257 of NC_136064.1, forward strand.
TGGGGCTCTCTATTTAGGAGTGTGATGAGAGCAAGTAATGACCCAGAATGCATTGCCAAAGTTGGGTATACTCCAGCCCCACCACCCAGTTGAACTGTGGTGGCTTCCTCTTGGACTTGTTAGGCAAATACAAAGGTTGCCTCTTCTTATGGGTCCTTTTCCTATTTGCCCATGAGCCCCTAGCAGCATATATTAGACAGTCCTGGGATATCACACATACGCACACGTGTTGGTGCAAAGGAATTGATGCTATACACTATGTTTTACTAACCATATGTTGTACTAACCACGATCCAAGCTAAAACTGCGATGCCTGACCTACTATTACCAATCACAACCTAATCCTCCTTCGCCAGGTACAAGATTAACTGGAGTAAGAGCAAAGTTCATTCTTTAATGAAGTTCACTACATAAACCTCACTGTGGGGCATCAGTTCAAAAGTGTCCCCTAAGCGGGAATTCTATTCAATTGAGAGCTCTACAGTGTGAGAGGGGACAACAGACAATGCTTTTTTGAAAATACAGTTTTCTACTCCAGGACTAAGCTTCGTCGATCACTGTAATTCTCCTTCTAGCAGTAAAGATGATGATTGCACCTTAATGTGACTATGTTTTTTTGTGCATGCAGCGTTTTAAAGTCTAAAACACCTCTTACTACAGATATGCTAAAATATGCTCAAAAGCACTGTGTGAAGCAGCGCCAAACCAAAGCTCCTAACCTCTCAGCTGCATGCACAAACAACACCTGGAGGCCTTGTGCTATACTTTTCTATGCATTTTCCTATGTATTTGGGGAAAAAAGAATGAGAAGCCCAACTGGTTGATATTGTTGGACGAATTGGGTGGTGATAATGGCCTGAGACTTTGGAGCATAAAGTGATTCCCCCTGAATTCTCAAAACTTATGGCTTATTCTCTTCTATACATTTGACATCTAGGACACACATGTCTGAAACTGTGTTGACTGCTAAGCAACAAAGCCTCTCTGGAATAAAGCTGGTCTTCTCATTTGAAGCAGGCTGGTCCACTGGGTAGAATGGTCAGCCTTGGGCATAGAATACCTACAAGACTTTATACGAATGGCTCTTAAACCCTTTGAGGAACTTAAAGCTGAATTACATCTACAGAACTCACAGCAACAAAACTATAAACAGCTCTCAAACTGCCTTAGACTTAGGTATTGCAATTGGCCTCTTCTCTGATATTAGGTTATCTCAGCACATAGGGCACATTCAGATGGGTATCTCCAGCTTGCAAAACTGCCTTTCCCAAGATATGTTCAACAAACTGACATAATCTCACCTGTTGTGATAATGGCAGGGCCATCTAGCCACTTCATACTCAGAGGATTTGTTTGCTGTATTACTGTACCAGGATAGAAACTTAGGGTGGTAGGAAAATTGTTGTTATTTAAAAATATTGTGTGCTAGGTCTGGGCCCCATCCATTTATACTTTGCTGGTGAGAGTCCAACTCCCCTCTGCAGGATACAATCAACCAGATCACAACATTATAAGTGTCAGATCCATTCGGAGGGGTCACAGGGCAGCCGGGGTTACTGGGCCCCAAAAGTCGTGGCTGAGGTTGTTTGTCAGCAGTGTCCTGGGATCCATCCTAATGTGGCTTTGCAAACTTGGCCAACTACATCTCTTTACTACACTTGGCTATCAGGGTAGCGAGGGCAAGCAGCCAAAGGCTTCGCAGGGAGGCAGTGTGTGTGGTGGTGGGGTGTGGGGGAGCAGAACCGAACAAAAGACTCAGAACTCAACAATCAGCCAACAGATCCAATAAATGACTGTAAAGGCCAGTGCTTGTCTTACTATAAAAGAAAGTACTTTTAATATCACAGTCATATGAAACTCTACACAATTAGTTAGTTATCCAAATTGAAATTAAATGATTTCATTACAAGACCAGAGGCTACATTATTCCTTTAAAGCAATCCAAGCAGCCGCATACATCACAATAGTAAGGTTCCAAAGCAGAATAAAGGCAACACATAAAAGGCTTGAGACAACAACAATCTGCCTCTCTTTTAAATGCGCTCCAAGCAGATAAGTTGACTCTTCCTTTATCTTATTTAACTGTATTTTCCTTGTTTTTAATACCTTCATTTTCAGGGTAGGTTTCTGGTGTGGCGTACCCTCACCCCATATCCCTACCGATCTCCAATGTATGGAGATTTCCTCATTTCCCATCCCAAATTCCTGTGAGAGTGTATGTATATATTCCTCTTCTCCGTCGATTTTAACCCTTTGGGTGCTGATGACGGAACCACTCCGTCACCAGCCACGGACGGGCTGTGCTAATGACGGAGTGGTTCAGTCACGGCCCCGCCGCCACGCCTGCGCGGCAGCGATTTCGCGCCTGCACTGAGCGTTCTATTGAGCGGGCGGGGCCGTGACGTAACCACTCCGTCACAAGCACAGCGCGCCCGAGGCTTGTGACGGAGTGGTTCCGTCACGAGCATGGCGGCGCCGCGCGGCCCCCCTCCCTCCCTAGCGCTGCAGCGGAATTACCGCCGCAGCCAAGGGGTTAAAGAAAACATGTTATGATTATCTAATTTATGCCTTTTTACTTATGTCTGCCTTTCCGACGCTGCTCTTCGCAGCGTTATGCCCTTTTTCGCCTCATTCCTTGTGGCACTAACCTTTGCCCTTCCACAGCACTTGCCTTTGGGTTAAAACCCACAACGGACCCATGGACCCGCCTTTTATTCCCCTTTTGGAGCCTTTCAGGTATTTGCCTCAACACCGTCTTCAACGCGGCTCCAAACGAGGGATCCGAGGAAAGTACCTGGACAACGGGAGTGCGATGTTCTCCCGTTGCCTAGTACCACTCCTCTTCTCCTCCGGCCTCCAGCTGATCACTAAGCCGGTCACGCTCAAGGCTGGGAAGGGTTTCCATGGCAACGTCTTCCAGCTGATTTCAGCTGATCGCTCGAGTGTGCACTGATCGTTATGCAAAGCTGACTTCTACGATCAACCGCAAGTCTCTAATTTCTTAAAACCCATATATTTTCCCACATAAAAAAAAAAGAAAAATATCAAGGAGGTTAACACATAATTTCAAGACGACTATTTATTCTCAGCACCCTTTATATATAAATCTTACCCCCCACCCCCTTTTTATAAAATCTATTAACATTCTCAAGATGACTCAGGTTTAAGGGGCAAAAGATTAAGAAAAAATAAAAACATTGAAAAAAGGTACATGGGAGGTCCCCGCACCTCAAATCCCCAAGGTGTCCTTGGGGGGCACAAACCATCTTGGTGTCTTTGGCGGCACAAACCATCACAATGCTCGTTATAACATGGGAGTCTAATGATTCCTCAGACTTTCCGGATGAATATGTCCTGGATCTCAATGATGATGACCAGGAATTCGACCATTTGGTAGGGGATCTCCCATCATCCTCTAAGAATACTATTCTTAACCCCTTGAGAGAGGAAATATTCTCCCCATTAAATCTAAAACATCCAAGAAGTTCTGAATGGTCTCCGTAAGACCACGTTCCTACGTTTATTAAAAAATGGGTTAGAAAACTCTTGCAGAGAGAAAACCGTAATATTCTTAGAGCTGAATGCTCCAGACCCTCTATTGAGGATAAAACTTGCTATACCCCTAACCTGGACCCAGAACTTCTTAAGTATCTCTTCAAACTTGGGTGTGACCCAAGAAAAGGGATGGAAAGATCCCTCAAAGGGTGCCAAGATCATCTCCTGGATGTTCTGGGTCCGCTAGCCAGAATTCTAGACTCCGCCAAAGACAGTAATATTAACGGTACTCATCTCAATACAGACATAATCAGGGGGTGGAGACAGAGGGCTATCATACTTCTGGGTAACGCTAATTCGAGCATGAATGCAGAGACGTAGAATCCAAGATAAACCCGAAATTAGGCGATCTGGTGATAAAGAACCCCCTCAAAGCCCTAAAGGGCTGCTCTTTGGCGAAGACCTCATCAAGTCTATGGGGAAATATGCATCCACCTTTACCGCCCTTGATAAAGCGCAACAAAACATGCACAAGGTGTTTAACATCAACTTTTTTGGACGGGCCGGAAGACGGGGCCTTTCTTCCGGCCGTTTAGTCAAAGGCCCTATTCCAGAGACCATGGCTACAGTAGAGGATACCAACAATTCAATGCACCTCAGTGCTGCCCTCAAGGAGATTGAGACAACGAGGCAGAGGATTTAGATCCCGCGGAGCACCTAATTCAAACACCCCTTCAGGTGAGTACTCTACCTTCTCTTTCCCTCCCCTTAAAAGTGGGTGGCAAACTCAAACATTTTTCACACAACTGGAAGTTGATTACTCAAGACCCGTGGGTCTTATACACTGTAAAAGGCTTTATGATAGACTTTTCTCATACACCCATTCAGACCTCCTTTCCGAGGGACCTTCCTATAACTCTAGATCAACAAAAAATTGTAGAGGAAGAGATTTCCTCCATGCTTCAGAAAGGAGTGATAATAGAGGTTCCCCTAGAAAGGCTAAGATTCATAAGCAACCTATTTCTGGTGGAAAAAAAGGTCAAGGGTTGGAGACCTGTCATAAATTTAAGAGATCTTAACAAGTTTTTGATTTACAGACACTTCAAGATGGAGGGCATCCATCTTCTGAGGGATTTATTTCTAGAGGCAGACTGGCTAGTCAAACTAGACCTAAAGGATGCCTACTTCACAATTCCTATGGCAGAAATCCACCAACCCTTCCTCCAACTTGTCTGGAAAAATCACTTATACCAATTTAAGGCACTCCCCTTCGGTTTCTCTTCCGTCCCTTGGTGCTTCACCAAGGCCATGAGGTGTGTTGTCTCATACCCAAGACTAAGAGGCATTCGTTTAATCAATTACTTAGACAACATTCTTATTATGTCTCAAGACCCCTCTCAATTAGTCAAAGAACTGAAGTCTGTGATAGACCTTCTAGAGAGTCAAGGATTCATCATAAACAAAGAGAAGTCATTTCTGACTCCTTCTAGGACCCTGGAATTCCTAGGTTTTACAGTAGACACAGTACGGTGCCTTCTTCTACTTCCTTCCAAGAAAATTTCAAAAATCAGAAAGGAAATAAGACATGTCCTGAAATGACAAGACCTATCTCTGAGAGTATCTCTGAGAGAGCTAGCCAGACTCTTGGGTCTCCTCTCTTCATCCATCCAAGCCATCTTTCCCGGTCCCCTCAATTATCACGCCCTCCAAAGGGTCAAGGCAAGAGCCTTAAAATCTGGCCTCCGGTATGGAGATAGGTGTTGCTTGGATTACGAAGCTCAATCGGAATTAGCCTGGTGGCTGGAGAACCTGGACGCATGGGATGAGAAGGCAATCTTTGGTTCAAAAACAGAGTTTATTTTAGATACCGATGCGAGCCTTCATGGCTGGGGAGCTTGCCTTCTCAATCAAAACACTGGTGGTGTCTTGTCACAAGAGAAATCTCTTCACCACATAAATTATGTAGAACTAACAGCTGGTCTTTATGCTCCTATGAGTTTCAAACACTCTTCAGGGGAGGTCAGTCATTCTAAAGAAGGACAACATGTCAGCCGTAGCTTATATAAACCATCTGGGAGGCACCAAATCCGTGGACCTCTCGAACCTAAGCAAAGAAACTTTGGATGTTCTGTTGGGAAAACAAGATTGCACTCAAAGCGGAATACCTCCCTGCGAAATCGAACATCTCTGCAGACTAGAACTTAAGATTCCTACTAGATTACAGCGATTGGAAACTGAATGTTTCCGTATTCAGTACCCTAAACAAGATCTGGGGCCCTCTAGAGATAGATTTGTTTGCGAGCAGACTAACCTTTCAACTGGAGAACTACATCAGCTGGATGCCCAACCCGGGTGCTCTGGCAGTCAACGCCTTTCTTCAATCTTGGAAAGAAGCCAAAGTGTATGCGTTCCCTCCCTTTACCATGATTCAGAGAGTTCTGCAGAAAGTGAGACCACAAGATCAGTGCTCCCTTGTTCTAATCACTCCCTTTTGGCCATCTCAAGCATGGTTCCCCACCACTCTAGAACTAGCTTGCAACCTCCCCTTCTTAATTCCTTACCTAGAGAATTTTCTTACAGACGTAGACAGAGGAATTCACCCCCTAATTCAGAACGGAATTTTAACCCTACTTGCCTGGAGAGTGTCAGGAGATCCAATGAAATCTCAGGGCTTTCGATGACGGCAGCACCTCTCCTCGGAGAATCTTGGGCACCAGGCACCCACTACAGATCAACATCTGGAAATTCTGGGTACGTTGGTGCCTGAAAAGGAACCTGGATTCCTTGGAGGCACCAATTGTTGACATAGTGAACTTCCTTGTCGAACGATTTGAAAGAGGCCTCAGCTATAGATCTATCAATTGTTATAGATCGGCTATTTCCGCTGGTCATGTCCTCGTCAACGTAAAAAGTGTAGGTAAAAATGTCATTATTTACAGAGTCATGAAAAGCATTCGCTTAAGAAGACCTTCTTAAGCTAAATATGAAACCCTCTCGGATGTAAAACTAATTCTTGATCTCTTTATTCATTGGCTTTCCAATTCTCTTCTAAACAGAACAAATCTTTCCATTAAGCTAGCTACACTCTTATGCCTGATCTCTTGTAGGAGGGTTTCCAATATTAAAGCCCTGGAAATTCCTAACAGATCTTATAATATGTTTGGTGTCAAATTTGAGATTTATAAAAAACTAAGATTATGTCGGACTCTATTTTTTAACCCCGTTTCGACTTATGCCCAAATCTTTGCGTTGTAGACTGCATGAAAGAATATGATTGCAGAATGTCTTCTCTTCGCCCCCAGGGTGTCAATCAACTACTTATTTCCTTTGTGAAACCTCACAAGGGTATAAGCTCCTCCGCTATTGCTAGATGGGTTAAATTCGTTATGAGCTTAGCAGGTATTGACTTAAAGAAATTTCGGGCTCATTCCCTCAGAGGTGCCATGGCTAGTAAATCTCTCGGGTCTGGAGGTAAGTTGGATGACATCCTTAAAGCGGCTGACTGGTCTAATGCCAGTACCTTTGCACGTTATTATTGTAAACCTATTGAACATATGTCTGATGTTGTTTTACAAAGCAACCAACATGCATAATGTAGCCTCCGGTCTTGTAATGAAATTGTGATTCTCCTATTAACATGACTAGAGAATCTGGATTTCATTAAAGACACGGAGGCTGCCATAATCCCTCCATTCCCACCCCTTGGTGGTAATTTAATTGATTAATGTTATTTACCACATTTTATTATAATGTTATTTATTAATTATGTATCTTACTTGTTCGTTAAGCTTGTTATGCTCTACATCTTATGCTGTGTTCAGTTGGTGCTTACTTCCTTCTCTTTTCAGGTCATCCTTAATTGCCGGTCGTCTCACCTTTGGAGTCCTTTCTTCGTTCTTGCTTCGCCTTCTACTGGTTCATGCTGGTTGACGTTTCAAGTTTCATGAACTTATTTTATTCCACATTTAAAAGAGGCAGATTATTGTTGGCTCATGCCTTTTATGTGTTCCCTTTATTCTGCTTTGGAACCTTACTATTGTGATGTATGCGGCTGCTTGGACTGCATTAAATGAATAATGCATAATGTCAGCCTCCGTGTCTTTAATAAAATCCAGATTGTCTAGTCATGTTAATAGGAGAATCACAATTTCACCCTCAGAATTGTACTGAAATGCTGCTCTCCTCCCTGCTTTATGTTGTACCAGACCCCTTCCCCCCTCTCATCCCCCCCCCCCCCCACTGCCCCTGTGGCTTTTGCCAGTCCCTTACTCTAAGTTGAGTTTAGGTAAACCTCGGTACAGGAACTAGTTTCACAAAGCGGTTGCTCCAGAGCAACTGGCCGGTCAGATAATACAGTTCTTGAGGCCAAAAAAGTCTTACTAATTATGATAAACATTTTCTGTGGTTTGGCTTTTCTTGTGTTTACAGTTGCACAATCTCTGGAGGCCTTGTCTCATTGTTACATGCATGGAGAAGGACTTGGCCTGGTGAGTGCTAGCTGCTGTGCCCAGTGGTTTACAACGGTTTGTATCTTCAATTACATCCACTCCATTCCACTTCTATTTCTTACGTGGACAGCTTCAAGCATCAACTTGGCAGGTGGGACTGTTGAGCGCTGGCCTTCGGAAGATGCAGCCTTCAGAAGATACAGCGTCTAAGATGGATGTCACTGGAAGGGGTAGCCTCTGGGCTAGGCAGGACTTCCAGCTTCAGTGGTGTCTGACTCTTTGTGGTTACTACGCACACTAACAATGGAATCAATAGCCCTCTGACTGTAGAAGTGACAGGTGGCACAGGGCTATGCACTTGAACATCTGCACACAGTTCACCACAAGACCACTATTTGAGGAGACAGGACAACAAAGGGAGGTGGATTCTGGCAATTCTCCCACTGGATAGGCTGCTTCTTCTGAGTGTCACACACACAACAGGGGGCACAACTGGGCTTCTCCTCCTGGTCAGTCATGACACGCAAGCTGTGGTCCTACAGCAGTTCATAAAGTACTCTGTACAGCACTCCCTTCCTTGGACAAGAAGAACTTGGAACTGGAACCAAGCACCATTCCTGAACTCTGTTTTTGCCTCTGTCACTATATTTGCTGGACGTGACTGGATACTTTCATTGATATTGTTGGGCTAACATACTATCACACTGCACTGTGGTGAAAGATTTTGACAATTCCTCGCACAAGTATTACTGAGTCTTTATTACCTTATGTCAACCTGACACTTCTAGAAGAAACCTTTGCATTTGAATTTCGATTGTTTCTACATATATCAATTCTATTACGGAGCAAGCCTCTGAACTTGAAAACAATACTGGAACCAAGTGAGATGGCGTGGATGCCATGCTTATAATCATTTTCAAGACAAGGAATGTGGATCCACTGTCTGAGGTCCTAGAACTGGTTTGAAGTAATTCCCATTTAAATCTCGTTTCTGTCTGCACTGCAGACAAAGTCTTTGTGCAATGTGATGGTGCTCACAGTAAGTAGTGATGAGGCAGGCTCAAAGCATGAGCATACATAAAATGGGCACAACAAAGTGTGAAGACTCTGTACCTGACGGTTATCAGGCTTCCTGAAGTAGCAATCATGGACAGAGAAAAGAGCAGGCCCTGCCTAGGAACATCTCCCCTTTAACAACAGCATCTGCAGACTCACCTCTAGCCCCCATCTCCCACCATCTACCAAATAGACAGGACCCAGGTAAATTTCATCAACGATCCCTTGCTATTAGGTTCTTAAGGAATTTTCAAAGATTGCCTGTCTCCATCCTCTCTCACCTTAGTATCTCGGTCTCCAAACTCTGGATTCAGGAATGAAAGCAATATACTTTCATAGTTAGGGACCATCCAAAACAATTTCACAGACGACGTAGAAAGTATATCCATGTTGCACGCAGTTTCACTCTCATATGACCCTCACCTACACACTGAACACATTCACTCAACACGTGCACTGGATGTCAGTGGAAGGATCTTGGTGCTAATCTGAAAATAAACTTTAATCGAGTAAGAGCAGTAGGCCACACTCATTCCTGATACAAATACAAGGTCTAGGCAGGGCCACTAATTCAATTAAATCTGTAAGCTGCGACTTCTGCTTCATGCTAACAACTCAGAACACGAGCAGTAGTAAAATAGCTATAAAAAGAAGACTTAGTGTGTCCCCCTCCCCTCCCCCCACCCCTCACCCCCCCCCGCTCCCCCAACACACAGATCAAAAAAACGTTTCTGGACCATGGCATTGCAAGGAACAGGATTAGGCCTCAGGGCACATGCTAAATTAGAGTGATAACTAGGTTTGTAAATATCACTGTACCAAATTCACATGCAGGTAGGTCACGCAGGGGTACAAGTCCATATACCAAATGTGGGACATTTCCACCCCAACATACATATACTTTGGTCCTGCTCCAGCCTGGTACACTAATAGTAGCAGATGTATGATTCATGAGGCTATGGCTTTGCTCCTCTGCTGAAGTAGCTCTTCCTCATAATTTCCCAGATTGTGTGGCTTGTCACTAGACAGGATTGTATGCACAGCCCTGGCAATAGATCAAATGTGCACACTCATGAAATGGAAATCTGTGCACCAACAGACACATGAGGAATAGTTGAAATAGCTGCTGACTATGGCCTTCTGTGAAAGAGAAAACTATATGTAATCAACAAGGACTAACTATGTCTCTCTCTTACTTGATACGCCAAAGAGAAAACTATAACTGAACAACCAACGAGCTATATTCTACCATATTTGGAATCACTTTAAAGAAGAGGACCCAATAATTATCTCTTGAAGGGGATGCTTTAACTGATCATTGGCACTACTGACCAATTGTTAATTAATAATAGTATTACATTCCTGCTTCTCTTTGGGTAATTCTGATAGTCATCATAATGATCCAGCGAAAGCAGTTGTGTCTATCTTATTATTGGCTGCATGCTGCTTCACCCTGTCGTCTGCTGAATGTTATATCCTATACTTAACCTTGTGTGGCATTTATTAAAAGATTCATCAGACTATTCTCCTGGCGCTGACCACCCTACACTTACCTTTTCCCTGCTGTCTCTCCCCCTTTTACTCTCCCATTTAACCACCCATTACATTCCTTCCTGTATCATTAAGGTTTTCCTGTGTTGTCATCATCTGTGTATGGTAGATGATATTAGTGCTTCTCACTGTCTAAAAGCTATTCTCACTAGGTTCGATTCCTGTTTGCCAATTTCCCTGATGAAACCTCTCAGTTGCAATCAATGCTGTTCTATTACATGAAGAAATGTGTTACTTACCTGTAACTGCAGTTATCCAGTATTGGTGTCTTTCATAGATTCACATGCCTGAATCATTCCCCGTCGTCGAGACGGGAGTCTCCGGTACATAGAAAAGTAATGTCCTATAGACATACATAGAGAATAGTAGGCCTAAAGGCCTCACCTTAGTAACATATCCATGTCCTTTTGTAAAAAGGACCAAACTCTAAACAGGAGCCAATCAGCTATCACCTTCCTCTAGAACCTTCCTGGCAGGAGCCTCAGTCCCTCAGATTTTCGTACGCACTAAGCTAAGTAGGCGTGATACAGAGAGTTAGGTGAGTCCTTCCAGGGGAGGCGGGAGGGTTGCATGTGAATCTATGAAAGACACCAATACTGGATAACTGCAGTTACAGGTAAGTGACGCATTTCTTATCCAGTATTATGGGTGTCTTTCATAGATTCACATGCCTGAATTAGAGTAGCAAACAATGCAGAGTGCACATTTCTGATGGAACAGCATATACAAGTCCTTAGATAATACATATCATGCGAGCATGAAACATCATTAGACATCCACAATAAGTATTAGTAAAGAAATGTGCATACCAGAGTAGGATGGAGGGACGGAGGAAGGTTCTGTCTGGGGGCTTCATCTCGCCCCAAACAACCGCACTGCTGAATGTGCGAATTTCGCAAATGTTCATTAGTTTTTTTCACCTTAATCAAACTTCATCAAATATAATCCTTCGTATCTAGAACTTATTCTTCTTATTTTCAACTTATTCATGCGAGTCCACTCGCCATGTGTAGATGCAATTTCCGATTTTTTACCGTTCACTCTGCGTCTATCCGGACTTTAAGAATGACCAGAACTGAAGCATTAATTCATATCAGGCAGTATTTATTCTTTAAAAGGTACCCAATGCATTTCGGGCTCAATGCCCTTCTTCGGGGGTCACTGTGAATACAAAATAACCACAATAACTATTCTCACTCATTGCCCCAGCTCATAATAATCTTCAATGTGTCATGAAATATTTAAAACATTTTTACCGCGTTATCTACCTCTGCGCAATAAATGAATGTGTTGCGAACATGATATAAAATCTGCCTCCTGCAGTCCTTTCTGTTTTTCACTTTCCAGTTTTTAAAAACATTTTTAATAAACAGTTGAACCTAACCCCTTCATCGTGCTCTATACCCATGGGTTTCTCATACTAACTTTCTACATCCCTCAATGTGCATCAATTCAATAGTGTAGCCCTTGCACCCGTGTATACATTAGTTTACGATCACCCTTTCCCCTCCCATAAATAGTTCCCTCATCTTTGCTTCCCCACCCACGTTCTCAAAGCCGCTATTATTTAAGCGCCATCACCTGTATTCATTCGTCTCTCTGTTCCCTCCCTTCCGCCTTTCGTGAATCATTAACTAAACCATACCCTTCAAAACAATCTACTTGGCTCGTACCTGCCATAAGTTGTTAAAAACGTCTGTGCCTTCCTCCGTCTTGCATCACATCGTTCTCCTTCCCATCATCCCTCTCGTTTTTAACCCCTGATTATATCTACCCAATGAGGTTTCTAGAGTTCAAATTTCCCGCCCTCTCACCCTCGCAACATTGCGTGTAGGTTTTCTCCGTATTTAACTGCATTACCCATAATGCAGTTAAATTCAGTTGAATGAGTCATTGTGACACACAATAATATAAAAACTTGTAAAACAATAGTAAATTTCACTGTGACGAATGAATACAGGTGATGGTGCTTAAATAATAGCGGCTTTGAGAACGTGGGTGGGGAAGCAAAGATGAGGGAACTGTTTATGGGAGGGGAAAGGGTGATCGTAAACTAATGTATACACGGGTGCAAGGGCTACACTATTGAATTGATGCACATTGAGGGATGTAGAAAGTTAGTATGAGAAACCCATGGGTATAGAGCACGATGAAGGGGTTAGGTTCAACTGTTTATTAAAAATGTTTTTAAAAACTGGAAAGTGAAAAACAGAAAGGACTGCAGGAGGCAGATTTTATATCATGTTCGCAACACATTCATTTATTGCGCAGAGGTAGATAACGCGGTAAAAATGTTTTAAATATTTCATGACACATTGAAGATTATTATGAGCTGGGGCAATGAGTGAGAATAGTTATTGTGGTTATTTTGTATTCACAGTGACCCCCGAAGAAGGGCATTGAGCCCGAAATGCATTGGGTACCTTTTAAAGAATAAATACTGCCTGATATGAATTAATGCTTCAGTTCTGGTCATTCTTAAAGTCCGGATAGACGCAGAGTGAACGGTAAAAAATCGGAAATTGCATCTACACATAGCGAGTGGACTCGCATGAATAAGTTGAAAATAAGAAGAATAAGTTCTAGATACGAAGGATTATATTTGATGAAGTTTGATTAAGGTGAAAAAAACTAATGAACACTTGCGAAATTCGCACATTCAGCAGTGCGGTTGTTTGGGGCGAGATGAAGCCCCCAGACAGAGCTGTTTAGAACGACAGTGCCGACAGGGCATGGCACTTAAAAACTCAACCTGCACGCACCCTTCAGAAGTAAGCAAATAAGTTTGAGAAAGGAGGAACACGTGGTGTGCATCCTGCCCCCTTTACGGGACGGAGGAAGGCTCACCTTACTGAAATAGATGGCGTAACACTGCGTGCCCCACTGCTACATCATTCATCAGCTCCATATCCAGGCAGTAGTGCCTAGTGAAGGTATGCGGCGACTTCCATGTTGCCGCCCTGCAAATGCCAATGACTGGCGCCCCTGCAAAGAGAGCCATAGAAGTGGACATAGCTCTCCTGGAGTGCGCTCTCACTTTGGAATGCAATGGCTGTCCAGCTTGGTCATGACAGAAAGCAATGGCTGCAGAAATCCATCTGGAGATGCTCTGCTTGGTAAGTGGTAGACCTTTCCTAGGTCTGCTGTAAGCTACGAATAGCTGGTTAGATTTCCTGAATGTTTTCGTTTTGTCAATGTAAAACTTCAAGCATTGTTTGAGATCCAAAGAATGCAGCGATCTTTCAGCTGCCGTGCTTGGGTTTGGAAAGAACGAACGCAAAACCACAGGTTCATTTAGGTGGAAGTCCGACGGGACTTTTGGGATAAACCTAGCATTGGTTCTCAGGATTACTCTGTCGTTTTTAAAACTGTAGAAAAGGATCCTGGATTGAAAACGCCTGTAGCTCACTGACCCTCCTTGCAGATGTGAGCGTCAGGAGTAGTGCTGTTTTCCACGAGACATACTTCAGGTCAGCTCTGTGTACTGGTTCGAACGGTGGTTTCATGAGCTGGTTAACAACTGCATTGAGATGCCAGGTAGGTGGCAACACACTTACTGGCGGGAAAGATCTGTATAATCCTTTTAGAAATTGCTTAATCAACCTGCTTGACCAGAGAGATTGACTCGTTGAAGTTCTTTTATAACGAGATATTGCTGCTAAGTGTACTTTAATGGAGGAGTGGGCTAGGCCCGACTGTGCCAGATGTAATAGATAAGGTAAGATTTGCTCCGGTGAGGAGAAAGGCCGAATGCTTTGATCTGCACACCAAACACAAAAGCGCTTCTATTTCAGGGAATACGTTTTGGTCGTGCTATCCGCTCTTGCTCTGGCAAGAATGTCTCTACAGTCTTGTCGAATATTCAGATTGTGGAACTCTCGGAACTCAGGAGCCCGATAGCTAACCTGAGAGACTTCAGATCTGGATGTTGAACTTGATTGTTCATTGTGAGCAGAGATGGATACTGCCGCAGGTGGATCGGCGGCTCCAGGGATAGATGGTGGAACTCTGTGAACTAATGTTGCCTCGGCCAAGTTGGGGCTATTAAAATTAGAGTACAAGGCTCCACCAAAATTTTCCTGAGGACTCTGGGAAGCCTCGGGAATGGCGGAAAGGCATACGCAAAGACGTTGCGCCATGCGATGGAAAATGCATTCCCTAGAGACCCTGACTGGGGATTCCAACTTGCGAAGTGTGGGCATTTGGCGTTCATTCTTGTCGCAAATAGATCGATTTGCGGCATGCCCCATCTGGAGAAGATCTGGTCGATAATTTGTTGATCTAGCTCCCACTCGTGTGACGATGTTTTCTGCCTGCTCAACACGTCGGCGAGCACATTGTCCGCGCCTGGGACATATTCCGCCCTTAGGGTTACATTGTGGAGTATGCGCCAATTCCAGATTTTTTTTGTGACTCGCGAGAGAGTGTCAGCAAGCGTGTCCCTCCCTGTTTGTTGAGGTAGTGCATAGTCGTGGTGTTGTCTGTCCGGACGAGCACCAGGGAATGTTTGATTCTTGGCAGGAAAACTTGAAGGGCCCGCAATTCGAGCAGATTGATATGTAGTTTCTTCTCCATAGGAGACCACTACCCGCTTATCTGTAGCTCTTACAGAAAAGCTCCCAAGCCTTCCAAGGAGGCGCCTGTTGTGACAACATGAGGAGCAGCCGGAAGCAGGAATGACAAGCCTTGAGATAGGTTTTGAGATGATATCCACAATTGCAGGGCTCCGACCATCTGAAGATTCACTTTTATGTGGTCGTCGAATGACCCTGCGCATTGGACCCACTGCTTCGAGAGCGCCTCCTGTAGATTCCTCATTCGTAGTCGACAGTGAGGAATCAGGAGGATACACGCTGACATCATCCCCAGGAGGGATTTGAAGAGGCGGACTGTCGAGACTTTCTTCGAGGCTACTATAGCAGCTCGTGCAAGGGGCTTGTTCATCCTCTCTCTGGATGGGAAAGCTTTTGCTGACCGTGTGTCCAGGGTTGCACCTAGGAAACTGATGCACTGAGAAGGTTGTAGGACCGATTTTTCCTGATTGAGGGTGAGACCCAAGCAATCGAAAAGCTTTAAACAGGCATTGGAAGACCTGGACGCTTCTTCTAAGGATGGAGCCTTGACCAGCCAGTCATTCAGATACGGAAAGACTTGGTGATGGCACTGTCTGAGATATGCCGCCACCGGGGTACGACATTTCGTGAATATGCGCGGTGCAGACTTGAGCCCGAAGGGCAGAACGCAAAACTGCAAGTGTCTGCCCGCTACTGCAAATCGCAAGAACCTTTTTGTGATTCCTGTGAATTGGGATATGGAAGTAAGCGTCCTGTATGTCTAGGGACGCCCTAAAATCCTGCTCTTACAGTAGTTGCAAGACCTCCTGGATCGTTACCATGCGAAACGACTGCTTCTTAGGGATTTGTTGAGGGCCCTGAGGTCCAAGATTGGTCTCCACTTCTTGTCTTTTTTCTGGATCAAAAGAAGCGGGAATAAAACCCTTTTCCCTTCTGAGATGGAAGTACTCTCTCTATTGCTCCTTTCTGCAGCATAATCGAGATTTCTCATAGAAGCAGACGTAGATTTTTGTTTTTTCTGCTGTCCTTTACCTTGAAAGGACGATCTCCCAAAAGAGGATTGCTTGTTTTGCGGTTGTTGGCGCTGTTGGTATTGCGGTCTACTTTGGCCTGAAGAGCAGGAAGACTTGTATTGATAATTTCCTCTGTAGGAAGACTGTCCTCTTCCTCTATTTCTACTAAAGGACTGGTTCTTATACTGAAGAGTGCCCGAAGCTCTTGCAGTGTCTTCTTCGTCAATTTTTTGTGCCAAATAGTAACTGGCTATCATATGGCATGTCCAAAATCTTTGTTTGCACCTCAGGACGGAAAGAGGTTGCCTTTAGCCATCCTTGGAGCCGCAAGACTGCTGCTCCAGCCAACTGGCGGAACCCTGTCATAGCGATATCCATCGCGCAGTCTATAGTTTCTGACGCCGATGCTTCACCATCTAGCAGAATCCTCTTTACTTCCTCTTTGGATGAATCTGGCAATTCCGACAGGTATGTGGCTATGTGTGCCCACAATTGCCTATTATAGCGTCCCAAGAGTGCTAGGGCGTTCGCGGCCTTTACCGTCATTGCTGACATTGAGGAAAACCTGTTCCCAATGTTGTCACTCTTCTTACCTCCTTATCAGGAGGAAGCGACAAAGGGGCCGAAGGATTCCTGGAGGTCTTCTGAGCCGCCTGTGTCACCACGGAGTCCGGCTTAGGATGTCCTGTTAAACACGCCGGTGCTGTATCTGGCGCCCTATACTTCTTATCCAACTGAGGGATCACTGGTGATACAGAGGAGGGGTTCTGCATGACCGTTACCCCTTCTGACTATAGGTAATCGATAATTGGTATTGACCTTACTGCCTTCTTGAGAGGTTCTGTGAAGTCATACAAGAAGCAGACCTGTTCTTGAGAGACCATTGAGATCTTAAAACGTTGAGCAGCCCTCTCTACCACATTATAAGAGATTCCAGAATTGTCGGAATTTCCCTCGTCGACGAGATCGGCGTCATAGACTATGCCGTCGTAGACGAGCAGTCATAGACGAGGCCGTCGTAGGCGACGCCATAGACGATCCGTCGTATACGAGGCCGTCGACGACGACGCAGTCGTGGAGGAGCAATCGTAGATGAGGCCATTGTAGACGAGGCCATGGTAGACAAGGCCATCGAAGACGAGGCCATTGTAGACTAGGCCATCGTCGACGCCATAGACAGGCCGCCGTAGACGAGCAGTCATAGACGAGGCCGTTGATGACGAGGCCGTCGTAGATGAGCCATCAAAGACGAGCCCTCGTAGATGAAGCCATCGTAGACGAGGCCATCGTCGATGCCATAGACAAGCCGTCGTAGACGAGCAGTCATAGATGAGGCTGTCGTCGACGACGCAGTCGTAGACGAGCCATCGTAGACAAGCCATCGTAGATGAGGCCATCGTAGACGAGGCCATCGTCGACGCCGTAAACAGGCCGTTATAGGCGATCAGTCATAGACTAGGCCGCCGTCGTAGACGAGCCGTTGTAGATGAGCCGTTGTAGATGAGCCATCGTAGACGAGTCCATCGTAGACGAGGCCATCGTAGACGAGACCATCGTAGATGAGGCCGTTGTCGCGCCGTAAACAGGCCGTCGTAGACGAGCAGTCATAGACGAGGTCGTCATCGTCGACGAGCCGTCGTAGACGAGCCATCGTCGACGAGCTGTCGTAGACGAGCCATCGTAGGCGAGCCGTCGTAGACGAGCCATCGTAGACGAGGCCATCGTAGATGAGGCCATCGTAGACGAGGCCATCGTAGACGAGGCCATCGTAGACGAGGCCATCGTAGACGAAGAGGCTGAAATAGGCAATGACGATGGTTTCTTCGTCGACAATCCTGTTGACGATGTTGGCTTCTTAGTCTTTACCTCAGGAGGTATAGAAGACGCCTTCCTGAAGGGTCCTATGACCAGAAGAGGTGATTTTGACGGCTCAGATGTCGTCTTTTTTACATGATTTTTCTCCAAAAGCAAGTCCTTTACTCTCCTTTTCCACAGAGTGGGGAGATTGTTAAGAACTGCGCCCAGAAGACCCATGAGTCGTCTTTTTGAGGGCCTTCTCAGGACGTTCCCCTGAGGAATGAGTTTGAGGAGATTTTCTTCTCTTTTGAGATCTCCTAGAAGTTGAGGTCAATGCCTCATCACTGTCACTGGAGAAAATAAAAAACCTCCTTTCTGGTCTTAGTGCTCCTTACCAGACCTTCTTTAAAGAATGTATTTGAAGATAATCCATAGTAGAAAGAATCCTTAACAACCAAGTTATTTAATGAAGTGAAAAAACACAGAATCTGAGCAGAGCTCAGAGGAGACTCCCTTAGCACAACGTGCGGTAGAAAATCTGAGGGACTGAGGCTTCTGCCAGGAATGTTCTAGAGGGAGGTAATAGCTGATTGGCTCTTGTTTAGAGTTTGATCCTTTTTACAAAAGGACATGGATATGTTACTAAGGTGAGGCCTTTAGGCCTACTATTCTCTATGTATGTCTATAGGACATTACTTTTCTATGTACCGGAAACTCCCGTCTCGACGACGGGAAATGATTCAGGCATGTGAATCTATGAAAGACACCCATAATACTGGATAATCACTTATTTTTGATATAAGGCTTTGTATAATACATTTTTTTTTACTTGAGGGAAGAAATAGGGTACACTACATATCCTAGATACACTTGCAACTAACAAGATATTGGGATATAAAGTTGGATGGAAGCTGTGGCAGATAGAGTAATGAAAGACACAAGAACTAAACTGTTAACCTCTTTGTGTACTCACTTCTCGGTCAAGACAACTTGGTCCATCTCAATCTAGGCAGCAGGAGCATTTATGCCTGATGTAAGAATGCAAAAGATACATAGCTTCCCCTTCTGTTGTATGGTGTCCCAATTCAGCTAGTTTGGCACCAAATTCTGATCTTCTCACCTTTCTCACTTTTCCAGTTCTCTTGGATTCATCAGCGGGGTTTAGGCAGTTTCCTGTTATTTGCTTGTTGTTTTGTGATTCCACATTGATCTTGAAATTCTGGCTCTCCTGGCTTCCTTGTGTTCCCACATGCATCCTGGTTGATGTGGAGCACACAATAAAATTAACCGAGCAGTTTGAGATAATCATAGCTTTATCTATAACCAAGCTCCACATCTTTGCTGAGTTTGCCGACTTCATGGCTGATCCATGAAGCAGACAAATGACATGTATCTCTGTTTCTCTCTCTCACCATCCTTTCACCTTAGGATCAGGATTCTTGATGACAAATCAGTCCTTCACTCAAGCTTGACAGTCCCCCACTCAATACAATCAAAAGGCTACATCCTGAACCGCGTCTTCTCAACATTGTCAACCACCACTGCAAAATTCCAATACTCCTAGACCTAACTGATCACCTCACCAACCCCATCAACCTTCTAGGTGTCCACCCAACACACCAAGGTTCACCCTAAAGAAAACAAACCTTCAGATCCTTCAAAAAAGTCTCCCTAGGCAACTGAAAGTTCAAACTCCTCTCTAGCCCTGCCACCTCTCCTCTTGTGACAAACACCTTTCTAACCAGTTCAATGCATTTCAGAAAAACCATGTGAACACCAATTTTCTAACTAAAACATATATGCGCAAGCCAAAACCTTGCCCAACCTGGTACTCTAAAGACATTGCGGAGAACAAATGTTCCAACCACATACAGCAAAGAGAATGAAAGAAAAACAAACTCCAAGTGTACTGATGTCCCCCTGTGTAACAAGCGGACAACTCCACACTAGCCCTCCTTAAGGGCATCCAACATGCAGGAGCACACCTAATAAAGGGACTGAATAAATATTACCACATTATCCTCACTCTGAGAACTGCATTGTCTGCATTGTCTACATTGTCAGCCTGCACAATCTTCAAAACCAGCTACATTATCTGCAAAGCCACCACAACCAGAACCCTTGCCTATCTTGCTGACAAGCTCAAAATCTCCAGTGGCTGCCAGCTCACCCTCAGCCAGGACACTCTCAGACTGAAGACTAAAAACTGGAAAAAAAGGAAAAAATTAGGTAACACACCTTCTCCAAGTATGCATCTATGATTTAGAATGCCATCTCTGTATCCATCATGATTACCTCAACCCTGTTCCAAGTTAGGAAAGGGCTGAAGACACACCTCTTTATAGAACACAACATCATGATGCGGGAAAATTGCACTTTCACTTTTCGAAAACAGCTACCCTTTCAATCACATGTTGACTGTTTCTTTGCTTTGGACCCTGTAAAGCACCCTCTCCCTTTCAGCTACGTTTGCACTATATTAATACTACATACAGACAGAGACAGTTTGGTCTAAATAATGTACAACACTCCTCAAGATGCCCCTACCCCATGATCTTACGTGACTGCTCGAAAGCCTCTGATCTTACATGATGTCTCAGTAGCATCTGATGAGGTCCGCCACAAAGCACTGATCCTTACACTGGAAACACTCATGGATATTTCTAACACAGTCCTTTAGCAACTCACTCTTAGGACTGAGCTCCAGCACACTCTTCCTATTGCCTAACTGCCCAACCCATTACAGGCAGTGCATACGCCCGCAACCTTGGCATCCTCCTGGACAGCAAGGCCACCATGAAACACCAGATCAACCCAGTTTCCTATGCCTGCTTCCACACCCTTCGCATGCTCTGAAAGGCTTGCATTACCACCAGGAAAACTGTCACTAAAGCCCTAGTCACCAGCAGGCTGGACTACTGCAATGCGCTACACGCAGGAACCACCCTCCAGCTCCTAAAGAGACTCCAGATGATACAGATCTCAGATGCCAAATTAATCCTCGACCTCCCCCACATCACCCCCCACCCATCTCAGGAACCTCCACTAGCTACCAATCCAGAAAAAATATCAATTCAAGATTCTGATACACGTCTACAAGTCCCTCCATGCCGTAGGACTAGCATGCATCAATAACCGCCTTAACGTCCACCAAACCTCCAGATGCCTGCACTCTGCATAACCTGTCCTGGCTCACCCCCCCCCCCCGCATCCACCGAACCTACAGTGGGGGACGTTCCTTCTCTTCTTAGGTAGTCGCCAAGTCCTGGAACTAACTTCCCCTTCACCGCCGAACATCATCCTCTACCCCTGAATTCAGAAAGTCACTCAAAACCTGGCTTTTGGCCTGACACCAGCACAAACCTAGCGCCTGAATACCGTTGCTTGTGATTTGATGCACTCTACAAATCCAGCTGATTGAATGATTGATCCAGAGTTACACAAACATACTTGTCATGGGGGAAGAGGTGGCTTATAAGATTAAGAAGATTATAGCAGTGGGGGAAGGTTGTAGGGAAAGACCCTTGAAGACTACAGCCATTGTGGGGAGGTGACAGTGCACACAGCAAGGGGCTCCAGGAAACACAGGCTCGATGCAAGGAGCTGGAAGCTGATAGTAGGTATCCGTTGTCTTATTTGGGTAAGTCGTCCTTGTAGGGCTCCAAGCCTCACCCACACACACCCAGCCAATGCACCTAATATCAGAAAGCAATCAAGGAAAGGCCTTGAAAAAGGCGCAGCAACAAGGGCAGTCTCCCAACAACTTCCTCCATATAAGAAAGGACCAGCAACGACTGCTCCTACTTGATCAGACAGTTTGCTTTCCTCCACGTGTTCCAGTTCCTGCTTTACTCTCCTTCCTCCACAGGGAGAATTAGTTTGGTTCCTTTACTCCCTGCTTAGTAACTTTCAACTGGCTCCTCCACTGATTGACTTCACTCAATTGTACTTGTGTCAGCTTCCCATCACTCTCTACAGGGATTTATGACCATTAGTCCGATGTTGCAGCTGGAGATTCACAAGGCCTGCAGCAGTGCAATTGGTAAGTCTGGCAGTAAGGTAGGGGTGACTTATCAAGAGCACTGTTTTCTCTACCCTAGATCCCACCTTGCTACCTAATCTGATGTACTGGAGGGCATCAGTCCCTCAAGGCTTAGGAAGGTGCCTCTTTACATTCAATCATCAGGGTACATCTTTCTCCAGTCGCCTGAACCAGAAACTCTCTTTCGACCAGGTCAACAAATATCTATTGAGCCAGATGGAATTGTCAATATACCAGCAAATACTAGTTCCTTACAGAGAAACCCAGGGCTCCATTCTGCCTCCCGTCACCTTTAACCTGCTCATGCACCCCATCGGACCATACTCCCTCACAGGAGCATCAAAACCCATCAATATGCCAACAACACACATCTTCACTGCTTTTGACATTATGTCCTCATTTGCATTATGAAATTAATGACAAGCACCTTCCTATAACTAATTATAATCAAGGCAGGACTCATTCTTTCTCAACTGCAAATAAGAATAATAAACTCAAGGATGGCTGGACGAAAGGAACATAGATAGTTTCACTTTCTATCTGACACAAACACAAAATCACTTGGATTCATCCTTGACACGGATTCGTCATCAATGAAAAAATGGCAGAAAAGCACAAGATAGGATTGTAGGAGAACTAACCACAAGGGAGGACGACGCTTCCATGAGAATACAGAGAGAATATTTTAAGAAACTATTCTTTTGGCTACTGAGGGGAATTACCAACTTTTGTACAGAATTGAAAAATCGACAGGATTCTCACCTTTTTTCTGAGGAAACAAAGGAAAGAGAACATCGGAGAATCCACATTTCTGAAAACCCAAGAGAGATAAGAGTAAAAAAAAAAGAGACTGGTGCATTGTGAAGCTATCTCAATGAACCTTTCATTTGAATTCTTCTAAATTGTGTTCCAGCAGATTATGTCACTCTAAATATAATGAAAAAGAAAGGTTGGTAAATATATAATAACTTTTTACCCTGTAGTTGGTATATTTTTCTCATTTATTTCTTCATGCCATTTTCCATCTTTGGGGCTTCTGTGTGGTTTACGAAGCTGGGGGTGATTCTGATTACAGGATAAAATCGCAGATTTTCAGTCCTTGAGCTTTGAGTTACTGGATATCCTAACACTTAATCTAAAGCTTCTACAGTTAAGTGATCAACTTTCAGCATAATTTAGTTCAAAGTGATTTAGGTTTCCATTTTTCACTTCCATATTTTCTTGCTTAAACCTTTTTTCACTGTACAATTAATTATGCAACGGTTGTTTTGTCTAACTGCCAATATGTCTGTGAGACTACTCAAGTTGCTCAACATGATCAACACACCCCTTACCCAAGGCATCTTCAAATTGTTCCTCATATGAAAAACTTAACAGGAACACAATGGGTTAGTCAAACATCAACCAATCAAATAACTACCTTTCTTGTGTAGGATCATTGAAAGGTAAGTTGCAACTTAACTCCGTGGAAAAATCAAGAGTAAACAGTGTCTTAGTACAGGGAAGAAAACAAACAGCAAACACCGCTCCTTTTTCATCTCTTCTGAGCGCATTTAAAGGGATGGCATGGTCTTTAATGGAATTGTTAGTTCTGAATGGTGATCTAGATCATGCAACCTATTGCAGCCGAGTCATGTGCAAAATGTTTTAAATGAATCCTAGTTGCCTGTTGGATAGGCAATGACACTTTTTTTATAGCACTGATATTATATAGCTCTCTATTCCACGTTTAATAATTGTCACTCATTTGCTTCCGGATGGTAAGCCAATAAAATATAGGGCAGATGTACATACATTGGCTTCCCTAAAAGTGGTTCCCATTTAGCAAATCCAACAGTATTTTGGCGTACCAATCTATGTACGAATAGGTTGGTTCACAAAACAATGAATCACAGTGGGTCGCAACTTGGCCTTCCTCATGAATTTTTATGAGGTAGTTCGCAAATTGCGACCCACTACGATTCACTGCCATCAAAGGGATGGTGGGCTGCTGGGGTCAGCAGACCACCATGTCTGCGATTACTTTTAAATTCAGCAATTTTTTTTGTAAATGGAGTTCAATTTCCTTAAGAAAAATAGGACGCATTTACAAAAAAAAGAAAATATTTTAAACTATTTTTAAGAGTAGGTCTACCACTAAAAACTGTTTTTGGGATCATAGACAAAGGCGAAGAGGTGCTCTCGAAACCTCTTATTATTTTGAACAGGTTACCACCTCCTTTGAGGTGTTGGAAAAATATAAATGTTTTGAGACCCCATTTGTGTCGCAAAGCATGAATACATATCTTTAGGAATCAGTACCTGTAATTGATGCCCTAAACACACCACTTCCAAATAGCAATTCCTTCTGATTTCCTAAAGCCATTTAGAGATTTGGAGACATGTAACTGAATCGATAAATTGGTTGTGTACATTTTAAAACCACATTTTCTTCTTGAAAATCCTGGTTTTACTGCATCGCAGAAATTGTGAAAAGAAAATGTGTTAGTACATCTTGCCCTAATTTCCTTTACATAGGACAGAATTCATAAAAATGCACTGTCAAGAACTAGAACTTAAATTCCAGGACACAACAACAGAATCACACATCTACAATCAAGTACATCAATATATGTTTTGAGTAGTCTTTTCTAACTTATAGTAAACGGACGGATTTTTTATCCACCCAAAAAAAGTCCAATTCCTTTTGGCATCCTTTTGCACTCAGAAAAAAGAAAAGGGCAAATTAAGCATACTTCAAATGCTTATGGCCATCTTTGTAGAAAGTTAAATGAATAATCTCTCCTAACTAAGGAAAATTCTTGCCGGAACTGTTCCTGTATCGTGCACCCTGCAAACGACCATTTGTTTCGTGATTTCTTTTTTTACACAGATTACTCAGACAGTTTTGGAAATGTGGTGTGGAATCTGCAAGAGCAAAAAATATATACAGCACAGATGGGGTAAATTGAGGAGAGGATGCTAATGCTGCGCTAAACGTTCCCTTTGCATTTCATACTGTCCTTTCACAACTCGTGCAGTTAAAAAATGAAGCAAAATCTAATGGAAAGTCTAGTTCTTGACAGCCCATAATCATAGTTGAATAGTTTGAATCCAGGTTTATATACAACCATGCACCTTTTCTCTCTATTATATGGCTTCGCTTTAAGAAGCAACTGTTAAACTTATTCCAGTTACATGTTTTGGTCATCTAGTAAGGAACCTATTAGACAGACGACATACAGAAGATTAGTAAAAACCTTAGTCATCGATGTAACTAGAAAGAGGCCCTTCACACGGTATAAGAGCAGATATTCCTAAAATATTGTTCAGCTTTAGTTGCTTGAAAATGAAATGTAACCTGACCACAAAATTCGCATGTTTCCACCCCTTGAATTAAGATTTAATAGTTCTGCCAAATCGTACAGTTTAATTAATTTAAATAAAACGCCACACTCCACTTTGAAATACACCTTGAATAAACCTTAAATCCACTTCAGTAGGTAACTTCTGATTTTACCCTCCACATGTGAAGATATATAGGATATCTCCAAATTCAGTATTTTTAGCCTAAGTTCTTCTCTCAAGACATATGTCTAAATCCTGAAATCTATCTCAGGAATCTCCTCTTTATCTATGAAGGTAGTCTTATATGAAATGAAGGTAGTCTTATAATGCGCAACTAAGCCCGAAGGCATCAAGGCGCCTAACCAAAAAACTCCAAAAAGAACCAGGAAACGCGACTACGGGTAGGCTTTAGCAAAGAGCCACGCCTTCAGTGCCTTTCTGAAGCACAAAACAGAGGGTTGGGCCTTCATTTCCAGGGGCAGGGTATTCCACATAGTAGGGGCGAGATATGAAAACGCTCTTCCTCCCCACTTGGCTCTTCGAACGCGAGGCACCGACAACAAACTCTTTCTAGAGGAGCGGAGGTATCTACAGGGAGCGTACGGCACCAGAAGGTCCTTCACCCCCTCCTTCCCATAGCCCTCTAGTGCCCTAAATGTCAGACAAAGAGTCTTAAAGGTAATCCTGGCCTCAATCGGAAGCCAATGTAGGCGTTTCCTGGCAGTTGTGGCAGAGGACATCCTAGGGGCATCCAACACAAATTTGGCCGCCGCATTCTGGATAGTTTGTAGGCGTTGCAGCAAACCCTTATTAATGCCGGCGTAAAGCGCGTTGCAGTAGTCACATCGCGAGATGACCAATGCTACTACAACCTGTTTACGAGCCTGTGGAGATAAGTAATGTTTAATCTTCCTAAGGATCTTGATGATGCACCAACAAGTAGCAACTGTCCTATTGACCTGCTTGGCCATAGAGAGGGCTGGGTTGATCAGGACTCCGAGATTTCGAGCCGAGTCTGTGGGTGTAGCGAAGGGGGCCACCATTCTGAAGACCATATATCCCTGTTCCCCCCGAAAACAAGGATCTCGGTCTTCTCGCCGTTAAGCTTTAGTGAATTGTAAACCATCCACCACGAAACTGCCTCCATACAGTTCCTAAAGCTGAGAGCGGCAGAGCTGACCGAGTGGGAGAGGGAAACCATGATTTGAGTGTCATCTGCATATGACACTACCTCCATCCCAAACGATCTTATCAACCTGGCAAGTGGGGCCACATAGATGTTAAAGAGGGTCGGACTTAACGCCGACCCCTGTGGCACACCACATTGCACAGGTGTGGATGGAGATAGGAACTCTCCTAACTCTGTTCCCTCTGGTTGAGGAATGAGGCCAGCAAACTCAAAGCCGTACCTTCCACCCCTATCTCTCCGAGAGGTGATGTTAAAACCAGGGGAGACAGGGTATCAAAGGCGGCTGTTAGGTCTAACAGGACCAGAAGAGTGGTGTGGCCCTTGTCGACCTCAGTGCGAATGTTATCAAGCACTACAGTGAGAGCCGACCCAGTGCTGTGGCACCTCCTGAAACCATGCTGAGAATGGTCAAGTAGACCTGCAGAGTCCAAGAAGGTCGCCAGATGCTGGTTAAGATGGGTCTCCAGCATCTTTGCTGGTGCCGGGAGCAAAGAAATAGGACGAAAATTCTTAAGAATTTCAGGATCTAATGTTGTTTTCTTAAGGAGGGGCTTGTCCACAGCACTCTTCCAGTGCGAGGGAAAGATCTACCTCTGTTTTACTAAACAGGAAAGCATATAGAAGCCACAGATTCTCTTACTGTGTGTCTAAAGTATCATCAATTTCTACATCACAAGGTTTCCCAAACTTCTACTGTGTAGAGTACCTACATATTTTACTTAATTCACTGTACGCATATTTACTTTAACAAACAACTCTAAGTTCTACTACCTCAGGAAGCAGATTCAGGGTTTATCCTCACAATCACTTCCAAAGTTTGTCTCCCAAAGCCTCTCCAAATACTATCACTTCAACAATGGGAAAGCATTACTTACAATCGTACAACCAAATTATAGCTGTGGTGCATGTTCCACAAGGTTAGATGTAATTTCACTCTTGCATTCAAGTTGTGGTTATCACAAGAGCAAATTAGTTTATTAAAGTAAAAGTGGAAAAGTGAAAACCTGGGCTCCAAACGCTCCCAGGCACATCTGATCATTAATGATCAATTAATGGAGAGATACGCCACAATGACAAAGATGGCAAGGAAATGAGGTGCTCTATGTTCACCACTCTGCCACCGAAAGAGGTTACTTGCATCATGAAATAAACACGTTTAAATGGTGTTCCGAACAAAATGCAACACAGTAACAATTATGCAAAGATACATTAATAAATAAAACTCCAAAACACTGACTTGAAAAAAACGTGGACCAATATTTTTAAAACATGAAGGCAGCACATGGGCATAGAAAGAAAAAAAACTTGCACAGTGAGGGGTTTGAGAGAGGATGACATGACGTGAGTATCACATACTTCACCTCTTGCAGCATTGACACAACACAGTCAATAAAGGAGAAACATGGGGGGGACAAATGTTCACCTGTTTTCAACCTTAAAGACATGGCCTTCGTTTTGTTATTGACCTGCTACCTTTTATGTTTCAACTAATCATTCAGATCTCCCATAAAACGACATTTAATCCCATCTTTGAACATATTCATAAAAAATCCTCAGTCATTTTCTCTGGCTCCGATGTGTTCCTCTACTACAAGACTCTTTATCAAGGTTACATCAACCCTAAATCTAGAGAGAGACATCTAGAACAGACCAAGGTTAGATTTCACCAGCAGCACAACTACAAGTAATGTCCATGCCTCTTGGGAATTTCTCCCTGAACAGGGGAAGTCTTAGTGCAAGGTGGACGAATCCTCCACACAATCTCTCCCAGCATATCCAGGAGTCCATGCAGGAAGGTTTAGCAGCCAGTCGAAGTCTCATAATGGTCCTTCTCAAAACCGATGTAGCCATGGTGTGCCTGTGATGCTGGCTGCCATCATAAAACCACTAATAAAAGTTTCAACAGCTTCACCCCAATCCTTCCATTTGGTAAAGTCTTCTCTCCTCCGATTAGGCGACTCAAGGGCCCAGAAGCTACTGAGCAGCTTTCTGTGAAACTGTAGAAAATATACCCTGAAATACTGAGAGATGACTGGCAGCACTGTGTGATCTTCAAGAGTCTGCATCCTCAATAGGCAGCCAGACCAGCCTGCTATCCTGGTGCTTCTCCCAGTCGCACAGCACCAAAGAATGTTGCATGTTTGCTCATGTTAATGGAGATATCAGCATGGACCATCTTTACTGTGATCTTTTGCTTGGCTTTCAGAAGGCAAACGCCAGCGGTATAGCAAGTATTAAAACTGGTCTTCCTTGTCTCTATACTTCGGGTGCACTGTAGGAAGGGTACGTCATCCACCAGGACCTCATAGCTTGCAAAGTCGGAGAAGTTGAGGTAGTAAACCTAATAGGGAAAAAAAAGTGTCAGAGAAATATACTTAAAGCTAAGGAAACGCATTACACCCTCTAACCCACACCCAGGTCGCCCTACTTATGGCATGCATATCATATGGAACCAAATACAAAAACACACTACATTTAGGTAATCAACACATATCCACCTCTTCATTACAAACTCCCCCAAACCTATGCAATACAGACAATGTATTTGCTCAAACAACTTGATGTGCATAGCACACACAGACAGACACACGAAGACACTTGTCGAGATAACACAAAAACACTCATAATTCAAGTGCACTATAATCAAAGATTACCTTTATGGCGCATCTGGTTACTTTAGTCCTTGCTTTCCCTTCTTTACAACCTGGATTGGAACTTTGATTTCAACAATTTGGGCAGAGGCCTCCTCCAAAAAGATAATTTAGCATTAAAAACCTTGTGAACCCTGCTACAATTATGTGTCTCTGAATGTGCACCAGGCCCTGGGCCATATTTTTCAGGTCTGAGGAAAGCTGGGTATGGTGAAAGTCAGGATGCAAGAACTAAAAGAAACTGAAACGCCATAAAGGTAATTTCTTTATTCCTCTTGTTCGGTCTGTTCTCCATCTTTCACGGCTTGTTTGGGTTAGATTTCACAAAAGCAGTAGCCAGGTGGCTGTCCTACATATTATAGAAATTGGGCATGACTCAGTAAGATGAGTAACAAGCCAATATGTGTTGGATGTCCTGCACTTACCAAACTCTAAATAACCCCTTGACTCCTTTCTAAAAAGAACTTCATATTCTTTGAACTATCAAGAATAAGAAAGCAGAATCCCTACTGAAGTGAAATGATGAGAAGGGGAAACATTGAGGGAATTCTCTGTAGTAATAGTGTGTGAATCAAAGCTAAAGGGAGAAAAGCATAAACTGTCTATCCTGATCATTTCAACTCCAATGCTTTGTTGGAGAAAGTTGACCTTTCCCCAGCTGGGGACATTTGGTCGCACCAGCAAATAGATCTGTGGGAAAGCCTAGGTTTTAATGGTTTACTTTACTGGGACACCATAGTTGAAACCTTAAAAGAATCAACTTGACGACCAACACTTGGATCAGCCCATGAAGGTGGCCCGGCTGGCCTTTAAAGGGATGACAATTGATTCTCTTTCATATGTCAAACACATGCTGGCAATGTGAGAATGTGTTCCACCGTGTTGTATGTGATTTCACTAAAAAACAATTTCATAGAATATGATTACTGAGAAACCATTTAACCTAAACTGTTTAATGGAAATATGCATGATGAATGGCATTTACCATTTCATAGAAACCTATTCACATGAGGATTTTTTTTCCAAATGAGCTTTTGGATACTTATTGTGGTAAGGTGTGAATGCAATGCCTGCAGATCTTACTTCCATTTCTGTAGGAGGTATTTATTTCAGTGCTATACCTCAGGGGACATTACTTCGGATTTCTATTGTTTACACTGTCAATTATTTCACATGATTTTAATTCATTGACCCCTCACTATTCCTATGCACTATGAATCCCTGACCCAGTCACAATCCGATCATCATGTCAAAAATACACCTATATCTGACCCTTAAATTCCACCCATCCCTGACGCTAAAAGCCATTATTACCCCTAAACTCGACCCACCTCTCTGAACCCTAAAAATCCCTCACCGCAACTGTGACTCCGAAACAACACCCATCCCAGAGCACTAAAACCACAAATCTTCACCCCTTCCTGAACCCTAACAATTCATTTCTATGTCTAAACCCCACCCATCCCTTTAAACCCCTCACCACAATGGCATAACGCAACATTAGGTGGCCTGCCTGCAGAATATGCCCAGTCTCCAATATCTCACAGACATTCATTGACCTTGGGCTGAATAGCGGCCTCCCGAAGGGTGAGGCATCTGACTCGTTGGGGGCCACCTTGTGCTGCAGGGTCCAGCATTATGCCCCAGACTCCACGCCTAAACTCCGCCCATCAGGACCCTAAACAAAAACCCTTATCACCCCTTAACACCACTCAGTCCTGATCCTTAAAAACCTATCTCTGAACCCTTAAACCCCTCACAACTCTAACCTTTACCCATTCCTGAATCCTAAAGCTCTACCTGGCCACAGACTCTACCCATCCCGACTCCCAAAACCGCACAGCACCCCTAAACTACTCCCATTCATGAACCCTAAAAATCCTTTACCACTCCTAAAATCGACCCATTGCTCAACCTAAAAAACTCTTGAAAGCCCTAAACTCTGCCCATCAGTGAACCCTAAAAACCTCTCAACACTCCTACACTCTGCTCATCCCTGAACACTAAAAACCCCACATCACCCACAAATTCAAATCAATCATGAATCCTAAAAACACCTCACCACCCCAATCTCCCCCATAACTGGTCCCCAAACACCCTCAGCACTCCGAAATCTATCCTATTCCTGAAGCTTAAATATTAATTAAATTTAGATTTTTCCCTTTAAAATGTTTCCTTCCGAAATTTTGTATTTCCTTAAAATTGACTTTCCTTAAAATTTATTTACTATGATATGGTTTTCTCCAAAGTGGTTTCTCAGTTTTCCTTAATTTACATACATCAGTTTCCCCTTTTACTCAGGACAAGCTTTGTGGTGGTGTTTTCTGTGCATACATGAATCTCATGCCTAGATGGTTTAATATCTTGTCTTGAACATGCTGATACAAAGGGATACATTGTGCCCATTCAGGTGTGCAAATGGAAATGGAGTGAACCCAAGTAGGTAGGCACATAGAAATGGAGTGAACCCAAAATCTAAGTAATGGGAGTGTAATGCCTTCTTGTAACACTGGAAGAATGATTGCATATATAAGTGTCCCATAGGACTTTTCTAAGTAAAAGGCTATTGCATTAACGCCTTAACCGCAGCAGTTTTTCCGCCGCAGTGCAGGCGTTCTATTAGGTGGGCGGGGCTGCATCAGCCGTTGGTCGTGCGCAGCACTGGGGAGGGAGTGCTCCCGTCGGCCAACGGGAGCATGGAAGGGGTTAATTACCTTTTTCCTTCTGAACTTCTTAAGCCTTATATTTCACATCTTGTAGTAAGCATACGGAAGCAGCAAGGGCTTTATGTTTTCCAATGCAGCAGTAAGACTATCGACTAAAACAAGTTGATCCTTTGAATGTCAAGGATCTAGGAAACTAATACAAGATGTGACTGGATTGACGCAAGGTTCACTGAGCTTTAGCAATAGCAATCCGACAGACTCATTCACCTGAAATACCTGCACAAGATTTAGTCAAATGAAAGAGAGTCTTGACCCCTCCACATGTGTAGAGTTAAGCCTGGAACCTTTTATCCTACTGTATGGGCCTGAACAGTCGTACAGCGGTATTGGGCATGTATTTACTCAACTATCACTAAGGTGATGGGCAGAACGGTTGTGACTGACCCTAGAATGGCACTTCTGGGATTGATGAACGAATGGGGTGGCCCAAGAACCACTAGATTATTGGTTGCAATGGGAGAAACGCAATTGTACACGTCACTGGTGATCAGAAAAGGCCCCTTCTATAGAGGAATAGGCACACGGAATGAACAGGTGTGCCAGGGTAGAAGAATATGCATGTCAATAGAGCCGATGCCAGCAAAAATATGTAAATGTGTGGGGCTTGTGGTTGAATTACTCTTTCTCTCTGGGTGTCTAAACAAGAAAGTAAGGACACTAAGAATATGTATTGTTACTTTGACACAATTTGATTAATGCTATGCTGTACGCTGATACCCTTTTGTTTTCGCATTTTTAAATTAAAAATAAATTAAAAAGTGTTATTAAAAAATAAGGATGCAAGTAATTGTTGGATAATAATCTGTGCATCCTCTATGTACTTAAGCACAAATAGGCCAATTTGCATTTGTTGATTCTTTTTCCTTGTTGGGTTTCAAATTTCTCTTATGTGGCATTTTTGTGACTTTTCTGCACTTGTTTGGCGTGCAGTTGATTAACACCAAAGGTGGCTGGGTGCTGGCAACGCAAAAGCACCACAAAGTGCAATAAGACTTTTTACTGTTGTACTGCTGTAAATTGGGGGTAGATGTGCAGACATTTGGCTCAGCACCACATGCTAGGTCTGAGTTCCCAACTTCTGTGTACTGCCAGCGTGCTGAACAATATAGGCACCATCACTATCAGAATGGAAACATTTTTGACGAATACTGATAAAAGACCTAAAACTGATGTCTTGTTAGGAAATATTAAACTCAAAGTGTTTGACCAATCTATTAGTATATTGTAACCACTCCTGAATTATTTATCAATTGCTTGTGCTCTCTGTTCAGCACCCTATTGTTCCACAGCTTAGCTCTTACTTTATTAGTGACCTATATGTGCACATGTATAGAATGTTAGAATGAACAGAATAGTTACCATCATAGGATGGGGAATCATTACTTTGATTGCCCTTTCCAGTTCGAGATCTCCTAAAAGGTGAGGCAGGCCCAAGAACTAAGCCGACACTGTTGATAGGATATGAAACAGTAATCAGCTCCTGGGGTGGAAAATGTTTGGCCACAGGTGATTTAAGCCATGTCTTATGGTTTCCAGTCAGTTTTGATTGGAAATGGTTTGGTAAAGGAGTATGCATTACTGTCTCACATCTGAAGCTCAGGAACAGACACTTCAAAATTAGTATGTTCTTCATCCACCTAGATAAGCCGTAAGATTGACCAGAAATAAGAGGTAAGAGCACGCTGAAGCTTTAAAAATCACACAGCTCTGGCATTTAGTCTCTTCATTGTAAACTTCAGTAGAAGAAGTTTTTCTCTCTCTGAGGTGAATCTTTGGAAAAGCAAAATTCTTAACAAATATTGTATTGCAGAGTGGAACACGACCATTAAACAGTACACATGGAGGGATAATGAAAAAAGAATTAGGATCTGATTAGTCATGGGGGTTGTCCTGAAAGTGCTCAGGATAACAAATGTCAATGTGAGCTGGTGAGTTCAGTAACAAGACATTGGCCCAATCATTGTGGAACAGTTGGAAACCCAAAGGCCAAAAGCTACCACACAAAGAGAATGCATACTCAAATTGATACTGGACAATATCAATGGGAATAATCCTTTTCTTATTCATCTTTCAGATTTGTTTCCAGTGCTTAGAAGTGCTGTGCTTGTCCAGGATTTGTCTTACTACATTGTGTGGTATCATAGCTTAATTAATCTGGAAGTATCAGAACATTTGCCGATAAAAGCAGATGTGGATTTAGGTAGAGTGTCAGATGTTGGCTAGAGATTTGGAAAACCTGAAGAACAACTGGTATGCGAGGGGATCAGGCCCCTGATGATTGCTGAGCATGGACTTAGAGACAAGAATCGGATTCAACCCAAGACTCCCTCAATTTTTGTTCTCGATACACAGTGCGGGGGACCTTTTCATAGGCCTGACAGATCCTCCACACTACATCAATAACCTTATCATATATGAGGAGAGCTTCAAAGAGAAAAAGTAGAAAGTAGTATTTTTCGGAGTAGTACATGAACGAATCACTTGGTGGGATAACAAAAACAATATATTATTAAGGTGAAGAGCAAGGCCAAGTGAATGAACAGACAGACCTGGAAGGCAGGTATCAACATTAGTTGAGTGAGAGTACCTTTCCTGAGCAGGTTGATAAGAAGAAAGAACAGAAAAAAAATACCATTTAGATGGGAGCATTTGTGGGAAAATTGCTTTACTGACAGAAGTGCGGTACTGTTAGGGTAATTCATTAGATGACAAATCGCAGTTTTATGTCACTGATCTGCTCAAAAATATGTTTTATTCTCTTATGTACAGTCCTCCTAATGTTTAAATATTTAACCACTGTTACTTCAGCGTTGGCAGCTGTTCTATACATTTCATTCATTCTTTTCATTTAATAATATTTGTTTTGTTCTGAATCAAATGTATATTTTTGTGGATGCTTTCTTTCTATTTGTTATGGTTTGTAAAATGTGCAATGCCCATTTTATTAACTGTTATAAACTGCTGCAGAGCCTCTCAAGCTGACCAAATACATAAACAACTGTTAAATTGTCATACCTCCTTCTTTATTGTTGTCATTTCCTCTTTAAGTCATTCTTTATTCCCTTTGTATATTTCCCTTTTAAGAACATGTATACTTTTGATTATGGCACATGCTGCTATGTTGAGAATTATGTTGAACTGTATCTAGAGATGGCAATCTCATTCTGCCTGAAGACCTGCAGCCTGTGAAGTACTGTGCTTGTTCTTGATTAAATGTCTTCTTAAACTTTGGATCAGTCTACAATTTATTTGGAATATTCTACAAATTTGGCGACGAGGGTCAAGTACCTGCTACATTGTCAAGCACAGTAGCGGTACATTTACATTTTGGATTATTTACAAAAATGTTATTGTCATCCTTTACATTTTTTTTGTGGGGAGAATTTGGAGAACTTTGACTTTTAATCTCCTCATCTGTCTCCTGAATATCTGGATTCCATAATTTTATTTCTGGACTATTTACAGATTTTCAACATTTTGGAACTTTCATATCACCTTAAACTTTAATATTGCCGGTTACATCGCGCTTGTATTCGTGTGGCAGATTTCAAGACCTTCGCGAAATTCATTTTTTTCTGGAATTTTTAAAGGATTTGTTTGGATAATTTTGAGTTGAATAGCTTGGATTTTTTCAAATCTACAAAAGACATCCTACGCGTGGATTGTTTCACACACGTGCCTACCTCATCGAAGATTGAAACTTCCTACTGTGAGGCATTCCATCTACGGCATCGGAAACCTGAAGCGTCCTTCGAACGTGAGGTGTTCCATTCCATTCGTAACTCGTGCTGACACTATTGACGGATTTACGTCATCGCGTACCTTACGTGACGACGCAACGTCTTAGCGTCATCGGCAGACATCTTGTAGTCATAGCTACCGATGTTAATGTCGGATCGGACTTGAATGCTGCTACCGATATTTATTTCAAAAGAACTTGAATGCTACTTCCGCGTCTGGATTTTCATCAGAATTTGAACTAGTCCAAAGGTATTTAAAGGTGACTTTTACGCTAAAGTTGACATTTAAATGCACGCGACGCTGATGTGCACAGCTCTGAAGGAGTAGTCCATGTACTTGCACATACGCTGATGTGCACAGCTTTCTCAAATCTTTTTATTTCAATTTAATGTTCTAGCTAAATAATATTTTAGAGCATTCTGTATAATTTTTTATTTTGGTGGCGTCTTAAGCACTTAGTTGATTATTTAATTGATTTATACTTTTTTTTAAAAATGCAATTTTATCCTCTTAGCAAATTTCTTCAATGCAAGGGTGATCCCCCAATACCCTGGACCAGATGGAAGGAAGAATTTTTAACATATTTAAAGGCCATTGATGGGGAAAGAATGGGAAATGAAGGGAAAACAAATATTTTCCTTCACTGTCTGGGTTCGGAGGGACAGGCAGTGTTCCGAACTCTTCCCACAGTTCCAGGTGATTTGGGTGTATTTGATGAGGTGATGTTACGTGTAGAAACCAGATTCAAACCTACAACTAGCATTGCCCTCAACTGATACAAATTTTATACAAGGGCACAGAGAGAGTCAGAGTCTTTTGATGATTTTTTGACTGCATTTAGAGCTCTTGTAGTTTCATGTAATTTTGGAGCTATATCTGACGACATGATTAGAGACCAAATTATTGTCAATGTAAGAAGCAAAAAAACTCAAGAGCAGTTGTGGATATTGGGCAATCCTAATTTAAATGATACTATTTCTACTGCAAAAGCATTTGAGCAGTCTGACAAATGGATGAAAACCATACAAGATGTTGGGGCGAAGGGTGAGAAGTAATGAAGTGTGTGCCATGAGTAATTCAAATAAGAATCCTCAGGGTAGTAGAGTAAATAGTAAAGGTGTTGTTTGCTTTAGGTGTGGGAGCAGTAACCATGTGGCCTCTTTTAAATTCTGTCCTGCGATTGGAAAGGAGTGCAACAATTGTGGAAGTATAGGTCATTTCTCTAAAGCTTGCAGGGAAGATAGGAAGAAGTTTAGTGATAAGAGCAAGAGCAATAATAAAAATAATGAAGTGTCTTATGTGAGGATGAATCCTGACAGTGAAGTTACTTTTGTAAATTGTGAACATTCGTCTTGTACTAATTCTATTTTATTTATTTATTTTATTTGGAACATTTATATAGCGCAACAGATGCTTCATCGAAGAGGCATCCCGGCGCTAGTAGACATGCCAACAGAGTGCAGAAGCTAGGCCCTAGAAGAAAAAGCTAGACCCTGGAGAATAGAAAAGTTTTAATCGCTTTACGAAAGGACAGAAGGCAATAATCAAGACGGCGAATGTGCACAGGGAGGGAGTTCCATAATTTGGCAGCAAGATACCGAAAGGACCAACCCCCTGCTCTAAGCCGTTCACCCGGGGGACCACAGCAAGGAAGTGCTCGGCCGAGCGCAGCTGGCGTGTAGGTACATAGGGAATCAACAAATTAGACAATCTCAGGAGAAGACCTTTTCAGAATTTTAAAAGTCAGACAAAGTACCTTAAATTCAATCCTACGGGGCACAGGCAACCAGTGCAGACGCCGCAGGGCACCTGTCACAGAACACCTTCTAGGGAGCCGCAGAAGGACTCGGGCAGCAGCGTTCTGCACCCTAACAAAACGCATAACTTCCGCCTTATTGGCTCCCAATAAAAGAGAATTAGCATAATTCAACCTAGACAAAATAGTTGCTTGGACTATCAACTGACGGGTGGGGGAATCGAAGAAACCAAGCAAAGGTCGTAATCCTCGGAGGAGACCGAAGCAGGAACCCGCGATCTTCTTGGTATGCTCTTGGAAATCCAGCTTGGTGTCAAACCAGACCCCTATGTTTTTCACGGCATCACATATAGAATACGGCCACCAATGTTTTCTCTTTAGTCCCTTATCTTTCCCCACCAACAATACCTCTGATTTGTTTGCGTTGAGTTGCAAACAATTAGAGGTCATTCACAGCGCAACCGCAGCAAGGCCAGCCTGAAACTGCGCGGCATCCTGAGAGTGGTCTTCAGAAAGGGCCACCACCAGCTGAGTGTCATCAGCGTACGAAATCACAGTCAGACCGTGGGCTCTTGCTACCGCAGTCAATGGTTGCACATAGAGGTTAAACAGGACCGGGCTTAAAGCCGAGCCCTGAGGCACCCCCTGCCCGATGGCATGAGCATGGGAGAGGAAGGGGGGGCCGCGACCTGAAATGATCTGTCCGATAAAAACAAACGGAACCACTCCAGGGACGGACCTACCACCCCCACCTCTTCTAAGCGGCGCAAGAGGATCTTATGGGAGACTGTGTCGAACGCCGCACTGAGATCGAGCAGGATGAGAGCCGCAGTCTGTCCCTCATCCAAGATGGTACGAAGATGTTCACACACTGCTACAAGTGCGGTCTCAGTGCTATGACCCGGGCGGAACCCATTCTGGGAACGATCTAAGGCGTCAATATTGCTCAAGTGGCCAGAGAGAGTGCTATTGACATGTGCTTCAGCAATTTTTGCGACCCAGGGTAGCAGGGATATGGGACGAAAGTTTTCTGGCTTAGCAGGGTCAAGAGTGGATTTTTTTTAGCAGGGGGACCACCCTCGCAGTTTTCCAAGGAATAGGCACTACTGCTGTAGAAAAGGAGGAGTTTATAATCTGGCATATAGGTGACAGTAGCACAGATATAGCATGTCTGAATTGGTCAGGTTTCATAGGGTCAATAGGGGAGCCCGATTTGACCGTCTTACTCAGCGTAAGGAATTCGTCATGGGACAAAGGAGGGATAACAGCCAACGTAGTAGTGGGCCGAGGAGTATCAATGGGAGCAAAGTCCGTAGGGGCAGTAAAAAAGGATTTGTAGATGGCCTCAACCTTTTGAACAAAGATGATAGCCAACTCCTCACATTGTCGCTTAGACGTAATACAGGCTGTAACAGGATCTTTCCGGGTTTTAAAATCATGGAGTATTTTGAAAATGCTTTTAACAGGATTGTTGCTGGCCTTAATCTCCTTAGTGAGAAAGGCCGAACAGGCCTGATGTATAGCCTTGTGATAGCGCTTAATCGCTTCCTGATAAAGCTTTTTTGCCCCAGGATCATATGCCTTTCTCCAGGCGCATTCAAGCTTTTTACAAGAACTGCGTAAGGCAGCCAAGGAGTCATCAAACCAGGGATTAGACTTTGAGCAACGGCCCTTCGACCATTTGGCTGGAATCAGAGAGTCTAGAGCTTGGAGTATCCAGATACAGAAAGTGTTATAAGCTTGCTCGGGGTCAGTGTCAAAAATAGGGCAGGAGGATGTCAGAATGGAACAAAGATCTCTTATGTTAAGTTTATGCCAACACCGTCTAAGAGTGGCCTTAAGGCTCACTCAAGGTGTGACCGTGAAAAGGGGAACATAGAAAGTGACTAAAAAATGATCAGACCAACACATCGGACTGGGAATCCCCACCATAAGAGAAGGGATGTTAGAGAACACCAGATCGAGTAAATGCCCAGCTGAGTGGGTGGGACCCACTACCGACTGTATTAATTGGCAGGCGGCGAAATCAGCAAGCAATCTGCTGATATCGGGGTCGTTGGGGTGGTCAAAGTGTAGATTAAGATCCCCAATCAGGCAGAAGTTCAACGCCTTTAGCGCCAGCTGCATCGATAATGGCTGCCTTAAAGTCATTGATGGCCCCAGGGGGGCGATACACTAATAGGCCAGAGATGGATGAATGGGCATTAAAAGAGATGGCAAAACGGGCGCATTCGCACCCGGCCACCTCCTCCTTTGCAAAGATGCAGCCATAACAGACTTAAAAATCACTGCTATACCCCCGCCTCTAGACTCCCTATTAAGAGTTAAAATGCTAAACCCCGGAGGAAGGGCGAGCCCAGGTTCAGCCACTGAGGCATCTGTCAGCCAAGTTTCGGGAATAAAGAGTACATCAGGTGACTCGTCCTCAATAAGATCATAGACCTCCATATAATGTTTAACCAATGAACGAACATTCAGAAGTAACATTTTCATGTTAGGTCGGGAAGGGGTGGTGGGCCCTAGAGAGCGAACCCGGTCACTACAGGTAGAACAACAAGGAGAGCCAACCTCAACAGCCCCTTGATGAGAACCACAGGATCCACAGCGCAAACCAATGGACAAAAAGTGTTCCCTGGTATAGCTCAGCGCCTATCAAGGAGAGAGGGATGGTTGTTTCTCTCATTAACATACGTGTGGTTGAGAGTGAGACGCTTAACTCTCCCAAGTGTTTAGTTAGATTTTTGGATGAAGACCTTGAACTTATGGCACATTCCGAGTCCCCTTGGACTATTGTGATAGAGAAGTATTTCAATGAGAAATATGGTGCACGTAAGTCCACTAATGATTTATGTCCCCCAGACATTGTTGCCCAAGGGTTTGATGGATCTACAATTGATTTTATAGGCTACGTTGCTTGATTCAATTTAAGGGGAGATCTGCACACATTAAGCTATATGTTGCTAAAAAAGGGGTCAACGTGTTGGGTTGGAGGGACCAGTGGAAGTTGAAGATTATACTTAATCCTCGCAATAGAGATCCTGTAATGGTTGTGGAGGAAGATTTGGAAAAGACAGATTTAGCCAAAGAATTTCCAGGAGTTTTTTCTGAGAAGCTGAGAAAATTGAAAGGGTTTACCCATGCTATTAAACATAAACAAGGTGCTCTACCAGTGAAACAGAAATTAAGAAATGTTCTCAATGTTAGGGAGGAGTTGAGTGATGCGTTGAAAGAAATGTTGGATGGTGGTGTTATAGAGGAAATAGAATCATCGGAATGGGTTTCTCCGGTGGTTCTTGCACGTAAACCGGATAAATCATTGAGACTGTGCATTGATTTGAGAGCCCTGAATGCCAATATCATTATTGATTGTCACCCGTTACCGAATATAAACGAAGTGGTGAGTATGTTGGGTGAAGCTGAGGTGTTTTCCACACTTGATCTCAGATCAGCGTATCACCAGGTGGAGTTAGCACAGGAGTCGAGACATTTAACTGCTTTTATTACACCCCAGAGTCTTTTCCAATTTGAGAGGATGCCCTTTGGACTTGCATCGGCAGCATCAGTCTTCCAGCCATCTTTGTGTCGGGGTTCAGGAGAGAGAGAGCAGTCTCCCCTGCACGTAGCAGTGTATCAGAGAGAGGCCTGTCCCCAGAGGAGCTGGCGGACAGAGAGAAAAGCAGGGCCCACAAGTTAGAGTTAGCTAAGCTCAAAATCGAAGGGGAACTGGAACTAGCAGAAAGAAAGTTAGCTATGGAAGAGTTGAGATTACAAGGGGAGTTAGAAGAGAAAAAGCTACAGCGGGAGCATGAGGGCAGGAAGCTCCAGTTAGAGCATGAACGGAGTTTGAGGGAGCTCGAGCTCAAGGCTAAGAATGAAGAAGCTGTGCCCCAGGGGAACCGAGGGGCCCCCTCCCGCTGTAGAAGCCAAGGTACACATCACCAAGGATGTAGTAAAGGAAGACTATAGGAACGATGACATCCAACAATGGTTTAAAGCATATGAGGTAGCTATGACCTCCCACAAGGGTCCCTAAGAAGGATTGGGGGGCTGGGTTGTGGGGGCGGTTCCTGAGTGAGGGGAGGAATACCTTGCTAGACCTACCCTCCACTATACTGAATTCCTACAGCCACATGAAGGAGGCACTGTTATCTAGATATGGTCTCACCCCGGAGATGTACAGGCCGCGATTCAGGGATTGCAAAAAGCTCCCTGGTACCACTTCGGTGGAGTATGTTAACTTTTACAGCAGAGCATTGGAAGGTTGGATCAAGGGTAGCAAGGTCACCACTTTTGAAGAGTTATTTGATTTGATAGCCTGGGAGCACTTGTCCTTAAATTGCTTTGTAGAACTGCGCCAGCACCTACTTGACAGCAGGCTTACTAACCCTAGAAGGCTTGCTGTGGAGGCAGACCGCTGGGTGAACACCCGGGTCCCCAGGGGCCCAGTGGGATACTATGCCAGGAATGGGCAGGGTCCCCGACAGCGAGGGGGGGGAAGTCAAGGTAGGCAGCGGGAATTCCAGCCAGGGCCACTACGTAGCCCCCAAGGGAACCAGCAGCAAGGTTCCCAGGCTCCCCCAGTAACAAGCCCTGGAGCTCCCCAGGCAGGCCTGGGCTCACGAGCGCCATATCTTGTTATAGGTGCCAGCAACCAGGCCACTATGCCAGTGATACCCAGTGTCCCCTATACAAAAAACCAGTCACATCTGGTGCCCCAACCCGCCAGGTAGCCAGTGTCGTACTAGGGGAGGAGTTTGAGGCTCCCGAGGAGTGGGAGCCCGTAGCAATGTCCCTGGTCTCCCTAGGAGATGGAGAAATGGTCCCCAGGACCCAACTGCCGGCCAACACTAAAAAATACAGGCAGTGGGTGACCATCAATGGGCACCGGGAAGGGGTCCTCCACGACACCGGTGCTAGTGTCACGGTTGTCAGCTGTCACCTGGTCTCTGAGGGGCAAATTGTACCTCACGCCTTCTGCCCAGTCATTGCGGCTGACAACTCTGAGAGTCTTTGCAAAATGGCCCAAATTTCCTTAGAGGGTGGGGGAGGGGTTCAGGCACCTTGCAAGTAGCTGTCCGACCTGCCATGCCTGTGGATTGTTTACTGGGCAACGATTTGGAGAGCTCACAGTGGACGCAGGTGGAGCAGAAGGCTCACCTGGAAATGTTAGGACTGCCCGAGTGGGTGTGCGTCACCACTTGGTCCATAGCTGCCAAGATGGGTGCTCTAGAGAACCTGGAGCCTGAGAGAGTGGCCCAGATCACCGCCTTAGAGAGGAGAAGGAGGGGTGGGGGAGTACGGGCAGCCGGACCCCTCCATCCCCGTGGCCCCGGAGGAGGCCAACCCTGAGGGGGACGCCCTGGGACCTACAGCAGAACAGATCACGGAACTGGGTGACCTACCTGAGCTGGCCCAGTGGGGGCAAGAGGGTGGGCCTTCCAGGGAAGAGTTCTGCCAGGAACAGAACACTTGCCTCTCCCTCATAGGCGAGCGGCAGCAGGCCACCGCCAAGGCGGCCGGCGACCAGTCCGGGTCCCACTGGATCTACTGGGAGAATGGCTTCTTGTATAGTGCGCCTAAGTCTGCTGAGCTAGGTTCAGCCCGTGTGCTGGTGGTACCCCTACGCTTCAGAGACTTCCTACTGGGCCTGGCTCATGACGTGCCGTTAGCTGGACACCTGGGACAAGTTAAGACCTACCACCGGCTTGTCACCCATTTCTACTGGCCCCGGATGCGCCAAAATGTAGGGACCCACTGCAAATCCTGTCAGACTTGCCAAGCGAGTGGAAAGAGTGGGGGAAAGCGCAAGGCTCCCCTACAGCCCTTTCCAGTGGTCAGTACACCCTTTGAGCGAGTGGGGATCGACATTGTGGGGCCTCTGGATCCCAGGACAGCCATGGGCAACAGGTTCATCCTGGTCTTGGTGGACCATGCCACCCGGTACCCTGAAGCCATCCCTCTCCGAACGGTGATGGCCCCCGTGGTGGGGCGGGCCCTGATGGGGATATTCTCCAGTGTGGAATTCCCCAGTGAGGTAGTGAGCGACAGGGGGGGCAACTTAATTTCTAAATACATGAAGTCCCTGTGGCAGGAGTGTGGTGTCACTTACAAGTTCACCACCCCGTACCACCCCCAAGGCAATGGGCTGGTTGAGAGGTTCAACCGGACCCTCAAGGGCATGATCATGGGCCTCGAAGAGCCCCTGAGGCGCAAGTAGGACGTCCTCTTACCATGCCTCCTGTTTGCCTACATGGAAGTACCACAGAAGTCTTTAGGGTTCAGCCCCTTTGAGCTGCTTTATGGCCACCCCGTCCGAGGACCTCTAAGTCTGGTCAAAGAGGGCTGGGAGACAGCCCCCCGGAACCCTCCCCAGGATGTATTCAGATACATACTGGCCTTAAGGAATCAGACTCGGCAATTCAGGGAACTCACTGAGGCGAACCTAGAAGCCAGCCAGGAAGAAATGAAACGCTGGTACGACCAGAATGCCACTCTGGTATAGTTTCAGCCTGGACCACAAGTATGGGTGATGGCACCGGTAGAACCATGCGCTCTCCAAGACAGGTGGATCGGTCCCTTCAAGGTGGTGGAGCGCAAGAGCCAGGTCACCTACCTGGTGGACGTGCAGTCTTCAAGGAACCCTTTGAGGGTCCTCCATGTGAACCGCCTCAAGCCCCACATTGAGAGGTCTGAAGTAGGCATGCTTCTAGCCACCGATGATGGAGTAGAAGAGGAAACTGAACCTCTACCCGATCTCCTGTGTGCTAAGAAAAATGATGGCTCAGTAGAAGGGGTTATTCTCTCCCCCTCCCTGACCAGCACGAAGACTGTCGCCAGTTAATGAGACAGTTCTCCGATTTATTCTCTCTGTTCCCCAGTGTCACCGATTGGTGTGTCCAAGATGTAGACACA
Source organism: Lissotriton helveticus (assembly GCF_964261635.1). NCBI lineage: Eukaryota > Metazoa > Chordata > Amphibia > Caudata > Salamandridae > Lissotriton > Lissotriton helveticus. The sequence continues at coordinate 85,967,535 of NC_136064.1, forward strand.
GGGGACAGCCCCCCTGTGCGCCACAAAGCCTACCTTAGTCCCAGACAGAGTCCGAACCTGCATTAAGGAGGAAGTCTCCAAAATGTTTGCTCTAGGGGTAGTTGAGTCTTCTGACAGTCCTTGGGCCAGCCCAGTGGTCCTGGTCCCAAAGGCGGCGGCACCTGGTACCACCCCCGAACTAAGGTTCTGCGTGGACTACCGTGGACTCAATGCCGTCACCCGGACGGACGCACACCCCATCCCCCGAGCAGATTAACTCATTGACCGCCTGGGATCTGCACACTACCTGAGCACCTTCGACATGACCTTGGGATACTGGCAAATCGCCCTCACAGAAGGGGCAAAGGAGAGATCCGCCTTTTCCACCCCAGATGGGCACTACCAATTCCGGGTGATGCCCTTTGGGATGAAGAACGCCCCTGCCACCTTCCAGAGACTGGTCAACCGGGTACTGGCAGGGCTGGAGAAATTCAGCGCCGCCTACCTGGATGACATTGCAGTGTTCAGCGCCAACTGGGGAGAACACTTGCGCACCTCTGGGAAGTGTTGATGGCCCTGCGCCCAGCAGGCCTCACCATCAAGGCCAGTAAGTGCCAGATTGGGCAGGGGTCGGTGGTATACCTAGGGCACCAGGTAGGGAGCGGCCAGGTGGTGCCCCTCCAACCCAAGATCAATGCCATCCTGGCTTGGGAACCCCCCACGACCCAGACAGAGATGAGGGCCTTCCTAGGCCTCATCGGCTATTACAGGAGATTCATCAACGGGTATGGCAGCATGGTGGGACCTCTGACAGAATTGACTTCCAAGAAACAGCCTAAGAGAGTAAATTGGGCCCCACCTGGCAGAAAACTTTTGACACCTTGAAGACAGCCATGTGCACAGCCCCAGTACTTCAGGCACCTGACTACTCCCGGGAATTTGTTGTTCAGACAGATGCCTTAGAACATGGCATAGGGGCAGTTCTCTCCCAGCTGAATGAGGAGGGTCTAGACCAGCCAGTAGCATTCATTAGCAGGAGGTCACACCCAGGGAACAAAGGTGGAGTACCATTGAGCGGGAGGCCTTTGCTGTGGTCTGGGCCCTGAAAAAGCTGAGGCCCTACCTGTTCGCGACTCACTTCCGGGTCCAAACAGACCACAGGCCCCTAAGATGGTTAATGCAGATGAGGGGGGAGAATCCAAAACTATTGAGGTGGTCCACGCCAGCGCTGATGGTCTGTCCAGATTTTTTCGCCTTGGTGAAGCGAACTGCCAAGGGGATGGGTAGTTCTCCCCGCCTTTCAGCTGGGGGGGGGACGCGTGTTAGACCTGGCATCCTTGGCGTGGGTCTCTTTGCATTCTCTCCCCTAGGCCTCCCACGTGTATGACCCATTCTTCAGGCTGGACTCGTTCATGCTCCAAACAGTAGCCCCGTGTGAGGCCTCTTAATGATAAGCTACCCTCTGACTTTGCAGATTCACTATGACCCCGGGGAGGTAATAGAAACTCCAGAGTAGCGCCCCCGATCTCCAGGGTCCATGAGACATACTTGTAGAGAAGAACTGTAGAAATCCCCAGTTTAGAAATAGCCTTTTCTTAAGATCACTGACTCCTGAGCAAACCGTACTTCAGGCCATGAGAAATGTGGAGGCCTAAAACACCATGCCAGGTTGTCTCCCCAGCCTGATGTTGCTGGCAGCTTCTAAGTGAGCGGGGTGGAGTAGTTTCCATCGCACGTCCGGCCTCCCTCGAGGACGGCCCCACTCCCCGCTGGTCGTCTGGCGACCCTGCCAGCGACTTTCAAAGGAACAAGGTACCTTCTGGCAGGAAGCCCCCCCAATCAGGACCAGGGCACCAGGGAGCCTCCTGCCAGATCAAGGAACTTCAAAGACCTCAGGCACTATAACTAGAGGTCCCTTTTCTGCTACAGTCAGATGACTTTTGGTACCCGAGAGCCCTGCTGACTGTCGCGGCTCGTCCGACCCGTACCCCAAGTACGTTTCGTCCCCTGCAACTCGAGCCCTGCTGACCTGGTCGCGGCTCGACTCGTACCCAAGTACTCTTCATTTCCTGCAGCTCGAGCCCTGCTGACCATGTCGCGGCTCGACTCGTAACCAAGTACGCTTCGTTTCCTGCAGCTCTAGCCCTGCTGACCGTGTCGGGGCTCGACTCGTAACCAAGTACGCTTCGATTCCTGCAGCTCGAGCCCTGCTGACCATGTCGCGGCTCAACTCGTAACCAAATACCCATCGATTCTTGCAGCTCAAGCCCAGCTGACTGTGTTGCGGCTCGACTCGTACTCAGTACGCTTCGTCTACCTGTATCCTGAGCCCAGCTGACCTGGTCGCGGTTCTACTCGTACTGATGTACGCTTCGTTTCCTGCAGCTCGAGCCCAGCTAACTGTGTCGCGGCTCGAGCCGGACGGCAGGTACGCCTCGTACCCAACCGCCCAGCAGCATTTCAACGCGGCTCGTGGACAGCGAGCCGGACGTCAGGTATGCCTCGTACCCAACAGCCCAGCAGCATTTCAACCTTGCCCGTGACCAGCGAGCCGGATGCCAGGTACGCCTCGTACCCAACAGCCCAGCAGCATTTCAACGCGGCTCGTGACCAGCGAGCCGGACACCAGGTACGCCTCGTACCCCCCTCCGCAAACCAGCAGCTACTCATCGCGGTTCCCCAGAACCGACCCGGACTGCCGTACGCCTCGTACCAGAGGATTCGAGCCCACCTCCAGGTTGACTGTGAGTACCTGAGTCGCCCACCACGACTCAAAATCAGACCGAACTATTCCTCGCAACAACGCGCCTGGGGTCGCCTCTGTCCTTATTGTAGTGTGTACCCCTTTCCCGTATTTGCCTTGTGATAAATGTCATATAAAGAACCTCCTATTTTTATATAAAACTGGTGTGGTGTCCGTTTGTAGTGTGGTGAGACCTTACTGTGCATGGCCATAAATGTGTGACCATCTCATCTGAGGATCAGTCTAAAGTGCTCGGCAACGCTACTGAGGGGGGGTAACTGACTACCCACCCTAGAGGAGGTGGGTCCCTGTTTGGTCAGAAGTATCTACCTCTGCCAACCAGAGACCACCAAATCTAACAGGCAAGATGTGCCCCAGTGCTCCCCCAGACCAGACAGGGATGCAAAAGACCCCAGTGTGGCAGGGATGAATCGCGGGATTGCCTGAATATCTTTAACAAAATATCGTCCGTATGAAGCAAAACCGCGTGCATGCCAACCCCCAGATGTATCCCCCATTCTGGCAACAAATTTCATAGTGTCATAGCTAACGGTTCAATCACTAGGTCGAATATCAAAGGGGATAGGGGACATCCCTGGAGAGTCCCCCACTCTATCAATATAGGGTCAGAGAAGAGAGCCCCTAGCCGCACCCGAACCATAGGAGTCCCATACACTAATCTGATAAGACTTAGAATGTAGGGCCCAAATCCAAATCGATGGAGCACAGCAAACATGAATGACCACTAAAAACCAGATATCGGTTCCCGAGCAAAAGACAGACAAGCAATCAAAATCAATAGAACATCAGTTCAAGAAGGTGTCAGTCCAATATGTTCTCACTTCTTATTCTTCTTTATTTTCTTATTTCTTTCATCCTGTTCATAACCATGGATGTATTACGCATAGGTTCATAACAAAAGATTGGTATAGATGGTATAACCAAGAAGTAACCAGTAGCCAGTGTTTCGTCTTGGGTAAATCGCCCAGCGACTTCCACAGGGCATATGTAAATTCTCAGAACCGATTCACCACACCCCAGGTAAAACCTGTGTGTGGTCCCATACCATATGGGTCTAAATATAACTTGTATCCTACACGGGTAAGTATAAGAATATCTCGATCGGACTTGAAATCTAGTCTCAGCATGTGTAACAAAAATATTTATATCATTTATCGGAGAGTACTCCAGTCGCCATTGTGGGTCCTTCAATGAGGGTAAGGGTAACGGGGCTGTTGCTGTGATTATCGCCTTCGTAAATTAAAAAAAGCTTGTTTTATATTTCTCATTTCTTTGCGCCTGTTAGGTTGTGAATGTGGCAATTTTAAATTTAGAAACCATATCTGGTACTCACCTTCCCTGACTTCAACCGGACTGGAATCGCTACCGGGGGATCGGCTTCTTTCACCGACTCGCCTGAAGAGTAGCGTTCCAGTTCCGGTTTTGATTGGCAGCTCCTCCCCCCAGCCTGTATATTAACAGGGATGCACCGACCGTGCACCGAAGGCGCGCCAAAGGCAAGCCCGTATGCGCCCGTCAGCGCCCAGATGGCGCCTGGTGCCAGACCCCCTGGTCCGCTCGTGAGAACAACTTATACGAAAGAAAGCCTTGTCGAACTCAGGTCAGAGATCGGGATGTGCCAAGACCAATCCAGGGACAAGCCGCTAGGGCCTGACAGCGGCACTGCCTGGAGGGTGGCTTGCTCACAGGGTTGGAATACAGCGCACCGGGTTGGCACGGGCTCTCCCTCTCACTACGATCATACGGCTGTTGTCAAGTTTGCAAATGAGAATAACAGGGCAATTAGCTGCCTGTTACTGAATGTAAGGTCGATGGGTAGACACAAGTACCAACTTGAGTGTCTCATACAGACAGAGGATCCTGATATATTGTTTCTTACCGAGACCTGGGCCAATGACAGCAGCAATCCTGACTGGAACATTGCTGTGCCACTGGACTACGCAGTTGCCAATGTCAATAGAGTGGAAGGAAGGGGGGGTGGCTTAGCCATTATTTACAAAACCTTTCTCAAGTTGCAGGTCGCGCCTGAGAGAATGGAGGGTGCTGAAGCTATGAGCTTCTCATTGAAGCTCGATAACACCTCTGCGTTCTCTGGCTTACTCATTTATAGGCCCCCTGGCCCGAGAGCCCGGTTCCTAGCGGCCATTCAAGCCCATTTAGAAAACTCCCTCGAGCATGATTACTACACCATTCTGGGAGATTTGAACTTTTACCTGGAGGACACTAATAACATAGAAACTATCAATCTCCTTGATATACTCGCCTGCCACAATATCCATCAGATTGTCAATGAACCTACCCATAAGGCTGGTCATATCCTGGATGGCATTTGTACCAGTATGCCTCACGTTGTCATAAAAAATATAACTCCAATGGCATGGTCTGACCACTCTGCCGTATTTTTTACTACTCTGCTCCCCAACGCCCCCCACAGAAGGCGATTCAGGCCTTCCACCAGGAAATACTGGGCTTGGAAGTCAGTTACAAGGTTTGACTTACTAGGCTCCCTTGAAGAAAGAGTATTGGCCTGCCCAGATGCCAACCAGGGGGCCATGGCTCTCCAAGCTAGCCTTATGAAGACTGCCAACTTGGTAGCACCGGAGAAAACACTAAGAGTGCGTAAAAAACGGGTTTCTGCCCCTTGGTACTCACCAGAGCTGAAAACCTCTAAAATCAAATGTAGGCAGAAAGAACGGATCTGGAGAATGAACTATGATTCAGCACAGAGGATAAACTACTGTGCTGCACTAGAGGAGTACAAGAATTTAATTATTCAGGCGAAATCCTCGTACTATTCCAGGAAGATCCAGGATGCCGCCCATTCTAGTAGAGAATTATTCTCCACAGTTAACACCTTAGTGAGCTGTCCTCGGAACAACAGCTTCCAACCAGATAAGGCATTCACTGATAAAATGGCGACCTACTTCCAGAATAAGGTGCTAGCTGTTTACAATGATCTGTCTACAACAGCAGAAAGGACACGCATAGTGCAAAGTGGGGGCGACAGTGTATGTAATGCACAAGGTGCTCTCTAATCGTTTTCCTTGCTGGATGTGAACAGGCTGGCCGACTTATTGCTGAGCACCAAGTCAGGTTCTCCAATAGATCCCTGTCCACCTTTTGTGCTTCATTTGGCACCGACAGAAATCAGTGCCCTACTACTGCCGGTTTTGAATCAGGTGCTGAGCTCGGGAGTTTTTCCACTGATATGGAAGAAGGCCTGCATTCGGCCCCTGTTAAAGAAGCCCAAGCTAGACCCTTCTGACGAGAAGAGCTACCGCCCTATCTCCTGCCTGCCGCTGCCAGCTAAGCTAGTGGAAAAAGCCATGAATGTGGAATTATCCTCTTATCTTAAGACTTGGCACATTCTAGACAGCACTCAGCATGGCGTCCGGGCTAATCATTCAACTAAAACTGCCCTGTTGATGGCAGCAGAGGAAATCCGGAAGGGGATGGATGAGGGAGGTAGGGTCACGCTGATTCTACTGGATCTCATGGCGGCCTTTGACACCGTAAACCACGAGGTACTTATCCAATGGTTGCAGGATATCGGTGCCAGGGGCCTAGCGTTAGATCTCCTTGCCTCCTTTCTGTCAGATAGGGAACAAGCCATCTCTTGGAATGGCCATCAGTCAGATAATTTTACCCTTCCTGGAGGAGTTCCTCAGGGCTCGGCGTTATCGCCTACCCTGTTTAATATCTATGTCTCCCCTTTGGCTAAGATAATAAAGAACCTGGGTTTTAAACTGGTGTCCTACGCTGATGACACTCAGCTGATCGTCTCTATGCCCCATTCTGCAGACTCGAAGTCAGCTGATTTCGCCTACTGTATGTCGGCAGTTATGCAGTGGATGAAATCGAACTTTCTGAAATTGAACACCGAAAAGACAGAAGTTCTCGAGTTTGGACAGAAAGCATCCCTCTGGAACCATACCTGGTGGCCTAGGTCTGTGGGAGCTTGTCCGTTTCCAGTGGTGAAAGCATGGAACCTTGGGTTCATTTTTGATAAAGATCTGGCTTGGAAGCCTCAGGTGAACCAGGTAGTGTCTGCATGCTTCTTTGTGCTTAAGGGGCTGAGAAAGATCTTGCCGTTTATTCCTTACCATCTCAGGAAAACGGTCATAATTGCCGCTATCTTTTCTAGAATAGACTATGGCAATGCCCTTTATCTGGGAGCAGGGTGTGCACAACTGGCCAAACTGCAGTCTATTCAGAACGCGTCTGCCAGATTGCTACTCGGTTTGCCTAAATACCACTCCACATCACAGGCTATCAGGAAGCTGCACTGGCTCCCAGTCCAGAGGCGTATTGATTTCAAGGCGCTGTGCCTAGTTCACAAAGCACTGGCGGGAATGGGGGCCTTCGATCTTCAACATCTATTCTCCAGGTACATGCCAACCCGCCCGTTGAGGTCTGCCTCTCACGGGCTGGCTTTGGTGTCTAAGATCAATAGACAAAGTTTGGGAGGGAAGAGCATCTCCCATTTGGCTTCAAGGCTTTGGAACGTTTTACCCCAATAGCTTAGGCAAATCTCCAACCACTTGCAGTTCAGGAGGGAAATCAAAACGTGGCTTTTCACTAGATAGGATTGTGGTCATGCCTCTCAGCTTGTTGCCTTGCATAGCGCCAAGATGCCTCGGCATTAGTGCGCTTTATAAATACCTTCACTCACTCACTCACTCACTCACTCAATGAGACATGCTGAGATCAGATGTTTAGTCAGATCAAGATATTCTTATACTTACATGCGTTACCCATGAAGGATACAAGTTATATTTAGACCCATATGGTATGGGACCACACACAGGTTTTACCTGGGGTGTGGTGAATCGGTTCTGAGAATTTACGAATGCCCTGAGGAAGTCGCTGGGCGATTTACCCAAGATGAAACACATGTTGCCTACTGGCTACATCTTGGTTATACCATCTATACCAATCTGTTATAAACCTATGCGTAATACATCCATGGTTATGAACAGGATGAAAGAAATAAGAAAATAAAGAATAATAATAATTGAGAACATATTGGACTGATGTTCTATTTATTTTGATTGCTGGTCTGTCTTTTGCTCGGGAACGATATCTGGTTTTGTGTCTATCTTTTGTTTACTTGCAGTAACAGAGGCTTATTGGGACATAGGTGGCCGTCTCCTTTCTGTTCCCTGGAGCACCTTTTAAAGATACTGTTGTATAGCCTTATTGAAATATTGGTTTTGCGCAAGGTTTAACCTTGACCACTCGACCGTGTGGAAGGCCTTCTCCAGGTCCAGCACAATACAACCAGCCATCACCCTGAACAGCCTCCGTATATTAAGAGACGTGCTGCGGGCCTGGACAAACCCATTGTGGTCTTGGTGATCCAACTGAGGGCTAATCGATTTGCCAGGATACCCGCTAAGATCTTATAGTCCCCATTCACAAGAGCTAAGGGACAATATGCCCCCGCGGAGGCGGGATCCCCGCCCGACTTGGGAAGAGTGATGAACTTAGCTTCCATCATGGAGGTCGAGAGGGCAAAGGACTCAAGCGCTTCCAAGTACACCTTGAGCAGCTGTGAGCTTAAGGGGTCAGCATATGACTTACTAAATTCATGGGGAAAACATCAGGACCGAGAACCTTCCCATATGGCAAGGCCCTCATCGTGCCCCTAAACTCATCCAGCGTGAGAGGGGCATCTAGTGTCAACTGCTGTTCCGGTGACAGGGCCAGAAACGGAAGAACTGCTGTATCGCCCTCTCTGAGGCCTGTTGACCAGATTTTATAGTCGTATAAAACGTGCGGACAACTCACCATGGATTTCGAATTGTGTGTGCCGATGTCTTCTGTACGAAGAACGCAGAGCCGTCCGTATTAGGCCCGCCCGATTGCTGCTGTTTAATTAGCCACGTGAGAAGTGACCCAAGAGGTCTGCTTTAGTGTGTACGGACGCGGAGTGCACTGTAAAGTTGAGGCAGCGCTGGCGATCCAGGAGCTCCGCATGTTTCTTGCATGCCTCCTCCAACTCGGCCAATCACCCAGCATCTACCACTGCCCAAGACTCCAACGGCAACAACCGTCCCTCTACATCAAGCAGATCCGATGCCACCTGCTGTCGCAGCCCACAGCCCAGTCCCAAACACTTACCTCTTAGGGTGACTTTCAAAGCTGCCCACTCCAGCAACGAGGAGGTAGCAGTCCCCTCATTAAGTGCAAAGTATTCCTCTATAGCCTCTCCGATTGCCTCCCGAAAAATCGAATCCTCAAGCCTGGCCGGTTGTAGCCTACATGGAAGGACCACCGGAACCCCACCCTCCCATGCTAACACAACACAATGAAGGTTGTTATCCGAGTATGTGTGCCCCCAATACTCAGATTTTGAGACATATGGAAGGAGACAGAGGGACCCAAAGAACCTGCCGAGCTGAATGTGCAGGCTATGAGTTGCTGAAAAGATAGAATACACCCTCTCCCCCGGGTGATGATGTCTCCAAACGACAACCAGACCCCAGCCCCGTGCCTAGCCATTAAGTACCGCAGAGATGGTCGTGGTGGCCATGCCCTTGAGCGGAGGAAAGAATCTCTCGGTCCCACATCTATGAAACTGTTAAAATCCCCACCCAACAACCATGGGATGTCACACCACTTCACCAGAGCAAGGGAAAGCTGACCAAAGAACTGGCCCTGATCTACATTCAGAGCGTACATGCAGGGTACAACGTGTGTAATGATCGGGCCTGGGAAGGGGGGACCAGACTCCGGTGTTCCGCCCGGCCGATCGAGGCCCCGATTCTGCCGCCACTCACCAGTGCAGCGTTATGCACAGCGAAGGCTCCCGTACTCACGGGCCGATCCGCTCACCTCTTCCCTCGACTCAGGGGCCAACTTCACTGTTTTGCCGCCCAGCACAACTGTCCGGTGGGGGCACGGCATACAGCGCTGTCTGGGTCCGGACGACGAAACCCAGCCACAGGTGAGCCTCCCAGCCAATCAAAGACGTGGCCCTTCAGCTGCACGCCGGCACTCCGCTGGATATCGCGGACCATTCACCCTCCGGGTCCCGCGTCAATTACTGCAGAACACCAGAGGGTGCACTAGGACATTGCCCACGTCCCGGTGACACCAGATGCCGGCAAGACAGGAAAAATGTGCCAGATTAAGGGGATATACGACGGAGCATTCTCAGAACGTGTCCACCATGCTGCCCCTGCAAACCATACCCCCTTCAAGTGCTCAACAATGTAGGGCACAACACAGCAAATGTCTTAAAAATCAAGTTCACATCCATGGTTATCTTCATTAAACTGTCTACATCACCTGTAGAATAACCCCACTTTGTTGTAGATGGGCTAGGTACGTTATCTACTAGCCAGTAAGGGTGACAGTGAGAGTTGGATAATTATTATGATGTCTTGAGCTTTGCTGTTTTTTCATTTCATTAAGTTATTTATGATTGTCCAACATGAATGTTTACTTCATTTTGTATCACACCAATACTTGTTACTTCATTTGGATCTATTAGCTACAGAAGAATATCATTCCCATTGTGTTAATTACATTATTGGCTCTTTCCAATTATCATCTTCTTGGAACTCTTCCACTTGTTAGAAAGACGATAAACAGCTTCAAAATCTACTGTTTTAGAGATCTGCATCTAGTTCCATGCATGCATGTATGGATTACACAAGGAACACCTTCCTTTGTGCACGTAGATACACACCCTCTTTTATTATCATCTTCCAGGAGGACAGATGTTGCGAAATAATCCCTCCAACAATGGTGCTATGCGGTGATGGTAGGAAGGAAGAGTCATTTCTTGGAAGTAGGAGAATCACCCACAATCATGGAAGGCTGTTGAGACGCTCTGCCCCTTGATGCCCTTTGCCCTTTTAAACAACTGCCTCTGAGGAAGCTGCTGTTTTTGCTCTTGAGGTTCTAATACCTATATTTTCTATTAAGTAGTATGGGAGCACTGCTGACCTCCACCATGTGTTTTAAACTGTCATTTTAAAAATTCCTATTTGTAGTCTTCTCTTGAAATTGATGATTTTTATTAATCGGTAGGTGTGAAAGTTGAGGAAACAGAAAGGCATGTCCATCATTTTTTTGTATTTATTTAGTTAGGAGTTTTATATAGTGCTAGCCAGACCCGAGGGAATCAGAGCACTTTACAACATGTAACAAAGACTCAATCAAACATAAGAAGTGAGTGTAGTCGAACATACTGATTCGTGACGAGTAAGATTGAAACACAAAGAGTAGCAAATAGAAAGTAAAGATACTTGGCGAGTACAGTTCAAACACAAAGAGTAGCCGATAGACTCCGTGATTCGTGACAAATCCAGAAGGGTGAAGGGGAGCACCGGAGAGAGAAGAGAGATAGCTGTGTGTGGAATTCGCTGTAGAGCGTCAGCTATCTATTCGGAAGAGATTCGTTGAGGAAAAGGTCTTTGAGCTGGCTTTTGAATTTTGGAAAGGAGGGGTTAGTTCTGATATGAACTGGGATGGAGTTCCAAATTTTGGGCGCATTTCCAGAGAAGGTGCGTGATGAGGTTTTATGTTTGCAAGTTTTTGGCGGGATGAGAAGTAGAGTGTTAGCACTCCTTAGGTAACTTGACTGACCGGCTTTGGCGAGTTTGGTGGCCAGGTATGTGGGTTTACTGGTATGCAGGGCTGAGTGAGACAGGCTGTTTTGAAGCTGGCACCCATTTCGATTGGTATCCATTTTAGATATCTGAGAGCAGGAGCGATGGATTCATATTTTTTTTACTCCAGTGAGCATCCTGGCTGCTGCATTTAGGGTTGTTCTGAGGGGGGCTAAGTGGGATTTTGCTGTGCCAGTGAGGGTTGCGTTCCCGTAGTCCAATCTGGACAAAACCAGGGATTGGGTGGCTTGTTTGAGGTCATTGGGAGGGATGAATGGCTTTATATTGTTGAGCAGTTTTAGGTTGATGAAAGCGCTCTTGGCGGTATTTTTGATGTGTTTGACCATGTCTAAGTTAGGGTCCAGAGTGATTTCCAGTGACTTTACAGCGTCTGCTGGAATGAGGTTGCAGTTTAGATCAATGGTTTTTAGCCATTCTGTGACTTGGGGGGTCTGTGCTTTGTTGGATATGATGAGTATTTCCGTCTTGTCCTGGTTTAGTTTCAGGTGGTTGAAGGATAGCCAGTGTTGGATTTCTTTCAGAGTGAGGTTTAGTCTTTGTATGTCATCAATAGAGGAAGTTTCAAGGTAGATCTGGGTATCATCAGCATTTAGGTGGAATGGGATGTTGGCTTTATTGAGTATCTTGGTGAGGGGCTCCATGTAGATATTGAATAGTGCCGGGGAGAGAGCTGATCCTTGTGGAAGTTCCCTGTTTATGAGGAGTAGGTCTGACGGTCTGTTTTTAATTTTTATTCTTTGGGTACGGTTCTGCAGAAAGGAGGAGAACCACTGTTGTACCACCTCATCTGCTCCGACCCTTTCCTGCAGTACATTAATGAGCAGTTTGTGGTCGGCCGTGTTAAATGCTGCAGCTAGGTCCAGGACAATGAGTAGGCAGCATCGATCATTGTCAAGTGAATTGTGAATGTCATGAATGACATTCAGGATCGCTGTTTCGGTGCTGCAACCTTTTCTGAAGCCTGATTGGTGAGGTTCTAGGAAGTTGTTGCTATCAATGTGATGTGTTAATTGCAAGAGGACACATCTTTCCAAGATTTTTGCTAGAAAGGGGAGATTAGATACAGGCCTGAAGTTGTTCAGTTCGTTGGGGTTAGAGCCTGTTTTTTTTTTTTTTTTATTTAATTTTTTTTTTAGAAGTGGTGTGACTTGATCCATTTTGAGATAGTCTGGCATGACTCCGGTTCTTAGGGAACTATTTATAATCTTGGTCCAAGTGGGGTTAGGGTGAGATTGAGTTTCTTAGCTAGTTGCGCAGGGTTAGGGTGCGAGAAGTGAGACAAGGTTTTGGAGCTGGTCATCAATTTAGAGATCTCTGCTTCTAAGTTGGGGGCGAAGGATTTCCAGTTGTTGGGGGGGAGGGTGGACTGGGTGGGTTGAGGTCTTCTTCACGGGCATCCAAGGAGAGCTCAATATTATTGATTTTCTCATTGAAGAAGATGGCAAAGTTGTTGCATAGTTCTGTGGAGGCCGTCATAGCGGGTGAGGGGGGCTTGGAGGCTGGTTGTCTGATGCTATTAAAGAGTTCTTTGGGTGGATTTTTGGCATTGTTTAGTGCATCACAGCAGAAAGAGGTTTTCTCATTCTTTTTTTTTATAAATCTTTTTATTAAACATGCTCGACATAAGGGTACAATTCCCCATAGGTCAATAATAGGAGGCACAGCGAAATCAAGGCAAATACAAAGACAGAAGGACAAAGTTTGGAAATCATGGGAGGGGGGAGCATTATAATCAGGATCACAGGGGGGAGCACTTATATTGCCTCGATGTTCATTCCATGGACACCAAATCTTAGACCACTTTTGGGGACATCCCCGGGCTGCGTACACTGTCTTTTCCCTTAGCATACACCAATCGAGATCTTTCTTCCAATCCGCAACCTTAGGAGCATGTGGCGCCCCCCAGAGTTGGGTGATATTTCTCTTAGCAATCATACAGCCTAGTGTGACCCATTGTATGGCGTATGCATTAAGGTCCGTGGGTTCCCAGATGTTGAGGAGGCATCTAGGGGCCTCTGGCTTAATTAAAATTTTTCGTGTTTCGCTCATTGTGTCGTGAATTTTGCGCCAGTACTCCTGGATTGGGTCGCAATGCCATATGATGTGTATGAACGTGCCGGTGAGGGTGCACCCCCTCCTACAGGACCCGTCTGATGGAGCACCCATGTGTATCAATTGGGGTCCTGTGATGTAAATTCTATGTAGTTTTTAAGTTGCACCAGGAGGAGACGCGCTCGAATGGCAACTGTTTTGGGGGAGGAGACTGCCGCCTGCCAGTTTTCGTCATCTACTTCGATTCCATCTCCAAGCCATTTCTCTCGTAGGGACAGAAGGGGATCTTCTATGTTGTTAATGAGTTTTCTAGCAGTCAAAGAGATAGCCTTTTCAGGTAGGTGGCCATCGAGTAATCTGTCCTCTAATTGGGAATAGTCTGGCGGGGAGATGTCACGGGGCAATGCTGTGCACAGTACGTGTCGGATTTGTAAGTAACGAAAACGCTCCGACTCTGCCATTTTGTACTGTCTCTGAAGGGCGTCAAAGGCCTTCACGTCATTTTTGTCCCAAAGGTATCTAATGTAGGAGATGCCAATTAGATCCCACCTATCAAATCCTTTGGAATTGCCCAAGTCTTCCAGCCTCTGGGAGTCCCACAGGGGCGTGGCAAGAGTCAGTTTATTGCTCCAGCCTAATGATGTGGTCGCCGAATGCCAGATCTTGACTGAGTGGTTAGTGGGACCAGTAAGTGGATACCTGTTCGGTTTAAAGTATAGGGCTCGATTGTAGGTTCCATTTGGGAGGATCCATCTGTCCATGTTGAACCCCGGGGCGTCGGGCCGCCCATAGGTGCAATGGTTTATTGCTGTAAGATGTGCTGCCCAATAGTATTTTTTGATGTCGGGCAAGCCGATTCCCCCATCATACCAGCTGAGCGTAAGTTTTGGTAAGGTGATACGTGGTCTCCCACCCTAGAGAAGGACCCGCTGTAGCCCCTCTATTTCTTTGAAGTATGAGTTTGGGTCCGCCAAGTTCTGGAGAGCATAGAGGAGTCTGGATAGGGACATCATTTTAAAAAGGGCGGCCTTTCCCAACAAAGAGAGTGGGAGTGTTTTCCAGTTGGCAATATCACTTTGAGCCTTTGCCGTGGGGGAACAAGGTTGCGGGCGAATTGAAGTGAGCTATCAAGCGAGAGGAATATACCCAGGTATTTGAATCCTTCCTAAATTATTGGGATAGGGCAGTTTCAAGGTATCAGAGGGTAGTCTCCACAGAGGACATACAGGAGAGATTTCTGCCAATTAATACAGAACTCGGAGTATCTGCCAAAGATGGCCAAGATGTCAAATACAGCGATAAGGCACTGTTTGGGGGATGTAAGATATAGAAGGATGTCATCAGCATATAGGGAGATACGATCCTCCCACCCTGCCGACCACCGCATACCACGAATCATTACGTCCTGACGAATTCAAGCCGTGAGGGGCTCGAGGGCTAAGGCGAATAACAAGGGAGAGAGGGGATATCCCTGACGGGTCCCACGTATAAGTAAAAAGGGTTCCGATTTTTTATTATTGAGTACTACCTGTGCCATAGGAAGGCTGTACAGCAGGGGCACCCACCAGCTGAAACCCGGCCCAAACCCCAACTTTGCGAGGACAGTGAAGAGGTAGGGCCACTCAACTGTGTCGAAAGCCATGGTGGCATAGAGGGTGACAATGACATCATCTTCACGGATGGTTGGCGCCCTCCCAGGACCCCATGGACTCTGCGCAGGTTCAGAGCATTGCTTTTCCTAGGCATGAACCCCGATTGATCCGGGTGTACCAGGCCCTTTATCACCTTAAGCAGCCTATTTGCAAGCACTTTGGGCAAGATTTTAGGTTCAGCATTAAGCAACGAGATAGGACGATAGGAGGCGCAGTCAGTTTTAGGTTTCCCTTCCTTATGGATTGCGACAATGGTTGCAATTCTTTGATCCTGGGAAAGTGACCCGAGTTCCAGGCTGTTCTCGAACATAGACTTCAGGTATGGGCCTAATTTGTCCAGACGGAGCTTGTAGAGCTCAATCGGGATACCGTTCATGCCCAGAGCTTTGCCAGAGTGAAGCGCTCGGATTGCGGTCGCTATTTCGTCAGCGGTGAGGGCACTGTCCATGAATGCCCAGTCACCGTCCGACGTCACTGGAAGGGCGATATCCCTTAGGAGCTCGGAAGAGTCCGCCTCGGAATATGGTGTGACAGAGCTGTAGACTTGTAAAAGTGTGTTGCAAAGTGGTTGACTATGTCTTGGGGATCTGTTATGGGGATCCCTCAGCGCCAGTTAGTTCCGGAACAAGTCTACTGGCATGTTCCTTTTTGTGCAGCCAGGCGATTAATTTCCCCGCCTTATCTCCCCAGTCGTAAAGTCGGCCTAGTCTGTCTTGCCCCAGTAACTTCGCACGGTCGGTAACTAGTGCCCTGTATTTGTCCTGTCGGAGACACAGTGTATGCGGCGCATCCAGTGACGGATCAGAATTAACGTCCTGCTCAAGACGATAAATCTCCTGCTCAACATCAGAGATGTCTTTTAGCTAGCCTTTTTTGGATCCCGCTATAAGAGAGAGAGCCTCACCTCAGACCATCGTTTTAAAGGCTTCCCATAACATTTGCGGAGAGTCAACAGTATGGTCGTTTTCTAAAACGTAGTCGTCAATGGATTTGATCAGGTTTTTGCGTATTTTCAGGTTTTTTAGATACCAGGGGTTAATGGGGGCAACAAGTCTAGCCTGGGAGTGGTCGAGATCAATGTGGACCCAGAGGGAGGAGTGGTCAGGAATGCCCCTAGCTAGATGTCGTATCTCGTGGATATCCGTAACCTGTGGAGCCGGGACAACTATGTAGTCCAAGTGAGATAGGCTGTTATGAGCCCCGGAATGGAAGGTGTGCTGAATCTTGTCGGGCGGTGCGTTCTCCAACCATCTACTAACCCCATTGCTTCCAAGAAGCTAGAGAAGGAGTGTGCGGTGTGAGGGATTATGCGTGGGGGATGTCTGTCCAATGATCCCGATAATATGGAGTTGTAGTCGCCACCGAGCACAAGGTGCCCATCCGGTAGTGCTAGCAGTACTGTGCTAAGTTCAGAAAATGTTGCAGCCTGTAACCCTGGCGGTGCATACACCGACATAAAGGTTATGCTTTGGCCCTCCCAAGTGCATGTGACACCCACATACCTGCTGCGGTCATCCACATGTGTGGACGTAGGTAGTAGGGGAACGACTTCCTTTGCATGATGCCCACCCCTCTGGAATTGGACGCAAAGCCAGCATGTGCCACCATCGAGTAACCCAACTTGGGCATCGCTTTACATGTGTTACCAATTAGGTGAGTTTCCTGCAGCAATGCCAATCTCTTTACATATTGCAATACTATACTATGCTTGATTTTATCCCCCAACCCGTTAACATACCAACTTAAGATCTTGACCTCCTTGTTTCGCTGCACATCCATTGACCTGCTTGTTGAGCGCTATAGTGGCAACAGCCACAGACCGGGACTGCACCATAAAATAATGTCGAGAATAACGAACACAAGAACACAGAACAACTAAAGAAATAACCCCAACCCAACAACCCCCCACCCCGCTGCCGTGCCCGCTGAGCTCGAAACTGCCCATCGAAAGAAAAACCAGCAGAGTGCCTGTCGCTCTAAAATTCAAAGGAAGAAAGAAACAGGGGAAAGCGGTGGGCTCCGCGTCCTGCTCTATGCTACACTACTGTCACACCCTTGTTAAACATTAAACATAAGGTCACAGGTAAAGCAGCCGACCCCGATAAGCAATGTATAGTCATCCCCCTGCCCCTACCAGCCCCGCACCAAATGTTCCCTTTACTTTTCAACAAGGCGATCCTCTTTCGAAACCCTGCCTCAGGCCGGCCCACAGTCCGCATGGCCTCCAGTTACTCACTCCATTGGGGTTTTAGTCCTTTGGAAGTCAATCCAGTCCGCAACTGCCTCAGGACGATCAAAAAACAACGCTCTCCCCTCCGCCTCGACTCGGAGGTGCGCTGGAAACATCCGCCAGTATTTCAGGCCCCTGTCTCTCAGGTCGCGCTTAACAGACAGGAATGATCTCCTCTGCTGCTGCACCCTCTGCGTGAAGTTGGGGAAAAATTAGATTTCAGCATTTTCATATCGTAGGGGAGCGTTGGCTCTGGAACTTTGGAGGATCACACCCCTGTCTCAGTAGTTCAGGACACGAGTCAACATGGGCCGTGGGGGAGTGCTCAGTTTGGGTCAGCCACCTGGGATCCTATGGGCCCGCTCGATCACAAAAAATTTACTGAGGCCTTTGGGTTGCAGGTGTTTGAGGATAAGGTCCTCAAAAAACAGGTCTGGAGATTGCCCCTCTTCTTTTTCGGGAACTCCTACGATACGGAGATTGTTGCGGCGAAGTCGGCCTTCGTAGTCATCCAACTTGAGGTCTGTACGATTTCGAGATTCCTGCAGTCCCTGGACCTCCCTCTGCAACTGCGTGACATCACCCACTAAGCTAGTCGTCGTGATTTCCACCTGCTTCACTTTTTCGTTGAGTTTCCCCATGTCGGCCCTGATGAGGTTAATGTCAATAGCCACTGAGTCCAGGGAGGTCTTGATACCTGTGATGGCCGCCCTGACGTCTTTTAGAGAGATCTCGGGCTCTCCCTCACCAGGGCCTCCCCTTGCTGCTTCATCCGATGGACGGCCCTGCTGTAAGTCTTTGGGCACTGTATACCGATCCAGCTTCTTGGTTTGGACTGGTTTCGGTCCCCTGGTCCCGGTCCCCTTATTGCGCTCCATTATAGCAGCTGAAGCAGGTCACTGATGGGCACAGGCTATAGGATAGGTGATTGGGTGAAGAAGTGTTTTGCCCTAGGGCAGGTCTAATAAGAGTGACAATGAATGTCTCGCACCCTATCCCAATCACCACAAGGTTGGAGCCAAAGCAGGTAAATAGTACAAAGGGAGCACAAGCACAGAGGCCTCCCCAGCCCCCTAGGGTGTGTCTCACTGGGCACTGAGGCCACTGGCCACAGTTTAATCCACTCCTGATCTCATCTGTGGGGAGAGAAGGCGCAGGTGACCAGCCGAGCCCCGCGGGGGGTTCCACGGGGTAACAACGGGGGTGTAGACAGAGAGGCTGTGTCGGCGCCGTTCAAAGAACCACAGTTGGCACTCCCCGACCGGCCTCAAAGTGTTACGTAGGTTGTTGTCAGCAGTCTGTCTAGGCGAGGTCACAATAGATGCCTATGATGTTGTGGTATGCAACCCTCCCTTCACGCGCTCCCATTATGGTCGGCGCGCAACAGCAGCACAGGGTCTTAGCGCCCCTTTCGTGCAGCAGCAGGATAGCTGGAGCTGCCAGTCTGGAGGGCTGCCACTGCAAGTCCCTGGTTCAGGCTGTTGTATGGGCCTCAGTATACAAATGGCAGGGGGGGACGTCCGCTGGCTGGCAGAGCAGGCGGAGGGCCTATCACAGGCAGGGGCGCGCTGCTGCCAACAGCTGCTCCATGGCTGGCGTGCCCCACTCCCCAACAGGTGCTCCAAGATCCAGAAAGTACCTTAAAAGTGAGGCTATGTTCGCCCCCACAGGTCGGGGTCACAGATTGACCTGCTCCTGTGTGCTTCAAATAACAGGTCCCACCTCAGGCAAAGGCTGGCTGCAGGCGCATGAAAACAGCAGCGAGGGGGCAGGTGGAGTGAGAGGCTACACTATTTTGTACGTCACGGCTGGCGCGCACCTTCACCCTGCAGTCTCAGCCTCTCTCTCACTCACCAGCATGCCGCTGCCCCCGCCTCGATATTTCCGTTGTCCGGGTCCTCAGAGTTGTGTCGGACTGCCCCGGTGGTAAAACAATCGTGGCGGCGCACCAAACAGTGGCGCCACAGCAAGGCGGGAGTGGATCGGCTGGATGTGGGAGGTCCCGCTACTGCGTACCCCGGCCTCGGGATCCTGTAAGGGCCGCAATCTTGGGAGAGCGATGCCTTCTTCAATCTGCACTCTTCACGCACCGGAACAGGTGGGATGGGCTCCGCTGACGATCCGGCGTGAGAGGCAGCAGTCGGGTGCCACGGATAGGTGATCAGGATGGTCAAGGGCTAAACGGGCGACGGAGCACTCGGACTACGCGGCCATCCTAGTCCTTCCTTGGCCACGCCCCCGGTTTTCTCATTCTTGATGCATTTTTTTATATTCCCTGCGTTCGGATTGGAGTAGGTCTAGGTGGATTATTGACAGGTTGTTTCTCAAGAGTCTTTGTGAAGCTCTTAGTTGTCTTCTTTCCAAGTTTAGATCTGTATTGAGCCAGTATCTTGAAGGAATGCTCCTGGTTTTTTTTTAGTTTGAGGGGGCGATCTGGTCGAGAATGGAGGTCATTGTTGCATTGTATTGTGCGGTGAGTTCGGTTGTCGAAAGTTCGCATGCGGTGAGGGGAAGGAGTGAGCTAATCCTTTATTCCAGGTCAGTGTGGGGGATTTGTCTAAGATTTCTCACCCAGTGGAAGGACTCCTGTGTACGGGGTAGGCGGTGGCAAGTCTGATTGATGTGGAATAAAATGATATGGTTATCTGACCAGTCAATAGGAAGAATGTGGTCTATTGAGATTGCGTCTTCGTGGGCAATGATGGCATCAAGAGTTACATGTTAGTGGGAGACAAGAAGAGAATTTTAAGGAGAGCCCATGGAAATGTTTAGAGCTGCCAGACCTGCCAAGCCCTTAACTTTACTTAATCAGAATATCATTGAGATAGATGGCAGCTCTTCAGCAAGGGTTCTGGCTCCATAAAAGAAACAACATTTGACTTCTGCTTCCCTATCCCGTCTAGCAGAGCATTAGACTCCTTAATATCAAATGTGTGCAAGGAACACTGTTCCCTAGAAGCCGAGGCCAGGATACCTTTACCGAAAAAGAGAGACTTCATGATATCTTCAAAGTCAAGAGCCTCAACACTGAATCCCTGAAAGTATAATCGCCTCAACACTGACTGGAAGCAGAAGCAAAGTGACTTGAGGGAAAGTCTGGGGGCCAAATTAGGTGGAGGAGGCTCCAACCTGGACACACCAGGTGCAGAGGAAAAGGTGATGTTTTCAACATACTGCCTGAACTTGTGTACCTTTTACTTGTCATACCTCTCCTCCCTTAGATCCAGAGTTCACTGACACATTTCATATTCCGACAGGTCGATTTTTGACCTAAGTTGCTGTACGACATTCGCTTGCCTTGCACTGGGGACAGAAGCGCAAGGAACCTACGGTGGCGCTCCCAATGCACACAATGCTGCTTATGGTGGCACACGTAGAGTCACTGCAGCCCTACATGCAGCACTCCGGAATCAGACAGAAGCCTGATGGCAACTCCGGAGAATGGTGAGAATGGTGGGCGAAGGTCCTCCGATCTCCACTAGTTGATAGTGGACCCAAGCCCTGCAGCAGATAAAAGGAGGTATCTTGAGACTCCCGCTGTTGGTTCACCCAACTCAACAACTTACACCAGAGATGCTTTACGCCCCACCACATCTCACGCATGCGCCCTAATGGCAACCCAGGGTGCCCTAGTTGTGGAGAATTAGAAGTGGGTTTCTTCCACATGGTGTGGCATTGCCCGTGGTTGGGACGAGTGTGGGAGGAGGTGACGAGAATTACATCAACCCTGGTTGACAGCACAATCCTATCCACTCCTGAATCCTGTCTGCTAGGTGTTTGTCCCAGGGCTAAATGAGACAAGTACTTGCACAGGTTCCCGGACTTTGCGTTCAGGCAGTGCAAGCGCCAAACTGCAATGGCATGGAAATGACCAGTGTGTCCGGGCCTCGCTCTTTGTAACAATGGGCACAAGCAGATGCGGCAGTAATGGCAGAGGCCCGAGGGAGTGGGGTGCTGGACAAGGACTCACAACATGGGCCATTTACATACAGGAATTGGAGGTGAAGGATGATGCTAGACCCCAGTAGATGTCTGAACGTATATTCATATGGATGCTGGATTCGACAATGACTGAGTTGGGCTTCGCCAATGGCAGGAATGCTGGGCTGCACTAATCACAAATGTACTCTTTCTTGGTTTTCTGTTCGGGATGGTGGGGGTCATTTCCCTCCATGGTAGTACCCCTGAGACACAATGGAACAGGAGGAAGGACATGAAGGGGATATGAATCATAAAGTAATAAGTCTATATTGATATGACTGAGTGGGCAGGCGTGGAGGAAAAAGTATAAAGCAGCTCCAACGTTGTTGTTTTTTGATATTGATCAAAATACTTATTAAAAAACTGGGGAAACAAAGCTCAAAGGAAGAAATAACGGATTGAGTTTTAACTACACCAATTTCATTCATTCAAAAGGAGTTTCCACAACATTCGTGAGTTTTGAGGAAATCATTAAAGCTGCTTGTGAGCAGTAAAGCGACTACACATCACAGACTACAGCTGTTTTTTATCCGCTTTTTTTGAACAGCCAAACATACAAATCTGAGAGTCGGAGGCTATGGCTAAAGTACAAGGCAAGTGATTGATGAAGTTGGAAAAATCGAAGCGCGATAAAGAGGCTGAAATACATTTTAGAGGCCAGAGGCATTGTTGTGGTTGTCACTTAGGTAACACCCTACCCCTCAAGAAGGACATCAAGAACAAAAGGAAAGGAAAAGAAGTCAGTAAGTTACTCTCACCCAAACTGATGATGAACACATAAACAAACCGCATTATTATGTCCCTATGGCACCTAGCATATTAAATCTAGCTCATATAGCACGAAACTGCTAGATGAGCTTAAGAACAGATGAAAAGGCAGAAAATGAAAATAGAGAATGTAGTTGCAGACACTTGTGCAACAGAAAAAAGAGAGGTCAACACAAAGTACAAATCTGTCACTTTGTCTGGGACCAAATGGCAGACCCACGAAATACAGCAGAGGACTTAAAGCAGACTAGACATAGGACCTACAAACAATAATTCCTACCTTGCAACCAAGTGAAGCTCTACACAGTTCAGCCTGCCTTGAGAATACCCAGGCTTAAACGCAACGAGTTACTGTTGGCATAATCACATGGAGAACATATGCCCTTCTGACGTAATAAGAAAAGAAAAGATCTATAAATAAAATCGTCTGAGACTCGGTTTTATTTGTAGAGTTTGGAGGAAAAGTTGAGCATGGTACTTAGCCACAAATATGGTAGACTATCCTGTCCACCAAACTCGTGATTCCCCCGTTTCAATTTAGTGTCGGAGGAACTTTGGGACTTTGGGAGTTTATTTAAAAAACCAAAAAATTTTTTGGCGCTGTCATATTCAAAATGGTGCCCACAGAGCAAAGCTTCAGCGGAGAAACTCTTTAAATATAGCAAATAATGGCCTGACAGTGCAGTGGAGTCTATTCCTCCACTGACCTGGTGGCATGGAGAACAGCTTACCAAACCCTAAATGAGTCCCTTCATTCATAAATTACAATCAATATTGAGTCCTACCTGGTTATGGTGCTGAGGCTTGGAACCAATGAATGTCACGGCACCTCTCAGAATGCCAGGCTTAACGACCAAGCTCACAACATACAAAACCCCAGAGCTTTGGTGTTATCAGGAACTGACAAACTGTTCCCATGACCTGACACTTTCTATTCCTACAGGGGGATGCACAATCATACAACCTTACTATACATTAACCACATGCCATTCCGTTAGTGGAGTATACATGAATATTGTGACTTCAACCTATCCCGTAGACAAATAATTCTTCACACCTGTGTCCACCAGTGGGACCTAATCTTTTTCCTGCGGCTGCATTATACACGTTGTGTGCCACCTACTATCTTTGGTTTTCAAACAATGACTGCTTAATGGGTTTATGGTACTGGGGTCAACCCAACCAATGAGGGATCGTTAAAGATATCCCCAACATTATCAAAAGTAGCGAGGTCCACTATGACTTCTGTTTCCACAATGACCTAAAAATGGACAGTCAACAGTTACAATTACTGAACTTACGATAAAAGGAATTGAAAGAGGATTTAAAACCTCCAAACACTAGAATAAACTTCAAGGTTGGAGAATGTGACAAGAACAGCTGACAATGTCAGAGAAACAAAACAGACATGTTTTAAATATCGTACTAAATATGATCTTAAAAGGACAAGAATAGAAGAGAACGCTTAGAGATAGGTACACCTGAGAGCAGAGAGTTGGTTAAATGCAATTGTTGCACGTTGGAAATCACAGTCATTGCAAAGCTGGTTGGTAAAAGTATCAACCGATCACCAGATATGTACCTCCGTACATATCTCACCTACTGAAGCATATCTCAAAAGAACAGCAAAGACTGCCTTTACACTTGTGAAGTGGGCAGAGCCTTCATCTGAGTCACAAATACAGCCATGGTCGAAACTAAAACCTCTTTCTTCTAGAAATGTACCAAGAGGTATTCCTGGATGTGTTCATGTATACTGTGAAGCAATAGCTTGTTGATGAATATGTAACATAGATGCTAACAAGGACACCAGCTTATTTGTTTTACCTTGTTTTGCTTATCCCTTTATTTTTCATCCCTTCTCCTGGTTCTCCTCTCAGTCGGTTTTGTCACCACATAGTGTAAAAATGAATTGTAATTGCTCCCTTTCACAGCTTATGAATAAATGTTGAAACTCATTCCACAATTTCACAACTAAGTTTTTTGGGGGAATATTATTGTAAAGATAAGTCATTCCATAGAAAAAGACATTGAATGTAAAACTGTTATCCCTCAGTTTGGAAAGTATGTACCTGCCGTTGCCAGTTGCAGCATTTAAAACAATATTTACCTCTTAAAAATTTGTAAACTGATGCTGAACTAAAGTGGTGTTCATCACTAACGCATGTAATGTGGTAGTGTCTTAAAGAAACCAATTATATTTAGCAGGGATTTCTCTTCCAATTAGGGTCCTGAAAATAGTTAGTGGGTAAACGTGCTGTTTTCCTGACCTGACATTTGAAAGGTATTTTAGTTTTACTGATATTCGTAAATTTGATTAATACCTACGTGTCAAGATTCAGAACTGCTTAAGCCCAAAATTAATCTTTTACAGGGGTCACTAATTCTATCTGGAATTTTCTTCCTATTGACTTGACAACCATCCTTCAGATACAATTCAAAGACACACCTATTATGATTTTTTTCTGAATAGGATTGTACCCCTTGAGGATGCAGATTTTTCTGTTTTACCCTACCAAGTAGTAATCCCAGGTGTGGTTTAGAATGTATCTTGCTTCAGTTCAAATGTGAGCCACCCTACTGCTATTATTAGTGCAGGAGCTATCATAGTAAAATGTCAAATTAATATATAATGCACAATTTATTTAAATCAACATACTACTATAAATTGGGTGTAGTGCACAAAGAAATGCACCCGTCTGTATTGTTTTCGTTTATACATCGAAAGGGGAGCGGTCCACTATGAGTAGGCCAGGATGGTGATTGATATTAATACATTGAAGCAATTCCTGCTCACATTTCATCATTGTTTTGATGTGTTCCCCTCTGGGTCCATCAATTGCCTACGTCACTGTATTCAGTTCCCCTATTATATCATAAAGTGGCATTCACCCTATAATTCTGCAGTATTTGATGAGATAAAAACTGAAATCTTTGAACTAAACACATTTTAAAGACAAACCTAGAGTCACATCTACCAAGATAGTATGCTCAACAAATATCTCATTTATACAGTTTTCAATATGCAAGATGCACACAGCCTTTTGTCCAATTCGCTGTCCACAGTCAAAGAAAATAATGAAATATGCTCACCAATATGGTGACAATTGATTTAGGAGAAGGCCAAGATCTTGTTTGAATTGCTGTTGTTAAACGTGACTTTCCAGTAAATTTTATTCAATTTGCCTTTATTCTAGAATGTGTTCATTAATCTGAGTATATAGCGAAGAATACAGTTGATGTACTGATCAAAACAAAGCTAGTAGCTTCTGCTTAGTTTGTTCCCTTCTCCTGAAATGTTTCGGACATGGAGCGTGCTTGGCATAGGTTTCCCAGTTGCAAATGTAAACACTGAGCATACCGGCAGATTATAGCACAAGGAGCAACACTGCAGACATCTTAAGGATTTTGGGGGCCCTAGGCCAAACGTATTTTGGGGGCCCCTGTTCGGAACCGCTTTTACTTTATAATCCTATTTTAGCTCTTTCATGCCCTCTTTGGCCAGGTCACTGACTGCATTGACACACTCTTGCAAATTCTAAATGTGTTTAAAATCTAATATTCAGGGATAGTGGCAATATTGTAATACATGCAAAAAGAACAATTGATGGACAGAATGCAGAACAATGTCATACATTCACCCTAGTACAGAGATCTGGGCCTAAATCCATCGTTTTTTTACTCAACATGCCATTCCAGTTTGGACCCAGCCATATGCAAATCAGTCTTGACCCTGCGTCCAATGGGAACAGTGTAGCCTAAACTGCCAGGCCAGGTCCTCCCTGGACTGGAAACAAGCATCCTAGGACTGGTTTCGGGCTTTCAGCCCTCATCAGCCAGGATAGCTTGACTCCAGTGACATGGAGAGCACAGGACCCACGTCTGGGCATACCCGGCCCACTCGGAGTGACAAATGTAAAAAGTACAATTGATGGACAGAACAATTTCATACATTCACCCCAGTACAGAGATCTGGGCCTAAATCCATCGTTTTTTTGCTCACCATTCCATTCCAGTTTGGACCCAGCCATTTGCAAATCAGTCTTGACCCTGCGTCCAATGGGAACAGTCCAGCCCAAACTGCCAGGCCACGTCCTCCCTGTTACGATATTGTAACACAGCAGCAGCTCACTAATATTACTGCAAATAATCTCTGTTACACCCTCCCACTTTTCATATGAGGTCCTACTTTGATCCAAAAAAAAATGCTTAATGGATGTAGCGTAAAACAAACACAACATTTCTCTGCAAAATGTTTGTAATAGGTTCTCACACAACACCCACATTAAAAAATAAATTAAAGCAAAACGGTATTTGAAACAGTCTGCTGAAGAATTATTCAAGTTCAGCAGGGAAAGACTCCGTATAACAGGGCTGGCTTTATCAGGGTGCCTCCTGAAAGGCAAGGGCCCTGGGCCAGAGCCCACTGTGCCCGTACCTTAAAATGTCTCTGCTGCATGGTGTAATACATTTGATGCCGGAGCAAGATTCTCAGGAGAGGCGCAGTCAAAGATCCTACCCACCCTGAGCAATTCTGTATGCCTGCCATAACTGCCTACAGTGCTAAAGGTGCAGTAACTGCAATGGGATGAAGAACTATTTGGAAAGACTTCGATTATGGAAAGCAACAGGCAGGGACAACCTGCCTTAATTTACCATAGTCTTAAACATAAAGATACAGACCACTAACAGGAACTTGAGACACAGTGCTACAATATGTTGTTTCAACTACCAAGGTGTCCTCATGACACAGACATGTTTACAGATAAAGGGCCCAGTCTACAACACAAATCAATATTGGGAAATATACCAAATTACCCTTAAGTGGGACAACTGAGAAACTTAGAAAATTACAGCGAATAAAGCAGAATACAAGCTACAATAGACAAAAGCCTCTTACTTATTAAAGAATTAAGCACATCACTAGAAGGGAGAAGTGATGAAAATCCATCTTGATGTTTCATTAATTAAGCTAGCTGCACAATGCAGTTGGCAGAACTATGGAGGTGAAAAAGCAAGTCTCAACAACTGAAGATTTGCAAAATACTTGGTGCCATGGCCCAACTCTAAGCAACTTTGAAGTGGCCTCAAACGTTGGACAATGCACAGAACTTACATTGGAAATATATATATTTCTTAGGGGAAAGAGGGAACTAATCTAATACAATTCATCTGATTGTGGGGTTCTCCCAAGAGCCTACCTAGTTGCCTTGAGATTGAAAGTACCCATTGGGCATCCCGTCCATTAGTTATGAAACTCCCTAACTGTATAAACAGAAATAATATCCTTAAAATTGCCAGAAATGTGGAGAACTGATCTTTGACTCCAATAAAATCATGGTGTTTCCAGACTGTATCCAACAGGTCCAAAAGCCAAGTCCCTCTTATATGGAAGCCAAACAAGAGATGAGGGCTTTGCAGTTGGACCATATATTAATGTTTTCAGCAAAACCTCAAGGAAAGTCAGATTTTTTTGACACACTGACAATACCAGGAATGTTCCAGACACGGTCAGGTAGAACCAAAAAGGCACCAAGCGTTTGTCGCCAATAGAGGTGAAAGCACTGAAAACTTAGAAGATGCACAACAAGTCCATCCAAGAGCAGCACCAGTGGCGAAGGAAGCAACAAAGTCAGCATAAGATCACAACTGGGATTGAGGCATCATTGTGTTAATGGGCTTCAGCATTGCCTCAGCAATACATCACGTCTCAGTGCTGAGAGGAGGACAGCTTTATTATTGCACTGTTTGGGTCAGAAGGCCAAGATGTTTTCGATCATCTTGTCGATGTACCTGGCAGTATTGCTGTCGACTTAAATGAATATGAAATGTGTATGCACAAACTTGAAGTACACTACTTGCCTAAGGTAAGCACTATACTAGAATGTTATCAATTTGGCAAGAGAATGCAAAGGGAAGGAAAATCAACTGAGAATTATGTCACAGATTTTAGTTGTTTGGCTTATTCGTACAAGTTTGGCTCTTTGATAGATGAAAGAATCAGAGTCCAGTTTATGTTAGGTTGTAGGAGCGAGAAAGTGTGTAATGAATTATGGCTCAAAAAAGACCCTAGGTTGGATGAAGTTTTGCTTGTTGCAAATCAAATTGAGCACTCTTTGGAATGTGTGAGCTCAGGTTTCGGCTCTAATGCCAAAGTGAAACCTCTTTCAAAAAATGGTGAGACAAAGTGTCACATAATGACAAGGATACAACTAAAGCTCAGGGCAGGAGGGAGAGAAGGGGTTTTAGATGTGATAAAGTAGGGCATCTAGCAAATTATGTCATGTCCAGCACTCAAATCTGTGTGCACATATTGCAAAAAGAGGGGACACTTTGCGGCTGCCAGTAGGATGAAAGGACTCAAACAAAGGGGGAGTGAAATTGAGTATGATGGGAATGAAGATTCCCATGATTTCGAGTGTGGGCAGATTGTTCTCCAGGTTGGGTTGAGGGCCCCTTAGATTTCATAGATGTAGAAGGTGAAAAGACCAAAGTCTTAGTCGACTCTGGAGCTAAAATTACCATTGTAGCCAACAAATTTTATGAAGACAGATCGAGAGGGAAATTTGTTTTACTCAAGTCTAACATTAGACCATACGCTTATGGAGGTGACCCCATTGAATTGCAGGGGTACTTTTTAGGGTTAATGGAATATGAGGGACGCTTTACCTCAGGCAAAGTCTATGTGTTGAAAAAGGGAGACAGTATTTAGAGTTGGTGGCCTCAAAGGGATTTGGGTGTCGTTTTTGACCCCAACAGCAATCCACTCATCATTCTGAAAGATAGACAACCTGTCAGACTCGTAGGTCATGATACTACACTACGAGAGAGTTTAAGGGAAGATTATCCCCAAGTTTTCAGTGGAAAACTAGGTTGCCTTACTGCCACAAGATCAAACTTGTTCAACCATCAGCCCCCATTTATAGCAAGGTACGTAATGTTCCCTTTGCAGTGAAAGAAGAGATGTGTTGTGAATTGGAATAACTTAAGTCTCAAGGCATCATTGAAGAGGTTGAAGGGACTGCTTGGTTGGCTCCAGTCGTGGCTGTGAGGAAAGCTGATGGTTCACCGAGATTATGTGTGGACCTCAGGCAACTTAATAAGTGTGTCTTAGTGGATAAATACTCCCTTCCTAATGTATCGGATTTACTGATGATGGCGGGTGAAGCTAACATTTTCAGTACTATAGATTTGACCTCTGCGTATCACCAACTTTTGTTGGATGAATCATCTAAAGATCTTACTGCGTTTGTTACACCTTTTGGTACCTTTAGGCTACTTTTTGGCCTTGTGTCGGCTGCCTCTGTTTTTCAGCGTGCCATTGAAAAAGTTTTGCACAATGTACCAGGCGTCTGTGTATATATCAGGATGAAATACTTGTATATGGATGGGATGAGACTGAACATAGTAGTAGGGTAGGCAAGTCCTGGACAGGCTTAGTACACAAAATCTCACCATTAAGTTGGAGTAGTGTAAGTTTGGTCTCAGTGATTATCTAGGCCATTCCAAAATCGCGGATGATGTGGTTCCTAAGGCAGAAATTGTAGACACCATTAAGAATTTGGCTTCTCCTTCTTCTAAGGAAGAACTTATGCATTTTCTTTGGATGGCCGAATACTATAATACATTTATAAAGAACTTTGCTGAAGGCAGTTCCAACATGGGGAACTTATTAAAGAAAAGGGGGCTAAAATTGAGTGGAGTGAGGAGTGTGAAAAGGAATTCTGATAGATCAAAACATAACTATGGCAGATCAAGTTTCGTAATTTTGATCCCAGCAAACCTTCTGTCATCACCACTGACGCAAACCTTAAGGGTCTAGGTGCTGTTTTGCATCAAGATGGTTCTGGTCCCGATGGCACCATTATGTTTATTTTAAGGAGTCTCAAAGGAGCTGAGTGTAGGTACTCCGTCATTGAAAAGGAGGCTCTTGCTGTCCAATGGGCCGTCAAGAAACTGAAGAAGTTCCTGTGGGGCACTTCTTTCATGATTAAGACGGGCAACAAACTTTTGTGTGAGGTTTTTACAAATAAGGGCAATGGTTTAATCTCTCTCAGGATATCCAAGGGGGTTATTAGTCTGCAGGGATATAGCTTTTGTGTGTTCAGTATTTTCTCAGTTTCGAGAACATTGTGGATGACACAATAGCTAGGTTGGTCCCTGTGGCCAATTCAGAACCTCAGAGTAATTTGGCATTCAATAAGTCTACAGATTTTGTTTGTGAGGTGCACTACAAAGTCATTTCAGAGAAACGGCGGCGAGAAACTGCTGTTGAGGATGAGGTCCTTCAAAGCGTAATGAAACTTATTTGTGCAAGTTGGCACCATAAGGAACAAGGAGGGACACTGTGTAAAGATTTTTTGTGTGTGAGAGACCAATTGTCTTCGAGTGATGGTATGTTGTGGAGAGTTATTAGGTTGGCTCCCCCATTTAGTTTACGCAAGGAGCTGCTGGATCTTTCACGTAAATCTCATCTGGGAATTTCAAAAACTAAGGCGAGTATGCTCCACTTACTGGTGGCCTGGCATGGATCTCCAGATTGAACGTTTGATGAGAGAATGTGTTCTTTGAGTTAGGGAAAGTATGAAAACTAGAACTCAACCCATGGTTGTCAGGACACATCCGAGTGGTCCCTGGTAGGACATTGCTTTGGACATTCTGGGTCCTTTACATGGTGATGGCCAGGATACCAACGTCATTGTAGTGATGGAACATTTCTCCAGGTGGCCTAAAATAAACTTCTCTAGGTGTGTGGACACGAAAACTTTAATTAAATTCCTGAAAGTGTTGTTTACTGGAGAGGGCTTGCCAGAAATGCTGCTAGCTGATAAATGTGTGCACCTTGCTTCGAAAGAGATAGAGGATTTTCTCATGTGGTGTGGGGTCCTCCATAAAAAATGTGCCCTCTATCATCTCAAGTCAAATGGAACTGTGGAAAGGTTCAACAGGGTCCTGAAAGAAACCATCTCACTGCCAAAGAGCACCTGTCTCAATTGGAAGGAAGAGGTTTCCAAGAGGGTTGGTGTGTACAGATTCTCACCTCCCACGACTACAGGAAAGTCTCAGCTTTTCCTGTTTCGTGGAAGGCATCCAGAAACGTTCTTGGAACCTCATTGGGTAAATAGGTTTCTCTCTGATAAGCGTGTTAATACGGACACTGATGACTGGAAAAAGAAGGAAGATGAGAAATGCAAGAATAGAAAATTGCATTACGATTTGAGACATGCCGTCAAGGACACGAAGGGTGCTGTGGAGATTTTGTGATGATTAAAAAGCCTGGATGGTGTGTTACTGGATCTACGTTTTCTAAACCGTTGAGAGTTAATAAAAATGTTGATAAAGCCAAAAAACATCTGATCATAGGGTGTGGAATCTTGGCAGAGTTCTTGTGTGCAGGGGAGGAAGTTGGGGAATGACCGGGGTGATGGTGAGTGTGTGTATGATGAGGGAATCTGTATTGAGAGTGATGTTGTTTCTCAGAGGAAATTGAGGTGAGAAACCCGCGCTCTCCTATATTTGGATGGCTATGTTGTGTAAATCTGCACCTCTTTCTTTACATTAGTTTTCTTTATATTTGCTATGTAACATGCAATCTTCTTATGTTTTCCAGTTTTGTTTTTGAGCTATTGTTCTTTTATGTTCCTGTATTAGAGAGGGAGATGTGTGGTAATGTGCTTCAGCATTGCCTCAGCATAACATCACATGTCCTTTTTCTAGATTGCTTGCTAGTCCTAGCCTGTAAAATATTCTGGGACTTGGGCAGAGCCAGTTGGGTGGCTGAGCTCTTCTTCTATGCTGATACTTAATGAACCCTTTGTCAAGAATTCAAGGCCTCTTCTCATCTTTAAAGAATGATCCTACTTTTCAACAATCAGTTTCTGAGAATAATCCAATACAGACAAATCAGGGGTAGTTCAATTGAAAACGAATCATCCTATTGCTACCCCTTACTATAGAGACCTCACCACAAATATGAATGGTCTGGATTTACACATTTGCGTTATTTGCTTTACTTGCTTTACTCAATCCAATGTAAGGGGTAAGATATAAATGAGAGTATTTAGACATCAATGAACATGTACGCCTCTCAAGTTCTTTAGAGATAGGTTAATACAGTACTGCATGTTTTCGGCCATTGTCTATGGGTTTAAGATAAAATTTATGAGGGCAACAGATGAACAATTGTTACTTACCTGTAAACAGGTGGTTCTCCAGTATTGGTGTCTTTCATAGATTCACATGCTTGAATATTCCCCGTCGTCGAAGTGGGAGTCCCACGGTAAATAAAATAGCAATAATGCTATATATATATATATATACATATATATATATATATGAAAACATAATACATAATAGAAGAAGAGGAAATACAACTGAAAACCTTTAAAACGATTCCTACATAGGAATGCATGGTAAAGAGAAAAACAACTTGGAACACATTAGTGTAATTATGTTAGTCCAAATTACAGCCAATCAGGCGCTAGCACCCTCTAGAACCTTCTCCTCAGAAGCTCAAGCCCTCAGATTTTCGTAGCACCAAAGAGACCAAGAGTGCATGAGGAGAAGAGAGCCTCTGAGGGGAGGAGGGTGGGTCGCATGTGAATCTATGAAAGACACCAATACTGGAGAACCACCTGTTTACAGGTAAGTAACAATTGTTCTTCTCCAGTATTAGGGATGTCTTTCATAGATTCACATGCTTGAATAGAATAGAAAGCAGTAACCTCTGAGAGCTGAGATTGCTAGACACATATGGAAAAAGCAAGACAGTAATAATAATACAGTCATGTAAAACATCATAGCAATCACAGCAAAAGAGCAAGGAGGGGGGAACAGAGGCTCACCTTAATGGAAAAGATGGCGAGCACTGCCTGTCCCACAGCGGTATCCGCTTCATTGATGGCATCCAAACAGTAATGCTTGGTGAAGGTGTGCCTGATGGACCATGTCGCTGCACGGCAGATCTGATGAAGAGGCACACCAGCAAACAAGGCGGTGGATGAAGACATCGCCCTCGTAGAATGAGCCCTCACTGAAGACTGCAATGGTTTGCCAGCTTGTAAATGGCAGAAGGTAACGGCTGAAGAAAGCCAACGGGCAATTGTTGGTTTTGAAACTGGATGTCCCTTACGCAGTCGTCCGTAAGCAATGAACAGTTGATCGGACTTGCGGAAGGAGGCAGTTCTGGCAATGTAGAATTTAAGGCATCGTTTGATGTCCAAAGAATGTAAGCGCTGTTCCGCCGGAGAGCTTGGGTCCGGAAAGAAAGTTCGTAGGAACACAGGCTCATTCAGATGAAAATCCGTAGGCACTTTAGGTAGGAAAGAGGGGTTGGTGCGAAGCGCCACTCCGTTAGGTTTGAACTGTAGATAAGGTGGCTTGACAGTTAAAGAGTGTAGGTCACTCACGCGACGAGAGGAAGTCAAAGCTAAAAGCAGCGCAACTTTCCAGGTGAGGAATTTGATATCCGCCTTATGGATAGGCTCAAATGGTGACTTCATAAGTTGAGATAGGACAACATTGAGGTGCCAAGATGGAAGAGGGCGCCGAAAAGGAGGGAACTTGCGGAAGAGCCCTTTGAAGAATTGCTTTATGATTCTGGATAAACAGAGGGAAGCAGAGCCATCATGTCGAAAACGAGAGATTGCAGCTAGGAAAACTCTCAGGGTAGCATGTGAAAGTCCTGACTGAGCGAGACTTAAGAAGAACGGAAGAAGCTGCTCCGGAGTGGAATGAATGGGATGGACATTTGCTGCTACGCACCAATGCCAAAATCTCTTCCACTTAAGTTTGTACGTTTTGATGGTAGACGGAGCCCTAGCTTGAGCAAGGATGTCTCTGCACTCCTGAGATATGTTCAAGTTTGCGAATTCAAGGTGCTCAGGTTCCATGCCGACAACTGTAGCGTGGAGGGGTCCGGATGGCACACTTGGCCCCTGTCCATCGTTAGGAGGTCTGGACGGGGTCGCAGAGGGATGGGCTCGCACTGGGACAGCAGAAGCAGTTCCGAAAACCATGCCTGTCTGGGCCAACGAGGTGCGTTTAATATGATGTGGCAGGGCTGTCTCCGCATCTTCCACAGCACCCGCGGACCTAGCGGAATCGGCGGAAAAGCGTAAGCGAATAGATCGCACCAATCGATCAAAAGGGCATTCCCGCACGACCCGGGGTGGGGATGCCAACTTGCGTAAGATGGGCATTTTCGATTCTCCGGTGTTGCAAAGAGGTCTAGAGCTGGGCGACCCCATCAGTGGAACACAAGATCCAGAGTCGGCTGGTGCAGTTCCCATTCGTGCGTTGAGGAAGCGGACCTGCTCAGAGAGCCCGCCAGGATGTTGGACACGCCCGGCAGATGGACAGCTGTCAAGGTGATCTGATGTTGGAGAGCCCAATCCCAGAACGACTGGGCCAAGTGAGAGAGATATGGAGACTTGGTTCCTCCCTGTTTGTTCACGTAGTGCATGCTGGTGGTGTTGTCCCTTTGGATAAGCACTGACTCCCCATGAACTACAGGTAGGAATGATTTGAGCGCAAGGAAGATCGCCATCAACTCTAGCCTGTTGGTATGCCACTTGCGTTGGCGCGGAGTCCGCTTGCCTTTGATGGATAGGCCTTGGAGATGAGCGCCCCACCCCTCCAGAGAGGCGTCCGTCGTGAGCGTGAGATCTGGTGCGTGAACGAGGAACGACGTTCCCGTCTCCAAATTGGTTGGCTGTGCCCACCAAAGCAAGCTTTTTCTCATACGGGCCGTGACCGCGACTAGGTCGTTGAAAGACCCGGAGACTTGACGCCACTGTAAGTCCAGTTCCTCCTGAATGGGACAGGTTCTCAATCTGCAATTTGGGATCAGTGCGATACAAGATG
Organism: Lissotriton helveticus; assembly: GCF_964261635.1. NCBI lineage: Eukaryota > Metazoa > Chordata > Amphibia > Caudata > Salamandridae > Lissotriton > Lissotriton helveticus. Next base: position 86,002,467 of record NC_136064.1, read on the forward strand.
ATGCCATTCCCAAAAATGACTTTAACGTCCTAACAGAAACGGACTGTTTTCTTCGAATGAGGGAGACTAGACGAAGGATCTTCTGTCGCCGCTCCTGCGAGACTAACGCTTTTGAAAGTTTCGTGTCTAGGATCGCTCCCAAAAATGTTCTCGTTTGCAGAGGTGTAAACTGTGACTTTTCGACGTTGATGGTCAACCCCAGGGATTGAAACACCTGCTGGCAAAGACGAGTGTCCTGACATAAATGATGGTGGGATTGAGACTTGAGGAGGCAATCGTCCAAATATGGAAAGATTTGCACACCCTGGAGACGCAGGTGAGCCACCACGGGGGCCAGTACTTTCGTGAACACACAAGGAGCTGATCGCAGCCCGAAGGGCAGGGCCTTGAACTGATAGTGCATTTGTCCCACTTTGAAACGCAGGCACTGGCGATGTTGTTGGATAATTGGGACATGAAAGTACGCGTCTTGAAGGTCTATGGTGATCATGAAATCCTCGCTGGATAGAAGACGCAGGATTTCCAGCAATGTCAGCATGCAGAAAGATTGGCACTTTAGGAACTGGTTGAGAGCCCTCAAATCCAGAATGGGTCGTTAATCTCCGGTCTTCTTGAGTATGAGGAAGAATCGAGAGTAAAAGCCTTCTCCCCTCTGATGTTTCGGGACCACTTCGACTGCCCCCTTTAAAACAAGAAGACAGACTTGATGGTAAAGCTCCTCGAGGTGTGGAGGAGGTGGGCCAAAAGGCGGAGTACGAGGAGGAATCTCGACGAATTCTAAGGTATGACCCCGCCGTACAATGTCCAAAACCCAGCGGTCCAAGGTGATGGAGGACCACTGAGAATAAAACAGAGAGATTCGACCTCCAACACTTTGAGGATGGCAAAAGGCATTGACGTTTAGGAGTGGAGCCACGATAGGAGGACGTTCCCCGATAGGGTCTGGAGGGCTGCTGACGAGTCTGCTGATTGGATGTGTAACGCTGGTTGCCCTGATTGTAGGAGCGGTATTGTTGCCCTCCTCGAAAATTGGAAGAAGTGCGGCGTCCGCGCGCACCTCGAAAGGACTGCTTCCGGAATTGCAACGTGCCCAAAGACTTTGCCGTATCAGTGTCCTTCTTAATGACTCCAGGGCGTCATCGATGTGAGAACCGAAGAGCGATTCACCATTATACGGCATATCCAGTATTTTGGATTGGACTTCCTGCCAGAAAGAGGTGGATTTTAACCAACCCTGACGTCGGAGGGCAGCTGCACTTGCAAGCAGACGGAAACCTGTACTAGCAATATCGACTGCACAGTCAATAATTTCTTCCGAAGCTCTCTGCCCATCATGAAGAATCTGCTGAGCGTCACCCTTGGAAGCATCAGGTATAAGAGCCATCAATGCAGATATGTCTGACCACATCTGCCGGTCATAGCGTCCCAAAACGGCCAAGGCATTGGCCGCACGGACAGAAGTAGAAGCCATGGTTGAAAACTTGCGACTAATAGCGTCTAGGCGTCGACCCTCTCTATCTGGAGGTGCGGTGATCTGAGACGCTGGGTTCCGGGCTCGACGCTGTGCAGCTTGAGTGACTACTGAGTCCGGCTGAGGGTGAGAAATCAAGCATGCCGGAGAACCATTTGGGGCCTTGTATTTTTTCTCAAGGCGCGGTATCTGTGCAGGTAACGAGTTTGGAGCTTGCATGAGTTTAATTCCCTCCTTCCAAACAAAATCGATGATTGGAATCGTGTGGTCCTGCTTATAAGGCTTATCCTTAAAATCATAGAGGAAACAGTCCTCCTCACGTTGTGATCTAGGTAATTTGAAACGCTGAGCCGCTTTGTCCATTAGTAGATGAAAACTGGCGATATCTACAGGAGGTGAATCACCAGAGTTTCCTGGCTGAGGAGAGGGCGTCTGCGCTCTGTAATCGTCCCACTCTGCCATATCCTGGTCGCCTGCATCTTCGTCCGAATTGTCAGGGACCTCTCCGTCTTCACGTTCTGGGACCGCTTCATCATCTGCATCATGCGGATAAACCGTAGTATGGATCCTGATTGACGTCTGAACCTGAGACGAAGTTGTAGGTGGCAACGTTGGCGGAAGAGACGGTGGTGGCAGTGCAACAGCAGCAGGAGATGGTACAGGAGTACCTTGTGGCGTTGCTGGGAAGCGACGGTTATAATCATCCAACATGTGTTGGAGATTTGAGATTAATGTTAATGGTATCGTAGCCATAGGCACTTGGACCAACTGCTCCTCAGGTTGAGACTCTTGGTCTCCGCCATCTTCGTCAGTGTCCGAGTCCTGACATTTTATAATCAAGTCAGATGGGCTATGGGCTGCCCCAAACGTGTCACCTTCATTTTCAGAGTCACTCTCATGCTCGGAGGTAGTGGCGAACATTGGAGAAGGTGGTTGCGGCTCTGGAGCAGGGATCTGTTAGAACGGAGCCTTATTGCGACGATGGGAGGAATCAGCAGAGGATCCTGAAGTCTTCAAAGGCACCAAAGGCAATGAGGAAAATGAAACCGGTGCCACAGTCGACAGCGCCGTCGACGGAACTGATTTGGCTGTCGACGAGGATGATTTTGAAGAACTCATCGTCGACGGCGGTCACCGTCGACGGGCGATCCATTGTAGATGGAGTCGTCGACGGCACGGTCGTCGACGTTGCAGTCGTCGACGAAGGCTGTACCTCCATAGACAGAGTCCTCGTTGACGGGGCTTTGGTCGACGGAGTCTTGGTTGACGAGACCTTGGTCGACGGAGTCGACGACGAAGATTTCTTTGAGACTTTCGTCGACGAGGATTCCTTCTTCTTCGTCGACGAGGTGATGGGAATCGTCGACAGGACAGGCTTGGAAGGCAGAGAAACTCTTGTCGACGTCGACGAAGTAAAAGCTGACGCCGTCAGCGTCATCGCCGAGGATGCAGTCAGTGCGGTTCTCGTCGTCGGAACGCTCGTAGACGGTCCCGTCAACGACGGAACTCAAAGAGGCGTGGAAACACCCCGAGAGGCAGAAGAAGATGCCTGAGAGCCAGGTCTCATGGGCGTAGTGGTAGCAGGAGTGGTAGGAGGCACCACAGAAGCCAGAGGCAGAGCCACTTTCTTCTTTTTGAGGAAAGGAGATGGCAAACCCTGAACACTACCACGCTTAGAGGCAGAAGAAGGAACAGATTGAAAACTTTCTGCATCTGACAGGGCAGAATCTTTGTCCTTTAGACGTTGAAGCCAAAGGAGAAGACGGCCTTCTCTGTCCTTAAGAGTCTTAGTAGAAAAAGTTCTACAGAACTTGCAGCTGCCAGCCTCATGATCTGGGTATAAACAATAAATACACTTCTGGTGGGGGTCCTTTTCAAAAAGGTGCAGCTTCCCACAAGAAGAGCAAGGTCTGAATAAAGGCTTCTTACTTGACATGTTGAGAAAAGTCTGGAATTAGATGTTTTGTGGTGAAGAACTGAGCAGAGCTCAGGGAGACTCCCTTCACACGACGTGCGGTAGAAAATCTGAGGGCTTGAGCTTCTGAGGAGAAGGTTCTAGAGGGTGCTAGGGCCTGATTGGCTGTAATTTGGACTTACATAATGACACTAATGTGTTACAAGTAGTTTTTCTCTTTACCATGCATTCCTATGTGGGAATCGTTTTAGAGGTTTTCAGTTGTATTTCCTCTTCTTCTATTGTGTATTATGTTTTCATATATATATATATTTATATATATTTAGTATTATTGCTATTTTACTTCGACGACGGGGAATATTCAAGCATGTGAATCTATGAAAGACACCCCTAATACTGGAGAAGCTTTATGAATAAAACTGTAGGGTGGGGGAGAGTTAGTGGGGGGAAGGGGTAGTTGGTCATTGTTATAGGTTTGTATCATATACACAAATACATACTCAACCAACAACACATATACCAGTCAACCCACCATGACACAGGTAACAACATATTGGCAGAAAAGAATCATGTCTTGGAATGTAAATGGCCTCAACAACAAATTCAAAAGGCGTGCAGTTCTATCATATGACAAGAGCCACTCTCCAGATGTGTTGCTCCTCCTAGAGACCCACTTAATGGAAACTAATTGTACATTGCTGGGTGACTATGGCTACACCAGATTTACTGAAAGCTCTAGAGAAGTTGCATTCCTCCTCCATATATTCATTCAATTCATACTTTCCACTACATGCCCAGATGCCACTGGGTGTTATTAATAAAATTAGGGTAAGTTTAGGGTAAAACTAGGACCTTTCTAACCAAGTACATCCATCCCAAGTTGTTTGATGAAATACTTTGTTCCCTCACAAAACTCCTTATGTACAAGCCCACCCATAGAAGGGTCAGAAGGGGAGAATTTACCGTCATATGCCCCCAATTTTTATATTCACAGTACTAGCACATAAAAGACACAGTCTTCGGAGATAGACATCATTGGGGATGAGCAACACGTGAAGAATGTGGCACCCTTCGGAAAAGACAGGTTACCCCTCAATTTTTTGCATTATACACAGAGGTCCTATAGACAGGTTCATTACCGGGTTGCCCTTAGAGTCGCAACAATAGTGGTTATCTTGAAGCCTGATAAACTAACAATGGCGTTCTACTATTACTGAATATTGAAACCAAAATACTTGCAAAAATCGTTGCAACTAGACTTGCAAAAGTGAAGAGAAATGAACACTGGTCCCAAAACCCAGAACAATTTCATGCTGAGGAAATGAGTTGACAAGTTAAATGGTCTTTCCGCTTTAGTCCTCGTAGATTTCAAAAAGGCGTTTGATACAGTGCATTGGCCCTTCATGCTCCAGAAAATTAGTTTTGGCCCCACTTTCCTAAAATACACCTAATCCGAACCTGTGGGCCCATGTTAGGGTCAATGAAGCATTCTCACTCACCTTCCAAAATGAGGAGGACACCTGACAGCGATACCCACTCTCCAGGCTTCACTTTGCCCTAGTGATCAAGCCACTAGCTGATTGAATTAGGCAAGAGGCTAGGGTCTGGGGATTCCACTGGTGAAGCAGGCATTAAGATACGATATCCTTATATGCTGTCGATCTGCTTCTATATATCCAAAGGCCAGAGCATTCCATCCAGAGATTGATAAAACCCCTGCAAATGTACAGGAAGGAATCTGGCCTCTAGGTCAAATCGAAATATCCACATACGTACACATAACAGGGCCACATCCAGATTTACTTCAAGTATTTGGGACTGCATATTTCCAAAGAAGCCATGCATTGCTGGTACATGAAAATTGCCTCTCTTGTTCACCATATGAAAATGGACCAAGAAGCATGCCATACCAATAATGGGCTGGGAGCGCTATTTAAAATTATCTTGTGCCTGCAATTTACATATAAAATTTGAATTACAGATGTATTCTCCTTCCCAACTTTTTCTCAGACTTATAATCTACTCTGGGGAAATACTTATGGGTGAGGACACTTCCTAGGGTTAAAAGGTTAATCTTTTTATACTTGATTTTGGGATTGCTGAGTTGGAGATGATTGGAATGTATTCACCTTTCCACCTTCCTCTATAACTGCTTTAGTTCTAATATAAAAACCCTGCTCAGAGTATCACTCCAAGTATATTTAATATAGACTTAGGTGTTGTCCACATAACCTGTACACCCAGGTGTGTTCTTAAATATGTTGAAAAAGGAGGCAACAGACACCGAGCAATGGCGGTGACAAAGGTTATGTGCCCTTCAGGAAACTTGTACGAATTTGACACTTCCTTGGACCAAAAGGCGCCAGAGAAATCTTCTGTGTACGCATATGAAGGATGGACCCAAACCCACTAATGCTGCCATGAGCAACTATGGCTTACCTATCCAAAATATTTTGGTGGTCCATGGTATCAAATGCTGCAGAAAGTCCCAGAATGACTAGAAGGCAGACTGCCCCTCATCCATGTAATGAGAATGATCCTATCAAGGTACTTAAGGATTGTGTTACCCTGTAAGCATCTGTTCTTGGCATGTAGAGATGTAGATTCACATGCTTTGCATACTCATGACATCTAGTGTTGGATTAGAAGTGTGCAAGTGATTTATCTTCAAAGAAGTCTTTTCCAGTCACGAGGTAAGGGGACTCCTCCTTTCTGTGATAGTGCGTATGGGCATTGACTCCAATGTTAATTGTTTTCCAGCAGGAGGGTGAGAATGGAGTAAGGAAGTGTAGTATAGAGATGTCCATGCATATGTAGTGTGAATAATAAGAACTGCAACAACAGGTGTCCAGGGAGGAGGGAAGGCGTATGTGACTCTGCAGCTCTTCATGCCAAGAACAGATGCTTACAGGGTAAGTAACATAATCCTTTGAGGCATGTGTGCTTTGCATAGATTGTATAGCAGTACCCTCTAAAACTTGTGGCTAGCCAGTGGGTGTTGCAGTTGTTTGAAAAAGTGTTTTTAGCATTGCTTGTCCTACATTAGCATGTTGACGTGCTAATACATCCACACAATAATGTTTGGTAAATGTGTGTTGTGTGGACCATGTAGCTGCCTTATGTCAGGTAAGGGAATTTTACCTAAATAGGCCATAGATTTTGCGGGTAGAATGTTCTCTAGGAGGTGTTGTTAAAGTTCTTTTAGCTTTAATATAACAAGTTTGAATACATTTAACAATATATCTAGAAATACCGGATTTAGAAAGAGGCTTTTCTTGACGAGGTGGAGCAAATGCAACAAAAAGTTGTTTTGTTCTATCAAAATAGTACAATAGTGTTCTTTTGACTAAGTGTGTGTAGAGCCCTTTCTGTTATTGATTCTTGATGAGGGAAGAACACAGGTAACTCAACTGATTGGTTGATATGAAAAGCAGAAACTACTTTTGGAGGGAATTTTGGGTTTGTACGAAGAACCACTCTAGCTTTGTGAAGCTTACTCTTTAGGTCCTTCCATAAAAGCTTTAATAACTGGAACTTTGAATAAGGATAAATGTTGTCTGTTCTGTAGCTATGCAGCTACTGCCGCAAGGTGTAGTCGAATGGAAGTGTAGGCTAAGCCTACTCGCTGAAGATGGAACAGATAATAAATACTATTTTGAATGGATGCATCTAGTGGATCAATTGTGTTATTATTGCAATATATAACAATGCTTTTCCACTTTGCTGCATAACATGCTCTAGTGGTAGGTTTCATTGCTTCCTTAAGATTTGTCATAGAATCTGATGGTAGATTTAGGTATGTGAAATCTATGACTTCAGGAGCTAGATCCCTAGGTTAAGGTCTTTGGTGTTGGGATTCTTATTTCTCCATGGTTCTGTGTGAGAAGGTTGGAAGTGAGGTGCAGTTTTTGGTGTGAAACTACTGACAGTTCTAGCAGCGTGGTGAACCATGGTTGACGAGCCCACGTGGGAGCCACTAGAAACCGGGCGAGAGATGCCTGCCTGAGTTTTTGAAGAAGCAGAAAAGCATAAGCAAATATTCCTGACCAGTTCATCCATAAGGCATTGTCTTTGGATTGATGATGTGGAAATCTGGAGGCAAGCTATGGGCATTTTGAGTTCTCTGCTGTGGCAAAGAGGTCTATTTGTGGGAATCCCCATTTCTGGAAGCATAGGAGGAGAACCTGGGGATGAATTTCCCCTTCGTGTATTTGTTGCCACATCCTGCTGAAAAGGTTGGGAAATTGGTTGTTTCTACCTGGGAGGTGTTCTGCCAGATTAATTTTGTGATGTATTGCCCAATGCCAAACGAGCTGATTGAGGCGGGACAGCTGTAGAGAGTGTCTCCCCCCAATTTTTGTACATAGTACATGGCTGTCATATTGTCCGTCTGGACTAGGACAACTTTCGTTATTAGGTGAGGTTGGAAAGCTTTTAGTGCTAGTTGAACTGCTAGAAGCTCCATGTAATTGACAAGGAGACTTCTGTGTTTGGTGTCCTTAAAACTTGAATTGTCATATGCCGAAAAAAGGTCACCCTAACCTGTGAGAGATGCATCTGCTTAGTATCACTTGTGGAATGTGGTCGATGAACAGCCGACCTTTTGATAGATTTTGGGCCATATGTATGTAACTTACAAATACTGATTCCTAAATACCGAATTTTACCGATTCGGTATTTAGTAATCCGTATTTCATATGTAGGGAATAATTCGGTAAAAAATACCGATTCGTTAATATTCCTTATTACCGAATCGGTAATACCGATTAGGTAATAAGGAATACCTACCCATTCATTCCTATGGGCTTGGAGGCCCATAGGAATGAATGTGAAGACATTCGGTATTACCGATTCGGTATTACCGAATCGGTAACACTGGGAGGTATTTCAAGGGTGCCAGGATGTCCAAAGGACACCCTGTTGCACCCCTGAAATGTGCATGTGTGTACATGTGGCACACATGCATGCCCTAAGGGCATGCATGTGGAGTGGTGTGGCTCACTGGTTAGAGGCGGCAGACCCGGAAGCAGGAGTCGGCCCGGGACCAGGGTTCAATTTCCGACGTGGCAGGGTCGTGGACCAGGGTCAGTGGACTGGATAATTCTCGCCTCGGTGCCTACTCTAACCAGGTGTCCCACTCGGCAACTCTGGGCATTAGCTTGCCTAATCTCCACAACGGCCCCATCAACGCCGGGGATGCCTGGCTTCACCTTGGGGACTCCCAGTAGGGACCATCCCACAGGGAAAAAGCCAGGACGGGTTCCCCAGCGGTATACCACGCCAGGATACTCCAGTAGTAATTGAGCGCGTTACAAAACAGCTTATAACATTATAGCTTATAACATGTGTGCCACATGGCACTTTTTAAAAAGCAAAAATGTGCTTTTTTAAAGGAATTCGGTAATTATCACCAACTTTAAGTTGGTGGTAATTAACGAATTCCTAAGGCCCAGAAGCACTTTTACAAGTGCTTCCTGCATTTAAGGAATCGGAATTTCCGATTCCTTAAATGCAAGGCCATAAGGAATTGGTATTAAGGAATGGGTATTTACCGATTCCATAATACCATATCCTCCCTACATCACAAATGAATGAATACCGGTCGGTAACTGTGAAATTTACAGAATTTCACCCTTACCGACCGGTATTTGGGCCACCTACATCGGGCCCTTAGTGTGTTCCACCACTGCGGAGAGCGATGGGTGCGGCTGTCTACCAACACTAAGGGCCAGATGTAGGTGGCTAAATACCGGTCGGTAATGCCGAAAATCGGTACATTTCAGCGTTACCGACCGGTATTTAGCCATGTGCAATGTAGGTATTACCGAATACCATAGGTAATAAGGAATCGGTAAAAATAAAGGAAACCAGTTACGGATTCCTTATTTACCTATCGGCAGACACCGAAACACCAAAATACCGAATCAGTAAATAAGAAATCGTTAACAAATTGCAAATGCGATGTACATAAAATCGGAAATACCGAATTTGTTAAAAATCGGTATTTAAGAATCGGTAATTACCACTGACCCAGAGCAGGTGGTAATCAAGTGCACTGCATAAAAACAGCCCCAAAATGCAACAGTGTGTACACAATGGCGGCCCTCTACGTTATACAAGGCGGCTACGTTTGCGAGCAGCAGGACTGAGGGTCTGGAGACGGGAAGAGCCTGTGTACAGACTGCGTGTCACACTGTTCCAAATGACTGAGGCAGAAATACATGAGAGGTACAGACTACACCCACAAACCATCCTAGATCTGATACGGAACCTGCACCCATACCTAGAGCCTCAGCCACCAAAGGCGCACGCCATACCAACACATGTGCAGGTGCTCTGTAGCCTGCACCTACTAGCATCAGGAAGTTACCAGGGTGTGATAGCTGCGGCAGGTGGTGTGTCACAGAGTTGCTTGTCCTGTTTCTTCAACTCCTTTTTAGATGCCAATGATGCCGAGAATGCATCACTACATACGGTTCCCCAGCACACAGGCAGAAATGCAGAAGACATAGCTGGATTTCTACCAAAAGGCACAGTTCCCACATTTAATAGAGTGCATTGATGGGACTCACATACCAATCTGCCCACCTGCAGCTACAGAATACATATACCGCAACCGCAAATCCACGCATTCCATTAACGTGCAGTGATGCAGACTACAGCATTACTGACAATGTGGGCAAATTTCCAAGGAGTACCAATGACTCCTACATATTCAGGAACAGTGAGATCTATACACGTCTGGCTGCTGGTGAATTCGGAGAAGGATACTTGCTAAGTAAATCAATGTGACACACCCTGATGTATACCTTGGATGAATGTATTGGTGACTCAAATTAATGGCACTTTCTTTCCCATTTAGGTGACAGCGCATATGCCCTGCGGTCATTTATCCTAACTCCATACCAGAACCCATCCACCCAAAGTGAGAGGAGATTCAATGTGGCACATAAAAGCACGCGCAACGTTCTGGAGCACACCTTTGGACTACTAAAAAGCAGGTTCCGTTGCCTCCACAAAAGTGGAGGTGCATGTCAGTACCGTCCCATCATCTGCTGCAAAATAATAGCAACATGTGCAATGCTGCATAACCTTGCCACAAAGAAAGGAACAGCAGTGGAACTAACTGACTCGGACGACAAGGGTGAGGACTGTCCACAGCCAGAGCACAGCGCAGCAGGTGTGGCAGCAGCACTGGATGGGAGACACAGACGGGCTGAGATAACATGCAACTATTTCTGAGTAAGTAAGGCGACATAGCCAGTTACTGTATGTGAGTGTGGTGTTAAATGATCATAGCACACCACCAAGATCAAAAGCAGTGTCCATACAAACATGGGTTATGTCACCCATTTGAGTACAACCATATCATGGCTGGCTCTACTTCTTGCGCCCACGCGCTGCACTGCCACGTTCCTTTGCCCCACTGTCCGCACTGCCAGTCTGTCCAGAGCCAGCGCTGTGGCGTTTGCTGCGCCTCCTGGACTCTGTGGGAGGGGGAGTGATGCTACTACGGCTAGTAGCCTCTTCACTTTCACCCCCATCACCTGTAGTGGCCACCTTGTCAATTTGGAGCACTTCAAGTGCAGTAGTCACTGTGACCAGCCCCCTAGCCATGAGAGAGGTTGTAGTGGAGAGGCGGTTCACCGCCTCGGTGTAATTATCAAGTTTTTGCCTCTCCCTGCGCCTTGACAGACAGTCCTCATCTAACTCGCTGCACAGCAGCCTCACAGCCTTGACCACGTCACTCATGCCCTCAGCCATGGTGGAGTTCATGGCACTGATGCCATTCTCTATGTGGTGCATGTGGGCATTCATGTGTGCCATCTCCCGCTGCACTGATCGGATTGCTCTTCCTTGCAGGCGCTGGACCTTCAACATGTTACCTTCCAGGCCAGCGAACACACTGTCATCTTCGACCTGGAAATGAGGGCTGGCTACCCTTGCCCTGGGGTGTCTAGAACTTGTGTGGGCGCGCTCTGTGGGGGGACTGTGATCCTGCCCTGTTGGCATCCTCAACCACTGTGGACTGTTGTCCTCCTGTGCTGTCCTCCTCGGACACCTCCATCTGCCGGAGGGTGGCCACTGCATGCCACCTGCCTATCGGTGGTGGTGGCGTTGAGGGTGGCGATGGTGGTGGTGATGGTGGTGTTGGTGATGGTGGGGGTGGTGGTGGTGGTGGTGGGGTGGTGTGCCCTGCAGGTGACTGGACCTCCTCTCTGTCCTGGGTGCCTTTCCTCTGCTCCCCTCTGCTGCCCTGCGAGATGGCTCGTCTGTGAAGACAGAATGTACATATGCTCACTTATTGGCAGCATTCGCATTGTAATACATTTAATGCCTGCCAATCACACTGACTGTCCTCTGCTTGCTAATTGGTGTCACATGCCTTTGGGTTTGGTGGACTGACTCTTCTGACATGTGTTACTACTGACTACATCTCCCATAATGCATTGCAGGTTATGAGTAAAACATGTACTGGAGTGGGAGTCCCTATGCCTTTCTGGGGATTGGGAGTAGGGAGGGGGTACACAGCATGCTGTGAATGCATCTTACCTTGTTTGTTGGCAGCTTGGGCTGAGCTGTCTGCATTGCCAACCCCACTCACACTCTCGGGCTGGAGGGTGGACTCAACCAGGAGATCCAGAGCAGTTGGTGCAGGTGCTTTGTTCCTCCCTCCACCTATTTGGTTTGCCCGCTTCTGCCTCTCTGCCATCCACGCCTTAGCAGTCTTCCTCAAATCATACCATCTTTTCTTCAAGTCCTCAATGGAGCGCTGGGTGACTCCGATGGCATTCATTTTATCCTGTATTGCAAGACAGATCTGCCTTTTTTGAGACTCTGGCACGTGCAGGGACTGCTTTCCAAATAACTTATCGTGGTCCTTGGTGACATCTTCAATGAGGACCTCCAGCTCCCTCTCACTAAATTTTTGTTTCCTTTTCCTTTCACCTGCCTCGTTCTCCCTCTCCTGGTTGGCCATTTTGCTAGGTTTTTGTTGCAAATTTCAGCTGAGTTGCTCCTGGCTTCTCTGCTCTGCTCACTGCCTCACAGTCAGCTCCAGGTTCAGTGCAGCTGCTTGGGTGTGGCCACTTCCTGTTTGGGAGGTAATGGGGATGCACAGGATTGGCTGATTCCACAATTACCGATTTTTTTAAATTACTGATTCAGGAATTTACCGAATCGGTATTGGGGTTTCGGTGATAACGATTCGGTAGTGGGGATTCGGTATTTATTTTTTGCTAATCCATTCAGAATCGCTATTTTTTAGCAATTTATACCGAATCGGCAATTTTTACTGATTCATTACGTACATCAGAAATACTGAGTCCTTAATTACGAATCGGTAACATTTGCTATTAAGGACTCAGTATTTCTGGATTACCTACATCTGGCCCTAGATCTGTTAATTGACCCTGTGATTGATTCCAATGATGTGCTAAGGATTCCTGTACAGGTCGCATATGTAGTCTTGGCCCTATTGCAATGCATGATGCCATCATTTCGAAGAGTTGCATGAACGTCTTCACTGTTAGGTATAGGAGGTTTTTGAACTCTAGAAATAAAGTTTTGAAAGTCTTGAATTCTGTGTGAGTCTTTAGCGTCGCTCCTAGATATGTTTGCAGTTGTGAGGGTTGAAGATAGGACTTTTGTGCATGGACTGTAAATCCCAATTGAGTGTTTTGTAAACATTTTGTGTGTGTGTTGGCTTTGATGAGCCCATCGTCCAGATATGGGAAGACATTACTTTGTTGTCTACTTAGATGAGCTGCTACTACTGCTAGACATTTTGTGAATACTTTGGGTGCAGTAGTCACTCTGAATGGAAGTACTTTGAATTGATAGTGATATCCTGCTATCACAAATCTGAGATATTTGCGATGTGCTGGATGGACAGGAATCTGGAACTATGCGTCCTTTAAGTCTAGTGGGGACATAAAGTTGCCTTGTTGTAGAAGTGGAAGCACTTATTGAAGAGTAACCATATTGAAGTGTTCTGACAGTATGTATAGGCTTAATGGTCTGAGATCTAAGATTGGTAGTAGAGACCCATCCTTTTTGAGGATTTGGAAGTAAAGTGAGTAAACTCCTAACACTTGATGTTTTAATGGAACTGGTTCTATAGCTTCTTTTGTTAGAAGAGCATGTACCTCTTGTTTAAGAAGCTGTTGGTGTTGTAGCGAGAGTTTGTGACTGCGAGGTGGAATATTGAGAGGATTGCTGGGTAGCTCCAGGCAATAACCATGTTGGAAAACACACAAAACCCATTGGTTTGTTATGATGGATTGTCAAGTGGGAACAAACTGTTGTAATCTTCCCCCGACAGGTGATGAATGGTCAGGGGAAAGTGGTATCTAGTCACTGCTTGTTAGAGGAATGAGAGGTACGTTTTGGTGTACCTTTCCCTCTTCCTTTGAAATTGTTTCCTCTGTAGTTACCCCTGTAGAATCCTCTAGAGGGGGATGATCGTGTTTGTGTCTTATATGAAGATGCAGCCGCATCCAAGGTGTTGCCGTTATATTTGGAGCCTCCTCTGTAAAAGGAGCAACAAAAGGAACCTCTGGTAGGACGAGATTGAAGTGCTCCCATAGACTTTGCTACTTTTGTATCTTTTTTCATTTTTTCAAGGGACTAATATATTTGAGGCCCTAAATCATGTGTTCCTGATCAAAGGGTGCATTCAGAATGGTTTGAAACCAGAAATCCTGAGCTATGCAGGTCTCCTCAGCATAATGCTAGTGTTGATTCCTCTAGCTGCAATATCTGCAGTATCTAATGCACACCTGATGATTTAGAGATACGTTTCCCTTCTCACACTATATCCTGCCCCCTCTTTTTGTGTTCTTCTGGGATATATTTTTATAATTCTCCCATTTCATCCCAGTGAGCTATATCGTATCTGGACAACAGACCTTGTGTGTTAACTATACGCCAATGGTTGGCTGATTGAGCAGCCGCTCCTTTCCCCGATGCCTCTATGAGTTTGTATTCTTTATCTGGAGGTGGTGTTTCCCCTGTTTGCGATTTTTCCCTTTTATGGGCGTTAGAGACCACTAATTAATCAAAAGGCAACTGGCCCCTCATTAAAACTGGGTCAGATGGAGGGGCTTTATATTTTTTGTTTACTCTAGATGTTAGCAATTAATTCCTGATATGCAGTATTATCATCAGGTGAGGAAGGTTTTGCTGGGCATAGATTTGGGTTTTATCTTGAGGTGGATCTAGCTTATAGTCATCCAGGGATCTGGTGGTGGCTGATTATAATTGTCATCATCCTTTTCTATATCAGGATTTGTTTAAGGAGAATCTGATGGTGTAATGTGTAGAGGATCTGTATGTGGTAAAATGGGTATTGGTGAAGAAAGTGGAGGGGTTTGGGGCATATGAATAGGGCTAGTAGCTATGTCTTTTTTATTCTTCAGAGGATTTTGCATTCCTTTTCTGCTTTCCTTTTTGAAGGTATTACTGGTTTTGTTGTTATGTGACCAATATCAGAATTTATATGAATGTTCTTCTTTTTGGGATCTAGCTTTTCTTCAATTTTTTCTACGATCAGCTCCGGTGATTGTAAACGAGCATCTTTATGTTTCGGTGCCGACATTTTCAGTGTTGAGCTGGATTTCAGTTTTTTTCTTTTGATCCAAGAAGTTTCAGAACCAAAGGGGTCTCGTCTTGGCTCGAGCCGGAGGGCTTGACATGCTGTTTCGAGCTGGAAGGCGGGGCATTTGAACCAGAGTCTTGGTGCTGACCATTGCCTGTTGGCAGTGGTCGCCCAATAGCCTTTTGTTTTGTTGGAGTAAGTTTAGTGGGTAAAAGGAGCTTTAGTACTCACGGGACCCTGTCCAGCCTGAACATCGTGGGACTCAAGTTCAATCTCCAACTCGAAATCAGAGTCCTGGGTGGGGAAGGCCTCTTCTTCTTCTGCTGCTATTTCTTCCTGCTCGATATCTTCTGTGAAGATATCAGGCATGTCCTCGATACCTTGTCGTTGCATGTCTCTTCGTTGAGAACGACGGTCCAGTAGTCTTCTTGGATCGGAATGATTGACACGCGTCGTAGTCTTCCTCCTTATGTTCTGGGGAGAGACAGAGGTTACAGACCTTATGCTGGTCAGTGCATGGATATTTGGAATGGCATCAAGGACATAATTGAAACGCTGTCCATTCCATCGACGGAGGACGCTGGTTCTTGAATTAGAAGTCGTACTAGGAAGGAGATAGACTCGAACGCCGAGATTTGAGTTTTTTCGATGATCTAGATAAAGTTTTCTTACATTTCGACATGAAAAGGTTGAAGAAGTGATCGAAAACAATACAGACGAGGGTAGAGTGAATTGCACACCGAAGGGATCCTGATTGACGGTTTCAAATCGGAGCGCAGAAATACATGTCCGAACCCAATTGCGGAATGAAAACAATCTAATAATGGAGTTGTTGCCCATGCTCACTATCACTGAAAGGAGGAGTCACCTTACCTCATGACAGGAAAAGACTTCTTTGAAGAAAAACAACTTGCAAACATATGGGACCCAACACTAGATGGCAGGAGCATGCAAAGCATATGTATCTACAGGACACATGCCTCGAACAGTACATTTATTTGGCTGAAAACCTGAATGAAATGGGGAAAGGCAGCTCCAGATTCTTTAGGAGCTGGATGATTGCAATTATCTCTAGGACTGTACTAAGCACTGACAGGTTTGTGAAGGACTTTGCAAAAGGATTTAGACAAGTTTTTTTTTTAAGAGGGCTGAACCTTTTTCACATGACTAGGGATATGTTTTTTTTAAAGAAATAATTTACCACATGGCAAATGGAACCGTGACCTGGAGTTCAGATTCCTTAAATAGCCATGCTTGTACAGTGTCATCAGAGGAGTTGGTAGCTCTTAATGACACCAGAATAACATTTCAAATTCATCAGGGTTGGGCGGTTCTAGAGAGAAAACTCAAACCAATTGTGAGGAGGAGACAGATATAGGGCCTGGCCATTTCTCAGTTGCAAGTCCTTGGACCATCTTGTTATTTTTTTCATTCTTGAATATAATTAATTTTTTTACACAAATACTCGGAAAGGGCCACAGTTATATCATATTGTGAAGGTTTAACAGCACAGGTAAATAACTTCAATACTTCTCTTGAAAGTTTGCCACTTTACCCAGTACTTTCCAAGTAGTCCTTTAAAACTTTCAAGATAACAGCTTTGTATGTAAGACCGAATACCTAACTGACAGAAACTTTTTGGAGGAGGAGATGGAGCCAAGTGGCTAGAGCTGCTGATTTGGAACTGAATCCTGTCTTCAGCTTAACATAGTATGATTGTAGGCAAATCACTAATCTCACCGCGCCTAAACAATATGTAAAATCTGGTGCCCTCAGTCCACGCTTCTGCTACATAAAACGGCGGGGGGGGAGGGGGGGGGAATTCTGCGAGGTGAATGTTTGAGTAAGGTCTTGCTTGTGAAATAAATCCTCTTTCAACTTCAGTAATGTAGATTTCAGTGACCACTTTGAAAGTCTCTGCATTTCTGTAACGGGGGAGCGGGAGGAGGGCTGTATCAGGGGGATTGGTGGTGTCCGCGCCCCGCTGACCCTGCAACCCCTTATCCATTACAGACTGACCCGTGGAGAAGCAAGCAAGACGATATCGATGCACACGACGACATCAGCGGCCCCTTTAACTGGGCCTACGCTTCCGAAGAGGAAGCCACGCCCCCTAATGACGTCAACCCGGCCGGAATGGCCAAAAGCCAGGAAGTAATGTACGGAGGGTGTGTTTACACCCCGGGAGAGCGGAAGGAGGAAGAGGAGGCGGCGAAGAGCGGAGAAAAGGACGGAGAAGAAGAGGAGAACCCGAAAGGATATCGAGGAGAGGTCGGGAAAGGAGGAGAGCCAGGAGGCCAACGACCCCGTGACCCGCCGTGCCACACTCCCGAGGGAGGAGTGTGGCTGTCACAGGTACGACGGCGTTGGGCAGCCTGGGTGGGGAGCCGGAGGGCTCACGTGTAAATAGGTGTAAAAGCCCTTGTTTGTTGCCTACCCGTTGTGCGACCTTCCCCCCCCTCCATTTCCCCTTTCCAACCCTGTCCCTCACCTCCTATCCCAACCTACGCTCACCGTGCACTGATTTAATAGCACCGAGTCGAAAGCACTATACACAAGGGTTTTACCTCACTACCCCGGCCCTCCAGGTGCAGCTCTGGGACAGAACCTGACCTAACGACATCCCTTTTCTGGTTTCTTACATGTGGCTGAGCTGGCCTGGGTTCCCCTACGCTCCCCCAAGACCGAACAGAATCCAGTTAAAGACAAGATCACCGCCACGGATCCCGGAGCACCATCCCGTGACCGCCTGACACAGAGAAGGAGAAAGACTTTTGTTTATAAAAGCACTTTAAAAATAAAACCTGCATTGCCCTCTACACCTGGTGCCTTGGTCGTCCCTTCACCCCCGCCTACAATTTCTTTTCCAGTACTATGAAACTGGGAAATTACCATTTTTGCAATTATTTCAGGGTGTGCAGAGAGCACCTTATTCAAAGGAAGAGGTTTAAGGTGACCATGCTGGTTCGATCATTTAATGCTACTGTAGACCAACACAGGGTTTTCTATTCAGGACTAGAAGGATAAATGTAGGTACAAATGATCTAACTAGTTAAGATCCTTGACAAGAACTTTATTAGCTTTAGCATATAAGGCAAATAGTTCAGCTAATGTAGCCACCAAGTGCCAGACGGCGCCCCTAGCTACCTTAATGCTTTTATTATAAATGAGTAGGTAAGCTGAATATGGAACACGTTTTTGAAGTGCAATCAGTCAATTCAAAAGTAATGTGATATTTTTGTCAGTAGGCACCAATAATAACTTTTTTTGTGAGAACCAAACATACAATTATCTCTGCTAATGTGTTTTGCAAATTCATTTCAGCCTTAATGAAGACTTGTTATTCTGATATTGTGTCCACACATTTTTATATTCAAATCTTCAGCTTCCACTGAATTTGGTTAACCTCTAGAAGATTTTGTGGTATGTAATGAGGTACTGGCCCTATTTTCTGTTTCAAATACATTATCAGTGACCTTGTTCAATGTCCATATATGCAATTAAATTTTCAAGGAATTTATTGCCAGCATATACACATTCTAGTTTTGTTTTCGCTCTACACTGTGAGCTGGCACCCTTTCTTTGTAGTAGGTCCTATTCTAAATTTCCATACTTGCAATTTAATTTGAAAGGAGTTTACTGCCAGCATTTATGGATTGCATTGTTTTCCATACTATTGAGGACACTGTCATCCATTATTTGTATTGGGTCTTCCACTCAATAATAACAGCACTGAAGAAATGATCTATTATTCACTATGGATGAGCCCCTCTTGGTACCTCTCCACTTCAATCCATACTTTTGGAGTCCCAGAGATTTAGCCTGGCTCACATTCATGTTCACTAAACAGTAACCTATTCTCAATGGGATCTCAGAATCATTGGTAAGTATCTACTAATTCTGAGTGCTATTCTCATTCAGACCAAAAGAATTTTGGGATATAACTATAGTTGTGGTCAATTAAAGATTTCCTAGTAAACATGAAGGACATTTTCAATTCTATTAAGGACACAGAGACTAGGATTATGCTCTACTTTCTTTATTTTCCATAACCAGCAGTATTCAACATTAACAGAAAAAACTCTCTTTCCCATGGATCACAGGGAAAGGTCAACCACAGAGGTGAACCAATAGGCAGCTACATACGTCCTGAAAGTCCTGGGGCTGCTGGAATACTATTTCTTTCTTGACTGTGACCGTCCGGCCTTCATCGAATTCCACTAGTCCGTTTTAGCAGGCTTGGATCCTACAAGAAGTCAAAGGATACTGAGGTGAACCTGAACTTACCTCCAAGTTTACAGAAAGAACATATTACACGAAGGAAGAGTATAACATTAAGATACAACCACATGTCAAGTTCAAATTTAAATCTACTGTCTGAATAAACACAACATTTCATGAGAAGGATAAGCACTGGCTCATACTTCTCCCACGCGGAGTGCCAACTTGTTTTATTGGGTGGGTGATGGTTGTATCCTCAGAATACTCAGGGCGGAAATAGTCCCTAATAGAATTGAAACTTTCCTTCATCTTTACTAGGAAATTTTTCATTCTATGGCAGGACCGGAGGCGAGGATTATGCTCGCTCAAAGCTTGTCCACCACCAGGGAAGCCGTGTCACGACTGGTTTGAATTAGAATCTTTTAAGCATGGAATCTGATAACCAGTCTGTGGCATTGATAATATCTTCAAGGCTGGCCCAGAGGAAAAAGGCCTCGGAGGCCATTGATCCTCTGACCGAGTGAGCACCGAAGTGCGAAATGTCAATGCCTGCCTCTCGCATGACCCATCTGATCCATCTTGCTATGGTCGGATAAGAGACAGCCTTGAAGGGTTTCCTGAGAGATATCAGTAACTGGTTCACTCCGTGGGGGCGATGTTCATGCGTCATACTCTTGTGAGCCTTCAGGCAACGTACTACTTACAGCTTAGGGTGCCTATCAAAAGCCAGGTATGAGATCACCCTAGAGCCCGACTTTTTTCGCTGGGAAATATGGAAGGTAACACCTCAACAAGAGACCAAACATAGAAGCATGGCCAGCTTCGCTGATAACTCAATGCGAGATAGGTACTTATTCGGTTGTCAGGACTTAAATGAGACAAAACTTTGTTGACATCCTACAACTTAGAATATCTAGGCAGAGGAGGCAGCGACAAGCGAATGCCTCTCATCAGTTTGCAAACGAATGTTTGCCTACCGTGTTGCCTTTACCCGGATCGCGGCCCGCTGAGATTGCCGATCTATTAGAATTAATTGTGCAGTAAGCCAAACCCTGGTGAGGCCAGAGAGGCCAGGAAATTCAAAATGTGGACCGTTTCGCAACCCACGGGATCCCGATTCCTCCCAAGGCACCAACCCACCCATCTGGACAAAGCTGATCTGTAACGCGTGTTGGTGCCTTCTGCCCACGCTGCTGCCAGGATGCTTTGAGCTTCTCCTAATCCGGAGTCTCCAGCGTTGACGGAGACCCGCCAGGCCATGAGGGGAATCTGATTCTGCAGGATCAGGGATGATGCTCTCCCTGGGGATTGTGGAGAATCATCCGATCTCGGGGTAGAAGGATCAGAGAATCCCAGGAAAGTTCCAGAAGAACTGGAAACCATACTTGCAAACTCCAATAAGGCATGATCAACACCACCTTCACTTGCTTTCTGCAGACTTGAGGTCAGAGGCGCATTATCATGTCGAATGGGGGAAAGGCATAACCCATCTCCTTCGCCCAATCCTGGAGGAAGGCGTCCGTGGCCACCGCCAAAGTGTCAGGCTTCCAACTAAAAAAACCTGGGAAATTGATGATCCAGGTGAGCGGCGAAAAGATCCGCTGAAAACGGGCCCCAGAGGGCGTGCAACCTATGGAAAACTCTGGATACCAGTTGCCAGAGGCTCACATCCGACCATACCTGGGAGTACCAGTCTGCCACAACATTATACGCTCCTGGAAGATACTCCGCTGTCACAGAGATGTTGTTCTTGAGACAAAAGATACAGAACTCCGTGGCCATATCCGCTAGCACCTTGGACTTCGTTCCACCCAGGTGGTTTATGTAGCGGACAGCAGAGACATTGTCCATCTTAAGGAGGACATTGCAGCTGACCTTGTCTTTCGCTCAGCACTTGATGGCGAAGGAGCCATTTATGTGAAGCCACTGCTCATCTGTGGAACACTTTCCTCCTGTAAAGGATGCCCAACAGCGCGCGCCCCAGTCTGATCTGCTTGCATCGGACTCTAGGACCCTGTCCGGGACTGAGCCGAAGATGGCCCGCCCGTTCCAAGCCTCCATTTGGTCCAACCACCACAGCATCTCTAACCTTACCTCGTCCGTGAGAGAAACCTGCTCCGCATACTGCAGGCCCTCCCTGAGGTGGGTGGCTTTGAGCCTCTGAAGGGCTTTGTAGTGGAGTGGCCCCGGTAAGATGGCCTCTATGGAGGACAATAGGAGTCCCACAATCCTGGCGACTTGCCGGAGAGAAATGGTGGGAGTTCTGGCCAGGGTTCTCCTGAGCTCCCGAGGAATCTTCAAAACCTCCCTGGAAGGTAGACTTAGCTCCTTGCTGACTCTATGACAAAACCCAGGAATCTTCTCTGGGTGAGAAAGGACTTCTTCTCGTTGATAACAAAGCCGAGGCCCTGCAATAGAGCTACAGTCGTTTGCAGCTGGTCTGTTAGCAGTGACGGGGATTGAGCCAAAAGGAGGTCTTCCAGGTATGTGATGAGACAGGAGCCCCGAGCCCTGAGGTACTCTATCGCAAGCTTGAGTACCATGGTGAAGCACAAATGTTACTGAACATCCCTAAGCATGAGCCAGTCGCACATCATTTAGGAGCATTGCACTGGCTTCCGGTTAAAAAGAGGATTGCATTCAAGACTCTTTGCATTACATTTAAGGCATTGCATGGTAAGGGTCCTGCCTACCTCACCTCACGCATAAAGCTCTACATCCTTTCTAGGAGTCTTAGATCCGCACAACGCAGACTTTTGCAGGTGCCTAGGTTCAGACAGAATAGATGGGGAGGAAGGAGCTTTCTGCTGGGAGCTGCCGGGCTATGGAACCTTCTCCCGCCATCTATCAAAGAAAGCTCGGACCTTCGAGCTTTCAGAAAAAGTAAAAACCTGGCTTTTCCAAACTGTCATTTAGCTCTCACTGGTCACTAGTGCTACACTCCCTGAGTCCACAGCGCCAAGACGCCTCCGGGCATTCGTTGTGCTTTACAAATTTAAAATCAAATCAAATCAGGTGCGGAAGACAGACCGAAAGGCGAAAGGAAGGGTGGTGAACTTGTAAACCTGCCTTTTCTACTGAAATTGAAGGAACCAACGGTGGGGTGAAAAATAATCGGGACAGCCAGGTATGTGTCTTTTAAATCTAGTTGTATCATCCAGTCGTCTGGACGCAGGAGGTCGCGCAGCAGATGAATTCCCTCCATTTTGAAATGGCAGTACACCAACCAGATGTTAAACTCCTTTAGGTTGATTACCGGATGTTGGCCCCCATCTGTTTGGTTCACCCAGAAAATGTTGCTCTTGGATGGAGGGAGGATTAAGCGATCGCCCCTTTGCGCAGTACGTCCTGTACTTCTTTGTCTACCAGGGCGTTCTGGGCTTCTGTAAACACTAGGGGATGGGGCGGATTCCCGTAAAACTCTATGTGGAATCCCATGATGGTCTGCAAATCCCAAGAGTCGGAGGTGATAGCCTCCCAATTTTTCGCGAATACAGCTAGCCTGCCTCCTACCAGTAACTGGGGGTAAAGGGAGATTCTCATCTGATTGGTTCTGGAAATGATCTCTGGCTGTGCCTCTGGAGCCTCTGCCCCTGTTGTTTCTCCTTGATTGGAAGAACTCCTGTTTGGGCTGCTCTTGTGTCTTCCTGAAGTATCTGGAAGCGGCCTGGATGTAGAAACAGCCGGCTGGCCCCAATAAAAGCCTTAGGGTGAAACACCTTTTGTTATGGAAGCCTGTGCTTTATCTAAAGTGGTGAAGGTTGAGACGAATTTAGTGAGTTTCTTGACAAAAGGTTCCCCGAAGAGTCCCCCGTCAGCCACAGCCCCAGCCTCAGAGTAAGCCAGATCCCCAAGCTTGGGGTCCACTTTCAGCAATAAAGAGCACCTGCTCTCAGAATTGATATTGCCCAGGGACACAATGGCATGCTGGGCCCAGCCGGACACGGACTCGGGAGAAAGTGCGGAACCGGAAGACTTGACCTCCTCCGCAAGGTCCAAGATTTTAGTGAGAGGCCCGCAAGCGTCCAGGAGCTTGTCCTGGCAAGCCTTCCAGGACCTATCAATCCTTTTTTTAGGGTCACATTCTAGCATCTATTTCAGGCGTGACGGCCCCCTTACCCTCTAGGGCGAAACGCGGGTATTCAGCCCTCAGGCAGGCCCTAACCTCCTTCTCTAGTGGTTTACCAAGGCGGCTTGCCACAAAATGAGCAACCTTATCTCCGGGAGTCCACTCCGTGGAACGAGGGTGCTGGAGATCCTCTGGGACCAGCATGTCCAATGGAGGCTCCGCACCACCCGTGGCTGGGCTCCAGGACCTAAAAGGGACCGGTTCCTCAGTAGACTCGGTAAGGGAGTCATCACCTTCGCCCCCCCCGCGCGGGGTCAATGGAACCGCCTCATCAAGCGCCCATGGGGGCTCAAGAGTCGGGCGTGCGAGAAAAACCTTCTTAAGGCGCTTGAAGGCTCCCAGGTCCACAGCTGACTCCTGTATATGCCTAGGGGCCATGGGTGGGGGGGTTCCCTTGAGGGTGGACCTCCTTCGTAGGAGTAAGCAAATTTGCATAATGCATCTCTCGAGGGGGCCCATGGCCGCTGCGACCACCTGGTGGGTAGAGGCATCCACAGCATCGCAAAAGTCATCGAGAGGGGCAAGACCTGAAAGGTTTCCTCCTCAACGTAATCCCCCTCCATGATAACTATGTACCAATGCTGGTCGTTCACTCTTACACTGTGATTTTGGTCGAACCAGGGGTTCTAAAGCTTTGTCAGGTCTGAAAACCCTCAAATTTGGGCTGCGCAAGCAGAGGAATGTGTTCAGCAAGAACCCTGGGGCTACTCACCCACTGATCAGGGGGTAATGATGTGCCTGGACCGAGCCCCACTCAGTGACAGCCTTTTGACTTTTAAATTTGAGCGTTTCAAAAAACACACACATAAAGACCCGATACTGGCGTCAGGCTGCTTGTAACTCAACTACAGACCCGTGAATACACAGGCGTAAAGGCTTGTAGGTGTGGGCTGCAGCTCAGCGGGGAACGTACGGACAGGAAAAACCTGACAGAAAGAAGCGCTCCTCATAGAGCAACAAGAGGCGGATTGAGCGTACACGTGCCCCCTCGCGACTGTCCGCCGCTACGGCATAGCCCACAATGAGACGGCCGCGAATGGAGTGATGAGAGACGCTCCCGTGGCTTCTAAGGGTGCGGCGAGATCGCCGCTGGAAGAAAAGCGCTCACACTGCAATAAAGAAATGCATTAAACAGCACAACTAAGCATAAACTGACAACAGTAATGCCACGATAGCCAATAGCGCAAGGAAATAGACAAAGTCGACCTAACTGCTGGTGAAGCAGGAAAAGAAAGAGGATGTATTCCAGCAGCCCTGGGGCTTTCAGAACGTCCGTAGCTGTCTATTGGTTCACCCTCAGTGGTTGACCTTTCCCTGTGATCCTTGGGGAAGAGAATTTTTTCTGTTAATGTTGAATACTGCTGGTTATGGGAAATAAAGAAAGTAGAGCATAATCCTCGCCTCCGATCCTGCCATAGAATTGATTTACCTTTTAACAAGAACTGATTCTGTGCCACTTCTTGAATGGCAAACAGATCACTCATGTTGTGCAGCAATGCTAGCCTGGTGGAGGTCATTATCAGATCCTGTTAACTTGTACCAACAACAATTAAAGGTCCAATAGTACTCTGTTTTCACTGTTCTTGATGCACTTCACCTGGTCTGTTTCTTTCACTTTGCAGCTCTTCATAACCTAACTGATTTCTATAGCATGAATGTGGAGAATTCAATGCTACATATGAGGATGTGGAATATTTACTCACTCAAGATTTTACAAGTGTGTTGCATACCATTTTGTAGGTTCAAACCTGATAATAAGTTATGTACCTGTAAGTACAAGCCCCTGTACCGGTGTTGGTATTTTTCATAGATTCACATGCTTGCATCATACCTCTTTGCGGAGTTGGGAGACCCGGAGTCCAACAGTAACTTTAAAATAGCAGAATCATTTTTAGCTGTGACTGAAAATCTGTATACAGTAAAGCTTTAGTAGCATGATCACCTCATTGGATAAGACTCACACTTCAATCAATGAGAAGAGAGAGAGTCCAGTGAACACCTATTCCAGATTGGACAATACCTAAGGTTTTATAGCACAAGTCTGATAAAATATACTAAACGTGAGCTTCCATGTGGGGAGGATTGTGGAAAGCATGTGTATCTGAATAAATCACCACCTCTGCTCAAGAACACTTCAGTTACAGGTAAGTAACTTATTTATTCTCAATGTTTAGCTCTTTCAAAGGATTACATGCTTAAATTAGAATAGCTAGCAATATAACAAAATATGAACAGGCACAGTAGGGGATGGAGGGATGAGCCCATAACTAAGGCAAACCCGGTCCTTGGCTGCAAGTGTTCTGGTTTAGGGCTGTCCTGGCTTGGCAGTTTGGGCTGGACTGCTCCTATTGGAGTAGGGTCAAGACCAATTTGCATATGGATTGGGCCAAACTCAGGCTGCATGATGTGCAAAATAACAGTGGATTGGGATGTGGCTAGAGTGAATATCAGTGGTTGAGATTAATTCCAAGCATTCCGCCCATCACTCATTTGCATACGTATTTTACTTTTTGTAGTACATCGCTTTTTGTCGTGACAAAAGGAGATAGTGACTGTTACTCACCTTGTGATGCAATTTTTGAAAAAAGGCTGATCTTTTAAAGGATTTCTTAAAATGGCGAGAAGCTGATCATACTTCTTAATGTCCTTAGCTCTATGACGCTAGAACTTCAGATTTCTGCACACACCTAGAAAATGCAGTGATTTCCGTCTCTTTCTGCCATACAGGCGGGATTTTGGAAAAAAAGCTTGGGGTCCACTGGCTGATTGAGGTAAAAGTCCATCAGTAATTCGAGGATAAATTGTGTACAGGTTTACCTATGTGTTCTTGCTCCTAAAAAAACCATACGAAGGGGTCCTTGTTGGTAAAGGCTTACATCTCATTGAACCTCCTGACAGAGGTGAGCACCAGAAGAAAAGCAACCTCTAGAAGATGTATTTGATGCCAGCTCTTTGGATAAGCTCAAACAGACAGTTGTGCTAGCATAGTGCTTAGTTGGTAGATAGTGAACTGGAGGGACTGCATTATATCCATTCAAAATGTGGCAGCACGATTGGTTGGAGGTCTCACAAGATTTGATTATACCTCATCAAATCAAATTAACTACATTGGCTATCTTCTTGCAGTACATTCCCATTCAGAGCTATGGTTACTGTACACACAACAGTTTATCAGGGAACACAGGCCTTTTGTTCACACCTAGGCCAGACACAGTAATTTATGATGATAAATTCTTCTCTGCTACCACTAGAATGTCAAGTTCTCTCCTTCTGAACTTAAAATATCAAATGAATCTCTTATTCAGTTGAAAAAAGCAGCAAGATCTATGTATTCAATATGCAACAACTCATTTTCAAACAATCTGTAACAGTCTTTTCCATAGTGCCACGAAGGTCAATGCGAAAGCTGTGCTTTACAAATTGATGTAAGTAATTTGAAAAAGTATCTGATGACTATCGGACCCGAACAATTGTTGACCTGGTGTGCATAATAAACTACAGAGAGCTGAAAGATGCACACTTTTAGAAGCATGTCAAGACTGAGCTACAACCAGCAAAGTACAGAAGAATTTAGTGAGGCAGAGAAAAAGCGTGAAGGAGATGAGGATAACATTAAATGTGTCCACTTCACTGTAAGTCTTGCATGTTGAAGCTGTCAGACTATAATAAGTATCTCTCTGCAGCAAGCAGGTATGATTAGGAGTGAAAAGTTATTAAATTTATCTTTAAGATAAATTTACATACGTGTAAAGCTACATGTGCAAATATACCCTTGTAATTTTGTGTAAATATACTAATTTAGGCTATTGATTTCTGAATGTAAATTTACTCCAAAGCATAGACTTATTTGTTTCCATCCTGAAATCAGGGGGTACAGCCACATTTAGGAGTTGTAAAGTTACCTTTTGTAATTTTTCACATGCAGGAATAGATCTTTGCAACCTTGGTGGAGAGAATTTGTTTAAAATATATTTATTCTACATTACTTTTGATTCAGTCGCACACAAGTCACTCATCAGAAAGCTTCAGCAACTGGGTATCTGCGGACCAGCTCTCAAGTGGATCTCCTCCTTCCCTATGGACAGAACCCAACAAGTTAGACTTGCTCCCTATACCTTAGAAACCAAGAAACATATCTCCAGTGTCTCTCAAGGATCGTCCCCCAGCCCAACACCTTTCAATGTCTACTTGATGCCCCTCACGAACATCATCAGAGCCTACGGCATCTACGCAGTACCCTAAGCTGACAACACACAGATCTTCCTCTCCCTTGATGACCCAACCAGCACTGCCAAAGCAAACTTCGCCAACTTCATGAGCGACGTCACTACTTGGATGAAAAGTAACTTCCTCCAGCACAACAAACATAAATCCAAAGTCCTAATATTCTGCAACAACCACTCCCCCTGGGGAGCCTCTTTGTGGCCCTCCAAAATTGGCCCCCCAACCACCCCTAAAGACCATGCCTAAGACCTCTGTATCATCCTGGAGACCAACCTCTCCATGAGCAGACAGATCAATGCTGTCTCCTCGTCATGCTTCCACATCCTCTGAATCCCACTGCACATCAGATGAACAGTCAGCCAGGCTCTTACCACAAGTAGACTTGATTACAGAAACACACTATCTCGGAATCCCAGCCCATGTCCTACATCAACTCCAAACCACCCACAGCGTCGCCACCAGACTCATCCTGAACATCCCGTGAAATGTCCACATCTCATCACACCTCAACAATCTCCACTGGCTCCCAGTCCAGGAAAGATGTACGTTCAAGCTACTCACCCATGCCTACAAAGCTCTCTTACCTCAATCGCCGCCTCAACCAACCCATCGGACACCTCTGATCTGCGTCCCAGGCAAGAGCACACCTCCCTTAAAGACTAGAAGCAGAATACGCTCCGTCTCATATCTTGCATTCAAGACCTGGAAAAACGTCCAGAAATGCCTCAGAACCACTCTCTCGATCAGAACTTCAAAAGGATCCTCAAGACGTGGTTCTTGCAGATGAAACAGGCATGATCTTACCCTCCCCTAAGGCCTGCCCTACTCAGGGCCTGGATACCCTCACTGTTGATTAGCCATGCTTTACAGATTCACATAACATTTAAAAAAAAGTATATATTATTCTTTTATTCTACTAATAAAATAAAATGTTAGATCACATTACCTCTTCAAAATAAATCTTGACCAAATAATTAAATTAATTGAATATATTACTTTTCTTATAAATATTATATTTTAAGCAAAATAAAATAAAACACACTACCTAGCAAGTTTAATGCCAATAACAATTTAGTAAATGTAATTAAAAGTTGTGTTTGATAAAGGGAATTCGATTTTGGTTTACAATACAAGTTTAAAAATTATATTTATTTGTAAACCAGTGAACTGATGGATTGAAAATAATAAAATAGTTATTAGATTTGCTTAATTTGAAATGCTATACACACACACAAACAATTGTAAAAGTCTAAATAATATTATTTTAACATTCTTGACTATGCGGTGTAGTATCAAGTCCCTGCCTCTATTATTTCTATGGGAGTATGTTTCAGTATGTATGAGTGCCCTTGAGTGGCGCTATATTACTCCACAGCTGGGCTTTTGGACATTTATTACTTTTTTGTCACCTTCAGGGAAGTAGTAGTTTTATAAGGGTGGTCTGTGAATAGGAATGGTCATACTCTTTTCTGAGTTGGTGTTTGTATTGGAATGTCCCTCTTTATCCCTTCCTAAACCTCTCCCATCTAGTAGGTGGTATTTCCTGATCAACAGCACATTTATCACTACATTGTAAACTTAAAAGTGCAGAAATCTCCCCATAGAAAATATAGGCGAGGTAGAGGTGATTTCTACTCGTAGGTTTTTGAATTGCATTTAGTATTACTGTAGTACTACTTTATGTACTACAAAATGCAGTGTGTGTGTCAAGCTAATTGTGTTTATGACTCAGGCTGATAAGTTGAAAGGCTTGTTGATGCTGGGCCGTAATGCAAAATTTGGTAGTTGCTGTGGGAAAGAGGAGAGCAGTTGCGCAGCACCCGAATGCAGACCCTGAGCCGCCAGGCTGTGTGGCCTTGGGCCTGGTGGACATCGGCGGGCGTGTGGGGCCACGGGGATGGAGTTGAATCTTCAGGGGCCTCGGGCATGGGCTTGTCTGCCTGACAGTGATCGCCAGCCCAGCTCCGTGCAGTGCCGCGGGACCCCACAGTGACAGGGCTGGAAGGTGGCCATGCTGCGTTCCGAGGAATCTTGCAGGCACAACTGTGGCCGGCCACCATATTGGCTCGATCGCCTGGGCGGGAGTCGGAGCACGTCTTTGGCGACACTGCTGGACACTTGCGGTGTGGAGCAGACACATGAGCACACCCTGTTGCAGAGGTCTGGAGAATCGAGGGTCCGTCTGCAGAGGCAGTCGGGCCAGGTCCCGGTGCAGCTTGCGGTCGAGGGGGGGCCCCCAATCAACACCATATACTGCTAGGGACGATTACCGCTCCTTTCCTCCCTGGGGTCAGCTGGCTGGCTGAGAGCCTCCTGGATTGGTGGGGGCCACATGTTCTTGGCAGCTCCTACCATTATTAGAGACTAACGATTCTAGACGGCTCAGACGACGGAGGGGCAATGGCCATTTAGAACCCCTACTGAAGGCCACTGGTGCACAGAGCATTAAGGATGACCAGAGTTAAACCCCTGGGGCCTCCTTCCAAACATGGAACAATGGACCGCTATCCTGAGTCTGGTGCAGCAAAATCAGAAGCCGGTGGCTCCCCAAGCGCTTTGCCTGATAATGCTGCTCTGTTGGTCGCCATTACTCAATCCAGAGACATGCTGGATGCCAAGATAGGTGCGGTAGGGTCGGATGTAATGCTCCTGCGCGAGGATCTACACAATCCAGTGGAGCAAATAACGGAAGCTGAAACTCAGGTCTCTGGCATGGAAGATATAGTTACTACACAGTTAATAAAGAAAGTTATGTCCCTAGAGACATTGACCAAGGTATTGGCGGCACGTGTGGAGGAAGCCGAAGGGCAGACCCATAGAAATAACCTCTGCTTTTTGGGCTTTCGAGAGGGCTGTGAAGGAGAGGACATGGATACATTTCTCACCCTCTGGATTTCTAAGTGGATACCAATGAATGCTCTCTCTCCATGCTTTATCATTGAATGAGTCCACAGAACTTTGGTGAAGAAGCCCCCATCTGGCGCTTGGCCTCACCCTATCATTCCAAGGATCCTAAACTTCCAGGATAGCGACACCATCCTCAAATCAGCAAGATCCCAGGAAAATCCGCCACATAAATCCCAGAGTTTCATGATCTTTCCAGGTTATAACAGAATGGTTCATCAGCAGTGCCAGTGCTTTACAGTGGAAAATTAGGGATCTAAAAATTTCCTGCATGCTTTTATTCCCGGCCCGCCTGTGTGTGCTCCATAATTCATGACGTTTAGCCTGCAGGCTAAACGTCTGCAGGCTGATGTATTGTTATTGCAGGAGACAACTCCTGGAGTCTAAGGCTCCCTGTTTGGCCTGCGTTTGGCTACGTACACCCCTTTCACTCAGGATTCACAAGGAGTTCTCAAGGAGTGGCTATCCTTATGGACTGCAGGGTTTCCTTCCAACCCTTGAAGACCAGGGAGGGATACACAGGGGAGGTTTGTTTTTGCGAAGGGGACAGTTCATAAGGAATCTATTTTATTGGTTGTGTCTTAGCGAGAGAGTGGGGAGGTGCGGGAATCCCGCCTAAGATCCCTGGTACACGTAGTACACGTAGTGGGCTGGACGGATATGTGAAGGGCTCATTACCCCACCGAGGCAGGCTATACTTTCTATTCTTCAGCACATGGATCATTCTCTCAGCTTGATTACGCATTTGTGCCGATGGGTCATGCACACAGAGTGTCTGAAGTGAAGATACCACCCAGGGGGCTCTCTGATCACTCCCCAGTAGCATTATGGATTTTGGTGGACCCCCGCTTCGCTGGGACTTTATCCCTGGCACTTGAGAAACCGACTGTATAAACACACACATAGTGCACTGTGACAGAGTATGCCTTCCTCAACGAGGCGACGACCTCCTCTAGGGGCATTCTATGGGAGGCAATGAAGCCCTCTATACAAGGGGTAGATATTAGTTTCTGCTCTGCTGCGCGCAAACAGCACCTGCACAAATGATCACAGATTGAAGCCCGAATCATAGATCAGGTGCAGTGGGGGGGAGGTGGTGGAGGGACATGTGCTACAACAGTTGGGCCTTGCTCAACAACAATACCTGGAGGTGCTGTAAGAGGATGCAAGGTGCCCGCGGTTGACCTCTCAAAGCAGGATGTATTACTGGGGAGATACATCTGGGAGATTATTACACCAGCTGTGTCAGAATACTTTGAGGTGAGTTCAGGTCCCTGGGATTTGCGATGAGCGGGGCGCAGTGCTGACCAAACCAGAAGCAGTGCCCAATAGCTTTGCCGGCTTTTATAGAGCCCTACATACTAATAGAGAAGCCTTGACCAATGCATAGATAGCAACGTGTTTAGCTGATCTGCCCCAAAAGGCATTGTTGTCAGAGGCTAGGGAGCCGCTAGAGGCTTCCCATACAGAGCGTATATGCTATTGCTGGGTAGACATTACCTAGATGCGATTCAGGCCACCCTGAAGGAAACTCGTATGCTTCTGGACTACGCAGGCACTACCGCTAAACTCCAGAAGAAACTCCAACGAATCCAAAACGCCTCAGCCAGGATCATATTAGACATCCCACGCAACGAACACATCTCTGGTCACCTTAAAGACCTCCATTGGCTACCCGTCAATAAGAGGATCACTTTCCGACTGCTAACCCACGCACACAAATCACTCTACGACATCGGACCAGAATGCCTCAACTCACGACTGTCCTTCTACACCCCCTCCCGCCAACTACGATCTTCCAGCCAAGCCCTCGCCACGGAACCTCGCATCAACAAGACCACCATGGGAGGCAGATCCTTCTCATACCTGGCTGCTAAAACATGGAACTCACTCCCCGCTTACCTTCGCCTTACCCAGAACCACCTAGCATTCAGAAAGCAACTTAAAACGTGGATATTTGACAAGTAATCCTCCTCCCCTCCTAAGCGCCTTGAGACCCTCTGGGTATGTAGTGCGCTATATAAATTCTATGACTTGACTTGACTTGGACTGACAACACACTGAGCTTGTGGTGTTTCCCAAGCCTGGTTGTCCCCCAGAGATCCACTCCTCATATCGTACAATTTCACTCTAAAATATAGAAGCTAAGTTGTTGGCAAAGGCTCTAGCTAATAGACTGATGCTCCACATGGCGGGACTGGTACACGCGAACCAGGCTGGCTTCATGCCTCACTGTGACATGCATCACAACATTCGTCGAGCTTATAATGCCATCGCAACGGTAGATCGCCTGGGGAGCCTGGCTGCCTTCCTCTTGACAAATACAGATAAGGCGTTCAATTCCGTTAGCTGGACCTATTTATTTGCACTCCTTCTACACCTTAATATGGTCTCCCGTCTTTGCTCTTACATCCACTTACTCTACACAGACCCAACAGCTTCCATGCACGCAGCGGGATCGCTCTCGTCCCCTTCCCGATAAGACTACTAGGCAGGGATGCCCCTTGTCTCCTCCTATTTGCCTTGGCCATGAGGCCATTGGCCGTATGGGTTAGAATAGACGCTTTAGTCCGGGGCTTCGCATGGTCGCGGGAGGTATCGGACTGCATCGAGCTATACACAGATGATGTATAATTCTTCCTTACAGATCCCCATAGATCTGTCTCCAGGATATGTATAATGCAGGTGTTTGGGGAAACTTTGCGACTATACATGAATGTCGGTAAGTCGATTTTGTGGACGCTGCGCGGGTTGATGGGAGATTACCCATTGAAGTGGACGGCCTGCAGTACTTCGGTGTCTTCCTGTCCCACAGCCTGTCGATTTCCTGGGACCGCAATCTGAGCCCCTGACGGAGTGGGTGAGGACAAAGGTTAGGTCAAGGTCTCAATAGCCCCAATCCCTATATGGCAGCTCTGCCATCTTCAAAATGGTATTCCTCCCCTGCCTCTTCTAGCAACTACAGAACTACCCCAACCCGATTCCTCCTGTGTTGTTTCAGCAGATTAATGCGCTGCTGGGCCAGTTTCTGTGGGGAGGTGGTGCCTTCCGAGTGGCTCTGTGAACATGTTTTCACTATACATATTGTGGCGGTATGGCTGCAGCTGACGTTCAGGCTTATCATGCAGCTTGACACCTACAGATGCTTAATGAATGGTGGTACAGCCCCAGAGACAAACCAGCATATGCAGTTGAATGTTGGGTGATGGGAGATCTATCTCTTCACGAGTATTTATATAATAGATCAAATGTGAGGTCTCTTCCCCCAGCAACACGTGCAGTGATACTGGTGTGGAGGCTTTCTCTTTGCAGGATGGGTGGTAGGACTGTGTTGAGGCAGAATAGACTTATTTCCCAAGTGGCGAGTGTGCCAGGCTTTCGGGAATAAGACCACATTGGCATCTCTTATTTAGGAGATGTGATGCAAGGTCTTATCCTTAAATCATTCAAGGAACTCCAATCTGAATTCTTAATGCCCCGTAGCCAATTTGTTTTAAGTATCTACAATTTTGTCAAGCCCTAACACCATATGTCAATAATCTTTCGGCCCTTCCAGATCTTAACCCCCCAGAGGTTAAACTCCTAATGGGGGGCCTTGGGGGTCATAAAATAACCAAGATCTACCAATCTTTAATCACAAATAGCGCCACCACTATTGATGCCCTCCGTGCGGTATGAAAAGAGAATCTGGAAACGATTGATCATGATAAGTTGACGGAGGCCTTTGGGTCTCTGCGCGGGGCTACGATATCCTTTCGCCTGTGATTGTTTAAATATCTACATCGCGCATAATTTACCAGACATAATTTGTGGAGAATGGGTCTTGTTAATTCTCCTGTTTGCTTGCAATGTTGTGATGATGGTACCTTTTTGCCTACAGTGTGGGTTTGTAGAGCTCTTGCTCGGTTTTGGAGGGGGGTCGTTGCATGCCTGGCTGAGGTCCTGGGTTGGGATATTCCCATGTCCCCAAAACTAGTTCTATTACATAGGACTGAGGGGATGGGGGCAACAGGTATAAACGCCACTTGTTGTTTCTTGGCCTCACCATTGCCAAGAGAGATATCGCACGACTTTGGAAGGCCGAGTTTCCACCCTTGTTGGGTGTTTGGAAGAAGGGAATGGATTTCTGCAAGTGTTTGGAGGCACCTATATTTCAGGCAAGGGGAAGTCCACAGAAACTCCCCAGAATCTGGCAGTGATAGGCAGACTACCGGGGTTTGATTCTCGAGCCCAGTACCCCCGCAGACATAGTCTTAGAGATGGAAATTTGGAAATTCGAGAATTTGGCCTGGACACACACTCTGCTTCATCACTCAAGTGTATGGAAGGCTCCGGGTTGTGTGGGTGCGGGGAGTACTAGAGGGTTAGGGGACAATTGGTTAAGTTGTTGATGTATATTTTTCTTTCTGCGTTTGCATTACTGCTTGGTATAAGCATAAGAAAAACTGCCATGTCATACATCAAGAGACTTTTCGTACGTGATTACGGCCCTCTTGGGCCCTGCTGTGGCCGAAATTCTAATGAAATGTGTTGTGGAAAAAAAAAAGTGTCTCATCACACAATCAAAAACGCATTGTACAGCTCGTCTGGTTGTGCTGCCTGCAGGTGAAGAACCAGGATCTTGGTGGCAATTAGGTCTAGATTTTATTTGAGGTGGTTCTGGTCAGTTCCCAATCGTGATTCTCTCTAGAACCTCGACAGAGTGTTGGCTCACTTGTTGGATGTGCATGGCAGGTATTCAGATATCAGTGACGTCTTGTCCTGGAGGAGCCAGTCCAAAGACAGCTGTGCTTTCCTGTAGAGTAGGTGTGACAAAGTTCCATTCTATTTGTTCATATACAACATCATAGCGCCTGTCTGAATCAATACCAGTACCCTTTGATTCTACACAGGAAGTATTGTAATGCACGTGTGATGGCCTTTTGTTGCACAAAATGAAGACCCACTGCTCTATGGTTCTTCTGAATGCTCCTTCATTCTGGCAGCATCTTTATGCAGTCATGGAAGGAAAATGTAACCTACACCTCTTTTATTCAGCTCTTCTTAAAAATGGCAAGATTATGAGGTGGGAGACAGGAATGAGGGTTGCAGGAAGAAATCATTCCCAGGAGGGACTTGATGAAGTATACTAAGTCGAACTGTAGCTTTTGAAACTCTTTGGCTAGAGTCTGCAGTAGAACAATAAATGCCTCTGATGGGAAAGCATTTCCACTGTTTATACCTTGAACAGATCAGAGGAACTGAATGCGTTTATTCGAAATAAGCAAAAAATGTTCAGCATTCAAAGAGGGGCCCAAGCTGTCAAACACCCATAGCCAGGGTTTTGTGGATACTGTGGATAATTGGAATGCACTTTACCAGTTAGTCATCTAGGTAAGGGAAGATATACCGAGCTCGTCTTCTAAGAAAGTGGTACAAAAGGGGGATTCAAGCAAGCCTGGCTGAAGACGGCTGAAATGCCAGAAACCGGTCCTAGGAAGCTTGTTTCCGGTCCAGGGAAGGCATGGCTTGACAGTTCGGGCTGGACTGTTCCCATGAGGCACAGGGTCAGACTGATTGGCATATGGCCGTGTCTGAACCGGGGTGGCAGAGTGGGCTAAAGAACGGTGATGGATTAAACCCAGATCTTTTGACTGGGTGTGAGTGTTAGATTGGTTCAGATGCTCCGTCCATCACCACCCCCTTTTGTACCGTCTTCTAAGAAAGGCTACCAAAGAATCCATGCATTTCCTAAAGATCACCAATGGCAACGCATGACACTTTTGCAGGAGCTTGAACTGTGCTTGATTTAATCAGCTTTCTCCGTTGAAGGCAGCAATTTTTCTGCCGTGTAGCTATGTTTCGACAGCAGAGAAGATGTAATTCAAGTTCCAGTCAATGAATTAACGAACAGGGTCAGATAAGCTAAGCAAGCAGCACTAGGAAGTGACTCAATTTGAGAAAAACAACTGTCAACTACCAGGGTCACCTTTAAACCCAGAAAACCATATCAAGAAACAATATTTAAGAATTCTATATCTTTATAAAGACCTTGCAAAAATGAAGATCTCAGAAAGATGGCAGCCCCATGCGTCAAAAACATATTCTGAGCAGTTGACTCTAAAACTGAGAGACGATAATGTCGTACAGGAACTTGAGAAACCGATCTTATTCACACAGGTATTTTCCTGTCCCTTAGATAGGCCGACTGATTCTTAACATTTAGTCAAAATGGCAGCCTAGGTGGCAGCTAAATTCCTTACTGTTGCGTCACTGGACTTATGTGTTCAATGTCTGTTGGATCCTTTGTGTGTTGTTTTTTGGGAGACTAAGTAGTATAGAAGATTGAGTCTATGAACTGTTTTGATTCATTAGAAGTACAATCATATTTTCGATAGAGGTAGCTCTGTTACTATGTTTTACATATGAATTCTTTAATTCTTGTGTCTTTTTAAGCTGGAGGGATGCTACTGCACTATCTCACTCCTCAAGGAAGAAGTATATCCTTAGCATTAGCCTTTAGCAGGCATAGGAGAAAGCTGCCTTCATGTTATTTCAGAGTGCTAATTGAGACCTTCCTGCATATGTTGTAGTCCTTAGACCTATGATTAGGGTACAGGTAATAAATACAATCCTTTTGAGCATCCTCAGCATATAGCTGTAGCCTTCCACACAACAAGGCTAATTCGACTTTTCTGTTCCTCATCTAAACTCACAGAAACAGAGGGTTGCCTACATAGTTAGAAAATACAACAGGAATGCATACATCCAAAAACAGGAACTATCTGTGATTCAGACACAGCAACCAAGCTTCTAAAGTGGCAATGCTTAGAGCCCTCCAGTTAAACTTTATAATGCTATTTTAAAGTTATCTTGGAACTCCCAATTCAACAGCCAGAATAATTCAAGCATGTGAATCTTTGAACGATCCAAATCTGGAGATATTCTCTGGTCTCTGACTCCCAACTCAATCCTTTACCATTTTCAAATGCTTGCTGTGTGTTCCAAGAGTAATGGTCTGTGCATCTCTTCTCCTTTCCACTGTCGCTCTAACTCTGGCCTAACCTACTACTATTACCTCGGCTGCACAACCCGCTCTCAGACTAGGTCAAGCAGCCACCAACTATCTGACAAACCATGCTCACTGCCTCAATGAGTAGCATCAGGGACAAACTTTAGCACACATGCTCTTCTTAGTGTGGAATAAATGTGTCTAGTATATACCTCTTCTACTGGTGCAAATCAGGTTTGCTGGTATACCAGAGCGCACCTTAGCGGTTTTGCTAAGAAACAATATAGGAAGTGCCAGCGACATTTCTCTGGTAAACAATACAATTTAATGAACTTTGGTTGCATGATATTTTTTGGAAGGGATACACTTACTTGCCATATCATGAGGCAAGGCATTATCGAGAGTCATGTAAAAGCAAAAGTGTTTAAACTAAAGGTGATGAAAATACCTGATGTATTTACTACATATTTGCCTTGTTTGTCTCTTAAAGAAATTGAGTAGGGTTATTATATATGGATCTACACAACATTTCATAGTAGAAAACCTCACATCATCACTGCTTTAAAGAAGTTTCATAAGGGAGAGATAGTGGGCTATAGGTTAGCACCGTTCCACCATTCCTTTACTTATGTATTTCATACTTTCTCATTGCTTGGGAAGTCCATAGTATTTTGACAAGGGTTTTATTGTCGCAGTAGGTTTGGTTGATGGAGCATGAAGTAGTTGTGCTATTCACTTGACCCCCTTTCGTGTTGATTTGTTTTCCACTGCTATTCTGATTGAATGACAGCCTTTGCCTAGGTCCCACAAACAGAGGTATTAATCCTTGGCTGTGTTTATGCTACGTCTCACATTAGGTTAACATGTTTTCAACTGTGAAGAAAACTGTTAGTCATAGTTTATCTTTCCAGTATCGGTGTCTTATAGATGCTATTAGAAGCTAAATAAAAGTACAATTATAATATTATTGTTGCAACAAGCTGGAGTAAACAGAAATGTCTCAACTAAGAACATTTATGGCAATGATTTTAAAACAGGCACACATGCAGAGTGTTTTGATAACAAGACCTGCTTGTACATAGGGGTTCTAACAACCAAAATCTGATATTTTAGTTTTAACCAAGAGTGTCACATTTTCATAGTTCACCTAACATGCAAATATTCATAGTGGGATTTGCATTCTTTGAAACCATCATGTTGTACATATGTGGCACATTTCAACTTTAGACAACAATGTAGTGTTCCTTTCTTTTGTGACCACATCGGAGTTTGCCCATTTTATTGCACGTCAGTTTGTCCCTAATGTTCTAGCTGTAGCCTTCCTTGCCCATCCGTCTTGCTACTTGTACCATTCCCTGCACATACTTCTCTTTGACGAAAACTCTCTCATCCTGCAAGTATTCAGCATCTATCTGTGACAGCACCTCTCCCAGCGGCGGCTTCTCCATTAGGGTGGAACAGCCTTCCCAAACCCCAGGCACCCTTACAAGCACAACAAATGTGAAACATGAAATGGTAATACATTTACTTTATTACGATTTTATTTGTTACTGTTGCCGGCTCGAGCTAAGTGTGACGATGGGGCG
Source organism: Lissotriton helveticus (assembly GCF_964261635.1). Classification (NCBI taxonomy): domain Eukaryota; kingdom Metazoa; phylum Chordata; class Amphibia; order Caudata; family Salamandridae; genus Lissotriton; species Lissotriton helveticus. The sequence continues at coordinate 86,041,507 of NC_136064.1, forward strand.
GACCATTGCTGCTGACTGGCAGCAGGGAGGAGTGGTGTGTGGTGGTCACTCCAGTTTGAAGTCTGCATGTCAGTTTGGCCCGCTATCTTGCGACAGCCAGCCCAACTTGCAGCCTTCAAACAACTCCCACCTGACCCCTTTAGACAGCCAGATGGGCAGCAGGCACATGCCCCCGGTGCCAAACGGAGAGCAGAGCCAGCCTGCTCCAACAATCCTGGTGCTTCTTTCATGCTGGTTGGTATAAAGGCAGAAGAACAGCTTCTAGACTGCCTATGGGAGTTGGTGCTGGGACCCCACGCTCGGTGGACTGGAAAACAAGACTGAGGACTAGAGGACACGCAGGCAGTGGGTAAGTTAATATTAAATTTGTAAGTTATATATTTAAGCAATATAAATAGTGATTAAATTGCTGACATGCATTGCATTAACGTTTCAGAGTAATTTTAACTTTAAAACGTTAATGTATCGCATGCGTTGTATTTCATCTTACGCTCCCTGAGTTGGCTCGGTGTTTTAACGCCTTTCTGACCCACGCACGGGCACCGAGAGAAACTCACGTTGCCGTCAGCCTCAACTTCAGAGCTCTCAGTCATGGTGCATTATAAACACTGAGCATTGAGCCTAACGGCACTGCTGGTTTCTCACAGAGCCAGTCCACCCGCCCACCGCTTTCAAATGTCGCCAGCCGTCACTGACCTCTCCCTATCCACACATCTCTGTCTGCACCTTTCTCAGCTCATTCCACAGACAGATCTCTACTTCTACATAACTTTTCATGGCCCTATCTCTCTCAGCTCACATCTCACAATGCCCCTACATATAACTTCCCGCATGTCAACATTCTCATAATCCTCTCACTGTCCACACCGCACCCAGCCTGCACTTCTCCCTTCCCATATCAATCTATGCCTGAACATCTCTCAGCCTGTACTTTTCAGTGCAGAGACTTCTCTCGTCCAGCTCCTCGCCCAGCCTGCACCCAACCTACAACTAGAGGTCTGCAGCTCTTCCCCCACAAAGCTTGTGCCTCCTATACCTGTACCTTTGCCTGGCTGCATATTTGACCATATTTCTTCCTGCACACACCTCTCTCTTGAATCCCTGCACTGTCATCTTCTTGACGGTATAGCTTCCTGTTTCTAGATCTCCCTGCTCCTCTTTTTACTTGCCTGCACCCTGCGAGGCTGTGCATCTTCCAGACTGTACCTCTCTGATCGTACTTCTCCTGCCTTCACCTCCCTTGCTGTCGCTGGCTATCCCCACACCTGCGCCGGCCCATTTCCCCACTCCCCGCATCACTCCAGCCTGCAACTCGTCCACTCTGTACCTCCCTCTGCCATTGTCACTCACTAACTGCAACTCTACCTGGACTCTTCCAGGCATCGATGTTGACATATCGATGACCACAATAGAACTATACGCCTGGCCCCTGAACCTAGCCCTAACCCTTACCGAATACTCACCCTAACACTTACAGGACCATAGAAGTGCAGACGACATTGCATTACGTCCCCTAGCTTGCATCCCCCCCAGTTCTCACCTCCCTCTTTGCCAACACCAACCCTGTCTGTCACTCTTCTTGTCTGTACCTCTCCTTGACAGTACTCCTTCTTTGCACGTCTCACACTGGGCATCAAGTGGATCGCACAACCTCCTTTGCTACAAAATAAACCACAAAGACTACAACAATAAACACCAGTAACTATGTAGCTGATTACCAAGAGAAAGAGTTGTTTCTTGGTAAGGAAACCTCACCCACTTAGATTTGTGGCATGCTTCATCACTGGTCATTTTACCCCGGGCTGGTAAGACTACATATACTACTAGGACAGTCTCGCCCACTGACTGAGGGAGTTTTCTTTAATAAGATGTTACTGGCTAAAAGGGATCCAGGTTACTAAAACTACATATGTATGAGCCATTACCACTTATTAAACATCCACTCTCCATTTTCTTTAGGTTTAAATCTTTTTTATTGAAACATTGCATAAGAAATCGAGACAATCCCAACATGTGCTATACAGTCAGGTGCTGATAGAAGGCAACATGAAGGCAACCAGACCCATGAAAGGCCCGACGCCACAAGCAAAGGTCAACCTGAGCATTAGAGCATATTAATATGCAAAAACACAGTTTGCAACAACCCCCAAAGGAACCTCCCCCCACCCCCCTTTCATCCATCCCCCCAAAACCCCCCCCTCCCGGTCCAGTGCTCATAACCGCCCCCGCCGACCCGTCCCACCCGCCCACGAGGTCTCTCCAGCTATGATTACTCTATGAGTCTGTGCAGTCGAAGGTGTCGTGGACAGGTGATTTCTCTGAATTCCGTGAGTATTAAGGAACGGAATGGTTGCCAGAGCTCCTCATACTTATCCCTGTCTCCAGCCATGGTGAGTGATAGTTTTTCCATACCTAGCACATGCCACATCCGATGTAGCCAGCCTGTAGTAGAGGGGATAGTGGCGGTGCGCCAATGTGCAAGAATGTTCTGCACCGCTGAACCTAGTGCAATGGCTATTTGGCGTCCCCTGCGGGAGCGTAAGGGGTATGTCAGTGGATTAGTAAGCCTTAGTAGGACATATGCGGGGAAACGTGGCAATTCTGTTTGGAAGTGTTTGTCCACATAGTCAAGCACTTGTGTCCAGTACGGTTGGAGATGGACACCGTGTGTTAGGTTGTCCACAGCTTCTCCAGCAGAACCTATCTTTACTGCGGTACATCTCATGCAACCGCTCCGGAGTATAATACCAGTACGTGGTTATTTTCGTGAATGTCTCTGTGAGCCCAGTGTGGCATGCGGAGTGGCGCGCTCTGTAGGATATCTTCTCCCATTCTTTGTGACCCAGGGCTCTACCTAGTTCCCTCTCCCAGCGTTCCCTACCCGGGTTGTAAATGTGTGTCGGCGGGGTCTGCAGCATCTTGTAGATGTCAGAGATAAGTTTGGCATCAGAGGTGCGGGATAGCAGCCACCGCTCATATGCCAAAAGCCGCCTGTCTGCGGTCTCCCTCACCTGCGGCTGGAGTGCCCAGTGCCTGACTTGAAGGTATCGCATCCGTTCTCTCTCGGGGAAGCCATATTCTTGTTTAAAAAGTGTGAAGGGGAGTACCCACTCTGCGCCATATATGTGGCACAGGCATCGGCATCCCGCCGGGCGCCAATGCCTAAAGGTTTCTTCTCCGGTACCCGGAGTGAAGTATGGGCTATCCACTATCGGTGTGAGTGGTGAGGGGAAAGTAGTAAGATCATAGGCAACACTGGTGGCATCCCAGACCTCCAGGGGAACCCGGGAGATGTACGAGGCGTAAAGGATTGCAGGTCTATGGGGCTTTGGAAGAAGGGGATTTCCTGTAACAGGCGTCCAGCTACAGCCTGGTCCTGAAAGAGCCAGTGCTTCTCTGATTCCCATTTACTCCATTCCACCAGATAGCGCAACTGCGCCGCCTGGTAATATTTATGCAGGTCTGGGATCCCCAAACCCCCGCCTCCGGGGTCAGCATGCCAATGCCCTCTTTAGTTGGGGTTTCCGGCCCAGCCAGATAAACTGGGCGAGGTCAGCCTGTGTTTGCCGAATCCATCCTGTGGGCGGCCGCAGTGGTAGGGCCTGGAAGAGATAGAGAATTTGTGGTAGGATGGTAATTTTGACCGTCGCGATTCGGCCCAGCCAGGAAAGTGGAAAATGTTTTTAACGACCGACCTCCTCCTGGATCCTCCCTCTGAGAGCCGAATAATTCGCCACAGTAATGGCGGCAAGCGTGGGTGCCAATTGTATCCCCAGGTAGGGGACCGTGTCAGACGCCCACCGAATGGGGAAAAGGCCCTGTAAATAAGCTCGTGTGGGGGGGGGACAGGACAGATCTAAGGCGATCGATTTATCAGTATTCATCTTGAACCCAGCCACCACAGCAAAGGCGTCTAGCTCCGCCATACAGGCTGGTAGGACGGTACGTGGGTTTTCCAAAGAGATCAAGATATCGTCTGCATAGAGACTGATGGTGTGCGTGCAGCCGCCAAACTTTATCCCTGTCGCTTCTCGGTTCTGTCGGAATCTCTGAGCAAGTGACTCCATGTACAGGGCAAATAAGAGAGGTGACAGTGGGCACCCCTGTCTTGTGCCTCTCTCAATATCGAAACTGGTTGAACTATAGCCATTAACCCGGACCACGGCAGTGGGGGACTTATAACAATTAAAGATGAAGTTACGGAACTTCTCCCCAACCCCTACCTTTGCCATGACCATTTCCAGATAGGGCCAACGAACCCGGTCGAATGCCTTTTCGGCGTCCACTGCTAGCAGCATTCTTTCCCCCTGCGACCGGGAGGCCTTTTCTATCAAGTGGATGACGCGTTTGGTATTATCTACCGTCTGACGTTCAGGAATGAAGCCCGCCTGGTCCGGGTCTATGAGTCCCAGCAAGTGCGGGGCAAGTCGGGCTGCAAGGATACCCGTATACAATTTTCTCCATTTTCTTTAATCTTATGTAGGGTAACCTTAATGAAAAAAAATTGTTTTAGTTTACCCTAAAGTAATTTTACCACGTAAACCTCTCATAAAGAACTCTCTCAATCAGAGGACAAGACCTTCCTGTCAGTATGATCTCATCAGCAGTAGCGGTCAGTGACCTTCCAAGGTGGAGAGTCGTCAAGCCAGTGGTAAACCCAGTAGCAGGCACTGTGATAAATCACAATGCCTTTAGACACATGTTCCAAAGCTCTCAATCATGGCTCGCTAACAGATTTTATAACAAGCTTTGGAATTAAGGCTGAAGGCAATGCAAGTTTCTCACAGTGCCTGTCAGTGGGCCAAAAAATAAAAGTTAAAAACATACTTACCAATGCTCCCTCGCCATCTCGAAAACTTCTAGAACCTCAGCCAACCCTCCCCAGATCTAAACGCTGCTCTCATGCTGCTGAATAGCAACATGAGCGCAGCGCCCGGATTGGCTGGAGCGGACTGCCTTGAACCTCCAGCAGACACAGGGGGCTTGTGCTTGCTCTCCACCTAGCTGTCTTAAACAGCTATGTGGAGAGGTTTACACTGCACGTTAGGCAGGGCATCGCAACACAGCTGGCCAAAATGACATGTGCAGTGTAAACTGGTGGAGTGAGCACCAATCCCCTGCTGCCAGTCAGCAACAGGCCCAACCCTAAACACTGCTCGGGCTGGGAGCAGTGAAAACTAAATGGCAATTTATTTTATTGCCATATTTTTTCACATTTGCTGCACTGGCAGAAGGGGTGGGGGCGATGCTCCTTTGCCCTAATAGGGTGGCCGCTGTTGCTTACAAGGACTGGGTAAGGTTACCAATGATGAAGATTGCCACAAATAAGTGGGTGCGTGAGTTTTCCTTATGTAGAAACAACAGTTTCTGTTGTTTCAGCTACATCAAGACTTGTTGGTATTTGTCGTATTTCTTGAGGTTTACAAGTGCATGGATCACAACCTGAACCCAAAGCCAAGCCTCTCCCAGCCCCTATGCATCCCAGCCACAACCCTGCCTGCCTGCACCTGTGCCTATCGCTCCTGCCCCAGTCTCTTTCACCTGTACCTCTCCCAGACATTCATCTTTCAACAGCAGTCTCTCTGCCCGCACCACTCACTTCTTGCACATCTTCTCCTTAGCCCTTCCTGCCCATATCTCTCCCAGCATGACTACCTGCTGGCACGATCACAGCACTCACATTTCCCATCGACACCTCCTTGAGCCCATTCCTTTACCGCCTCATAGATATAATTTGACGTACATTATAGAGGCTTAGCATTGGCAAAGCAATATGTCTGACTTCTAACTGACAACGGAAGAGAAAAGTACTGAGTTTGTCAAGTCAGTGCTTATTTTAGGGCTGGATCGAAAGAACGAAGACTGCAACAATTTTCTTCTGGTTAATTGGCGCATTTGAAATGACGTTTGAAGACAGAAAATAGCGCATAGAAGCTTCTGGTGTCTGTGTAAGTGCTTCAGGAAACAAGGAAGGAATTGTAATATTAATTGTGGCATACACTTGGGTAATGTAGTGGATCTCTACGTCATCCTTCCATCACTATCCATTTACAAGTACCTTTACATGACATGCACATCTCCTCCCCTGCCTATCATTTGTAGCAAAGCCTCTTATCGCCCTTCGTGTTTCTGAGGTGTCAAGCTGCTCTTCTACAACGGTGTTCCTGTTTAAAAATAGAACTACCACTTCCATTTGAAGGATCTGTTTTGAGTTGATGTCAGTGAATTTTACTGGCATTTAAATTTGTTTTTGTCAGTACCTCTGCCTGTTTTGTAACAATTGTTTAAGTTGCCATGTGAAACTGCGGGCTTTTGTTTCGCAGAATCCCCGACTCTAGCTCACAAGCCTACTAAAGAAAGAGACACTGTGGATTATTGTTATTCCGAGGGTTACACTACTGTAATATTACTCTTTGAAGGTGGTAAAACTATTCTAAAGTCAATCAAATATTATAGCACCTTGTCTTTACAAGGAAGACGCCTGCGAGGGGGTAGGTATATGGGTGTAATGGGACCGATAAGATCAAGTTCAACTGATTTGACAGTTCAGCTACTGTTGAAACCAAAGAGTTATTAGAAAGAAGCTGCAACCCCTTTTTCTTGTATTAGGAAAAACATCAAAAACACAAATCTCATCGCACAAAATATAAACAGCTCAAGCATTCATCATACTCTGCAGGCTTACGATCTCTGCCAGCGACGGCTGCAAGGACCCACAACCGGCTGGGAATGGTTTTACCTTCAAGATAGGGAAAAGAGGAGTTAGGCCCAAGACCGTACTCACTTCTACCTGACTATAGATGAGGTAGGTGCCGTCCATCAGCACCTCCAGCTCCCCTCTTCGGGGGTGCAGCCTGAACACCTTAGAATTCATGGCGAAGCTCACCCAGTCGTTTAGGACTCCACCTGAAAGATCTCAGTGTGAGAAAATGGCAGTCACTCAGGACATGTCATAACAAGCAGCAAAGCAATAGCAAAGACACAGAAGCAAAAGAGAAAGCATTTTTGCATTCAAAGTACAATTCTAAATGGCTGTCGCATGATAAACCAGGACCCAAGCCTGCTGCTAGGTGTAGAGGCATGAAGTTAAATTATTATCTGGCATAGTAGGTGGTGTTCCTTGTGCTTTGGTCTTCGTTTTCTTCTTTCCAACCGCTGTACTCTGTACTTCTCAATACTCCATTCAATTTGGGCAAATCATTACCTCCTAAAGATGCCTAAAGATGACATTCACTTTTGTGTTTGCTTTATTTACTTTTCTAGCCCAACCCTGCCTCAAGGTGGAAGGGAGCATAGGAATATGCATACACTAAATAATCATGAGTTGTATGGGCACAAAGCAGTCAGTGCTTACACGGAAACAGTGAGACCTTTGCCACACCAAACGCACATAGAGCTCCACATAACATTGAACATTCTGTCAGAAATATCACTTTCTATATAGTGAAACAATAAATTCTTTGTTAAACGTCATTTGATTGAATACAACCAAGCATGCCAACATTTCAAACTAGGAAGGGAGATACTGAAAAAATCGTGGGAGTTTATTTCTCCCTTGACTAATGTTGAAACAGAAGCAGTTGTAGGCAGGACATACCTAAAATAAATCAATTTTTGACATTATGAATCGTGAGTCTTCTTCTATTCTAAGACTACCGCCTGAATCGGGGGGTTTGTTTGCATGTATGTACAACAAATGTCTTCTGGGGTAGTCTTGGCTTCAGATTTCGGTTTTCTAAAACTGATAAGCATTTTTTAGTTGATGAATCCTATCCCCAAACTTGCCTTCAGAAGACAGAAAATTAGTTTGTGAATTTAGTGAATAGTTAAGAGGTCCCACACTTCTTCAACCTAGCCACTGCCATTAAATACATTCCCCCTGTAGATCCAGAAAATTGGGCACATTACAACCACACCTCCAACATCACACATCATTCCCACCACATCTGCTATGAGGACCTGTATCTATCCTAATACAGTCGCTGATTTACTACCTGATCAAGTATCAATTGGCACATACCAATCCTATCTAGTGTGTCTAGTAAACCTACATACCCCATTGCATGTCCTCATAGCCCTATGAACTGTCATTCATTCTCCAGCATGGGATCCTACTTAGGGGCTTATTACAACTTTGACAGTCGTCCAGCGGCGCCAGCAAAGTCTGCTGAAGGACCACCAAAGCCGCGGTGTGCCCACTCGCTGGATTACAAGTTTAATCCTGTTCGGGCTGGCAGTGCTGCAGCGGTGGGCTGTTAGGCTCATAGGAGAGGCTAACATGCTGCCTGCCACAGTGCGAGTGCAGACTGCACGTTCCAGCATGGTATGGCATGCATGCTACAATGTGCAGGATCTAGGGGTGCAAATCCACGGGGGACCCCCCTCCGCATGCACCCCCAGGCCTAGGAGTGGCACGGGGGTCCTATTAGGGCCCCCTTTGTTGACTGTATGCCACCCTTTTCATTGTGGCCTCACCGCCATGAAAGGGGCGGCAGATAGGTAACTCATAATATGCTCGGAGGTACCGCAGCGGCACCGCCAGCATATTGGAGCTCCCTGAACGCTGTGCGACTGCCGCCGGACCCTGGATCCCCGGCGGATGCAGCAGTCCTGTGGCGGTACGACCGCCCAAGTTGCAATCCTGCGGGCAGGCCCGTAGTGTGGCAGTGGTTGGACCGCCACGACGAGTACAAAGGTCCTACTGACTGCCATACTCTTAATAAGCCCCATATAATCCTACGATGTTGAATATACCCTGTCATGCGTTCTATTTCTTTTATGAATGTTGGTGATAAGTCTTAGTTACTTAAAATCCTCTGCAGGTCATTGGATCAATAAACGGCCCACAACTCCCACCCACAATTCTATTACTTACAATATTTTTTGAGTTTGCTGGAATTTTTTCTATTATGTCATGCGGTCAAATCTTGCATTATGTTTTCTTTAAGGACTTTGTTTACCAATATCTGTGTCATGGACATATGCATCTTCAAATTGCTACTGCTGCATCAGAGTGAGCATACTGTCACCTTTCCGATAATTAGTTAAAACTGTGAAAAAAGTTAAAAGGGGGATCAACAATGATTATGACTTGATGAATAATGACTTGATGCTTCAGTGGTAGCCTGTTGGTCCTTTATTGGGAAATGTAGATTGAAAAAAATGGAATAGGGACATCTCTATATGCCAAAGTATAGTAGGTCCTTCCACTGTGGAAGATTCAATTGAGTCAACTGCGTCCATAGCTAAGACCACCCAATGTAAATAGCATTATCCAGTCTAATACTGCACTAAAATGAAAAACTGTTACCGTTTACGACCTTTAATTCTGTTTTCCCCTTTCACCTGTTTATAACCATTGTACGTCTTCGAGGAACAAATCTGAATCTTTCAAATTGGCCCTGCTGTTGAAACCTCTCCCAATCATGAGTTATTACGAAGCCCTTAGATTCCAGAGAGCTATTGATACATAATTATTCCCGAAATCCTCATCACAACAAAACATAATTCTGCCTCTGTGCTGTATGAACTAATGAGTTTGAGAAGTGGCGGACAGAACAGAAAAATTCATCCCCAGCAAAAGCCTTCTCTTCTCCAAGAACAGCAATCCACAAAAATACAAGGGTTTATTTTCCAAGTATACGTAAATACACGACGTCGCTCGCAGAACCAGCTACAAAACCTAGGAAAGCTCGGACTGTCCCAGAACAAGAGTATCCCTGACTAGCAGGGGATCCACGGCTCTCTTTCCAAGTCGTTGAAAGCACGTTATCAAGCAGATCATACGCTAATAAAAGTTCTGGTACGTCATAGACCTTGTCCACCTGACAAAGTGCCTTCCCGCAGCTTGTGTATTAATTGTGGTGATGCTTATATATTATGAAAAGTGCAAGCCTCTCTAGCAGCATAGAGGTTCCACCTCCGGCTTGAGCTTCCAACGTTTGATTCACTACATTCTCTCAGGTAACTCCGTCCTTGAAAACCTATGGCTCATTAGAATGCACACAAGGTGTGCGAGAAGTATTCCTTGCATCTCTCGATTACAAGTATTAGCAGAAATGCGTATCTGTCAGGCACGCCAGTGAGGACACACACAACAAATGTCACTCAGCAAAGAATAACACATAGCCTAAGGTCACCAAAAATCACCCAAATATGAGAGAGTCCATGTGAGCATAAACCGGGGACCCTCTACATGCTCACTGATCACGCTAACATCTACAAACATCTCACCTTGCTTTCAGACAAGATGAAAGCGTAAAACCCGGAGTATGCGTCTCACGGCATATGAATATGACTTGACAACCACAGTGCGTTCTCCACTGTAAGCAGGCTTTTCAAAACGTTAATATGGAGCACACCTCAGACACACCCACCCATACATAAAGGTGGTTAACCAGCTTGTAGAATAGATCCTTGCAGGATGAAAGAAAACAAGCAAGGCAGTCAACCCTGGCTTGCAGACCAAACACTTGGGGCTCACAATTTGAAAGGAACACAAAGTACCAACATCTCGTTCTAGGAAACACTGCTTTCCAAGAAATCAGTGGAGAAACACAGTGCCATCATTCATATGAAGACCCTTCTTTTTCTTACGCAAAGTTATACCTACCTACTCCTACTCCTGCCCTGTCCTCAGAACTCCAGAAGGAGGACAGCAGCGAAATAGCCTTTATGTGATTATTTTTTCTCCGTGCCAAAATTGAATTTTATAGATAAGGTTCACAGAACATGCTTCCTGGTCCCAGAGAAAAGATGTTTGCAGCCCATTTCAGGCCATGAGATGGTCAACCACAAAAAGTGAAGAAATGATCCATGAATGTATGTGACATCTGCAGAGAATCCCTAGCTAGTGGGGAATGCAGGAAAATGGTAACCACAATGATATACAGCATCAAGGTTGAAATGCTGCTTGATATGAACTAGAGGCATGTCCCTTTTGAGGGCACTTAGATGTAGGTGCACTTCAGCTTGAAGGTGTAGCGCGTTCTTTCAGGATCTGCATACAGTCTTGAGGCATTCTAGGTGACATTCTAAGGGATTATTATAGGAGACTTTACTTGCAAAATAGCCTGGTTCAACAATGTCTGGCATCAGCTCCTCCTTTTTAAAGGTGCCTGCTTATTTCAAGATATACATGTAGTCCGCAGGTTGTCAGGGTCCCAACTTGGAAGCTTAGAGGAAGTCATACTGGAATGTGAAAGTAGGCCACCTGCAAGTCTATCGACACAGTCGATTGCCTTTACGGATAGATCAAGGTAGCACATGGATAGCGAGATTCTGTAACTGTCTTTATTAATTTGTTTGACAAATCTTATATCCTTAATAGGTCTCAAGCCTCCACCTACTGCTTTTTGTGTAAGGAAGTACCATTGATTTCCCACATTCCTACATGAGTCTGCTGCTCATGATGGAAAAGGTTGGTGTAACTTAAGTAGATGCAACAGTAAATCTTCTGGACTGAAGTCATTTTCAGTGGTATGGCTTGAAGGTATCCCTTCTAGATGATATCCGCACCCATTCACTTTATGAGAATCTATTTCAAGTCAAGGATGCGCAAAGTCTCCCTCGATCCGCATGCAAATAGTGGAAAGGGGGGGATAAAGAGCTAAGAAGGGATTTTTTCAAGATCAGTAGATGAGTGAATAAACATCTTCCTCTACAGAAAGGGTATTTTTTTATGAATCAGCTGAGGGGTGAGTCCTTTTAAAACTTGTGCTGGTAGAAGTCACAACTTGTAAAAAGGCATAGTTGATGGCTTCTTAGCTGAGCCAGCAAACTGCAACATACCCAGCTTAGTCTCCGTGTTACTAGTTACATTGTCTGACACTGTTACCTAAAAGATGTACATGAATGATTTGTTTGGTGTAAAAACACTTTAAAAACTAGCAACTGCAACAATGCAATTCAGTAAAAGGTGTCACTGTAGGCCACATCATTGGATGTTCTAACATGTCCATCCGTGCCATCATCCATCTGTACAGGAAGTGACATAATTGTATTTCCCATCATCCATCTGCACAGCACGTGACATCTTTGGTTCCCACCCAAACTACCTTTCAAAGAAGAAGCCAGGCAAAATGACTTCATTTCTAATAATCCATCTGCACAGGAAGTGACATCACTGTTTACCCAATAAAGACACATTTTAAAAGAAGCCAGGCAGGAGGGCTTTTTTATTTCCCATCGTCCATATCACCAGAACCTGACATCACTGCATTTCCAAGTGCACCGGTAGTGACATCACTTTGTCTCTTCCTCCTACTTCAATCAACTATTCAGGGCATCCCCACACCCAGGTGTCCCCAGCAAAGGGCAGACATAGACAAGCTGATCTTACACACCCCTCTAACTACAATACACCCCATAACTATAAAACACACATCTGAGCTTATGCTCAATAATGCTTGCTTTAGGTCCTCCACATAACAGGAGTTGCCGACCTCATCACCTATCACAAGCATGATGTCCTCTTCATCACAGAAACATGGGTCACCCCCAACACACTGTGCATCCTAAATGCTCTTCTTCCCACAGGCTACAGCATTCGCTGTGTGAACTGCACAAATAAGGAGGAAGGAGGCCTAGCTGTCATCCATAAGTCTTCCTAGTCCTGACACCTAGGCAAGAGAGCAACACTCAACTCCATGGAGCTGCTAACATGCTATTTACCACTTTCTACAATTCATACCACCACCTTCCATCTCATCTACAGGCCTCTGAGGCAGAATAAAGACTTCATTAATTCCCAGATCACCTTGCCCATCGGATATGCCCACACCAACTTCCTTAATGACTTAAAATTCCCAGACAACATAAGCTCAGAAAAACATGAGATACCCTCATCAGGCTCATAGACACACTCAACATGGTACGGCATGTCCCATAAACAACAGACTCCAAGGACCACACTCTCGACCTTGTCTTCTCAACATCAACAACAATCCAATGCAAACTACCAATACCTTGGACTGGACCAATCACTTTGTCAACCCTATCTCCTGGCTCAGTATCCTACCAACAAACCAAGGTCAACAAAAAAGAGAAGACCAAACCATCAGATCCTTCAAAGACTTTTCTGAAGACAATCGAATGTCTTAACTAATTTCTTACCCTGCCACCTCCATGTCTGATGCCAACATTCTTCTACACAACTTCAATACTTTTTGGGGAAACTATGTGGACATCTACACCCCAATTAAAATATGCAAGTACAAGCCAAAGCCTTCAGCATCTGGTACTCCAAAGACCTTGCTGAGAACAACCGATCTATATGCAGATATGCAAATTCTGCCACCATAACAACAATACCAAGCCTGCGTTTCCCTCTTATGCCTACCCCTCCTGTAGAACCCTGCAATGGTCAGCATTTAAAGCCATATCGATAGCAGGTTTTGCCAAGATATTCAACTCCCTCAAGGCCACTTCTTGTCCTTCACCAAAGTTCTCCCTGTGGATGCTCTCTCTCCCCTGCTCGCCAATTTGTCAATGGCTCCTTCACTTAAGGCACCTTCCAAGAAGCTCTTAAGACAGGTCAGATCGGCCCACTGCTAAAGAAACTTACACTAGATCCAGGTGACCTCATCAACTACTGGCCCGTCACTCCCCTACCCTTCATCAACAAGATCATTAACAAAGTAGTGTATATTCCACTCCAAGATCACATTAATGCTAACCATCTCCCAATCTGGCTTCATAACATGCTGCGGCATGGAGACCACTACCCAACACATCATAGACAATGGCCTCCTGACCACAGAAGAAGGTGACCCCCTGCCTCCTTATTAGGGGTCGGTGTAACTTGAGTAATTTGTTGTGAGGTAATTATGTAAAATTACAACAAAAGTATATGAGATTATGTGGAACTAAGCAAGGAATGTAACCATACATTTAGTGCTATTTTCGAAGCACAAAATGGACCCACAAGTCCAAAATGAACCCAAGAACGCATTTTACACAAAGAAAATAGCCATAAATGTTACAGAACAAAAGTATCAGCAGCCAGTAGCTATTTGCACTCTGATCCTTTGCTCTTGGGTCGGCATGTTTGCCCCATATTACTAAAAATTATGTAAGCAAACTAAATTGCATAATTTCCAGTAATTTAGAGTCAAAAGAGTAACAAAAAATACCAAAATGACTCCAATTACTCCGGTGTAATAAAAAATTTGCCCAGGCTTACTGCTGGTATTACTGGACCTCTCTGCTTCCTTTGACACAGTTGATCATCCTACTATCATTAGGAACCTAGAGTCTTGCATGGCATTAGCAGGCAATATACTCCACTTGCTCTACTTCTACCATTCAAACAACACTTGTTTGTTCACATGGGCGCCTTCAGGTCTCAAAAGACTGCGATCACTTGTGGAGTGCTATCCCTGCCATCTTCAAACTCTACATGGAGCCATCTGGTGCCGTACTAACAAATAACAGTTTTAAGATTCATCAATATGCCGATGATACACACATCTGCTTGAAAGTTTCCACTGTTTAAGACATCCAACGCTTCAAACATTGCTTGCATATCATTCAGACCTGGATGTCCAGTGCCTACCTGAGGCTGAACACAATGAAGACATAGTTCCTGTTATTTGCCAGGATCAAAAAAGAAGAAACAGTAAAAACCTGGATCAATGAAACTTGTCTGGACAGCGCAAACAACAAACTTTCACCAAATGCCAGTTTACTTGGATTATCCCTAGACACCAAGGAACATATTACCAAAAACACAGAGATGGTTTGGTCGTAGCGCTCTCTTCTAAAGAAAGTGAAACAGTTTCTTCTTGAAAGCATTCCACTTGCTAAAGGATGTTTTTTCCAAGGCCTTAAAAAATACGATTGAATAAACCACAACCTGATGGAACTGCATTAGCTCCCCTTACTCGCCCCCAACCATTTTTCAAAAACAGCTGTGCCATCATGACTACCACCCCTGCTTATCTTGAAGACAAGCTCACCATCTCTGGTGGTTCTCTGCACACCTGTGGCCAGGAAACTATCTGACTGCAGACTAAGAAGACCAAATAAAGAAAAAAACAGGACAGCAGACATTTTCTATTAATGAACCCAGGATCTGAAACAACATTCCCGTACCCATCCGGAGCGTCCTAATGCTGCTCCAAATTTAGAAAAGAGTTGAAGAGGCACCTCTTTAAAGAATGCTGGATAAAATAGCATTAATCATACACAAACCAGCTACCTCTCATATCACTTATTGACTGTCTTTGGCCCTGTATAGCATTCCGCTGCCATTTGTCCAAGTGTGTGCTAAAGAAGAAATTAGTTACTTACCTGTAACTGCAGGTATCCAGTATTGGTATCTGTCATAGATTCACATGCCTGAATCATTCCCTGTAGTAAAGATGGGAGTCCCTGGTACATTAGTAAAGTAATGTCCCAATAGAAAGAATATATTTCTTCCTTATCGATGTATAAATTAGCCATCCAATCTAGGAAGGCTGTTTTCTTTGAGGAAAGAATAGTTGCAGCTAGAAATCCGCAGAAGGAAATCTTTCGGGTCCTGGCTGAACTCAGGACAAACAAAGAGCAAAGCACTGAGTTCGCTCAGGTGGACTGTCAGAGGTTCCAGGACTTCTTTGTGAATAAGATCTCCAATATTCTGGGAGAAATCGCCGCAACTACACCCCTCGATTGTCCCTGCCCACCTGACCTTTCTACCCCATCGGATATTATACCGCTGGTTGAGTTCATCCCAATGGCGAAACAGGTGCTACGCACGATTATGGATCGAGTCAAATCTGGCTCTAAGGCTGATCTTTGCCCTCCGGATGTGTTCAAACTGGCATTGCCAGGTATTGAGAATGAAGTCTTACATCTGCTGAACGCTTCTCTTCACACAGGACAGGTCCCTCTAGCTTTTAAAGAGGCTCGCTTGATTCCTTTACTAAAAAAACCTGGATCAGACACGAAGTGTCTGAAGAATTTTCGACCCATCTCCCAGTTGCCTTTTTTGGCTAAAGTGATCGAGCAGCATGTGCTGGCATTGCTCTCAGGACATCTAGAGAGCAATAACCTGCTGGAGCCCAATCAGGCAGGGTTCCGTGCTAATCATAGCACGGAATTAGTCATGCTCTCTATTCTGGATGAACTGAGGAGTCGAGCCGATATAAAAACACCGAGCGCCCTGGTACTATTGGATCTCTCCGCGGCTTTTGATACCGTGTGTCATGAACAACTATTGTCGCGGCTGAGGTCCTTTGGTATCAGGGGTACAGCACATGCATGGCTTACATCATTCCTGCAGGGCAGGACACAGAGAGTACAGCTGGGGGATCTTCTTTCCACTTCTGCCCCCATCACTTGTGGGGTTCCACAGGGCTCTGCCCTGTCACCCCTACTCTTCAATGTCTACTTGCAGCCTCTAATTGCACTCCTGAATAGGATGGACTGCCTTGCATACAACTACGCCGACGACACCCAGATAATCATCCGGCTGGATGATGGCCCGGGAGCGACTACCAGGTTGCAGGACATACTTAAAGCCACCGTTAACTGGATGTCCGAGAATTCTTTAAAAATCAACCCGGACAAGACGGAAGTGCTGCCTATTTCCATCACGGGCAACCCCTGGAGTGAGAAATTTTGGCCTGTGGAGCTGGGTGTGTCGCCGGAGCCGGCGTCTGCAGTCAAAAGCCTGGGTCTATACGTGGACGATAAACTCTCCATGAAGAAACAAGTTACCACGGTAGTGGGCACTTGTATAGGCCTGCTGCAACAATTGAGGAAGATCTCTGCTTTACTCTCTTTTTCCACCATGAGACACGTGGTCTCAGCCACAATTCTGGCTAGGCTGGACTACGGTAACTCCCTGTATATTGGCCTACCTCAACGGCTGTTGGATATGCTACAGGGGGTTATGAACGACGCAGCTCGGCTGATTTACAAAAAACCTAGGACTGCCCACTCTTCCCCTCTGATGCAGGAGCTACATTGGCTCCCGATTCGGCAGAGGGTTGTTTTTAAAGGTTTGTGCATCGTACATAAGGCGTTGTATGGTAATGCACCGAGATACCTGAAATCTCGCCTGTCCCTTTATACACCGAGCAGGACTTTGCGTTCGTCGGACGCTACCCTCTTGTCCCAATCCCGCTTTAAACTGGCCACGGTGGGAGGACGTGCTTTCTCCAACACGCTTCCTGCTCTATGGAACAAATTGGCCCCAGAACTAAGGAAGGAATGCAACTTGTTATCCTTTAGAAAAAAGTTAAAAACCACTTTGTTTAGGTAAGCATGGAGTAGCCTTTAGGCGCTGTGTTAAGATCAAGTAATTGCCGAACCCCCACTACGTAATCTGGACAAACAGCGCTTAGAGACCCCGGTGGTTATAACACGCTATACAAATTAAATAAATAAATAAATAAAAATAAAATAAATAAATAAATAAAAATAGAAATAGAGAGTAATAGGCTTAAGGCCTCACATTAGTAACATATCCAGGTACTTTTGTGATAAGGGCCAAACTCTAGAGAACAACCAATCAGCTTTCACCACCCTCTGGAACCTTCCTGGAAGGACCTCTAGTCCCTCAGATTTTCGTAAGCACAGTGCTATATAGAGGTACAACTGAGAGTACTAGGTGAGCCCTTTCAAGGGAGGCGGGTGTGTTGCATGTGAATCTACAAAGGATACCAATACTGGATAACTGCAGTTACAGGTAAGTAACTAATTTCTTATTCAGTTTTAGGGTATCTTTCATAGATTCACCTGCCTGAATCAGAGTAGAAAGCAATAATGAGCACATTTCATTTTGTACATAAGCCATAAATGCACACGTTGATAGAATACTATTTCCTTTAAAAGGAAGGTAATAACATACATATATGCCCAGTAAATAAACATTTTTACGTTAAAGTGCAAAGCAATAAGTCGCAATTCTGGCACAAGTTATAGAAGTAACAGAGAAATGTGCGGTTAGAAAGAGAGAGAGGTTGGTGGGAAGGAAGGAAGGCTCACCTTTATTGAAATAGATGACGCAGCACTGCCTGTCCCACCTCAGCATCCTTCATTAGCTCAGAATCCAAGCAGTAATGCTTGGTAAATGTATGCGGCGTTTTGCATGTTGCCGCTCTGCAAATGTCTGTGCTAGGCCCACCCGCAAACAATGCCATAGAAGTAGAAACTGCCCTAGTGGAATGGGCACGAATTTATGATTGTAAAGGTTGACCAGCTTGTTGGTGACAGAAGACAATAGCAACAGAGATCCACCTATAGATACTTTGTTTTGCAAGGGGAAAACCTTTCCTAGGTAAACTGTAGGCCACGAAAAGTTGGTGTGACTTGCGGAATGCTTTTGTCCTGTCAAGGTAGAATTCGAGGCAGAGCTTCAAATCCAACAAATGTAGAGCTCTTTCAGCTGCTGTTTGAGGATCTGAAAAGAATGACTTCTAAACAATGGGTTAGTTAAGGTGGAAGACTGACGGAACTTTAGGTATAATTTTTGGGTTAGTACGAAGAATCACCCTAACATTCTTGAATTGAAGAAATGGATCTTGTATTTATAAAGGCGTGAAGCTCACTGACTCGTCTTGCGGATGCAAGGGCCAGAAGAAGCGCAATCTTCCAAGAGAGTAATTTGAGGTCAGCTCTGTGTATCGGTTAAAAAGGATGCCTCATAAGTTGCGCAAGGACAGTGTTGAGCTGCCATGTTGGAGGAGGAGACTTTACAGGAGGGAAAGTTCGGAATAGACCATTGAGAAATTGTTTTATCAGTCTATTTGACCAAAGAGAAGGTCCTGTGGAAGATCTCCTAAAACGGGAGATTGCTGCCAGGTGGACTTTGATGGTAGCGTAAGTGAGGCCTGAAGTTGCTAGATGGAGAAGTTATGGTAAGATTTCTTCCGGAGAGGATGTGAGGGGATGCACCGTAGCAGATCTACACCAGATACAGGACCTTTTCCATTTGAAAGAATAAGTCCTGATGGTACTATCTGCTCTTGCATGAGACAGAACCACCCTGCAGTCTGGAGGAATGTTCAGGCCTTGAAATTAGTGGAACTCAGGAGCCAGGTCGATAATTTGAGAGAGGATGGATCCGGGTGTTGGACTTGTCCCTGGTCCATCGTGAGGAGAGAGGAAAACGGTGTCAAAGGAATTGGAGGCTGCAGGGAGAGGAGATGGAGTTCTGTGAACCAACGTTGGTAAGGCCATGTTGGAACTATTAGAATTAGTGTGCAGGGCTCTGCTTCCATCTTCTTCAGGACCCTGGAAAGCAGGGGAATCAATGGAAATACGCTGAACCATGCTATTGAAAATGCATTCCCGAGAGATCCCTGTTGGGGATGCCAGCTTGTGAAGTGTTAGCATTTGGCGTTGTGCTGTGTGGCAAACAGATCCAACGGTGGTTCGTCCCACTGAGAGAAGAAGCTGTTGAGAGTATCTTGGTTCAACTCCCACTCGTGGCAGGTTGTCTGTAATCTGCTTAGCGAATCTGCTAATATATTGTCTTTTCCTGGAACATATTCCGACCTCAGTGAAATTCTGTGTTGAAGTGACCAGTTCCAACTTTTTGGAGATTCTTGAGAGAGTGATAGAGAACGAGTTCCTCCCTGTTTGTTTAGGTTGTGCATCGTCGTAGTGTTGTCTGTTCTGACAAGCACTAGTGAACCTTTTATCCTGAGAAGTAAAGCCAGGAGGGCTAGATAGATTGCTCTCAGCTCTAGGAGGTTTATGTGCAGACTCCACTAAGAAGATTCCCACTTCACGCTGATCTGAAGCTCCTGAAGGAAGGCTCCCCAACCTTCCAGAGACCCATCCGTGGTTATTTATTTATTTATTCCATTTATATGGCGCAACAGCTACCCTGAGGGTTTCCCGGCGCCTTGGATCATAGCAATTCCATAGGGACATAGTTTAATGGTATCATTCTTGATTAAAAAGCCATGCCCTGACCCCTTTCCTAAATTTCATGTAATTTGTATCAAGGCGCAGATTAAGTGGGATTGAATTCCAAAGTGCTGGTGCCAAACAACCAAAGGAGCGTCCTCCCAGTCTTGCTTGCCTAAATCTGGGAACCTCAAATCTCTCCTGATGGTTAGATCGGAGGTTCCGGGTCGGGATGTATTTCTGAACTAGTTTACACAGATAGGCTGGCGCTTCTCCTCTGTTTATTTTGTACATAAAGCACAATGCCTTAAATTTAACTCCGTTGCCCATCTTGAGCCAATGTAACTTACGTAGATGTTCCGACACATGTGCTCGCCTAGGTAGATGGAGAAGTATCCTAGCTGCCGCGTTTTGCACGACCTGGAGTCGGCGTATAATTTCTTTGTTGGCCCCCAAGAACAAGATGTTACCGTAGTCCAACCTTGACCCAATCAATGCTTGTACTACAGTTCTCTGAGCCCCATCCGGAAGTTGCCACAGGATTTTTCTCAACCATTTGAGAATGGCGAAGCAGACAGATGCTGTTTTAGTGACCTGGGTGCGCATTGTCAGTTTGTCATCTATTATTACTCCTAAATTACGACCTGATGTAACTGCTCTCGGGAGCGGCCCCATTTCAGTAGGCCAATGGGCTGGACCCCAAAGATCTTTTTGGTCTCCGAATATAAGCAGTTCGGTTTTGTCACCGTTAAGTTTTAGTTTCCTGGAATGCATCCATTGTGCCATGCTCTATAATCCGTGGTGAAGAGAAGAGGGAGTCTTTTTATCGGTTGATGACAAGGAGAACACCAATTGTGTGTCGTCTGCGTATGAAAAAATTGTCAGACCAAATCTATCCGCTATATACGCAAGAGGGGCAATGTAAATATTAAATAATAGGGGGCTCAGGATTGACCCTTGAGGGACTCCATGTGGGGAAGATTGAATCTCAGAATAGTTATTTTTGGAAAACACCTAGTACGACCTGTTTGCTAAGAAATTCTCTAAGTTATCATTTGAGGAGAGGCTTGACTTAGAAAAGGGAGGCCTCGAGAGATATTTAGTGGATGAGTCCACCAGTTTAGTGAGGCGACCATCTGAGGAGTCACCTGTATGTTGTCATCAAAGGAACCGTTCACTTGAATCCACTTAGTGGTGAGAGCCTCTTGGAGAGGACGCATGTGGAGGCGACAATAGGGAATTAGAATAATACAGGAGGACATCATTCCGAGGAGGGATTTGAACAGGCAAACTGAAAGAGACTTTCTTTTCTGTATCTGCTAAATGCAGGAGTTTTTGTCATCATTCCTGCATTGGGTAAGCCTGTTTCAGGACCGTATCCAGGACAGCTCCCAGAAGTGTTATCCGTTGAGAAGGTTGTAGGACCGTTTTGTCTGGATTGAGGGTGAGACCCAATTTTTTTAAAAGCTTTAGACAAGCTCTGGAAGACTTTCTCAAGCAGTTGAGAGAGGGTGCCTTGACGAGACAGTTGTCGAGGTAAGGAAAAACTTGGTGATGCTGCTGCCTGAGGTATGCAGCGACTGGGGAAAGACATTTTGTGAAAATGCATGGGGCTGACTTGAGCCTGAAAGGCAGAACTCTGAACTGGTAGTGCCTGCCAGCCACAGCGAACCTTAGACATTTTTGGTGTTTCCTGTAGATAGGCATGGGAAAAGAGGCAACTTGGAGGTCCAACGATACCATGTAGTCGTTCGCATTGAGAAGCTGCAAGACTTCTTGAATGGTGACCATGCAAAACGATTGTTTTTTCAGGAATTTGTTTAGATTCCGTAAATCTAGAATTGGCCTCCATTTCTTTCCCTTCTTGCGCACCAAGAAGAATCAGGAGTAAAAAAACTTTTCCTCTTTGATGAACAGGAACCCGCTCTATAGCTCCTTTCTGGATCATTGATGATATTTCCAGGTGTAAGAGGTGTAAATGTTAGTGAGCCATAGGTTGAGGCTTCAACATCCTGCGCATGCTACGTAAGATCTTCCGGTGGATCCCCACCGAGACCAGGAAGATGGTCACCCAGGCCCTCGTCACCAGCCGCCTGGACTACGGCAACTCCATCTACGCCGAACAACCGCCAAGCTCCAGAAGAAACTCCAGCGGATCCAGAACGCCTCAGCACGTCTCATCCTGGACATCCCCCGCCGCAGCCACATCTCCGGACACCTGAGAGACCTGCACTGGCTCCCGGTCAACAAGAGAATCACCTTCCGACTCCTCACCCACGCACACAAAGCCCTACACAACCAAGGCCCAGGATACCTCAACAGCCGCCTCAACTTCTACGCTCCCAAACGCCAGCTTCGATCGACCGGCCACGCCCTCGCCGCCGTCCCCCGTATCCGAAGAGCCACCACAGGGGGACGGTCCTTCTCCTACCTCGCCGCCAAGACATGGAACTCCCTCCCGACCCACCTCCGCCTGACCCAGGACCACCTCGCCTTCAGGAAGCAACTCAAGACCTGGCTGCTCGAGCAGTAGCGGACCCCCCTCCCCCAGCGCCTTGAGACCCTCTGGGTGAGTAGTGCGCTATATAAATGCCTTGATTGATTGATTGATTGAGGAGAGCGTCGGTGGGGGAGCTTGTACAAATTCTAGAAAATGTCCAAACTGTATTAGTTGGAGAACTCAACAATCTGTTGTGATTTGATTCCAATTTTGAAGGTAGTGGAATATTTTCCCTCCTATTTTGGAGGGTGGAGGTGAAACGGAGATCGGCGGCAGAGAGAAGTCATTAGTGTCGGGCAGATCCCTTTTGTTGTCAAGCCTTTCCACGAAAGGAAGACTTGTTGTAGGAAGATTGCCCTCTAACCCCGTGAGCCACGAAAAGGGGTGCTTTTATATTGGCGGGTACCAAAAAGCTCTGGCTGTGTCCGTATCTTTTTTGATCCATTGAAGGGCTTCTTTCAATATGTGTTCCAAAAAGATATTGCCCTTCATAGGGCATGTCAAGGATTTAGGTAGGTCTGAATCTCAGGCCGGAATGTTGTCGCTTTAACCAATCCTTGGTGCCTAAGGAGCGCCGCCCCAGCCTGTTGGCGGAAACCAGTGGATGCGATGTCCATCGCACAATCGATGATTTCAGAAGCCGATCTTTCGTCCTCTAGTAACACCTTCTTTGCTTCCTCTTCAGTGTCTTGTGAGAGGGCCTCGAGGTAAGGTACAATGTCCGACCACATCTGCCTGTTGTAGCGTCCCAATAACGCTAATGAATTAGATGCTCTTACAGTCAACGCTGACATGGAGGAAAAACGCTTTCCAATATTGTTCAACCGCCCACCCTCTTTATCCGGGGGTGCAGATAGAGGAGCAGATGGGTTTTTTGATCTGCGTTGAGCTGCCTGAGTAATTACTGAATCAGGCTTGGGATGGCCTATAAGGCAGGCCGGAGCGTCGTCCGGAACTCTATATTTTTTATCCAATCTTGGTAAGACTGGAGGAACTGTAGAAGGGTTTGTCATTATTTTGATGCCTTGGTCCCAGATATAATCTATATAAGGCATAGATCCAACAGATTTTGAAAAGGGTTCCTTGAAGTCATAAAGGAAACAGTCCTGTTGGTGAGAAGGCATTGGAAGTTGGAAGCGTGTTGCCACTCTCTCCAGGAGATTATGGAATCCTCCGATATCTTATGGAGGAGAGTCTACCTGAGGAGGAGACGGCAACACTCTAAGAGGGATAACATAGTCGTCCCATTCATCATGATGTGACAGAGTATCCTGAATTTCCCCATCTTCTTGTGGCTCATCCTCCTCGTTGTCCGTAGAGGGGGGTGGCGGCACAGGCACTTCAGTGGTAGAAAGAGGTGGAACTTGCACCATCTGAGGCGGAGAGAGAACTGGAGTAGGAGACGGAGCAGAGGTAGGGAACCTCTTTTTATAGTCTGAAATCATAAACTGTAGGTCAGAGGCCAGGGATGAAGGAAGACAAACCATTTGTGGTTGTTGGTGATGTCTTTGTTCTTGATAGTGTGTCTGTTCATCAAGATTTTGATCTTCATACTCAGAGTCCTCCTGGTATTAAATGTTGAGTTCAGAAGGACTTCTTGCAGCCCAAAACATACTGTCCTCGTCAGAATCATCATCTTCGTTCAAAAGATGAGAGGGTAGTAAAGGCTGGACCCTACTGGGTGATGTCAGAGCAGGCGTCAGCCTTTGTTTGCTGAATTTTTGCAGAAAGTATCTGTTTTCCACCTTTGACTTTGGCGTCGTCAACGAGGTCGTTCTAGGTATATTCGTCACCGACGATGAATCATCGACGGGCAAAAGTAAGGACGTTCCAGATGGCACTGTCTTCGATGATGCAACTCTCGTCGACGAAGTCGTCTACGACGAATCCGCCATCGATGGGAGGGTCGTCGACAGTACACTCCTCATCGACGTGTGTATCATTGTCGACGAAACACTCGTTGTCGTGTTCGTCGTTGGGCGAGCCGTCGACGACATCTTCGACGATGACGAAGACTTCCTGATGATCTTTATCGTCGACGGCAAAGGGGTTTGTGCCGTCGACGAAGACGTCGTAATCGACGAAAGAGATGCCGACGAGACTGATATTGTGGAGATGGTCGTCGTTGACAAAGTCACTCCGGTAGCCGTGTGAGGAGATGTTTTCGTTGTCGGAACCACCGTCGACGAGTTGGTCGTCGATGGGGCTGAGGAACACTTTTTAAAAGTGTGTTTCCCCCTCGGCGGAGTAGGAGGGTCTGAAGCTGGTTTCTGTGAGCTTTGAAGGGGAGGGGACGCCCTGAAAGACAAATCCTTGTTTTTTGAAGTCTCTGAAGACTTTTTGTGCGTCTTCTTTGGAGGATGCTGCGAAGAAGGACCTGGAGAGATATCTCTGGGCCTTTTTGGAGGAGTTTTAGAGGAGGATATTGATGAGCTTCCACTTTCCTCAGAGACAAGGGGTCATCTTTGTCTTTAAGCCTCTGCAGCCAACTCAAAAGCCTTCCCTCATGGTCCTTTAAAGTCTTCTCACACAGCCATCGGTTCTACTCCTGGTCTGGCCTGATTTCCTTCCTTCAACCCTCTTGGAGACCCTGAGCAAGGTTAAGTACGACATACCTTGCAGTCTTTAGGTGAGTGGTTTGGATAAAGACAGTGGAGGCAGTCCTTAAGGGGGTCGTCAATGTGTAACCTCTTTTTTCTGCAGGTACCACAGGGCCTAAAAAAGCCTTTTTTAGGAGTGTCCAACATGAAGACAATGGAGGACTTCACTCAGATAATGAAAATCTTGAAGAGGAATACCTTGAATCCAAGAAATAGCTGAATACAAGGAGAACTAAGAAAAAGCCTGAGCAGAGCTCAGTGGAGATTCCCTTAGCACGACGTGCGGTAGAAAATCTGAGGGACTAGAGCTCCTTCCAGGAAGGTTCCAGAGTTTGGTCCTTATCATAAAAGGACCTGGATATGTTACTAATGTGAGGCCTTAGGCCTATTACTCTCTTTGTCTAATAGGACATTACTTAGCAATTGTACATTACTTTACAATTGTACCGGTGAATGATTCAGTCATGTGAATCTATGAAAGATACCCTAATACTGGATAACAGACTACAGATCTTAGGGTGTGGAACACAACTGCTTACTTGTTGAAAAGGATTAATTGGCAATAAGTTGGTTAAGAAATACAGAACCCTTTGGTGGGCAATCATCGTCACCGTTTTTGTAAAACTAACCGCTGCGAGAAATATTCAAAAAAGGTTTAGATTCAACATCAGTGAGAATAAGAAGGTATGTGCTAAATTTACCAGAGTTTTGGTGAAGTACATTTTAGGTGTAAAACCCATACTGTTGACTTGCTGTCAAGATTTGTGTCAAAGGGTTTACAAAAAGGATGAGTAAGTGGAAGGCATCTGGTTGAGAGAGGGTGTATGTGTATTCACTCAAGGTGAGCTTCTTTAGGGGAAAAGTAGATCTCAAGTTTTAAATGGTAAGTTGACACAATGCAAAAGATTGATTAGGAAGGGTAGTTCAGAAAAGAGGAATGAGGAGGAAGAGTTGAAACCATCTGGACAGTAAAACTTGAGTTGGCTGAGAAAGTTTGTCTTCTTTTCAAAGTTAACAAACTAGTCATACCTACGAGTTTGAGAGATAGTGTAATCAGTGTAGTCCATGAGGGAGACCTAGGGATAATAAAAACCTACGAGAGGATTTTTATAAGTATGCTGAGTGAGTATGCAAAACATGTTGGTTAATTTGTGTGAAGAGTACTACCAAGTTGACCTACGGAAGAAGTGGATATGGACTCAGTTGGGCCACACTGCATATGTTGGTAGCAGTAAATCTTTTTTCGAGGTTGAAAGATATATTGTTTGTAAGCAACATAACATCTGCTGCAGTAGTAAGGTCTATGGAAAATCGCTTTAGGAAAGAGAAAACCCTGTTTACAGACAAAGGAGTGACTTTTTTTTATCTAAATAGGTTTTTTGTGAACTATTTGTAATATCATTTAGAAATGAAAGGCATTGTTGAAATGTTTAACAAAACCATTAAAGAGGGTATTCAATTATCTAAAGTTAGTGGTTCAGATTGCAATGAGAAAAAAACAGGTTCGTAACATACCATCTCACATTTCAAAGAGGGAGAAAGCCGCTTGAGTTATTTAGGGGCCACAAACCTAATTTGAAATTAGTTCCTGAATAGATGAAGTGGACTAAGTATTGGACCACGGTGTCTGCAAGTGATGAGGAAAGGAAGAGAGAAGTGGAAAAATATAAAGAGGGGAAGGAACAATTTGAGAGAAGAAAGTCTGTCAAAGAATGAGTAGTGTGGGTTGGTTATTGGAGAAGAGTAACAGCATCTAATATTAGCAAGCAGAGGTTCAGGTTAGCTGATCCAAGGTAAGCAACAGAAGTGTCCAAAAATGCAATGAAGACAGATTTATAACAGTATTTGGAATATAAGTAGAGATTTGTTGTGTGAGACGGCAACAAGTGGAGGAAACATGCAAGGACTAAGTAACTATGAGGGTTCCTCTGTCATCAGTAAGGTGTGGGGATCAAAGGAAGGAACCAGCAAGGACCGAAAAAGGAATGTATTATTAAGCTATGTAACAAGAATAGAGTTCATAGAATACCTGGATTATGTATCAATAAATCAACTATAAATTTAAAGAGTTCCTTTTTTATGGCTTTCTATTATGTAACATTGTTTTTTGTATACATTTTCAGACCAATGTTTTTTATTTTGTTATGTAAAGAAGATGTGGGAGAGGTGTGGCGCCGCGGCCAGGGCGACTGACGCTGGAATCTGGGGACCACGGTTCGATCCCCGGCTCCGGCGGCAGGTTAGCCCAGCACCATGTGACTCTGGGCAATAGCTCGCTTAATCTTCCCGACGGCCCCCAGCGCCTAGAGACCCTTACGGGTGATTGTGCGCTTTACAAATGTGGACTTTTATGTGTGGCATCTTCTTGTTCACATCCCTGAGCTCAGGCTGATGATGACCGTGTCTTCTAGATTGTGGAGCAGAAGCTAGCACGATTCCACTGGAGTCAGTTGCGCGAATAGGGTTGACAATTAACACTTTGCACTTTCTTTCCTGAGGCGGAACGCCGGGAAAGCTAGGCTGCTTATCTCTGTCTCGACATTTTTAACAATATTAACGTTGTTTTAGTCTGTTTTGCCTTGCACACTGCTTATTTGCACAGTTGTTTGTTTCGTCCCTGGCTACCTCCGTGGGCACTGAGGTGCAGGGTTGGCGGTTCAGACATTCTGACCCTCCCGCCCTCCCGCCCTCTCAGGTATTTAAACCACCGCGCCCCTGACCCAAATTGATTGACAATTAGCACTTTGCACTTTCTTTCCTGAGGCGGAAAGCTGGGAAAGCTAGGCTGCTTATATCTGTCTCGACATTTTTAACAATTTTAACGTTGTTTTAGTCTGTTTTACCTTGCACACTGCTTTCTTTCACAGTTGTTTGTTTCATCCCTGCCGATTGGGGGCTGTTGCGGGCTGATCCGGGGGTGGGCCGACTTCTCATGGGGAGGTGCAGGGTTGGCGGTTCAGACATTCCGACCCTCCCACCCTCTTCCGGTATAAATGTGTGTTCCCTTCCATTCGCGCAGCGGGCGGGCGCAGCGGGCGCACCTGTCTGCACCCGTCCGCGCCCATACGGGTCCAGGGGCCATAACCCCATGCCATATCAGGCTGCCTAGACTTGTTTATGAGTCGAAACAACTACATGCCTTGAGATCCATACTTGAACACCCTGTCGCCGCCTTTGAAGAGTTTAATCAGCTCCCGCAAAATTGTACCCATTGTTCCTTCACATTAGATGTCCCGCAGCTCTGTAGCCGCTTTACTCAGAGGACTTCCATTTCTTCCTCCTTGGACTATACCTTCTTTAGCGTGAACTGCCGCTCTTTGCCCAAACACAGACGTGAGATTTTCGATCTCCTCACTGACGAATCCCCTGATGGGCTTTTTATCACTGAAACCTGGCTTCACGACTGTTCTGGCCCTGATGTTGCGGAAGCATTACCCACTGGGTACGCCATTGTTAGGTGTGACCGCCCCAAGAAAATCAGGGGTGGCGTGGCAATTATATTTAAAGACCCCTACAAATGTCAGTTAGACCCTGTTGCTTTAGTCAACTGTGAGGCTGCACATTTTAAACTCGCTCTGCACCCTAAGACCACTCTCACTGGCCTGTTAGTCTATCGACCTCCAGGTCCGGCAAATACCTGGCTGGTCCCGTTTACCGATTACATAAGTTCAGTCCTTTCATCGTCCAGCAACTTCTTGGTCGTGGGCGATCTTAATGTACATCTGGAAGACCCCACAAATAGCTTGAGCAGTAATCTTATTGCCGACCTGGCTGCCATGAACCTCACCCTTCAGAATAAAGGTCCCACCCACAAGGGCGGTCATCTACTTGACCCCATTTTTTCCAACATTCCTCATTTACTTTGCCTCCCATCCCTACCGATTCTTTGGTCTGACCATTATTTAATTAAGTTCTCGGTTGTCAGTACCGAAGCTTTAACTAATAGTAGATTTTCTGGGAGCAAAAAGAAGAGAGACTGGAAAAAATTGGACATAGGTGCTCTTAATAAAGCCCTGGCTGACCACTCGCCGTTTAGTCGGCCGGACCTAGCAGATATTGAAACTGAGGCTTGTGCCATGAATGCCTGGCTCTTTAAAGCCATTGATACTTGTCTTCCTTTAGTTTTGAAGAAAAGTACCACTCACAGAACTCCTGCCCCTTGGTATAATGAGTCTCTTCAAATCGATAAATCCCGTTGCAAAAAATTAGAACGGGCTTGGAGAAGAGATTACTCCGCCTCCACTTGCCTCGCTTATAAAACTGAGCTGAAGCATTATCACAAAACCTGTGCCCAGGCTAGGGCACGCTATGTGAATAACATGATTTCCGAAGCGGTGAATAAATCTAAAATTCTGTTTAACGTGGTCAAGGAACTTGCTGGCTCCAGGACTTCGGCCTCACTTCCCTATCTATCTAATAATAAATGCGACGAGCTCGCACAGTATTTCATCTCCAAGATAGAGAACATAAATCAGGACATTGCCGCTCAAGGAGCTAGTAACATCAGTAATATTTCGGTCAACCTGCTCCATGACGTTGGTGAGGCCGTTGCCTCTCTAACACAGCCATCGGTTCCACTCCTGGTCTGGCCTGATTTCCTTCCTTCAACCCTCTTGGAGACCCTGAGCAAGGTTAAGTCAGGTTCACCATTGGATCCGGTGCCTCCCTCCATACTATGCTCCTTGGACCTCCCCCAGCTTTCTACCATCTGTACGCTGCTTAATCACGCTCTAAATTCCGCTACTGTTCCCAGCTGCTGGAAGCATGCTATGGTCACTCGACTCTTGAAACAACCTACTGCTGATCCCAATGTTCCCTCCAATTATCGTCCCATTTCTTTATTGCCTATTTTTTCTAAAATCCTGGAGAGACATATTAACGTACAATTTTTCCCAATACGTTGCGCTCAACAACTTATTACACCCTTCTCAGTCTGGCTTTCGCCCGGGTTTTTCCACCGAGACTACTCTCTTAGGTGTGACTGAAAATCTACGCCTGCTTCTGGATCGAGGGGAAACGGCTGCACTGATATTGCTTGATCTCAGTGCAGCATTTGATACCGTATCCCATAACATCCTCATCAGAGCCCTTGCGAACATTGGCATTGGGGGTAAAGCCTTGGATTGGCTCTCGTCCTTTTTGGAGGATTGGACCTTTCACATTTTTTCCCAATCATCAACTTCTAAAATGTATTCTTCCCCTCATGGTGTACCCCAGGGTTCTATTTTGAGTCCTCCTTTGTTCAATCTTTATGTTACCCCCTTGGCTCATATTGCTAAAAAATCTGGGCTGAATTTATTCACTTACGCCGATGATTCACAAATTGTTTTTTCCCCATCTCATGCTGATCCCACTCTGCCATCCCATTTGCAAACAGGACTCAGCGACATAGCTTGCTGGATGAACAGCAACCTTCTTAAATTAAATGGCGGGAAAACGGAGGTCCTGGTATTGGGTAACAAACCAGATCTCTGGAGCTCGAGGCATTGGCCTTCTGCCATGGGTGCCTTGCCAGTCTCGTCCGAACGTGTGCGTAACCTCGGAGTGACCATCGACAAGGGGTTATCCATGAAGGACCAAGCCAACAAGGTAGCAGCCACCTGCTTTACCATCCTGCGGTGGCTCGGAAAAATCTTCTGGATGCTTCCCTCAGACACCCAGAGATCTGTGGTTGACGCCTTGGTGACCTCCAGATTGGATTATGGTAACGTGCTCTATCTGGGATCCACCAAGGCGGTCACTTGCCGCCTCCAATTAGTTCAGAACGCTGCTGCTCGGCTCCTCTACAGCTGTCAAAAAACTGACCATATCATGGAGCGTCTGAGGGAACTCCATTGGCTCCGCATCGAAAGCCGTGTAAAGTTCAAGGCCCTCAGTTACATGCACAAGATTAAGGCGGGTATTGCTCCCCTATACCTTCAGTCTCTTGTTAAGCCCTATGTTCCTTTTCGCTCTCTCCGCTCTTCTTCTCAATACCTCTTCTGTGTACCCAAGTTTAGACTGTCCAGAATGGGTAATAGTTCCTTTTCTAATCTAGGACCCAAACTCTGGAACTCCCTCCCTCTGGCTATTCGTATGGAGGACAGCCATGCTTGCTTTCGAAGAGCAGTAAAGACCTGGCTCTTTAATCATTAGTTTTCTTTTTCTGTTTGGTGTCAGGTTGCTTTTGGTCAATTAGCGCCGGGAAACCCTCACGGGTAGCTGTCGCGCTCTACAAACTCAATAAATACATAAATAAATAAATAAACAGGGTAAGAAAAACATCTAAAATCTCCTCAAGCAAATTTTAAGAATGCATGCTTAAGACTGTGGGTAGTTCCCGTCTATACATGAGATAAACTGTGGACTGTTTTTGTTGGGCTACAAGGCAAAACATGAATTATTTACATCTAAATGCAGTCCTTGCACATTAGTATAATTTACATAAAGATTCCCTGATGTCAGACAGGGAATAATAATGTTATTTGTATGGTGAGTCAAATACCCACTTTCTCGGTTCTCTGTTACGTAGGGTTGGAAAACTAGGTAGCAGAGGTATGATGGCAGCATGATTTCTTATCAGCACATATGCAGATAAGCACCCCCTTGTCAGTTCCATATTTGAGCAAGTATTACGAAAGCAAATAGGTCTTGGTCATGAAACCTACTGGCCTTATCAATGCATTTTTTGTGTTAGATAGCCAACACAAGTGCAGCAGCTACCATCTTGAAATGGGTTCATAATCAAGCTCTCATTGATGATTGCCACGGATGCCCATGCATTCCCGGAAACCATATTAGAATGCATGTTGTGTTATTTTTCAAAATGCCATTCAAAGTTGGCTGCAGTATATTTACATGTATCCACAGGGTCTATCTTTGAAAGTGTTTTGCCTTATTTTAAGAAATCTTATTCAGCGATGGCAACCCTGAATGCATATGCATCTGTGGCTGCCATCTTTATATGGTATATATTGAAAATGAAAAATAGATATGTCCACAGAGCATGCATGTGCATACACAATCTGTGTCTGGCCATCATTACTATTTTAAGATTTTGTTACTGATAGCGTGGTGTGCGTCATGAATGTGAAAAAAAGGTTTCACCAAAAAATAAACAAGGAAGCTATGGGGGGTGAAGAGTGGAGAGGCATGCACCAGAGATCATTGGTTGACGGCAGCGGCCCCTGGGACCTGGTCACACTATGAGATTCAGGCCAAGCGGGTGGATGAAGGAAGAGTGAGATGCCCACTCTGCCGTCCGGCCAAGATGTCTGGTGGAGCGTGCAGAGGACACATCACATGGGCTTGATTGCAGCACTTCCGGTCTGTGGTCCCGGTGGGCCACTGCAGACAAATGGCCAGGCAGAACAGCGCAGAGACTGAGGTTGTGGCCCCAGGAAACTTGGTTGCTGCAAAGGGTGGGGGGGGGGGCGGGAGGGGAGGACCTACAAGCCCCATCCTTGTATAATCCCTAGAGGCACTGACACTGGCCCCACCCCCAACTATGAAGGAGGGGTTCCACCCCTCCTTGACCGCCTTCCTACCTCGGAGAACATCATCAGGTACACGAAGGGTGCGGATAGCAAATGGGCGTCCTCTAATCCTGAAATAAGACACTTACCTTGCCCTCTGGGCCAGGCACACTCTGGGGGGTGGGGGAGAGGGAGGGGGACTCTGGGCGGTACTGTAGAACAGCACAGTGCCCTCCATAGATTCACAAACCGCCCTCTACAGCTGTGCATTGGGAATGAGTGAGGATCCTGCCTCAGTGCGTCTTGGGGACCCCTACAGGGGAGGCTTGCGCTTGTAACCAAGCCAAGACTGGAACCAGTGAGCTACTCTTCCTGGTGGGCCAATCATGGGTAAGGACAAGGTGGTGAAAAGCATGATAAGTTACTTACCTGTAAAGCTAGTTCTCTTCCAGGAGAATACTCAAAGTCAAAAGCACTGAATAGTCATAAGTAATGAATAGACCCACCACGTGCAGGGACCAGAGAGCACATAACATATACAATATATATGAAAGTTTCTTTAAAAAGTGCAAAGTACCCCAAAACATATAAAAAATATATGTATAAACTAACATATGTATTAATACATATCTATAAACATGAAGCGTAATAAAAAGAGGCAAAAAAATTCTGAATTGCATTGAATTTTTCAACTAAAATAACCATACTCCTTCATTATTTCCGGCACACAGAATATGAACACATTCAATTGCCAAGTATATCCTTTACTTGAAAGAAAAAAGGCAGGGAAATACAAAGGCATTGTTAGCCAATAGGCTGCATTTAAAACATAACAGATAAAACTGGCAGTATGACTAAGACCTCTAAGACCTCCTCAATCCGATCATGCCCCACAGGTACACTTAGGGCAGGCCTTTTTTCACGCAAAATGAAAACATTTGAAGGTAAAGCCATATCACAAGAGCTATATAATGTTTTCGTCCAGAGAGGAGGGAAGGTCGCTTATGACTTTGAGGAGTAATCCCTTGGAAAAGAACTAGGATTCCAGGTGAATGAATGAATGAATACACACTTGTATAGCGCATGGCTACCCAAGGGCATCCCTGCGCTTCCTCTGACACCAATTTAACACCACTGATCACGGAAAGAGAAAAGTCTTCAGCTGCTTCCTGAATCTAAGATGGTCAGATTCAAGACGAATGAAATCTGGGAGCTGATTCCAGAATTTGGCAGGTAAATAACTTATCCTTCTCTGACAGTGGATATCCATCAATAGTCAAAAGCACTGAATAGCCTAGCAAGCCCATCCCACACGCCTGGGGATTAATATCAGACAGCTAACAGGGACTATGACTACACTATCCAAACTAATTCCTTAATGAAGCCTGCTTCACTTGGGAATGTTCCTGAGTGCCTGAGTCTAAACAATAATGGCGAGCAAAGATGTGCAGCAATCGCCATGTGGCAGCCTTACAAATTTCTTCAATGGGTACATTTCGCAGTAGGGCCGCAGTGGCAGTCTTACCCCTTGTAGAATGAGCTTTAGGCCAACAAGGAAGGCGTTTGTTGGCTAACTGGTAAACAAGGGAGATGCAAGATAATATCCACCTTGAGATAGATTGCTTGGAAGAGGCTAGACCAGTGTGCATTGGACCATAGTTAACAAACAAATGTTCAGATTGTTTTTAATGTGTTTAGTTTTGTCAAGGTAAAGCTTCAGAACCCTTGTAAGATCTAGGGAGTGTAAGGCCCTTTCTGGTGGACTGGAAGGGTTGGGAAAAAATATTGGGAGAGTAATGGTCTGATTGATATGAGAATCAGGAATGCCCTTGGGCAAACACTAGGATATGTCCTCATAACCACACTGTTGGAGTGGAAAATGAAATCAAATTCCTTAGCAGAAAGAGCCTGAATTTTAATGACTCAGAGTGCTGAGGGGATGGCAACTAAAAAGCAGTCTTCCAGGTGAAGTGATGGAAATACGCCTTGTGTATGGGTTCAAAAGGAGGTCTCATTAATTTTGACACAACCACATTAAGCTCCCACGAAGGAGAGGGGACCTCACAGGTGGGTAAACCTTTATTAAACTCTTGAAGAAACCCTTGACTACCGGTATTTGGAAAAAGGAAACCTGCGTGGATGACTTGATGTAGGCTGTAATGGCCGCCAGATTTACTTTTATGGATGTGAACTGGTATCAAATTTAACTAGGTGGAACAAATAAGGGAAGATCACGTGTTCTTGACCTAGAATAGGGTGACCATTGTGAATGCACCATAAGTAGAAACGCTTCCATTGAAAGTGCAGGATTTCTTGGTAAACGGCCTTCTGGATTCTTTCAGCATGTCATGCAGTCTTGGGAGAGCCCTAGGTGTCCATATTGCAGGAATTCACTAGCCATGCCATTAAGCTAAAAAAGTGAAGGTTGAGGTGAAAGATCTTACCTTCTAGCTTGGAGAGGAGATCTGGTCTGCCTGGCAACCTCCTGTGTGGTGTTTCGGAGTGGTTGAAGACGGTCTGGACACCACCACTGGTGAGGCCACTCTGAAGCGATCAGGATCATCCTGGTCTTGGCTCTGTAGAACTTGTTGATGACCATGGGGATGAGAGGTATGGGAGGAATAGTGTATAGTAATGTCTCCGACCAATTGATGAAAGAGCATTCCCTCTGGAACCTGGTTGGGGAAATCCGGATGTGACGAGGCTGCATTTTGCGTTTGCTGCATCTGCAAACAGGTCGATTTGAGGTGTTCCCCACAGTTGGCACATTTCCTGAGCAACTTAGTTGTTTAGTATCCAATCATGCGCTTCGGGGAAGATGCGACTGAGGGAGTTGGCTCGCATTTTGAGTGCGCCTGCAAGATGGATTGCGGAGATGGTGAGATCTCTGGCAAGTATGACCATATGACTTAGGACTCCAGAGAAATATGGGCCATGATCTGGTCCCTCCTTGTTTGTTCAAATAATACATCATGGTTGTATTGTCTGTCTGTACCAAAATAGGAGAAAGGACTTGAGCATGAGATGGACTGTCCTCCGCTCCAGCTTGTTGATACGGTACCATTTTTCATTTTCCAACTAAAGTCCTTGAACTTGTTGAGCACTCATGAGGGTTGCATTTGTAACCAATGTCAGTATGGGGAGGTCCTGTGAAATGGCACTCCCATTGTGAGATGAGGTTCATTTATCCACCATCGGAGTGATTACTTGGTCCTCTGAGAAAGGGTCACTCTGTTCCCTGCCCCCCCCCCCCCCCGCCCCAGAGGCCCTAGAACTGCGACCACTGACCTTCCAGTGTCTGTTGAAGAGGTTGTATGTGAAGTCTGGCACTGGGGACAATGTAGATACATGATTCAGGGACCCCAGCAGAGAGGTCACTTGTTCGGTGGAGGGCAAAAGAGTATGAAGAACAGTCAAGCAACTTCTTGTTGATGGAGAATAACCTCTCCTCCGAAGGATAGGCTCTTGCGTTTTCTGCATCCAGAAGTGCTCCCAGATAGAGGATCATTGGACCTGGGATGAGACAGAATTTTTTTAAGTTGATTTGGAGCCCCAACTGCTGTAGCAGTTGAATGCAGATCTGAAGGTGTTTCTGAGTGAGGCAAGGAGAGGAACCTTTGCTTAGTCAATTATCTAAGTATGGGTAGATGAAAAGCTTCCGCCTCCGCAGGTAAGTAGCAACCACAGCCAAGCACTTGGAGAACATGCAAAGTGCTGACTTGAGACCGAAGGGCAGGACCTTTTACTGGTAGTGCCTGAATGCCACTTTGAAACATAAAAACTTCTGGTGTTTCCTGGAAAGGGGAATGTGGAAGTAGGTATCCAATATGGCACACAACCAGACTCCCTGATGGAGTTGGGGCTAGATTTGGTGAAGGGAAAGCATTCTAAACATCCTGAAGAGTCTTAAGTAAAAAATGGGTCTATATTTCTGGTTTGGGCTCTTTTTCGCACCAGAAAATATTAGGAGAATATTCCCAGTCCTTCCTGAGAAACCGGAACCTTTACGATGGCTTCTTTTTGGAGCAGAATATTGACCTCCCTTTGTAGTAAGTCCTGTTGATGGCAAGATGTTCTCTGCAGAGAAACAGTAGGAAGAAGAGACGTGAACCTTATGGAGTAACCATTGTGCACAATATCGAGCACCTATTTCTTGTTTGTAAATTTGTGCCACTCGTCCAGTTGCGTGAGAATACTTTGCCTCATTGGAGTGGGGAACAGAGATTGGGAAAGCGACTGCTAGTGTTTTGGCAGACGAGTCTGATGGACGAGCAGCTCCCCTTCCGCTAGCCGGTCTGTGCGGTTAGTGGTGCGATCTAGACTGATGCTGCTGTTAAGATGCCCAGTGAGGGGTCTGGACCCTCTGCTGGAAAGGGCGACGATAGTAGGGCAGGGACTTGCGGCTGAAGTCTTTGCGCTTCTCAAGTCCAACTGCTTTGAGGGTATCTAGCTTGAACTTAATTTTTGCCATTTCCTTGTCTGCATGAGTCCTGTAAAATGAATTCCCATTGAATGGCAGTGTCAGAATTCTGTGCTGGGCTTTAGGTTTACGACCCGTCAATCAGAGCCAGGAAGAGCGTAGTGTGCAGATGCCATTGGAGTGCCCATTGGCTGCCAGATCAAAAGCATCTGCTGCTGCGCTGATGACTTGGTTAGCCACCAGACCACCCTCCTGCAGGATCTCGTGAAAATCTTGTCTGTCCACCTTTGGCAATTTTTCAGTAAATCTAGACAGAGTCCCATAGAGTTCTGTCCTACCTCCCTAATAGTACAGAGGCACTGGCGACTTTCATGAAAAATGCGGAGGAGTTGCACATTTTTTTTTTGCCCAGTGAGTTCATTTATTTACTGTCCTTATTAGGGGGCACTGTTGATGAGGCACCCCTGGATGTGCCTTCCTGGTAGCAGCTATCATCACTGAATCAGGTGGTGGATCGGATCTGAGTAATAGGGGATCTTGGTCAGCTGCTTTGTACTTCATGATGTGGGAAGTAGCTTCCCCTATCGATGTCGACGGGAGAAACATCTGCATAGCTGTCTCTAAAAGACTAGGGACCAGCAGTAGCATTGGTCTGGAAGAATCTCTGTGATGTAATGTCTCAAATATCACATAAGCCAGTGTGACCGGAGCAGGAATTTCAATGTTTAGATGATGAGATTTTCCACAGGTGAGATTCTTGCTTTAGGTGACGCTGACAGAGTTGGAGAGTAACCTCACACTGAAGAGCGAGAAGTGGCAGTGGACCATGAAGGAGACCTATGTCTATCTCTGTGAGATCTTGATGAGTGTAATCTGTGAGATCTAGATGGTGTATACCTGATAGGTGTTCTAGATCTTAATCACCATGTAGATGGCGTTCAATGCCTCCATGGTGATATCCGTGGAGACTTAGGAGTATCTTTTAGAGGAGGAGTATATGCTGACACCCCAGATGGAGAGTAGGTCTGGGAGTTGTGCGATTGTAGACTGTGATGCGGCACTCGCCATTCTTTCACACACTGAAGCCAACATGGGGGAAAATTGATAAGCTCAGCAGACGCCTGTTCCGGAACTGGAGATCCCTCTGGAGACATTTCGACTATTGTGATCTCTGGTGACCAAGATCTGCTTCTCAACATAAACTTTCTTGATCTCGAAGTCGATCTAGCACAATAGGATACACAGGAGTGCCTCAACATCTAACGACACCGTATGCCCATAGAAGGCAAGCTAGAGGTCTGCTTTGCTGGTACTAACCGATGCTGTATCAGCGAAGGCCTCGATGTCGAGCCTTGCGACTGAGATGGCTGCACTGACGTCGATCTCTTGTGCGCCGTCAAGTGGTGTGACGGCGAGTGCCCTGAGTCAGGCCTTGAAGCCGATGCATGAGGCCTCAAAGCCGAATTTTTCTGTGTTGACGGGGCTGAAGAGGAAAAGGGTTGACAGCGTACTCTGCACAGCCTTCGTTGCATGCTTAGAAGGCCATTCCGACTTCGATGGTGACGCCGAAGGGGAGCACAACGGTATTTCTTGTGACGTCAATCCCCTACCTGTCAACAGCAAAGCAGAATGGTGCTTTTGGTGTTTCTTCTTCATTCTTCCCCTGTGTACAGGTCTTTGCCGAGAGGAGGGCTCTTTGAAAGGGGTTTGGGACCCTCCAAGGACGTACCTTTCCTCCGTCTTACAGGGCTTGAAGTCTAATCTTCTCTCTATCCCTCAACGTTCTTCTGGGAAGCTGTTAGCAGTGATAGCGTGTCTTTGGCTTATGATGTGAAGGCAAGCACAGAATACAAACTGAGTGTGAGTCGATTTTGCCATCTTTTTGCCACAGGAAGGGTATTTGTTAAATAGAGAAGGCATTTTTTGACTCCCAAAAATAAAATTTCAGGTCAGCAAAAAGATCAGAAGTACAGCAGGTACTTAAAACTGTTGAGTTAAAGTGAAAAACTTTTTTTTTTGATTAGTAATGTCTGACAGGAAAGAACTAGTTACTTACCTGTACACTATGGTTCTCCAGTATTATCTTTCATAGATTCACATGCTTGTATCTTCCCCGTCGTCATGGTGGGAGTCTCCCGGTAAATGATAACCATAGCAGTAGAAGAAAAAAAAACTGCCTGGAACCCATAGAGTAGTGAAACCACTAGGCAACCTCTCCTCCTCATTATGTGGCCCAAACTACAGCCAATCAGAAGCCAGCACCAGCCTACACCATTCCCAGCAGAGCCACCATACCTCAGATTTCCTACCGCCCAAGAGTGAGCTATGCAGGAAACCAGAGATAAAAAGGTGGTCTACCTAATGGAAACGGGGAGGCGGGCGGGCGCATGTGAATCTATGAAAGATAATTCTGGAGAACCATAGTGTACAGGTAAGTAACTAGTTCTTTCTCCAGTATTCAATCTTTCATAGATTCACATGCTTGTATCAGAGTAGAAAGCAGTCCTTGTAGTTGGAGCGTTTCTAGGCTAGACCCCTTTCTTTTCTCGGGGCTGTGTGCCATAAATTCCTTTCGGAAAAAAGAACTCATTACGAATTAAAAGGTATTAACAATCAAACTTTGCTATTCCAGATATTAGCATAAAGGGAAAAAACCACATTATATAGAAAAAACAGCAGAATAAAATTCATAAACATGTACCTTATTTAAAGAGATGTCGCAGAACTGCCTGTCCCACTGCTTTCCATTCCGTGTCCAGACAGTAATATTTGGTGAATGTATGAACATTCGACCAAGTTGCTGCTCTGCATATGTCTGGAAGGGGTACTCCTGTTAGCAATGCAGAAGACGTCGCCATCTTCCGTGTATCATGGGCACGGAATTTCATGTCGAGAGGCCTTCCTACTTACTCTTGACAAAAAACAATGGCGGATGCAATCCATCTGGAGATGGAGGAACGTGAAAGGGCCAGACCTTTTCTGGGCCCCAAGTAGGAGACAAACAGTTGGTTTGATTTGCGAAAGCTTTTAGTCTTTTCAATGTAGAACTTTAGGCATCTGCCAATGTCTAAAGTATGTAGAGCTTTTTCAGCCGCTGTAGAAGGATTTTTAAAATATGTAGGCAGGATCACCGGTTCATTTAGATGAAAAGACAAAGGTATTTTAGGCACAAATTTCGGATGAGTCCTTAGCATCACCTTATCTGGCCTGAATTGTATGAAGGGATCCTGTATAGAAAAAGCTTGGATCTCGCTGACCCTCCTGGCTGATGTGAGAAGTAGGCACGGACATAGCCTCTTCCCGCACAGGCGTATCCACTTCCTCTTCATCCTCATAGTGGTAGGCCTGGTGAAATGACTCGTATCTCATCTGGCCTTTGACCGGCCGATCTGTAAAAGAGAAGTGCTCCTGGGCCTCCTGGTGGTCTTCCTCATCGGAATCCTGATGTTTAATATGGAGCTGCGAAGGACTGTAAGCAACACCAAAGGATCCTTCCTCCTCTGATTCCTGGCAATCCAGAATGGTAGAGGGCAGTAGAGGTGAAATCTTTTGCGTGGAAAACTCCCCTTTTTTGCTCGTCAACGCTCCCGTCGACGGAGCAATCCAGAATGGTAGAGGGCAGTAGAGGTGAAATCTTTTGCGTGGAAAACTCCCCTTTTTTGCTCGTCAACGCTCCCGTCGACGGAGCAATCCTCGTTATGGAAATATAGGTTGAAGTTATCTTTGTTGGAGATGGCATCGTCGACGATTTTTTCGTCGTCGACGGGACCATCATCCGCATCGTCGACGGGATACTTGTCGACGAAGATCTTGCCGTCGACGAAGGTCTGGCACTCACCGTCGACGGAGTCGTCGTCGACGAAGCTGTCGTCGTCGAGATTGTCGTCGTCGTCGACGAGATGGTCGTTGTCGAGGTCGTCGACTGTCTCGTCTGCGATCTGACTGGAATTTCAGTAGATTTCGTCGATGGAAGTGACGACGGAGCCTTCTTTTCTGAGGAAGGCTTGAGAGGAGTTGGAGGGAGTGAAGTAGAAGGTTTACCTTCCTTAGATTTTCCTGCTTTTTGTTTCCTCACATCTCCCTTTTCCTCAGAGGACCCTCTTTTTAATTTCTTAGAGGTGTGTCCTTTGGCTTCTTCCTCAGACTCCGAGTCTTGAGTTTTCCTTTTCTGAAGCCATAATAAGAGGCGCGCTTCTCTATCCTTCAGTGTTTTGGCAGAGAAGGTCCGGCAATACTTGCAGTCCTTAGGAATATGCTTATGGTACAAACAGTACAAGCACTCCTTGTGAGGATCCTCAGAAAACAGTCTGGCCTTGCCACAGGACCTGCAAGCTCTGAAAAGACTCTTCTTGGAGCTTTCAGACATATTGAATGAAATGATGCTTGATAATAAAAGAACAGTACCTGTCTTCCAACTGTGAAAGGTCAAAGGTTCAGTGAAGAGAGAATAAACTGAGCAGAGCTCAGGGAGACTCTTTCTCACACGAAGGCGGTTGGAAATCTGAGGTATGGTGGCTCTGCTGGGAATGGTGTAGGCTGGTGCTGGCTGCTGATTGGCTGTAGTTTGGG
Organism: Lissotriton helveticus; assembly: GCF_964261635.1. Lineage (NCBI taxonomy): Eukaryota > Metazoa > Chordata > Amphibia > Caudata > Salamandridae > Lissotriton > Lissotriton helveticus. Next base: position 86,082,892 of record NC_136064.1, read on the forward strand.
CCACATAATGAGGAGGAGAGGTTGCCTAGTGGTTTCACTACTCTATGGGTTCCAGGCAGTTTATTTTCTTCTACTGCTATGGTTATCATTTACCGGGAGACTCCCACCATGACGACGGGGAAGATACAAGCATGTAAATCTATGAAAGATTGAATACTGGAGAATGTCAAAACTGAAGAGCTCAGTCCCCGGGATCCTCACTTAAGGAGCCGGTAAAAAGAATTGAACTAACTGTCACCTCTGGAGCAAGATGGGATTGAGGAGGTCTTAGAGGTCGTAAAGGCAGAAACCAGTTTTATCTGTTCAGTTTTCAATTAAGCCTATTGGCTAACAATGCCTTTTTATTTCCTTGCCTTTTCCCTTTCAAATAAAGGATATGTTTGGCAATTGAATGTGTTCATATTCTGTGACAGAAATGTTTGAGGTATATGGTCATTTTAAATGAAAATGCAATTGAGGAATTTTTTTGTCTATTTTTATTAGGCCTCATGTTTATGTATAGATAGATTTTAATAAATAGGTTGGTATATATATATATATATATACATACACACACGTTTTGGAGTACTTCTTACCTTTTAAACCTTTAACATTATATATATATATATATATATATATATATATATATATATCCACAACGGTGTAAGCAGCCGCCACACCTCGCTATGGCCCCTCCACTCCCAACAGCGGTCCGTGCTGGGCAGCGAGCCCAAATTAATTAAAAAAATCCACACCAAAGTCCTGTGTTAGGACGATATGAATCACGGACGTCCGTGATTCATATCGTCCTAACACAGGACTTTGGTGTGGATTTTTTGAATATATATATATATATATAGAGATATATATATATCTATATATATATATATATAAAAACCTTCGTCTCCTCCATCCTTCGGCGAAAGTCACGGCACCACAGCAGGGTAAGTTCCAAAATTTCATTTCAAGTTCAAAAGACCTTTATTCGAATTTCATAAGATTCATAAAAGTACCACATTAAAACAATGCAATTACATAACAAATACAAATTTACAATATTCATAATTATTGAAATCTAATACAGTTCTCATAGGACTATTTTCAGGGATTCTCCATCATTTTACGTACACGTGTTATAAGTCTCAAAAAAGTGCTAGTGCGATAGATTAGTTCATCAGTATCCAGGGCGAGTAGCATTAAATAAGACTCCCCTAAGGAAAGGGGTCTGTGTTTTCTAAAATAAGGAGTTAAAAACCAGTTAATATATTTTAAGTAACATTTACAGAAGAATAGAAAGTGCAAATCATTCTGTTTACTAATACCATCTCACGGACATGGATTGTAATCTGTTGTGTGCTGATAGCCCAAGGGAAAGCCCAGCAAAAATTTTACTGAACCCGCCCTTAGCCGAAACAACAGTGATCGCTCCGAGTTAGTCATGGGAAGGGTGAGGTATGATACAAGTGATTTGCTACTTAAATCATTCCTAATATAACTCGCAACAGTTGATTTAGGGGTTTCCCTTTCCATTCGTTCAAAATTATAAAGTGCGTACAGTGCTTGTTTAACCTCAGTTTTATCTTTAGGTTCCATCCTGCTTGGGTCGGAGAAAAGATCTTCCCTGTTCACGGTACTCAGTGTTTTTAAGACTCCCGCAAGCCAGGGTATTTGCGTTAAGGTGGCTGAATTGTTACTCCATATCCTAATCCAGAAAAGAGCTGGTCTTGATCTAATAAAATCACATACATAAGGGAGATTTAATTCCTCATGGCAAATAAATTCAGAAGTTGAGATTGGGGCACCCTGTATTTTCCTGCAAAATCGACCTTCTTCTCGCTGGATACTAGGGTTTTTTCTCAATCCCCAAACCTCAGCCCCGTATGTGGCTACTGGTAGTCACTGTAACCTAAATTTTTTTTAAATAGCTCTAGTGGCACCTATTTTCTTTGGGCGGGATAAGCTCAGAATGGAATTGGTGGCTCTCGAGAACTTGCCCATGGCGTGGGCCGTATGCCCACTCCATGAGCCGTTCGCAGCGAAAGCCAAGCCTAAGTACGGGAATATAGTTGCAGATTCTAGTTTATCTGTCCCTATATGTATGGTGTTGAGCTTTCGTTTCCCGGGACCACAGGGCATAATAAAAGATTTTTTTTTAATTGACGCGCAGGTCTAGGCCCTCCATGTGTTGGACAAAACCTTTAACAAGTAAACGAAGGGCATTTGGTGTTCGTCCCATAAGGACCGCGTCGTCAGCGTATAATAAAACTGGCAATCGTTGCCCCTGGATTATTGGAACGTCGCTGGTCACTAGTTTTAAGGTTTTGGCTAGGCCATTAATGTAAATGATAAACAACAGGGGTGCTAAAACGCACCCCTGTCTTACCCCTCTGCCAATATTAATGGGTCCTGAGACTTCTCCACCCATCCCGATCCTAACTTGTGCTTTGAGATCGGTATGAAGGTACGCCAAGAAATTGACAAGAGCCTCGTCCAGTCCATAGTTCAAAAGAATTGCCCATAGTTTAGATCTATTCACTAGATCGAAGGCGGATGAGAGATCCATGAACGCAAGGTAAATAGGGGACGATCGAGCAACGCTATACTTATCAATAATCAGTTTCAGATTCAAGCATTGCTCAACCGTCCCCACCTTGCTCCTGAATCCCATCTGACACGGGTCCAGTAGACCCGTGTCTTCAGTCCATTCCACCAACCTGTTATAAATTACTCGCCCCAAAATTTTTAAGGAGTTGTCCAGAAGGGAAATCGGGCGGTAATTCACTGGATCCGACCTCTCACCCTTTTTAAAAATTGGAACTATAGTACTAGTAGCCCAAGTGGTGGGCATGGGCGCTGTTGATAGGCTGTTAAAAACTTTAAGGAGAATTGGTGCCCATAGATCCGGACTATGTTTGATTATGTCTATGGGCAATCCATCTGGTCCTGGAGCCTTGTTTCCTAGGCTCTCTTTGATGGCTATCTCAACCTCATGGAGATCTATCTCTAAGCCGCGGGGCTGGCCAGGGGTATAGCTAGTTAGTTCCTCAGGTGGAGCAGCATAGATTAAGGAAAAATGGGCCTCCCAAGAGCTGCTGGTTATATTGCAGCTAATTGGGGTTAATTGTTTGCCCATTTGTCGCATTTTTCGAACAGCTGACCAAAAGGGCCCACTGCTTTTCAAATTTGCGCTCCCAACTAGCGACTCCCATTGTTCTGTTAATAGTACGGCCTTCCTTTCAGCTATTTTAAGTTTATAAGATTTCCTGGCTGCCTGTACTTCCTTTAAGCACCTTGGTTTGGTGGTTAATGCCCTGCGCAATTCCCTATTTGCTAATGAGCAGGCAGAGTCATACCACCTTGGTTCTTTCCCTTCTTTTGGTAGTGGTACTGACAAGGAAGTTTTTATAGCTAGGCACAATTTCACAAAATCATCAATTGTCCTTTGACAGTTCCCATCCATTATTAAGCAGGAATTAATTAACTGGGGATATTCCCTATTTACACTTTCCAATATTGCCCCACTGTCAACTCCCCTCCATTTTAGGCGCAGGCCGTCACCCGTGGGTGTAATATCTCTTGCGCCGTTTAAATTGGCGTATACCTGGCTGGGGCCTAATTTTAAGGTCACAGTGAGGGGATTATGGTCACCAAACGATGTTTCTACCACCGTAGATTTTGTCACACGGTCTAATAGGTGGGGAGACATGAAGATAAAATAGTGGAGGAGCAATCCCTTCCTCTGAACGTGGGGGCATAAGGAACACTAGAAGGGTGATTTATATCCATAGCATTGCTAAGAATATGCTCATTTAGTATGTTAGCTAATTCAATGCCCCTTCGTTCTGCTTGATCTACGTGGTTTCTGTCCTCAGTCCTGCAATTCTTAATAATGTTTGCATTAAAATCCCCCCCGATTAGGATCCCTGTTTCCTCCCTAGTTTCTAAGCTGGTGTCAAGATTCCGTAAAGTCATAGAGAGTGCCTCGAAGTTTTTATTGAGTACAGAATAAAAATCATTGTTATAAAAATTAATTAAATAAATCCGGGTCTTTCGCTTGAACTCCAAAATCTGTATATTCGGGTTTCCTCTTGAGAGGTCTCTAATAGTACCACCGGCCAAGATCTTAATGCCAATAAACAGACCTCCCACTGCACATCCTGAAGCAGACTTGGATGCGGTCACGCTGAAACATTGATAACCCTCTATGTATAAATTCTCAACAGCCCATGTCTCCTGAAACATAATAATGTCTTTTCCATCCAGTAGCTGGGCCCATTGTGGGTTTGACAATCTTGGTTCAAGCCCTGCTACATTCCAACTAAGAATGGACAAGTCGCAGTGAGTGGTATGACAAATTAACTTACTTCTGACACCCGTATCTATACTCCGCTTAAGGTTAATCAGTGTAGAAGATGCAACCTCTTGTATGGTTATGGCTGTGGTAGTATGATGATGTATAACTATTTCCTGACTTATATTGGTTGATATTGGAAGTAGGTGTTCCTCATTATCATTGCTTTTGTTTTGACATCCGGTATTACTTCCCCTTTCCCCCAGTCAGTCCTGATCTTCTAAATTTGAGAAGGCATATTCAAACCGGTTAAAGGTTGGGATGTTATATAGGGGCCTCAACTCATTCTGATGCAGGTTCAAGTTTGCATTCGAACTTAAATATGGCCTCTCACTGTGGTTATGAGGAGGCATGATGGGGAAATATGGGTGCGACGTCTGGGGTCCTTGGAATTGGGCCTGGTAGTGCTGAGCTGGGCCGTTCATTAAACCAGAATCTTGGTTCAGTTGATGAGATGGGAATAAATCCCTGATACCAAGATTTGGGTCCTGATGACGCACGGCCGAGTTGTTCATGGGGTTAGGGTTTGGGGCTAGGTGTCTATAAAAATAACCCAGGGGAAGTAAGGTCGTATTAAATTCCCACGGTGAGGGCAATGGCGCATTGGCAAGGGTTTTTTGAGCCCATTGAGGGGACCTAAAGTTTATAACTATACAGTCCCCATCAAATTTTTTTTCAAGAGGGCCCACCCACCCTACTCTTAGTGTTTGGATGATCTCCCTTGCTCCTTCCATTGGAAAATTACAATTTATAGATAACCAATGGAGGGTCCTGTTTTTGAGAGTATTGTGGTTTTCCTCTTGATCGTTCTTTAATTTGGGCGCATTGACTAAAACCAACACATACGCCCCGCATTCAGGCGGCAGACTGATACGGGTGGGGATCTTCCTCATATTAATTGCCGTGTTTATTTCGGGTTGAACTGTGGGGCGCTTTAGGACATTAATCTTAGTTTGTAGGGTTGGGACTCTTTTGCTTTTATCAGCGTTATGATCCGTCCCTTCCGAACTAGCTACCTTAGTCGTGTTTAGATTAGGGGAATGTTTGGCTGGTGTTGAAAGTTGGGCTGAAACCGTCAACATTATCGGCGCCCTCTTGCTCTCCTTAAACCTTTTGTGCGCGTAAAACAGCCGCCATTTTGAGCACCATGGCTTCCCTGCTCTCGCCGAGAGCCAGCGCGCCTCTCTCCCCCTCCTAGCTTCGCTGACAACCCCCCCCTGCCTGCACCTGCCGCGAATCATAAAACCCCTCTTCGTCGCTGCTCTGCCCCAGGCCCTCGTCCTGTTCCCAGCGCAACACCTCCCTTCTTCCCATTCATGATCCCCGGCCCTTTGATGCAAACCCCTTTTCCCCGTGTGCCCGTTCGTCTTCCTCGTTCCCAGGCCGACACCCAGCTCTGCCGATACTGTTCCTTGCCCCTCCCCGTACAATAGAAAGTTTCCCCCCAGCAAGGGATCCCCGGGTTGATCAAAGCCCCCCGCCCTACGAGATCCGATCGAACCCCACACACTCCATGAATCGGCGGAATATCCAGCTGCGCGATGATCATCACCTGTTGTGAACGGGGCGGGGACTTCCACTGTAACCTTGCGTGGGAACGGGCTGGGAAGGGGGATTCTGAGGATGTCTTTCCGTACATCAAAGTATCGACGAGAATGTGTTACATGCAATAAAGAGATAAAACTTGTGTATAAGAGGCCAGGCCTCAGGGATGCAGTTAGAGCACCTCAGAACGATACCTTCTGTCCGTTTCGTTGTGTTCTCCTCCGGAGAAAATAAAAACCTTGTTTCCTGCCTTCCAGTCTCCAGCGCCTGCCTCTTCAATAGTTTAACTTCTTTGTGGGATCAAGAGGCGACACCGCCGGGCAATACTTAAGGATCTTATATTCTGGTTGGTAGTGCCCCCCTTATTTTCAACAATTGGCGTCCCAAGCGTGGGGCCCATCAGCGACCCATGGATCCAGTGGGAGAGGTCCTGACGACAAAGTGAACGACTGCAACGATCGGGAACGCGTCTGTCCGATAGACCCTCGTCTGACAGCCGATCATCCGAACTTCACTGGTTCCGAACAGACCTCTCTCGAGTGATCTACGGTCCTGACTGGGAACCATCAGGAGTGCCGCGAGGATAACGGAGAAGAGAGGACGATCGGGCGCTGGATTCGGAAGACAAGAAACTGTCCATGCGGTCCGGGTAAGGTCGTGTAATCACGACAAGTTGCGAAATGATTGCTTGATTGCTTGTTTGTTTAAAAATACTAGTATTGCTCTCTTTTATTTATTTGGAGATTCACTGTCTGCAAACGGAGAAACAACGGGCTCTCTCTTTTGCAAGCAGTGGAGGATAGGTAGGGCAGCAGCCGTGCTTATTTTTCTCCCCCACTCAATAATCACTTGAAACTGAACTGTTGTTCGCAAAATTATTGTTTCCTGGAGATTCCCTGTCTGCAAACAGGGAAGAGACCACCCTTTTTGCAGACAGTGAAAAGGGTAGGTAACGCAGATCTTTGCGGACCTACTCATTCTCCCCATTGTTATTTATTGGTCTTTTATTATTTTGATCCATGAGGTATTCACTGCCTGCAAACAACGTAGAATAGAAATATTCTGTCCAGTCTTTGCACCTAGTGATAAGATAGGCAGTGCTGACTTTTTAGTCCCTCGTTACGAGCCGTCATGTCTGTCTTCTCCCCACTGATTAGTAGCCTGTTTAGCCCGGACCGCCTATTAGAGATGGACCATCCAGCCCCACTGGAAGGCACCCCTAATAAGGACATGTTCATGAAGCATGGATTGACCGCTATAGCCTATAGTAAACTATGGCATAAATATACAAAAAAGGGTCAAGAAAGTCAATGGCCCCTGATAGGATCCTTCGATGATGATAAAATAAAAACGCTAGAAACTGCCCTGGGTAAAAACAAGACAACACCTACTATGCTTGACAGCTTCGGCATGTGGCGAAAAGAAACTGAACAACGTAAAAAGAAAACTGAGAGTAGGTTGGAAAAAGAGCTGCGAAAAGCAGCCCACCTAGCTGCTCAAACTAGAAAAAGAGATAAAGGAAAGAGAGAAAGCTAAACAGAAACTAGAAATGGAAACGCCAAGCCAGTGTCCGGTTAGAACCCCCTCCATGCTCTACCCTGATTTACCCTCGAAACAACGAGCCAATGAGGACCTGCTGTTAGGTCCTCCTATCATCTACATGCCCCCTCCATATGCCCCTTCTCAACCCTTGGCGCAGCACGCGCCACCCCCAGGTACAAACGAAGGTACCGCCACAGCGTCGGCCCCAATGGCCTCTGTGCCAGCCGAACCCCTTGTATTAAAACCCGCATCAACAAGAACGTTAGACGACCATGAGACTCGAGGGGCTGGCCCTGCAAGAACAAACAGACTAGACAAAGATGAGCGAGCGGGGATCGACAAAATAGCAAGGACACTGGTAGAAAGAAAGGATGATGAAGAGTACATCACAGATATGTTCAGCTCGTATACAGGGAGTCACAGACGACATTTTACCGTACGACTGTGTTATCATGTCTTGAATGCATACGAGGACCGATATCGAGACAAAGGTCCCGAGAGCCTAAGGACTCTGTACCGGAAGGTCGATATCGGGGATGAGGGCGAGTGTGATGTGTCGGACCTCCTTACGCGTACGCTTGAGGTTTTCCGCCACCTCACTGAACGAAAGCCGGGAGCTAAATCCGCAGCCTCCGTAGTGACCGAACCACCAACCGAGCAATCTAACACCATGATGCCGATACGTGAGGCTGCCCCTTACTGGGTTCCTCCTCGGGGTACAGGGACTCACGATGATGCAAACAACCAAGATGCGAAGGGAAGGGTAGTGTACAACTGGGTCTACCAGCCATGGGACCGGCAAGAGATACTGACATTCCGGAAATCTCTACCCGACCTACGTAAAAACCCCACTGCCTTCTATACTGAATTGGGTACAGCCCTGGGCTCAACGATTATGACCCTGGCTGACATCGACTTGTTCTTCGGGTTATGTCTACCAGCTGATGTGTGGAAGCAAATCCGGAAAGTCGACCACCTTGAGCTGTTTGGACATACCTGGACACAACTCGATGACCTGGACAAACAACGGGGACCAGGACAAAAGCCGTTGAAATCCATTCTAGACCTCCCAGATAAAATCGTAGAGAAATTAAAAACCCTAATCCCAGAAAAGAAAGTGGACTGGTCGATAGTAACAGCCTGTCGCCAAAAACCCCAGGAGGATGTATCGGAATACTTCTCCCGGTTTGAAACGGTGTTCTCCGATTACAGCGGCCAGGACATGACCACTGCAACCGGACACCATCTGTTTGTCCAGAATTATGTTAAGGGCCTATCATCGGAAATCTCCCAGAAACTACAGGCCAGCGAGAGTAGTTGGGCAGCCTCCAAACCTACAGCGATTCTCCAAATGGCCCAATATTATGAGCATCAGAAAAATGAAAACGATAGGGCGACAGAGAAAAAGAAGAAGGACTTAAAAGAGAGGGTGATGATTGCCAAACTGCAAGGGGTGACTATAGGACGAGACCAATACCGGGGAAACTACCAGACAAACGTCCCTAAGACTACATTTCCCCAGGACCGCACTCTGACTTCCTACAGTGGACGCACAGACCTTAGAGAAGACCAGTGCGCTTTCTGCAAAGGGACTGGCCATTGGAAATCCCAGTGCCCAGTTCTTCTGGAAATGATCAGAAACAAAGACCCCAGGGATGTAGCAAACGGACCGAGACCTAAGGGACAACAACGAGGGCCCCCAAATGACGCGACTAATGACAGATCAAGCAGACCAAATACGTTCGATCGACCCAGGCAGAACCAATATCAACAATCTGACTATGACGACACTCACACCTTCGCATAGGACAGCCAAGGGCGAGGGAGGGATCCAGTCGAGCTCTATGTTGACCAGCAGGGCCCTTATGTCACTGCTAAGGTCCTGGGTACCAAGTCTCCATTTCTGGTAGACACTGGCGCAACACGTAGTGCGTTATCTAAACGACTGATTCCAAGGGCACCCTTGTCTGGCTCACTCATAACATCGACAGGTTTCGATGGAACGCCCTCCACCAACCCTTTGTCTGCCCCGATTCTCTTTGACGTAGAAAACAACACCACCGACACCACGTTCTTGCTTTCCTCCAATAGCCCTGACGCCATTATGGGACTTGACTTACTGAAACACTTCCGACCGACGATCAGGTGTTCTCAAGATGGAGTTCGAGTGTTTCTTTACGACAACCCCGTTCTGCTTAGACATTGCTCCCCCCGACACATGTTTTCCATCACCGACGTTGACGCGTCCCTGCTCGACACTCTACCTCCGTATCTGTGGGCCAAAGCGGATTCGGACGTAGGGCGTATGTTAATTGACCCAGTGCACATTACTGTCCGACCAGACGCAACACTCCCAAAACTCCCACAATATCGGATATCGCCAGAGGGCGAGAAGGCATTGGTAATGATTATCCAGTCACTGATAGACGCAGGAGTGGTAGAGGAAGTGGTTAGCAACGTTTGCAACAGCCCTATCTTGCCCATTATCAAGAAGCAGGGAGAGGGAGATGAGAAAGCATACCGTTTCATCATCGACCTCCGAGAGATCAACAAAGTGGTGGTACCCCAGTACCCTGTGGTCTCAGACATCACCACCATCCTGACCTTGATTCCATCCACTGCCACCACCTTTTCCGTCATCGACCTCAAGAACGCATTCTTCTCCATCCCCATCCACCCAGACAGCCGATATCTCTTCAGCTTTACCTTAAAAGCCCGCTCATATAGGTTTTGCCGAGCGCCTCAAGGCTACACGGAAAGCCCTAGCATCTACAGCCAGGCCCTCAAAAGACAACTAGACCAAGTCCAGTTACCCGACGGAGTGGTGTTGGTACAATATGTCGATGACATCCTTTTGGCAGCCGACACCACCCCTCTAGCGGTTACCGCCACCATTCAACTCTTGCACTTCCTGGCGGAAAATGGCCACAAGGTCTCCAAGAAGAAGTTGCAATTCTGCCTACCCCAGGTCACTTACCTAGGCCACCTTTTGTCCAAAGATGGAAGAAAACTCACCCCTGATCGAATCCAAACCATTCTAGATACCCCTGTCCCTAAGACCCAGAAGCAGGTTCGCTCCCTATTAGGCCTCACCTCCTTCTGCCGACAATGGTTACCAAACTTCAGCCTCGTTGTAAAACCACTGCTTTCTCTGCTAAACAAAGACGTCCCTTTCCCACTCCCTTGGACTCCTGAGTGTCAAACTTCCTTCACAGAACTACGAGATGCCCTTTGCTCAGCCCCTGTCCTGGGTACCCCTGATTACAAAAAGCCCTTCTCCCTTTACACTCACGAAAGGGAGGGGTGCGCTTTATCTGTCCTGACCCAGGCCATCGGCCCTAAGCAACGACCGTGCGCTTACTTCTCTGCCACTCTTGACCCTGTCGCCAGAGCCTTGCCTGCCTGCCTTCGAGCTGTAGCTGCTGCTGCAGTCTCTATCCGACAGAGTGAGGGGATTGTACTCTCGAATTCCCTCACGGTACTGGTACCCCATGCAGTCGACACCCTCCTGAACCAAACCAAGACGCAACATCTGACGAGTGCACGACTGACTGGATACGAACTGACCTTGCTTGCCCCCCATATCACCCTGAAAAGATGCACCACACTGAACCCAGCAACTCTGTTACCCTTGCCAGAGAACGATCCCAATGTGCACCCCGTACATGACTGCGTGACTCTTACGGACGAACAGACCAGGAGTAGGGTCGATCTCAGAGACACAGCTTTCCCTGACCCCGACGGGGAGTTGTGGGTGGACGGTTCTTGCATCAAACTCTCCGATGGTACCACTTCCGCTGCCTATGCAGTCACCACGGCTCGAACTGTAGTAGAAACAGCCCGCATCACCCAGCGATCTGCCCAGGCAGCGGAACTGATTGCTTTGACGCGAGCCTGCATCCTGGCAACAGGAACCACAGCGAACATTTACACCGACAGCCAGTATGCCTTCGGGGTGGTTCACCATTTTGGGCTCCTCTGGAGGGAGAGAGGATACTTGACCTCACACGGCACACCCATTTTGCACGGGGATTTAGTCTCCGCCTTAATCGAAGCTGTCCTCCTCCCCAACAAACTTGCCGTTATCAAATGCCAGGCACACAAGAAAGTGACAGACATTATTGGACAGGGAAATGCACTAGCCGACATCACCGCCCGAACGACAGCTGAAAATAGAACGACAACACATATGTACGTGACCAGGTCACAAGCAGAAAACTGGACTGACGCCAAGGACACAATTAGAGACATACAAACGGCTAGCACACAACACGAATTGACTGAATGGACACGGGTGGGATTGAAAGACGATGAAGGCTGCTGGCGGACAAAAGACACGAACAGATGGTTGCTACCTGATTCGTACTTGATTCCCATATTAACCATGGCACACTCCCCTGCCCACATAGGATCAGCCCCCATGATCGAACTTGTCTCCAGGGTTTGGCACAATGACAAGATCCCAGATTCCGCCAAACGCCTGGTCCAACAATGCTTAATATGCCTGCAACACAACCCCGGGAAAGGAACTGTAGTACCCCGGGGGGGATTTGGGGTCCCAAACCACCCATTTGAAGTCCTGCAGATGGACTACATCCAGCTAGACAGATGCCAAGGCCTGAAATATGTACTCGTCGTGGTGTGCGCATTTAGCAAGTGGGTGGAGGCATATCCAACCCGTGACAACACCGCTATGGCCACTGCAAAGGTTCTGTTAAAGGAGTTTTTCCCCCGTTATGGCCTCTGTCGTGTTTTATGGAGTGATAATGGCCCCCACTTTGTAGCCAAAGTTATCCAGCTCATCCTAAATGGGCTGGGTATTAAACAGAAATTCCACGCAGTCTTCCACCCTCCATCTGCTGGGCTTGTCGAACGACACAATGCCACACTAAAGCTTAAACTGGCCAAAATAGTGGCTACGACGGGCCTGAAATGGCCAGACGCCCTCCCATTGGCATTGCTATCGATGCGCTCTACCCCCACCCGACATCACTTAACCCCTTATGAAGTTGTCTTCGGTCGACCCATGAGCGTCTGGTCTGCCCCGAAACCAACTTCCATTCATGACGTTCCGGACGTCCTAATGTCTGATTATCTGTACAAATTGACTGAAACTTTGTCTGTCCTTCATCAGCAGGTGCAGCAGGCCATCCCCGATGCTTCCAGGGGTCCGGGTCACGCCATCCAGCCGGGGGACTACGTGCTGATCCGAAATTTTCAGCGATCAAAGAGTTTGGAACCCCGGTGGACGGGCCCCTGGCAAGTGCTGATCACCACTCGGACCGCACTTCGAGTGGAGGGGAAGAAACACTGGCTGCACGCTCATCACTGCAAAAAGGTCTCTCCAGCCCTGGCCACGACAGACACCGTCAACACCCAAGAAGAGCTCCTGAACCAGGACCGACCATCGTTGAACTGCTACCCTGATACTGAGACACTTGAACTTTCAAAACATCCTGACCCCACTGTGCCATCTCGAGAAGGGTATTTCCTGCGTCGAAAGGAGGGAGCTTCGGCTAAGTAGGCCACGGACTAGGTTAAAGGATCTCAGAACGGTGACCCAAACTACCAAGGGTTACCTGGAGAGAAGCTAAAACTAAGTCTGTGGTCCTGCCCACTACCGAGCACCTTGAAGACGAAGATGATGGAAGCGCCAGATAAGAAGATGATGGAAGCGCCAAATAAGAAGCCGACGGAGACAGCAGGAAATACCGACTACAGAAATCCGAGAACAGACAGACTCCATAGCTCAAAGACAATTGCACTCTTCATCGTAATCCTCCTCTGTTTTCTCCTCATGACTACGCTCTGGATTATGGAAGAACACGCACCTGCTCACGAAACATTCCTAACCACTGCTCAGCCTACCACCATGAAGGAACATTATCTGATTTCGCTCTCTCCTCAACTAAGAGAGAGGCGAAAGGAGTTTTGGAACAACTCTTTCGTGCAGCTACTTCACCAGCACAATCTTGCCACCAACACCACCAACTGCTGGATCTGTGGGTTGCTACCCCATGCCACTGGACATTCAATACCATTCATCCCTTCACCCTTCTCTGTCCACGGCTCCTGCCTTGCCTGGCTGATCCTCCTGCAAGAGAGCTATACGGGCAATGCCACCTCCAGCAGAACTGCAGCACATTCTTCTCATGGGGCCGGGCGAAACAAGACAAAGACACACTTCTGCCCGCTGACCCCCAGCGACTCGATCCAAATGGACATCCCGGCTAAAGAACGAATCGAAATGCAGGTGTTCAACAATCCAACCAGACCCACCTTCTCCTATCTGCGGAAACGAACGGCTGCCACTCTGACTGTGGCCCTGTCGGTCATCAACGTCACGGGCCACATGTGTGTAGAAGGACTTGGGACACAGCTGGTGGGTCGCAGCGCTTGCCGCTTTACCAGCACTCTGGATTCCACGGATCCACCTTCCTTTGTGTCATCCCCAAACATGTATTTCATCTGCGGCACGAAGGCCTACACCTGGCTCCCCAAAGGCTGGGGGGGCACTTGCTACATCTCCTTCGTCCTTCCTCCAACTTATGTGGCCCCAGCGAATCACCACAGGCAAAAACGAGCCAAAGACGTTGAGCAAGCCGACTCAACAGGGGCGCAGTTCCTCGATGCGATGAAAGGACTCGTCCCCCTCTGGGGCCCGATGGCAAACAGCCGTGCCATCCGACATTTGACTCAGGCAGTCGAGACAACCATGAACATCACAGCGGGCATCTTTGCCAACAACACTGCCGAGCTCCAAGCGGTCCGTTTGGTGGCTCTTCAGAACCGCCTCGTTCTAGATGTGGTTCTGGCGGACCGTGGAGGAGCATGCCGCATTATTGGGTCCAGCTGTTGTACATACATACCGGACAACTCACCCTCAGTGTACAAAGCCATCGAACATCTTCACAGACTCTCTTCGGAAGTTCACCATGAGCAAGAAGAATGGTCGCTTGGTGGTTGGTTCTGGGACACCGTCAAAAGCTGGGGCTGGAGGCTGCTCACCATTATCCTGATTCCCGTAGTTGTAATATGTGGCCTATGCTTGGGAATTCAATGTCTGCCACCTATGTGTTCTTTATGTGCGAGTTGTATTTTTCCCAAAACTGTGGCCATTGGAAGCGAACATATGAGAGCATTGTATGATACCGAAGTTAGGAATTTGATGAAAATTGACATTGAGTAAAGCAAGGTGGCTAGATATGTTGAAAAGGGGGGACTGTTGAAAGTTGGGCTGAAACCGTCAACATTATCGGCGCCCTCTTGCTCTCCTTAAACCTTTTGTGCGCGTAAAACAGCCGCCATTTTGAGCACCATGGCTTCCCTGCTCTCGCCGAGAGCCAGCGCGCCTCTCTCCCCCTCCTAGCTTCGCTGACAACCCCCCCCTGCCTGCACCTGCCGCGAATCATAAAACCCCTCTTCGTCGCTGCTCTGCCCCAGGCCCTCGTCCTGTTCCCAGCGCAACACCTCCCTTCTTCCCATTCATGATCCCCGGCCCTTTGATGCAAACCCCTTTTCCCCGTGTGCCCGTTCGTCTTCCTCGTTCCCAGGCCGACACCCAGCTCTGCCGATACTGTTCCTTGCCCCTCCCCGTACAATAGAAAGTTTCCCCCCAGCAAGGGATCCCCGGGTTGATCAAAGCCCCCCGCCCTACGAGATCCGATCGAACCCCACACACTCCATGAATCGGCGGAATATCCAGCTGCGCGATGATCATCACCTGTTGTGAACGGGGCGGGGACTTCCACTGTAACCTTGCGTGGGAACGGGCTGGGAAGGGGGATTCTGAGGATGTCTTTCCGTACATCAAAGTATCGACGAGAATGTGTTACATGCAATAAAGAGATAAAACTTGTGTATAAGAGGCCAGGCCTCAGGGATGCAGTTAGAGCACCTCAGAACGATACCTTCTGTCCGTTTCGTTGTGTTCTCCTCCGGAGAAAATAAAAACCTTGTTTCCTGCCTTCCAGTCTCCAGCGCCTGCCTCTTCAATAGTTTAACTTCTTTGTGGGATCAAGAGGCGACACCGCCGGGCAATACTTAAGGATCTTATATTCTGGTTGGTAGTGCCCCCCTTATTTTCAACACTGGTGAGTGGCTTTTACTTGTGCTAGGTGCGGGCGTCATTGGAGTTGGTTTATTGTGACCAGCTATATTTGTGTTGGCACCGTGATTTTTGGCCTTAGTTCCACCCAGTGCCCCCACAATGGGTTTGTTTATTATAGTCTGCCCTATGCCTAATTTCGTTACATGGTCATTCAGCACTCTTAAACTCTTATCCATATTTAAGATTTGTTGATTAATTGGACCTAAAAGGGTAGACAATAATGTCTCCATCCTCCCCCAGAATCCTTCGTTCCCCGTTGCTACACTGGCTTCTATAACATGAGTATCAGTTCCCATAGATTGGTCTTCCCCCTTGTCCCTTAACTGCTCTATGGAGGCAGGAATCCTTCGACGTTGCTTGCGCCCACGCTTATTTCTCTGTTTTTTTGGCGATAGCTCAGTGTCTAAATGCTTCCGTTTTCTTTTAGATTTTTGGCCCCTGGTTCGCACAGGAATGCTGTCGCATTTGTCCCCCTCAGTAATTGATATGTCAAGATCCTCATATGGATCGTTACCATCTAAATGTGCCTGGTTGTTTACCATTGGTGCGCAAGAGTCTTGACTAATATTCATATCAGACCTGAGCATAGTAGGAGTTGATGATAACCTACTACCTGGTGTAGGTTGTGCCGGGGGGGCGTGTCCACAATTATGCAGTTCTCATGAGAGTCTATGCCTGGGAGCCCTGCATAGGATGCGGCAAGTAAAGAATCCAGTGAGTTATCTTGATTCAGAAGAAGAGGGGGCAGACTTGATGGAAGCGAGAAGCGCCTTTCGGTGTTCTGAATGGCAGTTGCAACAACATCGATGGTCTTCTGAAGCATTTTGTCAATGGCGGTCAAACTTGGCCGCGGGGTGGTGGATGTTGGTAAAGCCAGTTTATGCGCGTCTTTTGAACTGGGCACTGCCGGTGTCTTTTTCCCCATAATTATGTTTAGTCTAAATCAGTTACGTGACAAATAAATGAGCAGTAAGGTATACTTTTTGTCACTGACCTGAAAACAGTCCCAGAAAAAGATGTATACCTTTCTGGCCTCTGAGGGCCTAAGAGGGCCCGCCCTTTGCCCGGGCTTCGCCCGGCGTCCCGCGCAGCGGTAGAGTAAGTCAATTAAGTAGAGTACGTGACGGCCTGGGGGCGGGGCTCTCAGGGTGCGCAGACCAGCTGACTCGGGTCACGCAGGGACTCCTGGACAAGCGAGTCCCTGCAGCGCTCTCACCTGAGGCAGATTTCTTTCTTCCCCACTCGAGCTAGCAGACCAGGAAACAGCTCCCATACAAAGCGCCTCGAGGCGGCACCCGCGAAGCGGGTGCGGCAAGGCGCTGCAGCAAGTCCCGGTGCAAAAGGAACAATACGGGCAGGACAGGAAGATAGCACGGCGTCCCACACGGAGTCAGTCCGTTTTAACAAGCAGCCCACAGGTGTCAGGAGGAAGGGCACTTTAATCCTGGTTACCGGCCTGGGGGCGGGGCTCTCAGGGTGCACAGACCAGCTGACTCGGGTCACGCAAGGACTCCTGGACAAGCGAGTCCCTGCAGCGCTCTCACCTGAGGCAGATTTCTTTCTTCCCCACTCGAGCTAGCAGACCAGGAAACAGCTCTCAAACAAAGCGCCTCGAGGCGACACCCGCGAAGCGGGTGCGGCAAGGCGCTGCAGCAAGTCCCGGTGCAAAAGGAACAATGCGGGCAGGACAGGAAGATAGCACGGCGTCCCACACGGAGTCAGTCCGTTTTAACCACAGCCCACAGGTGTCAGGAGGAAGGGCACTTTAATCCTGGTTACCGGCCTGGGGGCGGGGCTCTCAGGGTGCGCAGACCAGCTGACTCGGGTCACGCAGGGACTCCTGGACAAGCGAGTCCCTGCAGCGCTCTCACCTGAGGCAGATTTCTTTCTTCCCCACTCGAGCTAGCAGACCAGAAAACAGCTCCTAAACAAAGCGCCTCGAGGCGGCACCCGCAAAGCGGGTGCGGCAAGGCACTGCAGCAAGTCCCAGGGCAAAAGGAACAATGCGGGCAGGACAGGAAGATAGCACGGCGTCCCACACGGAGTCAGTCCGTTTTAACAAGCAGCCCACAGGTGTCAGGAGAAAGGGCACTTTAATCCTGGTTACCGGCCTGGGGGCGGGGCTCTCAGGGTGCGCAGACCAGCTGACTCGGGTCACGCAGGGACTCCTGGACAAGCGAGTCCCTGCAGCGCTCTCACCTGAGGCAGATTTCTTTCTTCCCCACTCGAGCTAGCAGACCAGGAAACAGCTCCCAAACAAAGGGCCTCGAGGCGGCACCCGCGAAGCGGGTGCGGCAAGGCGCTGCAGCAAGTCCCGGTGCAAAAGGAACAATGCGGGCAGAACACCATTGTGCAATTGTGCAAAAATTAGGATGGCCTACGCGTTTCTGCTACCATTAGCCTTCTACTGGACCATAGAGTCCCCAACATCTAGCCAGTATTTAAAGTGTTATGTGCTGTTACCCTTGTTTGTGTTTACTGGTGTTAAACAAACTAGACTGTTAACCTTAACACAGTAACATGGTGCAAGTCTGTCGTCATTTTTTAGCTCACTCACTGTAAAGTACACCTTTCTCGGGGGCGTAGGGGGTATTCTTAGACTTTGAAGGTGGAGGAGCCTTTTTTGAGGAAGAAGGCAAGTCAGAACCCTTAGAGGGTTGAACTTTTCTCGACACCTTAGCCCCAGGAAAGGACACATCTTCCTCAGCCATCCTCTTCCTAGAGGATTTAGATGAACCAGAGGCAACACTTCACACCTCAGATAAGAGGTTATCCTGGTCTTTAATCTTCTTTAGCCACAGAAGTAGGCGCCCTTCTCTATCTCTGAGGGTCTTCTGAGGGAAGGTCCTGCAAATGTTACAATCGCTCACCTCATGAACCAGATAAAGGCAATAAATGCACTTCTTGTGGGGATCTTCAGAAAACAGCTGGAGCTTCCCACAAGATTCACAAGGTCTAAAGAGAGATTTCTTTGAAGATGACATTCTGAAGTGAAGAAATTCTAGAAGAAAAGTGAAGTACTGAGCAGAGCTCAGGGAGACTCCTTTCACACGACGTGCGATACAAAATCTGAGAGCCTGAGCCTCTCAGGAGAACATTTAGTGGGTGCTGTCGCCTGATTGTCTGCAGTTTGGACTGTATATAATGACTATGATAGTCATAGGTGTGGAAGTTTTTTCCTTGTAGCTTAGGGCTACATTACTTCCTGGTTTATGTTACCAAGGTTTTCTGGTTATTATGGGCATAATTATTGCTTTTTTATGTACCGTGGGACTCCCACTCTGACGACGGGGAATGATGCAGGCATGTGAATCTATGAAAGACACCCCAATACTGGAGAACATCAATATGCTACTTATTATGTCTTCTTGGACACTCAAAGATGACAGCCCAAAAAAGCTGAAGTAAGCCATGCATTTTTCCCGCAATGTAACCAGAAAGAGACTTATATTGACACTAAATTGATTCAAATATAATTAAATAGAATATCCCTGTAGTAAAAACCAGATTAGTAGTTAGACTGTAAACTGATGTTTACGTGTATTAACTTCAATATGCCAGCTCAAAAGGGTTCAATTTGACACTCAAAAATGGCAGTTGTAAAAAGCTGAAGCATTTTTTAGTCCAGCGTTGTAATCAAAAAGGGACTTACGCCTAGACTAAATTGTCCCAAATAACGTCACATTCAACATCCGTGTAGAAATAATCAGATTAATAGTTATACTGTAAGTAATAGCATAATATCTCAACTCTAAAAGGGTTTCTTCAGACATTCAAAGATGGCGGATGAAAAAAACTTGAAGTATGCTGTGCAATGCCCTAGTCCTGCATTGTAATCAAAAAGGCACTTTTAGACCACATTGATTCTAATGCCATTAAATACATCATCCGTGTAGGAAAAACTGGATTAATAGACCTGTACGCTGTTGTTTACATGTAATAACTAATATGCCAGCGCAAAAGGGTTTCCTTTCAAACTTAAAGATGGCGGTCGAAAAAAACTGTAGCAAGCCACGTACTTTTTAGTCCATCGTTATAACCAAAGATGGGACCTTCTACTTATACTAAATTGATTAAAATAACACTATAATAGAACAATCGTGTAGTAAAAACCAGATTAGTAGTTAGACTGTGGGGAATAACATCATGTGTCAGCTCTAAAATGGTTTCTTCAGACTTATAAGGAAAAAACTTGAAGCATGCTGAGCAATTGCTTGGTCACGCATTGTAACCAAAAAGGGACTTCTATTCAGACCAAGTTGACCAAAATAAAAATTGACAGTAAACGTAGGACTCATATAAAATTAGATTTTGTCTGTATATATTTAAAAGCACTAACCAAATGTATAGTGGGTTTGCGAGTGACAATATTAACTCTTCAGTAAAAACATCAAATGTCAGCTCTAGAAATTTTTTTCAGACTTTTAAGATGGCGGCCGAAAAAACTTGAAGCATGCCAAGCAATTCCTTTGTCCCGCATTGTAACCAAAAAAAAAGGTACTTGTAATCAGATCGAGTTAACTATGATAAAAATGAATAGCAAACTATACACTCGTTCAGTAAAAAATGTGATATAATTTGTATATAACTAAAGCACAAACTAATTGTAAAGTAGGTTTGGGAGTAACATTATTAATTCTGGAGCTCGAAAGGGATTAATTGGCCACTGTAAGATGGCGGTAATAAAAACGTAACACTAGGGAACAAAATTCCTGACAACACACAGGTGACACCAATGAGCGGGCTATTTAAATGGAACCTCTGAATGGCATGTGTTGCACACATCGCTGACTCCACGCTGATACGTGAGCCATTGGAAATCAGAAGTAAGTCACATGTTAAGCGGGAGCCTATTTGGAATAAAGGGACTCTGATGCTGTGATGTTAGGGGATCGCAGGGTATAATATATAAGGCATCTTGACGGCATAGTATATATTGGGGGCAGTAAAAATACAATTGCCATCTTATGCGGTCACCAGACTCCTTCCCCCTTGAGGAGCAATGGAGCGGTCATCTTCAACTCATAAGTTTATTTTCTGATGGAGACCTTGACGCTGCACTTTCTTAAATATAAAATGTTGTTTAAAGGAAGGGTTCCATAATAATATTGGGGCTGCATTGCTTTTTACCATAAGTCAGATCCAACCAATGGGATCATTAATCAACGAAAGGGGATCTTTAGATCATATAGAAGTGGGACTATATTTTTCCAAAACAGCCACTATACTTAAAAAGGAAAAAGATGCATTAAAACTAGTATATACTTATACACATTACATAATCAAATCAAGTCATGTATCTGGGACTCCTGTTTCTAATAGATTTACCATTGGGGTAATATCGACTGAAGCATTACTCCCAGGCAT
The DNA here is from genome assembly GCF_964261635.1 of Lissotriton helveticus. Classification (NCBI taxonomy): domain Eukaryota; kingdom Metazoa; phylum Chordata; class Amphibia; order Caudata; family Salamandridae; genus Lissotriton; species Lissotriton helveticus. Next base: position 86,103,786 of record NC_136064.1, read on the forward strand.
AAGGTCCAAATACCAGATGGATTGCCGCAGACGGTTTCTCCACCTATCTTTAAAATACCGACATTGGGATGAACCTCTTCCTAAAATAAAGGTAGGAATACATTACCTCTTTGAAACATTATCATATAGTTGTAATTTGTTCAAAAGCATACCACCTTCTCTTTCTTTGGGTCACTTATGATGGCATTAATTCTGCACTAGACAAATTGTCCAATAGAAGAAGTAGAACAACGCTCACAGCTTTCAAGATAGGAGGCCAAACATTTTCTTTTTCTGTAAGATCAGTGTAAGTACAGGTCCTGTTAGGGGTTATCATTTTGGGTAACAAATTGTATTAATGAAATGGTATACAACTCTCTCAATGTACAAAAATTGCTTTTGTGCTCCACCCCACCTGGAGCACAATACTATGTGTGTTAGCAGTTTAGTGAACACTTCCTTTTTTTAAATTTTTTTTTAAATATTTTTATTGAGTTTTACCCCTCATTTTTCCAATAGTACCAATATATTTTTGCAGTACAGAAAGTAAATATAAGAAAATCAATAGAGACATTTCACAAAATTCAGAAACAAATACAAAACTCAAATACAATCAAAATCAGCCTTCATATATTTAAGCCTCTACTTACTCCTATTCTTCCATTTCTCTATAGGTGACCAGATCCTACCCCCCAACGCCCTTGCCCTTCTACCTTTCCTATCATAGATGGCCTTCTCTAAGTTATATGTGGAAAGAAGCCTTGCTATCCATGTCTGAAATGTGGGTGCCATCCTATCAAGCCAAGCCCTTGCAATAATAATCCTTAAGACTGCCGTAGCCATAAACAAAAATTCAGGATATTCATTGCTATCTCTTATATTCACCCCTAGAATTATCAGTTCTTCCGACAATTTAATCTTTATCCCTAAAGAGGCTTCCATAAATTCTTCGATTGCCAGCTTTAATGTATAAAGTTGTGGGCATTGTGCAAACATGTGTACAATATTGGCACCACTTGAGTTACATCTTGGGCATGTTATGCCCGTAGTGCCCCCCCACTGGGCAATTCTTGCCGGTGTATAATATAGAGAATAAATTGTCTTGTAGTGCTGGGTTTGTAGCGTAGCTGAGCACAACACCAACCGTCCTAGGTCTAATGAGTTTTGTAAACCATCAGGGTGCGCCCCTACCTGTTCCACCCATTTCTTGGAGAATTTGTCTCTATCATCTGTTTTTAGTGCATACAGTTCAGCATAAATTTGTCTAATCGTTGCCCGTCTACGTCTACGTCCATTATCCTACAATGAGACATCCCTACTGTCCCACCCTGTTTCTTATAAAAATAACTTCTAACTTGTAAATATTTAAAAAAATTGCATCCTGGGATATTAAACTTATTTTGAATCTCTTGAAATAACAGAAACATCCCTTCTGCACCCAACAGGTCACCTAGTTTTTTAATCCCCTTACCATCCCATTCCTTCATGACTGTATCTCTGAAGATTTCTGCGGGGAGATCATTGTTAGAGTATAACCTAAGATATCTATTATATCTCCCGATTCCTAGTTTTTTCCCAACAGCCTTCCAGATTTTATAGATTGCGCTCAGTGTCTTGAACCTAGTATGTTTGAAATATACATAATCCACTGTATTCACCAAGGCATTCCCTGCCGCCTTACCCAGAACTGCTTCATAAGCATTCCCACTGCCCGCTCTCTCTCCACCCTGGCTGCTATCGCCTAATAGTCCTTGCGCGTATTGTAGAGCTGCTGCCCAGTAATATAGTCTAAAATCAGGTGCACCCCAACCCCCCTTCTCCCTCGATAATGTCAAGAAGCGATACGCCCTTCGTGTCTTCCACTGAGCCCATATAAACCTATTCATAATTGCTTCCATTTTATTAAACCATGTGCCCTCAATATATAAAGGAATTGCTCTAAGGATATATAGAATTTTCGGAAAGGTGACCATTTTAATCATGTTAATTCGCCCCATTAACGTCAGATGTAAATTATTGACTCTCTCTAAGTTTCTTTTAACTTTCCCTAAGAGTGGCTCTATGTTAATCTCTGCGACTCTGTCCAAATCTGCTGATACCCTGATCCCCAAATACGTTGCTTCCGAAACTACTCTAGTATCCTGGAAATTGGCAAACCTGTTCTGCACTATCTGCGTCTTACCTCTATTTATAAGATACCCTGAAAAAATCCCGAAGTTTTTTGCCTCTTGCTCTATTTCTATTAATGCCCCCTCTGGCTCTGAGGTTACGATTGCTACGTCATCCGCATAGGCAAACAACTTATATTCCTGTTCATGTAGTCTGACTGGTGGGATCCTGTGATTACATGTCAGTCTTCTTAGCAACGGATCTAGGTATATGGCGAATAGTAGAGGTGAAGCTGGACATCCCTGTCTAGTCCCACGTCGGATCCGTACTGCCTCTGTGTATGCTCTGTTAATTCTTATCCTGGCCGTTGGTTGTTTATAAAGTGCTTGAACTGCCTTTATATAGCCTTCCCCTATCCCAGCCCATTCCAAAGCTTTCCACAGATAGTCCCAGGAGACCCTGTCGAAGGCCTTCTCAGCATCCAGAAGAATAGCCGCGACAGGGTCTCCTGCCACCTCAGTTGCGTCCAGGACGGTGATCATCTGTCTGGTATGCTGGGTGGTCCCCTTACCTGGTATAAAGCCATGTTGTTCTGGGGACACCAAACTCTCAATAACCCTGCTAAGCCTTTTTGCTAGTGTTTTAGAGAATATTTTTGCATCTGCGTTTAATAACGTTATTGGCCTATATGATCCTGGCTCTACTGACGGCTTATCCTTTTTTAATATTACAATTATATCCGCCCCGGCCCAGGACTGTGGAACTACCCTTCCCCCCTGCGCCATACAGCATATTGACCAGAAATCTGTACCCAGTACGTCCCAAAAGGTCCTATAAAATTATACCGGAATTTGATCTTGTCCTGTTGCTTTGCCAGAGGGGAGGCTAAATGTCGCTTCTTTTACCTCCTGTAGCGTTAACTGGAGGTCCAAGCTCTCCCTTTCTTCCGTACTTAACCTTCTGTTTGGTGTTTGTGACAGATATTCTGTCATCCTTGACATATCATTACTTGCATCCTGCTCATATAGTGATTCGTAGAACTTCCTAAAGACTTCCTGCACTTCCTCCACCTTATTAACTATAGTCCCTGTACTGTCCTTGATTTCTTTTATTTCCCCTGCAGCTAACGTTTGTCTAGTTCTTATTGCCAATAGATGACCTACTCTTTCGTTGAACTCATAACATTTCTCTTTTTTTGCTAGATAGTTCCCTGCTGCCTTTTGCGCCAGCGTTGCTCCTATCTCCGCTTTCTGTAGCTCTATATCCAATAAAATCTGTTCAATAGGTGGTTGTCTGCTTATTGCACCCACCAGTCCCTCCTCTAAACTTGCCAGACTTCGAAGCCTCCCCTCTACCCTCTCCCTTTCTTTCTTGTTTCTTAGCATAGTGTAACTTAGTGTCTCTCCCCTTACCCCAGCTTTGAAAGCATCCCACACCATATCCGCTGAGGCCGAGTATCTATTTATATCCCAGTATTGTGTAATCCATTTCTGCATCCTTTTCACGTACTCCTCCTCCCTTAGCAGCCCCCGTTCAAACGTCCATTGATTATGCGTCCTATCCCTTTCTCTGCCAGCTGTCAAGCTTAGAACCAGCGGATTATGATCCGACACTAACCTAGGGAGTCGTTCAATATCAGCTCTACCCATCAGTGAACTCGAGATGAAGAAATAGTCCAGTCTAGTAACCTTTCTATGTGGAGCTGAATAGTAGGTACTGCCTGTGCCTATGGGATTTTTCTCAGCCCACATATCCACCAAGGCGTTGTGTCGAGCTAGGTTCTGCACTGCTTTATGTGTCCTTATTTTCCTACCCCGGTATTTACCGCCATCCCTCTTGATTAGGCCATCCAAACCATTAATATTGAAGTCCCCGCAGCATACTACAGGCTCCGGCCAAAGTGCCAATTCCCCATCCAGGAATTCCAGCAGTTCAGATTCATCTTCAGTTGGCCCATATATTGATGTAATTGTGAGTCTCCCGGCCACTGTTTCCACCTCCAGCAATACCCAACGCCCATCTTGATCCTCTTTCTTCCTTTTAACTTTTACAATCCCTTTCCTAGCTAATATCGCCACTCCCTTTTTCCTATCTTCCTGTCCTGTATAGGCAAGCACCTCAAACCCCATTTGCTCAAGCATGTAGTTATCTTTCCTAGCCACGTGCGTCTCCTGTAAGCAAACTATGTCGGTTCTCCAAAATCGTAATGCTGCGGCCAGTTTTTGCCTTTTCTCTGCATTATTTAGCCCACAGATATTGAGCGTGATTATCCTAACGGCCATTAAACGGGTTAAATTTTGCCATCTCTCCCATTCCACTTATAAAATTAAACAGTAATTGTCTCTCTCCTTTGTGTATTTTACACATCTGTACTGCATATCTCTCTTCTCCTGCGCCACCACCACCGCACCCCATGCCACCCAACCCCTTAACTCCCTCCCACCCCTCCACCCACCAGATACCCTCCCCCCCTGCCACAGGCAAATAGGTCAGAGCTGACCTATGCGTGATCGCTGTGCGTTGCAGTGTCGCCCCCCCTCTCCTACCCTCTTCTTCCCTTGGTACCCGCAATGATTCAGGTTAGATAACAAAAAAGCATATCGCAGCCCTCCATATTCAGGTTTTTTTCCCCCCCCACCTTTTCCCCCCTATTCCTTCACTTTGCCAGTTCCTTGCTCCTATCTCTGCGTTGTTCTGTCAATTCTGCCAAGAATTCCCCCGCCTTTATCTCAGAAAAAAACATTCTCATACGTCCTGCCGATATAACTTAACTTTGCCGGAAACATAAGGTACGCCTCTGCCCCTTGTTTCTGGAATGCTGGAATTAGCTGTCTGAGGCGCCATCTCCTCTCCACAGTCACATGACAAAAGTCAGGTCTAGCAAAGAATGTTACACCATCAAAGGATTTCCTGGAATCTGGCCTAGCCTTGTCCATCAGTTCTTGTCTCGCCAGAAAGTTCCCGAAGAACACCAGCATAGCCCTTGGGAGTGACTCTGTGCCCCCATTCTGTCTTTTCTTTCTGGTGAATGGGAATCTATGGGCCCTCTGGACTTCCATCTCCCACTGCCATGGCACATCAGGGAAAGCCCCTTTTAACAACTTGATAACAAACCCTCTTGGATCTTGTTGTTCCACTCCTTCCTCTATCCCAAGGAGCCTGACGTTATTGCGCCTCTGGCGATTCTCCAACTCCTCCACTTTCCATTGCAAGTCCACCACCGCCTTTTCCTGTTCCACTTTATATGCGTTCCAGTCTGTTGCTTCATCCTCTAATCTACCAGTTCTCTCTTCGACGCATACCACTCTCTCTTCCACCTCTTCGTATTTTTTATTTACTTTCCTGATTGTGGCTTGGATTTTCTTGGTGTCGTGCCTGGCTCTTCTGCTTTCCGCTCTGGCTTCTACTTGCATTTGCTTTAACATGGCAAACATAATATCAAGTTTTTCCCCCTCGCCTTGCCCATCTTGCCCATCCTCTTTATAAATGCTAGATGTAGCTGAGTAGTCCCACAGTAGTTTTTTGTGAGTGCTCGGAGAGGATCCAGCCCGCCTTCCTCCCACCTTGCGTTTTTTCAGGGTGCGTCTCCCCCTGGACCCCCTAGAGCCTCTAGAGCTTCCACTATCCGTACCAAGACTTGCATCTGAAACTTCTTTCTGCTCGTCGCTACTGGCGATGGTAGACTCCGAGCCCTCCGGGACTGTAAAAAACCTGTCTCCCTCACCCCCTTCAGCCGCATCTGGCTCTGTCAGTTCTTTCTGTGAACCCTCGCTCACCAGGCTCACCAGGCTGCCACTTTCTACTTCCTTGGGCCCTTGTTGCTGTTTCTGTCCCCCCAGCATCTCTGCTTCTACCTCCTTTAGGGCCTTCAACATTTGGGAGTTATTGTGACTCTCTGCCCCATCAGTGCCCTACCTTACCCTCAAGGCAGCGTTTCTCAGTTAATCCTGGCTCTCCGGTTTCTGCTGTAGACCGTCTGCCATTACTGCTGAGGTTACTGCCGAGGCTGCTGATACTTCCGCGGGAAGCGTGGGGTCCGCGTAAGCCTGTTGCCTAGCAACGCAGTCGCTGGCGTCCTCGAGGACGTTCCTGTTTGCAGCTCCAGTCGGTTTGCCTGCCGCCTCTGTTCCTGCTTCCCCCGTGTTCAGCAGTGAACCAAACGCCTCTGCTACCGAGGGCTGCCTCAAGGTAGGGTCCCTGTCGGTTCTTTTCTTGTCCGTCAGACCCCGGGCTGAGCCTTCCTGACCCCCGTTGCTGCGGGCCAAAGCAGCAGCGCTTCGCATCACCTTACTCTCTTTCTCTTGGGCTTTCTCCAGCTTGCGCTGCTGCGCTTTCACTGCAGCCGACGCTATTAGGGCTGCCGGCGTGGCATTCTTAGCATTTTTAGCAGGGGGGATTAGTGTTTTGGGGATTGCGCCCGATTTCGCCGCATCCTTCTGGCTAGCTTCTTTAGTCATGCTGCCAAACAGCGGCTGTTGTCTCTCCTTGCCGCGCTGCGCCATCACCCTGTCGGCCAGAAAACAGTGTAGTGCTTCAACCAATGCGGTGGACAGAGCCCTGGTCTTCTTCCAGAGGGATACAGCTCTAGCAACTACGCCGCTTTTCCTCTGCCAGTTCGCTCTACTGCTCTCGCCTCGGAAAATCCTTGTAGATTGAGGGGAGGACTGCATTCCTATGGTCCCTGGATCATCCGTCTCCTCATTTAGGCTTGGGTCAGAGAGGGGGTAAGATGCGACTTCTGCCTACAGCGCTACAGCGGCCATCTTGCCTTCTTAGTGAACACTTCCTACAGTGGTTATTGCGAGAAAGACACCAATTCAGGAGGGATAACTAAATTGATGTTTGTAATGAATTAATATGTGGCACTCTTTCGCTTGTGAAACTGCACATTGCTATTAAAAAACAATATGTTTTTAAAAATAAAAACAGACCTGTTTCAACAGATTAGATTTAATGAACTGTACTGGCTAAGTATATAGCAAAAAGATGTAAAAATGTTTTAAATGGATTTACAGGATTTTAAATTTTGTAAATATAATCTGTACATTTGTATATTATTTGAAGAAGTCTGAGAGGACAAAACGCATTGGCTACGGTCTTATCTATTGTGAAAAAGAAGTCACGAATAAAGGGATTGAAACACACCTGCTGAATCAATGTCATGTTTAATTGTGTGGCTAAACAATGTTAATGAATGAAAAACTCATTTATGCAACTGTACTGGATTTGTGAATAACTGCAATTAAGGGTGCTGGATCATTCAAGTTTTTATGTTATTGAGGGATCTATGTGGTCCCTGAAGACTTAGGAGTTTGAGTCTCAGGTCCTAAGCATCTTACGGCCTTCTTTTGACATATTATCTTACAGCTAGATAAGTACAGTCCCATTTGCATAAATCCCCGAAAAAAATATTTTTGTTTTAATAGAACAAGGACAATTTACCTTATATGCAGTGGTACTTCTCTGGTCTAGACCCCTATGAACCCATCAGTACCCCTCTATCAATATCCTCTTGAGTCACTGAACCAACCAATGGGGAACCATGCATCCCAGTATGTGGATAGTACCACCATTGCCAACAAGGTGATTCAGTCAATTCTGCCGCCTGAGTCAGACTTTCGCCCTCACCCAGGCAAAACTCTGATCACATAGGCAAATATCCAACAGAGGCCACTGGCTGCTGTCAGTGTCAGGAGCCATACTCCTGGATCCACTGCCAGGTGGAACCTCCGATCTGGTGCCTTGGGCAGGCATCATTTTCAGCTAAGGGGCTGATAAGGAGTCCCCCAGTTGCTCCGGAGGCCTCCCTGGTCTTTTAGATTCCTCAGAGTGCGGGCCTACAATCTGATATGATAGACACCCTCATCCTATTGTTACGTCTGTAACCTCAGGGGTGGTACCCTGAGAGTGGCCTTTCATTTTAGGGTCTGTATGCTGAGACTCAATAGGTGCCTGTCAGTCCATATCTTTCAAAGGGGAACCAAAGCCTCCCTTCAAGGCTGACACACACTCTTTATGTCCCAAGTGGTCTGACTGGGGCAGGCCTCCTGTCCTCTTTCTCTGTGACAGCACAGCTAGCAAATCCAGGTCAGAAGTGGCCTCACTAGAGTCAGTCTTGGGTTGTTCTTCTCTCAAAGCAAGTAATCCCTGACTCACTCACCCTACTGCTGTGGATGGCCTTGACATCATACACCTTATTCTCCATATAGATATCCTTACTCTCCATTTGGGAGCAGCACCCCCAGAAATCTGTGTTTATGTGACACCCTGGATGACCACCCCCACCCCAGCTCTTTTCTCACTGGAAGTTCATTGCCACAGATGCAGTCAATGGGCCTCTAGAGGTTGACAATGACTCCTCTCTGTGCCTCTACACTGTCCAATTCTAAGGATACCAGGGCAACAGGTCAGAAGAAGTGCTGCCTATGTGCCTGGGATACCCTACATATCTTTCCTGGCAGGTACTGTTCTTGGGAATAGTCTGGTTGGCACAGGTATCCCACAAAGCAGTGATAGGGGCCCCATCCAAAATGACCTCCTGGAAGTGACACTCCCACCGTCATGGATCACTAACTTACCTTCTCTGTCCACTTCCAAACTAGGGGACACTAGGGCATGCTCTGCCATCTCCTCCTGGGATAATCTTCACGTAAGGCCACACTGGCCATCCCTAGGTATTGCTACTTGTGGATGGTTTCCTGGGTCAAGAAGAGTCCCTCCGCTTATGCCCTGACTGGTAAGTCATAACATCGGCGCAGGTGAAAAGGTGCCCTAGGCTTCTGCTCATTAGAATCACCCCGCTCCTGCTCTGATATTGGCATGGGAATGCTTTCCCTTCAAAACTACTTTGGGGACTGTTAGACCTGACATCCTTTGGAGTGTTATTCTCCTTCACTCCTACTGTTTTGCTGAAATAGTTTGTGTTGGCTTTAGGGCTCTGTGCACTTTACCACTGCTAACAAGTGCTAAAGTGCTGGTGCTCTCTCCTTCAAACACAGTACAATTGGCTTACACCTAATTGGCACAATTCATTTACTTTCAAGTCCCTAGTAAATTAAATGCTACTAGTGGGCTTGTTGCACACATTGTGCCACCCACAAAAGTAGCATTTTAAAATAGGTCTCAGGCCTGTCACTACAGTCTGATTGCAGTTTTGAACTGCAATTTCAACCTGACAAAATAAACTTTTTGCCAGGCCTAAACCATAATTTGTAATACTTAAATGTCACTCCAAAGGCATGTCCTAAAGGCTCATAGGGCAGGGTGCCTTTTATTTGAAAAGTAGGACATTTGTGCTTAGGTTTCGCATATTCTAGCACTGTAAAACTCCTAAAGTCGTTGTTCACTGGTGTAAGGCCTGTCTCTACCATTGACTAACAGTGAATTACCATAATACATTTATTAAGTGATAACTTTGGATTGGGGGCAGAGAGAAATATACTGTTTGCACTCAAATGAATTCTAATTTAAACTCCTCTTTAATGGTAAAGTTTAATTATAGGTCACAATTCTGAAAATGCCACTTTTAGAAAGTTTTATATAGATTACCCTAGCTGTAATTACTCAAGGAACACTTTAGATTCTCTATCAAGTAAATACATTTTCTTGACTTATGTGTTTGTTCACAACTTATTTTGTGGTCTTCATTGCAATTTTTTACACTTAAACATATCTGTTAAACCACATTCAGATAGTAAAAAAAACCACATGTTTACATTATACAACACTGTTCAAAACTCTGACATTACTTATACCATAGTGACATATATTGACACATACTCGTATGACCAGTAGGATAATGAACAACATGCTGAGGTTGTAGTTGCTATGATTATTTATGCAAACACTCTTGCTACTAGTGTCCCTTGGGGGTTCTAAGCCAGTTCTGTTACACTAGACTTAAACAGTTCCCAAGTCTTTTTTGTACAACTTAAATCCAATGAAGACACTTCCAAAGTTTGTCCATCTATGCGTTTCGAACCTCTAATACCTGTTGAGTTCTCCTCAGGACCCTGACTGATTAGAATTCTGTGAAATAATAAATACATAAATATATAATAATATAATTCTTTATTTGAATAATTACAGCTAGGGTCATCTGTTTTCTTCATTTTTTAAGGAGGTCCAACCCAGCTGTTCAAAAGGGCGCGACCCCCAATACGTACCTTTTAGAAAGTTGCCATTTTCTTGTCCTAACCATTTGTGCTTTCTGCCAGTGTTCTGTGTCACATGACCGGGAATGGCTTTGCTGTTGGGGCTCTGTGTATTCCTTCCGGACAGTAACACAAAGGGGGCTTAGCTGTGGACAGGATGGGCCAGCCTGGCATGATGACTGGGAGGGTTGTACCCAGTCCCACTAACAAAGGAATCTGACACTAGGCTTTCCATGTCCTTTGTCACCCCAGAGAGAATGGAGCCTTGACAGCGGAGGGAAGGCAGATGTAGGGGTAGTATAGGGAATCCCCACCCACACAAAAGATGGCACCAGGTATAATCAGAACACTCCTATATGTCCTGTATGTGGGAACATTACAGAAGGAGGACTGCCCTGCTGCTAAGGACTGCATTGCTGTTTAAAAAGAAAGACTGGACCTGCTTCTCTTCATCCCAGATTAGCCTGAGTGGATGGTCAGTTGGATTACTCCTGTGTGAGCTATAGGGACATACACGCTCATAAAGGCCTCCCTGCGACAGCCCATATGACCTGTTGCACTGGACCTGCAACTGGATCTTTCTGAGTCCTACTGGTCTCTGCTGGAGTGAGTTCCAGATTCTCATGAGGTGCCCCCTAGGCCCTGGCATGCGTTTCAGCTCCTCCCCCCAAAAAAGGGGGAAATCATGAGTTTTGGGTTCTTATCGACCACAAACGGGCCCCTCTCATGCCAAGTCTCTGCTGTCCGCACTGACCACCAATGCGAAGCTTCGGTGAGAACTGCCCTTCGCGCTACATCGACCGCCAGCGACGACCAGCAACGCAAGATCTGCACTCCATGCTCCAGCAATGACGCCTACAGTGACTGCCACTGTGAAGCTCCAGCAAAGACCATCTGTTATGCCCGACTGTCTCTTCATGGTACAGAAACAACAGCCAGTGAAGCCCAGACTGCTCTTCGTGCTACAGCAATGAATATTCGCGCTACATTGTAGTCGGCCTGAACTTGAGACTTTCCCCATGTCTAGTACAAACAGATGACCACGGGTGGCGTTCTGTGCTTTTAGGCGCTTTTTTCACAATACATATTTAATAAATATCTCTGGCTCTACTGATTGGATTTTTGTTGTTCTGGTGCGATTTATTTTTTTATTAAAAGTAACAATATTTCCTAAATTGGTTTGAGATTTTTCTTGTGTTGTATGTTCACTTGATTACTGTTTTTGTGCTGCATATATACTTTACACAGTGCCTCTAAATTAAGCCAGACTGCTTTGTGACCAGCTACCAGAGGGTTGAGCACAAGTTGTTTTAGCGACTTTTTGTGATTCACCCCGACAAGGATAGTTGTTTCTTGAGTGGGGCTTCCACCCCCCTTCAGCCACTAACCTAAATTCTTAGAGGGGTGTTTGGGGATCTTCTCAGTTTTATCCTGGCCTTCCACCCACTCTCTGATTAGGGGTATCTGAACAACCACTTGCAGGGTCACTCCTAGGTACCTTACCCATTTGGACACTGTTGTATATTATTGTTCGCTCTGCAACAGCTTTGCCAGGGTAGACTCAATAATGGCAGCCTTACTGGGACTTTATCATGTGTGATATATATTATATAAATAACATCACACCTTTGTTTAGTTAGAGGAGCATTTCACTGGCAATGAGAGGTCGACCCATGCTGGAATTTTAGCCCAGCTGATTTCTGTTTAACTCCTGAGAGGTATGAAGTCCAGCTCTCCACCAAGACAGGCTCTCTGATGACACTTACCCCCAGGTAACGGGGAAGTTAGATCACACTACAGGGTTTCTGACAGATTCACCCAGCCTAGGCACACTAGGATAGATAGCACTAGTTCGGAGGAAAATAGAACAGCATTTAGATGCTGCCATATATTATCTTTAAACCAACACAATAGTTGAATTATTTGTCTTCTTCACAATTCTTGTATTGCTGAACACACTATTCTGTTTTCTTTGTTTTAGTTCTGCAGAGCACGTATTTTACGGAAGAATCATAATGCTTCAATAAATATTGAAAAACCATGTTGTGTATTTATTATGTTTTTGTTTGGGAATGCATGAGTCACTACACGAAAAGGTTCTAGATCTGTTACCACAATTTCCTTGGGAAGTCAGGGTTGTCATGTTCTGAGGTTGCGTATTCCACCTGTTACCTTTCCTGGTTAAGGGTACAGATTGTGCACAGTGAGCTAGCAGGGCTAAGGTCAACATATCCAGATGGTGTGCACAGAATCAGTCTAGCACAGTTTTGACGTTTAAATTGCCCAACAAAAGCACAGTTTTTACTGAAAAAGTATTGGCTGTACGACAATGGAAATTGTGTTGGATACACAACCAGGTTTGTCCTCATCAAAGAGGTTACCTTCAGACTTTAGTCCTTAAAGTCCCAATCCACCACAGAAGTACACTTCTAAAACCCTCTAGAGCACCAGGGGAGGTACTTAAGAGACTCACAGGTGTCAGACAGAGGCAAAACAGCAGGGTCCAGTCCAGGGACATTTGTCAGCTACGCAGTTGCAGGAAAAGGCCTTTTGTAGCTTTTTTGATCCATGTAGCTTGAAGAGATCATAAGTATGACTCTTGGAGTCCCCGACTTTGTCCTGGGTACAAGAGAGAGCAGATTCAGTCTCTCAGGGCTCTTCTCAGGTTGCAGATAGAAGGTTTAGTCATGTTCTGATCTTCCTCAGGTCCAAGAGCCACATGTATTCCTGGCACGAGCTAGTAGATGGGAATGTAGCCTGGGCACGCCCTAAACAATGGGGTAAAAGTTCCATGGGTTAACCTTACCCAATTTGGGCATTTTCAAGGTGGCAGAAGCCTTCGGCCACACTAAACTTGTGCTCTGTAGCCCCAATAAACCCAGAGACAGAAGTCCGGTAGAACAAAGCAGGGTTTTCCAGCAACCAGATAGTGGGTGCACGAAAATTGTTCTGCATCCTGTTCGCACCCCTTGAAATGCACCTCAAGTGACAGGGAAGGCCTCTTAGTAGTGCGCCAGAATGTTACACATGTAAAACCCCAGCAGACCTATCCAGTAGGTTTTGACAATCAGGCAAGATTTGACACTGTAATGTCAAATAAGATGCTCACTGACCCACCCTCCAAATTTTGTCAGGGTCAGAGGGGTCATTTCTGACCATTCTTCTAAGCCTATTGTTTGCTCCTCGGAGGCATGGCACTGATTCTCACAGTTTCAAATGCTTTTACAGTATACAATGGCATAGTGGGAGAGCAAATGCAAATGGGCTTCTAGAGTCTTTAGGAAGGAAAAAGATAACTTTCTCAAAAATACTCTGTCCTTAATCCATTTAAAAAAAAAAAATGTAAACTTCATCATCGAATTGGATTTTTAATTACTATTAAAAGTAGTTGTTTAATTATTTGACAGAATAGGATTATTAAATGGAATAATGTAAACCCAGTGTTTTCCTATGGAACACCCAGCCTTCCTATAGTCAAAAAAGCTTTTGGGGCTTTTTCACTGTAAGGGAATGTTTAACATTACATTCTCAAATGTCCTACTCTTAAGTACCATGCATCCTGTATAACAGGCAGAAAGGCCCACACAGGGGTGACTTACCAATATTTAAAAGGAATCTTTTGGCTTGTCAAAGGGGTTATTTTGACAGGTCGACTTTTCAGTTTAAAACGTCAACAGCGATGCTACATATGTTGTGGATGGTACAATGGGTCCTGCAGTCCACTAGTGACAATCCTCATATAAGGCCTGAGTACTATTTGTGCCATATGCTAGGGACGTATAGGTATGCTAATCATGCCAATAGGAGGTATGCCACTTTTACCATATTAAATGGGGGAGCAAGAGCACTTTATCTCTGGTTATCAGGGGTAAACTACACAGTTCTACCTTCAGCAAAAATATAGGGTGTAGCAAAAGTGAGCCCTCGAGAAAGGGCAAATTACCTACAACTACGTTTGTGACAGAGTTACGTGTCCGCCAAACTATAAATCAGGCCCTACATTCTTAGAGCTCATTCTCAATTAGTACAGTAAATTTAACCAGAGCATGCATAGTGGTTGTTGCCTCATCACTCTATGATAGTCTCTAAAGAACACATACTAAGTAAGACTCTATTTCTTTTGTGCATGCCCATAGGTTACTCCTCTACCAATCCAGGAGAGATTATTTAGAATGGTTAGTCCTGTTGTCTGTAACCAATTACATGCCATTGTAATGATCCTCTGTTGCTCCTGGGTAGTCTTTAAAGAGCTTTTAGTATGGCTTGGTTTCTCCATGACTGAGGTATACTAAAAGAACACTTTACACGAATAACCATGGTTTCCTATATCATTGGTAATCCTGGGTGGATCATGAAGAACATTTACTCTAGCCGTCTCTAACCAGTGCATACTTACTGGTTGCTCAACAACTCTCCAGGGTGCCATTATGGGCATTCACCCAGGCCAGTGGGTCACTCCATTTAAATGCCGGTGGGTCAGCAGGTACTAGATAGATCAACTACCATTACTCTATTTATCCAATACATGCAATGGGCTTCAAATGCATCTCTTCTAGGTGGTCTTTGTAGAGACCTCTTCAACTAGGCACAAAAAACGAATTAACAAAGTGCACATACTCTATCCCTCACTCCTCTTCCCTTGACCAGAGTCAGAATAAGCATTGGTCTGGTATTAGAAAGTAAGAAATTGTCAACAGGAAAAGCAGGCCTACTCATAGAACGGCAGCTGTACAGCTCAAAAACAAGATAATCAGGGTTGAGTGTTCACCAGAAATTGAAATGGGGAAGCACGTACAGCCTGAATTTTTTATGCAAATACAAGTACCATTAATACAATACAGTTCTTGGCACATTATCACATTGTCTAATCTCCCTGTAAAAAAAAGAAAAATCTAGGAATCCCCCAAGTAAACAATCACATAAGATGATGCCTCACAATTAGATTATATCTGCCAGTCTGATGAATGAACAAGTTACTTATCTTTGGTAACAACTTATCTGGTAGAGGCTCTATCTAGTCGTAGGTTCCTTACCTTAGAATACTGCCCATGAGTCAGACTGGATCTGGAAAACCTTGAGCAGAATCTCCGTGAGCTGGTAGGTACTGTAAAACGGATCCGCATCAAAGGCATTCTACGCTCTAGTTGTGACAAGCACGGTGCCTATATGGGGACTACCCCAGTGAGCTGCCTTCAACTTGTGATTATTTCCATGCCAGAAGCATGTGCACACATTAGACGACATTCTTGACCAGTGTGCAGATTCTAAGGCCTATAAAGACCTTGCTAGATGGAAAGTTCAGTTCACAAAGAGGGAAGGATGGAAAGGGCAATAAGGAATCTGCAGCTAGGTCTTTACCAGATAAGGCATTACCGAAGCTAAGTAACTTGTTCTTCTCACAGAGCCTTCTATCCTAAGAGTTCTTACCTTATACTAGACACCAAAGCTTAAACTCTGCAGAGGTGGGTCTGCAAACTGGCTCAGGCCGAAAAGTCCTGGTAGACCAAATGGGCAAAGTGCCCATCACGATGGACCAGACTGTCAAGGTAGTAGTGCTTTGTAAAAATGTGCAAGGATGCCCATGTAGTGGCCTGACAGATGTCCAGGACAGAAACTCCACGAACTAACACAATTGACACAGTTTGGGCTCTGATAGAATAAGTCAGCAAGGCCTCAGCGGGTTGCTTCTTTGCTAATGCGTAGCAGATCTTGATGCAGAGTACTGTCCATCTGGAGATGGTACGTTTCTGCACTGCTTTACCCTTCTTTGTCCCAGTGAACTCTACAAAGAGCGGCTCATCGACTCGGTGTTCTTTGCTGGTTCGATATAGAATGACAGTGCCCTTTTAGGGTCCAGATGATGGAGTCTCTCTTCCTGCTTGAAGAGGTGAGGTGGAAAGAAGGCAGCATGACGTTTTGGCTGGTGTGCAAAGGTGTCACCACCTTCAGTAGAGAAGTGGTAAAGGTTTAGAGAACCTGTATGTCTGGGAAGAAGCTAGTATATAGAGAGTCAACAGAAAGAGCCTGTAGCTTGCTGATCCTCTTGGCCGATGTGATTGCCACCAAGAAGACTGTATTGATCCTCAAAAGCTGTACAGGGCAGCTATGTATGGGTTTCGAAAATAGAATACATCAAATTGGTTAAAACTACACTAAGAACCTTTTGGGGCATAACAAAAGGTTCGGGAGGAAACGTGTTGAAGATTTTTCAGAAAATGTGACAACAGGTGACTTAAACAGGGAGGTTGGTCCAGCAACTACAAAAATGCGGAGATGGCCGAATGATATCCCTTAACTGTGCCCAGAGTCTCCTTGTCCTAAGCCCTTGCTGGGCTTAGGACAGAACAAACACCACCACTTCGGTCAAGAGTGCAGAAAGTGGGTCAATGTGTTTTTCAGTGCACCAAGCCACAAACTTGTCCCAACGGCAAGCTTATATAGTTTTTGTTAATGGACACCTGGCTGTCAGTATGACCTTGCAGACTTCGTGAGGAAGACCGAAGGCCCTCAACTGTTGTGGCCTAATCACCAAGCAATAGAGTGAAGAGAATGCAGATTCAGGTGTTGAAATCTTCCTTGTTGCGGCAACAGGAAATTATGCCGGCAGGGCAGCATGCTAGGAAGACAGATGATCATGCCCAGGAGGTCCGGATACCATGGCCCCTTTGTTCAATCTGGAGCCACCAGGATAACTTGGGCCCGAACGGTTCCGATTTTTTCAGAACTCAGGGAGGGAGAGGCACAAAGGTGTTTAGGATTCCCATACTCAGTGTAGCCAGAATGCATATACGAGCGAGAGCAGCTTTGTAAACTCTAGTGTGCAGAAGTGCTGACATTTATCATTCTTCATGGTGGTGAATGGATCTAGCCAAGGCTTTACCCAGATCCTCCAGGTGCAGGCACCATTCGTGGCCTGGGAGGCTTTGATGGCTGAGTTTGTGCGCACTGGCGTTCAGAGATCCTCTCAGGTGCTATATAACCAAGAAAATGTCTGTCCAGATGCACAGAGTCTCTTGGCACAGGGTCCATGACCCCACTCTGCACTGCATTTATGCAGTGCCACATGGCAGAAGGGTTGTCAATGAACACCCGGACCAGCTTCCCTTTGATGGAGGGCAGGAAAATATTCAATACCAAGTGAATCGCCCTCAGCTTCAGAAGACTGATATGGAGCTAAGTCACCCTTGGGGACCAGAGGCCTCTGATCTCTGCATCTCCCAGATGGCCACCCCAACCCGGAGGGGATGCTTCTGTCAACACTGTCAGTTCTGTGTGGGGACAGTAGACGGGTCTGTCACTGACCCAATCGTGATCTATAAGCCACTACTGCAGATTTTCCGCTTTCCACTGAGACAGGTGGTGCCTGATCCTGCTTCCAACAGAGTGCCTGTGTTGTTGCCAGGGCACTCTAAAGAGGTATGGAGGCTACAGCTGCCTTATGGGGTTGAGGGCTGGGCAGATCTCTAGCCTTGGTTCCCACAGGACTTATATCTGTGTCCATGGCCACAAAAATGTTGGAAAGACTGTTGGCCATGGTGGCTTTACTGAATAGGACATGGCCTGGAGCCCTACTTTAGTCACTGAAGGAGCCAAAGGAAGAGTGCAGTTGGTTTGGAGAAACGGCGAGACCCAACGACCAGGCGGTGACCTTACTCTCCTTCATGCGCTCAAGCACTGAATCAGCTTTGTTGCCAAACAGGTGAATGCCATCAAGACCACATCCTTAAGGCACGCCTGAAATCCCCTCAAAAGTCAGATTACCTCCACTAGGCATTGGCTGCGGATTGCCACAGATGAAACAATGTACCTGCCCAGCGAGTCGGTCATGTCCAGCCCGCATCTGATTGCCAACTTTGCTGTGTCCCTGCCATCTGAAACAAGCTGGTTCAGGATGGCTTGGGCCTCCTTCAAAAACATAAGCAGCACTTGCACAACCGAGTCCCACACAGTGGTGCTATATTGGCTCAAGAAGCACACATTGTTAACCGACTGTAGTGCACGGCTGGTCGAAGTGAAAATCCTCTTCTCAAAGGTATCCAGCCCCTTGGATTCCCTATCCGGTGTAGTAGGGAATGCACTGGGATTCTCTTTGGAGCTTGGGGCATGAGCCATCAGGTTCTCAGTGGTGGGGAGCTTGGTGAGGAAAACTGGGTCCCCAGGAGCTATTAACCTGTGCATGGGGTTGACTCTGCAGGGCTTTGCCCAGGTCCAAGCAAGGCATCAGAAAAGGCTTCACTGAGGGGCAGTGGGGTTTTTTATGTGGGATATCTCTGGCTGAAGCACCTCCATCAAGACATTGGTCTTGACTTCCATAGATGGTAGCCGGAGTTTGAGGACCTTTGCTATGGTGGGGAGGAAGGCAGCTAAGGATGCCCCCTTCTCCACAGCCACACAAGAAGGGGAGACCAAGCCAGTGTCTGGTGAGGTGTCCATGCCACTGGTGTGAGACAGCTCCTCATACAAGTTGTCGTTATCCAATTGTTCCACAGGATTTTCATGGGGATCAAGGTAGCCATTAGGAACACCCGTTAGGAACCTCAGATCCACCTCAGTCAAAATCAGCACAGGGCTGTTGGGGTGCGGTTGGTGTCGGCATAAAGCGATACTGGTCCGGCTCTATACTGGAATCAGGAATGACTATGGGCTCGGTGCTGCCGAGAAGCATTAGCAGGAATACCACTGATTCCCATCAAAGGTCTTGTATTTGTGACTGAAGTCGGTCCGGATCCAAGAATGGAACAAGAAGGCCTGACAGGCACCAAGGGTGAACCCGCAAGCAGAAATCCAGTTGGGGTACGTCACCAACCTGTGGGGCCCACAGGTGCTCCTTAAGGTCAGGCTGTCCAATATGAGGCGCTTTCCCTCATAAAATTCTGAGTTGGGTGGGGGGTGCTCCGGCTCCAGGAAATTCAGGGAGGCGCGGAGTGGACCCAGGCTCAGACTCTGCAGGGGAAGTGCGGGAGAGGAAGCTTGACTTATGGCATCGTTCCTGTGCCTCGTTTGATGGCTTGGACTGGTTCAGTGAAGTCAAAGAGAGCTTTAACTTCTTATACGCATTATGTTTGTAGGACTTAACTGACGATTACTTCGACTGACGGGAACTACTTTGAGAGCGTGCCCTGCACCTTCCACGCAACCGGGCCCTGAAGCGGTGGGAAGTCTTCCAATGTCGGGCTGCCTGGCAGCTTTGCCTCCAACTCAACTTTGAATTCATGGTGTGGCAGTCGGGACAGTTCCTGGAGTCATGGTCCGGTTCCAGGCGCCATAGGCAAACCAGATGGGGGTTTGTTATAGATATTTTCTTGTAACGGGCCCCACAGGGGTTACAACCCACTGAATCCCAAGGGAACAACCATAAGTCATACTGGGAGCAAAATGCTCAAAAGACTGAAAAATAGTGGTCAAAAAGTGACCAAGGTACCTCTTACTGATATGCTCCAAAGAACTGAAGTCAGCTCACTGGGGTGGGCGCCTTTATAGGCACTGCTCACGTCACATCCAGCTTGGACGTTGCCTACGATGCAGACACGCTACCATTTGAAACAAACTGCCAGTGTGCAGAGCTCCTGCTCAACTTTTTCTGGATACAGTCTGACACCCATGGAAGTTCCAAATTAAAGTGGAGTGGTACACAGCAAGGAGTCAATGAATCTACAAACATGTTGCTAGAATCTTATTTTTTCCTTTATCTAATTTCAATTTTGAAATATATATGGTCCAGCAACGAAAAACATAGAGCCAACGCGTTTCATTCAGTTTACATTGAACTTCAACAGGACTGTATGATAATATATATAAGAAAAAGAAAAGAGTACACATATATAGTACATATAACTATCACATACACAAAAATTAGCATGACTATATAATATGAATAATATATCATAACACAAAATAAAAAGGGGGAAAAATAAAATTTTACAAGATATGGCATAAGCACATTGTCACCATACTAAACAGAACAACATTAGCATCTCTTCCAGATCCTAACTCACAAACAAGGAGGTCTGAAAGGTGCATTGTTCCAAAGCGAGAGGAAACACATTTCATTTATTTATATTAAAGTTACAGTATACGTCTCCCGCGTTCCAGATTCAAAGGTTATCCGTATTCCAGGGGACAGTCACATAGGACACCTATTGGTATAGCATATGTAAACTTACCTTATTCAATAACCTGTCTTAATAAAACAAGCTCATTGTCTTTACAATATGTATAAATGAATCAGTTGGATATGGGTAAAGTAGAATAGAATATATGCATCACACTACTTGTCATTCTTAAAAATCTTTCAACCATAATTCCTATCTGCCTGTGGGATCAATCAGTTTCAATCTCCAGGTCTAATAGTCAGACATGTATTCTAATTGCCCCTTCATTTGTATATACAGTGAGTATACCTTAATTGATCTTATTGTGTACCATTTGTTACTCCTTGAGTTGATATTGGCAATGTTTATCAGATCATATATGACTTTCCACCATTTCATGCTTTTTTTCTAATTCTGAGCCCATAAACCTTATAAAATTCATGAAACTTGAGGATTTACCTTGTGACGGTGGCCTTCTGGTTTGCAAATTTACGATTTTTGTATGTTTGCTACACGAGATATGTGTTATTGAGGAGCACTTTCTGAATTCCCGAACGTATTTGGGACAGGTCTCTTACTAAAGGTTCTTAATTTTAGTGTTGGTTCAGTGTTAATTCCCGCCATGTATCATCATCATCATCAGTTTGGGCATACTTCCATTTGCTTAAATAATGGAAGCTGAATGAGGACTCCACTCTATATCGGGGATGCACTACAGGTGTTGAAAGATTCAGTGAGAGTGGTATGACAATGTAAGAATGCATTGTATGTGTTTTGCTAGAATCTTATTTTTTCCTTTATCTAATTTCAATTTTGAAATATATATGGTCCAGCAACGAAAAACATAGAGCCAACGCGTTTCATTCAGTTTACATTGAACTTCAACAGGACTGTATGATAATATATATAAGAAAAAGAAAAGAGTACACATATATAGTACATATAACTATCACATACACAAACATTAGCATGACTATATAATATGAATAATATATCATAACACAAAACAAAAAGGGGGAAAAATAAAATTTTACAAGATATGGCATAAGCACATTGTCACCATACTAAACAGAACAACATTACCATCTCTTCCAGATCCTAACTCACAAACAAGGAGGTCTGAAAGGTGCATTGTTCCAAAGCGAGAGGAAACACATTTCATTTATTTATATTAAAGTTACAGTATACTTCTCCCGCGTTCCAGATTCAAAGGTTATCCGTATTCCAGGGGACAGTCACATAGGACACCTATTGGTATAGCATATGTAAACTTACCTTATTCAATAACCAGTCTTAATAAAACAAGCTCATTGTCTTTACAATATGTATAAATGAATCAGTTGGATATGGGTAAAGTAGAATAGAATATATGCATCACACTACTTGTCATTCTTAAAAATCTTTCAACCATAATTCCTATCTGCCTGCGGGATCAATCAGTTTCAATCTCCAGGTCTAATAGTCAGACATGTATTCTAATTGCCCCTTCATTTGTATATACAGTGAGTATACCTTAATTGATCTTATTGTGTACCATTTGTTACTCCTTGAGTTGATATTGGCAATGTTTATCAGATCATATATGACTTTCCACCATTTCATGCATTTTTTCTAATTCTGAGCCCATAAACCTTATAAAATTCATGAAACTTGAGGATTTACCTTGTCACGGTGGCCTTCTGGTTTGCAAATTTACGATTTTTGTATGTTTGCTACACGAGATATGTGTTATTGAGGAGCACTTTCTGAATTCCCGAACGTATTTGGGACAGGTCTCTTACTAAAGGTTCTTAATTTTAGTGTTGGTTCAGTGTTAATTCCCGCCATGTATCATCATCATCAGTTTGGGCATACTTCCATTTGCTTAAATAATGGAAGCTGAATGAGGACTCCACTCTATATCGTGGATGCACTACAGGTGTTGAAAGATTCAGTGAGAGTGGTATGACAATGTAAGAATGCATTGTATGTGTTTAGCGATTTGCGAGATTGTTATGCTACATGAAATCGATATATGAACCCATTGGGGAGGGGAGCAATATCTAGTGGCTCCTAGATACAATTACACTGGGCATCGTACACTTGCCAAGCCAGTTACAATATGTGTTTAAATTCTGCCCCCTTCTTTTAAGTATAGTATTCTCTCCAACTGGAGTTTATCATTGGAACTGGCACAACTTAACAAACAATGAAATGGTGGAAAGTCATATATGGTCTGATATACATTGCCAATACCAACTCAAGGAGTAATGAATGGTACACAATAAGATCAATAAAGGTATGCCCACTATATATACAAATGAAGGGGCAATTAGAATACATTTTTGACTATTTGACTATGGAGATGAAAACTGATTGATACAACAGGCAGATAGGAATTATGGTTGAAAAAAATTTAAGAATGACAAGGCGTGTGATGCATATATTCTATTCGACTTTACAGGGGTCGCATATCCAAATGATTCATTTATACATTTTGTTGGACCCGGCCTCGTGGCGTGGGTCGCCTCTGTCCCTCCACACCCTGTGAGCGTAGGCCTGTACCCCGAGTCCCCTGCGCAGCCTCCCCGTTAGTGTAGCCTGCACCCCGAGCCTGGTCGTCCTACTCCAGTTAAGCCTAGATCCCCCTAGAACCTCGACCAGGCCTGCCTTTCCCGTTCCACACCTGGCTCCGAGCGCCTACCTGGCATGCCCCACAAGGCCAGGACGCCATCTTCCCTTCCCGACATCCCTGTCTCCCTGGGCCTAGCGTGACCCCGGCCCCAGCGGAATCCAGACTCCAAAGGCGTGCCAGTCCCGGCTGGGGGGTAAAGGGCTCCCCGAGTGAGCTAAGCCAGGGAGTTTCGATGGCACCTCCGGCCTCCCCTGAGAGACTGGTATCTGTCATACCTATGGCCCTCCCCTGTGGGCCAGTTTCGATCGCACCTCTGGCCTCCCCGAGTGCTGGCTGCTGGGCGTCTGGAAAGTCCCGGACCCATCTTTTCCAAGGATCAAAGAGCCAACCGCCGGACCTCGCCAACGACCAGCCCCCAGGGCATGAGACCTCCGCCTGCGAGGGCCCGGACATCAAAGGGCCGATGGACTATATCAGGGCCCGCCCAACAACTAGCGGGCAGTTGTATCTTGGACCTGAAGCCTGCTGATCGGATCGCGGCTGACCCTAAGAAGAACTCATCTTGAACCTCTGAGCCCTGCTGACGCTGTCACGGCTCCCTCTTCGCAACAAGGAACGGAACCACCGGAGCCCTGCTGACGCTGTCGCGGCTCGACCTCTACGACCACCGGAGCCCTTCTGACACTGTCGCGGCTCGAGCCTGAACTCGTAACCACCCGAGCCCTGCTGACGCTGTCGCGGCTCCTCACGACCTTCTCCAGATCGAGCCCTGCTGACCTCGTCGCGGCTCGAGGAGTATTCTGGTCCGGCTGGACCATCGAGATCACCATCACGACCGAGCCGACCCGACGGAGGTGTAGCAGCCAGGACAACCATCATCCCGTATCCCCCGGCTCGAGGATTGAGAGCTGTGCGTAGGGTACGCCTCGTACTGTCCCAGAGACTAAAAGACTGTCCCGCTTCCCCCTTCCCGATCCCTCCAAGACTTTGGGGGGCCTTCGATCACTGTGTACATAAGAGTGCTTCCTTCTTTTATTGCTTATATAAAGAACTTGTGACTAGAATCCAACGGCGTGGTGTCCGTTCGTAAGTGTGGTGTGAGTTCAGTGTGTACGATCCTAGACTCGAAGTCCTCCCCGGTGAGGACCTCACGATAAGACTCGGCAAGATCTGTGGAAGAGGTGGGTCTTGGGGTGATCGGGTGAGCACGACCTGGCCCTCTGAGATTGCTCCTTCCAACATTGGTGGCAGCGTCGCGATAAGAACCTACGTCTAGGGATCGTACAGTATTGACACACTACCCGAAAGAACAAGAACAGCCATGAGCATCACGGAAGGCGAGACTACCTTCCAGGTGGAGCTCCTGAAGTACTATACGCACCGACAGATGAAGCAATTCTGCAAAGATCTCCACATCCCGACAACGGGATTAAACACCAAAGAAGACTTTCACCAAGCCCTAACCGCCTGGGTGGAGGCCGGAGCACAACCTCCAGCACCGACAGAAGCTGATGGAGGGGGAGCACCCATGACCGAAACCCACGCCCCAGAGCAAGAAAGAGCAGAGTCCCCGACGCGGACTCACAGCACGGAGAGAGGTCTGTCTCGGGAAGAGATGACCGACCGAGAACGCAACCGAAACCACGAGCTAGAACTAGCCCGTCTGAAAATGGAAGGAGAACTCAAGCTGGCCGAGAAAAAGCTAGCCATCGAGCAGCTGCGGCTGCAGGGAGAACTGGAGGAGAAGAAACTCCAGAGAGAACACGAAGGGAAGAGGCTCCAGCTGGAGCACGAGCGCAGCATGAAGGAGATCGAACTAAAGGCCCGGACAGAAGACAACAGAACATCGGCGACCCGAGAGCCCGTTCCCCCAGTGGAACCCAAGGTCCACATCCCCAAGGATGTGGTCAAAGAATATTATAAAAACGATGATATCCAGCAATGGTTCAAGGCCTACGAGGTCGCCATGACCTCCCACCGAGTTCCGCAGAAAGATTGGGGAGCAGGGCTGTGGGGACGATTCCTGAGTGAAGGGAGAGACACCCTACTCGACCTACCGTCTGCCGAACAGACCTCCTACAGCCACATGAAAGAGGCCCTCCTCACAAGGTACGGTCTCACCCCTGAAATGTACCGCCAACGCTTCAGAGAATGCAAGAAGATCCCCGGCACCACATGGGTAGAATATGTCAACTTCTACAGCTGGGCCCTGGAAGGGTGGATCAAGGGCAGCAAAGTATCCACCTTCGAGGGGCTCATCGACCTCATTGCCTACGAACATTTGTCCCTGAACTGCTTTGTGGAACTCCGACAGTACCTCCTGGACAGCAAGTTGGCTGACCCCCGGAAGCTGGCCGTCGAGGCCGATCGCTGGGTGAGCACCAGAGTACCCCGGGGGCCCGGGGGAGACACTGGCCAAAACGAACAAGGACCATCCCGCCCGAGGGGAGGAGGGGGTCAGAATAGACAGAGGGGATCCCAGATAGGGTCCCCGCGCAGTCCCCCCAGAAACCAGCCCGGCACCTCGCCTCCCACAGCGCGCGCAGGGTTCCCCCCAGCCAAGCCAGGGCCCCGAGTCAGCCAAGCCTGCTTCCATTGCCAGCAACCAGGGCACTATGCCAATGACCCCCGCTGCCCTTTATTCAAGAAGCCTGCCGCTGCAGGGCCCCCAGTGCGCCACATCACCTCAGTAGCCTTAGAGGAGGAGGGGGAAGAAGAGTTCGAGGAAGCTAACCCCGCAGCTATGATGTTAGTCTCCCTGGGTGATAGGGAGATGGTCCCAGGAGCCCCCCTACCCGACAACACAGAGAAGTACCGACAGCAGGTGACTGTCAATGGCCACCACATAGGAGCGCTCCGGGACACCGGGGCCAGTATCACCGCAGTCAAACGTCACCTGGTCACCGAAGCCCAGATTGTTCCCCACATCTCCTGCAGGGTGATCGCAGCTGATAACTCCGTCCGCACCTGCCGGATAGCTCAAGTCCTGTTCGAGTGGGGGGGCGTCTCCGGAGAGTTACGAGTGGCGGTCCGCTCCGACATGCCCGTGGACTGCCTGCTCGGCAACGACCTAGAGAGCTCCCCATGGCAGCGGGTTGAGAAAAGGACCCACTTGGAGATGGTGGGCCTGCCCGAATGGGCCTGTGTGAACACCCGGTCGATGACCGCCCGAGGGGCAACTCCAGAGGCAGCACCAGCTACCCCTGAGGACCCCGAGGTCCCTGAATCCTCTGAGACCCCCGAGCTGTTCCCCGGGGAGAGCTTCCCCCCCGACGCAGGTCCCCTCGGCCCTGGCGTCGAACCGACCCCGAGCTTAGACGACCTTCCTGAGCTGGCCCAGTGGCGCCAGGAAGGAGGACCGTCCCGAGAAGAATTCTGCCTAGAACAAACCTCCTGTCCATCCTTGATTGGGCCGCGGCAGCAGGCCGCCGCCCAGGCCGCGGGTGACCAGTCCGGCTCCCACTTTGTCTATTGGGAGAACGGCCTCTTGTACAGCGAACAAAAGTCTGCCGAGCTAGGATCAGTCCGAGTGCTGGTGGTACCCCTACGCTTCCGCGGCTTTCTCCTGAACCTGGCCCACGATGTGCCCCTGGCGGGACACCTGGGTCAAGACAAAACATATCACCGCCTAGTCACACACTTCTACTGGCCGGGCATGCGCTCCGATGTGGAGGCCCACTGTAAGTCCTGCCCCACGTGTCAGTCTAGTGGAAAGAGCGGCGGGAGGCGCAAGGCCCCCCACCAACCCTTCCCCGTGGTCAGTACCCCCTTTGAAAGGGTGGGAATCGACATCGTGGGCCCCCTCGACCCCCGGACCTCCTTGGGTCACCACTTTATCCATGTCTTGGTGGACCATGCCACCCGCTACCCTGAAGCCATTCCCCTCCGAACGGTGACGGCCCCCGTAGTGGGGCGGGCCCTCATGGCCATCTTCTCTCGGGTGGGATTCCCCCGAGAAGTCGTCAGCGACCGAGGAACCAACTTCATCTCGAAATACATGAAGTCCCTCTGGCAACAATGTGGGGTGACGTACAAATTCACCACCCCATATCACCCCCAGGGTAACGGTCTGGTGGAGCGATTCAACCTGACCCTCAAGGGAATGATCATGGGTCTCGAAGAGCCCCTGAGGCGTAAATGGGACGTCCTCCTTCCCTGTCTCTCCTTCGCATACCGCGAAGTCCCCCAAAAGTCCCTGGGGTTCAGCCCCTTCGAGCTCCTCTACGGGCACCCCGTCAGGGGACCCCTCAGCCTGGTCAAGGAAGGGTGGGAGACGGCGGCCCCAGAGCCCCCTCCAGATGTGTTTCGATACATCCTGGCCCTCCGGAACCAGACTCGGAAGTTCCGAAAACTGGCCGAGGCCAACCTCGAGGCCAGTCAAGAAGAAATGAAACGGTGGTATGGCCAGAATGCCACTCTGGTCGAGTTCCAGCCCGGACAGCAGGTCTGGGTGATGGCCCCCGTAGAGCCCTGTGCCCTGCAAGACAAGTGGACAGGGCCCTTCAAGGTAGTGGAGCGCAAGAGCCAGGTGACCTATCTCATCGATGTACAGTCCCCCAGGAACCCCTTGAGGGTCCTCCACGTGAACCGCCTCAAGCCCCACTTCGCCCGGTCCGAGTTGAGCCTGCTCCTCGCCACGGACGACGGAGAAGAAGAAGAAACAGGGCCTCTCCCCGATCTCCTGTGCGTGAAAGAAAAAGATGGCTCCGTAGAGGGGGTGAGTCTCTCCTCCTCCCTCTCTCCCGAGCAACACGAGGACTGTCGCCAGTTGCTGGGACAGTTCTCGGACCTCTTCTCCCTCACCCCCGGCGTCACCAGCTGGTGCGTCCACGACATGGACACCGGGGACAGCCCACCGGTACGGCACAGAGCCTACCGAGTCCCTGACCGAGTCCGGGCCTGCATCAAGGCCGAGGTATCAAAGATGCTAGCTCTCGGGGTGGTCGAAGCCTCTGACAGCCCATGGGCTAGCCCCGTGGTCCTGGTTCCGAAGGCAGCCGCCTCTGGTGCTGTTCCCGAGCTGAGGTTCTGCGTTGACTACCGCGGGCTCAACGCAGTCACCAGAACCGATGCACATCCCATCCCCCGAGCAGACGAGCTTATTGATCGCCTCGGGGCTGCTCGCTTCCTTAGCACGTTCGACCTGACCAGTGGATACTGGCAGATCGCCCTCACCGAGGGAGCTAAGGAAAGATCCGCTTTTTCAACCCCGGATGGTCACTACCATTTCCGGGTGATGCCCTTCGGGATGAAAAACGCCCCCGCCACCTTCCAGAGGCTGGTGAACCAGGTACTGGCTGGGTTGGAAGAGTTCAGCGCTGCATATCTGGACGATATCGCAGTTTACAGTTCCCACTGGTCCGAGCACCTCCAGCACCTCTGGGCGGTGCTGACGGCCCTGAGAAGGGCCGGTCTCACCATTAAGGCGAGCAAGTGCCAGATCGGACAAGGGTCCGTAGTCTACCTCGGGCACCAGGTCGGAAGCGGCCTCGTAACCCCCCTCCAGCCCAAGATCGATGCAATTGTGGCCTGGGAGGCCCCCACGACCCAGACGGAAGTGCGGGCATTCCTAGGGCTCACAGGGTACTACCGAAGGTTCATCAAGGGGTACGGCAGCATCGTAGCCCACCTCACGGAGTTAACGTCAAAAAACCAGCCGAAGAAAATCAGCTGGACCCCCACCTGCCAAGAGGCGTTCGAAACTTTGAAAGATGCCATGTGCACTGCCCTCGTCCTACAGGCCCCCGACTACTCACGAGAGTTTGTAGTTCAGACGGACGCCTCCGAGCATGGCATCGGAGCAGTTCTGTCCCAGATGAACGAGAGCGGCCTAGAACAACCAGTAGCATTCATAAGCCGGAGGCTACTCTCTCGAGAACAAAGGTGGAGCACCATCGAGCGGGAGGCCTTCGCGGTGGTTTGGGCCCTGAAGAAGCTGAGGCACTACCTGTTCGGTACTCACTTCCGGGTCCAGACCGACCACCAACCTCTCCGGTGGCTAATGCAGATGAGAGGGGAGAATCCCAAATTGCTACGCTGGTCCATTTCCCTCCAAGGGATGGACTTCACTGTTGAGCACCGGCCTGGTGCTGACCACGCCAACGCAGACGGCCTGTCCCGATTCTTCCGCCTCTGCGAAGAGAACCCCCAAGAGGATGGGTAGTTCTCCCCGCCTTCAGCTGGGGGGGATGCGTGTTGGACCCGGCCTCGTGGCGTGGGTCGCCTCTGTCCCTCCACACCCTGTGAGCGTAGGCCTGTACCCAGAGTCCCCTGCGCAGCCTCCCCGTTAGTGTAGCCTGCACCCCGAGCCTGGTCGTCCTACTCCAGTTAAGCCTAGATCCCCCTAGAACCTCGACCAGGCCTGCCTTTCCCGTTCCACGCCTGGCTCCGAGCGCCTACCTGGCATGCCCCACAAGGCCAGGACGCCATCTTCCCTTCCCGACATCCCTGTCTCCCTGGGCCTAGCGTGACCCCGGCCCCAGCGGAATCCAGACTCCCAAGGCGCGCCAGTCCCGGCTGGGGGGTAAAGGGCTCCCCGAGTGAGATAAGCCAGGGAGTTTCTATGGCACCTCCGGCCTCCCCTGAGAGACTGGTATCTGTCATACCTATGGCCCTCCCCTGTGGGCCAGTTTCGATCGCACCTCTGGCCTCCCCGAGTGCTGGCTCCAGACCCGTTGGGCGTCTGGAAAGTCCCGGACCCATCTTTTCCAAGGATCAAAGAGCCAACCGCCGGACCTCGCTAACGACCAGCCCCCAGGGCATGAGACCTCCGCCTGCGAGGGCCCGGACATCAAAGGGCCGATGGACTATATCAGGGCCCGCCCAACAACTAGCGGGCAGTTGTATCTTGGACCTGAAACCTGCTGATCGGATCGCGGCTGACCCTAAGAAGAACTCATCTTGAACCTCTGAGCCCTGCTCACACTGTCGCGGCTCCCTCTTCGCAACAAGGAACGGAACCACCGGAGCCCTGCTGACGCTGTCGCGGCTCGACCTCTACGACCACCGGAGCCCTGCTGACGCTGTCGCGGCTCGAGCCTGAACTCGTAACCACCTGAGCCCTGCTGACGTTGTCGCGGCTCGACCTCTGAGACCACCCGAACCCTGCTGACGCTGTCGCGGCTCAAACTTGAACCTGCACCCATCCGAGCCCTGCTGACGCTGTCGCGGCTCCTCACGACCTTCTCCAGATGGAGCCCTGCTGACCTCGTCGCGGCTCAAGGAGTACTCTGGTCCGGCTGGACCATCGAGATCACCATCACGACCGAGCCGACCCGACGGAGGTGAAGCAGCCAGGACGACCATCATCCCGTATCTCCCGGCTCGAGGATTGAGAGCTGTGCGTAGGGTACGCCTCGTACTGTCCCAGAGACTAAAAGACTGTCCCGCTTCCCCCTTCCCGATCCCTCCAAGACTTTGGGGGGCCTTCGATCACTGTGTACATAAGAGTGCTTCCTTCTTTTACTGCTTATATAAAGAACTTGTAACTAGAATCCAACGGCGTGGTGTCCGTTCGTAAGTGTGGTGTGAGTTCAGTGTGTACGATCCTAGACTCGAAGTCCTCCCCGGTGAGGACCTCACGATAAGACTCGGCAAGATCTGTGGTAGAGGTGGGTCTTGGGGTGATCGGGTGAGCACGACCTGGCCCTCTGAGATTGCTCCTTCCAACACATTTGTACATACTGTAAAGACAATGAGCTTGTTTTATTAAGACTGGTTATTGAATAAGGTTATTTAACATATGCTATACCCATAGGTGGCCTCTGTGCCTGTACCCTGGAAAACGAATAACCTTTGAATTTGGAACGAGGGAGATATATACGGTAACTTTAATATAAGTAAATGAAATGTGTTTCCTCTTGTCTTGGAACAATGCACCTTTCAGACTTCCTTGACAGTAAGTTAGGTTCTCAATGAAATGCTAAATGTTGTTCTGTTTAGTAAGGTGTCAATGTGCTTATGTCTTGCCATGCAAAAAAATATATATATGCCTCTTTGTTTTGACATATTATTCATAATCTATAGTCATGCTAATGTTTGTATATGTGTTAGTTATCTATATACTCTATATATATATATATATATATATATATATATATATATATATATGTGACCAAGGCCGCAGGGATGGCCGAAACGCGTCGTGACTAGCTGTTGGGAAGAATAAACAGATTTCACCAAGAAGTGGTCCATGCCTCGTTTTTTACGCCTAAACAGGTGGAGCGCCGCGAGGTATTGCGGATATATATATATATATATATATATATATATATATATATATATATATATATATATGTGTGTGTTCCTCCCATTTATGCTCCAGAAATAAAAGTACAGGTCCGACGCAGCATGGAATTCTGTGGCACACATTTATTCAAACAGCATAGTTTTATATATATATATATTGCACAAAATTAGGAGTTCATGACAAACGGAACCTTAATTTATATTTTGTTTTGTACAGAGTTTTGGTGATTTTAATGGTTATATTTTAGATGTATATAACTAATTAATTGGCTTTTAGCTTTTATATCATTTTAAAAGTTGGACATAGCCGTTGCCATGATGACTCTTGTAAATAGATGCCTAATTTATGTAGATGGTACTTTTTGATGAATGACAACTGTATATACCAAACAGTATTTATTATTCGTGATAATTCCCTTGTAATACATGTGCATTTCGGACATTTATGTCGCAATGTAAGAGTTTAAACAACGTGGAAACACCAACAGAATTTTTTCTGTTTCCATTGCATGTGATGGCACTTTGCACTTTAAAAGGGTGAACAGCCCTCTTGACGCTTGTCATGTGATCAAGGCTATCTCTAGCCGAAACGCGTCATGGCGGACTGGTGCTGGGCTAGCATTCAATAAAAATATTTGCACCATTTCTGGGTCTCGCTGCTCCTGTTTTCCTGTTCGACAGTGACCGTTGTTGCTGACTATTTCGACGTGGGAGCACTACGTACCTCATATATATATATAGATAGATATATATTGCTGCTTCCTTGTTACGCCAAGCCGGGCACTCGAGCACGGGTGCTTCCTTGCGAGGGGCGTACCTCGCTATTATCCAAGCTGCTTCCTTCTCGTGTTATCAAAAAAGAGTCAGCACTCCCGGGAGGAGGATCAACGATTTTATTTTTGTCCTCTGAGCACTAGACGCCTTTCGGCTACTGCCTTTGTCAGTGGTATGGCGGCAGCGCTGGCTTCACTGGATTAAATCTGAATTTGCACCAGCATTCTTTGGGTCGGCTCTTTGTTGTACAGGATTTTAGGAGCAACAACTTGTGGAATATATATATATATATATATATATATATATATATATATATATGAGGTACGTAGTGCTCCCACGTCGAAATGTTCAGTAACAGCAGTTACTGTCGAACAGGAAAACAGGAGCAGCGAGACCCAGAAATGGTGCAAATATTGTATTTTATTGAGTGCTAGCCCAGCACCAGTCCGCCATGACGCGTTTCGGCTAGAGATAGCCTTGATCACATGACAAGCGTCAAGAGGGCTGTTCACCTATTTAAAGTGCAACGTGCCATCACATGCAAAGGAAACAGAAAAAATACTGTTGATGTTACCGAGTTGTTAAACCTCTAACATTGCGACATAAATGTCTGAATTGCACATGTATACAAGAAACTCATCACAAACAAAGAATAATGTGTGATATACATAGTTATCATTCATCAAGAATACCATCTTAATAAATTAGGCATCTATTTACAAGAGTCAACATGGCAACGGCTATATCCAACTTTTAAAATGATATAAAAGCTAAAAGCCGATAAATAGTTATATACATCTAAAATATAACCATTAAAATCACCAAAACTCTGTACAAAACTAAATGTGGAGCGGGGGTGAGCGGGGGTGAGGCGTAAGCACACTTGCCAAAGACGAGCAGAGCCCTACCTTGAAGCGCAGAGTGAGGAAAGCGTTCGGAGAGCTCTACAGAAGCGGAGCAGCGGTTCAGCCAGCCACAGTCACCGGAATCCTGCCACCAGTCGCGCCGCCGCCTAGGGACTACACTTCCCATCGGGCATAGCGGCGGCGCGTTCCCCGACGCTGCAAAAGCGCCGGGAGGGGCGCTACATAGTTGGAAACCCCCAGCGTCGCGGGACGCGAGCGGGACGCCCGGGGCGAAGCCCGGGCAAAGGGCGGGCCCTCTGTGGCCCTCAGAGGCACGAAAAGGCCAGGCTAGGCCATTCCCATTACATCTATTTACTGCAAACTAAGGTACTGCACCCTTTGTGACTTTCTGGTCTCTACATTGCATTATTGCTACGTGTATTGTCATCGCATCATCATTTCCAGCAGTACATCTATTCTACTTCCTACTCGGCTCGACCTGACGTTAGGGTTTCTGCTTTTTCCTCTGCTATTATTCTAAGCATGGGGAAAAAACTGGTCCCTGTCCCAGCTGAGCCTGTGAACACCCTAGACTCATATCTTGTGCAAGTAGTTAACGATATCAATAACAAGCGTAGGCAATCTCTTGGGTTGAGTCAATCACCCATTTTTCCGTCAGCAAGCCCATCGACAAGCGCCCTTAGCTCCGAGACATCTGATCTACTGCCAGATAATCTTCCAGGGACTCCTGAAACTTTGATGTCTCAAGATCCGGATTCCGAGGATAAAGCTGACTCTGACCTCCAATCAGATAGACAAGATCTGATTGACTTATCAGATAATACCACCAATGACCTAAATCAGCAGACAGCTGCCACGGAAGTAGTCCTTCACTCTCCGCAAATTGCCACAAGGGCTGTCAGAGCTTGTCGGAAACCTACAGCGAAACGTGGGGGCAAACATCTTAGCAGGAAGAAGGCTGCTACACCACCCCCGACTCGAGCAAGGAAACAGCTCGATCCTGTCACTGATATTGAGCCAAGAAATACCATCGACGAGGACCTCTTTAACAGAATCCAAGATATGATTGATATTAAAATCAGGACCATAATCAAACCCATGATAGGGAAATTGGACAAGTTAACATCTGAGGTAAAAAAGTTGGGTGCGGTACATAGTAAGCTGGCAGACGAGGTTGAAAATTTATCTTCCCTCGTCACAAACTTAATACCCACAAATGTAGAAGCCACCCCTAATGAGAGTAGCTCGCAACCCATTCAGCAAGGGCCGTCACTTCCGCCCCCATCACCCTCACTACCACCATTACCCGCAGTGGGCCAGGTTGCAGATACTGCAGTCCCTAGCATTAGTACATCTGCTGCTATAGCGGAAGCACACCAAGTGGACATTTCTGCCCAATTTATCTTGGAAGCCTCGCCGGTTGTCCTGGTGCTGGCCAACGTCCCAGTCTTAACACAAGGCAAAGCAGAGTCCAACCAGGACCTAAAAGACAAAGCGTTACATTGGCTAACCAACAACATGTTTATGACAGAACAGGGTTTTGATAAGCTGGCAGGGGATATTGTTATGTCAAGGAGGGTTCCATGGATCGGTAGTAAGGCCAAAAAGTTTCAAGGGGATTGTGTCATCTTAAATTTTGCCAACGCCGAGGTCCTCCCAGACATCTTAAACAACATCTTCCCGCCCCAAAGACGTAGTGGCTCCATAATTCCTCTCACCCTCAAGTTCTTTTTTGACAAAAATAGGTTTACCACCTTACCTAAACTTCCTACCTACAAAAGATCTACCAATGCCGATGGTTGGGGAGGGGGCCCTAGACTTCGACATCATAATAACTGGTCTCAATCAACAGCTTATAGGGAGCCAGGTAGACCCTATCGCCCAAATGACCTAAACATCAGGCCACCTCCGGGACAAGAGCCAAGAGGGAATGTTTGGGGTCCTAGTATAAGGGGCTTTGATTATAACACCAGGGGTTTTAGGCCTACACAATGGTTGGGAAACGATCAGTTCCCGGTACACCCAATAACCCCACAACCTTTGTGGAACCTAGCTCCATTTGGACAGGCCCAGGCAGCCACCCCTTTTGAGTGGGGTTTGGGTACTGGCAACAGATTTGCTCCCTTGTCAGACTTAAATTCCTGCGACTGACTCGAACCAGAAGCAGCCCAAGAACGGGAGGAGGCGTCCGATTCATTAGTTACAGGTGGCGGTCAGGTATCGCAACAACCAATAGCTGAAAGTGCAGAGGAGATTGCGATAGTACATTCAGGACCATCCACTGACCACTGTAAGGTAATGAGTTGGAACGTGGCGGGTTTAAACGCCAAACGCCAGGATCATGCATGGCTAAGTTTTATCTCTAAGCATCATATTATCGCCCTGCAAGAAACCTGGGATACGGCGTTTAACCTTTGGTGGGATGGGTATATTAGTTTCACTAAACCTGCAGTCCCTAGTAGAGCGGGCAGAGCCAAGGGGGGCTTGGCGTTCTTGTTCTCACTGGCTCTAAAAGGCAGCTATAGGCAGATCAGCTCTGATTCCGATAACATTTTAATTATCGAGAGGGTGACCAGCAAAGACTGTAAGTCACTATATGTAAACTTTAATAATTCTAGGAATAGCGATTATAATGGTCGTAATATCGCAAGCCTAGATACCATTTTAAATACAGTACTCCAGGATAAAAATTTTGTTTATGAGTTAATTTTATTAGGCGATTTTAATATTCATTTGTGCGAATTAGCCTGCAAGGGTAGTGATGCAAAGGATGCCGAGGATGTAGCCATACAGGGCCCTCATTTCGAACATTCTGTAGAGGGGCAGGAGCTTGAGGAACTCCTGGACAATTTTGATTTAATTGAACCTGACTGCGCTCTGAGAATCCCAACTTTTACCGGCACCCTACATGGCACAGTGATCGATTATATTTTCGTAACTCGGGGAATTCTAAGCTGGACTATGGCCTATTGCACCGTACCCACTCACTTCAGCGATCACAACCCAGTTCTTCTTGAAGTGGCCTGGGGTGCCTATATGGGGGCACCCCCAGCAACGGAAAAAGTGGCACATCCTTTGAGGACCGCTGATCAAAACAGACGAGTGAAGTGGGCTAAAGTGATACCGGACAATTTCTATAAAAAATGCTTCCCCAAAATTAAAGCCCAAGTTGAGCTTTGTAGAAACCCGGGTACACAAGGGCACACCATAGTCGCAGCATACGAGGCAATTTGCACCCAAGTCTCTAAGGATCTCCTGGTCAAACCCACCCCGGGAGCACAAGGTCACAAGCGCTGGTTTGATCACGAATGCTCGAAAGCACACAGAGAACTGCTAGCGGCACTAAAATTTGTACCCAGGGATAGAGTTGAAATCTCTAGAAAAAGGAAGATCTACAAAGCGGCCACAAAAAACCGCAAAGACGCAATCAAACGCGAAACCTGGGATAATCTCCTTTCCGCGGCTGTACTAAAGGACAGTAGGAGATTTTGGGAGATCTTAAGGCAACCGCTATTTGCGGAAGATAACAACGCACCCATGGACTGTGTGATCGCTGATGAAACATGGTTGTCCTTTTTTAAGAATGTATATGGGGGAGATGATGACGAAGGCAGAAACAGGGGCCAGCTGTCTAGTAAAAACGTACACCCCATTATCTTCAACTCGCAAGAAGTTGAAAAAGCACTCCTGGCAACCACTAAACACAAGGCACCTGGTCCGGATGGGGTCCCGGCTGACTTCTTCATGTTCTCTCCCAAACTATGGGCCGAGGTTATGGCAAATTTGTTTAACGCAGTGAATAGCAACCCGGCGCCTGCCACATGGGCCATATCCACGATCGTCCCCATCTTCAAAAACAAAGGGCGCAGGGACGACCCCGCTTTTTATAGGCCCATATCCCTACTGGACTCGACTATAAAAATATTGGGCAGAGTTCTGTTAGCCAGATTGAGGGAGAACATCGAGGACCGTGGAGGCCTATCCGACTTACAATACGGTTTTAGAGAGAGAAAGGGTACCATCGAACAATGTACTAACTTGCATCTCCTCATTTCCAAGTATACTGTAGCCAAGGAGGGGTCTGTGTTTCTTGCCTTCATGGACCTTTCATCGGCGTTTGATCTTGTCAACAGATCAAAATTGTGGGTGATCCTGTTGGAGCTGGGCATCGAAGAAGCCTTGGTCTCGTTTATGGCCACTATGCATCAGGAGCTCTTCGCAGCAGTCCGAGTGTCAAACAATGGCAGATGTACCCCACTATTTAAATCCTTAAAGGGGGTACGTCAAGGCTGCATTTTAGCCCCCACGCTTTTTACCATCTATATCAACGGCTTGGGGGCACATCTGCGCGGCCTGAATGCGGACGTCCCACGTGCAGGGGATGTGCAAATTCCGGCACTCCTGTACGCTGACGACGCCGTGCTGATTGCTCGAACTGGTGTTGGCCTCCAGACTCTTTTGGACGCATTTGGCATTTTTATGAACAATTTGGACCTGAAGGTGAATGTATCAAAATCGCACACTATGGTAATGGGGCGCGAGTGCACCAAAAAAAGGCACAAATCTTTCTTTTGTAGTGGGGTCCCCGTCGCAATGGTAACGACATTCCCCTACTTGGGTGTTTTATTTGATCAAAAGGGAACATGGGGACCACAGATAAGAGCCAAAAAGTTGGCGGTATTTAGATCCTCCTCAGCGATCCTTGGTTTTGCAGGCAAGCTGGGAGCCCGGCCCATGGAAGCCCTTCTAAAGATCTATAAGAGCAAGCCAGTGGCTATTGCCCTTTATGGTTCTCCGTTGTGGGGCTATGCTAACCTTGACCCTATCCAGAGAGCGGAAAACAGATTTATTAGATCCCTTCTATCTGTTCCTCAGTCTACCCCAACCTACTCAATCCATCAAGAGGTGGGCCTACCATATCTGTCTGACCTACTGAGTTTAGCACCCCTTATTCTATGGTTGAAATTATGGCTAAACGAAGACCTCCCACTAAACCATACAATCCTGAAGGATGTTTTATCATTAGATAAACATAGTAGTATCCCATGGATGGCATACCTAATTAAATCTTTTACCGACCTGGGCCGCCCTGAGCTCTTTCTATGCCCAAACAAAATCAGGGTTGAAGATATAGGTCACGTAAAAAAGGCATATATGTATAGAAAGGAAGCGCATCGTGAGGATGCAGAATTATTGAAGCCATCAGTCAGGTCTCATAACCTTTTGGTTAGCGCCCCTTCAATTGCACCTTATCTTATTTTTGTAACCGTTCCCTACCACAGGTTCCTGCTAACCAAATTCAGGTTTAACCTGATACACTACCATCTTGGTTCATATAAGGGATGGCAGAAGCCAGACGAAGCCCCACCATGTAGATGCGACGACTTTTCGGTGCAGGATACACTGCACTTCGTCATGTTTTGCAGCTTTTTTCAGGAGCAGAGGAAAAAATACCTACTCCCTGTCCTGAAAGAAGCGGGCTTCACTCAGGTCCGTCCAGCCTTGCTTTACTTACAGCTTTTGTCAAATCCCCGCACTACCTTTTGCATCGCTAATTTCTTAGTTTCCGCAGCTAGGGCAAAAGCTGTCGGTCAAAACTCGCCTTAGTAATTTTTAAGGTTTTTTTTATCAGATTTACTTTTGCCTCTTATGAATGAACTTGTATAGTCTTAACATTTGTATAGTATTTAACTTTTATTTGTAGTTTTAATGACTTTTATGAAAATGCTGGGCTATGTATGTATGGGCATATGTATCCTATGTTATGTTTTATTGTTTATTGTGTGTGTTTCTTTGTATGACTTGTAATAAGTCGAATAAAGATATCCTGACTGACAAAAAAAAATGTAAATTAAGGTTCCGTTTGTCATGAACTCCTAATTCAGTGTAATAGTGCCCAAGTGGGCTGGTAGTCTTGCAGACCAATAATAGGTACTATACATGTGCAAAATTCGCAAATTTCTACAAACGCAGTGATGGTATAAAGTGCTCCCACAATTAGTGATATAAAGTGATTGGTGAAATTAAAATGGTCATGGAGATTATATTCTTCAGGGAAATGGTTAATAATCATCAGGTAAAGTATCAAAAAGTCACACTACAATTGAAAAAGGTTAAAACTTCATATGTATATATATGTACACGCTCTAAGTGGGCATAAACAGAGATGCTCTTGATAATGAACATGGCATAAATTGAACATTAATGTCTAGAGATAGGTGTGGCAGTCCTCCCCAATGTTAAGGCCCTGTGGTGCCTTGGTATCTAATAGAATTATATAACGGGTCTCTAATTTCCGCAGGAGAGATTCCCTGTCACCACCTCTCCGTTGGGGAGGAACACAATCTATCACAAAATATTTCAAAAGGGAAGCATCCTTTCCATGTTTGCTTTCAAAGTGCCTGGCTACCGGGTAAGTCACATCTGCGTGGGTGATTGCTCGCAGATGTTGTAATATCCGCTTGTGAACTTGTGGTCGAGTACTTCCCACATACCTCAACCCACAAGGGCATTCCAGGACGTAAACAACAAACTCTGATTTACAGTTTAGTTTCTGTTTAATTTTGATGGGAAAGGGAGAAAGAGGAGTAGTCACCTCTGTTTTGCTAATGCCATGTTTGCATGCTTTACAACTCGAGCACCTCAAAAAACCTTTGCTGCCACTTAGCCATGAGGCTTGAACTACCTCAGGGCTGCTGGACACAAGGCTATCCTGCATAGCCCGGGCTTTGCGGTAGGTAATGCTGGGTTGTGGGCACATTAGAGAACCAATGATAGGGTCACTGGAGACCAGGAACCAATTGTCTTTGACTATTTTATGAATACTTTTGTGTTGACTATTGTATGTCATAATTAGTCTAGTCTCCTCACCCACCCTGTTTGTCGAAGTTTTGGATCGAGAACTTCCTGCACCCAGGAGTGTGGTTCTATCAATCATGTTGGCCCTAACCATGGCATTATCTATAATTTCTGGTTTGTAGCCTCGTTCCAAAAAGCGTGCCTTACAGAGGGATTGTGCCATCCGGCAATCCAACTCGTTGCTACAGATTCTCTGAATCCGCAGCATCTCCCCATAAGGGATGCTGCGAATCAGATGCGCAGGATGTTGGCTCTCTGCGTGCAGCAATGTGTTCCCTGCTGTAGGTTTGCGATGTAGTCTAGTCTGAAGTTTTCCTGCCTGTACAAACACCTCCACATCTAGGAAGACAATAGATGATCTGCTATGGGTACTGGTGAAGTGGATGTTAAAGTTGTTGGTGTTTAAAGACTCAATGAACTCAACAACCTCTTCTTCAGTGCCATCCCATACAATGAGTAGGTCATCTATATACCTTAACCAAAGTTTAACCTTAGCATTGACGGTGGCAGCATGTTGTTT
The DNA here is from genome assembly GCF_964261635.1 of Lissotriton helveticus. Taxonomy (NCBI): domain Eukaryota; kingdom Metazoa; phylum Chordata; class Amphibia; order Caudata; family Salamandridae; genus Lissotriton; species Lissotriton helveticus. Next base: position 86,143,997 of record NC_136064.1, read on the forward strand.
CATCAGGACCTGCTCCTCCCAGTACCCCATATGGAGGCAGGCGTAACTGGGAGAAAAGCAGGCCCCCATAGCCACTCCACGGGTCTGCAAGAAAAGTTGGTTGGCGAACAGAAATATATTGTTCTCAAGACAAATTGTGATCATGTCAAATATCATTTTAGAATGTTCATGGAAAACAGGGTCTCTTTTGTCAAGGAAATGTTGTGTGGCCTTCAAGCCGTCAGTGTGGACAATGCTGGTGTACAATGAAGTCACATCCATGGATACCAAAACATAGTTAGGGCTCCATGCAAAGTCTTGTAATTTTCTCAACAGATCACTGGTATCCAAGATGAAAGAAGGTAGGCCTCTCACAAAGTCCTGTAGGAAAAAATCAATATACCTACTCATATTCTCCAACAGACTATTGCGAGCAGATATAATAGGCCTACCAGGAGGTTGTTTCAAGTCTTTATGTACCTTAGGGATGAAATATATAACTGGCATCACCGGATAATCCTTTTTGAGGAATTTATATTCATCCATCGAGATCAAGCCCTTGCTTCTCCAAGCAGATAACTTAAGATAGATTGCATTTCTTGTTTGCATAGCGTCCTGCACAGAGATACGTCTATAGCAATCCCTATCATTGAGTTGTTTATAGGCTTCCTCCAGGTACATTTTCCGTGGCCACAGTACCACGTTTCCTCCTTTATCTGATTGACGGATCACTAAATTTTTGTTGTCTCTCAACTTCTTGATTAAAGTGTGATATTCTCTGTCTCTATAGGTGTGGCGTTTTAAGGAATTAGCTGTTTTAATTTGTAGCTCTTTCAATTGTGAGGTAACACGGTCATGAAAGATATCAACATTGTCTTTTAGCATCAAAGGACAGAACTTAGATTTTGTTTTAAAGTTGGTAGGACAGGCGATGGGTAAAGGCTCGCCTCCAAGGGCAGATTGACTCTCTGTAGCCGGACACAGTTCCTCCTGTTGAAGCTCAAACAATTCCTGAGTGAGAGCTGCTCCTGTTACCAAAGTCTCACCAACACCATCCGGTGCACTTGATGAAGGAGCATTAAGTGACATTGACTGTGAGGAATTGCGGTTGGGTCCACCACGGGCAGCAAAATATTTGCGTAGTTTAAGTTTACGAACAAACTTGAAGATATCAACCTTGGTTGTTGCGTAGTCAAAATTGCCCTTGGGACTGTAAGACAAACCCAACGATAGAAGGGAGGTTTCTTTTATGGTGAGAACTGTGTCAGATAGGTTAATGACGGCCTTGGTATCAGTAACATTCTGTTCTGCCATTGATGCTAGGGGGGCCGCATTTAACGCAGTTAATTCCACTGCTTTCTGAAGCGTTGTTTCTTGGGCCTGGCGTCTGGTTTTGCGACGCTTGTTGCATTTGCGCCTCTCTGCGCGTTGCTTGTTGTTGCGCTGCCGGCGGTAGTCTGCGCTGCGGAGCGTAGGCTGGCCTTGCGATCTTGCTGCACAATTGCCATCTCCTGTGCCGGAGTGAGTTTGCGAAACCCCACCATTTGTTGTCGCCTGGTCTCAGTTTCTGATTCGCTCTCATACTGTGAACTGTCTTCTGAGACTGATGCTGAAGATACCTCAACTGTTCGTGTGCTGGCGGTTGATGCAGTATTACCGTTGCTATTGGTTGTGGTAGACATGTTAGAATTGTTAGTGGTTTGCCGCTGTTTGATTTTGTCATATTTTTTGGCAAATGTAAAAATCTTCCCGTTTTCATAGTCCAGTCTGTCACGCTGGAACTTGTATGCTTTGCGTTTCATTATGCTATCTTCCTCGCGTTTGAGCCTTTTATTCATATCCTCGCTCATTTTTGATATCTCTGGAGAGGGAGGTAATTTATCAATGTCTGCATTAATTGCCTCGATTTTTTCAAGCAATTTAGCTCTGTCGCTTTGAGCATATTGAACGAGAATGCCCATTAGCCGCTTGGAGTTTTCCAAGTTGCACTGCGCCCAGTCGGCTAACATCTGGGGGTCGGGATCCTCATATGAAGGGGCCAACAACGTGCGCAAACCCCTTGGCACCCGCCCCACCTCCAGGTAACCTGACAGCGATGTAAACTCCCACCACTTGGCTTGTTCGCCCTTACTGCATTTCTCTAAGCGCTTGAACAGTTCCTTAATTTCTGAGCGTTGCTCAGGTACAGTTATTGCAGTGTGACTTGATGTGGACTCCCCGGCCGGGGGGTCCGAAAACATTCCCTTGGGCATCTCCATGCGCCCTCTCAACGTGTCTGCGGACATGGTGCAAGCAGTGGGCAAAATAACAGTCAGGCACACACAGAGTGGTTCCTACCGGTAATACAGCCCGGAACAACTTCTGTACTCCACACAGGGAAGGTATCCTGGTCCGTTGCAGCTGCCGTCCTCGGTACTCGATCGATGAGCCTCGGAAACCGCGACCGACACCCGCCAGCCAGCAGTCCCGGAACTACTTCCGGTCTTTCCACGAAAACGAACAGCACACAGATCCGTTGGTCCCTGGGGCGTGGCGGCGTCTCCCAACAAGGAGTTTTTTCAAATTTCCGAAAGGAAAGTTAGCTTCTTGCCGTTTTTAGCCCAGAACGTGGAGGGGTCTCGCACAAGCCGGGGAAGCTCTCCCAGCTAGGATACGAGGTACGTAGTGCTCCCACGTCGAAATGTTCAGTAACAGCAGTTACTGTCGAACAGGAAAACAGGAGCAGCGAGACCCAGAAATGGTGCAAATATTGTATTTTATTGAGTGCTAGCCCAGCACCAGTCCGCCATGACGCGTTTCGGCTAGAGATAGCCTTGATCACATGACAAGCGTCAAGAGGGCTGTTCACCTATTTAAAGTGCAACGTGCCATCACATGCAAAGGAAACAGAAAAAATACTGTTGATGTTACCGAGTTGTTAAACCTCTAACATTGCGACATAAATGTCTGAATTGCACATGTATACAAGGAACTCATCACAAACAAAGAATAATGTGTGATATACATAGTTATCATTCATCAAGAATACCATCTTAATAAATTAGGCATCTATTTACAAGAGTCAACATGGCAGCGGCTATATCCAACTTTTAAAATGATATAAAAGCTAAAAGCCGATAAATAGTTATATACATCTAAAATATAACCATTAAAATCACCAAAACTCTGTACAAAACTAAATGTAAATTAAGGTTCCTATATATATAGTTCTTAGTTAATGGTTTATTGCGGATTGAGGTAACACGTTTTGACCGTGCCTACGGTCTTCTTCACAACAATGCCCCAACGCCATTTTCTGAGTTAAATACTTCAACAAACATTTAAAGTAACAGAGCAAATTTTCTTTCAACAAACAGTTGACACTCGAATACCAACTCCTTGCTATCTTACATATCTATCATTTTAAATCGCACTGCGTTATTCTGGAGCCCTGAGCCTGAATAAATGCACAAATAAATAAATAAATTATTCTATTAAAAAACTGTGCTCAAATCTCTCTCTCACCCTCGGTCTACTTCCTCTGGAGCAGAATCGGATACTACTTGAGCATTATCAGTGCTTTAACACCAGTTTGCAGTGATTTCATTTCTTATATTAGCCCTAAATAGCACTGCTTTAGCTCACGGGGTTAGAAATTCATATTAATCATGTAACAACTGTGCATTATTATATATAAAGTGCATAGGGCAATTGCAATCTTCCCCCATTCTTCACTGCCAATCATTGCTCAAGAAGCTTTACATCAAGATCAAGTGCTTGTTCTGCCCAAGGTCCTTCACATCAATTATAACAACCCCTCATAAGGTTAAATATCGGACAACAGTGAACATAGTTACCCCCACGCACTTTGTATCATAAATACATAAATAAATACTGAATAACTATAAAGTGCACATTCTTCGTTCCCAACAACTGAATTCAACTCTATCTATTTATGATATATTCCCGAATGCTTAAGTACAATATCTGACTAAATACATGAGCTAAAAACTCAGAATAAAGTGCAGAGTGCAGTCTTTTTGATGCTAAAGTGCCACACGCAAAACTATCTTTGATTGTCAATATGTGAATTGTCAACCCATCTTATGAGAAAATGCCATGTGCTTCTTTCAAGTATTCTATTCAAAAAGGACAAATGCCCCAAAGTGCAATTTGATTCTTGTCCATCCCTTCTGCCACTTCTTAGACTTCTTTCTCACATTATAAAGAGCCATGTGCTCAAAACTAAAACTTAGTCTCTATAATACTGATGATTCTTCTGCGGATTGGCTTGCAGTCTCGATTCATTATAAATAATTATTCCTCTTTAGATGTACATGTAGGTCCTCTTCAATATTGAGGCCTGTAGGGGCCTTCGTATTAAAGCTTAAAATGTTTGAATTCCAACTGTCTCTGGCACCTTTCCCTGTTACCTCCTCTACTATAAGCTGGTACCTGGTCTGTGGCAAAGTAGTGCAAATTCTCCAAGTTGCCATCATGCACTTGTTCAAAGTGTCTTGAACTGGGTAGGAGAAATCCTTATTGGCAATCACCCTAATGTGTTGCTATACTCTCAAATGGACATTTAAAATTGTGCTGCCTATATACATCTGATTTTATTAGTAGATTTATAAAGCGCGCGATTGCCCATGAGCGTCTTGGCACTGGGTGAAATAGGAGACCAGAAGCTGCTGAAATTTAGCGTTACTAACTAGAAGTGAACAGCCAGGTTTTTGTCTCTTTCTGAAATGAAAGCAGCGATTGGGCAGTTTTTAATTGCAATTGGAAGCAAATTCCATGCCTTTGCTGCATGCAGCAAAAAGCTTCTCCCCCCCCACCTGACCTGTTTAAATCTTGGCACCTGTATCAATTTTAGATTGCTAGATCTCAAGGTCCTGGTCGGCTCGTACCATTTCAGGTGGGTTTTCAGGAACTGCGAACCCATCCCATGGAGGGCTTTGTAGGCCAAGCACAAGGATTTGAATATTATTCTTTTTTCAATTGGGAGCCAGTGTAGGGAGCTCAATCAGTGTGCTATTGGCTCGTATCTGGGGATGCCCAGCACCAGCCGGGATGCTGCGTTTTGCAGGCGCTGAAGCTTTGCCAAATGCTGGACCTTGAACCCAGCATATAGTGTGTTTCCGTAGTCCAGTCTTGAAAAGGCTAGCATTGTTACCACTGTTTTGCAAGACTCATGGGGAATGAAAGGGAGGAGTTTTCTGATCATTTTCAGGATGTCCCAAATGGATGATGTTAGCTTGTTTGACTGTGCCTCGTATGACAATTTATTGTCCAGGAGCACTCCCAGGTTTTTTACCTTATTTACTGGAGACGGGCGGTTTCCTAGGCTATCTGGCCACCAGTCCTGGGACCAGATTTGCACATCTGAACCCAACAGCATGACTTCGCTTCTATCTCCATTTAGTTTTAGGCAATTACCCTGCATCCATTGATTGATCTGTTCCATGCAGTTTTGAAACCTTACTGCTGTCTCTTTCGCATTGTTTGCAATTGACACCACGATTTGGGAGTCATCAGCATAGGAGACTGGAAGAAAGCCGCAATTCCTAATTATTGCTGCTAGGGGTGCCACGTACAAATTAAATAGAGTGGGACTTAACGAGGACCCCAGGGGTACCCCGCATGGGAAGTTGAAGGATTTAGATTTAGCCTCTCCCAGCTCAATCGTGAATGTCCTATTAGATAGGTAAGAAGCCAACAGAGTCTGAGCCGTCTTGTGCACTCCTGCTTCAGCGAGACGGATGAGGAGAGTGTCATGGTTTACTGTATCAAAGGCCGTCGAGAGATCTAACAAAATCAAGGCGGCCTTTCCTCCGGCATCCAGTACACTCCTGAGTTCCTCCGTAGCCATCAATAGTGCTGTTTCCGTTCCATGCCCTTCTCGGAAGCCAAATTGCGAGTAGTCTAATGCATTTGCATCCACGAGGAATTGAGACAGCTGTCTGTTCAGTAGCTTCTCAAGAACTTTAGCAGCGAACAGAATTCTTGCAATGGGTCTATAATTTCCTGGTTCTTGTGGGTCTAAACTGGGTTTCTTCAGTAGCGGCAGCACTGATGCTGTTTTCCATGTTTCTGGAAAGTGACCGGATTTAATTATTTCTGAGAAAAGCAGACCTAGTTGCTCACTCAGTAGGTCAGGGAATAGGTGCATCACCTTAGGCGGACATCTTCTGGCACGTGCATCTCAAAACATATACTACATGGTCACTTTTGCAATGTAATGAATGCCGGATTGTCCGGCATTGAATGCTGTTGATCTGTCAAAGGTATTGGCAATTGTTTAATATTCAGTCCATATTTACATGCTTTGCACCTGTGGCACCTTGTAAAACCTCCTCTGCCACTCAACCATGATCCACCTACCATCATCTCTCGGCTGCTTACCACCAGGTCATCTCTCATTGATTTTGCCTTACAAAATGTCATTAAATGTGTTTTACTTATTTTGTGACCTATAACTGGGTGATTGTGCAACAATTGCCAATTCTTCAGAAAAATCGGTCTCACTGTCTTATGTTCAGTATTAAATCTAGTTATAAAAATCAATTCTTGTTTAGAGTTGTCCTGCACCTGTTCAGAGAACAATAGTTTGTCTCTTTCTCTACAATTTGCTTCGACTCTGACTTAATTCAAATCTCTCTTACTGTAGTCCCATACTGCAAATCTCTGCTCTAGTTCTCGTTGTGCAACCTCTAGTTGCACAACGAGAACTGCAATTCCTTTGCTTTCTTAAATTTTCTGCATAGGGAATACTATATTTTAAGTTGTTCCGATGGAAGTTCTGAGCATGCAAAATCGTGTTCCCTGCTGTACTCTTCCTAAAGATTTTTGTGTGCAGCTTTCCCTGTTCTATGTAGACAGTCAGGTCTAAAAAATCTACTGATTGTTGGCTTATATGTGAAGTGAAGTGCAAATTGAGAGTATTGATATTTATCTTCTCCACAAATTGTTCCTGTATATATATATATATATAGTCTCTGTTGTGCACTTTAGTTGCCATGCTGTGTTTCATAGAATAAACTCACGAGCTGCAGATACCTGGTTGTGCTGGTTTCCTTTCTCCCCTTGGACTGTGGGGGTTCCTGATGAAGTTCAATATAAACTGAACGAAAAGCGCCGTTGGTTGTAATTTTTTAGTTGTTGGACCATATATAGTTTAACATTGTAATTAAATAAAGAAAAAATATTATAACAACATATTTGAAGATTCATTGACTGTTTAAGGGTGCACCACTCCACTTTCATTTGGAACTTCACTCTGCTTTGAAGAGATATACAACGGCTAATATTGGAGCTGAAGTGCTCTAAATTAACAACATTATGAACTGATTGTTAGGTGCGGTATAGAGGTCTGCCGTTGATGTGTGTATTCAGTTTCTGCTTGACACCCGGGGAATATTCTAAGGCAAAGAATCTCCATGAAATTTACAACCTTGCCTCTTTCACATAAACAATATTCCCCATAAGAACTGTGGTCCAAACCACAATCACCTTTTCTAGATGTCTGCAGAAATCGGAATGCTCATAAAAAACACTTATACAAATGAATCTCTTCTAAGTAGGAACTCAATTGAAAATATACTTTTTTAACAAAAAATGTAGGTATCCATTTACCCGAGAATCTAGTTTTTTTAATCACCCAATAGTAGAGGTCAAAGTCCATCAAAGTCAATCTGAGGAAATCACTGATCAAATGTCTCATGCTTTCAATAGCTGTTGAACATTTTGTAAAAACACTTGATAATGGCCTTGGCCGTCCTATTTAGAACTCAATGAGTTCCTGAATGCAAAAATAATGAATACAAAGTATAATGAAGCCTATGAATTTCTCTTTCATCCGCAATTGGTGGTTCCTACCATAGTCTAACCCAAAACCATGATTTATGATGTGCTGTAAATTACATAATCAAATATAAACATTGTGATAGATGAAGGGAAATGTTCTTGTTTGAAAGTCTGAAAATATACCAAAAAGAATAATGTTCTAGTTGAAAATCCAATACCTGATGTAATTTTTATACTGATGGTTGAGCAAAGGATTTTTTACATTATCCCGGATAAGAGCACCATACTGGTAAATCAGTCATCACAGCAAAATGCTAGGCTATCCTACGATTCAACACTCTTTCAAACAAGCACTCCTCCATAGTCGAGCACAATACGTATCTGCTAAAGTGGACTAGCCCCTCATTGGAATATGAAGTGCTATATTAATGCAACTACAATACAATCCAAACCAAACCAAGAAACAATCTAGTGGGATAAATATGTCTCTTACAGACATTTTAGGGGGTTGACAACTTCTCAGTACTGAAGAGATAAGCTCCTGAGGCGGAAAACCGGGAGCGGAGGCCACGCCCCTTTCTGGCCACGCCCCTTTATGGCCACGCCCCCAGCCTCTTCGCTTAAAGCCCACTCTCCTTGGCTGACCTAGCAAAACTGAAGAGGTAAGCTCCTGAGGCAGAAAGCCGGGAGCGAGGTGCTATTGTTTTTAACTTATATCACAGATTACTTGTGTGTGAAATTCTTACGGTGTCATTGCTTGTGTTTTTTAAACTCTGCGCACAGATTACTTGTGTGTGAGAATTTTTACGGTGTCTTTACTTGTGTTTTTAAACTTTGCTCAATCACAGATCTACTTGTGCCTGTCTTAACTCACCTCCCTTAGACACAGGCGGTGTATGCAGCGGAGCCAGCGCTGACGCTGCACGCTGATCGATCACTCCCCCTCGCGCCCACCCTGCCACGAGCGGAGGCCACGCCCCTTTCTGGCCACGCCCCCTCAACCTACAGCCCGGATTAACATAAAATATGTGCTTCCATCGGTCGCGCAGCGGGCGAGCGCAGCGGGCGAGCGCAGCGGGCGAGCGCAGCGGGCGTGCCGTTTGCGCGCCAAAGGCGCGCCTAAGGCAAGCCCGTCTGCGCCCGTCCGCGGCCGGGCGCGGTCCAGGGCCCCAACCCATGCCCATTCTCCTATTGACCTGATAACATATAATGGGCAGGACCTCTGGAACCTAAGGCCACCGATTATTGAGTGCTGCAGGCACAAAATGGAGGCTGTAGCCTCTACCAAATGCCCTCATTGCCCGTTTAAAATCACTAAACAGATAGACTCTAAAGAACGGTCAAGGAACCTCAAAGGCGGCTTGCTAAATTGTCGATCCTTACCTAGACATGCCTTGCAAATTTGGGACCTGCTCTCTGATGAGAAGCTCGATTTGCTCTTTCTGACGGAGACATGGCTGGGCGCCGATTCTGACCCTGAGATCATCGAATCCCTTCCACCCAGCTATAACATAGCCAGGGTGGATCGACTAGTAGGCCGTGGAGGTGGGATTGCAGTGATCAGCAAGGCCCCACTGGTTTGCTCCCTTGAACCTCTTGCAATAGAGAACTGTGAAGCTGGAAAATTCGCACTGAAACTGGGCCCTCAGGACCACATCTCGGGTGTCCTTCTTTATCGACCTCCTGGGACCCTGGGTAATTTTAGGCAGAGCTTACAAGAACACCTTGCTCACCTTGCACTCAGACACCGGAAGGTTCTCCTTCTAGGTGACTTAAATATTCACTTTGACGATGTCCAGCAAAGGGAAGCCACGGAGTTGAGACAGGACTTACAACATATGAATATGTCCCTTATAAATTTAACCCCCACCCATACTCATGACCACTTACTGGACCCGGTGTTTGCTAACTGGGAGGGCATAAAGACGAATTGTCCGAACCCTCTTCCCTGGACAGACCCATTTTCTAGTCCCTTTTGAAATTTGCACTTTAGGTAAGCCGACACCCCTGCTGGATGGCAACAATAGCTACCCTTACCGCAAATGGAAAAAAAATTCACAACATACTTTCAGCGAGTTGCTAAGCGTAGGAGGGATGCCAGGAGGCACGGATAGCGAAAGCGCTAACCTAAACCTAGAAACCCGAATCCTTGAGGCCCTGAATAAGGTAGCCCCTATATCCATCCCCAAACAGGGAAACAGAGCTAGGAGATCAGCCCTATGGTATAATACAGATCTGCAGACTATCAGATCAGCATGTAAAAAACTAGAAAGGCTCTGGCGCAAGGATATGAATGAGTCCACTAAAAGTCAATATAGAACAGCAATGAGAAGCTACCAAAAGCAGGTCAGGGCTGCTAAAACCACCTTTTATAGGAACAGAATCTGTGAGGCGGACTGTTCATCTAGAGAACTCTATAAAATATATAAAGAAATCTCTATCGTCTCTAACTCCAATGTTCCGGAAACAGACTCCGTCATTGAATGCAATAAGGTGGCAGACTATTTTGCCAATAAAGTAAAAAATATTTACAGTTCCTTCTCCAGTTGTCCCGCTAATGGAGAAACCTTCATAGAACTGAAGACAGAGGAACTGCTGAATTCAGAACAGAGGTTAGAGTGTTTCACTGTACCTTCCAGTAAGGGAACTTGAAACCATCTGTACTAGTATAAAATCAGGCTCTCCTAGAGATCCAGCTCCTCCTAGAGTGCTGGGTGCTAGCATAGCTGTTCTAGAACCTTATATCCGCCATGTCCTCACAACATCCTTTGACTCCCAGACCCTGCCGATAAATTGGAAAAAGGCGATTGTGCTACCTATTAGCAAAAAACCAAACGTAAGCCATGATGTTCTGGAAAATCTACGACCTATCTCTCTGCTACCTTATACTGCGAAGATTGCAGAGAAAATTGCTAATATGCAACTGATGGCATTTGCGGAAAACAATAATCTCCTGCACCCCTCTCAATCGGGGTTCCGAAGAGGTCTCTCCACTGAGACAGCCTTATTAAGAGCCACCAAAACTTTACTGTCAGGAGCGGACGCCGGCCTAACCATGGCACTTTTCATGCTAGACCTTAGCGCAGCGTTCAACACTGTAGCACATATCACCTTGCTACAGTGTCTGAACAGAGGTGGTGGGACTGACAGAGCACTCGGATGGCTTAAATCGTTTCTGACATGCAGAAGCTTTCAGGTCCAACGGGGCTCCTTTCAGTCGGAGGAGAAGATCTTAGAACAGGGGGTGCCACAGGGCTCCGCTCTAAGTCCTACCCTTTTTAATCTATATATGGCCCCCCTGGCGGAACTAGTTCATTCGTTCGGCGTAGAGATTGTCTCCTACGCCGACGATACGCAGCTCTTACTCACCCTCACCCAAAACTCGGCAGCGGGGGCAAATAATTTCCGAGCTTGTATGCAAGCATTGGCCACCTGGATGGATAGTCACTGCCTTAAACTCAACAGCTCCAAGACTGAAGTCTTGGTAGTAGGTGGTGATCGGCGGCTCTGGACATGTGATTGGTGGCCTAGTTGTCTAGGCGCTATGCCTATACCTTGTCCTGAAGCAAAGAACTTAGGGATATGGATGGATCCGACACTCTCTTATGAGACTCACATCAATCGACTAGTAGGCAAGTGCTATGGGGTCTTAAAGACTCTCAATAAAACCCTGGACCTCCTTCCTTTGGAGGCTCGGCGCACTATGACCCACGCATTGATCACTTCACGCCTGGACTATGGGAACGTCCTCTTCCTGGGAGCATCTAGTAAAAGCATTGGCCGAGTCCAGATACTGCAAAATGCTGCAGCTCGCCTAGTGCTTAGACTCCCAAAAAGAGCCAACTCCGCTACCGCCCTGAAGACCCTCCACTGGCTCCCAGTGAAAAAAAGAATAATGTACAAAGCCCTCCTTACATGTCACCGAATCTTATGGCATAAAGCTCCTAGTTATCTGACAGGTCTGGCTACCTGGTATGAACCACGCAGATCACTTAGATCGGGAGGCAAGGGCACGCTTGTGACCCACCGATATAGGAGAGAAAAAATGGGAGGCCGTTCTTTCAAGGTTGTGGTGGCCATAGGTTGGAACAAACTCCCTATCAGCCTCCGTCTGGAGCCGGCAGAACCTATCTTCCGTCGAATGCTGAAAACCCATCTGTTCTCCTCATAGGTTTCTCTGTGTTTTTTCCCTCGCTTTTCCGACCTCCCTCGGACGAGTCTTCTTTCCTCTCCTGTTTTAGCGCGGGGACACGCCGAGATGGCGTAATCCATGCGCTCTACAAATGTCCTTATTATTATTTTCAATATGTATAACTCAAGGGGCTATAGTTAATGAAAGGGAGATCAACAACCTGTTCGCTGTATACTCAACTCAAATTATTTAGAGATTGGAAACTTCACCCTCAATCCTGTGTCACGCTTCATCATAGGTGACTTGCTTTCACCCGGAGGTTGGTGAACAGGGTGGATCAGCCAAGTCATGGGAGTTTTCACAATGGGGAAAAAGATCCCTTAGGTTAAAATGATCTCTTGGACACCCTCAACATATTGTCTCTATTCTTGGACTAAAGCTAATGTTATATCACCTTTCGAATATTCCACAGGCATCAGAGCAGCTACAGAAACTTTCACCAGTACCTCTGCGCGCTGATAGGTGGTGCCGAGCTGCTCCCCCCGATGTCATTTCACTCCTGAAATGATGTGCGGAGACTAGAGAGGTGTCAGTTGCACTGTCAGTTGTTTTCTAGCCTGCCGGTGTCCCCAGGTGCAGAGCCCCAAAAGCAAATTGGTGTGACTGGTGTGCAGTTTCCAAGACTTGGGATCCTATTGAAGGATAGAGGCCAACAACAGAACGGAGTGGATGGTATGGTGGGTGAGGAATCGGTGGCTAGAAAGATTCTCTACCAGACAGAGCATTACCAAAGGTAAGTAACTTATTCTTCAGATGACTACTAGCTGCAGAGTCTCAAGTTCTGAATAAATATCAAAGCAGTGCCTATTTGGATGTGGGCTGTGGATGGACTCAAAAAAGAAAATCCTTCAGGACCGAGATGGCAAAATGCACCCCTCAAGGAACCTGACTGCCCAGACAATAATGCTTCATGAACGTATGGAGGGGCACCCACGTAGCTGCCCAGCAGATGGCTAATGCAGTGGTAGCAGTGAGTAAGCAGTACTTCTGGAGGCTGCTTGTTAGTAAATGCACAGCAGATGTTAATGAAAAGCTCGATCCAGCAGGAGACGCTGCTCTTCTGCACAGCCTTGCCTGTTTTTTAATCCAGAGAATCCCACAAAGAGCTGATCGTCCATCAAGGGTTCTTTGGTATGATCGATATAAAAGCTCAGTGATCTGTTGAAGTCCAAGCAATGGAGTCTCTCCTTCTCTTTATAGGGGTGATGTGATGCACAGAACACCAGCAAGGTAATGTTCTGACCAGCATGAAATGGCTATCACAACTTTAGGCAAGAGAGATGCCTGTGTCCTCAAGACCACTTTGTCTGGGAAGAAGGTGATGTACGGCTGGTTGACCCAGAGATCTTGAAGCTCACTTACACACCACACCAAGGTTATGAAACTAGGAACACTCTTGAGGGTGAGATGCCACAAGGAGCAGTTGGGAAGCGACTTGAAGAGAGTGCACATCAGAAACACAAAGACTGAGTTATGGTCCCACTGTGACATTTCTAAGGAGGAAAAACGTTTTAAACCTCTCAAAAATCAATCACATAACTGCAGAGTTAAACAATGAGGGCTGGTCCGTAATTGCAAAAAAGCAGATAGAACATTTGCTGTACACATTTGTGGTTGAGTATCAATTCTGTTTGAGGTACCTTCAATTATGATCCTCCTTGCTTCTTGTTGTTTGTCTAGATTAATGCTTTAGAGAGATAGATGAACTGTTCTTGATATGGGAAGGTGTCTCCTTTGGATATCACATTTGAAGAGACAGGCATCCCTCACTACAGTGTGGGCTGGAAACGTCTATTGAAGGAAATCCCTTTCTTGGAGTTACGATACTTTGTACACCAGTGGACGGATTGCCATGCTGCCACTGCTAGCATAAATGTATAGTCCCAACAAATTGAAATGTGACTCCATTGATTCTCTAGACATTCATGGGCAGGTCTGATATGCAATTTAGTGCATGGAATTATGGCAAAGAAAGATACGAGCTATCTGGAGGAAGGGTTGTTTTATGATGCATCGTGGTATCTTTGATGTTGGTCATCATATTCTGTTTCATTTGAATGCACAGCACTCTCCTCTAAAAAAAACATTCCCCTGGGTTGAAAACAAGTGCTGCTAGCTATTGCACTATGCAATGGGATGAGATGGTCTTTTCTTGGTCACATTAAAATCCAGATCGTTTATTTATGATGTTATTGACTGAAAGTCCTGCAGTGCTACCTCTTGTGAATTGACTTTCAGCTTCCAATAGATAACTGGAGACGAAAACGCCTTTCCTCCTGAGATAGGCGGTCACTATTGCCATACACTTTGAAAATACTCTCAGCGCTGACTTCAGGCCGATAGAAAGAAATTGAATAAGAATTGTTCGGTCTGAACTATGAATGTTAATACTTTCCTGTGCTTTGTTCAACCAGCACATGAATGTACACAATTTAGAAGGTCTATCGAAATCCAATCGACTTGCTGTACTCAGGTAGCAATTAATACAACATCCTCGTCTATTTGTGTTTCTCAAACCCGAAATGAGTCTGTACTCATTCTTTGCTCCGTTCTTACTGGTTAAGTATTTCGAGTATATGGCTTTATTCTTGTGAACTCTTGGTAATCTTTTCATGGCTTGCTTTCTTTAAAGATGTGTTATCTCCTTTCTGATCTTTATCCTGCAGTTTGGCTTTATTGGTGGCGGTGATGGTTTTAGCTTTAGTACTCCAGCATTCATCACAAGAGTTGTTTGTGATTCTTTCCCATTCGTCCAAGTGTATAGAAATGCCTCCTCCAAAGAGGATACCATTTATGCATTTCAGTTTCTATGTGTGATCCAAACAGAAATGAAAGAGAAAAAGTAGGCTTTATAACTTTTCTTTGCATGCAAAATCAAGCCCTGAGAATCGAAAAAATGTAAAGGCCAAGGCGATATTCCCAGGCCAGTAAATCAGCCATATCTACAGGTGCACGTATCTGTTTGGACACGACATTTAATTAGCCTACGTTTTTAAAGAAGTCACGTAGATGTTCTTTAAGAGCCGCGCTGTACAGAGCCTTAGACACCAAGCATATTGCCCTACGAGTGATGTTTAACAAGCTGCCTTGAAGTGGTAGCTGATGTGCAGCTGGTTCTTTCTCTTTCCTGAGTTATCAATATTACATCTTTTAAATTGTGGCAGAGCAGAGCTGAAGCCATATTGGATTACATTTTCTTACCTGTAAAATTACTGAATCCACTGGGTAAGTCCTAGTAAATGAATCCGCTGGGGGGCTCCTTCAAACTATGGAGGGTGATATTGTTTAACTAGTCACTGACTCCCCTTGGATGTAAAAGGAGGTTTAAAAATCTCCATTATCAGTTGAAAGTGGCAGCATCCCTAACATGAAGCACTACCTTCTTCGAAGTAGTATTAAATCTATCTTTGCAGCTCTCATGAGCGTCTGGATGCCATCGAGGGACGAAATGCCAGCTGTGGAGCTAACAGAAGAGGTCAGGATGTAGTCACTCTCTGTGGCGCCTGCAGCATCAGTAGCTTTTGGTCACTATGTCTCCGTGGAGAACTCGAAGTGAGTCTTGTTTGTGTGCCTCCTGTCTACAAGTGGTTGAGGGTGGTGTCTCCTCGTTGGAGAGGCTTGAGATGCTACTCCCGAGCTGCTGGCACGTCTATTCATGCCCACTCATATCACGTACGTTGGCACAGACATTAGAGTGACACGAATGGGTATAAAGGATTGGAGCCTGTCCTGTATATAGGGAAACGCATGAGACAGAGTAGTAAAGTACATGTATCAAACAGAGGCATGTCTCGCTAAAAATAGGAACAATTGTGTTGCACAAAGTATTAAAAGTACTTCTGAAGTACATTACTTTTTATATTTGTACATCCGGTAACCCCTTAACTTAAAAAAAAATAATAATGAACGAACGTCATTTATTGCATCGGTAATAGCAGGAATCAATTATTGGAGTTTCAGGAAAATGGGAGGAGCTCAATATTTTGACCTTAGTAACCTATGTTCTCTCTCTCACCCACACACACCACATACACGCGCCCACCCACACACATTCTATCAGAAAGGAGAGGATAATGTGCACATTTTCTGAACATAGTGACAATCAGACTCCAGGCATCTGAGGAAGGCAGTCAGAGACCATCCTGCTACCGACTGCAAGGGGCAGCTTTGATTTTATTCACCTGTGTGTCTGCAGAGAGCTAAAGGCACCCATTGTGTAAAAGTACAGCACTGTATGTCCCTGCAATCAGCAGGAGGAGCCTATCAATGTGTGAGTGCATAGGTATCTTTCTGCACTCTTAAGACTTTGAATTTGTGGTATACAAATTGGGTTCCTATTATCAGTTAAGAGTAATCTTTCTTGATACCAGGATATATATATATATATATATATATATTTTTTTTTTTAAGGTCAGGAATCTAATCTAGATTGTTCAATGTTAAGTAAAAGGCTCTTCTATTTTTGTAAATGCAAAACACAGACTTAGTAGATCAACATTTTCCGTAACGACTCGTATCAACAGGGACCACACATACTGCTCTGAATAATCAGATAATTGAATTAATAAACATAACTAGGAGGGCATTATTCTCTTACCTAGTACATGGAACCGCATAAATCAGGGCTAGGCACACTAGCCAACCGACTCATTACATCAACAGTTTCTTCATTCGTAAATCAATTTTGGACCGATTCCCTAAAACAGAGAGAATAAAGACGGCAAGATTTTACAAAAGAAACAAATCCCATTCTCTTGTAACCTAAAGATCTCTTTATTCTTAGGGCAGATGTCTCAAAAATGTTTATGTCACAGTCTTTTTCGGGTTTTAATTCAAATGGACCCTTAACAGGCAAATGCCATGTCAATATGAGTACACAGTGCAAATAACTGTTCTTTAGGTGCAATGGCATAACAGTATATATACACCCCAATTATCAGTGGAATGTCACATAAGCATATTGTTACTGCCCTTTACATGCTTGCCGTGGGCTTTTTAACACGTAACTGATGCTGGCGGGAAGACAACAAACGTTTATCATCTCTCACAAATACTATAAGCGCTCAGCCTGAAATAAGAATCCCTTTAAATACATTACTTAGATGGACATACCATGCCACAAACCTGTCCTAATGGCATATGTATACCGTCTAGGCGGAGGGACAACAGGCTGCCTGAATAAAATCAAAGACTTCGGGAGGAAAGTCGAAAGCTGTAGGAATCGCCGCACACTCTCCTTTCAATCTCCATGAAGGTGGAATGTAAGCAGGTTGGGGTGCAAGACCACGCGCTGCTACTGCGACAGAAGATCATCCGGAAGGGGCAGTCTGATTGGAGGACCAATGATCATGCTCAGGAGTTCAGGATACCATACTCTGCGGGCCCAATCCTAAGCCACAAGAATGACCTGGACCCAGCCGTTCCTGATCTTCTTGATAACTTTGGACAGGAGAGGTATCAGCAGGAAGCCGTACAGGAGGCCTGAGCTCCATTCAAGAGGAAAAGGGTCTCTGAGCAAGAGTCGCCTTGGAAACTCCAGTGTGCCGAACTGTTGACATTGCAAGTTCTCAGTGGTGATGAACAGATCTAACCAAGGCTCTCTCCAATCTTGAAAGAGACCTTGCACCAACTCCGGATGGAAACACCATTTGTGATCCGCTAGGCATCGACAGTGGAGTTTGCCCGCCCTGGCGTTTAGAGAGATCACCAGGTGTTTACAAAATTACATGACATTCCAGCCATGTCCAGAGGCGCAGGGGCATCATGCCAAAGGGTCCACAACCCTACCCTGTCCTGTTTGTTGCACTACCACACTGCGGTGGTGTTGTTCGTGAACACCTGTACCAATCTTCCCTTGATCGAAGGAAGAAAAGTTTTCAATACCTAACGAAATCACCCGAAGCTCCAACAAGTTGATGTGGAGCCTAGAGCCCAGACTCCACCAGATACAAGAGTCCTCTGATCTCCACCTCTTCCAGGGGGCCAGGAATGATGCATCTGTCAATATAGTCAGCTCTGGTTGGGGAATGGAAAGAAATCTGCTGCTGACCAAATTGTGGTTCATCAGCCACCACTGCAGGTCTTTAGCAGTTCCCTCTGAGATGTGGACCAGGTCAGAGAGATTCCCCTGATGCTGCGCCCACTGGAACTTCAGGTTCAACTACAGATCCCGCATATGACAATGGGTATGTGTCACTAGCAGGATGCCGCAGGCCATAAGTCCCAACCGTCTCAGTCACTGTCACCGAAATCCAGGATAGAGGCTGAAACACCAGAATCATGGGTTGAATAGCCTGGCTTGCCATTTCAGAGGATAGGCCCAAAACTGCACTGTAGCCAGCACAGCTCCGATGAAGGGGAGCATTTGAGAGGGCGTCAGGTGTGACTTTGGCATGTTTATAGTGAACCCCAGCAAATGCAGGAGGTACGCTGTAGTCCGGAGGAGACTGCTTGAGCTGGATCCGCCATCAACATTGAATCGTTGAGGTAGAGAAAGACTGGAACCCTTGACCTCTGCAGATATGCTCCGCCCACCATCATCATCATCTTGAACACCTGAGGGGAGCTGTTAAGACCAAAGGAAGCACAGTGAACTGACAGTTGCTCTTGGGGCAGGCAAGAAGGAGATATGGAAATATGCATCCTGCAAGTCCAACACTACCATCCAGTCTCCAGGTCAGACAGGACCGGAGTTAAGGTGTGCATTTTGAACTTCTCTTTCATCCGGATGAAATTGAGAAGGTGCAGGTCTTGGATAGGACAGAGGTCCCTGTCCATTTTGAGCACCAGAAAGTAGTGGGAATAGCAACTATGCCCCACTTTTGATATTGGAACGCTCTCGACTGCCCCTTTGGCCAAAAGGGCCAACACATCCTGACATAGCTTGATGAGATGGTCCTCTGTCAGGCAGTCATAAGAGAGTGGCATGGGGGTTCCAGATAGGGGATGGAGTACTCCCCCACGCATGATTTGTAAAACCGACTTGTCTGATGTTATGAACTATCAGAGGGGCAGGTGATGGCGGATCCTGCCCCCTATTGGGTGCCTGTGCTGGTATAAGAGACAAATAAAGGGATTTTGAGACTGCGGCTTGCAGGAGGTGGTGGACTGGCCTGACCGTTGGCTAATGTTCCCACATGGTTTGTAAGAACCAAGTCCATGGCCACAAAGAAGCTGAGAATGCTGCTGACCTTGGTGGCTGGGCGAAAACATACATTTGGGCAACCCCTTATGTTTTTTATTAGGCAGACTGGGGTTGACAGGGGCCATGGAGAGGCACGAATACCTGGCTGTAGGTATGTTGTCTTTAAAGTAATCCAGCGCTGAGTCAACCTTTTCACCAAAAAGGTGACAGCCATCAAAGGAAATGTCCAAGAGGGAAGCTTGGACATCCCCTGAAAATCCAGTGATTTCCAATTAGGGGGCCGATTAAGATATTGTTCAGAAACTCTTCTGACCGAGTCGGTTTTGGAATCGTTTCCGACCGGATCGGGTCCTGCATGTCCGACCGACCGATTACGATGCTTCCGTACATCGTTCAGTCAGACTCGCATTGACTTGAATGGGAGCTTGTGCTCCAAATGAGGACACAAGTTCCATTGACAAAAGGGGTGGTTGAGGAAAACTTTGCACCCTGTGGCTGGCACCTCATGGTGCCTGCCACACTGTGCATGGTTAGAAAGAGGGGTCCCTTGGGTACCCTACAGGCCCCAACCAGAGGCCTACGGGTGAAGGAGACCTGCTGCGGGCACCCAAAGTCCGATTCCGACAGCCGTTTCGTGTCGGGCAGACTGAATCGGAACAGCTTTCCGAATCCGTCATCATAATCGCTTACTCTGACCCATGTCCATAGAGCTGTACAATTCGGCTCCGAAAGACTCGGGCTGTCCGAATGCCATTCGGAACTTAATCAAAAAGCCCAAACTGTTTCCGTGCATCGTAATCAGTCGGTTGGAAAGATGTACGATTCGGTCGGAAACATAGGTTCCGAATCGGATTCTGAGATTCTGAATCCCATTCGGAGCCTTTCTGACCATCATCATATTCGGCGCCCAGGTGCGACAACGATGACGCAATTACTCTACCTAGCTAATTGGTTGTGTCCAGCCCACATCTGATGGTGAATTTTGCTGCATCTCACCCATCAGATAAGGCTTGAGTGAGTACAGCTCAGGCCTCCTCCGAGACCAAAGGCAGCACTTGAGCAACCACACAATGTTTGTTCATCAGCCCAAAAGGTATGCAGTATTCAAATCCTCTTGCCAAAAGTATTTGGATGTCATATCAAGTGCAGTGATAAAGAACACACCGCAGTTGATCCTAGAGGAGGAGGCTTTGACCACTAAGCTCTCCAGGTCTGGGGTGCTGGATGAGGAAACTGGGATCCTCAGATGGGGGGGGGGGGAGGTGATGGCGGTGGGCAATTGTCCTATGCACAGGATCCCCTGTGCAGAGCTATCTGGATTCCATATCAAGTGCAGTGATAAAGAACACGCCGCAGTCGATCCTGGAGGTGGAGGCATTGACCACTAAGCTCTCCTGGTCTGGAGTGCTGGAAGAGGAAACTGGGATCTTCAGGAGGGGGGGTGATGGTGGTGGGCAATTGTCCTGTGCACAGGTTCCCCTCTGCAGAGGTTGGACCAAGCCTAAGGAGGACATCAGTACGACACACAGAACGGAGAGCTGTGGAGTGGTGTGGTGTGGCTCACTGGTTAGAGGCGGCAGACCCGGGAGCAGAAGTCGGCCCGGGACCAGGGTTCAATTCCCGACGCGGCAGGGTCATGGACCAGGGTCAGCGGACTTGACAATTCTCGCCTCGGTGCCTACTCTAACCTGGGGTCGCACTCGACAACTCTGGGCATTAGCTTGCCTAATCTCCACAACGGCCCCATCAACGCCGGGGATGCCTGGCTCCACCTTGGGGATTCCCAGTAGGGACCATCCCACAGGGAAAGCCAGGACGGGTTCCCCAGCGGTATACAGCGCCGGGACGCCCCGTTGCTGAGGCAGCTGTGCGCTTTACAAGTATACGACATTTAACATTTAACATTTATGCGGATGCAACCATCTAAATAACCAAGGTTTACTCCTTCCGATAATTTTACTAATATCGCTCTGACATCCAGTAACCCGTGGAGACACACCGATCCATAACTTTAAATCTTCTACTACAGCACGTTCAACGTTCTTTGGAGTGTCCCACGTATTTGTACGATCACCTTACTATTTCACGTACTACGGAGACATAAATTGGTAGAATGCTCTAACCACCGTTTTAATAGCCTAACAGTCCAGGGCCCTGTCGGGTCGGAAGTATCACCGACGGAGCGACTCTCCCCACGATACTACATTTCGCTTTAGCCCTGAGGAGTCGCGGGAAGATTGTCCCAGACGCGACGCAACACGTGTCGGCTGGTTCTCTTGAACATTAAAGACACCCTTTCTAAAGACTGATTCCAAGACAACCAATTATTATTTGTTTGTAATTTAAATGCTTTGTCTCCTATTGTTTTTACATGTCTACACTGACATTTTTGTTTGTCAACTAGAGTGTGCATGGGTTTCTGATAGTAGGACATCAGTGAGGGCTTAGTCGAAAAGCAGGAGAGGTTCAGAAGGGGTAAATCCCAGCTGAAGCACCTTCATCAAGACATTTGTCTTGACTGCCGTCTAGGGCAACAGAAGGTTCAGGACCTCAGCCATCCTTTGCACCACCATTGCAAAAGAGACTCCCTCCTCCAAAGCCACGGTTGGATGAGAGACCAAGTCTGTGTTTAGTGAGGTATCTAACCCAAAGGCATCCATCAGTTCCTAATACCAGTTATCCTCTGGTTCATCTAGGGGTTGATGGAACAAATAAGGGTCCTCAAACGCCTCCCAATCATCATCTTCTTTGAGCCTTTCAAAGGAAAACAGCACTGTCTCGTGCTCATTATCTCCAAACAGAGGATCTGTTGGAATTGATTAAACCAGGAACCTAATGATCCCTAATAATGAAAAAAAATCACAATGTGGAGTCGTAGCCCACATCATTGACCTTGCAGTCCAGGCGCAAGGTTGGAACCCAATGATGAAGCATGTCACCCTTGTGTGAGTGAGGGTTCTAGTCTTAAAATTATTTCTTTACCGGCAGCTCCATCACATACATATACCAGTGAGTATACAGCACACAACCTAGACACATGTGATCTGTCTGTCCTGTCCCAACAGATAACCAGACGTACACTGACTCGGACTCGGCTATGATACTGGCTGGTGTTTGAGTAGACATTGGGCGATGTGGATCCACTTTCGTATTGGAGTCAGCGATGACGATGGGGTAGGCGCGGCCACAGGGCTACATTGGCACTGAGAACAATGGCACTGGAACGGGCTCCGTGGAAGGTTGCGGTCTCGTGGGTGGAGTTACTCCGGATCCAATACCGGATTCAAGTGGCCCGACTGAGGATGGGTGAATCTGCTAACAGGAAACCAGTAGAGGCCCCTGTGGGATTGAAAAGCACTCCAGATAGGTCAGGTCGCCCAAATATGAGGTGCATGGCCTCATAGAACTCCTTGAGTTAGGTGGGTGTTGCTCCAGGAAACTCTGGGGTGTGCAGAGCAGACTACAGGCTGTGGAGGAACGAGGCCTCGAGTGATGAGGTCGTTCCAGCGCCATGTCCAGTGCCTTGGACAGGCATGGAGAAGTCGAAAAACACTTCAACTTCTTTGACTGCTTGTGGAGCTTACCTGATGATTTAGACTGTGACAATGATCATCTGTTGGTTTCATGGGTGACATCCCTCGCACACCAGAAGAAAGTATTTTCATAAACGGTCTTCAACAGTGTTGAAAAAAGCTCAGTCAAAAAGAGGCTAGGGGTAGCTCTTCCAGATATGCGCTGAGTGGCACAGAAAGATAAGAATTGTCAGCATACTGGGATGGCGCCTAAATAAGCACCACGCACATCACATTCACTGTTGACAACACCGACGTCCAGCAAAACAGCGCCATCTACTGGCGTGTAGAGGTACTGCTCAAGAATTTCCAGATCCAGTTTGATGCCTGCGGATAATTCTTAGGTAAGGAATCTGCAGCTAGAAGTCTCTATCAGATATAATGGTCCTTTACTATGTGGTATTTTTTTGTAAAAAGATAGATAGATAGATAGATAGATAGATAGATAGATAGATAGATAGATAGATAGATCTACACACACACACATATACATATACATATATATACATATATATATATATATGCAGATATATTTTCACTGAATATATTCTCTAAAACAACACAGCTAAAAATGAGTTATGGTTCTCAAAAGCCTATAGCCTCTGAAGTTAGGATTTGCTGCACATGAAAGCACACCATAACTAACATTGCCCACAATCTGCGCTCCCTCTGAGTAATGACGATTATAGTGCATAAATTCAAGAGCCAACTGGGGGGGGTGGGGGGGTGGAAGGAGTTTTGTCACCTGCACTGCCAGGGCATGGAATGCACTGCCTTTCCATAACCGGGCCTCCCCAGACCCGCTTTCCTTTAGGAAGGCGTTAAAGACGTGGCTTTTTAGCGATCAGCAGTATTCAGGGCCTCCATTCAAACTTGTCTTTCAGTGTGTAGAGCTAAGCGCCAGGACACCGTATGGTAACCATGCGCTCTATAAGTATAATTAACATAACAATGTTTTTCTTTTGCTGGATTGCTTTTTTCCCTTTACCATTGATACTGGCTGTTTAAGGACGGTGAGCAATGTTAGTTATAGTGTGCTATGTGTGCCACTACCCATAATTGGCGAATTTCAGTCGGTTTACATGTCTGAGGCAGATTTTTTCAGTGAATTTCAAGCTAATTTTTAATAATAAGCTTTATTCCCAACCACCGATGCGCATACTCAAGTTAGTCGCAGAGCCTGGCCTCTCACCAATCCCTGCACCCAACCTGTCATACCCAACCCATGCTTAGCACATCTCCTGCTGCCCAAGGCTTCTGGCTCCCTCCCTCTCTGTCACTTTTTTCTCTGCCTCTCCCTTTCTCTCTTTCTTTTTGCCCCCACCCACACCACTTTGTTCTTTATTTTTACCCCTTTGTGAAAGTAGGTAATTGGGCTCGGAGACTGAAACACTTCAAATCCATCCAGAGTATGAACAAAAGATCGAGGTGAGATCGGACAATATTTTGTAAACGCAGTAACAACCTCAAAAGCTATCCAATTTGTTTCCCCAGTTGTATTTAACAAAGAAAGCTACAATGCATCATCCATTCCTGAAGACCTAAGAAGAAGGAGTCCCACTGTCAAAAGAGTAAAGATGAACAAAGGGAAAAAGCATCCTGACATTAAGAATGGAATGAGGAGTTGCAAATGGCAAGTTCTGTTCCTTTATGGAGCCAGCAGCATCCATAACTCACCACGCCTGGCAATGGCAGTTGCTTGAGAGCCTTAGGTCCTCTTTTTGGATCATGCTGAGAGGATCTCAGAGCACGTTAAAGAGTTATTTTGTGAGGCTTTTGTACCAGAATTTTAAAAAAAATGTTTGCTTCCTTCGACGTCTTTAAAGCATTTGAAGCACGTCATCCTTCTGTTAATAACTACTGAAAGGGAATTTTCTACCAATACCTTTGCATTTTGTAAACTATGCTTTTCTGCGAGAGGAGGAAGAAGGCAGCTTCTACTCTACATTCTGTGCACGTGGTATTTCTATCAGCCGCACTCACTGCTAAGGAGGAAACTGGTGAAGCATGCCTTACAAGGACGAGGAGGACTTTAAGGAAGGCAAGTTGATGGGCTCTATATGGTGGTAACTTACAGCATATAAACATATCCACTGACACAATTTTTTATTTTTTTTAGAAATGTTTCTAGTTTGAAAGAATATCATTGGTACTCCAGTAACACTGAAGGGAGGTAAAACTAGTTTGAAAGTAGATCATTGGTCCTCCAGTAACACTGCAGGGAGGTAAAACTAGTTTGAAAGTAGATCATTGGTCCTCCAGTAACACTGCAGGGAGGTAAAACTAGTTTGAAAGTAGATCATTGGTCCTCCAGTAACACTGCAGGGAGGTAAAACTAGTTTGAAAGTAGATCATTGGTCCTCCAGTAACACTGCAGGGAGGTAAAACTAGTTTGAAAGTAGATCATTGGTCCTCCAGTAACACTGCAGGGAGGTAAAACTAGTTTGAAAGTAGATCATTGGTCCTCCAGTAACACTGCAGGGAGGTAAAAAACGTTTAAGGACAATTCATATCTCACTTATTTCCCATGACCAAAATTTGAAATTATCTGTGCATTATATCCAAACAGCATCACCATCGAAAGCAGCAATCGTATCTTGATTATTGGACACAAATATGCTTCTATATTTTAGCCGAGTCAATCCTCGTAGTTTGCAGAGGAACTTGCCTGTGAGACAATTCTTCAGAATTCCAGCATGATTGGAAGTGACTTGGAGACACTAGGTGTGTTAGCCAACACAACTAAGTGCACAGGGACAAGTCAACTGCCCGAGTATTAGAGCATATGAAAGAGCATTGAAGCCACGTAGAGAAAATCTGTATCTACTGAAAATAATAAGCGAGAGTTAGCCAGGCTTACCACTTTCTCTGACAGCAAAAGATTGAAACCGTTAAAGGGCACTGGAAAACTGTACATTATGGCAGAAAACCGGGTCCATGGCCTTTATTTTCATAGAGACTTAATTATCGTACATCAGCAAATTAAGCAGTATTATTAACTGAGCTTGTAGAATGGCCACAACAGTGGAAATATTGGTTGTGGACAATGTGAAAATTGACATGTCACTTGCATCAAGTGTTTCTAAGTTACCAAGAAAGAAGACTTTTTTGAAGCTGCCCACAAATTTCAACTCGTGGAAAGTCATTAATCGCATACAGTGCTGATGTGCGCTCCTGTATATTGGGATATCAGTGAGTAATACAGGCATATTAATTTGAGAATATCAATTTAATATCCATTGGAAGACAAAATATAACCCCCAGTACCTAATTTTATTGCGAAAAATAATAAAAAAACAAACTTAAATTGGCTCATTAACGAGCAAATAACACCATACCGCGTGGGGGACATAGGGGAGAGGAGATGCATTATTAATGACCGTTCTTAATCTATAGTTTGAATCCAGAAAACAGACCGGCTTAAATAAAGACATGGAATTGACACGTTTGAGTCTTAAAACCTGAAACTAGATGATGTTGCTACAAGTCTGCTATTTGTAAGCTTATGTTCATGAGATGAACTAGGGGGGTAAACACGAGTGTGAGAACATGATTTTGAATATCTAAAGTTTTCTACAGTAACACAGACTAGATTGAAATTATGTTTTGACATTGTGATGGAGCCTTTCTTCAGTGTCATTTGGAGACTGCAAAGCTGGGTGAGGGCAGTCTCCCTTGTGCAGGTGCCTATATATGCACTTCCAGGTTATAGAAGCTTGCCCCTTAGGTGACCTGGAAAGAACATGCTTTTAATGACTTTTGCTGCAGTATTACGTACGGCAAAGTTCCATTTCATACAATGCAGTTTTGTTTTATCCTGAGCAGTTATAGTAATTGTAAGAGATCACAAAATTACATTGCCTGGATGCCCAGCACAAGTTACTCTTCATTAACAAACCACATTTGAACTACACAATGAGCACAACAAAATGCTCGTCTGACACTGTTCATGCACTGGTAAAACTGTTATGCCATTCCACCTAAAGAACAGTTGTTAGAACCGATGTACAAAGCTCTTCATATTCTTGGTCCAATATGGGTCCATATGAATTTATAGTCTGTCAGACTGAGACAAAAAAACAATGGTTTGAGTGAAACATCTGCCCCGAAGGCAAAGAGAGCTTTAAATTGTGAGACCATGGGACTGTTTGATTTTTTTTTCCTTATCTGATATCTCCCCACTGTAATCTCTCTGAATTAAGGAATCGCTGACATTATTTTTACAGGTGAATATGCCACTATTGTAATGTGTTGTGATGCCTATTGTGATATGGTTCCATGTACGAGACAAGATAATAACATATTGAACATACAATAAAAAGTATCATAGTAAATAACAAGCTTTTTGTTTAAATGCATATTCTGTATTGCTACACCACGCTCTTGCCACTGGCAGAAAATATACATTTTATGTCATCATGAAAACCCTAGAATTCCTAAATAAACAAGCTTGACATAACATAATGAACAAACAAACAGGATTTCATGGTAAATAATGAGCTTGTTTGTTTAACGGCAAATTCTGTATTACTACACCATTCTATCTCCACTAGCAGGAAGTATTAACTTTATGTTCTGATGAAAGGCCTACATGTAGCTTACCAAGCCTGAAACATGTTTATTTTTAATTGATAGTATGCGCTATATATAGTAGTTGTTAGTCATTTTGAGAGGATGTTGTGAAACTGTATTGTTGTATGCGATTTATAAATATGAATGAATTTCCTACTTCTAGTTCTAGTTTTGCATTGTACGAATCTTCATTGAAGTCCTAAAAGTGACAATAATTCCACCTTGCATGCTGGGACCCCAGAACACTTCATATCTATCACATATATAGATATATGTGTGTGTGTGTATTATATATATATATATCTATACTACTATTATGAAGGAAGAACTTTGAACCTTTGAGGCGCGTAAACTCGGGAACCACTGCGCCAATCCACACACCCGATACATCGTTGTAATTGTCAGGGTGTGCAGATGGACATAGGCTATATAAATAAAAAAAATATAAGTTATTTAAAAAATTTACGAGAAAAAAAAGTAGTCCCATGGAAGTAGCGCCGGCCGCGACGTGCGTGCTGAAATCAGGAGCGCGGGGAGGAGCGGCGTCCAGGAGCGCAAGGAGGAGCGGCGGACATGAGCGTGGGGAGGAGCGGCGGACATGAGCGCGGGGAGGAGTGGCGGACAGGCGGGGAGGAGCGGTGAGGAGCTGCGGACAGGCTGGGAGGAGCGGCGGACAGGCAGGGAGGAGCAGCGGACCGGTGAACTCAGGAGCGCGGGGAGGTGCGGCGGATGAGTTAAGGCTCCGGGGGACCCACGGACAATGTCGGGGCGGGCAGGGGCCCTGAAGCCTGATTGCTCCCGGACAAGGTCGGGACGGGCTGCTAGTGTATGTGTATATATATATAGTAGTGAACAAGGCGGGAGCAAGCCGCCGAAACGCGTCTAAGCAGCAACTGAGCAATTAAAATCGTTTCGATTATGATTCACGGAGTCAGCGCCTTATTTTGATGGAAAGTTTGGTTTGTTACAATATATATATATATATATATATATATATATATATATATATATATATATATATATATATATATGAAAAACACTGAATAAAATCAAAGGTTCCAGGGACAATATATTTAGGTTTACGTTTTACCCATGGTATGGTTTTGTGTGGGTAAAATGTGAACCTAACTAAAACGTTCCTGTAACTTTTGGTTATTCCAGTGAATTGTTTTTGTTTCTTTGGGCCGTGCGTGACAGGAGGTCCCACAGGGCCTGGCTGCAGTAAACCAACCATGCTAGCTGCGCACAACCTTTGGCTGTGCACAGCGAGAGTATGGCGTGTCAGTGGGTTAGGGTTTTTTTCCCATTGGGCTTCAGATCCGCAGATCCCCCATGGGTACTGGCAGGATCCGCATCTCTAATTATCTATATTTTTCCTTCTTTAACTAAAAAACTACTGAACAGATTTACATAAAATTACAAAAAGCACCCTTTCTGGACCAAGAGCTAGCTTTCTGCCAAATTTTGGTGTAAATCCGTTCAGTGGTACGGACTGTAGTCGTATCTAAAAACTGCAAACTCCCCATAGACATTGTATAGGGCAAAACATTTAGGACCCCTCCTTTTTCTCTGTCCTCACTTGATGAATCAACCAAAATTTTCCACAAAGCACCTAGATCCATCAATGGTAAGGGGGTAGTTATAAAAGATGATCAATTGCTAATTCACTAATAACTTTGGTAGTGTGTGATGAGCCTGCCAGAAATTTGAAAGACGCTTCAAAGAATTAGTTTTCTATTGGTATTTCAAGTCTGATGCCAATGAAGCAAGGGGAGACAACATTCACGGAGGGACCGACCCGAAAATTTTCCTTTTCTTATAACTCTGGGAATGTTTAATGAATCTGAAATAAATGTGGTGGCTCGTTAGAAAGGTACACCCAGCGAAGGTATTTCAGGTCTCATGATCATCCAAAGGATTGGGGGCAAAGTTAAAGAGGGGCTCCAAATATTTTTCGTTTTATTCGTGATTTTGCCATGGTTTGATGGTCTGCACACAATTTGGCAGGGGCGTAGAATTCTCATGACAATTTTATGGTTACTCAGGTCCATCGCCGGTATATGAGGGGGGCACAGTTAAAAATGGAGGGGGCAAGGAGTGTTTATTTGCTGATCACCATGGCACTGTGTGAAAAAGCCAGGCAAATCTAACAGAAGCTTGGA
The DNA here is from genome assembly GCF_964261635.1 of Lissotriton helveticus. Taxonomy (NCBI): domain Eukaryota; kingdom Metazoa; phylum Chordata; class Amphibia; order Caudata; family Salamandridae; genus Lissotriton; species Lissotriton helveticus. The sequence continues at coordinate 86,173,403 of NC_136064.1, forward strand.
AGGATTGGTTTTCGATTGGTTTGAGTAGATCCATTTGTGAGTACAAGGCACCATTCATAGTGGAACTCGTGGCTCCTCAAAATAACAGGAAGTCTTTTTTAAAGTAAGCCTGTCAGATTGCACTTTTCCTCATTACCTAGACATGTAAGCAGCAAGTTGTCTTATCGTTGCTGGCTGCAATGTAGTCTGGAATGGCACTTATTCTAGGACTTGAACCCGCGTTAACTTAGACAACTTATGTGATTCTCTAGCTTCAACCATTCCTACTAATAGGGACAATTTTGGTGATCAGAGATAGGCCTGGGCAAAGCACTATGCTACGCTCGTGTAGATTGGGAAGTTTGCGCTACTACGCACTACGCGAACTGCACGTAGCACAGCGGTCCTCAACATCAAGTTGCTGATCGCGAGCGTGGAAAATAAATCTCCCGGCGAGATTCTCAACGTGGGGAGGTCAGGGTTCTCAGTGCGAGTGGTCGCGCATCCTCGCGACCGCTCGCAATGAGAAACTACCAGTCCGCGTTGAGAAAGCTGCCGCTCGAGTAAAAATCTACTCGAGCGGCAGAAAACTACAGCTCGCACTGTGCAAGATGCCGTTTTCAATGATTGCACAGTGCCGGATACTTGTCCGCACTGTGCAATCATCGAAAACGGCATCTTGCACAGTGCGAACATGCTACTACGCAGTTCGCGTAGTGCTACGCGTAGCTCACGTAGTGCGAAGTGCACTTTGCATAGCTTTGCGAAGCGCTACTTCGCAAACTATGCCCAGCCCTAATCACAAAAATGCTGTAACCTTTTGGCTCAGGGAAGCAAGTAACTTATACGCCCCAAACGCAAAATAAAACCAATTCGCCACCATGAAGCATCAAAATGGTACACCGAGCAACTAAAAAAAAAAACTCGAGCTACACCAGTCCGAGCGAAAATGTCTGAAAAACCTACACTCGGAGGATAAGGAAATTTTCATTGTGCGACTAAAGCTTACAAGAAATCAATAGGGGAAGCTAAATCTACCTATTTATTAAATAAAATCCTACATTCTGGCCACAAAACGAAAGAAATATTTGATACAACATTTGAATTCCTAACCCAGATCGCTCAAGCATGCCGATAGTCCCCACTCAAAAACTGTGTGACAACTTGAGCTTCTTTTCCATAGACAAAATATAGATGAGTAAGACATTATTCCTCCCAGCCCCTTACCTAACACTACTGTCTCGGAAGATGTGAATCCTATAAAACTCTCATCTTTAACATCCATTACTAAAGATGACCATTGAAATTGATGACTAAGGTCAAATCAGGCTCTCCGGTAGACATCTGTCCCCGAAGTATGCAAAACAAAATCTCAGGAATTCCCCAATCCAGTGATCTCTCTGCTCAACGTATCCCTATGTCAGGGCATTGTCTTCGTATGGAAGACAATGTCCCAGGCAGTAGGTATCTCACTAAAAAAACAGCTATGGAAGATCCCTCCATCTTGAAAAACTACAGCCCCAATCTCACTCCACCCTTACTTAGTCAAGATACGAAAGGCACACATTGCCCAACTCTTAAGCACGGTCTTAGAGGACTCTTCCTTTCTTGATTCCCCACCAGGCGGGGTTTTGCCTTGCCCACTCTACAGAAACAGTTATTAGGAAGCAGACACAGGATTGGCCCAGGCATTAGTCCTGTTAGACTTATCTGCAGCTTTTGACACAGTAGATCACAATCTCTTATCCAAATGCCTCAAGGCTGCAAGTGTGCAGGGATCTACATTAGACTGGATAAAGTTAATCCTTTTTGGCTGTTCACAATCTTTACATCTCACCCCTTTTTCCTCGTCAAAGGTAGAACTTAACTGCAGAGTACCACAGGGGTCCTCTTTGCCCCCCTATCTTTTCAACCTCTATATCTGCCCACTGGTCTGCACGTTACAGGGTCAGCGGGTGTAGATATACAACTCCACCAATGATATGCAGTTGCTTTTCAACATCAATGACAATAGAAGCCGCAGAATTCTTCAGAAGCACCATTTTATACATCTGTGACTGGATGAATTGTCATCAGTTAAAGTTGAATTCCGATAAGACTGAAATTGTGAAGATTAAAAACAAACTGCATGGCTGGAACCCTTCCATTTGGCCAGTGGAGATCGGTGCTCCTCCTCCCCTCAAAAAAGTGGTCAAGAGACTTGCGGTCATCATAAATGACGACTGATCAGTAAAGCTTTGGATAGGCGCAGTAACTTCATCTTGCTTTTACCAGTTTTGGAAAATCATAAAAATCTAGAAATATTTCTCTCTTGAGGCAATCACTCAGACTATAATCAATCACCTTTGTCATGTCCGTATCGACTAAGCAAACTCACTATCTGGAACGGTTCAAAGCCAGGCTGCCAGGATGGTCTGGTGCCAGCCTAGATACTGTCACATCAAACCTCTGATGGCAAAATTACACAGGCTGCCAGTCGCCCAGAAGGCCTTATTTAAAACTGGGTGCATTATTTTTAAATCTCGTCACGGCAAAAATCCTTCCTTTGTGACCTCCAGAATCCCGAACTTTAAGACCTTGCTAAAAACATTACTCTTGAGACAGGTTTATAGATAAGCTCGGAGTCCCGTCACTCTTCTGCCCCGGCGCCATAACACCTTTCTGGTGTACGTGCGCTTTTAAAATACCTGGTAACATAAGGACTTTTTATTATTATAACCCAACATTTGGAAACTTTGCATGCGAAAGGCTTTTAGACGGTGCTCCACAACACACACACACACATACACACACATACGCACACACACATATAATGATTGTGCGTGCGATGTTCATATATAAATACAAATGCTTATAAGTCTTAGTTCCTAGGCTCCACTATTTGCTTCAAAAAGAACTGCCTCTGAGCGCCAACTGCCGCACAAAGCAGCATCAGTAGTGGAAGCTCCTGGTTCATTCAGAGAGAGGGAGATATTAAGTGTTCCAGGATCCCCCCACACAGCGGTAGATTAGTCTAACGTCTATGATGCACAACTGTATAATTGGTCTTTTTCTATGGGTCTAGAATAGTCCATGTACTACATTTGAGTGTAAAGATCTGTGGCTGAACAGTTGCAACACAAAGAGGATACCTATCTGTATTTATGTGATTATCATATGGCATTCTGAGATTTTATTTATATTTTTAAAATAAATGAATTTGTATAAAAGAATGTAGTATATGTTTTTGTCTTTTCCACGGGTATGAATGTGACGAGGATTTTAACTAGTTCAGAGTAAGATTTAAGAAAGGACACTTTGGTCTCCCAAGACCGCACTTTGTCTTCACATATATTTTCAGGTCTCCTAGCGCAATGAGTGAAACCAGCTTCTTGTCAGACTGTGTATGCTCATGTGGTCAGTCTTCATGCACCTGACTCCGGCCACCAGAAGACCCATCACCAGAACACTTATGTTATTTAAAGAAGAAATGCAGGAATATAGCCAAAAAAAGTTATATTTCATATGAGAGCCAGCCAAGCGTAGCCAAAGAGGCCTTCTCCTAGATCCTTACCATTCTTGACTTGTACAGTGGAGCCAGAGCCCTGGAGATGCACCACAGCAGGCTGCAAGAAAAAAATAAACAGGTGTGACAACTTCTACATCTGCTTCCTTATGGAAGATGTTCATCCAGCCATCTGCCCTTCCATCCTCCCGCAAGTACCTCTGGATGAACAAATGAATACGTGTAGCCAAATGTGCATAACCTATTATCAAAAACCTCTCCGAGAATGCAGCACCAAGTAAATGTAACAGCAGCACAATTTAAAATCTGCCTAACCAGCAAATTCAACCTAAGATTTGTATTTGGAATTTGGTCCACTGGACCGGCTGCCACCTGATCACCTCGAGAAACAGCATCTCTAGGGGGATCCTTCCTCCTCCTCTCATTCATAGTCCTTTCTTTCTCCACTTCCATCTCGCTCCCTTTCTTAATAGACCTAAGCACCAGAGTGAGAGAAACGGGAATAACTGTGGCCACGGCCATTCTTGTGGAAGTTCATTACCTGTACAAACGTCCAGTCATGGTGCACATCAGTGTAACCGAGAGATAACGGACTCTTCTTTTGAGAACATCCTCATTTATACTCTACTGAAGTCTGGAAAACACGCGGAAAATGTGTGAGAAAGGCGAATCAGGCTCCGCACTTTTTGCTTAAATTTAAACCATATCCGAACCAGCAGAGAAAAGGCAGCTAAATCTGCCCCAAACATCTGAATTTCTAGAGTAAAAGGTGGGGAAAATGTGCGAAAAAATTATGTTCTTTGATTGCGCTTTATCGTCTCACTTTTTCCTCTTCCCTCCCAGTTTTGCTTGGGGCGGGGAAGCTATTAAAACACCGCCTGGGTCAAGGTGGTGGTTTGGAGATCAGGGCCGGCTTTAGAGAGTTGCGACCGGTGCAGCTGCACCTGGTCCTGACCTCCGGGGTGGGTGGAGGGTATTTAGAGTATCCTATGGCTTTACAATACTTGCTGCTGCAGAGATCGTTGAGCGTCCAGTAGTTTTTGGGCAACAATAAACATGTCAAGATAACTCTGATGATTAATGTTCCTCCTAGACAGACATAGAGCTTTGTCTAGTGACAGTTCTGACTCATCATCAAGTCGCGCAGAGGGGTAATGTGCCTGCTGCAAAGAATGCACACCATACAGATCACAGAACTGTGGGGTATATTCACAAGAACGTGTGATAACTACCGCAAGAGTAGCGTAATGCAACTTTCAACATCACAGCCCATCGCTGGAAAATAACTGTGTCAACGTGGAATTCACAACAAGCCGGTAGCATGCGATAGACACCAGACAACGCGGCAAATGTCCACGTGAAAATCAATGCCATGCCGCAAAAATGCAATACGCAAACGCAAAAAAATGCGACGAGGCCAACCACGGTACAAAAAGCAGCGAAAACCGACCACAGGCATGCAAATCCCATGCGTCTGACAGGACAATGCACCATAAAAGCCCTTGTAAAAATACACCAGAGACAAGCCAAAGCATGTTGCAACATGGATGCACCCTGCCCCAGCACAGAGCCCAACTCGAATTCCACAATCCCCATAAACTACCAGCAAGGAGCAAATGGGTCGGGGAAGGCCAAGGAGAAGAGGGAGAGGAAGACGGGGTGCAGACCGCAGGAAAACAAGAACAGCGTCACGGAGGTGACTGAACACTACCAGCAACTGACCCACAAGCAGAGGAATCCAGCACCCCCCAAATAGACACAATGTACACCGACATACAGTCTGCATGCAAACTAGCACAATGTGACAACATATATGCCAACACAAAGGCAACAGGCACCTCCCCTTCACATCGCAAAGGGGTACACAACACCTGCCGCAGAGCACACAATACAACACATCAGTGATGCCGGCGAGGACCGCCACACCTTCGACACTGATGCCCTACAACAGCCAATGGATGTCCCACGCAAACCCCCACCAGTACCCGGACATCGAAGATACCCAGAGGAGAACACCCTGCCTGCAACAGACCACACAGCAGGAAGCACCTGCAGGCACAGCTGGCTCACAACACTTCACCCACCCACACATGGCACCCGAATGGTATGTGTCAGCACGCCAAAAGGAGGTGGCCCAACAGGTGTTGGAGGGGACTGAACCCATGGAATGCGAACCAGGACACATATGTAGGGGTCTATCACTCTACAGGGCCCATCCACACCCCACAAAGGAGAGCCACGCTGCCATGGAGACACATGCAGATGCACATGCACAGCACAGAACCACGCCTAGGGGCGCGCAATTAGCAGTCACACACCCATGTTGGTCAGTGCGTACGATGGCCCTGGCCACTCCCCTCAGGAATAGAGTGGGTGACGACAAAGCTACATGTCCAAACCTCAACCCACTGCCTTCGTGACATGTCTGCATCTGTGGTGCACACCGCACAATGTAAAGTCGTAGGGCACAGGGACACACACAGAGATCATGTAGAACTAGCTACATGCATGTGCGCCCGGCCCCTTTATTGGCAGGGCCACATGTACAGTGACTCCTAAGCTGGATGTGTGTGGGGTGAGTGTAAGCCATTCCGCACTGAATGTCTGGTGTTGGCAACCACTTGGACATTGGACACTAGTGCAACGCAAACAGAAAACACATGCAATACAGAGTCAACTAATGAGCAACATGGGGTGATCCAGATAAAGTCCAGAGGACAGCCAACATGCAAACAGAAGTGTCCATGAGTCGCAGTGCACTGGGCTTTGGACACTAGAGATGAGCGTGATCATGTACAGAAAAAGTCACTGATTGTGTCCCTACGATTCATTCCTGATGCAGATGTAGTGGGTGTGTCAAACCTGCATCATCTTCACCATCAACGTCTCAGGGACCCCACACTATCTGAGGTGACATACCTGCGCAACCGCTCCACAGCACAAAACACAATCAGCCATGGACAATGACCTGCGGTGCACTGAGTCACTGGCACTTGGAGTACTGAGCAGGGTAACAGGCCGATGATGGCATCCACGACAAGCCTGTGCAACCACGAAGCCAGTCTGGACCACTGCCTCAACTCTGGCAGATGGTGTTTGAAAATGGTCCTTGCGGTGGTGGCATGTGCCTCCTGCGGTGATGCATCGTCCAAGCCGGTTGGACTCGCTTTGTTGTTTGAGCCCTGGTGGGACGCATGTGAGCCCGGAGGCTGCGTACAGCGCAATGCCAGAGAGTCATGGCATTGATGAGCCCAAGGCCCAGGCCTCAGGGTCCAGCCTATGGCCCCGGACTTGACCAGCACAGAGTTAGTGACCCCGGATGCACTGCGCCAGCACAGGCACCCAGCCACGGGACGGTGACTTGCGGTGCAGTCAGATGGGCCATGCGACCTGGGCGGGTAACCATCATTGTCCGAGGTGTATGTTTCTGAGTGTTTCGTGGGACAGTGGAAGGTGTCCTCCAGGACAAGACACAGAAAGGTTGGATTTTATCAGGAAGCAGCAAATGGAGGAGTGGAATGCGACAGCCCATTGCCACCACCAAGTCTGTATCAGCTACATGGGGGTGAAAAATACCCCCTAGTCCATAGGCTCAGACGCCACCACTGTCCGACCAGAGAGTGTCCATGAATGTGAGGGAACAGACTTAGTGGCACTGAGGCTGAGTGGGGATGCAGACTGCGATGATGCTGGTACACTGATGTGGACTCCGCCATTTCAAAATCATGACTCTGTGACCTACTGGACCACAGTGTAGGCCGTAGGCAGCAGTCAGCAGTGGCCCACAGTCACGTGTCTGCGGTTCGCAATGTACAGCGCTAGTGACACCAGGGCAGTTGTCGGTAGTGTACGAACACCTCCGTAACAATGATCCTTTTCTCTCCGCCAAGTAGCAAGGCAACATCCTCTTAGGCCTCTCCTTGTGTGCAGTGATGTGGCATCTGCCTTTGCATAATCGATGTTCAGTTCCAAATCTGTGGCCTACTCGAGCACAGCCTAGGCCGAGAGCAGTGTAGGCCGGAGGCGGCAGGCAGCACGAGCCATTCACCAAGTGTTGCTGGCATAGGTTGGTGACCCCACCGGCCTGCGTAGTTCAGGTTCAGTGGCACCACGTGTTCGGTCACCTCCGTGACTGTGACCCGGCTTTCGTCTGGACTGATCCACATCTTCCTCTTACTCCTCTCCATGTGTCTACTGGTGTGTACTCAGCCATTTGTGATTCACGACTAGGTGCTGGATGTGAGACCTACTGGTCCGCAAGGTTGTCCTGGTCCCTCATCCACGGTTTGCCGGATGGCGTCGGACAAGGTTTGTGGCAACACGGCTCGTCGGATGGCGTTGGGCCGGGTTTGTGGCAGCACGGCTCGCCTGATGGCGTTGGACAGGGTTTGTGGCAGCACGGCTCGCTGGATGGCATTGGACAGGGTTTGTGGCAGCACAGCTCGCCTGATGGCATTGGACAGGGTTTGTGGCAGCACGGCTCGCCGGATGGCGTTGGACAGGGTTTATGGCAGGATGTGTCACAAGATGCGCATATGGAAGTATGCCTCACGGATCAAAGGGAGTCTGGTGTCGTGGTCGCTGACCCGGATTTGGGGGCACTGCCATTCAGGAGCCAGTACACAGTCTCACATATGGGACCCACTGAGCCGCAGAGGTCACCGGTAGAATATGCTAACGAGAAAGGAGTAATGTGGGCCAACGTTGGGGGGACATCGGTGGTCTGAAAGGCTGGCCAGGTCGCGGGCCTCAGGCTTGGAGCTTACACTGGCACGTGATGAGTCCTCCATGACACACACTGGTGTCGGATGCTGATCAGTGTGGCCTGGCTGCGTAGGGTCAGCTGTGACGGGTTTGTGGTCCAGCGGGCCAGGGTATGACAGGCGGACATGATCTGAGGCAACTCCGCTAACGATGACGAATTCGGCCTCGTGGCGGGGTGAGAGGTGCCGCCCTGTTAGAGATGTTGGCGCTCTGGAAGAGGACTACGCCCAGGGCTATGTGCTTTTTATTCACACCCCTACGCTGGTCTGGCATACGCCGGCCGATCCCACTCTGCTCACGCTTACGGGTGGGGCGTAACAGGCAACTATTCCGCAAGGACCCCCACTGGCTGGGGTGATATGGTTGTGTCCACTGTTCACTACACTCCATTTACCAGAGGTGTATGTCGCCGTGGATATGGGTGTGTTCTGCATACTGCGGTTTGTTCAGCACTTTGGCGCCACTCTTGGCATTGTGTTCTTTTCCAATCATGATTCTACTGCTTCCTTCACATATTCCTGGTTGCCAAATCTCCCAACACTTGTCTATGGTGTGGCTGAGGTGCCATGCCGTAGATTGGTCATGTTCACGGCTTGCCCAGGTTACCATTGTGAGTTGTTCTATTGTGTCTGGTGGGTGGGCATGTTGTTGTACATCTTGGTTGTGGACTTGTGACGTGTGCATTGCCAGAGTTGTGGATTGCATGGTTGTGGGGTTGAGGTGAGTGGGGTGTTAATTGGGAAGTTGCCAAGGGGCTGTGCATTTCCCTTAGCGCCATCCTGGGAGGGCTGATTGCTGTTGGACTGTCGGAGGGTGGAGGGATCATCCACACTGGCTGTGTATTTGAAGGCAGCATTGGTGAAGTTCCCACGATGTTCGGATGTTGCCTGCACATTGATGTGTGATGTGTGCTTCCTGTTGCGCTGATTGTGTGCTGTGTCACCAGGGGGCACAGATGGGACATGTGTGCAGTGGATTGCCACCTAAACATGCGTGCATCCAGCTATGGCGTATGGTCCTTGCTTGGTCTCCAGTGGTTCCTGTGCCGGGTGGGTGTTGTTGCCCTCTTGGGTGTCCGTGCTGCATGTTCAGTTGCTCCATGGCATCTGTTGCCCTTTCGATGACTCCCTGGGCAGGGCTCCCTATTGTGGTGCAGGCTGCCGTCCGACTTTACACCAGGTCACAGCAGGTGTAAAATACCTACTGCTAACGCGCATTATCGCGTGTTTCGTGTTTTTATCGCCGATCTGTCTGGTCATTGTGAATGTTGAGGCGTGGTGTTGTCGCAGCTTTTGTCACGGGAACACCTACTCTACATCTCATTAGCGATAGTTTCGGGAGTACTCTGTGGTGATGTTAGCACCAGCTTGTGAATGGTGGGGAACATTTAGCACGAATTTGGCTGCGATAAATTGCAGTTAATTTCGCGATGGCTCCTTGTGAATATGCCCCCTTATTTTTTGTGGCTTGCTCAGTAAATTACTGCTTTTGTCATGCAGAGTCTTTTGTTACTTGTAGTTCATAAGCTACACTGCTATTATGGTATTGTGTGTGACATGAAATTTCCTCGAAGAGATTCATGCAAATTGTATAGTGAAGGTTAGGAGGTTATGTTTTTTCCTCATTCTTTCATGTCTATTCCTAATGTTGCCGAAAAGGGTAAATGTGGGTACATATACATTCTTATTAGTAAAGTCAACCACAACCAGAGCTTTACATTTTTTGTAATATATGTGAGAGAGGAATAGCGAGGGATGAGGGGCACTGCTGGAAGATGAGACTCTGTGGAGGAGGTCATAAGCGGCCAGGTGCCACCAGTGCTAAAGCTGGCCCGGTTGGGGAAAAAATGGTTAAAAATGCCGGGCTAGTTAATATCCTGTGAATGTAATGTTTATTCGGTGACATATCATAGCCTCTTGTGTGATGTTGTTTTGTGGTCAGCCATGATGCCCAGTCCATGTGAATGACGCACGCAGCGCAAGTCCTTTTAATTTGCCTCTAGAAGAGTGTGCGCACACCCTCCAGCACTACCTGTTGTTCCACATGTTAAATGTGAAGGTAAGAGCTAAACTGATAAATATGACACATCGATTCTACTCCAGCACAGGGTTCAGCTCTGCCACGGCACTTCAATCATGAACTACAAGGCCCTCCACTAGTCTGTGCTGCTGGCTAAACGCAGCGTAACAAATGCATGTCAGTGCTGAGCGGCAAACACCCCCGCAGCCCCCGTGGTGCGGGGGGGGGCAGTCTTCAGTACATGAAGGGGGGTCGCCTCAGCTCATCAGTAGAGAGCTGTGAGTGGATTTCTCTCAGGCAGCTGCAGTCTGCAGCCTGCTGTGAGCTCCTGCCCTGACCCAGGACTGAAGAGAAACAAATTGTTTCTCTTCAGTCAGAGCGCGCCAAGCCCGGAAAAAGGATGTGGGTGGGGGCCCCAGAGAGAGCATTTCCCACAGGGCACAGCCTCTGAGATGGGAGAGGACATGGATAGGGGCCCCAGAGAGAATTCCCCACAGGGCACAGACTGAGTCGGAAGAGGACAAGGATGGGGGTGGGGGCCCCAGAGAGAGCATTCCCCACAGGGCACAGCCTCTGAGATGAGAGAGGACAAGGATGGGGGTGCGGGCCCCAGAGACAGCCTTCCCCATAGGGAACAGCCGCTGAGACGGGAGAGGACAAGGATGGGGGTGAGGTTCCCAGAGAGTGCATTCCCCACAGGGCACAGCCTCTGAGAAAGGAGAGGACAAGGATGGCGGTGGGGGCCCCAGAGACAGCATTCTCCAGGGCAATGCTCATATGAGACGGGACGAGGCAGCAACATGGTGTCCTCAGGTAAGCACTCTTGTTGGAACGCACACTACTTTGTGAGAGAGAGTGGAGAGATTGGAGAGAGAGAGTGGAGAAGGAGGGTGGAGAGATTGGAGAGACAGACTGGAGAGAGAGAGTGGAGAGAGGGTGGAGAGAGAGAGTGGAGAGAGGGTGGAGAGAGAGGGTCGAGAGAGAGTGGGGAGAGCGAGTGGGGAGAGAGAGTGGGGAGAGAGAGTGGGGAGAGAGAGTGGAGAAAGAGTAGAGAGAGAGTGGAGAGAGAGAGTGGAGAGAGAGAGTGGAGAGAGTGGAGAGAGAGTAGAGAGAGTAGAGAGAGAGAGAGTGGAGAGAGAGTGGAGAGAGAGAGTGGAGCGAGAAAGAATGGAGGGAGACAGTGGAGAGAGGGTGGAGAGAGAGTGGAGAGAGAGGGTGGAGAGAGAGTAGAGAGATAGACAGTGGAGAGAGAGTGGAGGGAGACAGTGGAGAGAGAGTGGAGAGAGACAGTGGAGAGAGAGTGGAGAGAGAGTGGAGAGTGAGTGGAGAGAGAGAGAGTGGAGAGAGAGAGAGAGAGACAGAGAGAGAGTGGAGAGAGAGTAGAGAGAGTGGAGAGAGAGTAGAGAGAGTGGAGAGAGAGAGAGAGAGGGGAGAAAGAGAGAGAGAGTAGAGAGAGATTTGAGAGAGAGTAGAGAGAGAGTGGAGCAAGAGTGGAGAGAGAGGGAGTGGAGAGAGAGGGAGTGGAGAGAGACAGTGGAGAGAGAGAGAGAGTGGAGAGAGTGGAGAGAGAGTAGAGAAAGAGTAGAGAGAGAGAGTGGGGAGACAGTGGAGATAGAGTGGAGAGAGAGTAGAGAGAGAGAGAGAGTGGAGAGAGAGACAGTGGAGAGGGGAGAGAAGGTAGAGAGAGAGTGGAGAGAGAGTGGAGAGAGAGCATGGAGAGAGAGTGGAGAGAGAATGGAGAGACAGAATGGAGAGAGAGAGTAGAGAGAGAGTGGAGAGAGAGAGTGGAGAGAGAGAATGGAGAGAGAGAGTGGAGAGAGAGAGGAAAGAGAGTAGAGAGAGAGAGTGGAGAGAGAGAGTGGAGGGAGACAGTGGCGAGAGAGTGGAGGGAGACAGTGGAGAGAGAGTGGAGGGAGACAGTGGAGAGAGAGAGAGAGTGGAGAGAGAGAGAGTGGATAGAGAGAGTGGAGAGAGAGTGTAGAGAAAGAGAAAGTGGTGAGAGAGAGAGAGTGGAAAGAGTAGAGAGAGAGTGGAGAGAGTGGAGAGAGAGAGTGGAGAGAGACAGTGGTGAGACAGTGGCGAGAGAGAGAGCGTGGAGAGAGAAAGTGGAGAGAGAGACAGTGGAGAGAGTAGAGAGAGAGTAGAGAGAGAGAGTGGGGAGACAGTGGAGAGAGAGTAGAGAGAGAGTGGAGAGAGAGTGGAGAGAGAGACAGTGGAGAGGGGAGAGACGGTATAGAGAGTGGAGAGAGAGCATGAAGAGAGAGTGGAGAGAGAATGGAGAGAGAGTAGAGAGTGTAGAGAGAGTGCAGAGAGAGACAGTGGAGAGAGAGTGGAGGGAGACAGTGGAGAGAGAGTGGCGGGAGATAGTGGAGAGAGAGTGGAGAGAGAATGGAGAGAGAGTAGAGAGAGAGTGCAGAGAGAGACAGTGGAGAGAGAGAGAGTGGAGAGAGAGAGTGGAGAGAGAGAGTATAGAGAGAGAGTGGAGAGAGAGAGTGTAGAGAGACAGTGGAGAGAGAGAGGAAAGCGAGTAGAGAGAGAGTGGAGGGAGACAGTGGAGAGAGAGTGGAGGGAGACAGTGGAGAGAGAGTGGAGAGAGAGAGTGGAGAGAGAGAGTGGAGAGAGAGAGTGGATAGAGAGAGTGGAGAGAGAGTGGAGAGAAAGAGAGAGTGGAGAGAAAGAGAGAGTGGAGAGAGAGAGAGTGGAGAGAGAGAGAGTGGAGAGAGAGAGAGAGAGAGTGGAGAGAGAGGAGAGAGAGAGGAGAGAGAGAGGAGAGAGAGAGGAGAGAGAGAGGAGAGAGAGAGTGGAAAGAGAGAGTGGAAAGAGAGGGAGGAGAGAGAGAGAGTAGAGAGAGAGAGTGGAGAGAGAGTAGAGAGAGAGAGAGTGGAGAGAGAGTGGAGAGAGAGTGGAGAGAGACAGTGGTGAGACAGTGGAGAGAGAGAGAGCGTGGAGAGAGTGGAGAGACAGTGGAGAGACAGTGGAGAGAGAGAGACAGTGGAGAGAGTAGAGAGAGTAGAGAGAGAGAGAGTGGGGAGACAGTGGAGAGAGAGTAGAGAGAGAGTGCAGAGAGAGTGCAGAGAGAGTGGAGAGAGAGACAGTGGAGAGGGGAGAGACGGTAGGGAGAGTGGAGAGAGAGCATAGAGAGAGAGTGGAGAGAGAATGGAGAGAGAGTGCAGAGAGAGACAGTGGAGAGAGAGAGAGAGTGGAGAGAGAGTGTAGAGAGAGAGTGGAGAGAGAGAGTGGAGAGAGAGAGTGGAGAGACAGTGGAGAGAGAGGAAAGAGAGTGGAGGGAGACAGTGGCGAGAGAGTGGAGGGAGACAGTGGAGAGAGAGTGTAGGGAGACAGTGGAGAGAGAGAGTGGAGGGAGACAGTGGAGAGAGAGAGTGAAGAGAGAGAGTGGAGAGAGAGAGTGGAGAGAGAGAGTGGGGAGAGAGAGTGGAGAGAGAGTGGAGAGAGTGGAGAGAGAGAGAGGAGAGAGAGAGTGGAGAGAGAGTCGAGAGAGAGTAGAGAGAGAGTAGAGAGAGAGTAGAGGGAGAGTGGAGAGAGAGAGTGGAGAGAGAGTGGAGAGAGACAGTGGTGAGACAGTGGAGAGAGAGAGCGTGGAGAGAGTGAGTGGAGAGACAGTGGAGAGAGAGTGGAGGGAGACAGTGGAGAGAGAGTGGAGGGAGACAGTGGAGAGAGAGTGGAGGGAGACAGTGGAGAGAGAGAGTGGAGAGAGAGAGTGGAGAGAAAGAGTGGAGAGAGAGTGGAGAGAAAGAGAGTGGAGAGAAAGAGAGAGTGGAGAGAAAGAGAGAGTGGAGAGAAAGAGAGAGTGGAGAGAAAGAGAGAGTGGAGAGAGAGAGAGAGAGAGTGGAGAGAGATTAGAGAGAGAGTGGAGAGAGAGTAGAGAGAGAGTGGAGAGAAAGTAGAGAGAGAGCGGAGAGAGAGGAGAGAGAGAGTGGAAAGAGAGAGGAGAGAGAGAGAGTAGAGAGAGAGTAGAGAGAGAGAGTAGAGAGAGAGAGAGTGGAGAGAGAGAGTAGAGAGAGAGCAGAGAGAGAGTGGAGAGAGAGTGGAGAGAGAGTGGAGAGAGAGTGGAGAGAGAGTGGGGAGAGACAGTGGTGAGACAGTGGAGAGAGAGAGAGTGGAGAGACAGTGGAGAGAGAGTAGAGAGAGTGGAGAGAGAGACAGTGGAGAGGGGAGAGACGGTAGAGAGAGTGGAGAGAGAGCATGAAGAGAGAGTGGAGAGAGAATGGAGAGAGAATGGAGAGAGAGTAGAGAGTGTAGAGAGAGTGCAGAGAGAGAAAGTGGAGAGAGAGTGGAGGGAGACAGTGGAGAGAGAGTGGAGGGAGATAGTGGAGAGAGAGTGGAGAGAGAATGGAGAGAGAGTAGAGAGAGAGTGCAGAGAGAGTGCAGAGAGAGACAGTGGAGAGAGAGAGAGAGTGGAGAGAGAGAGTGGAGAGTGTAGAGAGAGTGTAGAGAGAGTGGAGAGAGAGAGTGGAGAGAGAGCGTGTAGAGAGACAGTGGAGAGAGAGTAGAGAGAGTGGAGAGAGAGACAGTGGAGAGGGGAGAGACGGTAGAGAGAGTGGAGAGAGAGAGCATGAAGAGAGAGTGGAGAGAGAATGGAGAGAGAATGGAGAGAGAGTAGAGAGTGTAGAGAGAGTGCAGAGAGAGAAAGTGGAGAGAGAGTGGAGGGAGACAGTGGAGAGAGAGTGGAGGGAGATAGTGGAGAGAGAGTGGAGAGAGAATGGAGAGAGAGTAGAGAGAGAGTAGAGAGAGAGTGCAGAGAGAGTGCAGAGAGAGAGAGTGGAGAGAGAGAGAGAGTGGAGAGAGAGAGTGGAGAGTGTAGAGAGAGTGTAGAGAGAGTGGAGAGAGAGAGTGGAGAGAGAGCGTGTAGCGAGACAGTGGAGAGAGAGAGGAAAGAGAGTAGAGAGAGAGAGTGGAGAGAGAGAGTGGAGGGAGACAGTGGAGAGAGAGTGGAGGGAGACAGTGGAGAGAGAGTGGAGGGAGACAGTGGAGAGAGAGTGGAGGGAGAGAGTGGAGAGAGAGAGTGGATAGAAAGAGTGGAGAGAGAGTGGAGAGAAAGAGAGTGGAGAGAAAGAGAGAGTGGAGAGAAAGAGGGAGTGGAGAGAAAGAGAGAGTGGAGAGAAAGAGAGAGTGGAGAGAAAGAGAGAGTGGAGAGAAAGAGAGAGTGGAGAGAGAGAGAGAGTGGAGAGAGAGTAGAGAGAGAGTGGAGAGAGAGGAGAGAGAGAGTGGAAAGAGAGAGAGGAGAGAGAGAGAGTAGAGAGAGAGTGGAGAGAGAGTAGAGAGAGAGTAGAGAGAGAGAGTAGAGAGAGAGAGTGGAGAGAGAGAGTAGAGAGAGAGAGCAGAGAGAGAGTAGAGAGAGAGTGGAGAGAGAGTGGAGAGAGAGTGGAGAGAGAGTGGAGAGAGAGTGGAGAGAGAGTGGGGAGAGACAGTGGTGAGACAGTGGAGAGAGAGAGAGAGTGGGGAGACAGTGGAGAGACAGTGGAGAGAGAGACAGTGGAGAGAGTAGAGAGAGAGTAGAGAGAGAGAGTGGGGAGACAGTGGAGAGAGAGTAGAGAGAGTAGAGAGAGAGTGGAGAGAGAGACAGTGGAGAGAGAGACAGTGGAGAGAGAGAGAGTGGAGAGAGAGAGTGGAGAGAGACAGTGGAGAGAGAGAGAGTAGAGAGAGTGAGAGTGGAGAGAGAGAGTGGAGAGAGAGAGAGTGGAGAGAGAGAGAGTGGAGAGAGAGAGTGGAGAGAGAGACAGTGGAGAGAGAGTGGAGAGAGAGAGAGAGTGGAGAGGTTGGAGAGATAGAGTGGAGAGAGAGTGGAGAGAGAGACAGTGGAGAGAGAGTGAGACAGTGGAGAGAGAGTGAGACAGTGGAGAGAGAGTGAGACAGTGGAGAGAGTGAGACAGTGGAGAGAGTGAGACAGTGGAGAGAGAGTGGACAGAGTAGAGAGAGAGTGAAGAGAGAGGGTGGAGAGAGAGTAGAGAGACTGCCTGACTGACTTGGAGACTGAATACTAACTGACTGAGAGACTGACTGGCTGAGACACTGACTGAGAGAGAGAGAGACTGGCTGACTGAGAGAGACTGATTGACTGTGAGAGAGACTGACTGAGAAAGAGACTGACTGACAGAGAGAGAGACTGACAGAAAGAGAGAGAGATGGAGAGACTGACAGAGAGAGACTGACTGACAGAGAGAGAGACTGACTGACAGAGAGAGAAACTGACAGAGAGAGTCACTGACTGCGAGAGAGAGTGACTGATTGAGAGAGACTGACAGAGGGAGATAGAGAGAGACTGTCTGGAAGACTGACTGACAGAGAGTGACTGAGAGAGAGAGACTGGGAGAGAGACTGACAGAGAGAGACTGACAGGGAGAGAGAGGGACTGACAGGGAGAGAGACTGACTAACAGAGAGAGCGACTGACTGACAGAGGGAGGGACTGACAGAGAGAGAGGCGGACTGACAAGGAGAGAGACTGACTAACAGAGAAAGACTGGCTGAGAGAGAGACTAAGAGAGAGAGAGAGAGAGAGACTAAGAGAGAGAGAGACTGAGAGGCTGACAGAGAGAGACAGCCTGACAAGGAGGGAGAGACTGACTAACAGAGAGAGAGACTGACAGAGAGAGAGAGACTGACAGAGAGAGAGAGACTGGCTGACAGAGGGAGAGACTGACTGACTGAGACTGAAAGAGATAGAGAGACTTTCTGAGAGACTGACTGACAAAAAGGGAGAGACTGACTAACAGAAAGAGCCTGACTGAGAGCCTGACTGACTGACCGAGAGAGACTGAAAAACTGAGAGAGAGACTGACTGAGAAAGAGACTGACTGACTGACAGAGAGAGACTGTCTAAAAGAGAGAGAGACAGAGAGACTGACAGAGAGAGAGACTGACTGACTGACAGAGACTGACTGACAGAGAAACTGAATGAAAGAGAGCGATAGACTGACTCACAGAGAGAGAGAGAGAGAGACTGGCTGACTGAAAGAGAGAGCATGACGGACAGAGAGAGAGAGAGACTGTGATGGAATTGGGGTCAACATGTGTATGAAGCTATTCCATGCCTCTTAATATTGCTATTGTCTGCTAATAACAATGTATTATCAAAATTTGCTCTTTGTAGTTACATCTGCCTTTGAAATACTGCATTGTCGCATTGTCTAATGTTTTAAAACGGAAACGAGAAGGAGCAGTGGATGCACTTTTGTCAAAACTGAACGATGAGTGGGCCCGATGTTGTATATCATGACAGGAGTCTGCATCAGGAAACCCACCTATAATTGGGCAAACTTCCCCGGCCTACTGATGGCAGGGACCCTGTAATGAATGGACCACCACCTATGATAGCCTGCTGGCAGACTAAGCTCAACCTTTGACTCCACCATCCAGTGTTACTTATAACGGCTGCATTGATGACAGTGGCGTAACAATAGCCCCGCATCCCCTGCAGTATGGCGGGTCGCTGGCCTGAGAGCTCTAGACTGGCACGGAGGATGGGAGGGGGGCCCCCTCCATGTAGTTTGCAGGGGGGTTCCCTCAAGTTTCGTTACGCCACTGACACGCACAGCTCAGTGCTGAGCTGTATCACTACTATCCTTGCTCCTGTGGCTCTGTTGATGCACCTCCTGCCACAGTTTAAAAAAGTTATAAAAGCAGCACACTTTAATGTGTGCTTGTGGGCCTATGGGCATTTGCAGACGTTGGGTCTTGTGCTTTGAAGCTTGTGGGCTCCCGAAGCCAGCAAGCCTAAATGAAAAAAAATAGATGTTTCTAAAGCTCGCTAAAGAAGTATTGTTCCTAAAATGATACAGTTAGGTCATGCCTGGAAGATATTCCGACAAAATATCATATACAAAATATTGTGAGACATAAATATTGTATAAAAAATGTTGTGATGTAAAAAATAATTGTGGGACAGTAAACAAAAGGTACGAATATTGGGTTGTTGGGGCCTTTTATACAGTTTTTTAATGTAAGTTTATAGAATATAGTTTTTAACTATTAAGCTACAATATTATTTAAATGCTATGTTTTTTTTTTATTTGGCGATAAATGGCAATACATTTCAATTTTTTATGTCAATGACATTTTTTTATGGGTGTTGGGCTTGCAGCAGGGAATAGAGTGATAATTTCAAATATTCATTTTTTTAATTGATCACACAGGTTTTGTTAATTAGATTCTGTAAATAATGGTTAGTTATATCATAGATCATTTTAATTAGAACTGGTGTGGGGTGTGCGGCACACCGTTGGATTGTATTGGCGTTGAATGAGTGTACTTCGAGTAGCTTTTTCTGGGTGCTTCGGGTATGATCCCCTCTGACCCTGGGGGATTGGGAATTGTAATAATCAAAGGTGCAGTGTCAACCAAAAGGCACTGTGCCCTACAGGCACTCCTTGTTGGGACGTAGTCCCTGACGGTACTAACAGTGTACTCCGTTTCTTATTCCAAATGATATAATCAACAACCGTTCATAGTTGATCAAAAAGGATTGTTTTTATTCCAAACATGGTTGAATTACTTCTTTGTAGCATTCAAATTCTTTGCATGGATATTTAATGTTCAATATTCAAAAGTGAAAATATCGCTTCTTAATTTGATAAACAACTCAAATTGCGATGTGTACATCCATATGCATTTCGGGACCCATGCCCTTCATCAGGGGACAAATGTACAATCTGTAAATGAAGAAATTTCTGTTTTAATGTTCTGTACAGGTGTGCTGACACAACCACTATAAGCACTGAAAGCGGGTAAGTATGCTGGGCAGTTGTGATGCTAAACATCTTGTGACTGATGGTGAATAAACAAGGAAAAGGAACGTAAGAAAGATATGGTCCAAAGAGAACCGTGCTCATAGACGGTCTATAGTCTTGTGCTAAGAAAATAGGTAAACATTGCGATCCTGAAACCATGAGGCTTGACTATGTCGTATGGCGACGTGATTCCACCTTGTGAAAAAGAACCGATAATACTGGTGACGGAAATGGAGTGGATAGAAAGTTATCTATGTTAGGGACGTGCCGGTAACAAAATATTAACAAAACGCGAGAAACTTGCCGGTGACGTACAATATAGATCAATCCTTCGGTTGATAATGTGCTCCCCACTCTAAAAGGTGCGTAAGCTGGATGGTGATCTAAATCTTACCGCGGATGGCCTGTGGTGTTGAGCTTTTCTCCAGCGCGTAACACCATTAGCGGCAAACGGATTCAATTCGGTGACTATCGGACTACACCATATGCGCGTGTGCAATGGTAATGCTCGAGAAAGGACTATGCGCTGTGGCGGCCATCTAGGACCGGTATTGGGTAAAAAGTGTTTGTGTGGTGGCCATATTGTAATATTGATGACGAGAATACTAACCAGTGTAAAAATCTGTAATTACAAGGGGCTGTGAACCAACGAAATAAAAAGTAAGAAAACAGGGCAATGTTCTAACGAAAAACGGTAAATGAGGAGTGTGTAAAAATCTGTATAAACATGTTTTGCAGACAGCGGAAAACTAGTGGCTTGCTAATAAGTGAGCATATACATGAAATCAGGAAAAACAACAAGAATATTAAACATTTGAGTGGTTTAAACAGGTCTAGCATCATGTACCATATTAAAGAAAGCAACTATATTCAATTCTGTCATTAAGCCCTTTTGGGTGACAAGAGTCCAATCTTTTTATCCAAACAAGTTTGCGTTGTAGTAAGTACTTCCTATTGTCTGTGCCCTGTCTAAGCGGAACAACCTCCAATACCAAAAATCTGATTTGGCTGATGTTATGGTTGTTTGTGACAAAATGTGCAGCAAAAGGTGACTTCATAGCCTTATTTCTGATGGTGCTCTTATGTTCGGTAAGATAAACCTTTATTTTTCTTTCTGTTTTCCCTATGTAGGATAATCCACAGGGACATTTCAAGAGATATACCAAGTTCTTTGAGTCACACGTGGCATTGGTAAATAGTTTCATGGTTTTGCCTGAGGTTGGATGACTCACTGTATTCCCCAAGATAACATTATGAAAGTGACTACAATTGTGGCAAGGTTTGGTTCCAGTGTATCTTATTCCAATGGGTTTGGGTCTGGTTTCCAATAGATCCTTGATGTTTTTTGATCTTTGGTAGGCGAAAAGAGGAGTGTGGTTGAAGATCCCATTGAAATCGGGTTCGTTTTGAATCATTTGCCAATTCTTCATGATAATTCTTTTAATTTGGGAGCTCTTGGAGAATTTGGACACAAACACTGGCCTGTCTGAGGATTTTTGTCTTGTGTGAGTGGAAAAAGAAATTAAGCAATTACACCAAAATCTAGACAACAATTGACCAAAGATGAGCTGGACCAAGCACTCAACGACATCAATATACAATTAGACAAGTACACCAAGGAAATCAGCGATAGAAAGATACAAAAATACAAACGTGACACTATGAACTACAAACTTGGAGAAGTCTACAGCTGGGCGGAAGTATATGCCCAGCGGAGACAGCGTTCACCTTTCAACAGCCAGTCATCAGATGAAGGGAGTTCTACCTCAGATGGTTCGTCCCAACCAGGCGGACCATAGACAGGAAGATTTCAAAGGAACATTCAAACTCCAAGAACAGCTGAAGCTTCCAAACAAACGGACAAAAACACAACAGGAGACTCTTTTTTAGAGAAAGGCCCATCTATCGTCGTCGAACCAGGAGGAGCAGCAGACACAAGAGAATCGACAACATCAATAGCTCAATCAACAAGGAGCAAAAGAACCTAGGGCCAGATGTAGGAGCCTAAATACCGGTCGGTAACGGCCGATTTCGGCCGTTACCGACCGGTATTTAAGAATCGGCATGTAGGGGCATTTATTTTACAGATTTGGTAAATTTACCGAATCGGTAAATTTACCGAATCTGTAAAATACCAATCGGTAATTTTACCGATTCGGTAAATCTAAATGTAGGTGGGACTCTTCTGAGTCCCAAAGGCCATACAGAATCGGTATTTTACCACCCAATTCAATTGGGTGGTAAAATACCGAATCCAGGTGTGCATGCACATGATTTCATGCACACCTATGCCATGTGACAAACAGACCTGCCCCTAGGGCATGTCTGTGTGCCACATGTCACACGTGTCTGAATTCGGGGTGCTAGAGGGTGTCAAAGTGACACCCGCTGCCCCCTTGCAACATTCGGTATTTACCGATTCGGTAAATACCGAATCGGTATTTCCCATTGATTCCTATGGGCTTCACAGCCCATAGGAATCAATAGGGAATACCGATTCGGTATTTACCGAATCGGTAAATACCGAATGTTTCCGATTCGGTATTCCAAGTTAAAAAATTACCTACATCTCACCCCTTCATATTTACCGATTCATAAATACCGAATCGGTAAAATTCGGTATTTAAGAATCGGTAAATACGATTTACCTACATCTGGCCCCTAGTTATTAACATTTCCTTGCATAGTGCAACATTTTTCTCTCATCCAGCAGATCTCTGAGAAAGAATGGGGTGGAGGGGCGGGAGAGAGAATAGAGAAAGGCAGAGGTGTAGTAAAAAAGCGAGCAGAGCAGGAAATACAGAGCATGAGGAAAATTACTAGCCTTAAGTCACACAAGGGGGCACAGTGAGGAGTGTTTGTCCCAAGCCTTTGAGAAGGGTCCCAAAAAAACGTTCTTGAAGTTTGTTTATATAAAAACTATCCCACAGCTTTTACCAACCCAGTGTCTGGATTTGCAAACTCAAAATAGGCCTATTTACATACAGGTTAACAAAGTCATGAATCTTATTTGTCCACATCAGGCAAACATTTATGAAAACCCACATTTTAGTTTGTAAACTCAAACATTAAATTGAATGAAGCCTACCTGCTGCTGACCGTAGGCCTTGTGCGGTGAGCTTGGGCAGACTGCAGCAGGCAGTTTATTACAATGGTTTAAGATAGCAGTAACGCGCTTATCATTAAAAATAAACGCTAAATCTACAAGAACAATCCATTTATTTAAAAAAGTTATAAAAGCAGCACACTTTAATGTGTGCTTGTGGGCCTATGGGCATTTGCAGACGTTGGGTCTTGTGCTTTGAAGCTTGTGGGCTCCCGAAGCCAGCAAGCCTAAATGAAAAAAAATAGATGTTTCTAAAGCTCGCTAAAGAAGTATTGTTCCTAAAATGATACAGTTAGGTCATGCCTGGAAGATATTCCGACAAAATATCATATACAAAATATTGTGAGACATAAATATTGTATAAAAAATGTTGTGATGTAAAAAATAATTGTGGGACAGTAAACAAAAGGTACGAATATTGGGTTGTTGGGGCCTTTTATACAGTTTTTTAATGTAAGTTTATAGAATATAGTTTTTAACTATTAAGCTACAATATTATTTAAATGCTATGTTTTTTTTTTTTTGGCGATAAATGGCAATACATTTCAATTTTTTATGTCAATGAAATTTTTTTATGGGTGTTGGGCTTGCAGCAGGGAATAGAGTGATAATTTCAAATATTCATTTTTTTAATTGATCACACAGGTTTTGTTAATTAGATTCTGTAAATAATGGTTAGTTATATCATAGATCATTTTAATT
The DNA here is from genome assembly GCF_964261635.1 of Lissotriton helveticus. Taxonomy (NCBI): domain Eukaryota; kingdom Metazoa; phylum Chordata; class Amphibia; order Caudata; family Salamandridae; genus Lissotriton; species Lissotriton helveticus. The sequence continues at coordinate 86,196,224 of NC_136064.1, forward strand.
AGAACTGGTGTGGGGTGTGCGGCACACCGTTGGATTGTATTGGCGTTGAATGAGTGTACTTCGAGTAGCTTTTTCTGGGTGCTTCGGGTATGATCCCCTCTGACCCTGGGGGATTGGGAATTGTAATAATCAAAGGTGCAGTGTCAACCAAAAGGCACTGTGCCCTACAGGCACTCCTTGTTGGGACGTAGTCCCTGACGGTACTAACAGTGTACTCCGTTTCTTATTCCAAATGATATAATCAACAACCGTTCATAGTTGATCAAAAAGGATTGTTTTTATTCCAAACATGGTTGAATTACTTCTTTGTAGCATTCAAATTCTTTGCATGGATATTTAATGTTCAATATTCAAAAGTGAAAATATCGCTTCTTAATTTGATAAACAACTCAAATTGCGATGTGTACATCCATATGCATTTCGGGACCCATGCCCTTCATCAGGGGACAAATGTACAATCTGTAAATGAAGAAATTTCTGTTTTAATGTTCTGTACAGGTGTGCTGACACAACCACTATAAGCACTGAAAGCGGGTAAGTATGATGGGCAGTTGTGATGCTAAACATCTTGTGACTGATGGTGAATAAACAAGGAAAAGGAACGTAAGAAAGATATGGTCCAAAGAGAACCGTGCTCATAGACGGTCTATAGTCTTGTGCTAAGAAAATAGGTAAACATTGCGATCCTGAAACCATGAGGCTTGACTATGTCGTATGGCGACGTGATTCCACCTTGTGAAAAAGAACCGATAATACTGGTGACGGAAATGGAGTGGATAGAAAGTTATCTATGTTAGGGACGTGCCGGTAACAAAATATTAACAAAACGCGAGAAACTTGCCGGTGACGTACAATATAGATCAATCCTTCGGTTGATAATGTGCTCCCCACTCTAAAAGGTGCGTAAGCTGGATGGTGATCTAAATCTTACCGCGGATGGCCTGTGGTGTTGAGCTTTTCTCCAGCGCGTAACACCATTAGCGGCAAACGGATTCAATTCGGTGACTATCGGACTACACCATATGCGCGTGTGCAATGGTAATGCTCGAGAAAGGACTATGCGCTGTGGCGGCCATCTAGGACCGGTATTGGGTAAAAAGTGTTTGTGTGGTGGCCATATTGTAATATTGATGACGAGAATACTAACCAGTGTAAAAATCTGTAATTACAAGGGGCTGTGAACCAACGAAATAAAAAGTAAGAAAACAGGGCAATGTTCTAACGAAAAACGGTAAATGAGGAGTGTGTAAAAATCTGTATAAACATGTTTTGCAGACAGCGGAAAACTAGTGGCTTGCTAATAAGTGAGCATATACATGAAATCAGGAAAAACAACAAGAATATTAAACATTTGAGCGGTTTAAACAGGTCTAGCATCATGTACCATATTAAAGAAAGCAACTATATTCAATTCTGTCATTAAGCCCTTTTGGGTGACAAGAGTCCAATCTTTTTATCCAAACAAGTTTGCGTTGTAGTAAGTACTTCCTATTGTCTGTGCCCTGTCTAAGCGGAACAACCTCCAATACCAAAAATCTGATTTGGCTGATGTTATGGTTGTTTGTGACAAAATGTGCAGCAAAAGGTGACTTCATAGCCTTATTTCTGATGGTGCTCTTATGTTCGGTAAGATAAACCTTTATTTTTCTTTCTGTTTTCCCTATGTAGGATAATCCACAGGGACATTTCAAGAGATATACCAAGTTCTTTGAGTCACACGTGGCATTGGTAAATAGTTTCATGGTTTTGCCTGAGGTTGGATGACTCACTGTATTCCCCAAGATAACATTATGAAAGTGACTACAATTGTGGCAAGGTTTGGTTCCAGTGTATCTTATTCCAATGGGTTTGGGTCTGGTTTCCAATAGATCCTTGATGTTTTTTGATCTTTGGTAGGCGAAAAGAGGAGTGTGGTTGAAGATCCCATTGAAATCGGGTTCGTTTTGAATCATTTGCCAATTCTTCATGATAATTCTTTTAATTTGGGAGCTCTTGGAGAATTTGGACACAAACACTGGCCTGTCTGAGGATTTTTGTCTTGTGTGAGTGGAAAAAGAAATTAAGCAATTACACCAAAATCTAGACAACAATTGACCAAAGATGAGCTGGACCAAGCACTCAACGACATCAATATACAATTAGACAAGTACACCAAGGAAATCAGCGATAGAAAGATACAAAAATACAAACGTGACACTATGAACTACAAACTTGGAGAAGTCTACAGCTGGGCGGAAGTATATGCCCAGCGGAGACAGCGTTCACCTTTCAACAGCCAGTCATCAGATGAAGGGAGTTCTACCTCAGATGGTTCGTCCCAACCAGGCGGACCATAGACAGGAAGATTTCAAAGGAACATTCAAACTCCAAGAACAGCTGAAGCTTCCAAACAAACGGACAAAAACACAACAGGAGACTCTTTTTTAGAGAAAGGCCCATCTATCGTCGTCGAACCAGGAGGAGCAGCAGACACAAGAGAATCGACAACATCAATAGCTCAATCAACAAGGAGCAAAAGAACCTAGGGCCAGATGTAGGAGCCTAAATACCGGTCGGTAACGGCCGATTTCGGCCGTTACCGACCGGTATTTAAGAATCGGCATGTAGGGGCATTTATTTTACAGATTTGGTAAATTTACCGAATCGGTAAATTTACCGAATCTGTAAAATACCAATCGGTAATTTTACCGATTCGGTAAATCTAAATGTAGGTGGGACTCTTCTGAGTCCCAAAGGCCATACAGAATCGGTATTTTACCACCCAATTCAATTGGGTGGTAAAATACCGAATCCAGGTGTGCATGCACATGATTTCATGCACACCTATGCCATGTGACAAACAGACCTGCCCCTAGGGCATGTCTGTGTGCCACATGTCACACGTGTCTGAATTCGGGGTGCTAGAGGGTGTCAAAGTGACACCCGCTGCCCCCTTGCAACATTCGGTATTTACCGATTCGGTAAATACCGAATCGGTATTTCCCATTGATTCCTATGGGCTTCACAGCCCATAGGAATCAATAGGGAATACCGATTCGGTATTTACCGAATCGGTAAATACCGAATGTTTCCGATTCGGTATTCCAAGTTAAAAAATTACCTACATCTCACCCCTTCATATTTACCGATTCATAAATACCGAATCGGTAAAATTCGGTATTTAAGAATCGGTAAATACGATTTACCTACATCTGGCCCCTAGTTATTAACATTTCCAAAACGACCATATACAATGCTCAGATGGCCACACTACAACGTGGGACTTCATTTGTACCAACCTACCATTCAAATGAACTAGAAACAGAAATCAGTTTGTACAAATTCATGAGAAGTTTGAGACTAAAACACTACTTTACCAATGTTATACTACAAACCTGTCCCAGTACGAGGATACATGCATGAGCTTGAGGAGCAAAAGTGCTTTCAATGCACCCATCAGCCACAAAATCTTGGACTCCTATGAAACCATCACAGCCAATGACATTAGGGAACTGTATAAAAAATCCAACCCTAAACACAGCAACTTCAACATCAAACAAAAACATGCCATCAACCAAATTGTCAACAACAAAGACATTAAATGTTGCAAAGCGGATAAAGGTGGTGCACTGGTAATTATGGACTCTCAGTTCTACCAGGAAAGTGTAGCTGACCATGTATCCAATCCAGATCTCTACATGAAACTAACCCAGGATCCTACGGAAACTTTTCTTGATGTACTCAAAAGCATTTTGGAAACTGCATGCTCAATGGGAACCATCACTGAAAAAGACAAAAAATACATGATTCAACCCAATCCAAGAAGCCCGAGCCTTCACATGCTCCCGAAGATCCATAAAAATCTCAACAAACCACCTTTTCGGCCAATAGTGTCCTCGAGAGGCTCTATCCACGAACCAACAGGAAAATACATTGACATGTACTTGCAACCACTGGTGAAAGAAATGACCACATACTTACGCGACACTACAGACTTTTTGAATAAACTCGACCAAACCACACTTGACCCGGATGCGAATATCATCTTGTGCACAATTGATGTTTGTGCTTTATACACGTCTATTCCACATAACAGAGGTCTCGAGGCAATTGAATCATTTCTCTTACAACATCCAATTAAAGATAACTTAAATATTTTACTACTTGAATTGATACAATACTCCTTGTACCACAGCTACTTCCTTTGGGATGGAGAATGTTACCTACAACTCATTGGAACGTCAATGGGGAATTGCGCAGCTCCCAGCTATGCTAACCTTTTTATGCACAGACTGGAACTAGACTACATTCTGAACAACCCGAGATGGTCAGACAAGATAATAAAGTTTTGGAGATATATCGACGACATCTTTCTAATTTGGGACGGAACATCAGAAGAGATTACTGAATTCATTCAGTACATTAACAACATCGACGACCATATTAAATTCACACACTTAGTGAGTACTGACAGTATACCTTTTCTGGATGTTCTAGTGAACTGTCAGAATAATTTATTACAAACAGAACTGTACATCAAAACCACCGACAGGAACAACACACTACATTTTGACAGTTGTCATCCTCTGCCATTTAAAAAACATTTACCTTACTCGCAATTACTCAGAGTCAAAATGATTTGTTCCCAATCAGAATCATATACCAACAATGAACAGAAAGCACTTTTGAAATTCAAGGACAGAAATTACTCGAACCAGATCCTGGACTCAGCGAAAGAACGTGTTGGTAACATTGATCGTACAGACCTGTTATCCGCTCACACAAGACAAAAATCCACAGACAGGCCAGTGTTTGGTTCCAAATTCTCCACCAAGAGCTCCCAAATTAAAAGAATTATCATGAAGAATTGGCAAATGATACAAAACGAACCCGATTTCAATGGGATCTTCAACCACACTCCTCTTTTCGCCTACGAAAGCTCAAAAACATCAAGGATCTATTGGAAACCAGACCCAAACCCATTATAATAAGATACACTGGAACCAAACCTTGCCACAATTGTAGTCACTGTCATAATGTTATCTTGGGGAATACAGTGAATCATCCAACCTCAGGCAAAAACATGAAACTATTTACCAATGCCACGTGTGACTCAAAGAACTTGGTATATCTCTTGAAATGTCCCTGTGGATTACCCTACATAGGGAAAACAGAAAGAAAAATAAAGGTTCGTCTTACCGAACATAAGAGCACCATCAGAAATAAGGCTATGAAGTCACCTTTTGCTGCACATTTTGTCAAAAACAACCATAACATCAGCCAAATCAGATTTTTGGTATTGGAGGTTGTTCCGCTTAGACAGGGCACAGACAATAGGAAGCCCTTACTACAACGCGAACTTGTTTGGATAAAAAGATTGGACTCTTGTCACCCAAAAGGGCTCAATGACAGAATTGAATATAGTTGCTTTCTTTAATATGGTACATGATGCTAGACCTGTTTAAACCACTCAAATGTTTAATATTCTTGTTGTTTTTCCTGATGTCATGTATATGCTCAGTTATTACCATTCCACTAGTTTCCCGCTGTCTGCAAAACATGTTTATACAGATTTTTTACACACTCCTCATTTACCGTTTTTCGTTAGAACATCGCCCTGTTTTCTTACTTTTTATTTAGTTGGTTCACAGCCCCTTGTAATTACACATTTTTAAACTGGTTAGTATTCTCGTCATCAATATTACAAGATGGCCACCACGCAAACACTTTTTACCCGATACCGGTCCTAGATGGCCGCCACAGCGCATAGTCCTTTCTCGAGCATTACCATTGCACTCGCGCATATGGTGTAGTCCGATAGAGTCACCGAATTGAATCCGGTTGCCGCTAATGGCGTTACGCGCTGGAGAAAAGCTCAACACCACAGTCCATCCGCGGTAAGATTTAGATCACCATCCAGCTTACGCACCTTTTAGAGTGGGGAGCACATTAACAACCGACGGATTGATCTATATTGTACGTCACCGGCAAGTTTCTCGCGTTTCGTTATTATTTTGTTACAGGCACGTCCCTAACATAGATAACTTTCTATCCACTCCATTTCCGTCACCAGTATTATCGGTTCTTTTTCACAAGGTGGAATCACGTCGCCATACGACATAGTGGATCGCAATGTTTACCTATTTTCTTAGCACAAGCCTATAGACCGTCTATGAGCACGGTTCTCTTTGGACCATATCTTTCTTACGTTCCTTTTCCTTGTTTATTCACCATCAGTCACAAGACGTTTAGCATCACAACTGCCCAGCATACTTACTCGCTTTCAGTGCTTTTAGTGGTTGTGTCACCACACCTGTACAGAACATTAAAACAGAAATTTCTTCATTTACAGATCGTACATTTGTCCCCTGATAAAGGGCATGGGTCCTGAAATGCATAGGGATGTACACATCGCAATTTGAGTTGGTTATCAAATGAGGAAGTGATATTTTCACTTTTGAATATTGAACATTAAATATCCATGCAAAGAATTTGAATGCTACAAAGAAGTAATTCAACCATGTTTGGAATAAACACAATCCTTTTTGATCAACTATGAACGGTTGTTGATTATATCATTTGGAATAAGAAACGGAGTACACTGTTAGTACCGTCAGGGACTAAGTCCCAACAAGGAGTGCCTGTAGGGCACAGTGCCATTTGGTTGACACTGCACCTTTGAATAGATCATTTTAACACAATGGTAACAAATGTATTTTCTTGTTAGCAGATTAATTACATAATTGTGTTAATATTTGTTTTGAATATTAATTACGTTTAAGTTTTTTGTTTAGTAATGTTATTATTTTTAAATAACGTACTGTTATCTTGTTCTGATATTTATTTAATTTGTGTTTGTTGGAGTTTTATGGTAATAGGGTGGGAAGTATTTTGACTTTTTTTTTATTGCTTTAAATTTTAAAAAAGTATTTTATTGAGTAATAACCTACCAGACAGCTTTACGAAGCTCAGGGAGCAGTGGCAAGATGACTTAGGTCCTATAGATGACGAGGACTGGCAAAGGCTCTTATGTCCTCTCGAGAAGCGACCATCACACAGAGATTAAGGCTGATCAAAATTAGCTTACTCTACCGATCATACATCACAGGCAAAGTTTTGGCGAGAATAGAGGCTAGACCTGGCGACCTTTGTATGAAGGGGTGTGGACAATATGCCACATTTTACCACACCCTGTGGAGTTGCCCAAAGATACATGCCCTATGGGAGGGAGCCTCAGACCACATGCAGACAGCCTTTGGAAAGGACATAGTATTAAAGCCACAACTGGGACTGTTGAACATATGGGAGGTGACTGACCTCACGGAAGTCGAACAGCAATTTACAACACTGGGATACACGTTGGTGAAACGAGAGCTGGCTAGAGAATGGGGGGGAGCGAACCCAACACTCGTTACCCTGTGGGCTAAAGAAATGGATAGATGCATACTGGCAGAGACCGAGGTTTTTAAGAAATGGGTTAGGAAGTGGTCGCATTGGAATAAATATCGAGGGGATCCCTGTGTGTCGCCTATTGTTGAAATGGAGATGCATAGACAAGCGGGACGTGAGGGAAATGTTTATTATGCAATGAGAATTAATGTCTGCTTGGTTATTATGTTGACTATCCTGAACATGTCGTCCAATCATGTATGCATGGCTGTGATTGAAACCAATAAACAAATTAATAGAAAATAAAAAAAGTATTTTAATTTTTACAATATACGTTTAGCTTATGTTTTTAATAATTTATATAGGTATGTATTGCTAGAAATATATATTTGTAATTTGTTAATGAAAAGATATATTATTTAATTTATTGTAATTTATTTTGTATTAATTTAGGATAGGAAAAATTAAGTTTGAGTTTTCTATGTTTCCCTACAGTTGCTTACGTTGGAGTGGTAATTGTTTATCTATTTATTTTTAAATTGCGTCTTAACAACATAGCAACTACCCAAACATACAGTGTTATACACCACATATCTCTAGCATGTACAGAACACCATTACGCCCCCCGCCCCCCCTCCACACATCATCTGGCACACCAGTACACATGGTGTATCTGCAGAATACTGTATATTAGTAGGGACATGAATCTGCCATGTGTTTAAGGCAGTCTGATTTTATTCATTGCTTCTAATTTTCCAACACAGACATTCCATATTAGCTCTTGGGGCTGTGTGACCTTCCTGCAACTTAATCAGTGTTGGTGTATCAGCCTCTGCCCTTGCCACTTCAGTAAGTCCTTTGCCCACAATCCCACAGGGTGCGTTCATCTTTAAAGCCATTGCATGCGTTTCTTAAACAATACCAGCGGCAGGTCCACAAACCTACACTCCAACCTATTGTTTTTAATCTGGGTTATGAGCCCAAGCAGGCAGACTTCAGTTGTACACAGATTCAAGTGGTCCACTATTTCCGACGTGGTTGTCATCAGCAAAGTCCATGTGAGTCGCAACACCGGGCAGTCCCACACCTTATGGTAAAACCCCCCATCTATCCTCCTACAGTGAGGGCAATCTTTGGGCACCACCCGAACATACGATGCATGCGGTGTGCGGTGAGGTATGTTTCATGCACATACGTAAATTGTGTGTAGCGGAATCACAAGTTCTGTGACAATTAACATATGCTGCGATCTTCCCCATTGCTGAGGTGAAGATTCTCTTCCTATGTAGGTTTCCCATTTGGTTTTGTTGCTAGGAGTCGGGTTTTGTGATTGTGCCAGTAATAGGATGTACACTGTCGTCGCGGCTCTCCTGCCCATGCCGTGAGCCAGGAGACCCACTAGGAGAGAAGAGGTGGGTGTTTCCGCCAGTCCAGCACCTGTGAATTATATGTTTAAGTGAATTGTATGTGAGCAACTGGCCATGCGGTATCCTGTAACCATATCGCGGAATACCCTGAGTTTGGTGTCAACAAACAGATCGCCCTCCTATGTCACCCCTGATTCCCACCACAACTGGGTTTCAATCTGACTCTCTAGCTCTTGGGTTTCAGGCAGTGCACTCAAATCCAATTGAGGGACGTATGGACAAGGGCCCCGGCTACCATGTACCAGCTTCTCGCCCAGCCATGTCAGATAGGCGTGTTCCGCCAATTCGTGCCTTTAAGGGTTTGGACATTCCCACAGCCATTTAATTGACTATTGCACTACCACATAGTAAAATGTCTCGTTTAACTCAAGCAACGCCCAACTCTTCCTGCCCCCTCCCCATATAATGTCAGAAAGGAGACTGTGCAGTGTCCGAAAAAAGATTGCAGGGCGATCACTGACAATGCAGTAAAGAAATATAGTAATCTAGGTAATATTAACATTTTGGCAATAGTTATCTGACCTACCAGTGAGCGGGGGAGGGAGGCCCAAAAGAGCATGGAGGTGCAGATCCAAAGTAGGAGCTTAGAGAGGCTGCATTTGATTACGTCTGGCACTGTGTGGTATATCTGTATGCCTAGATACTTAAAAGTGTCAAATCGCCAGATTAGTATGGTTTGGGAGGGGGGGGGCTCTAGCAGCGGAGCAAATGGTATACATTTTAGAGGGGAAAAGACAGAATTTAGTCCACTTAATTTTAAGGCCCGAGAACTTCCCAAAGATGTCCAAAATGTTCACAAGTAGTGGCACTATCTATTGGGCATCACGTAAATAAGTCAGGGCTTCGTCTGCATATAGGGAGATGGTGTGCCAGCGATCCATCACATGTATCTCCCACTTGGCTACCTTTGCACAAAGTAAGCACGCCAATGGGTCCATGGCTAGTGCAAATTGCAATGGGGACAGGAGGTAGCTCTAGAGGGTGATCTGCGTATTGTGAGGCGATCTGATATAGTCCTGCCCATCTTAATTCTGGCCAAAGGTTGATTGTAAAGGGTCTGGATCTTCTCCAGAAACCTGGGGACCACGCTAATTTCTTGGGAACTGTTAGGAGATAAGGCCATCCCAGCATTTCGAATGCCTTTTCTATATCAAGAGACACTGCGAAATAATCTGAATTGATGATTGCATTATCACCCATAAGGTTGAGCAGACACCTTATATTTAACAACGTTCTTCTATCAGGGATAAATCAGTTCTAGTCCGAATGGACTAGGGGCGCCAGACCCGGCAGTAGTCTGATCGCAAGAACTCTCACAAGTATTTTCCAACCGATATTTAGTGGGGAGAGGTGCCTGTATGATTCCACATTCGTGGGGTCGCAGCCGGGTTTAAGGAGTACTACAATTAATGCTTCCCTAAGGGACTCCAGCAATATTTCCGACTCGCGTGCTTCATTGTTCAACTGAAGTCATTTCAGGGATTAGTGGGTACTAAAGGTAGAATACAATTCAATTGGGATCCAACCGGTCCCTGGTGTTTTGTTACGTGACATGCGTTGCAGTGGGCTTATGCTGGGTATTGGTTTGTCTTGGAGGTATGCGAGTAGTTGGTCAGTAGTCAAAGCACAGTCCTGTGTGTATACCATAGTGCAATAATCAAAATAGGTTGCGTATATATTAGCCTGTGAGGTAACATCCATGTGATTGGATCACACTATCAGTCCTATGGGACAGGGCTGTGCCCTCTCCCTCAACACCCATGCCAGCAACTTTCCTGCTATATCTCCCTCACCATGCTGTTTAGGTATGTAATTCCTGCACTCTAACATCCCCAGGCGGAGTAAAAGTTCTTTGTGCTTATTGCGTAAAGCACCCAGTTCCGTAGCCCCATCCGTATACTTAAGTAGTTCTGTTATAAGCTGTCTCAATTCAGCTTTGGTGCGTATAATATCTCTCTGTGTGTAGGGTCTGCCGCCCTCATACCATCTTCATAGGCCGCCTGGCGCACACGACCCTTCCACTCCTCACCTGTCGCACTCCAGCGGTTCGTGGCCGCTCCCGCCGGGTTAATATGAGGGGTATCGGTATCTTCAGTTAAAGGGCCGCTCGGACAGCAACCCCGGCTCGCCGAACGAGAGCCGCTCCACCACATCCGGCGGCCTGCGCGTCAACAGTCCATGAGCCATGCCGTGCCACCACTCACCGCCACGAACTTCCCGGTCACCTGTGACAGGCACTGCAGCCAGGAAGCCAGTCAGCAGCACCAAGGCAACACCTTCCGGATCCCCGCCACTCCCCAGGGCCGTTTCTACCATTAGGCAGGACTAGGGCGGCAGAAGGAGGAGGGCGGCAAAAAACATGCGTGCATGAACGTTTGTTAAATAAACATATCCCTTGTTATTTGTGCTGTACTCGTCAGAATACAGCGTACGCCCGTAGAGACTGTGATTAGTGTGAAATGTGATGGCTACCATCTGCAGAATGCATTTAGCTCATCTCGAAGTTTTTTTCATAATTGTTATACTTTCATAATCCTGCCAAATATATGGAGATCTACACAGAGGTATCTGTAAAAATATGATAATAAAAAGAGCACGGATGCGCTTTTGGGAAGAAATCGTTCCAGCCCCAGGCCCGCTAAAAGAGACATGATTTAGACTTCTTGTTGGAGATCTGGAACAAACCTTCGTGAAAGGCAATACCGAGTGGGCCTGTTAACGAGGTATGTTCTGTCTTTTTTTGTGGTAACACTTTGTATTGTGCTAAACACAGGCATGTGCGACTTTGCATTTACATATCATATTATTCTCAGATTAATGCAACTTTTCAGTCTGCACAGTTTTTTTTAAAGAATGTATTTCTTTTAGCAATTCCGACAGTACAGTGCAAAAAAAAAACACTACATTTGTAGCCATCATCCCAAAAACGTAGTAGATCAGGAATATTCCCACTCCCAGGGACCAGTGATTACATAACAGTTTATTAGAAATTTACCATTAGTTTATCCTTCTCAGAAATGCGCCTCACTCCCCATGATTGCCAATAAGCCCATACCCCTCAGATTCTTAAGTCTGCACTGTTATTTCAGAGAGTAAACAGAGTCTAAAGATTAGACGTCAGGTAAGAGTGCTTTTTCGGGTATTGAAAAATAAAAGCGACAGGAGAAGAGCTTCAAATACGTAAGTGCCAGATTTCTATGTATGACTGCAAACCCCCCTCCTGTTTTGAGTATGTTGGATTCTATAACTATCTGGGATGAGGATGTCCAGGATGTGTGTGAAGGAGGGAGGCTGTGCTCTAGGTTTCAGTGATGAAGAGGGCATCTAAGTTATGTTGGGGGAAGACTGAAGAGTGCACATTGATAAGCACTCCTCTCACAACACCCTTCGTTGATGCTTATCAAACAGGCAGAAGTATTTGCATGCCTGAATCCATAAGTGGCCCAGAAAAAGATTATCCTGGCATTGCATGATATCTTGTCTATCTCGCCCCATAAAGCAGTATACTATGGGTTGGTTTGATTCTGCATGGGTCTGTTTATCTGCCTGTGTTGGGTGTGATTGGAGGTGGTAGAGGCCAGTACCCCTACTGTTCTCTCAAATCAAGTCCATGATAGCATAACTGAGTTAATACCCTCTGAACAGAGCAATAATACATACATAGCTGCAACAATTGACACAGATGACTTACTTTAATACGGATTTGACAGTCCAGACTAGATAGAGAGGCACCAAAGCTGGCCTCTATTCACCAACACCTGGATGACAGGGGGAAAGAGTGATGCTAGTAAAAGGGAGGGGCGGTATTTTTCAATTCTCGCCTAGGGCGGCAAAACACCTAGAATCGGCCCTGCCACTCCCTCAGCCCAGCGGGGAACATAAGCGTCACCACACCTCAGCAAGCAGCGGTCCAGGCAGCGACCGATGCAGGGGCGTAACACAGGCCCCCGCGGTGCGGGGGGGGGGGCCTCAGGGGCCCTGCGCTTCAGGGGCCCCCTCACTCAGCGAAGCTAGCAACCAAGCCTCTTCGGTGCGTGCATGCCATGGCCTCTTCATTAATGAAATGGTTGGTGCGCATGCGCACGCCCGGGCCCTGCCGTAACAGATGCCATTGCTAACTCAGGACTGGGGCCCTCCTCGCGCCGCCCAGATCAGCCAGGGAATGAATCTCTTGAGGGGCCCCACGCCCCCCACATGCAGTGAGTGTGGCTTTAGGGAGCGGGAGGGAGGCTGCCTAGGTTAGGGCAGACCCAGCCAGGAGCAGCAGGAGCGGTGGCACGTGATCCGAAGGACGCAGTGGGAGGAAGGTGTTAAGGTAAGCTTAGTTGTAATTTTATTTACCTTACTCTGTCGCTCCCCCCACACTCGCGACGCCCCCCCCCCCCTTCCCACTCTTGCCGGCCGCTACGGGACTCCTGGAACGGAAGGACTCCGAGGCCCAGAGAACCGAAGGATGGAAGGAGAGAAAAAGAGAGACCCCATTTATTTATTATTATTATAGACCCAAATGGACGTGAGAACCGAAATATGTAGCAAGATAAATGAAAGGTGCAGGGGGTGAGAACCAAAGGTTGCAAGGAGAGCACGAGAACGGGGACGCAATTTACTGCACGGTGGCACTTTGGCTGTTTTTTCCTAGTCCACAGCGGCATTTCCAGGACTTTCCTTCACAACTCGCCTCACAAACACCGGGGCAATCGTTGTTGGACTACAAGCAGGGCTCCGGGTGAGTGCGGTCAGCGGGGCTGCGAGCGTGCAGGGGACTCCAGTATCCAGGAGCCCCTGCAAGACCATTTGCGAACTTCCGGTCCGCTCTCCCTGCTGCCCGCCCCCCGCCCCTCTCTGGTGTTAAAGGCTTCTTCCATCTCCTTACCTGTGGGACGCAATTTACTGCACGGTGGCACTTTGGCTGTTTTTTCCTAGTCCACAGCGGCATTTCCAGGACTTTCCTTCACAACTCGCCGCACCCGCTCCGCGGGTGCCGCGTCGCCTCACAAACACCGGGGCAATCGTTGTTGGACTACAAGCAGGGCTCCGGGTGAGTGCGGTCAGCGGGGCTGCGAGCGTGCAGGGGACTCCAGTATCCAGGAGCCCCTGCAAGACCATTTGCGAACTTCCGGTCCGCTCTCCCTGCTGCCCGCCCCCCGTCCCTCTCTGGTGTTAAAGGCTTCTTCCATCTCCTTACCTGTGGGACGCAATTTACTGCACGGTGGCACTTTGGCTGTTTTTTCCTAGTCCACAGCGGCATTTCCAGGACTTTCCTTCACAACTCGCCGCACCCGCTCCGCGGGTGCCGCGTCGCCTCACAAACACCGGGGCAATCGTTGTTGGACTACAAGCAGGGCTCCGGGTGAGTGCGGTCAGCGGGGCTGCGAGCGTGCAGGGGACTCCAGTATCCAGGAGCCCCTGCAAGACCATTTGCGAACTTCCGGTCCGCTCTCCCTGCTGCCCGCCCCCCGTCCCTCTCTGGTGTTAAAGGCTTCTTCCATCTCCTTACCTGTGGGACGCAATTTACTGCACGGTGGCACTTTGGCTGTTTTTTCCTAGTCCACAGCGGCATTTCCAGGACTTTCCTTCACAACTCGCCGCACCCGCTCCGCGGGTGCCGCGTCGCCTCACAAACACCGGGGCAATCGTTGTTGGACTACAAGCAGGGCTCCGGGTGAGTGCGGTCAGCGGGGCTGCGAGCGTGCAGGGGACTCCAGTATCCAGGAGCCCCTGCAAGACCATTTGCGAACTTCCGGTCCGCTCTCCCTGCTGCCCGCCCCCCGTCCCTCTCTGGTGTTAAAGGCTTCTTCCATCTCCTTACCTGTGGGACGCAATTTACTGCACGGTGGCACTTTGGCTGTTTTTTCCTAGTCCACAGCGGCATTTCCAGGACTTTCCTTCACAACTCGCCGCACCCGCTCCGCGGGTGCCGCGTCGCCTCACAAACACCGGGGCAATCGTTGTTGGACTACAAGCAGGGCTCCGGGTGAGTGCGGTCAGCGGGGCTGCGAGCGTGCAGGGGACTCCAGTATCCAGGAGCCCCTGCAAGACCATTTGCGAACTTCCGGTCCGCTCTCCCTGCTGCCCGCCCCCCGCCCCTCTCTGGTGTTAAAGGCTTCTTCCATCTCCTTACCTGTGGGACGCAATTTACTGCACGGTGGCACTTTGGCTGTTTTTTCCTAGTCCACAGCAGCATTTCCAGGACTTTCCTTCACAACTCGCCGCACCCGCTCCGCGGGTGCCGCGTCGCCTCACAAACACCGGGGCAATCGTTGTTGGACTACAAGCAGGGCTCCGGGTGAGTGCGGTCAGCGGGGCTGCGAGCGTGCAGGGGACTCCAGTATCCAGGAGCCCCTGCAAGACCATTTGCGAACTTCCGGTCCGCTCTCCTTGCTGCCCGCCCCCCGTCCCTCTCTGGTGTTAAAGGCTTCTTCCATCTCCTTACCTGTGGGACGCAATTTACTGCACGGTGGCACTTTGGCTGTTTTTTCCTAGTCCACAGCGGCATTTCCAGGACTTTCCTTCACAACTCGCCGCACCCGCTCCGCGGGTGCCGCGTCGCCTCACAAACACCGGGGCAATCGTTGTTGGACTACAAGCAGGGCTCCGGGTGAGTGCGGTCAGCGGGGCTGCGAGCGTGCAGGGGACTCCAGTATCCAGGAGCCCCTGCAAGACCATTTGCGAATTTCCGGTCCGCTCTCCCTGCTGCCCGCCCCCCGTCCCTCTCTGGTGTTAAAGGCTTCTTCCATCTCCTTACCTGTGGGACGCAATTTACTGCACGGTGGCACTTTGGCTGTTTTTTCCTAGTCCACAGCGGCATTTCCAGGACTTTCCTTCACAACTCGCCGCACCCGCTCCGCGGGTGCCGCGTCGCCTCACAAACACCGGGGCAATCGTTGTTGGACTACAAGCAGGGCTCCGGGTGAGTGCGGTCAGCGGGGCTGCGAGCGTGCAGGGGACTCCAGTATCCAGGAGCCCCTGCAAGACCATTTGCGAACTTCCGGTCCGCTCTCCCTGCTGCCCGCCCCCCGTCCCTCTCTGGTGTTAAAGGCTTCTTCCATCTCCTTACCTGTGGGACGCAATTTACTGCACGGTGGCACTTTGGCTGTTTTTTCCTAGTCCACAGCGGCATTTCCAGGACTTTCCTTCACAACTCGCCGCACCCGCTCCGCGGGTGCCGCGTCGCCTCACAAACACCGGGGCAATCGTTGTTGGACTACAAGCAGGGCTCCGGGTGAGTGCGGTCAGCGGGGCTGCGAGCGTGCAGGGGACTCCAGTATCCAGGAGCCCCTGCAAGACCATTTGCGAACTTCCGGTCCGCTCTCCCTGCTGCCCGCCCCCCGTCCCTCTCTGGTGTTAAAGGCTTCTTCCATCTCCTTACCTGTGGGACGCAATTTACTGCACGGTGGCACTTTGGCTGTTTTTTCCTAGTCCACAGTGGCATTTCCAGGACTTTCCTTCACAACTCGCCGCACCCGCTCCGCGGGTGCCGCGTCGCCTCACAAACACCGGGGCAATCGTTGTTGGACTACAAGCAGGGCTCCGGGTGAGTGCGGTCAGCGGGGCTGCGAGCGTGCAGGGGACTCCAGTATCCAGGAGCCCCTGCAAGACCATTTGCGAACTTCCGGTCCGCTCTCCCTGCTGCCCGCCCCCCGTCCCTCTCTGGTGTTAAAGGCTTCTTCCATCTCCTTACCTGTGGGACGCAATTTACTGCACAGTGGCACTTTGGCTGTTTTTTCCTAGTCCACAGTGGCATTTCCAGGACTTTCCTTCACAACTCGCCGCACCCGCTCCGCGGGTGCCGCGTCGCCTCACAAACACCGGGGCAATCGTTGTTGGACTACAAGCAGGGCTCCGGGTGAGTGCGGTCAGCGGGGCTGCGAGCGTGCAGGGGACTCCAGTATCCAGGAGCCCCTGCAAGACCATTTGCGAACTTCCGGTCCGCTCTCCCTGCTGCCCGCCCCCCGCCCCTCTCTGGTGTTAAAGGCTTCTTCCATCTCCTTACCTGTGGGACGCAATTTACTGCACGGTGGCACTTTGGCTGTTTTTTCCTAGTCCACAGCGGCATTTCCAGGACTTTCCTTCACAACTCGACGCACCCGCTCCGCGGGTGCCGCGTCGCCTCACAAACACCGGGGCAATCGTTGTTGGACTACAAGCAGGGCTCCGGGTGAGTGCGGTCAGCGGGGCTGCGAGCGTGCAGGGGACTCCAGTATCCAGGAGCCCCTGCAAGACCATTTGCGAACTTCCGGTCCGCTCTCCCTGATGCCCGCCCCCCGTCCCTCTCTGGTGTTAAAGGCTTCTTCCATCTCCTTACCTGTGGGACGCAATTTACTGCACGGTGGCACTTTGGCTGTTTTTTCCTAGTCCACAGCGGCATTTCCAGGACTTTCCTTCACAACTCGCCGCACCCGCTCCGCGGGTGCCGCGTCGCCTCACAAACACCGGGGCAATCGTTGTTGGACTACAAGCAGGGCTCCGGGTGAGTGCGGTCAGCGGGGCTGCGAGCGTGCAGGGGACTCCAGTATCCAGGAGCCCCTGCAAGACCATTTGCGAACTTCCGGTCCGCTCTCCCTGCTGCTCCGCCCCCCGTATCATACGTCCTCTTACTTAGTGTCCCAGCACTCCCGCAGCGCGGGACGCAGCCCGGGGCGAAGAGCGGGCAAAGAGCGGGCCGTTTGAGGCCGTTCGAGGACTAAGAGGGCTGGGCTGGGCCACCCCCTCTGTTCGGCACATTATACAGTTTTATTTATTTGTATGTACAGTTATTTATTCACTTGTATTCTGTAGAATGTGCTCACGGGGTAGTCGGAGCAAAACCCTTATGGCTGCGAGTAATTCCAATAGAACCCTGGATGATTTCCTAGTCAAAACCAACTTGGCAATTGACGAGGAAATCAGTAAAATGCAGCACAGGGTCTCTCTGGACCTTGAAGCTGCAAGAAGGTTGTCAGAGCATATAGCTAGTACAAAAAAATCCTCCCTGGGGAATATTGCTTCTGCCCGTACCCCTGATCGTACAGTAGCTCCTCGGCCTCTGATAATAACGGCAGCTATCCATCCCGCACCCCCAACTACTCTCTCAAATTCCCCTCCTAACCCCCAACCTACTCCAGTGCAACAAAATACGGGCCCTGCCCCACTAATTAGTGCTGCAGGCTCTTTCCCTTCTCCCAAAATCAATTTAGCCACGAGATCGTGTAGTGCCAAGAAAGCAGCAATCTATAAAAAAAAATGCCTTGCGAGATCCATTTATGCTCGGAAAAAAGCTAGAATTGCAAGATCACAGTTTTTTAACAGTAGACGGGCTATGGGTTCTCTTGGGGCGAAAGATGACAGCTCTAAAATCATGCCCAGTGTTTTGGGTGGGGAAGCCGCTCCTGATTTACATCGTTTGGTGGAAGATAACATCCTCATCACCTCCCCAAGAAAGAATAGTGTGAACAATCTGGAGGGTCGGTTGAGTGGGCCTGCGCACGATAGGGAGGGTGATAGAGAATTCCTTAAAATAGTTTGGGGCACGTTAAAGCAACTACTTTCCCCCTTGGAATTGAGGCTTTCTCGTATACAGAACAACCTTCTTCAAATGGATAGGACCATAGTCACCCTGGCTAGCCTGAGCCTAAAGGAAATGGATGCCAAGCTTTCACGCGAGATCGAATCCACCCCTCAGCCCAAAGCACCAGAACTTGTCCAACCTTCCCCACAATTACCCCAAAGTATCCCTGTGACCTTACCAACACCTAAACCCATACCAAAGCCCCGCACCACCATTGTAAATTCTATTGTACCTACCCCTAGCCCAGTTGTACCAAAACCCTTTCCCCCGCAAAAACCTGTTCATAGGCAGAACCTCAACTCAAGAGCAGTAGCCCACCACACTATAAGGCCAGAACCGGCGAACAACCCATTACGACAGGCCAGTCGCCCCAACTTCCGTGGAGGGTTTATTGACCTTCCACCAGAAGCTGGGCCCTACGTTATTATCTTAGCCGGCGTCCCAGTGTTGGATCAGCACTCCCAGGAGAATGATCTTTCTTTGAAAAACAAAGTCATTCATTGGCTTAACTCCAATAAACAGCTCCCCGACCACCAAAAAAGTAGTGTATTAATGGTTCGGAGAGTCCCCTGGATAGGCCCCACGCATAAGTCCATAGCCGGTGACTGTGTTGTGGTATCTTTCTCTGATCCCCACACAGCTCAGCATCTATGTGCATGGCCATCCTTTGAAGTTATTTCCACAATAGTGGTGAGACCTCTCACTTTTTTCTATCCTCCTAGACAACAACCTGCGAGAGAGGGGTCATGGTCAATTGTTCAGAATGCTAGACGACCGACCCATAGGTTTGATGGGCATAGCCAGCATAATTGGTGGCATGGGGCACCCACCTCTAATAGGTTTGGCTGCCTGGAGGAGGTGGATTGACTTGGGGGGCCTGGCGATATATCGCCCATAATGATTCCTCCTCACCCACGGAGGATTGCATTACCCACTCTCTTAAATCCATCTCTTAATGGTCTAATTTCGCCTAAAAATGTGGGTGTACTTTCAGATCCTGTAAATATCCCTGTCACGGCTATGACTGATGAAATGGGCGTGGTACGGACACCCTGTGCCCATGGCACGGATTATCCACTAAGAGTGGCCTCTTGGAATATTGCAGGACTACGGGGACGCCTGGACAACGACGATTGGGCCAATTTTATTGACTCATATGATATCGTCGTTTTCCAGGAAACATGGTCAATAGTCCCCTTACATAGGCTGGGTTATCTTAATTTTTCAAAACCTGCTATCAAGAGTCCCAAGAGTAGGGCCTCTGGTGGCCTTACCATCTGGATTAAAAACAATTTGGGCTTTCATGGCAAGGAAATATTGGTAGAGAGCGTGGACCTCTTATGCATTATTTTGAGTAAACCCAACACTACAGATTTCCTCTTGGTTGATGTCTATGCCCGTGGCTGTCAGGGTGGGAGAAAACAAATTGTCCTGAACGACCTCGATCGACTATTTAAAAATTCTAAAACCGACCAGACTGTTATCGTAGCGGGAGATATGAATACTTCCATCGAGCCCATTTTTTCCTTGGCAGAGGATGTGGGTTCTGAGGAGGATACCGTCTGGAACATCCCCCCGCTAACCATTACTAAGGGAGTTAGGGGCACCGAGGCAGCTTTACATTGGTTGGGCTTTTGTTTAGATTGGGGTCTACGGGCTGTAAATGGGCGTACACGTTCTGATAGCCTTGGGACCAACACTTTGAGCTCCAGCCGTATCGACTACA
Source organism: Lissotriton helveticus (assembly GCF_964261635.1). NCBI lineage: Eukaryota > Metazoa > Chordata > Amphibia > Caudata > Salamandridae > Lissotriton > Lissotriton helveticus. Next base: position 86,216,292 of record NC_136064.1, read on the forward strand.
TACTGATCAATATTGAGTGTTGGTCTATTGTACGAGATATGGTGGTAGAGTCCCGACCAGAGAGCGACCACAATCCTCTTTCACTCGAGATTTTGGTCCCCGGTTTGGGTGCTCCAGTCAGGGGAACGAATCGCTTAACGTCTGATGTAGTTTTGTGCGACAACAGGCATCGAGTAAAATGGCTCAGGGTTCTGGACGACCAAGTGCTTATTTCCAAGATTGAGGAGAAGGTGCGGAGTGTGTGGAGTAGGATGCCTCCGTTATCCCCTTCTGGTGATGCTGATTTTACAATCACTAATCTTCATGAGGAGTGTTTTCTGGGCCTTAAAAACCTCCTCACGAAACCTTCGAAGTCTGTTAACGTTAGAGTGTACAAAAAATGGTACAATAAGAGCTGTAGAGATGCTCACAGCAACCTAATAGCTGCTGTTAAGGCCCGGAATACAGATGATATCAGGACAGCTAGGCAGTACTATAAGCGTACCCTTTGGGCCGCCAAGCGGGACTGGGATGACTCTTACTGGCTCGATCTCCTTAGAGCCTGTGAATCCCCCAACCTAATTGATTTTTGGTTGATTGTAAGGAGGGGAAGGGATTCAGTTGCCCAGAATCCAGAAAATCATGTCTCAGCTCAATCCTGGGTGGAATTTTTTACGGCACAATTCAACGCCCCAAATCTAGCGGAGGATCGAATGACAGCAATCATGCCATCGTGTACCCTCCCACAAATAGGAGACAGACTCATTCTTGGAATCCGATACTGTGCATGCCCTTGAGTCTGTTCAGTCAGGGAAAGCTCCTGGCCTAGATGCTATTCCTGCTGACCTTTTTAAGCTTAATCTTGACCTTTGGATTCCTTATATCACGTTACTGGCAAATAATATAGCTGCAGGGGCTGAGATTCCCATCTCATGGAAGGGGGCAGAAATTTTGCCAGTATATAAGAAAGGTGACCGCTCGCTCCCAAACAATTATCGGCCCATTAGTTTGATCGACTCGATCCAGAAAATTGTGTCGAGAATGATTTTAGCAAGAATTCAGGGTTGGATCGATTCAAATAACATACTTTCCCCTATGCAGGCAGGATTTAGGTTCGGTACCAGTACTATTGACCAGGTCTTCCGGTTCACACTACTTTTTTGGAAGGTGGTTTTTTTGGGCGGCGGTGTGTTATACGCCGCGTTTGTCGACCTTAAGTCGGCCTTTGATTTAGTCCCAAGGAAGAAGTTATGGGAGGCTCTTAGACAAATGGGCTTTCCACCAGAGCTTTTGAGCCTAGTCCAGCGATTACACGAGGACAATTATGCCCAGGTAAGGTGGGGTAGCCAGGGGCAGGTGACTAAAAGCTTCCCGGTACAACGTGGGGTACGCCAAGGTTGTGTCCTGGCCCCCACCCTGTTCCTCCTGTTTATTAATCAGGTGGCCCTACATTTTATTAACACACAGTCTGATGCACCAACGCTGGGTGGTCGAAAGTACCCCATGCTAATCTTCGCAGACGACACCCTCCTCCTTTCTAAAACTAGAGCCGGGCTTCAGGTAGCCCTGAATAGATTTTCTGAGTTTTGTAAAATAAACGACTTGCAAATAAATGTAGATAAAACTAAATTCATGGTTTTTTGCAAGAAAACCCCCCCTAAGTGTTTTGTCTCCTTAAACGGTGTTCAAATTGAGCAGGTTAAGGTCATGACTTACCTCGGTGTGACTCTAGATCACCAACTCAATTGGAACCCCCAATTGGAGACGTCCAAACTCAAATTTAACAGGTTGGCTGGATGTCTGGTCCACGAACAAAAGAACTCTCTAACAAAGCGTATTACCCCTGCCCTAAAGATCTACGAGGCTAAGGTCATCTCTGCAACCCTTTATGGTGCCGAAGTTTGGGGCCACAAGGACCTCTCATGCCTGGCCACTGCGCAGAATAGGTTCCTACGGAACCTGGTAGGTCTTCCGCAGTCCGCTCCCATAAAACCCTTGTTGTTAGATCTTGGCTGCAGACCAATCAACGAGATGGCCCAGTTTCGCCTTGTGGCATTTTGGCGTCGTCTCTGGACCACCCCCGAGCTTGGTCTGTTCACCCGAGAACTGGAGGAGGTAAAACTTTTGTGGGGTGCGTATAAAATACCCTGGCTTAGGGAAGTTAAAAATGTTTTATATATGATGGGTCTTCCAGAGCTTTGGTCCAACCCAGGGGGATCAATTTTCCCATCAAAACTTGAGTTCAAAGCGCTCTTCTGGGCATGGAAAAAATCAATTCTTGTTACCCAATCCTTGGACACAAACCTAACTGGTCTATTTTTAGTGCATAAGGTTATTCCCTCCTTGGAGCAGTATTGGGATTTGATTTCCAGGGTGTTAGATCGCAAACTATACCATCAGTTCCGCACTGGCACCCTGCCTGTCAATTCCTTTACAGCAAAATGGAACACGAAGACAGGAAATAAATGTCATTGGTGTCCCGAACGGGAAGAAAGTGTTGGCCACCTCTTCTTCGGCTGTCCCGTTTATCGAGCGCCCAGAAGTAAGTGGCTAAAACCTATATGTTTATCCCTGAATTGTGGTGGTCACAGAGACGCACTTACCAAACTCCGAGTTATTAGATCTGAAACAGTAGTGGTCTGTGTTGCTAAATTTTTGGGATGGGCCTGGCTGATTCGAAGTAAGAAACTGGGCATTCCCTTGTGTTGAGTGTTCTACCCATATGCATATATCGTTTTGTAGCTGAATATGGTCATTAGTAGTACTAATACATGTGCATATTGTATTGTATCTTATTGTCCTAAGGAATAACTAGTGTATTTTATCTTTATTGATTCATCTTTTTTATACATTGTGTATGGTTGTATATTGTCTTTTATGAATCTTTTATTCGAAATAAAGACCTATCGACTCGAGCACGAGAACGGAAGAGTGGATGCGCTGAGAGAGGCGAAGAGAGGAGGGAAAGACTGAGTGAACCGTAGGGTACAGGAGGGCCACAGAACCATAGGGTGCAAGAAGGGAGACAGGGCCGGCGTGAGCAGAGATAGACAGACAGCCATAACAGGTCCCAGGACCGATGGGTGCAGGAGAAGAGAGGCCCAAAGAAGCGCATGGTGCTGGGAGAGAGAGAGAACCGAAAGCCACAAGGGCCCCGAGAACCAAAGAGTGGAGGGGCCAGAGAACCGAAGGGTCAAGGAGCAGAGAACTGAAGAGAAGAAGGGTTTAGAAAACTTGAAAGAGAGCAAATGGAACCAAAAGTTGTAGGGGGGGGCGAAAGCTGCATAGGCCCACTGTACTGAAGGGAGTGGGGCCACAGAGAAAGAGAGGGACTGAAGATCCGAAGGATCAAGTAAGAGGACTGCAAGATGCAGAGGGAACCAGAGGGAGGGGGTGAGAGAACCCAAGCCCAAGGGTGGAGGGGCCTAGCGTACCAGAGGATGCAAGGAAAGAGAGAGAGTGAGACGAATGGGTCGTGGGCACAGAGAAACAGAGAGTGCAGGAGGGAGACCGAACTGGAGGCCCCAGGGAGAGAGGCCCAAAGGGTCCCAAGAAGGAAGGCGCAGGGGCTAGGAGAACTGAAGGGCCCAGAGCATTGCATGGTGCAGGAAGAGGTACAAGGACGCTGAGAATAGAAGGTTACAGAGGCCAGGAGAATCCAAGGGTGTAGAGGAGCACAGAGAACTGAAGCATAAAGAGTGAAGAGAAGCGAATAGCGCAGAGAAAAGCACAGGGAGGAAACAGTACGAAAGAGGGCAGAAGGGTAAGGACAAGGGAACAAAGGGTGTGCGGAACAAGAGTTCTGAATGATGAAAGGGCCCAGAGACTAGTGGTTTGTTTCCAGTTCAAACATGGCTGACTGCCGTCCTCTTTTCCTAGTCATGACAGACTCACATGGATTCAGTTATCAGCCAGGGGTAATGCCGAAAACACTCACGCACTTCTGGCGTGAACAGATGCAGATTGTTCAGCATAGACTAGTGAACTCCGAGCACGCACAGGTGCGCTCTTAACAGCTGCTTGCACACAGGGATCTGAAATGAACCCATTTTTATGACACTATACTGAGCAGAATGTGTGGAATACAAAATGATGAAAGGCTGAGATAAATCACCTCCATGATATCTTCAGACCCTGAGAATAATTGAGGATTCGAGCTCAGCTAACCGGTTTTACTGCAGAACTGAGGCGAGCTGCAACTCCTAACACTTATACACTTTTGCAACTTAAGTAATGTTCTCGCTGCCGTGCTTTGAATGTGCTGTGTAGAGGTTGAGTGCTGTTGTATGGGAACACTGAAAGAAATTCAAATGTACACTACAACGAGTTAATCTGCAATTGTTAAGGCTAATCTGCAAGTGTAAAGGGTGGTTGGGAGCTGGGTATTGGGAAATTGGCATTTATTGATCAAATCACTCCAAGGTTTGTGGCAAATATTTATTGTTTTTGAGCATCAGTGCAAAGAGTTAACAACTGAGCTGTAAAGTAAGTGTGTGCTTTTAATTGTAAGTGTGTGTATATATATATATAGCCGTTACTACCCCAGACCAGGTATGGAAGGGACAGTTATGTTAAAAAAAATATGCATTAATAGTGCACCGTTAGCTCTGAATCTTGCGTACCCCAAACACATGATACATATAACTTATAAGGGAACGATTTTCAGTCTGTGTGGCGGACTTCCTTATGTAGTTATACCTGTATTGCTGCACTAAGCACATTACACAGATAGTACAGTGTGCAACTGACTGTATGTGAGGCTGCGCGTCACACACATTTTACAGCATTTTAGTTTTAGAAACACTGGCACGTATGCTCGGAGCAGTGGGCGGCATGACCTTGGGCATACTGAATAAGCAGCTACCTATGTTGTTGAGGGATATCTCTTTAATAATTTATTCAACAAATGGAGGGACTGGGGGGCGTGTGTAACGACGTTCACGTACAAGCCCCAACATGACTAGTAAGCAAAGAGAGTACGAAGTTTGTCTGTGTGTTGTTGGTAGAGGACCAAGAGGGGGCAAAGCATAGTGAGTCCAACGGGACCACTCCGTGTTTGCAGGGACTAGGGCTCTCAAACACCCAGCAAGCTAGGTGTCATGCTTCATCATATGAGCCTGCCCCTCGTCAGGTCGGCGCTGCAATACCTGACGGGCACCCAAACCGTTGGCTCTTTGTCGGGGATGCTTTGCTTTGCCCCCTCTTGGTCCTCTACCAACCATACATCTCTTTAATAATAATGGAATAACTGCCCTTTCACAATTGCTTTATTAACCTTCCTGCTTTCTCAAATTTGCTTGAAAATGCACAATTTGTCCACTCTTTTTTCACAATTTTCTCGGGTGAGAACTCCTGATCCCCCTGTAGGTTGTTCGGACTCACTCACTCGCAGCAGTGCAGTACAACATTCATTTTATGCCCCATGACTTTCAAATGTCACCAGCCGCCACTGGTTACTACTTAAATCTGCCTTGCCAGTTTCAGACTACCATTAACTGTAGAGAGTTGATGATGCTTTCATTGTTCATAAACCACTTGAACACCTGCACCCCGCGAGTGCCACTTTTTGCACACTCTTAGACTCAGGCGGGTCTCAGCATAGGGGCACAATGCACAAAGGCGCAGCCAGAGCTGCGTGGGTGGCTTTTCTGTAGTCCTAAATTTACTGTTTAAGGCATACAAAGGCTCTTCCGCAGAGAGGTAGCAGGTGCCACCGGAGGGGCTGGAGTTATGCAGAGTGTGACATCCAAACTTTGCCAGTGGCGTGTCCAACCTTGAGTGTGCAGATAACAAAGTGTATTTGAAAAGCGCACTTTCACCCAATTGTATCTTTGCGCTGAATAACAGATGTTTATCATTACCCAACTCAATGGAACTCATTTTATCAACCTCAGAAGGATAAAAGGCCCGCTGGGATTTGAACCTGTGACCACAAGAACACAGGCCCCCACAATGGATGTATTAATCCACTAAGCCACTCGGCTTCAGTTACTTAAAGGGGGCGTCGGGCGTGGACTAGGGTGTAAACAAGGAACCAACAGCGCCATGCACATTTGCGGAGTGGGTAGAAAAGGGGTGGGAAAGGACCAACGCACAATGCACCGGTCACAAAGCCTTACCACTGACACTGCGCACATGTAGGGTCTGGGGCAGGCGGGCAACTAGAGCCAAATTTCGGGGGGCTGAAAACGTTTTCGGGAGAGGGGGGCTAATTCTTCCAGCCATATGCAGAGTGGCTCTAAGAAGGAGTGAAAACACAACAAAAGCCTCATTAACAAGTAAATGGTCTTTTAAAGACCTGTGAAGTACTCAGGTGCGGCTGCAATTCAAGGGTCGCCAGCCCGCGAAGCTGTCTCAGCCGGGCTGACACACACGACGGGAGGGGGTGACTGAAGCACGGTGAGCCCAATGGGTGTTGCACCCCTGGTCTGGGGACTCACTCAGCCGGGAGCCTGCCAATCTACTCATTCTGCAGATTTTTGGGGCATAGTCTGGAATATTTCTGTGAAACCACAAAAAACAAATACATCGGTTCAATCTCACTAGTGAAATGTAAACCTCGCAGACGTAATCAATACCTTGTTAATGGAGACCTTCGGGAATATCTAGTGAGGACGTTGTACGTTCATTGCCTGTGATGTAATTGTGGGCTCTGCTGACTTCTGATCCGGCCAGCATTGAGTACAGAGACGTGCACCCACCCTGGCACAAACATGAACCACCTCAGGCTGAGAGGGGCTTGGATGCATTTCCCGGCGAGGCCTTGACTCAGGAATCGGAAACATTCCTCCATCCGATGCACACACCTCTTTTGAGGTTTCCAAAAATGAACGCAGACCCCCTACTATTCCAGCAATATCTCCTAGGATTCCAAGTCTAAAACGCTTTTGTCCGATTCCATCTCATATTTGTCCTTTCTTTATCACAACTTGCTCACAACTGGGTCTGGTAGGCACTAAATGAAACTACAAATAAATAATCAACGCGACAAAGAGCAAGGAACGGTAGCTGGCCTGGGCCCTCCCTCGGTCTGCATTAGCGACTCCTAGTTTGAGAGAACCTGTTTTTTTGCTTTGCGTCTGCTGCTTTCAGTTTGGTATTCCTATTTGAATCAGATAATGTTTATTGAAAGCAGTGACACCAATAACGAGGTACTTGGTGGCATATTATCAAGGACCCGTGTTAAAATTATCGCTGTTTATCGGCAGGAAACTGCTGATAAAACGGCGATAATGGGCTTGATAATACGCCCTTGTTAATTCCCATAGAAGCCCATGTTAAAACCAGAACATGGGCTTCTATGGGAATTAACAAGAGCGAATTATCAAGCCCATTATCGCCGTTTTATCTGTAGTTTCCTGCTGATGAAACGGCGATAATTTTAACACCGGTCCTTGATAATATGCCCCACTATGCGGTGGACTGGTGAACGTGATGGAAACCGTGGCCATGTCATGCTGAAGTCAAATCAAAATATACTAGAGTTCTGGGTGGTAGGGCAAAGTGGTAGGTGGTGGGCCGGGCCGGGCCGCCAGGGAGGGGCCCCCTCCATGTGCTTCGCAGGGGGGCCCCCTCAAGTTTCATTACGCCACTGGACCGATGATCAGCTCTGGCCCTCTGTGATGCTCGGGCGGCAGAGCTTAGCTCCAGAAGGGGCGCAGGCCGCGCCCACTACCTCGTCGGGTCCCGTGTTCTTGGCTCCGCTAAGGCAGGTTTCTGTTCCGAGGGGACCGGATCGTGTCCCTGAGTGTCAGATGGCAGCATAGACATTGGATTAGGGCTCGGGCGCAAGATGCACCGGCAGGATTGTGGCAGGGCTACGGGAGCCAGGCTAAGACCGGTCCACCATGTTGGACCGCTTGGCCACCCCCTTTTGTTCATCTGTTGTTTTTTTTTAAAGTTGTTTTTATTATTTTTTTTGATCAAATGTATTTTATTGAGTTCCACCAAGCGATACCATACATGCATTAAACAAAATGAGCAAAGCTGCTGCACCCGTCCCCAGAGCTGTACAGTACTCAACCGTATATCCGTTTAGCGAGGAGTAACCGGGTGTCCAAGTATGCTCGCATGAAGGGAGACAAGCCCCGCCGTGCCTACAAGAACTCTTTTCCACCAACCTCCCCAGAGACCCACCCGTCCCAACCTACCCCAACTGTATCCTACCCTCAACCCCTACAACCCCCCCCCCACCCCCTCCCCACTCGGTGTGTTCCTTGTAGCGCCTAGAGGTGACTATTCGGGGTTCAGGCTAAACCTTGTGTTACACTCTGGTCATCTCATCACAAAATCCCTCCGCCAGTTTCAGAACCCTGAGATACTTTGGGCATGTGAGCTCCGTGAATTCTTGGGAGAGCAGAGAGATAAGTGGCTGCCATACTTCTCTAAACGTTTCCGATGTCTGTGTGAGCGAGGCCTGTATCCTCTCCATCCCCATGACATACCACAATCTGTGTAGCCACCCCGTGTGTGTGGGCTTCCTCGTAGTCCCCCATAGCGACAGGATATGTTGGGTCGCTGCCCCCATCGCCAATCCCATCTGTTTCCCCCGTATTGATTTGAGAGGGAACGTTAGTCCGTTGGGGAGTCCCAGAATCGCATAAGCAGGGAAACGTGGAATGTCGGTGTCGAAGTGGGTGTCTATGTCTTTAAGCACAACCTCCCAATATTCCTGTACCTCGATGCAGTCCCACAGAATGTGTAGCATGGTCCCCGTGTGTCCACATCCTCTCCAGCATTTGGGGTCTTTGCTCGGGTTTCCCTGGTGTAGGCGTTCAGGCGTCAAATGCCAGTAATAGGCGATCTTCACTGCCGCCTCTTTGCTAGCTGTATTTCTGGCCGTGTGGTGAGCCCGGTAGTAGATGTCATGCCATTCTTTGTCAGAAAGAGTGCGCCCTAGTTCCCTCTCCCAGCGTCTCTGCCCGGCTGATCTCTCCGTAGGGGGAGGCGGGGACAGCATGAGATATAGTTCAGAGATGGACCGTGAGTCCGATGTTTTGGTCATGATCCACCGCTCGTAGGGGGTAAGAGGACGACTGGCAAGAGGCGCCACATCTGCGTGCGTTAGCCAGTGCCTAAGCTGGAAGTACTGGTATCGGAGCGGCTTATCAAGTGTGTAGTCCGCCGTCACTATGTCCCAAGGCAAGAAGCCTTCCGTATCAAACAAGTGGCCTGCGGAGCGGCATTCAGACTGTCGCCACTGGGGGAACGAGCCCGGAGACCGTCCCGGGGGGAACGCCGGGTTATCTAGCAGAGGCGTCATGGGGGAGGGAAAGGTCGTCAGGCCCTTCGGGACCGCGGTTGCGTCCCATACTTGTAAAAGAGTCCTGGTGATAGGGGATTTCTTGAGGTACGCCGGTCTGTCGGGTCGTGCCAGGAAGGGAACTTTCCAAAGGGGCAGACCCGCCATAGCCCTGTCCTGGAATAACCAGTGCTTTTCCGAAGTCGGCCTGGACCACTCCAGAAGGAATCTGAGCTGCGCGGCCTGGAAGTAGCGCCGCAAGTCCGGGACGCCTAAGCCCCCCTCAGCCGTCACCCTCGTGACCAAGTCGCGCCGCAGCCTGGACCTCTTATTAGCCCAAACATAGTGGTTCAGGGTGTCCTGCAGTTTCTTCAGCATCCCCAGTGGGGGGGTGACCGGGATAGTCTGGAATACATAGAGGATCTTGGGCAAAAGGGACATTTTGATGGCTGCCACTCGTCCCAACCACGAGAGCGGCTGTTGTTTCCACCTCGCTATGTCCCCTTGAACGCGTGACAGGAGTTTAGTGTAGTTAAGGTCAACCGTTTGGGCAGTCGCTGGCGTCAGGCCTATCCCCAGGTACTGTATTGTGGTGCTGACCTCGAGTCCCCCCAAGTGTAGCGATTCTCTGTTAGCTGGCCGAGTGTTGCTACCTAACGGAAGGACAACGGACTTTTGGATATTCATTTTGAAGCCCGACACCTCTCCGAACGCGTTCATTTCGGACAGGAAGGCCGGTAAGGAGACCCTCGGACTATTCACCGCCACCAGGATGTCGTCCGCGTAGAGGCTCATGGTCTGCTCCACACCTCCGAACCTGATCCCTGTGATGGAGTTTTTGTCCCGAACACGCTGGGCAAACGGCTCAATATAGAGAGCGAACAGGAGCGGCGAAAGCGGGCAGCCCTGCCGCGTGCCTCTTTGGATGTCGAATGGCTTGGAGCTAACCCCATTTACTTTGATGGTTGCCCTTGGGGACGTATAGCAGCCTGCCACCCATGAGCGGAAGCGGGGACCCACGCCGAATTTCGTCAGCGCGTGTTCTAAGAATCTCCAGTCAACTCTGTCGAACGCCTTCTCGGCGTCGACCGAGAGTAGTGCTGCATCAGAGGCGTTGAAGTTAGTTTTGTCTATGACATGCATTATGCGCTTGGTGTTGTCTGAACACTGCCGGGAGGGGACGAAGCCTGCCTGGTCCGGTTCGATTATGCCTGGCAGGCAGGGGCCCAGGCGGGAGGCCAAAATGCCCGTGAAGAGCTTGAGGTCGAAGTTGAGGAGCGATATCGGCCTGTACGCCGCGCAGCGCGAATGGTCCTTGCCCGGCTTTGGCAGGACAATGACCTCTGCCTCCAACATCTCCTTTGGGATCGAGCCCGGGCCCCCGAACGAGTTAAATAGTTTCGTGAGGACCGGCTCCAGGAGAGGGCAAAAGGACTTGTAAAAGCCCGCGGAGAAGCCGTCTGGGCCCGGGGCTTTCAAGGGCTGGAGACGGGCAATGGCCGATATAACTTCCTCCAGGCGGAAAGGGGCGTCCAGCGCTTTGGCGTTGGTTTCAGTAAGAGCAGTGACCTCCATAGTCTCCAGGTAGGCCCTCCCCGCCTCCTCCCCCACGGCCTGGTCCGCAGCATATAGCTGCGCATAGAAGGCACAAAATGCCTCCGCAATGCGTTCATCCTCCCGGACCTCGCCACCGTCGTCTCCGCGTATAACAGGGATCTGGGAGCGGACAGTTTTAGCCTTGAGCTTGCTGGCCAGCAGGCGACCCGTCTTGTCTCCCCCCACGTAGTACGTGTGGCGGAGGCGGAGCGCTGCATATTCTGCCCTGTCTAGGTCCAGACTCGCCAATTGTGCCCTGGCCGCTTTCAATTTGCGCCAAATCCGGGGAGCGCCCGTCCGGCAGTGAACCCGCTCTAGCTCCAACACCTGCGCCTCTAATTCCCGCCTCCGCTCCTTACGCTCCTTATTGTCCGACGCCGCGATTGCCATGATTTCGCCCCTAATGACCGCCTTAAGCGCCCCCCACAGTGTCGCCTGGGCCACCTCCCCGGTATCGTTATGATCCAGGTAATTGGTGATGCTTTGGGACAATTGTTGTACCACTCCTTTGCGGGAGAGTAGACTTTCCCTGAGTCGCCACCTGCCCCTGTGTGGAGGTGTGCGTGGGACTGTCAGTTGGAGGACCACCGCGTCGTGGTCTGAAAGCGCCGCTGGTGTTACGTCAATGCCCTGAATCATGGGGATCATGTCTGTGGAACCCAGGAAGTGGTCTATTCTGGCGTACGTGTGGTGCACATGTGAATAAAAGGTGTATCCTGGGGTGGTATGACGCAAGCCCCGCCATATGTCGACCAGCCCCCTGTCCCTCTGGCACTGCCTCCCGGTCGCCGACAATGCCCCTGTGTCCCCAAACCGCTTCCCGGACCTATCCATCTCATTGTCCATGACCAGGTTTATGTCCCCCCCCCACCAGCACAAGCCTCACGTCTCCCGACAGCGCTTCAGACAGCGCCCCCCTCAAAAAGGCCTCTTGTTTAGTGTTAGGTGCGTAGATTGAACCTAGTGTGAAGGAAGAAGGGCCTATATGTATTGTGTGCGCTAGAAGTCTGCCCCTGATCTCAGCCACCTTGCTCCCCACCCGCCCTCTAAAATGCCTGGCTACCAGTGTAGCTACTCCCGCTTTTTTCTCAGTGGTCGCGGAGTAAAATTGGTGAGGGAAGGCTCTCGCTTTCATGCGGTGCCAGTCTTTCGCTAACAGGTGCGTTTCTTGTATCAGACATATTTCGGCCTCAGAGCGCTCGAGGAATGAGAGAACTGCTCTCCTTTTGATAGGGTTATTAAGTCCCTTCACATTAAGGGAGAGGATACGAATGCTGTCAGCAGCCATGGGTATGTGAGCGTCCTGCCTGCCCTGTCTTTAGCCCCGAGCCACCCCTCCCCGGAACGCCCGTCGCTAGTCTGGGTTGAACAGACCGAGTTCCCTTCCCCTTGCCCACCCTAACCCCAACTCCACCCCCAACCTTCACCCTCGTCGTCCTCCCCCCCGGGGACGTATAGCAGCCTGCCACCCATGAGCGGAAGCGGGGACCCACGCCGAATTTCGTCAGCGCGTGTTCTAAGAATCTCCAGTCAACTCTGTCGAACGCCTTCTCGGCGTCGACCGAGAGTAGTGCTGCATCAGAGGCGTTGAAGTTAGTTTTGTCTATGACATGCATTATGCGCTTGGTGTTGTCTGAACACTGCCGGGAGGGGACGAAGCCTGCCTGGTCCGGTTCGATTATGCCTGGCAGGCAGGGGCCCAGGCGGGAGGCCAAAATGCCCGTGAAGAGCTTGAGGTCGAAGTTGAGGAGCGATATCGGCCTGTACGCCGCGCAGCGCGAATGGTCCTTGCCCGGCTTTGGCAGGACAATGACCTCTGCCTCCAACATCTCCTTTGGGATCGAGCCCGGGCCCCCGAACGAGTTAAATAGTTTCGTGAGGACCGGCTCCAGGAGAGGGCAAAAGGACTTGTAAAAGCCCGCGGAGAAGCCGTCTGGGCCCGGGGCTTTCAAGGGCTGGAGACGGGCAATGGCCGATATAACTTCCTCCAGGCGGAAAGGGGCGTCCAGCGCTTTGGCGTTGGTTTCAGTAAGAGCAGTGACCTCCATAGTCTCCAGGTAGGCCCTCCCCGCCTCCTCCCCCACGGCCTGGTCCGCAGCATATAGCTGCGCATAGAAGGCACAAAATGCCTCCGCAATGCGTTCATCCTCCCGGACCTCGCCACCGTCATCTCCGCGTATAACAGGGATCTGGGAGCGGACAGTTTTAGCCTTGAGCTTGCTGGCCAGCAGGCGACCCGTCTTGTCTCCCCCCACGTAGTACGTGTGGCGGAGGCGGAGCGCTGCATATTCTGCCCTGTCTAGGTCCAGACTCGCCAATTGTGCCCTGGCCGCTTTCAATTTGCGCCAAATCCGGGGAGCGCCCGTCCGGCAGTGAACCCGCTCTAGCTCCAACACCTGCGCCTCTAATTCCCGCCTCCGCTCCTTACGCTCCTTATTGTCCGACGCCGCGATTGCCATGATTTCGCCCCTAATGACCGCCTTAAGCGCCCCCCACAGTGTCGCCTGGGCCACCTCCCCGGTATCGTTATGATCCAGGTAATTGGTGATGCTTTGGGACAATTGTTGTACCACTCCTTTGCGGGAGAGTAGACTTTCCCTGAGTCGCCACCTGCCCCTGTGTGGAGGTGTGCGTGGGACTGTCAGTTGGAGGACCACCGCGTCGTGGTCTGAAAGCGCCGCTGGTGTTACGTCAATGCCCTGAATCATGGGGATCATGTCTGTGGAACCCAGGAAGTGGTCTATTCTGGCGTACGTGTGGTGCACATGTGAATAAAAGGTGTATCCTGGGGTGGTATGACGCAAGCCCCGCCATATGTCGACCAGCCCCCTGTCCCTCTGGCACTGCCTCCCGGTCGCCGACAATGCCCCTGTGTCCCCAAACCGCTTCCCGGACCTATCCATCTCATTGTCCATGACCAGGTTTATGTCCCCCCCCCCCACCAGCACAAGCCTCACGTCTCCCGACAGCGCTTCAGACAGCGCCCCCCTCAAAAAGGCCTCTTGTTTAGTGTTAGGTGCGTAGATTGAACCTAGTGTGAAGGAAGAAGGGCCTATATGTATTGTGTGCGCTAGAAGTCTGCCCCTGATCTCAGCCACCTTGCTCCCCACCCGCCCTCTAAAATGCCTGGCTACCAGTGTAGCTACTCCCGCTTTTTTCTCAGTGGTCGCGGAGTAAAATTGGTGAGGGAAGGCTCTCGCTTTCATGCGGTGCCAGTCTTTCGCTAACAGGTGCGTTTCTTGTATCAGACATATTTCGGCCTCAGAGCGCTCGAGGAATGAGAGAACTGCTCTCCTTTTGATAGGGTTATTAAGTCCCTTCACATTAAGGGAGAGGATACGAATGCTGTCAGCAGCCATGGGTATGTGAGCGTCCTGCCTGCCCTGTCTTTAGCCCCGAGCCACCCCTCCCCGGAACGCCCGTCGCTAGTCTGGGTTGAACAGACCGAGTTCCCTTCCCCTTGCCCACCCTAACCCCAACTCCACCCCCAACCTTCACCCTCGTCGTCGTCCCCCCCCCCCAAACAGGTGAACATAGTCCCAGGCCAATCATTTGACAGTCTAGGCCTGTGGTAAATGAGTCAATGTATGGGTGTGTGGCAGTGGCGGCTCTCGGCCCCCCGAACCCCCCCCCCCCCGCCAGGAGTCAAAACTTAGCTGATGACGACCTTTGCTGGAGTCGACGCCGGTGTCTTTAGATACTACTTGGATCGCTGCGGCCTGTTCCTGGGCCACTGTGTCCGGGTTAGGCTTGAGAGTTTTCCTCCGCTGCCTATCTCGACGGACTTTCTGCCAGCCGTCCCCCGTCTTCCCAGGGGAGCCAGATGCGGTCTCCGAGGACCGTCCGTCGTCCACGCCATCCTGGTGCGGCTCCTCGTGGGGGATGCCCAGTACAGCACAGGTGTCTCGTAAGGAATGCAGCTGGTGCAGGGCGCCATTCCACGTAAAGACGAGACGGAAAGGGTGCCCCCAGGAGTAGGGGACCCCCTCCTTACGTAGGAAGGCGGTGGCAACCCTAAATGCCCTTCGTTTCTGTAAGGTGGTCGCTGCCAGGTCCTGAAAAAGTTCCACGTTGTGGTCTTGGAAACAAAGGGGCTGCTTGTGACGCGCCTCCCTCAATATGCGCTCCTTTAGGGGGTAATCCGGCAGGAAGGCCAGGATATCTGGTGGGGGGCCCTGGGACCGGCGGGCCGGGCCCACCCGATGGGCTCTATCAATGCGAATCACAAAGTCGTCCTCCTCCCCCAGCACCATCCGGAAGAGCGCTTGTAGGTACCCTGTCATGTCGTCTCCCTCTGCCTTGGGCGGCACGTTCCGGACTCGAATGTTATTCCGCCTGGAGCGGTTCTCCAGGTCCTCAGTATGGGTCTGGAGGTCCAGCTGCTGGTCGTGGAGGCGAACTATCTCCTGCCGGACGAGTTCTGTTTCTTCACTCCTGGCTTGACCTGAGAGCTTGTTGGCAGCCACTCTCTCCCCCAGATCATCGATGTTGGAAATGGGATCCCTGGCTGGCCAGGGCTTTCGCCAAAGTCAGTCAGAGACCACCACTCCCAAGTCAGGGCAAGGGAGTTACACGCCAAGATAACCCCAGCTCACCCTCTAGGTAACGTGGCGCGAGCAGCAAGGCTAAACTCGGAGGCGATGTAGGCTAAGTATTTGCGCACGCACCCCAGCAACAACAACCCAAAGGCCCACCACAAAGGGAACTCCACACAAGGTTATATAAAAATAGCCTTTGTATTACAATAAATATACATCAGATAGAACACACATATTGTTACACTGTGCCAACAGGCACGGGCGGAATTTACAAGGGATATTGTACAGGACAGGGCCACCTGGACCACTGTCAAGGGTATGCACTTTTAGAACTTTGTAGAAATAAAAATCACTGTAGCACACAATATAAGAATAGAGCAAACAACCAGTAATCACTGGTAACAGGACCTCACTAGCACCACCTGTACTAGGGAGAAAACAACCACCTACATATCACAATACCTGTAGGGGTGTGAGAACATAACACATGATGCAATGCATAACATTCATTCAGAGGTGTAAGAAGGGAAAACACATGATGCATCACAATACATTCAGAGGTGTAAAAGCACACAATTGCGCCAAACTCAGATAAGTCACCACCTGTGACTGTCCCTAGGCCAACTGGCCTCTCTAGGGCTAGGACGCCCTGTGTCCCAAAAGTCAGGGGGCCTAAACGTAGCAGCTGCCCACGAAGTGCTGGGCAACTGGTGCAGGGAAAGTTTAGAGCAACGTTGGAGCCTCTCTGGCTCAAGAACCACCACTGTGGCACTGCGGAGCCTCTCTGGGCTCCTGGACAAGAACTGGTGCCCTGAGCCTCTCTCAGGCTCTTCACAAGAATGGGCAATGAGCCTCTCTGGGCTCGAAAAGCAAGACTGCCGCCTA
This sequence comes from Lissotriton helveticus, assembly GCF_964261635.1. Taxonomy (NCBI): domain Eukaryota; kingdom Metazoa; phylum Chordata; class Amphibia; order Caudata; family Salamandridae; genus Lissotriton; species Lissotriton helveticus. Next base: position 86,232,531 of record NC_136064.1, read on the forward strand.
CTGGGCAGTGGGGTCCCTCACGGGGGACCTAGGAACAACTGGAGGGCCACTCGGGGCTCAGAGAACAATGGGGCGTCGTTGGAGTCCCTCTCGGGGGGACTCGGAGCAAGGACAAATGCCCTGCAAGAGCCTCGCAGGCTCACGAACGAAATGGCCCCTCAGAGCCTCTCTGGGCTCGTAGCAAATGCAGGCTGGAGCCTCTCTCAGGCTCGTAAATACAGATGGGCAGTGAGCCTCGCAGGGGCTCGAAAACGGGAAAGGTAGGGGCCTGGAGCCTCTCTGGCTCGACGAGCAAAGAACGCCCCCAGGAGCCGCTCTGGGCTCCTCAACACTGCTGTGGGCGGCGGGGCTCCTCACGGGGGACCCTTGAACACGTGGGTGCTTCTGTGGGAGTCCCCACCTCTGGGGGACTCGGGAAACAAAGGTGCGCCCTGGTGGAGCGACCCGCTGTCAAGTGGGGCCGCTCGAGTACAGGCAGGGGGGGGGGGGGAAGGTGCGCGACCTCGCACCTCTCCCCTAGCCGGCTTTCACTCACCGGCTGCTCGAAGGTCCAGGACTCTTCCTGGGCGGTGGGGCTCCTTTCCTCTCGTCCCGGGGCTCTCCTCTCCACTCGGGGAGCCTCGGGGACCCGGCCGGCAGCTTCTCCCTTCCCGGCTCGGCTGCGGAGGCGGGACTTCCGGTCGGCCTCTCCTGGGCCGCGCCGCGATTGGCTGGCCGCCTCACCACTTCCGGGTCGCCGCGGGCAGCGCGGCGGCTCGCTTTAGATAGGCAGGCGGGGTCTCATCCGAGGAGTGGGCTCCCTCGTGGCAAACCACAAAAACGGGCAAAACAAAGCGGCAATGAGCGGGGTGGCACCCGCGCCCCCAAATCGCCACACGGGGCGATCAGATGCCGGGTGGGCACCGGCTGTGCACACCAAGCGCTAGCAGCGCTAGAAACGAAGGGCAGGCGCTCCCAAGCGCCTACAGGACAAAATCAGCGCTCACAGCGCTAGGGCCAAAATAAAGCACTTCCAAGCGCTAGGTAGGAGATTTCAGCGCTCCCCAGCGCTGAAGGGCAGAGAGCAGCGCTCTCAGTACTGTAGGCACAGCACCAGCAGGGTCTGGAGGCAGGCAGGGGGGGCAAGGCTGGGCCAGAGCCAGCACACTGGGTCTCCAGGCAGGGAGACACCCCAAGTGGCGGTCCTCCTGGCCCCAGCAGCAGCAACAGCCCCCTCTGACAGGATCCAAAAGCAGAACACTTTCCAAGTGGACACAGCCCCTTCTTATACTAACAAATCCTTTGTTTCAGGGTGCAGGGTGGGGGGAACCAGTCACAGCTGGCTCTGGAGCACTCTTGATGGCCCAACCACCCATTTCATTCACTGGGGAGGCTAGGGTCGTTAGACACACCACAGGGGGGCGGAGCCAGCATTGTGTGGGGAAAACCCAGCCCATCCAGGACACAGGTACACTCCTCCCACACATCACTCATGCTAATCTCACACTCACCACCGGGCAGACCCATCCAGACTTCCTGGAGCCTGGCATGCCAGCCAGCTCCAGCCAATCACGCTCCAGCACCCTCACTGCACACATATCTCAATGTCCAGAAGTAGCACTTCCCTTCTAGACACATACATGCCGCAGACACCATCTCGCAGCATTCACTCTCACGAGTTTACACATACTAAACTCGAGCCTGCACTCCCCACGCATCAGGAACTACCAGGGACACACACATTCCCCATGCATTCCTATGGGAGGGCAGGCCAGCCATACCACACGCACGCACTTTCACTCTGGGACCCAGGGAAAAGTGCGCAGAGACCCAAAAATCACTGACACATGGTCACAAATAACGCAAAAAGTTTAGGGGTGAACCTGCCCTGCGGGCCAAGTCCAACAATTGACATCTCGCCGGAGCTCTTTGTATTCCCCGGTCATCTCCTGCCGGAAGGTTTGGATGTCCTCCTTCAGGGAGGTGAAGAGGGCCTCCATGAATGCCTTAGTCGCCGGTGCCTCACCTTCTGTGTGGTCCTTCCCCTTGGGGGGTGGGGGGCCCCGAGGTCGGCTTGTCTGGGCTTTTGTCGCTCTTGGGGGGTCCCTTGGTCAGCATATCAGAGATGTTGCGGTTCCCTTTGCGGTTGGAGGCCGCCATGACGATCCCAGTTCCGGCTGCAGGCCTCAGTTAGGTCGTAGTCCCGGGTATGACTGCAGAACTCCTCGGGGTGCTCGAGCCGTGTGAGGGGGGGAACGCCTGTGCTCAACCCGCGCCTCGGTTCCGCGCTTTGTCAGACTCCGTGCCCCTGGTGACTCTGCCAAAGGCCCTCGTGCTGCAGCCCCCTCTTGTGTGCTGTGCCGGTTGTGTCACACGTGGTCGAGTACCAGGCTCCCGCCGGCCTGCCCGGGTCTTCACCACCAGGGGCCCACCGCCCTCGCGGGCCAATGCCTCCTCGAACCCTCCCTGAGGCTCTGCTGTGGCCTGTCCTGGTGCCTTGGGCGTCCCTGATCTGGGCCTCTGCGTCACCCTGCCCGGCCCCAGATGCTCCTACGCTCTGGGACGAGCCGATTGCTCCGCTGCTAGCCGGGGCCCCAGTCCCATGCGGTCCCACCGGCCGTCTGCACTCCCACTCGGGGGGTCTCCGTCCCCCCCCTGCCCCGTGTTGCTGGTCCCTTGCGGGGGGGGGGGCTGGCCGCTACTGCAGGCGAGGTCACTCTGTATGGGGCCCCGTGAGGACACCTGTCGTGGGGCTCGCCCCTCTTGCCAGTGGTGGGGGGGGACTCCCGGTCGTGCCCCCAGCTACTCCTTGGCCGCCTTCCATACACCTCTCTCCTCCTCGCCCAGATTGTCAAGGCCCAGCCGCAGCCCGGCGACCCCTGTCCTCCACCTGGGCCTCGGTAGCTCTTGTTGCTTGGTGGGGGTGTCCTCCCACCCGACCCCCCGCCTGTACGTGCACCAGCTGTTGCCGCTGCCAACTGGGCCCCGCACTTTGCTGCTGTCTGGCCGCTCCGGCCGTCAAGACGACTAGGCCGCGTCCTCCTCAACCAGGCCCAAGCCGGGTCCTCGCGTAGGTCTGGAGGCCGGCGGACCCGGCACTTCGCAGTCCGCCTCTGATCCGCCGGACTCACCGTCAGGTGCTGCTGAACGTCGCTCCCTGGCCCCTGCAGGCGCCGCAGGAACCCCCGACTCCTCCTCTCCTGTGTCAGCGATGCTGCGGGGGGGCCACACCGGTCCGCCAGACACCGGGGCCCGGGTCACTACGTTTCGCGCCTACCGGCGGCAGCAGGGTGACTCCGTGCCGCGGCGCCTCTCGCCTTCTCTGAGCCTCGTCTCTGGCTCCTGTGCCTCAACTGCTGGGGAGGATCCTATCCGCTGACGGTGGCCGGCTCGGTCAGGGCGGTGGTCCGCTAAAATCCCTGACGGGGGATCGGGTCCAGGGAGCCACCGCGGAACACGTCCTACCGAGCCGCCATCTTAGCCACGCCCCCGTTTTTATTATTTTAAAGAACACATCAGTCATACAAATTTCAGGATATATCACATCACTTCACAAAGTATATAGTTGTACAGGTCAATGAAAATGTATTTCCTGTCAAGCCACCTACATTTGTTCATTCCATCGTCTCTTCTTTAGCTCCAAATCACCTCTGGGCACCTCTGGCACCCCCCAGTGTCTTGCTATTGCACGTTTCACCAGAGTGTATCCCAAGGTGACCCACTGTTGTTCCGACCCGTGAGATCTGTTGCCTCCCATATGTTGAGGAGCCCCAGTTGTGGTGTACCTTTGATTTATTTGCCTATGGCTCTGTGCATTTGTTGTGAGGCCCCTTCCCATAAGGCCTGCAGGGCATTCCCATATAATATGATAAAAGGTAGCCTCTTCGCAACACTGGCAGAGACAGTGCATCTGTTCTGCTCCCTATATTTGTTACAGTGACCCCAGTGAAATAGGTTCTATGCAGTATTTTTTTTTTGACTAAGGCGAAATTTGAGCGGGATGCCTGCCTCCTTTGGGACATTAGTGCAGTTTGCCAGTCGTCGTCCTCGATTGGTCCGATATCGTGCCATTTATCTTGGAGGGTCTGGAGTAGATCGGGTAGGATATAACACAACTTCCGGTATGTTAATAATACAGCTTTTTCTTTGAGGGGTTCAAAGAGTAGCCTGTCCTCAGGGGGATGACTCCGGCACATCCCCGGTAACTCGGAGAGCGGCTTTATGGGCATGATGGATTTGCAGATATCTGAAGACCTCCCCCTGAGCCAGATCATACTCTTTCCTAAGTTCTACGAATTGTATTATTTCCTCTCTTTTCAGTAAATGGCCCACGGTTGTGATGTAATGTAAAATAAACTTATATAGCGCAGCTGTTACCCTACGGGTATTCTGGCACTGAGACTGTCAGTATGCATGAGGATGACCTATCCAGAAGACATAGGCTACCACACCAAAGACTCTCCCACCAGTTTTAGCCTTTTTAAAATTCGTACTAGCCACCAAGTTTGTATTTGATGAGCGGTGATTTCTCCTGGGAGCATACCAGTTAAATGTTTTCTGCAAACCCATGCACTGCTCTAAAGACTGTATAGAGGGATTGGAATTGTATTCTTTGGTCAATTGGCAACCAGTGGAGGTTCTTCAGAGCCAGAGATGTTGAGGGCCTACGTTGCCAATTTAGCACCAATTTGGCTGCTATAGTCTGAATCCTTTGCAGCTTTAGTATTGCTGAGTTAGGTGCACCTAGGTACAAGGCGTTACAATAATTCAATCTGCTCATTATTACACTCCTCACTACCTGTGACCTGGTAGTTGTGAGTAGCAGAGGGAGGATCGTTCGTAAAGCTCTGATCAGGGAAAAACAGGTGCTCACTGTTTTATTAACTTGTGACTCCAGCTGGAGATTATCATCCAGCATGACCCCCAGATTACGTACTGTTCTGACTGGTGTCAGAGGTTTATCAGACAGGAACTGAGTATAAATTCTAAAGGAAAGGGGCGAGCAATTTTAGTCATGGAGCAGTATACAATCTCAGTTGTTTCTCCACTGAATTGTAAGGAGTTATTTCTAAGCCAATTTGTGGTACTTAGCATACACTCCTGGAATTTCGCCAGAGAAACTGCCAGATCTCCTTCTAGAGAGAACACCAATTGTGTATCATCTGCATAATTGACTAAGTCAATGCCAAAGGACTTGATAATTGGGATGAGTGGATGCATATAGATGTTGAATAATACTGGGCTGATAGCTGATCCCTGTGGTACACCGTGGCGCACAGGAGTCTTTGGGGATGTAAAGGTGGAATTGTCACCGCCTGTTGCCTGCCTGTCAAATGTGACCGCAGCCATTTCAGTGCCAGACCATTTACTCCAATATTCTCAAGTCTCTTCAGCAAGATGCTAAGATTCACCATGTGGAACACTGCAGACATGTCCAATAAGACCAGTACGGTCGCATTGCCATTGTCTGCCCTCATTCTTAGGTAATCGAGTACCGTCACTAGGGCAGTTCCAGTTCCATGCCCAGGACGGACCCAGAATTGTGCCTCATCTAACAGTTGATCTTCTTCCAGGAAGTGGGAAAGCGATTTACTGACCGCTTGCTCCAAGATCTTTACAGGATATGGCAACAAGAAGATAGGTCTAAAAATTGATGAACACAGAGGATCAAGGGTGGGTTTTTTAAGTAGCGGGGTCACCATTGCTTTCTTTCAACACTCCGAAACAATTCCTGTGTCCAAAGATAGGCAACAGATCTGCCATATTCGGGAAAATAGTTCTATGTTAAATTCTTTCCATATTTTCTGTGGGAGAGGGTCCAGAGGTGAGCCAGAGGACACACTCAGAGCTAGTTTGTTAAATATTTCCTCAGTGGCAATTTGAAAAGACTCTAGCCCTGCCTTTTGATAACTATCAGTCGCCTCTTCCTGTTGTTCCCTCACCACTATTGTAGATACATCTTTTTCCGCACCCATATTGTTTAGATAATCTGAATTGAGACCATCAATAATCTTATTGATCTTCTCTTCAAAGTGGGTGGCAATAACGTCACGAAGCGTTTGTGACGCTTTGATCTTGTTGCACACACAGGCCAGTTTAGACAGGTCCTTCATTATGGCAAAATAGCTTTGGTGCCGTTAGGTGCCATCAGAATGGTTTTGCATAATAATCAGCTTTGGATCTAGCGATCAATTCTTTATATAGAGATTGTAGTGGTTTTAGGGTTATTTTATCTGAATCCACATAGAGATTTCTCCATTTTCTTTTGGCCTGTTTGCATTTTGTTCGCATCTGCTTCAATTGTTCACTAAAGCAAGGGGCAGCCGTTTTTTTCCTATTCTTTAACTTCTTAACCGGAATGATCTGATCCAGAGTACGAGTAATTTGATCTCAATGTCCTTCCACTGACTTACTGGGTGCAAGTATATTCTGTTCAGATAAAAGCAACGCCTGTCTATTTTTCAATAATTTGGCCCATTCCCTTCCTTGACGGAAGATTACAGGCTGGGTCATCTTAATGTTTGTGCTGGGCAAGCCTATCCATACTTTGACCAGCTTTGCCTCCGCCTGGTTGGCAAAAACTAGGTCTAAGATGTGGCCTCCCTGGTGAGTCGACTGTATTACCAATTGCTTCAGATTGATACTCTCACATGCTTGTATTAGATCTTTATAAACTGGACTGGAGCTTCCATTATCCCAGATGTTAAAGTCGCCCACTATATTCAGCCTTGAGTGAGTCAGTGACATGTTAAAAAAAATGTCAATCAAGGTCTGAATTTGTGGACGTTGACCTCCGGGAGGCCCACTATCCCGGACAGCATTTGAATCCTTGCCTTGTTCAGTGTGACGCCTAATAGTTCTGTGCTCCCGACAATGTCGATGTGTAGGGGCTGGAAATCCCACTTATCATTAAATATCACTCCAACCCTCCGCCTCTCCCTACTGGCCTAGGTTTGTGAAGGATCTTAAACCCTGCTGGACAGGCTAACCCCAATTCAACTAAAGAGTCGACTCGTGTCCAGATTTCAGTCATGAATAGCACATCTAGGTCCAGGCACTCCAGCATAGTGTATACCTCCTGACAGTGCTTGACCAAGGATCTGGTGTTAATCAGGCCACATTTCAGTCTCACAGTGGTGTGGTCATCTGTAATGGTGATACCCTTGTGCATAACCTCTTGCATACCCTTGGCATCCCTCTTACCTATTTGTATAAGTTGTTCTTTTGAATAGCAGAGTCTGGCCTGCCCTGGAGTAAAGCTGGCAGCATGGCTGGTGCTGGCGCCGGGCGCGGCCGGTGCGCGGACGGGCGCAGACGGGCTTGCCTCTGGTGCGCCTGCTGCGCACGCTTGCTTCACTCCTCCTAAATAGGGAGGTGTGTGCTAATCAAAGAAAGACTAGTGCGCTGACCAAGATGGCGTTGTCACGGTGACCCGCTCTCACAGGAGGAAGTACACCAGCACACCTCAGCCAGCGGTAAGTGCAAGTTTGAGTGCAAGGTAGAAGTTTTTCTTTCTTTGTCCCCAATTTAGCAGCAATAATAATACAATTCTGCAAGTCTTAATACTTTAAAAGATTCTGCCCTGGAGTACTTTAAAAGATTCTGCCTTAAAATGAGATAAAAAAACAAGCGCTATGCTAGTGCGCGCTGTCCTTTCAATTACGAGTCACGCTAATACACAGCCAGTAATCTCAGATGTTCCAAAAACTGCGCGCTTGCATCACTCCTCCTAAACAGGGAGGTTTGTGCTAATCAAAGAAAGACTAGTGCGCTGACCAAGATGGCGTCGTCACGGTGACCCGCTCTCGCAGGCGGAAGTACACCAGCACACCTCATCCAGCGGAAAGTGCAAGTTTGAGTGCAAGGTAGAAGTTTTCTTTTTTGTCCCCAATTTAGCAGCAATAACAATACAATTCTGCAAATCTTAATACTTTAAAAGATTCTGCCCTAGAGTACTTTAAAAGATTCTGCCTTAAAATTAGATAAAATACAAGTGCTACGCTAGCACGCGCTGTCCTTTCAATTGCGAGTCACGCTAATACACTGCTGGTAATCTCAGATGTTCCAAAAAACATCTGAGATACCTTTGGTGTCCCATCTATCGAACCCGGGTTGATTAACTAGTGTACCTAGTTTTTGGGTTTGACCACAACAGTGTGGCCCGGGTCAGAATGTCTAACCAGCCAAGTCTCCAAGTGGCCTGATGCCAGATGTCAACAGTATGGGCTGTAGGGCTAAAGTAGCAGCCTCTCCTGGCTTTAGAATAACGAGCCCCCAGGTAACCCTCCCTTCCCATCTGATATCTATCTAAAAGATAGGCTGGGTCTGACAGGGAACAATATTTCCAGTGGTTAACCACCATCAGCTGTGAAGCCCAGTAATAGAGGCATATATCTGGAAGTGCAACACCCCTGTTTTGCCACCCCCAGGTTAATTTATGTAATACGATGCAAGGTGCCTTCCCATCCCACAACAGAGTCTTGACCTCACTTTCGATATTCTTAAAATATGATTCTGGGACCTTGTTCAGACAGTTTTGAAGGATTTATGAGAATCGGGGGAGTGCCAGCATCTTGAAAAGGGCGGCTCGACCCAAAAGGGAGAGGGGCAGAGTCCTCCAATGTTTGACATCATTTCACAACCTGCCTAGAGGTACAGCCAGATTTTTTATATAGAAGATATTGGGGTCAGGAGTTATATAGATTCCAAGATATCGGAATCCATCCTTTGCAACCCCCACCTCGCATCCCGATGGGAGTTTTGGGATTGGGCCATGGATAGCAAATATCACTGATTTGGACCAGTTAATCGAATATTTACCAAAATTTGTGAAAATGTTTAAAATTCTATGCACTGACTTTGTCAGCAACACAAGATAAAGCAAAATATCGTCAGCATAGAGGGAGATCCTGTCTTCCTGATCCTCAGCCCATTTCAACCCTCTCAGTAGTGGATCCCCCCTACCCAAGTTGCCAGTGGCTCGAGCATCAACGAAAAGATAAATGGAGATAAGGAGCAACACTGTTTGGTGCCCCTTTTTAATGGAAATATTCTGGATGAGCGATTGTTGACCTTGATCTGGCCTTTGAGATCTGTGTAAAGGAGCCTGATCCATCCTGTGAGCTTTGGGCCAAACCCTAGGTAGGCCACTCAATCGAATCAAATGCCATTTTGGCGTCAAGGGATAGCACTACTGCATCTTCTTCTATGACTTGTTTACGGCCTAGGACGTTATGGAGGCGACGGATATTCAGGGCCGTGTCTCGACTAGGCACAAAGACTGGATTGAACCAGTATTTTCGCGAGGATTTTAGCTTCAGCATTGATAAAAGAGATTGGTCTATAGGACCCACATCTGTCCACATGGTTCCCGGGTTTACGGATCACAACGATCAAGGCCAATCTTTGATCCTCTGGCAGGATCCCTTTCTCATAGCTTTCAGAATACATTTCTCTCAAATAGGGCGTGATCTGCAAGAAGGTTGATTTTAAGAATTCAATAGGAATCCAATTGGACACAATTGCCTTCCCCGATTGTATATTACTTATTGCCATACGGATTTCATCATCAGTGATATCTTCCTCTAATGAATTTGTCGCTTGGGGACAAGGTAAGCAGAGGTATGTCTGCCAGAAATTAGCAAGACTCCTCTGCTGTGGTGGAGACTGAGGGTGTGTAGATTCGCTCAAAATATTCAGCGAAGGCATCTACAATCTCTTGTGGGTCTGAAAGAGTCTGTGTACTCCTGACACTTAATCGAGGGACGCAACATTCTGCTTGTTCCCATCTCTCCAACCATGCCAGTAGCTTACCCATCTTATCCCCCAGCTCATAGATCCGATGAGGCTTGGCCAGTAGTCTGGCTCTGGCCTGCTCTCTGGATAAGGTTTTGTACTCAACTTGCTTAATGTCCAACTGATGCCTAATGGCCTCGTTGGGTGACCTTGTGTATTCTGCCTCAAGATGTTGGAGCTCGCATTCTAGCTGCACCACCTAATTACTCTGCTTTTTAATGTAAGCCACCTTGAGTGCCAGTGCTTGCCCATTCACCACCGTTTTAAAGGCCTCCTATGTAATCTGGGCTGAGTCCACCATCCCCAAGTTATCTTTGAAATGGTTTTCAGAGTGTGATATTAGACTTTCTTTGATATCTGGGATCTTGAGCAGCCAGGGGTTAATTACTATTGTGTTTTCCTCCCTCTGATTGTGGTATGTGAGCTCCGCCCACACCAGGGAGTGATCTGAGATACCTTGCGGCAAACAGCGTGGTTTCCGAAAGGTGCCAATAAATGCTGTATGGGTTAGGAGCTAGTCTATGCCGAAGAGGCTCTTATGGACGTTGAGTAATAAGTAAAGAGAGTCAGATCTGGATGAAAATGGTGCCATATCTCCGTGATGCCCATGGCAGTGATAAACTCCAACATGTATGTGGCTAGCCGTGTCTGAGAGTGTGCCGGCTGCCTATCTATTTGGTTGTGTAGCGTAATGTTGAAGTCTCCACCTAAGACAAGAGTGCCCAATGGGAGATCCAGGAGGATCTCACCCAAATCGGTCAGCCGCTCCTTTCCCAACGCTGGTGGGATATTTAACAAAATACCATTAATTATTCTTCCCTCCCAGCTTGCCTCGAGAACCACAAATCTTCCCTGGGGTTCCGCCCATGTATGTAAAGAAGTAAGTGCAAGATTCTTTTTACCCCATGCCTCTGGATCCCATCGTGTAGACCGCATGGACCAAGAGTTCCGATTCATTTAAATTATAAAGAGTGATCTGGTAACAGGAAACAAAACAAAGCCCTCCCCCCAACCCTTCAACTGCCCCTACCTCCCTGCCCCCCTCTGCCAGTGGATCTCAAAATTCCTACTACCCAACAAGGCAGAGTGCCTTGACTTTGTCAGAACCCTCCCACCAACCACTCTGGAAAGGTGTCTGGTATGCAGCCTCTTTCTCCCCTCACCCACTTCTAGGTAATTTCAACAGGTAACCTATTAGTATGATTCTCCTGGGACCGCAGAGACTGCCACACATGACTGCCATGGTAAGACAGAACTGTCTTTATGAAATCTGATCTACCGCATAAGCCCTAGCCTTTACTTCACTGCTACAGCAGGAAGAAATATCCACACGGGTCAACTACTTTTGTGACCTTGCGCTTTTCACACCCGTCTGCGTTTTTATTTCACAAAGTCTGTTCTGAAGTTCTAGATCATAGTCTTGAGACGGAGCCTACATTCCTCTGGCACATGTTTTCCTTACGTGTTCGTACTTTACTTATTCATCTTGCTTGGGTTCAGGGTTAATTTACCTTGCACAATCGCACTTAATTTTCCCCATTCACTTTGGTCCCCTATTCGCTCCGGTTAAGACATGCTCCACACATTATGTACTTTCCGTGTCTGGCTAAGTGGCCTCTAATCGCTTTTATTTTTTCACAAACGTGCAATTATATTTGATCGTCCACCTTGCTACCTATTCCTGACATCTATACCACCATGCTTTCTTTTCTAGGGACTGGATTACCAGCAACAACTTTCTGGTGAGCTTGATGCCCTCTTTTATACTACTTTGTTTTATACCTTATATGATAGTGGTACCTCAATGCTTAACTAGCAGAATGTTTCATTAAACCGAATTCGAGCACACAGCAGTTTTTGGCTATATAGGCTAGGCAAATGGGAATTGCCTTCTCCCTATTTGTTTTGCATGTCATATATTATGCCCAGTAAAACAATGTAAGCTGGAAAGGCGGATAGACTGCCCCCTGCCCCGTACGTTGAACATTCAACACAATATTGCTCTCTCCTCTGAAATAAATATTTCATTTAGTTCTGATACCTATGACATACAATACCCATTAGTCATTATGCAATTTGCTTTGTACCAGTTCTAACTTCCTGCAATGTACGCCATGCACTTGTATGCGAAATGTACGCTATTAATGATGAGATAATAACAAAGAGACTATAACGTATTAAACCTTTCAGTCCCCATGATCTGAAGGAGCAATGTGAATTATGAAATTTGAATAATTTGCAGTTAAATTTCTCATACTTTTGCCCATGACACACAATACCCATTAGTCATTTCTCTTTGCTTTGCACCTGCTTTAATTTCCTGCAATTATTGCCATGCATTTGTCTGTGAAATGTACGCATTTGAAGATGAGATATTAGTGAAGAGACTATAACGTGTTGGACCTTTCAGTCCTCTTGAAGGGCCAATGTGAATTATGAAATATGAATAATTTGCTGTTATATTTCTCATGCGTTTGCCTTTTGTTGCCTTTTTTTGTCCTAAGTTTTTCCACTCTTTAATTCTCCCCTCTGTGGCTATCCATGATCTCTTAATTGAAAATTCACAATAAACACACCGGTTTTGGAAACGATCATTGAATTCTGAAAATTATTCTACTTACGTCCAACAAACCAAGAAGGTACAGTCCTCTATCAACTAGTTAAACCTATTAGTGTGATGTTAATGGACATCAGTCCAAAAGAGATACTGTAAATAGTAATCTGGTGCCTATAAGACCCCCATTTGCTACATTTATACAAATAAGATTAGATGTCAGGGCCCAAAGAGTGTCTGCCACCAAGGCAATACATCATAGTCCCTTCCCGTTACAGCCTGCTCCACTTATCTGTGGTTTACGCCCTCCTATATTCTGTAGATTGCAGTGCCTTTTTAACTCCTGGAAACCTAGTCTGTTCCTCTGCCAGCCGGTTCACCACTAGATCCACAGGAGGGCTCTGTTCTGCTACCTCTCAGTCCCGCATATCTCGCTTACTCACTTGTCACCATCCCTCCATTCAGTCCCAAGCATCCTCCAGGGAGGAGAAGAACCATGTTTTGCTTCAATGGATAGTTTAGCTGGGAAAAGCATTGCATACTTTATTTCTTTTTGTCATAGAGCCTTTTTAACATCAAGGAAACTGCGCCGTTGACTATGGACTTTCGTGGTAAAATCCGGAAAAAAGGATATCTCATTGTTCTCCAGTTTGATTGATGGGTTAGTGCGTACTGCTTGAAGTATTGCATCGCGATCTCAAAAACTGAAGACCCTAGCTATAATCAGTGGAGGGGGATCCCGGCTTTAGCCGCCCCCCCCTTGGGACTAGATGGGCCAGTTAGATGGAGAAGTGGTTTGAAGGTCTCTTTGGTCGAAGATGTTTTGTGATTAAATCCTACATAAAGAGGTCTGAGGGCGGACCCCGCTTGCTCTAGGATCCACAGAATGCGCACATTATTTCGCAGCGCCCTGCCTTCATAATCATCTAGCTGCGCTTCCATTTTAACCTGGTTTTCCAACAGTTGTTGCACTTGTTTTTTAAGTTGGGGGTATCTCTAGTGAGTACTGTAGTGACATCTTTCATCTCCTTAACTGCTGTGTCCATGTATAAGTAAGACTACGATGTTCACAGTGTCCAGCCGTGATTCCAGGGATGATCATACCCCATTGATAGCAGCCATGATATCTTGAAGGGTTAAATCCGGTTGCTTGGGGGGGTTTGTACTTTATCTTGCACCGTCAGTTGGGTGGCATCTTGATCGTCTCAATTTTTATTCCATGCATATTTGTCAAGCTTCGTTTGTAGCGTCGTCTTGGCTGGTTTCCCGCCAGCCATCCTTAAGCCTTCCTATTGGGTGATGATTGTTTCGTTAAGGATATAATTTGGTAGTCCCTGCTGCCTGCCTAGGGGCCATGTGCCTCCAGCGGCCTGTTGGGTTTCCCGGTATGGGTTCAATCAATCAATCAATCAAGCATTTATATAGCGCACTACTCACCCGGAGGGTCTCAAGGCGCTGGGGGGAGGGGGGTCCGCTACTGCTCGAACAGCCAGGTCTTGAGCTGCTTCCTGAAGGCGAGGTGGTCCTGGGTCAGGCGGAGGTGGGTCGGAAGGGAGTTCCAAGTCTTGGCGGCCAGGTAGGAGAAGGACCTTCCTCCTGTGGTGACTCTTCGGATGCGGGGGACGGCGGCGAGGGCGTGGCTGGTCGATCGAAGCTGGCGCTTGGGAGCGTAGAAGTTGAGACGGCTGTTGAGGTATCCTGGGCCTTGGTTGTGTAGGGATTTGTGTGCGTGGGTGAGGAGCCGGAAGGTGATTCTCTTGTTGACCGGGAGCCAGTGTAGGTCTCTCAGGTGTCCGGAGATGTGGCTGCGGCGGGGGATGTCCAGGATGAGTCGTGCTGAGGTGTTCTGGATCCGCTGGAGTCTCTTCTGGAGTTTGGCGGTGGTTCCGGCGTAGAGGGAGTTGCCGTAGTCCAGACGGCTGGTGACGAGGGCCTGGGTGACCGTCTTCCTGGTCTCGGTGGGGATCCATCGGAAGATCTTACGTAGCATGCGCAGGATGTTGAAGCACGATGAGGAGACGGCGTTGACTTGTCTGGTCATGGAGAGGGAGGAGTCCAGGATGAAGCCCAGGTTGCGAGCGTGGTCTGTGAGTTTGGGTGCGCTGCCCAGGGCGGGGGGCCACCAGGAGTCGTCCCAGGCGGAGGGTGATGATCCCAGGATGAGAACTTCTTGTCCGAGTTCAGTTTCAGGCGGCTGTTCGACATCCATTTGGCTACGTCTGTCATCCCTTCGTGCAGGTTGGCTCTGGCGGTGGCGGGGTCGTTGGTGAGGGAGAGGATCAGCTGGGTGTCGTCGGCGTAGGAGATGATGTTGAGGTTGTGCTGGCGTGCGATGGCTGCGAGGGGGCTCATGTAGACGTTGAAGAGTGTTGGGCTGAGCGAGGAGCCTTGAGGAACGCCGCAGATGACTTCGGTGGCCTCCGATCTGAACGGGGGGAGGCGGACTCTCTGTGTCCTTCCGGCGAGGAAGGAGATGATCCACTCCAGTGCCTTCTCCTGGATTCCGACGTTGCTGAGGCGCTGCACTAGGGTACGGTGGCAGACAGTGTCGAAGGCCGCGGAGAGGTCCAGGAGGATGAGGGCCGCTGTTTCTCCGTTGTCGAGCAGGGCTCGGATGTCATCGGTGGCTGCGATCAGGGCAGTCTCGGTGCTGTGGTTGGCCCGGAAGCCAGACTGCGAGAGGTCGAGGGAGCCGTGCGTCTCGAGGAAGGCGGCCAGTTGCTTGTTGACGGTCTTCTCGATGACTTTTGCCGGAAACGGGAGCAGCGAGATGGGGCGGTAGTTCTTGAGGTCGATGGGGTCGGCTGATGGTTTCTTAAGTAGAGCGCTGAGTTCGGCGTGCTTCCAGCTCTCCGGGAAAGTGGCGGTGTCGAAGGAGGTGTTGATGATGTCCCGCAGGTGGGGTGCGATGACAGCGTCGGCCTTGTTGAAGACGTGGTGAGGGCAGGGGTCGGTCGGAGATCCGGAGTGGATGGAGTTCATCGTGCGGATGGTGTCTTCGGTGCTGATCGGGGTCCAGGCGCGGAGGGTGGTGGTGGGGAGCGGTGGTTCGGTCGTGGCGTGCATCAGTTGAGTGCTGAAGCTGTTGTGTATGTCCGCGATCTTGTTGTGGAAGTAGGAGGCGAGGGAGTTGCAGAGGTCTTGCGAAGGGGTGATGTTGTTGTTTCCGGCGTTGGGGTTGGAGAGCTCTTTCACGATGTTGAAGAGTTCCTTGCTGTTGTGTGCGTTGTTGTCCAGTCGTTCCTTGAATGCGGTTTTCTTGGTGGCGTGGATTAGTTGGTGGTGTTTTCGGGTGGCGAGCTTGAGGGCAGTCATGTTGTCCGGTGTTGGCTCTCTGCGCCAGGTTTTCTCGAGTGCTCTGCAGTTCTTCTTGGAGCTCTTGAGTTCGTCGTTAAACCATGGGGCTTTCTTGCTGCCGGGTCTGCTCGGCGGGGTCTTCAGAGGGGCGAGGTCGTCTGCGCAGTCGCTGATCCATTTCGTGAGGTTGGTGGCCGCTTGGCTGGGGTTCGTTGTGCTGGTGGGAGGGTTCTTGTTCAGGGAAGTAGCGAGCTGGTCTGCAGTGATCTTGTTCCAGCTTCTGCGGGGGACCTGTTGCTGGTGATGGTGGAACGTGGTCCTTCTGAAGCTGAAGTGGACGCAGCTGTCGTCCGTCCAGTGGAGTCCCGTGGCGTGGCTGAAGGCGATGTCCTTGCTGGAAGAGAAGACCGGGTCGAGTGTGTGTCCGGCGTAGTGGGTGGGGGTGGTCACCAGTTGCTTGAGTCCGAGGTTGGCGAGGTTGTCCAGCAGGGTGGTGGTGTTGCGGTCGTTGTTGTTCTCCAGGTGGAAGTTGAGGTCCCCGAGGAGGATGTAGTCGGCGGAGGGGAGGGCGTGTGGGCTGATGAAGTCGGCGATGTCTTCGCTGAATTGTGTGGGTTCAACTGGGTGGTTGTAACCTGCTCTTACTGGGAATTATTCCACTGTAGAAGTGAGATTCCTATCAGTCTGACAGGTGCAGGGCCACCCTCTTGTCTACGGGTTCAGTAAATGAGAATCAACACTGGAGTAGAACAAAACACAAGTTTATTATATCTCATGAGATGGCTCCGTCATACAGACACTGCAAGTGCCTGAGAGGGAACAAACTAGAACAGTCTGAGACCTGCCTTTTATACATTTTGGATACCATAGGATTTCACCAAAAACCCTTTTGTCATGGTTACATCACACTTTACATAACCCTCTTTAGCATTTTTACATAACGCTTACACAACCCCGTACACAACCCCTCACACAACCCTTTACACAATGCTTAAATGCTGACCTGTTGAATCCTGATAAACCCCAACTCACGTCATCTTTGTAGATAGACAAGAGAGGTTACAGGCGTTGGTGGGCAAACAGATTAGACATCTGTGCACGTAGGCCCTTCCCCAGGGCAGGGCTGCTGACTCTGACAAGCGAGCCTTATCAATACAACCAGCTTTAAGTGAACACGTAACTTCTAACTTCACCAGAGTCCCCACAGACACACAAAATGGGGCTGGAAGGGAAAATGTCTGAGAGCAGAGGCTAATTTAACAAGATACAATTTTTTCAATGTTTAACACCACCGATCCAGTTGGTGGCTCAACTACTGCATTCAACACTGCTGGCTATGTTCACATGCGCCGATGGCTGCCCCCCTTCACCTCTTTTCTTGCCCCTTGGGGGAACACCTTTCTCCGGCGAGCACAGCACGGTAGGGGGTCCTTTTCTTTCCCCTCGGCAATTTTGCTGGTGCCGTCCCATTTCAGGAGAATGTGTCCAAGTGCAGGGCCCAGATGTTGACACCGCTTCTCAGCAACGCCGTTTGATTGATGCTCTGAATCAGACCACTGCCTAAGATGTCAGTAAATGGTCGGTGAGAAGGTTAGCTCCCAGGCTAGGATGATGATAGTGGCAGAGCGCTGCCCCCCTCCGTCGCCACGTGAAGCGCTATCGCTGCAAGATTATCCCCTTTGACACAGCTCGCCGTGATTCATAGGGACCGTGGCCGAATGCGCTTCCCCAGGCCTTCTGGACCCGCTCCGGCAGCCTCTGATCTAGTGCGTCCCGTGCAATTACTGGAGACTCCACCCAGGGCCCACCAGTGCAGTGCCTCACTCCCGCCACAGATCACCGCACGGGGGGCGGCCTTGCGTTACCTCATAGGTGCCGGCTCTTCCGATCAGGGAGATGCTGATGCGTCGAGGTCACAGTGGCGTCTTTCCTGCTTTAAATCAGTGTGATGTTTGCGTGCGCTTGAACAGTCGTGCACCGCACCGTCCGCCCGGCGCCGTGGGACCCCTCAGCATCTCCACTTTGTTCTTTGACAGCAGCGCTCCTGCCCGATCGAAGCACCCTTCCAAGATTCACTTCAGCTGCATCTTCGCTATCTTGTGTTGTCGTGTGGACGTCTGGATCGAGTTTTCACAATCGCCTCGACACACTTCAGAGCATAGTTCCCCGGATTTCAAGTGACTGCCACTGCTGAGGCTGAGGTCCTTCTATGTGTGGCGATAAAGTAGACAATGTCCCTATTAAAAAAGGGCTCTTAAATCAGACCCAACTAGACTAACAAGTAAAATCAAACAAGTTATATTCTAAACAAACGTTAGGAGAAAGAGGCTAGTTAGTGCCACTATTATGAACATACACAGTGTAATTAAATATTACAACAGTAAACACAAGACAATAAATGTAATTTAGAGTGTCTCTTGCATTTTATTCCATAAGGTTTATACACAGTTTATATTAAAAATGGATTTCATCCAAAATATTAAAAACATACATAAATAAAACCACAATATATAATCAAATTTCCAATACAGTTGGAGAAAATGAGACAGTTGTCAACTCAGCGTTTTTTTTTTTAGATTAAAATACCTTCTTCAGGACAGTTCTAAATTGATAAAAACATACAATTACCAACAATTATAGTGATACAGGGTATATGTTGTTACAAATTGTTGTTCAGTGGCACTATTTAACAGTTATAAGAGATTTTTTTCAGTTATATTTAACACTTTGTAAGTAAAGCATCTTAATCCTCCCTAGACAACATTTATGTTCTATATACAAAGCTCAATTTATTAATAAAATGCAAACTAAATATGTTCTGCTTAACAAGAATTTCCAACGATTGATAAACACTGTACCTACAATGCCTAAATTCCATATACGTACCTCAAATTATATCTTTATTAAAAAAGAGAAGTTCATTGTCTCCTTTTCAGTTCCTAAGTACATCAGGGCCCAAATGGGAATATGAGGGTTCTGATCCTCATTAGTACTTTGGGTTTCCCTAGTAAAATATAGAGATATCTTTAGAAAAACACTCAACATGTCAAGAGGTCTCAGAGTTATGTCATAATTATCAGTGTGTTACCTCTCTTTTTGGTTGAGCAATTTAACGGATGTCCAGTGGAGCCACCAATATATATTCCAGGTATCCAGATAATTTCTAAGGGAGTAATACACAGGTAATAAGGTAGTGTGTATTATTACCTTAGAAATTATCTGGATACCTGGAATATATATCGGTGGCTCCACTGGACATCCATTAAATTGCTCAACCAAAAAGAGAGGTAACACACTGATAATTATGACATAACTCTGAGACCTCTTGACATGTTGAGTGTTTTTCTAAAGATATCGCTATATTTTACTAGGGAAACCCGAAGTACTATTGAGGATCAGAACCCTTATATTCCCATTTGGGCCCTGATGCACTTACGAACTGAAAAGGAGACAATGAACTTCTCTTTTTTAATAAAGATATAATTTGAGGTACGTATAGAGAATTTAGGCATTGTAGATACAGTGTTTATCAATCGTTGGAAAGTCTTGTTAAGCAGAACATATTTAGTTTGCATTTTTTTAAATAAATTGAGCTTTGTATATAGAACATAAATGTTGTCTAGGGAGGATTAAGATGCTTTACTTACAAAGTGTTAAATATAACTGAAAAAATCTCTTTTAACTGTTAAATAGTGCCACTGAACAACAATTTGTAACATGTACCTGGTATCACTCTAATTGTTGGTAATTGTATGTTTTTATCTCTTTAGAACTGTCCTGAAGAAGGTGTTTTAATCTAAAAAAAAAAACGAAACGCTGCGTCGACAACTGTCTCAATTTCTCCAACTGTATTGGAAAAGTGATTTATATTGTGGTTTTATTTATGTATGTTTTTAATATTTTGGTATCCAGATAATTTCTAAGGTAATAATACACACTACCTTATTACCTGTGTATTACTCCCTTAGAAATTATCTGGATACCTGGAATATATATTGGTGGCTCCACTGGACATCCGTTAAATTGCTCAACCAAAAAGAGAGGTAACACACTGATAATTATGACATAACTCTGAGACCTCTTGACATGTTGAGTGTTTTTCTAAAGATATCTCTATATTTTACTAGGGAAACACGAAGTACTAATGAGGATCAGAACCCTCATATTCCCATTTGGGCCCTGATGCACTTAGGAACTGAAAAGGAGACAATGAACTTCTCTTTTTTAATAAAGATATAATTTGAGGTGCGTATAGAGAATTTAGGCATTGTAGATACAGTGTTTATCAATCGTTGGAAAGTCTTGTTAAGCAGAACATATTTAGTTTGCATTTTTTTAATAAATTGAGCTTTGTATATAGAACATAAATGTTGTCTAGGGAGGATTAAGATGCTTTACTTACAAAGTGTTAAATATAACTGAAAAAAATCTCATAACTGTTAAATAGTGCCACTGAACAACAATTTGTAACAACATGTACCCTGTATCACTATAATTGTTGGTAATTGTATGTTTTTATCAATTTAGAACTGTCCTAAAGAAGGTGTTTTAATCTAAAAAAAAAAAACGAAACGCTGCGTCGACAACTGTCTCAATTTCTCCAACTGTATTGGAAATGTGATTATATATTGTGGTTTTATTTATGTATGTTTTTAATATTTTGGATGAAATCCATTTTAATATAAACTGTGTATAAACCTTATGGAATAAAATGCAAGAGACACTCTAAATGACATTTATTGTCTTGTGGTTGTTATTGTAATATTTAATTACACTGTGTATGTTCATAATAGTGGCACTAGCATCTTTCTCCTAACGTTTGTTTAGAATATAACTTGTTTGATTTTACTTGTTAGTCTAGTTAGGTCTGATTTAAGAGCCCTTTTTTAATTGGGACATTGTCTACTTTATCGTATTACTTTCCCCTCGTCCCAGATGGATTAGAAAGGGGACCTCCCTTCTTTGTGTGGTGCTTTATCTACAGGTTGTTAGCTGGGGAGGTGTTTTTGTCTTTTGACAACCTCTATTGTGTATTGACCTAATGGCATTGCTGGAAGGAATGAAAACCTACAGCTTTTCTGAGGATCAGTTTAACAGAATAATTAATTGACCCTCCAAAAACATAACATCAGTAAGACTTGATAAAACAGATGAGGAGCAATGGCGCACCTTATGGAATCTCAAAAAGAAAGTTATCAGGGCTGAACTACACGCCGACTTTTTAGTGGAATATTGTAACAAGCATTTACAATGCAACGGTTTCGCCTTTGGAAAAGTTTGAGCTATCGGCATTGTGAATTACAAACTTTTTATTTATGTGTTGGTTTTGAAAACAGATAAATAAATGGCATTGTCATTTACAATGGCAATAGCTTAATCTCTCGCAAATGCGATTTGTATTGCATTTTCAATGCAATAGGTCACGTATTTAAGCAAGTTTATGCTATTGACATTGCAAATAATTCGTTTTATTTATGTTTCAAAAACCAAAACATAAATAAAAGGTCTCACACTGCTGTCTCTCACACTGCTGACTCTGCCTTGAACACACCCACTGCTGTCTCTCTCACACACACTGCTGTCTTTCTTACAGACACTGCTGTCTCTCATACACAATGTCTCTCACACTGAAGGTGTGGGTTGTTTCCAGCTCATCCCGGCTCCCCAGGTTTAAAAAAAATAATCTGATACGATATAAAGGGCTTTAATGCTTTTGGGTCAAGTTCCCGATATAAAAAAAAATGAACAAAAAAAAAAGTTGCATTACCACCTAAACAGAAAACTCGCTACTACTAATATATGAGGAGGACACTACCAATTCTAGTAAACAAAAAAAACACCAACGCTCCAATTTAAACAGAAAATACACCCCCCCCCCTTGCATGCAAATAGAAAACATACACGCTAATACAGCACACTTCCACTTATACGTAAACAGAGCACACACTACAGCTTGTATTTAACCAGAACACACACCACTTGATTGTGAACAGAAAACACACAACCACCAGAATGTAGAACAGAAAACACACAACCACCAGAATGTAAAACAGAAAACACACAACCACCAGAACGTAAACAAAATAAATACTGCCAATTGCGGCTAAACAGAAAACCCTACCATTTGACTGTGAACAGAAAACACTACCACTTGCACGTAAATAGAGGAAACACTACCACTGGCAACAAAATACAGAAAACACTACAACTCGCTTGATTGCCAACAGCAATCCTGAGGGCCCCGGGATTAAACACGTGCCAAGTTAGTGCTGGGTGAGTGACTGAGCGCAAAGATGGAAAAGTGAGGGGATAGATGGGCTGCTGGACTAGTGGGTGAGAGTATGAATGGATGAACAAGGTCTAATAAGTACAACTAGGAAGGAATATTAGGAAGGAAGGAAGGAAGGAGGGCTGGGGACGGCAGCAGCAGGTCAGCCGCCGCACGGGGGCAGAGACTACAGTGCAGGCCATGACAGTAAAATAGAGGCAGGAGTAGGACAACTCATGTCATTGAGAATCAGAAGCAGCAGCACGCCAAACTGAGGCAGCAGCACGCCGCCCGAGATAGAAGTGCAAAGACCGCAGCACAGTGCGTGCTCACTGAAATAGAAGCAGCACAGCCTGACTTTAGGCACAGGCGACACATTACAAAAATACAGACATTTAAAATACAGGGAGTACAAGCTAAAGCCTGACGACACTAAGCCCACGGATATCTGCACAGTGAGTGACCCAGGCACCACAAAGCAGTTCGCGGCGACTGTAACCAACGGAAATCTGTACAGTGAGCCGCACTAAAAGACAGAGGGACTGAGGGAGTAAGGTGCCTCATAGTGAAACTCAGAAGCAGTAACGCACTGCGTCACACAAAGCTCGAGGACAGTGGCACAAGGACTGTCACGTAAAGAGGCCGCATGGCAGTGCATCATGCACGCCGGTAAAACAGGCTGAACCTAGTCTGCCAATAAAATTCAGGCATATCAACACAACATCTGACACTAAAACCTAAGGGCAGCAGCGCCCGGCACCTAGTACCCAATGGCATCATCGTCTAACACTAAGCTCACAGACAACCCATCACCTAGGCCTAAGGCACAAATGTATAAAGACATTTTCTCCCACTAAAATTAAAGATCAGCATCACGTTGTTTGACATCACTACATGGACAAAATTGAGCCTGCAGCAAGCACAAATGCATGCAGTGTTCCATACCTTGCAATACACATATACACCTATCTTTATAAGTTCAAAACTGCCCCGATTTGATAACCTAGGGCACTTTTTTTAGCCATCTAATCGCCAAATGGGCCACCTTTATTTTAGTGCCCAGGCCTATTTCCTACCCCAATCTGACCTTGAATATACACTGATATAACAAGAAAGCATGTGTCGGTAAAACAATGTGGCCTGCAGCAGGGAAACAGTGCAATACTCCACCTATATACACTGGGTCAGCACCACCAAAGAGAGATAAACATAGGAGCAATCACTTCTCACGTATGCACAACGACTGCCCAACTCCTAACGCTGGGCCAGCTGCCCTGCCGCTGAGACAAAAACTCAAATTATCAGCTTAGTGCTTGTATATAATTCACGAGACGGCAGCTCAGCATCTGTTATTGAAACACAGGGATAGCAAAACAGAGGGCCGAACATTAAAAGGCAGAGGAAAATAGCCCAATGCTAGTCTTAAGTAAATGCAATGTTTTGAAATAGCACGTCTGCTTTAACAGCTACCTCCCGTTAGACAACATACAATGCTTATCCAACAGACATTTCTCACAAATATGACCTGCTTCTCTCTAGATCGGGTAGCACCAACCTATCGTTCTTCCTAGCTAAGAGAATTCCAGTCCACCATAGAATCATAGCAGCATTCCGTGCCTCACTAGTTGATTTTCGAAGTGTATTGTTAGAACCCTAGGAGCAGGCTGCCTCGTCGACTTTAAACTAACAACAACTTACCACTGGATCGCTCTAATCTTTTTCTTTGTACATCCTGTTGCAGAAAGCTTTCTTCTGGGTCCTAACTGCTGCCTCTTATACAGACCGTGGCTTGGGCACCAACACCCCTTGCCTATTCCAGCCTAGGTCCATTTGTTGAGTGCCTCCGTGGAGTTCAATGTGAAACCTGCAGTTCGCATATTCGGCGGGAGTGGACACGGACGGCGGGAGGGGGCGGGAGTGGACGGCGGGAGGGGGCGGGAGTGGACACGGACGGCGGGAGGGGGCGGGAGTGGACACGGACGGCGGGAGGGGGCGGGAGGGGGCGTATAATTCTGAGTGTTTTTTTTTTTTTTAGCATGAAGTATTCTGATTGGCCGCGCGAAACCAATGCATTTGCTTCAGAGCGAATCTGCCTGGATAATATGATGCCAAGGGAGAAGCCGATAGAGGGCAGAAAGCTTTCTTCTGGGTCCTAACTGCTGCCTCTTATACAGACCGTGGCTTGGGCACCAACACCCCTTGCCTATTCCAGCCTAGGTCCATTTGTTGAGTGCCTCCGTGGAGTTCAATGTGAAACCTGCAGTTCGCATATTCGGCGGGAGTGGACACGGACGGCGGGAGGGGGCGGGAGTGGACACGGACGGCGGGAGGGGGCGGGAGTGGACACGGACGGCGGGAGGGGGCGGGAGGGGGCGGGAGTGGACACGGACGGCGGGAGGGGGCGGGAGAGGACACGGACGGCGGGAAACGTGCACAGGACAGCAAGGGGGCGGAAAGGCACACGGAGGGGGCGGGAATGGACAGCGCATCTGAATTCACTTTCAGTGAAAGGGGAGGGAACGGCAAAAAACGTAACTCCGCCCTGGGAAAAAATCTCCGGAACGCCCCCGAATCTGGTCCAGCCTTGATGGACAGATCCGGCACCCAATGGCTAGCCTCCATTTATGGAGCTAACCAATGAGAGCCGGGGGACGTTCCAGGAGTCCTTATTGACGACATAGGATTTCACCTGCGCTGAAGAGCTGCGCAGAGCGCAGCCTTCGGCAGGCGAAACCCAAAAACGATATCAGAAGAGTAAAAAGACCGACCAGATGGGAAGATAAAAGTTATCTACACAATACACAGCCCAGTGTTTGGGCAGCACACACTGCCCGATCAAAAGCGCCACACGTCGTGTTATGTAATCCCTCTAGTGCAGCCCCTTTCCATACAGCAGTGGGACCCGAATTCGGTCAAATCCGTCTTTTCTGGACCGTAGTGCCAAATGAATGACATCTAAGCACTACTCTGGGCACTAGTGGAGACTGAGGTGTCACAAGTCACAGGGTTTGGAGTTGCCGATTCACTTCCGTGTTTAGGTGTCGAGTCTCCCGCCTCCAGGCCGCGTGTTAAATTGATCACTTTTGGGTCATGCTTTTATCCGAGTCACCTCTGGCCTCCGCTTCATGAGCTCACTGCAAAAAAAATAAGCCAGGAAGCATCGGGAGCAGCGCAGATTGTCAGAAGTACAGTCTTTGGCCTCTTTGCTGAGACTACAGAGGCTTGACTCCGCACTTCGCGTGTGCCCGCAAAACCTCTTACCACCAAGGCTTATCTTCTTTAGCAGGGACGACTACAGGCGAATCGCTTCACTGCCTTCGATATAAAGGTTTCAGTCACTCATTTATTCGAGTGCAAATGAATTACATCTTTTAGTCATTTGAGTAAAAAGCCACGTGCCTAGATAATTGTGTTTACCTATGTGTGGATGTCAGACGTCTTTAGCGCCGAATGCTAAATAGTGCTGCTTTTAGGCGCTAACAGAGCTACTACCCCCCTGTACTGAGCTAACTGACTGTGCTGTTGAAGACTGTAGTGACTACGAGTTAATGGTGATAAAAAGTGCTTGCAGGGCTAGATCAGAGCCATTCTCCGGCCAGTGTCTCCATAACCTCATAGTCTGTTGGGTTGGGGCAGAGTCAGTCGTCAAGCCGCGCTCCTGCCGGCCATTAGCCCCCAGCCAGACCGGCCACCCAGGGTAAGCTCTGGCCAAGACTCGAGGGCAGATTAACTGCAGAAATGACAGGAGTGAATAAACCCCATCAGGAGACGGGGGGGAGAAGGAATCCGGGAGGCAGGCGAGGCATTCACCAGGAAGAAAAGACATTCATTGACCAGGCGCCGCAGGAAGCAGGGCGATCTGCAGACACAGCAGCCACCCGCAGTCTTAAGTGTCACCTTAAAATAGATAGATTTTCTTTTCGGTGGGGAGAGGGTGCAGAGGGGGACAACAAGGGGGTGGGGAGAATCAAACTCCACAGGTGGGATGGAGAAAGGTTTTGTTGGCGGGCTCCTCCCCGAGGGGGTAGGGACTCGAGCTGGGAGGCCGGGGCTCGGCGAGGAATAAAAAGACACATGGCGCTTGGAGCGCGGTAGAGGGTACAGCGTCCACGCCGAGTCGCCTTCTCCCAGGAAGCAGCCAGCGGGCACGGCTGCGGGCAGCACAGACCGGTGACTGTAGCACCGCAGCACGGAGATCAGACGGGGGAGCGGCCCGCACTGCAGAGGCACAGGTCCTCGCCCTGCCGCAGACAGGGGCTGGTGCTCGGGTGATTGAAAGGGTGCCCACAGAGGGATATCAGGGTGCTGCGCCCACAGACCCCCGCCACAGGGCACGAGAAGCCAGCCCTAGGAGGCACCTCCCCGGGCGCACCTGCCACCAGCCCTCGGCCTCGCACAGCCCCGGACCCATCCTGAAAACTTCAACGGGAAATGGAAGATGAAGCACTCGGAGAACTTCGATGAGCTACTCAAGGCGCTAGGTGAGTGCACGCGGGAGTGGGGAGACCTCCCCTGAGTGGAGATGGGGTGTTGGGTGAGCCTTCGGGGGCGTCAGTCCTGCGTGAACAGTAGGTGGGCGCAATGGCAGTGGGTGAATTATCCTATCGGTCAGTATGTGGGCGACGACACAGCCCTCTCTTGCTGTGGGCGAGTGAGTTCTCCAGGTGAGTCGGCGGTGCAGTTGGTGAGTCATGGACATGGATGGGTGAGTTCTCCAGTTGTTGTGGGTGAGTCCCGTGGGAGGTGCGGGTATGTGCTGGTGCTGTGCTGCGTCCTATGGGAATGGGTGGTTGAGTTCTGTCGGTGCTGTGTGTGAGGCGTTTGGGAGTGGGAGGATGGGTTAAATTGGTACTTTGGGGTAAGTCCCAGTCCCTTGCGAGTGGGACGCTACGTTCTGGTGCCGTGGGGAGTCCAATGGAGAGGGTGGACGAAGACTCCTGTTGCTGTGGGTGAGTCCCGTGGGAGTGGGTGGATGGGTTCTATCGGAGCTGTGGGTGAGTTTCATTGGAGTGGGTGGGTGAGTCCTGACGCTGAGTGGGTGATGGAGTTTTATCGGATTTGTGGGTGAGTCCATTAGGAGTGGGAGGATGAGTTCTGGTGCCGTGGGGGAGTCCCCTGGGGGTGGGTGGATGGATTCTCCTCGTGCTCTGTGCGAGTCCCGTGGGAGTGGGTGAATGGGTTCCAGTCGTCTGCTTGTGTCCGCACCCAACATCCAGCACAATGGCTGCGGAGGGGTTGGGGGGGATTTGGTGGGGAAGCGCTGGAATGAGAGGCTGGGGGCATTAAAAAGAAAAGTTTAAAAAAAAAAGAAAACTTACCTAACTGCCGACTTCAGAGTCTCTCTCTTGCCTGTTTTCGCTGATGGGCACAGCTGACTCGAGTTGCACGAACGGGAGGGGGGCGGGAGAGAACACGGACGACGGGAGGGGGGCGGGAGAGAACACGGACGACGGGAGGGGACACGGACGACGGGAGGGGGGCGGGAGAGGACACGGGCTGCGGGAGTGGACGGCGGGAGGGGGCGGGAGTGGACACGGACGGCGGGAGGGGGCGGGAGGGGGCGGGAGTGGACACGGACGGCGGGAGGGGGCGGGAGTGGACGGCGGGAGGGGGCGGGAGTGGACACGGACGGCGGGAGGGGGCGGGAGGGGGCGGGAGTGGACACGGACGGCGGGAGGGGGCGGGAGAGGACACGGACGGCGGGAAACGTGCACAGGACAGCAAGGGGGCGGAAAGGCACACGGAGGGGGCGGGAATGGACAGCGCATCTGAATTCACTTTCAGTGAAAGGGGAGGGAACGGCAAAAAACGTAACTCCGCCCTGGGAAAAAATCTCCGGAACGCCCCCGAATCTGGTCCAGCCTTGATGGACAGATCCGGCACCCAATGGCTAGCCTCCATTTATGGAGCTAACCAATGAGAGCCGGGGGACGTTCCAGGAGTCCTTATTGACGACATAGGATTTCACCTGCGCTGAAGAGCTGCGCAGAGCGCAGCCTTCGGCAGGCGAAACCCAAAAAGGGCATCATACCCAAAGGCCTTCAGGTTAATAACGAACCGGGCATTTTTATCACAAACCAGAAATTTATTGAAAATTGGACCTTAGTGGCGAATCGCTGTAGTCGCGATTGGATGCTTCTTATCATAGAAACGGCATATGAAGTCCTAATTTTAGAGCGAAAAGATATAGAAGATTTAGAACTTAAACTAAGAGACAATACAGCATTAGAAGATGCCAAACAAAAATTGGATGAGATTCAAGGAGACATTTCCGGCTACAAAGATTACTTAGTTAATAAAAAGAGTAATAAACTAAGAAAGGACATTACTAAATATAACCCGGAGTACGTATATCCGTACTTACAGAAAGACTTTTATGACAGGCCCAAAGAAACATTCCAACCACGTAGACAGTGGCAACAACAACCAAGAAACTTCCCTAAGAAGGAGGTTAGGTTTTTTGACTCATCCTACACTGGCTTCGATTCAGAAGGTGAAATACAAAATGAACCTAGGAATAATAAAGATAGGGAAATATCCCAGGGTACAAATAGAGAAAATGTGTCTTTTATAGAGCAGCGCCATCCCAATAGAGATAATCTGTCTTTTTTGGAGCAGCGCCATCAAAACTTTGGCCAGCCAAGGGGGAGAGGGAGAGGCAGAGGCAACTACAATCCACAACCCCAATTCCTTCAACGTCCGCGTATACGGAGTCAAAAGAATTGGGAACAATAAATAAAGCGCCCATAATCAATTTGTCTCACCATGCCCTGTCTAATATTGAAAGTGAACTTTTGGAAAAGGGTCTTGGTTTTGCTATATGTTCCCCTGTTGATAGATATGCATTGGAAAGGGACCTACAGAGTTTCTTTCATAAAATTAGACTCAATGTATAATAAATCAGGTTTAAAACCCAAGTCCACTCAGACCCCCCCAAATAAACATGGTCAAGAAAGATATTGAGGCTTTTGAAAGAATTGTGGACAAAAATATTGATGACCTACTTACACAAAAAAACTGGATAAGTCACAATTTAGACAAAGATGAAGCACTAGCCCTTAGAAAATTGGAACAAAATGAAGAATTAACAATAAAACCTGCCGACAAGGGAGGAAGTATAGTGGTAATGGACACTGAAGACTATAACAAGAGAATGTACTCCCTTTTAGACAATGAAGAGCATTACAAACAATCCAGTAGAAATGAATGGATGCAACTGATGGAGAGTATTAGAAGACTATTACGTCAAGCAAAAGATGATGATGTTATTTGTGATAACGAATTCAGTGTTCTGTATAATCCTAATCCGACTATTCCGGCATTGTATGGTTTGCCAAAAATACATAAGGATATTAACAATCCTCCCATGAGGCCCATTGTGTCTAGCATTGGATCCCTTACGGAACCATTAAGCAAATATGCTGACTTTTTTTGCAACCATACGTTATTAAACAAAAAGCCTATATTAAGGATACCACGGCCATCATTAAAAAGATAGAGCACCTCAAGTTTAATCCTGAATTTCAATTCTTAGTGACTCTAGACATAGAGGCGTTCTATACCAACATTCCTCAAGATGACACCATTGAAATAATAGAATCTTCGTTTAGTCCAGATGGCACAGACCTGAATTCCCATCAGACTTTTATCGTGGAGTGCGTCACTCTAGTTCTTAAGAATAATCTATTCCTCTTTAATAAGAATTTCTACAAACAGGTAAAGGGGACCAGCATGGGAGCCACCTGTGCTCCCAGTCTGGCCTGTCTTTATGTCGCCCAGTTCGAAGATAAACATGTCTTTAACACCATGGCACCTTTCTATGAAAACATCTCAGAATGGTCAAGATATATTGACAACGTGTTTTTCATTTGGACAGGTACGTCAGAGACCCTCACAGAATTTATTGAATGGTTGAATTTGGATGATACTAATCTGAATTTCACATCACATAGAGATACTGAAAGATGTGAATTCCTAGATATAGTCATTAAACACACAGAGGGTACCCTGAATGTAGAACTATACACTAAACCCACAGACAGGAATGCGATGCTCCATTTTATTAGCAACCACCCACCCTGCCAAAAGGATAACATTCCTTTGGCCAATTTTTAAGATTGAAAAGAAATTGCACCACCCTGAAAGACTTTGATAAACATGCAAATGCCTTAAGAAAGAAATTCCTAGAGAGAGGGTATACTAAACGCATGATTCGTCATGCTTATAAAAGAGCGAAGTATTTTATTCGAGAAAACTTATTTGTAAACAAAACAAAGGAACAACTCCCAATAATTTTTGTTACTAACTACAACACGATCAGTAATAAAATTAAAAATATAATTAACAGGAATTGGCATCTGGTAACCAACAATAAACAAGAGAAACTTCAAAAACCGATGTTCTCGTTCAGAAGAAACCGAACAATTCGAAATAGTCTAGTACACACATATAGAGACGTGAAACCCAACACACAACCTAGCATCAACAACGCACCTCTACCTACAGGCACCTTTACGTGCAAAGTGTGTGCCAACTGTGATAGTATTCTGAGAGATGAATGTATTACATATAATAAAGTGTCCATCATAATCAGGAGTTTTATAAACGGTCGCACAAAAGATTTAATCTATCTTCTAAGATGTCCATGTGATCTTGCCTAC
Organism: Lissotriton helveticus; assembly: GCF_964261635.1. Taxonomy (NCBI): domain Eukaryota; kingdom Metazoa; phylum Chordata; class Amphibia; order Caudata; family Salamandridae; genus Lissotriton; species Lissotriton helveticus. The sequence goes on from NC_136064.1 coordinate 86,263,084, forward strand.
GTAGGCGAGACTTCTAGAGAAGTCCGCATCAGAATGAATGAACATAGGTCGGCCATCAGGAATAACAAAAAAGGTGCTCCTTTAACGGAACACTGGCAGGAAGCCGGCCATACAATGAATGACTTTAGATGGTGTGGCTTAGAAGCTGTAGGAATAAACACCAAAAGGAAAAAACGAGAACAATACTATATGTCCCGGTTAAATACTGTAAGATACGGAATGAACACTAAAGAAGATTGGGAACGTATTTTTTAAGAGTAATATCGGTCATTTCGGATGATTAAAAGCTGCAACAATAGAGATCTATTTTTGCTTTAATACCGCATAAATGAGTGCTGATTGATATTTTTATATATGAGACTGATTAATACATTGACAAACGGATATGGTACTATTGTTACCTATGTCCCCCTTGGTCTTCAAATATATGCACAGAAACATGAGACCTAAGAGAAGAGCGGTTTATCTCTTAATGATGATATCCTTTAATACGTTTTATGTGAGGTTGATAAAACCGCCAGAGTTAGGATTTTAGATGCATGGCACAAGAAGTGTATTGGTTTCACGGTTACTCATTAATACTGCTCGCGGGACCAATAAAGTTCTTGTTTTAACAATATTTAAAAAAAATGTTCATTTCATCCAGGTATGACTGCACGCATTGCGTGTACCACGTGACACCATGCAGTCAACCAACAGGAAGTCGGGTACTATTTAAAGTCCTGCTTTGCCGAATCTTCAGTTTTTCTGCTAATATCGGGATCTACGAGCAGACCACGTTACGGAACCAGAAGGAGCAGGGAGGCCGAACATATCATTGATGGTGAGCACTACTGAATGTTTAGCGTTTGCCGTGAATGCCCTTTGTGTTTTTCGTGCAACTGCTCTATAATTAATTGCAGTTTGATTCGAGTGGTCTTTCACACCAACACTATCAGATTGCACTCGATAGGGAGGCCGAACATATCATTGCTGGTGAGCACCACTGAACGTTTTGCGTTCCCCGTGAATGCCCCGTGTTTTTTTCGTGCAACTGCTCTATAATCAATTGCAGTTTGACTTGAGTGGTCCTTTTCACCAACAATATCAGACTGCGCTTGATAATATTCACTAATACGGTCATTAGAGACAAAATAAAGTCACTTTGTTTGATATAATAAATGCGAGATCCCGCAGGCTGCTCAAAAGCAAAAATACCATGAGTTGTAAAGATATGCCGGCACGGATATGTGTGCTGCGCAAGATAATATAAACTCACAAGAAGTGACACGGAATTAGAAATAGTCCGTTTTCAACTAGAACTATATAAGAATACCAGTATAACGGAGCCAATTATTAATAAATGGAACGTACATGGCCCTGTTAATCGCCTCGAATAAATAGAGAATCACAGACAGTAACATGACAGATTTGGATATTTTGTAAATAGAAAACCGAGTCATAACGGATCCATTCAGACTCTTATTTCTTCCTTTGCAGAATTTGTTTTAATAAAAAAAAAAACACGGGAGGACAACCCCCAAAGACTTCATGCCGTTGATATAAGCAGAATTCAGACTGCGGCCATTACTATTATATATTATATATACATATTCCTAATTCGGTAAGTTCCCCCTGTGACCTTTGGGTATAATTTATGAGGTACATAATAATATGGGCCAGGTAATAAGGTAGTGTGTATTATTCCCTTAGAAATTATCTGGATACCTGGAATATATATCGGTGGCTCCACTGGACATCCATTAAATTGCTCAACCAAAAAGAGAGGTAACACACTGATAATTATGACATAACTCTGAGACCTCTTGACATGTTGAGTGTTTTTCTAAAGATATCGCTATATTTTACTAGGGAAACCCGAAGTACTATTGAGGATCAGAACCCTTATATTCCCATTTGGGCCCTGATGCACTTAGGAACTGAAAAGGAGACAATGAACTTCTCTTTTTTAATAAAGATATAATTTGAGGTACGTATAGCGAATTTAGGCATTGTAGATACAGTGTTTATCAATCGTTGGAAAGTCTTGTTAAGCAGAACATATTTAGTTTGCATTTTTTTTAATAAATTGAGCTTTGTATATAGAACATAAATGTTGTCTAGGGAGGATTAAGATGCTTTACTTACAAAGTGTTAAATATAACTGAAAAAATCTCTTTTAACTGTTAAATAGTGCCACTGAACAACAATTTGTAACATGTACCTGGTATCACTCTAATTGTTGGTAAGGATTAGTTACTTACCTGTAATCCTAGTTCTCTTCCAGGGGTATCCTCATCAAAGTCATAAGCATTAGAATATTCCCGCCCATGCGCGGGACCCCGGAAACAATATATTATATGTGCCCCACATATATTATAGACATATATATAAATATATATATATATAAAAATAAGCAATTGCAGCCAAATAAACAATAGAGCTGGAATATGCAGTGAAGAATTTCCACAATACAGTGAATTCTGTATTAGAAACATGAGAAACAACACCAATGCTTGTTTAGAAACTGTTTTAATGTACAGAAAACAGCAGAAATTCTCATAACACACTGTAAGCATATACAGCTCCCAGGCTGCATTGCAAAATCCCAGTCTAAAAAGACTGAAAAGCTAACCTGTAGCTGAATGCACTAAAACTGACGCTGTGCCTTTAAGGCACCTCTGCCCCTAGCTTCCCATCATGCCTCAGGGGTTACAGTTAGGTCAGTTGTTCTTTTCGGAGACTGAAAACCAAACCATGGTAATAACAGGTTAAAAAACATCTCCTATTAAATAAACAAAGTCCTTTGCCCGGGGAGGCGGGAGGGTTGCTTATGACTTTGATGAGGATACCCCTGGAAGAGAACTAGGATTACAGGTAAGTAACTAATCCTTCTCTTCCAGGGGATCCTCATCAATAGTCATAAGCATTAGAATAGAGTAGCGAGCCTCACCTCATCCCTGCGGGCAAAGGAATCAACAGATAACATTTGTATCCGTAGGCCCAAAAATAGGCCTTTTTCTACCCAAATAGGTTTCTCAAGGAGGCTTGCCCTACTTGAGAATCCGCTCTGGAATCAGACTCTAGGCAATAATGCCTTGTAAAGGTATGGACTGATTTCCATGTCGCAGCCTTGCATATTTCTGACATAGGAATGTCATGCAAAAAAGCTATTGTGGCTGCTTTCCCTCTAGTGGAATGAGCTTTGGGTGATTGCAACAAAGGTTTGCCAGCCAGCTGGTATGCTAGTTTGATACAAGAGACAATCCATCTGGAGATGGATCTTTTGGCTGCTGCAAACCCGGACCTCATTGCACCATAATTGACAAAGAGTTGGTCTGTCTTTCTGGTGTCCTTTGTTCTTTCTAGGTAAAACTTTAGCACCCGTTTAAGATCTAACGAGTGCAACGACCTCTCAGCTGGGGTCGATGGATTAGGAAAGAACGAAGGAAGGGTAATCGTTTGATTTATATGAAAATCCGATACCACTTTTGGAAGAAAAGAAGGGTGAGCCCTCATTACTACTCTGTTGTGGTGAAACACAGTGTAAGGTTCCTTGGTGCAGAGTGCTTGAATCTCGCTAACCCTGCGCGCAGAGGTTATTGCCACCAAGAAGGCCGCCTTCCAAGTGAGATGCTGCAAGGAGGCCTTGTGTATAGGCTCAAACGGTGTAGACATCAGTCTGGAGAGAACCAGGTTCAACTCCCAGGGAGGAGAAGGATTTCTCACAGGGGGATAGACCTTCTTTAATCCCTGAAGGAAATCTTTCACCACCGGGACCTGAAAAAACGATGTTTGTGTAGGTGATTTTCTGTACGCTACTATGGCAGATAGATGAACCCTAATAGAAGCATATTTCAACCCTGATGTCGCTAAGTATAGGAGGTATGGTAGGACTACCTCTTCTTGCCCTTTGGTGGGATCAAAGCCATGGTCCTTACACCAAATGAAAAATCTTTTCCACTTGAACGCATAAGACGTCCTTGTGGAAGGTCTCTTCGCCTCTCTTAAAATATTCATACATTCCGGAGGCAGATTTAAGTGTCCATATTGCAAGACCTCAGGAGCCATGCAGTCAGGTTCAGCGACTGGAGGTTGGGATGCAGGATCCTCCCGTCCATTTTGCTCAGCAGGTCTGGTTTGCACGGCAGCCGTCTGTGTGGACACCGCGACAGATGTAACAGATCTGGATACCACCATTGTCGCGGCCAATCCGGAGCAATTAGGATCATGTCCATGCTCGATCTGATGAGCTTGGCCACCACCTTCGGAATCAGTGCCAGAGGGGGAAAAGCATAAGCGAACATTCCTGCCCACTCCAGCAGGAGAGCGTTCCCTTGCGTCCCTGGCCGGTGGAACCTGGACGCGAAGGCGTGGCATTTGGCGTTTTCGTCGTCCGCAAATAAGTCTATGTCTGGACGACCCCAGCAACGGAAGAGTTCTTCGACCACTTCGTCGTTTAGCACCCAGTCTGGCTGATCTTCGAAGTGCCTGCTGAGTGCGTCTGCTTTTGTGTTTAACTCGCCTGGAAGGTGTACTGCCACCACCGACAGTCCCCGAGCCAGAAGCCAGTGCCAGATCGCCTGGGCTTCCAGAGACAGAGGGCGAGATCGAGTTCCTCTCTGCTTGTTCAGATAGAACATAGTTGTAGTGTTGTCCGTCTGAACCAGGACTTTGTCCGTTGTTATTGCTGGAAGGAACGCCTTGAGCGCCAGATGAACCGCTCGAAGTTCCAGCATGTTGATGTGGTATGTCTGAAGGTTGGTCGACCAGCGACCCTGAATCTGAAGATGACCCATGTGAGCACCCCAGCCTTCTAGAGATGCGTCCGTTACCACAGACAGAGAAGGCAGAGGTTGCTGAAAAGGGACTCCCTGCAGGACATTCCGAGGGCGAGTCCACCACTGTATTGAGGTCAGCGCTGCTTGAGACAGGATGATTCGATCCTCCCAATCTCCAGACGCTTGGTCCCACTGATCCTCCACCGACTCTTGAAGAGGCCGCATTCTCAACCTGGCGTTCGGTATTAGGAAGATGCAGGACGCCATGGAGCCCAACAGAGACGCTACGTCTCGCACCTTTGGACGAGGAATCTGAAGTAACTTTTTGCATTTTTGTCCCATGGAAGAAAGTCTCTCTTGCGAAGGAAACGCTCTTCCTAACTTTGTGTCTAGAACTGCTCCCAGATAGTGGATAGTTTGTGTGGGCTGCAGGATCGATTTTTCTGAGTTTACATGGAGGCCGAGCCTGTGTAGCTGTTGGAGACACAGGTGACAGTCTTTGGTGGCTTGCCGAGGAGACGGACTCTTCAGGAGCCAGTCGTCTAGATATGGGTACACAAAGAGACCTTTTTTGTGTAGACACGCCGCTACCACTGCCATGCACTTGGTGAAGACCCTTGGTGCGGATTTGAGTCCGAAAGGGAGCACTTTGAACTGGTAATGCCTGGACCCTACCAGGAACCTCAAGTACTTTCGATGACCTGGTGTAATAGGAATGTGGAAGTACGCGTCTTGTAAATCCACCGAACACATCCAATCTCCGATCTGTAGATGAGGACATATTTGATGGAGTGCCAACATGCGAAACTTCTCTTTGACCACCACTTTGTTGAGGAGTCGAAGATCCAAAATTGGTCTGAATTTGCCTTCTTGGTCGTTTTTGGGAACAAGGAAATATCTTGAGTACACTCCTTTCCCCCTTTGGGAGAGAGGTACCACTTCGATTGCGTTTTTCTTTAAGAGGACGCTCACCTCCTTTTTGAGGAGCTCCAGATGGTACGAGCGAGACTTTTTTGGAGGAGCCGGTTGTGGTTTCTTCCTGAAACGTAGCGCATATCCATTGCGCAGTATATTCAGCACCCACCGATCTTTCGTGATGCTGACCCACTCTGACAGATGTTGTGCAGCACTTCCTCCCACTGGAGTGGGTAACGGCGACAGAGGAAGCCACTGCTCAGGCCTTGCCTCCTCTAGGTGTGGTAGAGGATTGATTATGTCCGCCTCTACCTCTGCTTGACCTTCCTCCTCTGTATTGTGGTTTTCCTTGCGGCTTGTTTTGAGACCATTGAGGGGTTTGAACCCTCTGTTGGCCTCCCCGGTTCTTGTTGGTCTTGAAGCGTCGTTTGAACGGTGCTTTCTGTTTCTCCAGACCTACTGCCTTTACTGTGTCTAACTCGGTCTTCATCCGGGCCATTTCCTGATCGGCATGCTCCCCGAAGAGTGAAGATCCGGAAAAAGGCAGATTGAGTATGCGCTGCTGGGCATCTGGCTTGAGCCCAGTTAAACGCAGCCAAGAGGATCTCCTCGCACATACTCCATGTGAGTAGTTATGTCCAGCTAGAAGGGCGTTATCTGCTGATGAACTAATCATTTGGTTTGCCACCAAACAGCCCTCCGTCACGGTCTCCTCAAAGTCCTTCTGGTCCTCCTTGGGCAATTTCTCTTTGAATCGTTCCATGGAGTCCCATAGGGCTCTATCGTACCTTCCCAGAAGGGCTGATGCACTAGAGACTTTTAGGGATGAAGCTGCTGTGTTGCACACCTTGCGTCCCCAAGAATCTTGCGTCTTGCTGTCTTTGTCAGGAGGAACTGACGAAGAAGGAGCGACCGTGTGATTCTTCCTAGCTGAGGCTACAATAACTGAGTCCGCTGCAGGCTCACCTTTAACGAAGATAGGATCTGAGTCAGCCGGCCTATATTTTTTCTGGATACGTGCCGGAACTGCTCTGATCGTTGCTGGCGTGAGGAAAACCTCTTTGATTGGGTCCATTATTCCAGGGACTAATGGAAGCAACGGCCGTGCATATGATTTGTGATGAAGAGTCTCAAAAATCACAGTAGTGGACACCTCTGGAGTGGTCATTTCTATATTCAGCTTGTAAGCACCCCTTTGCAAAACGTCCAAATACGTGTTGACGTCGTCCAGAGGGGAAGCTCTTGAGCGAGGGCTGTCTGCCAGCGTCGGAGAGTAGTCCCCTTTAGAAGATCTAGGCGAAGCTGGAGGAGAGGATGAAGGAGTTCTTCTTCTCCTGTGGTGAGAATGCTCCTTCCTCACCGGAGATCTCCTAGGTCGTTCCTCCCTTCGAGGAGAACGTGATACCCTCTGACGTATTGGAGATCTCGATCTCACATCTCGTACCTCCTTTCTCGGTGTTCGAGATTTGGGTTGCTCCCTCCTTGGTGATCGGGAGACCCTAGGGGCATGTGACCTGTCCACTCTTCTCTCTCGTGAGCGTGATCGCTCTGTCTCTTCTGCTTGCTGAAGAGGAGACCTGTGGATTGGACTCAAGTACCTTTGAAGTCTCTCTGGTGCCTTAGAATCCTTCCAATTACTCAAAGGAGCGTACCATCTTGGCGAAAGTCTTATATGTGAAGTGTAACCCCGATGGGGATTCTTCTGAACCGGACTCCTACTCCTTGAAGATGACCCGGTTGACCCCGAGGCACTTGAGGAGGAATGGAGTGAAGCAGATTGTGTCACCAGGACTGTCGAAGGCACTGAAGGTGATCTCCGTCTCACCGGTGTTGGAGGACGTCTCAAAAGCCTTTCCCTCGACGTCGAACGCCTCTGTGGCGTCGACGGGGCGATAACTTTCGGCGTTGAATGCCTCGACGATGATCTGTGGTCCCTCGACGTCGAACGGCGTTGTCCTGCCGTCGACGGAGGTCTCGACGTCGAACGGCGTTGTCCTGCCGTCGACGGAGGTCTCGACGTCGAACGGCCTAGTCCTGCCGTCGACGGAGGTCTCGACGTCGAACGGTCTAGTCCTGCCGTCGACGGAGCTCTCGACGTCGGCCGACGTTGATCTGTCGGCGACGGAGATGTCATCGACCTGGCATGTGGCGACGGCGGAGGATCGGACATCCTCGACGACGAGCGCCGACGTGCCTTAGATGATCCCTTCCTCGACGACGATCGTCCGAGGGGGCTCTTGCTCCTCGACGCCGAGCGCCTCCGTGGAGACGTCGACGGAGGTGTTACACTCTTCGAAGCCTGTCGACGTCGAGACGACGGCGAGTGTGATCTGTCTCTCGACGCCGACCGTCGCCTGGTTGACGGCGGCGGAGTTGACTCATGTCTTGAAGCCGAACCTCTCGTCGACGGCGATCTCGTGGCTTCTCTCGACGCCGATCGTCGCCTAGTTGACGACGGCGGAGCTTTCCTCGACGACGGCGAACCTCTTTTCGACGACGATTTCCTCGTCGACGCCGATCTCGACGCCGACGGAGCTTTTTCTCTTGAACTGTCCATCAGATGTCGTTTTTTCAGCGCCGAGCCCGGTGCTGAGGTTGATGGACGTTCTGACTTGCCTTTGGAGGGAGTTCTGGGTCTCTTTAAACTCTTTCTCTCCGCAGATCTTCCTCTCATGGATTTCTGGGCCAGACTATAGAGTCTGTTCCTCTCTCTGTCTTTAAGTGTTCTGTCAGACAGCTTTTTACAATGAGAACAGTCTTTAGGATCATGATCCTCTGGCAAGCATAAAATACAGACCTCATGAGAGTCTGTTTTTGCCTTCTTGTGGCCACAAGAAGGGCAATCATCAAAAAGTGAGGGCATCCTAAAAGGAAAAACCTCACAAAAAATTGACTGCTAAGCAGTTATTTACTTGACTATGATGTGAAAAGTCAAAGTAAATCAAAAAAATTGTTCTTTAGAAGACTTCCTGACTGAAAAAGGCAGAAAAGTGTGGAGCTGTGTATCCAGGGTCCTTCCTGAAGGAGCCGGAAAGAACAACTGACCTAACTGTAACCCCTGAGGCATGATGGGAAGCTAGGGGCAGAGGTGCCTTAAAGGCACAGCGTCAGTTTTAGTGCATTCAGCTACAGGTTAGCTTTTCAGTCTTTTTAGACTGGGATTTTGCAATGCAGCCTGGGAGCTGTATATGCTTACAGTGTGTTATGAGAATTTCTGCTGTTTTCTGTACATTAAAACAGTTTCTAAACAAGCATTGGTGTTGTTTCTCATGTTTCTAATACAGAATTCACTGTATTGTGGAAATTCTTCACTGCATATTCCAGCTCTATTGTTTATTTGGCTGCAATTGCTTATTTTTATATATATATATATATATTTATATATATGTCTATAATATATGTGGGGCACATATAATATATTGTTTCCGGGGTCCCGCGCATGGGCGGGAATATTCTAATGCTTATGACTATTGATGAGGATCCCCTGGAAGAGAATTGTATGTTTTTATCTCTTTAGAACTGTCCTGAAGAAGGTGTTTTAATCTAAAAAAAAAAACGAAACGCTGCGTCGACAACTGTCTCAATTTCTCCAACTGTATTGGAAAAGTGATTTATATTGTGGTTTTATTTATGTATGTTTTTAATATTTTGGTATCCAGATAATTTCTAAGGTAATAATACACACTACCTTATTACCTGTGTATTACTCCCTTAGAAATTATCTGGATACCTGGAATATATATTGGTGGCTCCACTGGACATCCGTTAAATTGCTCAACCAAAAAGAGAGGTAACACACTGATAATTATGACATAACTCTGAGACCTCTTGACATGTTGAGTGTTTTTCTAAAGATATCTCTATATTTTACTAGGGAAACCCGAAGTACTAATGAGGATCAGAACCCTCATATTCCCATTTGGGCCCTGATGCACTTAGGAACTGAAAAGGAGACAATGAACTTCTCTTTTTTAATAAAGATATAATTTGAGGTACGTATAGGGAATTTAAGCATTGTAGATACAGTGTTTATCAATGGTTGGAAAGTCTTGTTAAGCAGAACATATTTAGTTTGCATTTTTTTTAATAAATTGAGTTTTGTATATAGAACATAAATGTTGTCTAGGGAGGATTAAGATGCTTTACTTACAAAGTGTTAAATATAACTGTAAAAATCTCTTATAACTGTTAAATAGTGCCACTGAACAACAATTTGTAACATGTACCTGGTATCACTATAATTGTTGGTAATTGTATGTTTTTATCTCTTTAGAACTGTCCTGAAGAAGGTGTTTTAATCTAAAAAAAAAAAAAAACGCTGCGTCGACAACTGTCTCAATTTCTCCAACTGTATTGGAAAAGTGATTTATATTGTGGTTTTATTTATGTATGTTTTTAATATTTTGGATGAAATCCATTTTTAATATAAACTGTGTATAAACCGTATGGAATAAAATGCAAGAGATACTCTAAATGACATTTATTGTCTTGTGGTTACTGTTGTAATATTTAATTACACTGTGTATGTGCATAATAGTGGCACTAGCATCTTTCACCTAACGTTTGTTTAGAATATAACTTGTTTGATATTACTTGTTAGTCTAGTTAGGTCTGATTTAAGAGGGCTTTTTTTTAAATTGGGACATTGTCGACTTTATTGTATTACTTTCCGCTAGTCCCAGATTGGATTAGAAAGGGGACCTCCCTTCTTTGTGTGGTGCCTTCTATGTGTGGGCCATGCCCCCTTGTTCATCTGTTTTAATGCAATCTTCTGTCCCTCTAAGTTTCTCACAATCTTTACTCATTGGTCATTGCATTCTCTAATAAAATCATGCTCCTCACTACTAAAAATACACATATAATCTTGATTAGTAGTTTTAGTCTCATACTTGTTTTGTGGAATCACCCTAAAAAATTGATTATATTTAATTTATCTGTTATCTTCTCTAATAGGAAACTCCCCTGAAGACACATTGAAATTAGTCTTATAAGGAGGAAGAAATTCATCGCTATTGAATATTGCTAGATAAACAATTGCATGTAAGAGCATAAGATATCAGAAACCGCACGCAAGTTGTCCTCTTCCCAGCTAAGGTAGGCAGGTAAGCACGTACAAAACACCTACTAACCTTCATTACATCCACACATTCTCAAATAGTTTTAGTATAAATATTAACCTTAAAATCACCAACTAAATTTTTGTCTATGTACTGGCACATCTCGTTTTCGTACATTCCTATTAGTAGTAAACTCAATATCAAAGTGATTTGAAATATATCTCACTAGAGTAACTAAGCACAACAGTCCCACTAAAACAATTAATAACATTATTATCAATAATAAACCTAACATTTTACAGCATTTGCTGTACCCTGTCTTCTACCGGAAACAACAACTTTGTGGCAAAAATGTAAAAAATCAACAAAAAAGCATTTCTTTGAAACAATATTTTCTTAATTGATTAAAACAATAATCAAAAACGAATTCTGAATAATTTTCTCAGCTTCTTTTTTTTTCAAATGTTCATTTTAGTTCTGTTTTTCAATCTCCACTGTTCAAAAGTAGTTTCTAAATCTCTTTATCTCACAAGTCTCTCTTATTAACCGCTTCCCCGCGGCGCACATTCCGCCGTGGTGCAGCTGAATTTGATGCGTGCGCAGATCGGACGGCACCCGGCCGTCCGATGCACACGCCCACCGTGACTTCGGACGGCCGGGGGCCTTCCGACACATGGAAGCGGTTAATTCAAGGTGGCTCGTCTTCTGTTTCAAGTTCACTCTCTGACTCACTCCCAAACTTGTACTGATATTGACTCACACAGGAAACAGTGTTGAATAACTGTACTGGCTCAACACTGTTTCATCTTCTTCTCTTTCTGCGACTGTAGCTAGATACACCCATTCAGACAAGGCATACTTTCTATTGGCACCTTCTTGTTGATCTTTTCTCCAATGGTGATTCACTTCTACTAGTTTCAGAATCTATTTGCCTCTCTGATTGCTCTTCTGGTTCACAGTGTTTTCTTTTGCAAGTTCTCATTGGAATATCTTCTTCAGCTATTGTTTGTTTAGCATCAGTCATTTTCCAAGTCTCTTTATTTTGCAAGAAGCCTTGGCTTAAACTTGAACCTGAACTGTGAAAAACGTTGTCTTCTTTGACTTTATTCACCGTGGCCTTTTTTCTTCAGGCTGGGGCTCTTTGTAACTCTGATTTTCAACTGCAGCTTTTTATTGCTTTGATCAGAGAATACTTCTCGTGCTGCCACTCATACCTTTGTCTTTTGCACTGTGCCAGCTCTTCACTCTAATCCCAGCTTTGAAACTGGACTTCAGAAATTTCAGCTTCTTCATCAGAGCTTTTACTAACCTGAAATTTCACCACTTCATTTTACTCGTTTTCTTCAAAAGTTTACAACATTTTTATCCCCCTCTAGATCCATGCTGCACACTTGACTTTGCATTTGACTCTGTGGACTTATGTCTGTTTCATCAGTTGATTCCACTACTGCTTCTGCCGAATTCACTCTCTTCATGTTAGCAGAGTGGATCCAATGCGGTTCTCCAGCACACTTCACTGCAGTCTACATTGTCAGCATCACTTGGAAGGGCCTCGCTGCCCTTCTTTAAGTAACCCTTTCTGACATGTTTCTGGACCGCAAGCCAATCTCCTGGGTTTAAGTTATGACAAGTTATGTCTCTTATGTTTTCTGTTCCCACATTCACCGGATGAGACAGATTTCACCATTTCAGCCAGACCATTGCAGTTATCTAGTATCTAGCACAATGTCATCAGTTATTGAAACTAGTGCAGCTGAACAAAAATGCAAGTTTCATTGCTCTTCCCACAATAATCTCACGAGGCGACAAGCCAGTCTTTCTGTCAGAAGTGCTTCTCATGCTCATCAAAATAAGAGGAAGGGCATCTGTCCATTTCAAAACTACTGAAGCACAAACATTTGCCAGTTTATTCTTGAGGGTTCATTAACCCTTTCTACACTCTTGAAGATTGTGGCCAATAACTACAATGGAACCTCTGGTCGATTTCAAATGCTGTGAGATTATTTGCAAAAACTAATTTTTTTAAATGAGTACCACAATCTGTCTCAATGGAAGTAGGAAGGCCAAAACATGGTAACAACTCTCTCAAAAACAATCTGTCAACTGTAAGGCTATCTCATTACCTGGTGGAATAGACCTCAACCCGTTTAGAAAACAAACAGACAACTACTAAGATGTACTCTTTAGACCATTGCAATTTGGCATCTCAAAGTCTGCTTGGAGTCTTGTAAATGAGCCCTCTGATTTGCCAATATGGTTCATGATAGTGACTGTCCTCCTCCACTGATTATTCATATGACACACCATGCACCTTCCACAAGCATCCTCAGCAACATTTCTTAAATACTGTATTTTTACAGTACTTTTCGAATATTCACACTAGGCTATTTACACATTGGATATATTATCGAGTTTGGAAGAAAATATTGACTCCTAGCATTTACATACAAATCCTGATAATGTTTCTTGTAACCCAACTTTTCCCATTTCTTTTTCTCTTCTGGGCATCCATCTGGAGATCTCTCAATTCACTTAAAGAAGTCTGGATTTAATTAATAAAGAAACAATTGACATTTTCTGACTTTTGTACTGCATTTACTACTGATTCATCATTTTGATCCTCTTGTCTATTCCAGCCCTACGGGCAACACAGAAATCTCCTTTGGCTTTTGTATTGATTTCCACTAATCCAATAAGTGCGCACTATTTTTTATTGGAGTTCTTGCGACAGTCATAAAACCCCTTTATGACAACAGCTGACCACAGTCATGCACAACCCCAAACCATACATACTGATTGTCTGTATAAATTGTCCTATTCAAATTCTCTGGCAAGCAGCAAGTTTCAGAAGTGTAACATATTACATAGGCAGCTCTCAATACTCCATATCGTTGTCTCAAACAACAACTATCAACAATGTCAGATCAGCCATGCCAAAGGTGTCTCTTTAATGTATACTCTTGGTTTTGTACATAACTCAGTTAACTATTGTGGTCAGGTTCATCATCAATCTCATACTTTTCCCAGACTTCACAACTCTTATCTGAACTGGAAGCAGTGTTGTTGGATTCAAGGAATTACGCCTCCTAAAAGAGATGTTATCTGCTGCAAGTATGACTTGTTTATAACGAGTCAGCCTGCTGTTAGCTATATGATGTGTCCTTGTTCTGGTCAAAAGAATTTCCATTGAGTATGGGAAATATACAATTAAATTATGACCCACCGCTATTCCTTCACTTTGTTCAATAGCAATGCAAACAGCTGCAACCGATTTCAAACAACCTGGAAGACTTACAGCTACTGGATCCAATACAGCTGACAAGTAAGCCACTGAACGCATGAGGCCCCCTTCTTTGTAAGGATCGAAAGTGCACATCTGCTTCGGTCATTGCAAAATAGAAAAAATGTTAGAATGCAATCAGGCATCCCGAGGGGGGGCTACCTGAGAGGGGTTGTTAAAAAACAATGAAAAGCGGACACAAGATCTCCTTACTAGACGGTTGCAATTGACTCTTGCTGTAAGTTGTTCACTTTCTCCGGGTTGACGCTGCCCGGCCTCCGGGATGTGAGCTCATGGGCTGTGTAACGAGATTTTTAGAGTTGGATATGTTGCAGCCGCTGGGATTGTAATTATGAAACATGTAACATGCAACTTTTCTATTGTCTGCAATAAAAATACATTTAAAAAAAAAAATCAGGCATCCCGAGTGTAGGGGCATGACGCAAACTCTCTTTCAATTTCTAAAATACAGCGGAACCTTCTTTATCAAATGGTACCGTATCTTGAACATCACTGCATGTCAACCTCACTAAAGGTTTTGCAATCAAGGAATGGTTTGGAATCTACTGCAAACAGTGCCCAACAATTCCAAAAAACATCGAAGCCTCCCTCTCAGTGGTCGGTGAGATTACACTCAGAATTACAGAAACTCATTCTTTGAGACCTGCCTCAGATCATTTCTTTTTCACAATACTGCATTTTAGTTGGGGAGACCTTTTTTTTAAGTTTCTTTTTATTAGCATTTTCCAAGACATAGCATGTCTAACATGAACAAACAAACATACCATTGTACTACAGCATCCTTCATCCAGATACAATAATTGTGCATTGTCATCTCACATACAGATTACCACACATAACAAAGTTGGGGGAAACAGTTGATAGACATAGTTAAGCAACCGGGTTCGTGTGCAGATATGCAATCAAATATTACCAGTAGTCCTTTGGTCTTGATCCAGTTGGCAGTTCTTCTTCGTAGGTCTTTAATGTGTCCTGATAATATGCCATATCACGAACCCATTGGTTAACTTTAGGGGTGTCTTTACTGGCCCAACATAGTGAAGAACAATTGTTACTTACCTGTAAACAGGTGGTTCTCCAGTATTGGTGTCTTTCATAGATTCACATGCTTGAATATTCCCCGTCGTCCAAGTGGGAGTCCCACGGTATATAAAAAAATAGCAATAATGCTAATACAACATAAGTGATAACATAATACATAATAAAATAGAGATAATACATAGTGTAAAAACCTCTACAATGGTACTTCCATAGGAATACAGTATAAATAGAAAAACTCATTTGTAACATATCAGTGTCATTATGTTAGTCCAAACTGCAGCCAATCAGGCTCAAGCACCCTCTAGAACCTTATCCTCAGAAGCTCAAGCCCTCAGATTTTCGTAGCACTAGTAATAATAGCGTATGAGGAGAAGAGAGCCTCTGAGGGGAGGATGGGTGGGTCGCATGTGAATCTATGAAAGACACCAATACTGGAGAACCACCTGTTTACAGGTAAGTAACAATTGTTCTTCTCCAGTATTAAGGGTGTCTTTCATAGATTCACATGCTTGAATAGAATAGATAGCAGTAACTCCTTAGAATTGGGATTGCTAACAGATCGCCAAAGTTGAAGGCAAAACATATAGCTTAAAAGCCTATAGCAATCACAGAAAGAAAAGGAGGAGGGAACAGAGGCTCACCTTATTTAAAGAGATGACGAAGCACTGCTTGCCCCACTGCGGTATCCGCCTCGTTGATGGAATCCAAACAGTAATGTCTGGTAAAGGTGTGCCTGCTGGACCATGTCGCCGCCCGGCAAATCTGGTGTAGAGGCACCCCAGCAAACAAAGCGGTGGAAGACGCCATCGCTCTCGTCGAATGTGCCTTTACTGAACACTGTAAAGGATTGCCAGCTTGTTGGTGACAAAAGGATATAGCTGCTGAGAGCCATCTTGCAATCGTTTGTTTTGTCACTGAGTGTCCCCTCCGCATCCTTCCATATGCTACAAACAGTTGATCGGATTTGCGGAAAGGGGTAGTCCTTGAAATGTAAAACTTTAGACAACGTTTGATGTCTAAAGAATGTAGTCGTTGTTCTGCCGGTGATCTTGGATCCGGGAAAAAAGTCTTTAAGAAGACAGGTTCGTTCAAATGGAAATCAGTAGGCACTTTTGGCAAAAACGAGGGATTGGTACGAAGAGACACTCCATCGGGCTTAAATTGCAAATACGGAGGCTTGATCGTGAAAGCGTGGAGATCGCTTACACGACGAGAAGATGTTAAGGCCAAAAGCAATGCAACCTTCCAGGTAAGAAACTTGATGTCTGCCCTGTGAATTGGCTCAAAAGGAGGCTTCATAAGTTGTGACAACACCACGTTGAGGTGCCACGCCGGAGGAGGGCGCCTAATAGGAGGAAACTTCCTGAAGAGACCTTTAAAGAACTGTCGGATTATTCTGGATGAGCAGAGAGACGTTGAACCATCGTGTCGAAAATGCGAAATAGCCGCTAGAAAGACTCTCAAGATGGCATGAGAGAGACCAGACTGAGCGAGGCTCAAGAAGAAAGGCAAAAGTTGCTCCGGAGTGGAGTTGACTGGATGGATATCGGATGCAGCGCACCAATGACAAAAACGCTTCCACTTTAGCTTATACGTCTTGATGGTTGATGGAGCTCTAGCAGAAGCTAGAATGTCTCTGCATTCCTGGGGCATATCTAAATTTGCGAACTCGATGTATTCAGGTTCCATGCCCATAACTGAAGCGTGATTGGGTCTGGATGGCAAATTTGACCTTCGTCCATCGTCAGAAGATCTGGACGTGGATGCAGATGAATGGGAGCGCATTGAGATAACAGAAGAAGTTCTGAGAACCAAGCCTGTCTGGGCCAACGAGGGGCGATCAGTATCAAGTGGCAGGATTGCCTGCGCATCTTCCACAACGTTCTCGACACCAACGGGATTGGAGGAAATGCATAAGCAAACAGGCCGCTCCAGTCCATGAGAAGGGCATTTCCGCTGGACTCTGGATGGGGATGCCAGCTCGCAAAGGCAGGGCACTTCCGATTTAGAGGGGTTGCAAAAAGGTCTATCATGGGATGACCCCAACGGCGGAACACCATGTCCAGAGTAGGCTGATGTAATTCCCACTCGTGAGTGGATGACGTGGACCTGCTCAGAGAATCCGCTAGGATGTTTGATACCCCCGGCAGATGAACCGCCGTTAAAGAAATTTGATGACGAAGAGCCCAATCCCAGATCCTTTGAGCTAGCCGAGACAGTGGCTGAGATCTTGTGCCGCCCTGTTTGTTCATGTAGTGCATGCTGGTGGTGTTGTCCGTTTGAACCAGCACGGACTCCCCCTGCACTACGGGCATAAAGGATCTGAGCGCTAGGAAGATCGCCATGGTTCGTTGTGCCGCCGTCCACTTGCCCTTGATTGAAAGGTCCAGGAGATGAGCGCCCCAATCCTCCATGGACGCATCTGTGGTCAGCGTTAGATCCGGAGACTGGACTAGAAACGAAGTTCCTTCGTCTAGATTGGATGGTTGTTGCCACCAAAGCAGACTGTCCTTCATGCGGGACGAGACTCGTACTAGGTCGTTGAAAGACCCTGACACTTGGCGCCATTGCAGGTCTAATTCCTCCTGTATAGGGCGAGTGCGCAACCTGCAATTCGGGATCAGAGCGATACAGGATGATGCCATCCCCAGAAACGACTTCAACGTCCGCACAGAAACTGACTGCTTTGAACGGATGAGGGTGACCAGACGGACTATCTTGTGCTGTCGTTCTTGGGAGATGAAGGCCTTTGACAGGTCCGTGTCTAGAATCGCTCCCAGGAAGTTTCTTCTTTGCAACGGTGCAAGGTGTGACTTCTCCACGTTGATGGTCAACCCCAGTGACTCTAATGTCTGCAGGAAGAGACATGTGTCGTGAGCCAGCTGTTGCGGGGATGGGGATTTTAGAAGGCAATCGTCCAGATAAGGAAAGATTTGCACTCCCTGAAGACGCAGATGAGCCATGACCGGGGCCAAAACCTTCGTGAAGACACGAGGTGCCGATCGTAGGCCAAAAGGTAGCACCTTGAACTGGTAGTGCATGTGCCCCACTTTGAACCTTAGAAATTGGCGATGCTGATGGAGAATTGGCACATGAAAATAGGCGTCTTGCAGGTCTATTGTGGTTAGGAAATCTCCGCTGCAGAGAAGTCGCAAGACTTCCGATAGTGTCAGCATGCGGAAAGATTGTTGTTTTAGAAAGAAATTGAGTGCTCTTAGATCCAGAATGGGCCGGCACTCTCCCGTCTTCTTGACAATGAGGAAAAAACGTGAGTAGAAACCTTTCCCTCGCTGAGATATAGGAACCACTTCGACTGCACCCTTTTCTATTAGAAGACGAACTTGATGTTGCAATTCCTCGTAATGGGGAGGTGGCGGGCCTGATGAAGGAGAATTTGGAGGAAACTCTGTGAACTCCAAGGCATGACCCTTGCGTACAATGTCTAATACCCATTGGTCCGATGTTATCAGAGACCATTGGGAATAAAACTGCGAGATTCTCCCTCCAACTCCTTGCGCAACCTGAAAGTCATTGGCGTTTGTTGGTGGAGCCCCTATAATTAGGTTTTCCTCTATAGGGCTTTTACTGTGGCTGACGATTAGACTGCTGGTTGGAGTAACGCTGATTTCCTTGATTGTACTGGCGGTACTGTGATTGTCCTCCTCGAAAAGTGCTTGAAGACGAGCCTCGTCCACGTGCACCACGAAAGGGCTGCTTTTTGAATTGTAAGGATCCAAGCGACTTTGCCGTATCGGTGTCTTTCTTTATTGATTCAAGTGCCTCATCGATGTGAGAGCCGAAGAGAGACTCACCATCATATGGCATGTCGAGTATCTTCGACTGGACCTCTTGCCGAAAAGAGGTGGACTTAAGCCAACCCTGACGTCGGAGCGCCGCAGCACTGGCAAGGATACGAAAACCAATACTCGCCACATCAATCGCACAGTCGATCATTTCTTCTGATGCCCTCATGCCATCTTGAAGGATCTGTTGCGCCTCTGCTCTGGACGCCTCCGGTATCAGCGAAATTAGCGCAGAAAAATCCGACACATTTGCCGGTCGAAACGACCTAAAATGGCCAACGCATTTGCGGCACGGACTGATGTAGACGCCATGGATGAAAATTTTTCCCAATCGCATCCAAACGTCGACCCTCTCTATCAGGTGGCGCAGTGATAGGAGTTGCAGGGTTACGTGATCGTCGATGCGCTGCCTGGGTTACCACTGAATCCGGCTTAGGATGCGAGAGCAAACAAGCGGGGGAACCAGCTGGAGCCTTATATTTCTTCTCCAGGCGAGGGAGTTGAGCAGGCAAGGAGTTAGGAGCGTGCATGATCTTTATACCCTCTTTCCATACAAATTCGATAATAGGTATGGTGTGGACTTGTTTATAAGGTTGGTTTTTAAAATCATAGAGAAAACAGTCTTCCTGTTGCTGAGCTCTCAGTAATTTAAAGCGGTCCGCCGCTTTATTCATCAAAACATGGAAGCTAGCGATGTCAACCGGAGGTGAATCACCGGCGTCTGCCTGCTGAGGAGAGGGAGTCTGCATTCGATAATCATCGAACTCCGCCATATTAGGGTCCTGATCCTCATCAGTATCCTGGGGTACTTCCCCTTCCTCTCTGTCCGACTCCGCCTCATCTTCCGCAACTTGTTGCGAATTTGCGGGGATAGCAGGACGGGGCCGTTCTGGCTGAGCCGCCTGCTCTGAAGAGTGCTGAAGGTGAGTAGGCCCTGGTGTCTCAGATGGAGCATGGCCTGGTGTACTCTGAGGTGTCGGAGGAAATCTTCTATTGTAATCGTCCAGCATATGCTGGAGGTTGGAAAATAAAGATACCGGAAATGTTGTCATAGGAACTTGTACATATTGTTCCTCTTGTTGGTCAACGTCCTCCTCCTCATCATCCTCAGAACTCGTGTCCTGACATTTAATAATCAAGTCCGATGGACTATGGGCATCACCAAGGACATCGTCGTCCCCAATAGATTCCGTCTCGTGGTCAGTAGCCATCATTGGTGAGGGTGGCTGGAGAGTAGGAGGTGGCAATTGGAGAGTAGACTCCTTGCAACTGTCCATAGAAGGCAAAGGCACTAGGGGCATAGTGGCGAAAGAACCCATTCCTGGCGTGGAACCTGTGTGTTCCTGTTGTGATCCTGAAGGTAAAGACAAAACTGCCGTTGACTTAGCCACTGCCGTCGACGAGCCAGTTGTTCCTTCGGCGGTCGTCGACGATGTAGCTGTCAGAGACGGTGCCTTTTTAACAGTAGTCGTCGACGACGAGCGTTTTGCCTCAGCCGTCGACGGTGCCGTCGTCGACGGTATCTTCGTCGACGAATCCTTGGATGTCAACTTCTTCGTCGACGAAGCCTTCGTCGACGGTAAGAGAGTCGTCGACGAGCTAGTCGACGGAGCTTTCAGCGTCGACGGGACCTTCGTCGACGTTGAACTCGTCGTCGGAATCTTCAACGTTGACGATGAATTCTTCGTCTACGGCAGTTTCTTCGCCGACGAGACAATCTGAATCGTCGACGAGACTGTGGAGATTGAAGCTCTCGTCGACGTGCAAGACGTCGACGAAACAATCGTCGACGACGAGGAAGCAGACGTCGTCGTCACTGACGTCGTCGACGAAGACACCGCAGCCAACCTCGTCGATGGAATGGTCGTCGACTAGCCCGTCGACGACCGCGGTGTTAGAAGTGTAACAACACTTATAGAGTGTGGAAATGACGCCTGAGAGCCAGGTCTCGTGGGCGTAGACACAGAAACCACAGGAGCAGTAGATTTTACTTGTGCCACTGTCAAGGCCATCTTTTTCTTCTTCAAAAAAGGAGAAGGTAACTCCAGAACACTGCCACGCTTAGAGGCAACAGTAGAACAGCCTGACTGGAAACTCTCTGCGTCTGATAAAACATCCTCTTTATCCTGAAGGCGCTTCAACCACAGAAGAAGACAACCTTCTCTGTCTCTGAGAGTCTTTGCTGGAAAAGCTCTCCAAAATTTGCAGTCAGCCACCTTGTGTTCAGGATACAAACAGTAAATACACTTTTGGTGGGGGTCCTTTTCAAACAAACGTAGCTTCCCACAGGAAGAGCAAGGTCTAAACAAAGACTTCTTACTTGACATCTTGGAGAAAAAACAACTGAAGTAATAGAACTTGAAGAAAACTGAGCAGAGCTCAGGGAGACTCCCTTCACACGACGTGCGGTAGAAAATCTGAGGGCTTGAGCTTCTGAGGAGAAGGTTCTAGAGGGTGCTTGAGCCTGATTGGCTGCAGTTTGGACTAACATAATGACACTGATATGTTACAAATGAGTTTTTCTATTTATACTGTATTCCTATGGAAGTACCATTGTAGAGGTTTTTACAGTATGTATTATCTCTATTTTATTATGTATTATGTTATCACTTATGTTATATTAGCATTATTGCTATTTTTTTATATACCGTGGGACTCCCACTTCGACGACGGGGAATATTCAAGCATGTGAATCTATGAAAGACACCCTTAATACTGGAGAAACTCTACGCTTAGCAAGAAGCAAAGCAACCATGCAAAATTTATGTTTAGCCGCCCGAACAGTGCGCAGTAGCCCCAACAAACATGTACGACTTGAGCAAATAATTTCCATACCCACCATCTCGCTCAGTTTCTGTGTAACACTTTCCCAATATTCCCTTACTGCAGGAAAACACCATGCAGGTTCAGTTCCACAGCGTTTACATCGCTCATCTTGACGCAAACCATATCTATGGAGTCTAGCTGGAGTATAATAGGTTTGATGCAGGTATTTGTAATGCAGTATTCTCAAATTTCCATTGGGTGTCAGCATTTCCGTAAGGGAACATGCTATCCTCCACTCTTCCTCTGTGAGCAAAACATCCAGCAGCTCGTTCCATCTTGCAAGTGCTCTATGTGTCATGTCAGCAATTTCCTCTTGTACCATATTGTATAGTCGACATTCTAAGTTTTTGTTACTAGGAGTAGTTATAATCATTTGCAGCGCATTTAATTGTGGAGGCTCCGCCGGGTAGGTGGGATATAATTTCTTAATCGCCCCTTGGAGTCTATGGTACGTAAAACAAAACAATAGAGTTTGATTGCTGACATAAGCAAGATCAGTTGGCATTTTAATTACCCCATTGTGATTAAGGTCCTCCATGGTGTCAATGCCCACCTGCTGTGACAGTCCCATACCTATCTCTTCTCGCGTGACCGATAATTCGGGAGGATGGTGCAGTGGTAGGGCAGGGGCATATAATGGCAGTTTACGCGCCAAGCTACCCAACTTACACCAGGCCGCGTTTGTTGCATCTATAGTGTTAATATCCTTAGAGTGTAGTGGTGACCTGCGATGAGTGATTACCGCTGACAGCGGGACAGGCAATGCGTCCCCTTGCTCTATAGCTGTGTGTGTTAGATAGGGGATGTGGTGGTACCAATAGTGTGGGTATTGCGCTTGCGCGCATAAGTAATAAAGCAAGAAGTCAGGTACCTTAAAACCTCCTCTGGAATAGGGTAATGTTAAAGCTGGCAGTTCTCTGCGGGCCTGCTTACCCGCCCAGATTAGTCTGGTCACTAACGACGACAATCTACGAAAAACTTCTGCTGGAGGAGGGATAGGTATGTTATTAAAAAGATAGAGGAATTTTGGTAGGATTACCATTTTAACTATAGCTAATCTATCCGCCAATGATAGGGGCAGTTGAATCCAGTGACCAATTTTTTCGTCTAGTTTACTTATCGCTCTACCATAATTAGTGCGAATGACAACCTCGGGATCACGGTGGTACCAAACTCCGAGATATTTCACAGGTTCTGATTGCCACTCTAAAGGAAATTCTGTAGTGTGAGGTTGTGTGGTATCTGTAGGAGGGATAAACAAAGATTTTGCCCAATTGATCTGGAGACCTGATTGTCTCCCAAATTTTATATATTCACCAATAGGGGGGCCAGATGCTGCTGTGGGTCCCGCACATAAATTATCATATCGTCCGCGTATAAGGAGATATATGGGGGAATTGCAGTGCCGAATAATGATTTTTCTTTTTAAAACACAATTTTATTTATTTTTCCACAAAAAAACCCACTCAATCTTCATTACAATCATCAGTTATTCCTCCCCCATCCATTCAATAGTCCTCACACACCAATATACAATTACAGTACACCGGGTCATGTTCCACTCCATTTTCGCAGGATATAACAATAATATGCTACTTCTTATTCCGGCTCTTCATTGTAACAGTTAGCATCAAAATTCACATGTCTTATACTTAATTAACTAACCACATAACTCTACCCACCTCCACCCTCCCCCCACCCTGTCACCGGTGCGTCCTCCTATCATTCCTTCCTATAAATAAAGTGTACGTTGATATCTAGCTAGATCGTACATTCTGGGGTACAGTCCATCTCATGCCCTTTCATTCCGATTCTCCTGCGCTTGACTGGCCTACCAATGTCTGAACCAGCTCCTCCCATGCTCTTGCTGCTACAGGCACTTTCTCATTATTCTGCCGTCGTGCCTCCCGCAGGCAAACAGCTCCCTCACTACTAGCCCACTTGAGTAATTCAGTCTGCCACCTCCTGACACTAGGCCCCTCTCTTGCTTTCCAATGCATCATAATTTCCCTTTTTGCGATCACCAAGTCCATATCTATGAACTTACTAGTTATCTTTGTGTTGGAGGTGTGAGGGAACCATTGGAACACGCAGACAGCCATATCAAAATTCAAGTGTCGTTCTGTAATTAAATTCAACAGATCTCCCACCTCAATCCAATAGCTCCCCAGACTCACACAACCCCACAGCATATGCTCCAAGTCTGCTCCCACTACTGCGCATCTAGGACACATCGTATTACTAGCACTATAAAAATCTATAATCTTACCAGGTGTCAAGTACGCTCTGTGTAATATGAAGAAGTGCACCAGCTGGAACTGCGCATTTCTAGTCCCCTTCCAGGCCCTACGCAGGATATGCCCTCATGCGACCTCTGGTATGGTCTTCCCTATACTCCACTCCCATTTCAAGCGCAGCGTATCTAGTGGTGCTAACCCTTCATTCAGCATCCTGGAATATAAAACATGTAACTTTCTTAAAAGTACCACTCGCCATCACCACATACTGACATGCCATTGTTGTTTAAGGTTCCATCAATCCCTCCTTCCAATGTTTTTGCATCGCCCGCACCAGGGCGGCATGTACCAGAAAGCCTCCTCTGGGGAGATCGAACCTTTCCTGCAACACCTGGTACGTCAACAGCGCTCCATCCTCATATAAGTCCCCCAGGACCTGGATCCCTGCCTGTTCCCAGTCCCAGGGCGATGTCCAGTCTCCTCCAGGAGGCTGCGCTGTGAGCATCCCCAATGGTATTTCCGGCGCAGAGGGGTGCTGCATCCCCGCCTTCCTCTGGCTTCTGTTCCAATACTGCTGCAGTGTCCTCTCTTCCAAGGTGAGATCACCAAGTTCTACGCGCTGCTGCATTACTATGAAAGACAAGACATGTCTCGGGATCCCCCTACCTCTTGCCGACTCAGGCCCCCTAAACTCCACAGCCACCGATTGTGTAAGAACTTGCAGTTGGCCGCTATGTAGTACAACTCCAGGTCAGGAGCTGCCAACCCACCATCTGCTCTCGGCCTCATCAATGTCCGGAGGGCCACCCTGCGCCTCCCTGATAGCCAAATGAACCCCACTATCATGGATTTCAAGCTTGCAAACATTGAACAAGGCACCCATATAGGCAGTGTTCTGAAAAAATATAGTAGCCGAGGCAGTGCCACCATCTTCAGTAAGGCAATCCTCCCCATCCCTGACAGCGGAAGGGTGCTCCAGAAGGTCATGCTCCCCCTCAAAGCTCTCACGCACCTCCCAATGTTTCCCTCTAGAATGTCATTATGCCCATGATATATATGAACTCCGAGATATGCTAGGCAAGGAGGCTCCCACCGCACCGTTAGGGCAACTCAGGTGTCACCATCCCTGGGAGCACAGGAAATAAACATGTTTTAGACCAGTTAACTCATAAACCTGACATCTGTCCAAAATCCAATAACATCTGCGCAGCCCCGGTCAACGCCTCATCCGTGTTTGCTAGAAACAACAAATCGTCTGCATATAACGATATGTATTGCTGTACTCCTCTCAAAGCTAGCCCCTCATACCACCATCCCAATCGAGCAAGCACTGCCAACGGTTCTATTGCCAAAGCAAACAGCAGTGGGGAGAGTGGTCAACCCTGTTGCGTCCCACGGGCTACCTCATATTGGGGGGAAATCATCTGTCCAATCCGCACTCTAGCTTTCGCCGATGTATACAGCACTGCCGTCCATCTCACAAATCCCTCGCCCAACCCAAATTTCCCCATAATTTTATACAAATATTTCCATTCTAGGCTATCAAATGCCTTTTCTATGTCTACCGACAGTACTGCCGCCTCAGGCAAGCTTCCAGATGTTTCTCCCAAAACCCTCAGTAGCCTCCTGACATTGGTGGCAGTGTTCCGGGTAGGAATAAACCCAGCCTGATCATCGTGCACCAGAGTAGTCATATGCTGCACAAGGCGCGATGCCAGAACCCGGCTAAGAATTTTATAGTCCGTTGACAGCATTGGCAGTGGGCGGTACGCCACCCTGTCCGTATTATCACGCCCCGGCTTTGGTAACGGGACTATTAGAGCCTCACGCATCGTTCCCAGCAGCTGACCCAATTCCCTTGCCTCCTCGTAGACCTCCAATAGTCTCGGCGCTAGTATATCTATATACTGCAAATAAAATTCAACCAGCAATCCATCTACCCCCGGGTCTTGTTCCGTGCCATCTGTTTAATGGCACATCTGATTTCCTCGAGCGTAATGCTTCGGCCTAAATGCTGCGCTTGTTCCTCTTCTAATTGTGGAAGCATCAAGTCCTGCAGGTATATCTCTATATAAGTCTCGTCTGCTACTATTGTGCTCCTATAAAGCCTCTCATAATACTTCCGTAACTCATGTAGAATTCCCCTCTGGGTATAAACCAGGTCACCTCCCTCCGCCTCCAGTTCCAGGATTGGGGATCACCGCGACGCGGGATTCGCTAACCAAGCTAGCAGTGTCCCCGACTTATGGCCCTCCGTGTGGGCCTTCTCAACATACTTCCTATAGTCAAAGCAACGCAACCTCTCCACTTCCGTGGCCAACACCTCTTTGGCTTCCATTACCTTTTGCTGCAGTTCCGGATGCTCTGGCCTTGCCTTTTCCTCCATCCTCAACTGCTGCTCTGCCTTTTCAACATCCTGCAGCAATGTTTTGCGTACTCCAGTATATTTGTTAATGCAGAGCCCCCGGACTCCCACTTTAAAGGCGTCCCACTCCACCGCTCTGGTAGAAGCAGTACCCGCATTCTCAGAAAAGTAATATGCTATCCCCTCCTCCACCTCTCTGCGAAACACTGGGTCCTCCAAGGTCTCTGGGCGCAATCGCCACGTCGGGATGTCAGCCTTTTCCTTTGTCCAGTGCAAAGTAAGCAGCAGTGGGTTGTGGTCAGACAGAGTTCTAGTAAGATACTCGGAATTAACTACAGAAGCTGCAACTTGTGAGGAACACAATATGGTATCCAGCCGCACATGAAGCTCATGCACAGCTGAAAAATAGGAATAATCCCTATCTTGCGGATGATGAGACCTCCACACATCTACCAGAAGCCATCTATCCTGCCATGCAAGCCTGTATTTGGACAGCCTATGCACTGGTGATGCTCGAAGGGGGGGGGGGGGGGGGAGGATCTGTCTACGGTCGCATCTGCTATGGAGTTAAAATCTCCCCCCAACAGTATCGGGCCCGCCAGAAACTGCATCAGCGCCCCAGACATTCTGTCGAGAAATCGCGCTTGCTCTACATTAGGTGCGTAAATACTACACAGGGTTACTTCCCTACCACTAGGGCGCCCTACAACTGCCACAAATCTGCCCTCCCCATCTATGGTTTGTTTAAGCATCCGAAAAGGAACCCCCGCCCTGATCCAAACCAATGCACCCCTCGCAAACGCTGAATAAGCTGTGCTATAAACCTGTCCCCTACATCTACGCTGCAGTGCTAACACCTCCGACTTAGTAAGGTGCGTTTCCTGGAGCAACGCTATGTGTACGCCCCTCCTAACTAAATATACATGGACCTTGTGCCTCCTTGTCACTGTGTGTAGCCCCCGCACATTCCAGGTAATACATCGCAAATCATGTACTGTCCCCATTATCACAATTCAGCTTCTTCTCCTTTCCATCGTCAACATTGGACACACCGGTGAACCCCAAAACCCATCCCAATCCCCAACTACCCAATCCCCCCACCCTACCTAGAACAGGTCCTAAAACAAAACTGTTAGTCCCCATCCAAACCATACCAACACACGTCACACACCTAAGTCCAGCAGTAGCCACTGCAGGCATGCCTTAGGGGCAGTGGGGGGGGCCCAGCGCCAACGGGTGACCGCTCCTGCTCATAGAATAACTCCGCTGTGATCCCCCTATAATACCCATCCTGCCTCCTCCCTCCCCCCGTGCGCCAGTCATCAACGTAGAACAACATCAGTTATCACGGTGTCTCCCCGCACCGGAGCCAAGTCCCAATACCCCCTTCCCCACCCATCAGCCACCCCCTTCATCTACCACAAGATAACACTCAGTCCATCCACATCCAGTTCAGCTATCTACTAGTCCCAGTAGCCAACATGCGGTCCATTATTCATCCAATAGCCGTAGCTGGAGTAACCTGCCGCAGTTTAACACTCCCATTTTCTGACAGGTCAGCGTCTGACTGAATTTTGTCCTTCTCCGTATCTGTACTCTCCGATGACTGTAATGTCTGACCGCTTGCCAACGCCGACACTGCTTCTAGTGCATCCTGTTTCCCCAGCGCTGTCTGGGCCTGCGATGGTCTCCGCACCTTCAACCTGCTACGCCGCAGGCGCTGCGACTGACACTGAGGCAGCCCCTCGGCAAGCTCCCGCGATCATTGCTCCACCCGATCTGTCCCAGCTCTGTATGTTTCCAGCCATTCCCAAGCCTCTTCTAGAGTCTCATAGAAGTGAGTGCCACCATCCATCATTATCTTCAGTCTTGCAGGAAACAGCAGCGATTAATGAATACCCTCTGATCGCAGTTCTCTCTTTACTGACAAAAAGGAGGTGCGCCACCGTTGTATGTCCAAGGTATAATCCGGGAATATATTCACTCTGCCATTATCCACCTCATACGGTCCATCAATCCGTGCCTTCTGTAGCAATAAATCCCTGTCTTTGTAATGCAATAGTCTAGCTACCACTGGGCGCGGGGGTCGCCCTGGCAGCGGAGGCTTGGCCGGTACCCTGTGTGCTCGCTCCAGCGTGAAGAAGGGAGATAGACCCTCCGCCGCTACTACTGTTTTCAACCACTGCTCCAGATAGTTCACCATATCTGACCATTCCACTTTTCCCGGCAAGCCCACTACGCGTATATTATTGCGTCTGTTGCGACTTTCGGCATCCTCCGCTCGCCGTTCCAGCGTTTGAATGCGGGTCAACACATCCGCTTCCTTGCTCTCCAATACCTTTTGAGCCGGTTCCATCTCTTGCATTGTCCCTTCCACCTGCTTCATCCTGTCCACCAGTTTAGAGTGGTCTGCTCGCAATAGGCCCAGCCCTGTCGCCACTTGCGCAATATCTTGTTGCAGTGCCGTGCGTGAGTCCGCGATTGCTGTTGGTAAACGATCTAATTGCTTTTGCAATTGTGGGTCCTGGGATTCATCCATCCCCTCCGATTCAGCCTGCGACTGCTGCTCATCCTCCAGCAGCTGGGCAGCCCCGCCCGGCTTCCCCCTTGGCTTCCCCATAGTCAGGAACCCTAGTTGATAGCAATATGCCTGTGCTCTGCACCACTGC
This sequence comes from Lissotriton helveticus, assembly GCF_964261635.1. Lineage (NCBI taxonomy): Eukaryota > Metazoa > Chordata > Amphibia > Caudata > Salamandridae > Lissotriton > Lissotriton helveticus. The sequence goes on from NC_136064.1 coordinate 86,292,058, forward strand.
CCAGAGTCCCGAGCTTATAGTAATTTCCACAGTTGTACCCTACTGATCCAGGCGCGTCACTCAACAGGGATACCCAATTCTGCAGGGCCAATGCTACGACGTGTGAAGTAAGCGCTCCTGCCCCCCATTTGTTGGTATACCGTGCCACTCAAACCCGGGATTCCCCCACAGTCCATTCCCCAGCCTCAGGGGAGAAGCGTCTGGCGATCACCGCGCCGGGGAAATAGAGGGGGGTCGACCATAAACCCCTTCCTCCTCATGGTCTTAATGATGCCGCCGTGCTGCCCGCCTTCTATTCAGCGCCTGTGCCCTCCCGGTGCCTCCTCCAGCTAGGAACCGTCCTTCTGTTATGTGTCCTCCATCATGCGTTTGCCAGATATAGTACACTTACAAGCCCCCTTCCGCTCCACTTGCCAGACTCCTCTCCTGTCCTGTCCCAGCCTCTACACTTCGTGCACATCCGTACAGTTTTCCCTGCTGCGTTGGGCTCTTCTCCTTCGGGTGCCTGGGAACTTAGTATTTCCCTACCCCTTCACTAGACGGGCCCGCTACATTCGGCGCCTCGGGGTCTCAGATTCAGCCCGCGCCCCCTCCTGCCCCGCTCGCGAGCCACAGCCGCCCTCGGCCCCTGACCGCCTCCACCGCCAAGGGCCGCTGTTTAGACTGCACCCCACTCACCAGGACAGTCAGAAGGCGTAAGGGCTTCCCGGCTCCACGCCTCTTCGGTCTCTACCTCTGCGCTGCTCCAGGCCCCGGGGAAGCCGCTGCTGTACCTCCAGGCCTCCGAGCCTGCAGCGTCCCAGGCCGCCGTCGTTCCATGGTGCGGGCACCCCGCCCTTGATCTCTGCTACACTGGTGCGCTCCGGGCGGGCGTCGACGCTTCTTTCTCCGCTCGGCGCTCCGGCCCCTGGCAGGTCCGACCACAGTCTGATGAAGCTTCCGACACCTCCGCCCGTCCTCAGACAAAGGACCGGGCTCCCGGCGTCGGCTCAGCAGCCATTTTGCGTCTTATTCCCCTCCCCCTCACGGGCCAGAAAAGGGGGTTATAGAGTCTCGAATCGCATTCTCTTTTGCTCCTACACGGCTCCCGGGCAGGGCCACCCCCAATCAACTAATTCTGGCGCCCAGGGGGGGGCTCCAAGGGCTTTTAAGTCAGGATTTTGCGGGGACCTGCACGGAGCTCGGCGCTCACGCAGCCAGCTCCATCGGCCCCCAAGCCACGCCCCGTGCCGAATAATGATGCCCTTGTCGAATTTTACAAGCCAGTGGCTCAAGTGCAATTGCAAATAATAATGGGGACAAAGGGCATCCCTGCCTCGTCCCCCGTGCTATGGATAGGTTATCAAATATAGTTATTGACTCGGACATGAGCTGTTGGTTTCGCATACAACAATTGGACCCACTGCAAAAATACAGGGGGGAAACCCATTCTCTGGAGCACCAGCAGCAGATACGGCCATTCTATAGAATTGAATGCTTTGGCAGCATCTAGCATAACTGCGGCTGCTCTTGTGCTAGGAATTAAGTAATGGGAGAGCGCAAAGAGCCTCCTGGTATTGTGTGCTGTTGACCTTGCCGGGATGAATCCCGACTGATCCGGGAGGACCAGGTTGGTCATGAGGGGCTGTAGTCTAGTTGCAAACAATTTAGCTAATATTTTGGAATCTAGATTAAGTAGTGATAGTGGCCGGTAGGAATCGCAACACTTTAGCAGGTTTTAGAAGGGCAATTAGCAGGGCTTCCCTCAAGGAAGGAGGAAGTATCAAATGTCTCACCATACATGGCAACCAAATGCGGAGCTATCAGGTCCAAGAAGGCCTTATAAAACTCACATGTAAACCCATCTGGGCCCAGGGCCTTACCATTAGGTAGCGACTTGATGATCTCCGTGACCTACTCTACAGTAATTGGCAATGACAGATATTCTCTCTGCGCATCCGATAACCATGCTATGGCCACGTCTGCTAGGTATTCCATGATCTCTGCTGGTGAGGCAGCAGGTTGGGACTCATAAAATGCGCCATATGTTTTCACGAATTCCTGCAATATACCCTGTGCATCAGGTCGTACACACCCGTTGTCATCTCTGATCTGCAGGACAGTCTGAGGGGCACGACCATCACAAAGTTTCGATGCTAACACTCTACCAGGTCTTCCCCCTTCACCAAAGGACCTCGCATTAGTGCACCTCGCTATATATATATACATTTGTCCTCTGCAAACGACTGATATTCCGACATGACAGTCCTAATGTTCCCTAGTACCTGAGGGCTCTGTGTAAGTTCGTACTCACGCTCTAATAATGTCAGCTTGCTTTCACACATAGAAAGCTGCCTGCCAATATTTTTCAAAATGCCTACATTTGTACTTATACACACACCTCGTAATGTAGCTTTAAAAGCCTCCCATAGCAAGCTAGGGTAGTTAGTGGTGGGCTCATTTAACAGAAAATAGTCTGATATGGCCGTGGTGATAGTGTCCATGTACACAGAGTCCGACAGTGCTTTCGCGTTGAAGCGCCAGCTATAGGGGGGGTGGTACATAATACGGTATATTAACAGATAATAGTATTGGATCGGATAGAGTCCTGGGTAGGTGTTTTATAGCCCTGGTCCAAAGCATTATGTCATTGGACCCCATCCAGTAATCAATACGTGACCAGCTATTGTGTGCTGCTGATGTGTGTGTTGCTTCTATACGCCCTGGATTTTGAGCTCTCCAGATATCATTTAGCTGCATTTCTGACATAATATCTAGCAGTTTACTCATCGCCCTCCGGTGTGGCTCTGTAGTGGAACCCGATCTGTCGATGTGCTCATTTAGTACAAGATTAAAATCCCCTCCCCATAGTAAGGCCTTACCCACCATACCATGTGTTTTCTGCCAGATCTCATGGTAAAAGTCAGGATCATCCGTGTTTGGGCCATATGTGTTGATAAGTGCAATTTGCTGCCCCCTAAGATTGCCAGTGACAATGACATACCTTCCCTGAGTGTCACCTATGGTAGCATCAACAGCAAAATTTGTTCCCTTTTTTATTAAGACGGTGACCCATTTAGAATACGAGGAATATGTCAAATTATGAATAGATTGAGCCCATTTACGACCAAAGTGACTACCTGAACGCGGGGTGATATGCGTTTCTTGTAAAAGGGCAATGTCAACGTGCAATCTATCAAAATATGCAAACATTTGCCTAATTGTTTTGGGGTTGTTAAGCCCCCTGACATTCCAGGTGAGCAAGTTTAATTGTGTAGGCCTCGGCTCAGCAGCAGCCATTTCGTTTATAGAAAAACACACTCCAGCACATTGTGACTGTCATAAATTGCAATGTGATACAGTTTGTGTGGAAAATTATGAACAATATTATGAATAACACAATCAGTCCGGATCTTAGCGATGCATCTCAAGCACTCTGGTCTGCATAACAGTTTCCAAAACCTACCCAACCACCCACCACCAACTTTAGCATCCCAATTATGCCAAAGACAAACCCCCGAGCAAAAATACAACCAACTCAAACTTCATGGAGAACTCCCACGTGAGGGTCCGCCATGGGCACACAACACCATCCAAGCTAGTGGATGTGGTCAGGACCCTAATGTGAATGCAGACTAATCTTAATCAATCACATTGCAATATTCCTGGCAGTAGGTCAAACATTTTGTGACACATCATGTACCTTGTCATACATCTGTTTCCTTACTTAGACAATGATAACCCAGTCAACTAACACTGGACGAGCCCCCCATCGGCAGGAGAAATTACGGAGTACTTACATCCAATCAAATAGCATGCATGAAAGCAAGTGATCAATGCATGCACAAGCCGTAACCCAGTGAACAGCCCGTCACTGGCTAGACGGCAATTTTTAAAGCGCCCCTGTCTGCTTGATGTAACATGTAATGTGTCCGCTTCACTGGCATTAAAGAAAGGTCAAAGTGTCTACACGGCTCAGCCCAGGTACATAATATGCAATCAACCCAAATCTAAGGAGCCAAGCACAGTTCATACATTACCACTCTATGCCCATCCACCCAATTCACGTCTATACCGTAATGTTGAGTAGGCACAGGGGGCATAGTCCCACCAGGCAAAATCATACAGGGTTCTCTTGCAGCTCAAGAAAACGAGCAGACAAAAGAAGAGAAGGGGAGTTCGTGAGCTATACAGCATCTTCCACATCATCAAATTCTATTCTGCGACCCGATGACAGGTACTTCTATTCTGCACTTGGCATTTATGAACGGCCTTCTTGAGGAGTTCCTAGGCAGTTTGTGGCACCGCATATTGTTCACAGTAGCCTAACAACAGTGTTTATATATCCCGCTTTCCAAGGATAGCTTGCTACTGGGTATCAATCCCTAGCGACCGCACAAGGCCTTGCTGTGTGTCTTGTGATAGATCCATCTCTCATGCACTGTACCAACAGCAAGATGTTGAGTCGGCGCAGATCAAGTCTGTGTTGGCCAAGCCATCAGAGTCTAGTGGCACGAGTACCAGTCGTATGTTACCCCCACGTGGCCAGCACCCTCTATCAAGACACTTCTTTATGGACACATCCTAGTCCGAATCCTGGTGTTGGTCATTGCGCTTATGTTCTTTACGTATAGTGACAACTTTCTTGATAAATTCCTGAGCAGCCTTTGGCGTTTCGAGGACCGTGGAGCGACCATCCCATGTCACCTTCAAGCGAGCTGGATAGAGCATTGCGTATTCTATATTCAACTAACGCAATTTCGACTTGGCTGGAGCAAATTCCCTACGAGCCTGTTGTACAGCCATTGTGAAGTCTGGGTTAACTCCAACTTGTTACCCTGATATGTCACCTGTTGTTTTTCTCGTGCCATCTTCAGAACACTGTCCTATCCCTGTAATTCAGGATTCGAGCAATTATGGTGCCAGCGACCTATGTGCACGTTCCACAATGAGGACAGTTGAAAATTGCTCTGCCTCAAAGACTGAACGAAGCATCTCCTCCACATACATTTCCATTCGCCCAGTATTGGTGGATTCTGGAACACCCGCGATCCGAATATTAATCCAGCGAGATCTCGCTACCAAGTCTTCGGCTTTATCTTTTATAACTTCTAGAAGTTTCTCCATCCCTGTACATTTACTGGTCGTTATAAACAAAGTGGTCCCAGTTACATGTACACTTAGCTCAACTAAAACATAAGTAAATCAAATACACAGATATTCAAAACACCATTGTTTTTAATCACAAAGTGTAAAAAAGATACATTTAATGAAAAAATACACAAGGTATATAAAATGTATAAAATATATAATGCCCCAGAAAAGTAGGGAAGGGTAGTGGTTGGATGGTGAAAGTAAAGAATAAGTCACAAATGAATGAATACACAATCAGTATTACTAAATTAGCACAAAGGAACAATTAATTCATCAGTTGTTTGTACGATCATGCCTCAAAACAAAATCACAAATAATAAATCAGGACAGAGGCTGAACATAAAACGGGGGGAGTGTCGACGTTTCGACCCAATTAGGTGCAGGCGTGACGTAAACCTTGCTAGAGGGTCTTCATCAGGACAGGAATAGTAGCAACAGGGGCGAAAGTCTGTGTGAGAAATGAATATATTATTATACAATGGGTCGCAAGATCCCTAACAAAACTCATATGTACAAAATTGATTATTAAAAGGCCAAGAGGGGAACACACTCATATTAGGTGGTGAGGAATATATCAAGAAATACATCATAGGTAACAGTGGAGTGGTTACCAATGGACACTGGGTGGGGCAAAAAGACTTAGGAAAAAACAAAAATGAAAATTTTTCATATCGGCCCATTGATGGAGCAGTCTCAGATGATCTGTCATTGCACTTGGGCAAAACTTTATATACATAGCCATTATAAGGACTGAGTTCGAATACATATGTAGAAAATATGCCATATGGGAAAAGTACCTTAGGATTGCATAATAGCGCAGTGGAATGATTAGGTAGCGGAGTTTTCAGGATGAAATTATCTCTAGGAAATCAAAAAAACAGTTCATTCAGATTATCTAATCATACAAATAAGATATCACCTTACTGGTCCCGTTACATTATCAAACAGAAACGAGGTTCAGTAGATACAACGGGTTGTAATTATACCTGCGTTCCATATCCAATATATGGAAAATACTCAATATAGCTTTGACCATGATGGTAATATGAAGCCAATAAACCTTAAAGTAAACTAGTATCAAGCTACACTTACATGTTTATGGGAAAACAATGGCAGCACGTATAAAATGCTGTGACAGTCACTGTCTGGTTATAGTTTCAGCCGAGCAAGATGGAGCCCAAAGAATGTAAACGGGCACAGGAGCTGAAAATTAATCAGATAGAGGATTTGTGCCATTGCTCAAAGAGGTGTACGAGCCCAGCAGAACAACTTCAAAATAACATACCTGCCGGTACGTAGGAAAACGGCACGAAATCAACGTTACGGCTGAGAATAACAATACCGGCATGTGCTGAGTAAAGTGGGGTGTTTACAGTTCATCGGCAAAGCCAATTCTATGGGAGGAGGGAAACAGCCAATTAACAATCTGGGTGCCGCACTGATGAACACGTTCAAATACCAAATTAATGTAGAGACATACCAGCAAGAACAGGGTGCGCGATGGCTGAGGTTTAACTGTGGTAATACACCAACCGCTGCACGGAACCAGCTCCAAACGTGCTTGCGCGGAATACTAAAATCTGCCGAACAAACAGGAAAATAATTGGTAACGCTCTTGCTTAGGGCAATCGATACCAATATAATACCACGCGTTAAAAAGAGGGGGTAGTTTAAACATACCGTATGCCAATTTCTTTCATGCTCCACTCATGGAAACCTCAGTAACACTGGACCAAGCCAAGCGACACCGGAAGCAACCCATTTGAGCACTTCCTATTGAGTGCTGAACATGTGACACAGACCCGTCATGGTCACAAAAAAGGGACTAACGGGGAAGAAAGGTTAGATGCTGGTGGATCGTTAGGGAGCCTATTACATGGCCGCTGGTAATTCTAGGTATCAATGCATAGCGGTAGCGGATGTAATGGAGATTTACCAAAGGCACGATATGCATCATCTAACAATAATAGGTATATCCCCTATTGGCAAAAGGGTGCCTTTTACATATAACGCTGGTACATATCTTTGGCAGTCATCACAATGGTCCTGTTGGCATATCTATCAACAGGGTTGGCAAATGAAGTTATGATGAAGAATAATAATGCAGTTAAAGGCGTACCTGTCAAACATGACGGTAAAGGCCATTTGGTGTAAAACATATCTCACAACATGCGCTAGATAAATCGGTGATCATGATGAAACAGACCTTCAAAATATAGCCCCATTTGCAAAATTCAGGCGTACCTGTCGAACATGACGGTAAAGGCCCTCTGGTATGAAACACATTGCATAATTTGCAAAGAAAAAATTGATATTTACAATAAAACAGACATTCAGATTCTAATCATTGGTTAAAAATTAGCCATTTGGGCAAAGGTACTCTCCGTTTCATTAAGCCCTGTTTTTACTGAGTCAAAAAGGAACATCCATTTTGCTTCACGAGTGTTGAGGATATTAGGAATGCTCCCTCCCCTTGCATTCAATGTGACTTTCTCAAGGATAACCCACCTCAGACTCTCTGGTGAGTGCTGCATAGTTTTGAAGTGGTCGACTAGCGGCGCTCTGATTACCTCGCATCTAATTCTGCTGATGTGTTACAGAATCCTGACCTTGGCCCTCTGCTGAGTTTGGCCAATGTAAATTAGATCACACTCACACAAAATGGCATAAATTACGTTCTGGGTATTACAGTTCGTAAGAGAATTCAATGCAATTTTGTGTTCCTTATACTCAAAAGTCTTAGTCTGAATTGTGTTATCACAAGCTTTACATTTCGTGCATCTATGATGGCCTGTGACAGGTGGAAGATTCCACAATGATAGAACAGTGGTCGGTTCTATGGAAGGAAGAAAAGACCGGACAACATGGTCTCTAATGTTTTTACCTCTTTTAAACGCATAGAGAGGCAATGATGGATAGCCAATTTCATCAGAAATTAGTGGCCAGTGCTTATTGACGATCTTTTTAATTCTATTGCTCTCTGTGGTGAAGGTGGTCACACACACCATCCGCATGTTCTTTTCTTCATCACATCGTTTAGGTTGCAATAAGCATTCTCTGGGATTATACCATGCTCGTTTTTTGGCCCTCTTAACTAGCCGTCTGGGATAGCCTCTCTGTATCAGTCTATTCATCAGATCGTCTGCTTGTTCCATGTAGTGTAATTTGTCCGAGCAATTTCTGCGAATTCGCAAGAATTGCCCAATCGGCAGGTTGTCCCTAAGGGATCTGGGATGACGACTCCCATATTGAATGAGCGAATTCCGCTCGGTGGGTTTGCGGAAGAGAGTCGTCTTCAAAATCCCATCATCATTATAGATCGTAAGATCAAGGAAATCAACCCGACATAGATCAGATTTGAAAGTGAATTTGATATCTCTTGATTGTAAATCCAGCCAATTTTGAAAAGCAGAAAGTTCAGTGCCAGTGCCATTCCAGATAATTAGGATATCGTCTATATAACGGACCCACATCCTTAGATGTTGTTTGAAAGGGTTCCGCTCATTGAGGATAATGTCTTCCTCAAATGCCGCCATATAGAGGATAGCCAAATCCGGGGCAAATGTAGCCCCCATAGCCACTCCCTTAGTTTGTAAGTAGAAGTGGTCCTGGAACATGAAAAAATTGCGCATCATAGCCAATCGTAGAAGTCCTATGATATATCCTGTAGGAACCGGTGCAGGGGCCGTCCTCTGATCCAGGTACCGTGTCATGATAGTTAGTGCCTCCTCTTGCGGGATACTTGTGTAAAGCGACGTGATGTCACACGTAACCAACATCTCTTTCTGTGTGTCATAGGGTAGGCCATCCACTATGCCTATCGTGTGCATAGTGTCATGAAGATATGTTGGTGTCGCCTCCGCTAAGGGTTTAAGAAAGAAATCAATATATCGACCCACCGGTTCCAACATCGAACCACACCCCGATACAATGGGTCTACCGGGTGGTTCACTTAAACTCTTATGTATTTTGGGTAATGTATATATCGTCGGTAACCTTGGAGTCTGTTGGTTGAGATAATTGAATTCCAACTCAGTAAGGAATCCATCAAGGCCCGACCTAGTCAATTGAAGGATGTCTGATGCAAGTGCCAAAGAGGGATCAGTATTAAGTCTCCTGTAACTGACGCCATCGTTTAGCTGTTTGTAGATTTCATTTTTGTAGTTTTTAACATCCTGAACCACAATGGCGCCCCCCTTGTCCGCTAGTTTGATTATTATTTCTTTGTTGTTCCCAAGGGACTAAATGTAAATGTAAATGTAAATGTAAATGTATTTCGATTTATATAGCGCACGAATCACCCAGGGGTCTCAAGGCGCTTGCTTAGGGAACCCGTCCTGGTATTCCCCTGTGAGATACCCCGGCAGGGTATTCACAAGGTGAAAGCCAGGCATCCCGCCGCGAGGGGCCGTAGTGGAGATTAAGCAAGCTATTGCCCAGAGTCGCAGAGTGTGACCCCGTGAGTCAAGTAGGCACCGGAGCGAGAATTGTCGAGTCCGTGGAATTTTTGAGCCCGAGACCCGCCGAGGCGGGGAATCGAACCCTGGTCCACAGCTGATCTCAGCTTCCGGGTCTGCCGCCTCTAACCACTGAGCCACGCTTCTCCACATAAAGGGCCTTCTTCTCATTCCTGTTGATGCTAAAAGGATGGTAACGACGTTTATCCAAAACTTGGTTAACGTCACGTAGCACCACTGACTCATATGTTAAGATTTTATGTGACATAGAGTTGGCTGGTGGCACAAAAGTGGATGGAATCCGCAAACCGGTGTATGATTTACATTGGTACGTTGGTTTGTTTTGAAAGAAATATCTAAGTCGAACTTTCCTAAAGAACTTACTGCCAAAGATATGTACCAGCGTTATATGTAAAAGGCACCCTTTTGCCAATAGGGGATATACCTATTATTGTTAGATGATGCATATCGTGCCTTTGGTAAATCTCCATTACATCCGCTACCGCTATGCATTGATACCTAGAATTACCAGCGGCCATGTAATAGGCTCCCTTACGATCCACCAGCATGAACAATAGTTACTTACCTGTAAACAGGTGGTTCTCCAGTATTGGTGTCTTTCATAGATTCACATGCCTGAATCATTCCCCGTCGTCGGAGTAGGAGTCCCACGGTATATAAAAAAGCAATAAAATGCCATAAAATATATAGCAAATATTAGAAAGACCAAACCAGGAAGTAAGCAGCCCCAGCTACAGCAGAAAAAACTTCCATACTCGTGACTATCCTAGTCATTATGTGTTAGTCCAAACTGCAGCCAATCAGGCGACAGCACCCACCAGAATGTTCTCCCCAGAGGCTCAGGCTCTCAGATTTTCTCGCACAGGAGTGAAACCCCATGCTATCCGAGTGAGTCTCTGGGGGAAGGCGGGCGGGTTGCATGTGAATCTATGAAAGACACCAATACTGGAGAACCACCTGTTTACAGGTAAGTAACTATTGTTCTTCTCCAGTATTAGGGGTGTCTTTCATAGATTCACATGCCTGAATCAGAATAGTAAGCAGTACTCCCAGCATAACGCTCGTAGACGTTTAGAGTATCATATATATATATATAAATAAATACATACAGTAGGTATGCATAACAATAATCATTGTGTGATCAAACGTCTAAAGAGCATAAAGGAGGAGGTGGAAACAGAGGCTCACCTTATATGAAAAGATTGCGAAGCACTGCTCTTCCAACCGAAGCATCTGCGTCGTCTGCTGAATCTAGACAGTAGTGTCTAGTAAAGGTGTGTCTGCTAGACCACGTAGCAGCTCTGCAGATCTGTCGTAGTGGCACACCCGCAAACAGGGCAGTGGAAGAGCTAACCGTCCTTGTAGAGTGTGCTCTTGGCAAAGACTGTAAGGGCCTACCGGCCTGTTGATGACAAAGTCCAATTGTAGAGGAGACCCATCTAGCAATGGTCTGTTTTGAAACTGCACAACCCCGGCGTTGTCGCCCATAGGCCACGAACAGTTGGTCTGTCTTGCGGATGGTAGAAGTTCTGGAGAGATAAAATTTAAGACATCTTCTAATGTCTAAAGAATGCAGTGCTCTTTCAGCCGTAGACTGTGGGTCTGGAAAGAATGTTTTGAGGACAACCGGCTCATTCAGATGAAAGTCTAGAGGCACTTTAGGCATGTACGTTGGATTAGTACGCAATACCACTGAGTCTGTGGTGAATTGAATGAAAGGTGCTTTAAATGTAAACGCCTGAATATCGCTGACCCTCCTAGCAGATGTTAAGGCTAGTAACAACGACACTTTCCATGTCAGAAATTTCAGGTCCACCTTATGGATTGGTTCAAAAGGGTGACGCATGAGCTGAGACAGTACGATATTCAGATGCCATGCCGGAGGAGGTTTTTGGACCGGCGGAAACATGCGAAATAATCCCTTGAAAAATTGTTGTATGATCCTTACAGAGAATAGAGAGTTTGATCCATCTTGGCGAAATCTAGAGATGGCTGCTAGGAAGACTTTAAGAGTAGAGTGTGCCAAACCCAATCTGGCCAGATGCAGAAAGAAAGGAAGGATTTGCTCCGGTGTTGCGTGAATGGGATGTAAGTCATTAGCTTGGCACCATGCACAGAAACGTTTCCACTTGAGTTTGTAGGTTTTGATCGTGGATGGAGCCCTGGCTTTTGCCAGCACCTCCTGACAATCTTGTGGAATGTTTAGGTGTGCAAATTCCATGTGCTGAGGAGCCAAGCTGACAATCTCAGCGAGTTCGGGTCCGGATGGTATACCCTGCCTTGCTGGGTGGATAGAAGGTGCGGAATGCGTGGCAGTTGGATAGGGTTGCATTCCGAGAGAAGGAGCAGTTCGGTGAACCAGTATTGTCTGGGCCATCGAGGAGCAATCAGGATCAACTGGCATGGCTGCTTCTTTATTTTCCTGATGACTTTCGGAATCAGAGGTATCGGTGGAAAGGCGTACGCAAATATTTGATTCCAATTCAGCAAAAGGGCATCCCCACACGAGTCCCTGTGGGGAACCCAGCTTGCAAAGTATGGGCATTTCCGGTTCTGGTATGTCGCAAACAAGTCCAAGTCCGGATGCCCCCACGTCTGAAAGATGCGATGTAGAGATGGTAGATGTAGTTCCCACTCGTGAGTGCAGCCCCCGGACCTGCTGAGAGAGTTCGCCAATACATTCGCAATTCCCGGAACGTGGACCGCTGACAGATGGATATTGTGAGTCAAGGCCCAACTCCATATCTCTTGTGCTTGTTCGACAATCGGGCTGATTTTGTGCCGCCCTGCTTGTTCAGATAATGCATGCAGGTGGTGTTGTCTGTCCGTATCAAGACTGTGGCACCTTGTAGAGTCGCTTGAAAGGACTTCAGGGCTAAAAATATGGCGTGTAACTCTAGCCTGTTTATGTGCCATCTCATTTGGATCTGGTTCCACTTCCCGCTGACCGTCATGCCTTGAAGGTGTGCACCCCAGCCTGTCAGTGATGCATCGGTCGTCACTATGAACCTGGGAACTTCCGCTAGGAAGGAGCATCCCACTTGTAAGTTGGATTGGTGGGTCCACCATTTTATCGCTCGTCGCATTCGCGGAGTAATCTGGATGATACCCTCGAAGGATCCTGATACTTGGATCCACTGGCGACTGAGCTCTTCTTGCAAGGGCCTCATCCGAAGACGACAGTTGGGGGTGAGCAGAATGCAGGAAGAAAGCATCCCAAGGAAGGACTTGTACATGCGTACTGAAACGCACTTTTTTAGTAACAATGCCGCCGCGAGACATTAAATCTTGTCCTGTCTTTCCTCTGAGATGAATACTTGGGCGAGCTTGGTGTCCAGTGTCGCTCCCAAGAAATCCTTTCTTGCTGCTGGCGTGAGATGAGATTTTTCGAAGTTTATTGAGAAACCTTGGCTCTGCATCAACGACAGAGTTCTTTGAACGTGATCTTGTGCCAAGTCGAAAGAACTGGCCTTGATAAGGCAATCGTCCAGGTATGGATATATTTGTATCGATTGCAACCGAAGATGGGCCGCTACTGGGGCCAGCATCTTCGTAAACACTCTGGGGGCTGAACGCAGTCCAAATGGAAGGACTTTGAACTGGAAGTCCCTGCCAGCCACTCTGAACCTGAGAAACTTCCGATGCCGTGGAAAAATCGGTATGTGGAAGTAAGCATCCTGAAGGTCGAGTGTTGCCAAAAACTCTCCCGCCGAAAGAAATTGGAGGATTTCTTGAAGTGTTAGCATCCTGAATGTAAGTTTCTTCAGGAACTTGTTCAAGGCTCGCAGGTCGAGGATGGGGCGCCATTCTCCCGACTTCTTGCGGACAAGGAAAAACCTTGAGTAGAAGCCTTTTCCTTTCTGATGATGAGGCACTCTTTCGATTGCCCCCTTCCGGATCATGGTGTTGATCTGGACGAATAGCTCCTTGAGGTGCGCTGGATTGGGTCCTTTTGGGGGACAATTTGGGGGAGTTTTCACGAATTCCTCTGGCTACTACATCCAGGACCCATTTGTCTGTAGTAATTTTGGACCAATTTAAGTAGTTTGGGGATATTTGTCCTCCAATTTGGTTCGGGTTGGCACAAAGTGGTGGCAGGATGCGTACCTCATTTCTTATTGTCTCCCCCTCGATAATTAGATTTTCCTCGAGGTTGAGAGAAATTCCCTCTTTTCTGCCCATATGTTTGCTGTCTGTAAGACTGAAATCTTTGGTTTCCCTGGGTGGAAGAATAGGAGCGTTGTTGGTTGTAACCTCCTCTATTAGAGAAATTCCCTCTTCCTTTTGCTCCACGAAAGGAAGATTTCCGGTATTGCAGAGTACCCAGCGAACGTGCTTTTTCAGTATCCTTTTTGATGGCCTCCAGAGCCTCATCAACATGTTTTCCAAATAAGGACTCTCCAACAAATGCCATGTCTATAATTCTGTTTTGAACCTCCTGCCTGAAGGAGGTTGCCCTCAACTATCCTTGCCTTCTGAGAACAGCTGCACCCGCTAGCTGTCGAAAGCCAGTGGCAGCAACGTCCACCGCAGCGTCAATCATTTCCGAGGAGACACACTCTCCTTCTTGAAGGATTTTCTTCGCCTCAGTGCGATCTGGCTCGGAAAGCTTGTCCATGTACGGCGAGATGGCCGACCACATCTGCCTATCGTATCTCCCTAAAATGGCTAGGGAGTTTGCGGCTCTGATGGTCGTAGCTGCAATAGTAGAAACCTTTTTTCCGATGGAATCTAGGCGCCTCCCATCCTTGTCTGGAGGGACAGAGACATGGGACGTAGGATTGGAAGATCTCTTCTGGGCTGCCTGCGCTACTACAGAGTCTGCTTTGGCTTGTCCGACAAGGCATGCTGGAGAAGAGGTTGGCGCCCTATACTTCTTATCTACTCTTGGGAGCACTGCTGGTAAGGAATTTGGCTTGGCCATGATCTTTAGTCCCTCCTTCCAGATGAAATCTATAATTGGAATGGTCCAACTCTGCTTTTGTGGTGTAGATTTGAAATCATACAAGAAGCATTCTTCTTGTTTTGACTCCATGGTTATCATAAACCTTCTAGTTGCTCTATCCATGATCTTGTGGAACGAGGCAACGTCCACAGGTGGCGGCTCAGATGTAGTAGGCTCTGCCGGAGAGGGTGTGTTTGCATTATAATCCTCATACTCCGACGATTCAGACACGTCATCCAGCTCTCCTTCTTCCTGTTCTTCATGCTCCGAGAACTCCTCTTCCCTTGGTTGAGGAGATAAAACTGTCGACGCAGCCAACGTTGGGCGACTTCCCTCCAACGTCGCAGTAGTCACTGGTTGTGTCCGCTTAGAAAGGGGAGTCCTTCCCTGCGGCAATGGTGTAGACATTACAGATTCACCAGACTCTGAAGGTGGGAAACGTCTGTAATAGTCACTGAGCATGTACTGCAGATTGCGAAACAAATCTTCAGGCAACTGCATATCAGGAGTAGGTCTGTCAGCACGTGGAGCAGGCTGAATGTCCTCCATGTCTTCCTCAACCTCTTCCTGAACCTTAATATGGAGGTCAGATGGACTTCTAGCTGCCCCAAAATTTTCGTCCTCATAGGATCCTTCCTCATCGGAATCCAAAAGTTTGTCTGGCACTACAAGCGTAGAAGAAATAGATTCCGCAGTAGCTCTCTTCTTTAACAATGTAGCCGTAGTTGCAGGCGATGGCAATGGAATCCCTGCTGTTTGCGCTGACCAAACCTGCAAAGTAGTGCAGCTTGATAGAGGCGGCGTCGACGGGACGTCTGCATACTGTTGACAGTGTTGTCTCGTCGACGGTATCGTCGTCGACGGGGTCGTCGACGGTAGCGTCGTCGACGCGGGCTTCGTCGTCGACGAGGTCGTCGACGGTGGCTTCGTCGAGGTCGTCGACGGTGGCTTCGCCGTCATGGTCGTCGACGGTGGCGTCGTCGACGGGGACGTCGTCGAGGTCGTCGACGGTGGCTTCGTCGACGTGGACTTCGTCGTCGACGAGGATTTTGTCGTCGACGAGAGGGCCGTCGACGTCGAGGGCTTCGTCGACGGTACCAATTTCATCGTCGGCGGGGATCCACCCTTTGACATCATAGATGTAGATGAGAAACTCGTCGACGGTACCTTGGCCGTCGTCGACGGGACAATTGTCGATGACGAGATAGGCCTGATCTGGACATGAACCAGTGTAGGCGAAGAAGCTGAAGACATGACAAGAGTAGGCTTTGGTGAGGAGAAAGTCATAGTGCAGGTGGTAGATGTGGCCACATGAGAGGAAACACAGTCCTTCTTTGACGTTGAAATTGTCAATGGTGGCAACTGAAGAGGCGCAGATTTTGAAGATTTCTTGGGAACTTTCTTAGTCCCAGACTTCTTAGAGGGCGTAATATCCCCTGTAGTAGTTGGGAGAGTTTTACTCGAAGTACTAGGCCCAGGAGCATCCTGAGAGGATTTAGACTTCTTAGCCACCTTCGCCCTTAGAGTTGAAACTTTAGTTTCAGCCTTCCTCTTAGTTGAAAGAAATGAAGAGCCAGAGGCACAGCTTCCTACCTCAGAGACAGGGTCATCCTTGTTCTTGAGTCTATTGAGCCACAATAGAAGTCGTCCTTCTCTATCCTTGATGGTCTTTGAGGGGAAGGTCCGGCAGATCTTGCACTCCTTCACCTCATGGTCAGGATAAAGGCAATACAAACATTTCTTGTGGGGATCTTCCTTGGAAAGTCTTGGCTTCCCACAAGAATCACAGGTCCTGAACAGGGATTTAGATGAAGACATCTGTGAAATGTAAAGAAACTAATGATTTAGAAGAAAAACTGAGCAGAGCTCAGGGAGACTCCCTTCACACGACGTGCGGTAGAAAATCTGAGAGCCTGAGCCTCTGGGGAGAACATTCTGGTGGGTGCTGTCGCCTGATTGGCTGCAGTTTGGACTAACACATAATGACTAGGATAGTCACGAGTATGGAAGTTTTTTCTGCTGTAGCTGGGGCTACTTACTTCCTGGATTGGTCTTTCTAATATTTGCTATATATTTTATGGCATTTTATTGCTTTTTTATATACCGTGGGACTCCTACTCCGACGACGGGGAATGATTCAGGCATGTGAATCTATGAAAGACACCCCTAATACTGGAGAACTAACCTTTCTTCCCCGTTAGTACCTTTTTTGTGACCATGACGGGTCTGTGTCACATGTTCAGCACTCAATAGGAAGTGCTCAAATGGGTTGCTTCCGGTGTCGCTTGGCTTGGTCCAGTGTTACTGAGGTTTCCATGAGTGGAGCATGAAAGAAATTGGCATACGGTATGTTTAAACTACCCCCTCTTTTTAACGCGTGGTATTATATTGGTATCGATTGCCCTAAGCGACAGCGTTACCAATTATTTTCCTGTTTGTTCGGCAGATTTTAGTATTCCGCGCAAGCACGTTTGGAGCTGGTTCCGTGCAGCGGTTGGTGTATCACCACAGTTAAACCTCAGCCATCGCGCACCCTGTTCTTGCTGGTATGTCTCTACATTAATTTGATATTTGAACGTGTTCATCAGTGCGGCACCCAGATTGTTAATTGGCTGTTTCCCTCCTCCCATAGAATTGGCTTTGCCGATGAACTGTAAACCCCCCACTTTACTCAGCACATGCCGGTATTGTTCTTCTCAGCCGTAACGTTGATTTCGTGCCGTTTTCCTACGTACCGGCAGGTATGTTATTTTGAAGTTGTTCTGCTGGGCTCGTACACCTCTTTGAGCAATGGCACAAATCCTCTATCTGATTGATTTTCAGCTCCTGTGCCCGTTTACATTCTTTGGGCTCCATCTTGCTCGGCTGAAACTATAACCAGACAGTGACTGTCACAGCTTTTTTTACGTGCTGCCATTGTTTTCCCATAAACATGTAAGTGTAGCTTGATACTAGTTTACTTTAAGGTTTATTGGCTTCATATTACCATCATGGTCAAAGCTATATTGAGTATTTTCCATATATTGGATATGGAACGCAGGTATAATTACAACCCGTTGTATCTACTGAACCTCGTTTCTGTTTGATAATGTAACGGGACCAGTAAGGTTATATCTTATTTGTATGATTAGATAATCTGAATGAACTGTTTTTTTGATTTCCTAGAGATAATTTCATCCTGAAAACTCCGCTACCTAATCATACCACTGCGCTATTATGCAATCCTAAGGTACTTTTCCCATATGGCATATTTTCTACACATGTATTCGAACTCAGTCCTTATAATGGCTATGTATATAAAGTTTTGCCCAAGTGCAATGACAGATCATCTGAGACTGCTCCATCAATGGGCCGATAGGAAAAAACAAAAATGAAAATTTTTCATAAGTCTTTTTGCCCCACCCAGTGTCCATTGGTAACCACTCCACTGTTACCTATGATGTATTTCTTGATATATTCCTCACCACCTAATATGAGTGTGTTCCCCTCTTGGCCTTTTAATAATCAATTTTGTACATATGAGTTTTGTTAGGGATCTTGCGACCCATTGTAAAATAATATATTCATTTCTCACACAGACTTTCGCCCCTGTTGCTACTATTGCTACTGTTGCTACTATTCCTGTCCTGATGAAGACCCTCTAGCAAGGTTTACGTCACGCCTGCACCTAATTGGGTCGAAACGTCGACTCCCCCCGTTTTATGTTCAGCCTCTGTCCTGATTTATTATTTGTGATTTTGTTTTGAGGCATGATCGTACAAACATCTGATGAATTAATTGTTCCTTTGTGCTAATTTAGTAATACTGATTGTGTATTCATTCATTTGTGACTTATTCTTTGCTTTCACCATCCAACCACTACCCTTCCCTACTTTTCTGGGGCATTATATATTTTATACATTTTATATACCTTGTGTATTTTTTCATTAAATGTATCTTTTTTACACGTTGTGATTAAAAACAATGGTGTTTTGAATATCTGTGTATTTGATTTACTTATGTTTTAGTTGAGCTAAGTCTACATGTAACTGGGACCACTTTGTTTATAGCAACCCTTCGCCCAGGTCCCAGTGACTTCTTGGGTTAACCCGTGTTTTTTAGCATTTACTGGTCGTGGCATGTGCTTCATCCTCAACTGCTGCAATGCGGGTTTCATCATCGTCCAGGCGCTCCCTTTGTTTGTCCAGTTTCGCCGCCATGCTGTCCACTCGCTGAGTGAGGTGGTCCAGTTTCCCATTAATATCTTGTAGACTTGTTTGAGTTGCTTTAAGCAATTGCACACACTAATACAGATTAATCTTGCATGCACCAAGATTAAGCTGTATTAGAGTGTGCAATGGTGTTTAAAAGTTGATATATGTCTGTGTAAACTGAGTACAAGTATACAGACCCATTTTGGCTTGCCTTTTGGCCAATCGCTTTCGTTGTTCTGTCTTGTGTTTTGTGGGTCAGGGCTGTGCCCACTTGTTATTGATTGTTTCTTAAACGCTACTTATTGAAAAATATTATGAAAAGAAATTCTTGTCCGGCTGGACAAAAGTCATACTTTCTATTTGGTGTATGATTATCTCCCATTGTTTATTCTTTTTGAATAGGGACCACTGTTCTCTATAATATGATGCTACCCAAGGTCCCTACCGAATTACCTTTGGGTTCCCTTGTCCTTGTATAAAAGCTCAATAGCTCCCTTCAGCGTGGCACAGCGCCCCCGGTGAACAGCCACAGTACCTCAGGCAAGCGTCTGCTATTACCAATACTGTTGTGCTGCTCTCCGTATTCCGATGGTGATCAGCTCACTGGCCGCTGCCATATTGTTCAGCTCTGGGCCCGCGGGGCCATCCGATCTCAGGGGCGATTTCACCATCCCCTGCACACCACCGCAGCGCCCAGGTCCGCACAAGTCAATCGCTTCTTCTTCCGACGCCCATTACTGCCAAGATCTAGTAATTTAGTGTCCGCAGTAGCTCCGCCGATCTACGTGCCTGACCGGCGGAGCTGTCTTAGCAGGCAGCCATCCCGCAGTGCGCCCTCTAGCGCCCCCTAGTTGGGGAGACCTTAGGCCCAGTCTAAGCTAGAGTATTTATCAAGGCAATTGTATCAAGTTTACATTCCTCTTTTGTCTTCGATGTGATATAGTGCATTAAGACCGAATTGTACGGCAACCTCTAACTCTCTAGATCTTTCTTCAAGATTTGACTAAAAATGTAAGGACTTTCTGTATACCCACATGAAATACAAGACCCTTCTTTCAATGCAAAAAGAAACTGGAATTCCTCATGCAAAAGAGTTGCGAAGGACGCTTGGCATAAGTCAATGACTGTATACCATTCTGCATCTGATGAAATTGGAACAAAATTACTGCTGGATTTGGTACCCCTGGACAACATGGAACCATTTTGTTAATCTTTCGGAGTTTCTCCACTTGTCATTCAGCTTTTTAATTTCGCATCACAAGAGAGCTACAAGTACTACCAAGTACCTCCCAGAGGATTTATTGCTCAATCATTTTTTTCAATCACTGGTATCATTCCTTCTTCTGCCTCTTTTGTTAGCATGTATTGTCTAGTTCTAGAGAATACTACATCTGACTTTATTTTTATTTTTACTGGATTTGCACTTTTAATCAATAATATCTGTATTCCAGTGAAATCCCATACCTCATCCTTGTCCAGAGACAGGTCTTCATTGTTAAAATCAGGAATAACGGAACTCTCAAATGTGGTGAGTTTATTTTGAACATTGAGTCCTCATTAGGTCGAGCTGGAGAAAGCAATGCGAAGCATTGCGTCCAGCTCGACAACTAATGTCGCCCGTCTCCTGGGAATCTGAGACAGGGGTCGGGCACGCGCGTCGATTGGTGTCTGTGGACGCGCACGTCCAGGCCGGCGCCGTGCACATCTCCTGCCTCAGATTCCCTGAAGTGCGCAAACACACACATACACACATGCGCGCACACACACACACACACACGCAGGCAGCACACACACACGCGCGCATGCACACACGCAGGCACACACCCCTCCCCCCCCCTTACCTCACCGGGCTCGCACCATCTGGAACGCGCCAGGCTTCTCATGGGAGCCCCGCAGAGCACTCGAGCTCCTCTGCCAGGCCAGTACGACGCGGGGCTCTCCCCTTAGGCATGGGAGCCCCGCAGTCTCCCCGCTGGTCTTCACCCGGGCCCCCTCCTGGGACCCGGGACTTCAGCTGCGGCACTTCGCATTTGCGCCTCGCTCCAAAGAACGAAACTTAGAAATGGCACGCATGCGCAGGCAGCCCCCGCTCTCCCACTCCTCACAGCCCGCATACTGAGCTTGTTGTCAGAGTAGAGAGCGCGCGGGAGAGAGTAGAGAGCGCGTGCCCGCGTGCGCGAGCGTTAGTCTAGTTGTGGCGGCAAGTTCTTCAGAGTCCAGCTCAATACCTCCCCCCTCCAGGCGCGAGCCCAGACTCTTGGGGGCTGCGGAAATACACAGAGGACGGCTTTCCTGGGTTTTTTGTATTTTGAAGGGACCGGGCCATAAAACAGGAATAAGGTAAGGAAACCACGCCTGTACGAGTGAACCCAGGCCTTACGGTAGGTGGGTGGGTCTATGTTTCACTGCTGTTTCTCAAAGCAAGTCTGTCACAGGGTTTTGCCGGGGGCTAGGCGAGGCCTTCAAGACGCAAGAAGTAAACAAAGCGCTGAGAGGAGAACGCGCTGCAAGAATTCACTGGGTATAGCTAGAATGATGAAAGAGCGAGCAACATAAGGGTCTTCTATAGCCCACGACACGCAGCGGTGGAGGGAGACAGGATAGAAATGCCCGAGCCAGTCCTGCATTGTGTGAGGTGTGATATACATGTAAGGGGATGAGATGTTCTTTACTGTATGCAATGAGTCCTTACCGTCTAAGGAAGTTGCAGAGAGTTAGACACGCCTGAGGGGGTCTTTATTTGGTGCAGTGGGACTGAAATCCCTGAAGATGGTCCTTATTGGGTGCAGAGGGGTTCAAAGGTTTGGGGGAATATTGGAGACCCAGACATGGACCAGGAACACGGCCTATAAGTTAGGATTAAATAGGATTGGCAGTACTCAAGGTACCAGAGGAGCAGCAGGGCACAGGGGTGCATTAGCAGAACTCTGTGTGGGTTACAGCTAGTGCTTGAGATGGCAATGTAGAAATACTGGTAAAGAGTACCTGTCTGCTCCTGAAACGCGACAGTACTCTCGCATTAAATGCATTGTAGCAGTGCTGATACACTTCCCTTCAAACTAAAGATGTTCAGATACTCCGTACCGGTCAGCACCTGCCCATTTCGAGCATCAGTGACAGCGCTAGAGCAGTTGAAAGGCAATGGAAGGCTTTCCAGCTCTGGTACGGCGCGGTACGTACTTCTGTAGGCAAGGGCTGAAGGACATTGACAGAGCTGTGTGAGGCCCAGGGTTACATTAGTGGGGACCGCGCCGTATGAGAAGTGAAGTACATTGATAACAAGCGCTCTGACACCTGAGCACGGAAGACCACTATTGATGAATTCCTGGGTTGGTTCCAGGAGGGCCTGGCGCCTGCCAGTAAAACCCAACCCACACCTGGTTTTACTAAAAGCTTGCTCCCAGCGAGCAGCAACCCTTTCATGTCCAGCTGCTCAGTCCGTCAGTCAAGCCTTGCTCTGCGCCCCCAACCGACCCCCCACACACATACTGCACACACACCCAACACACTGCCCCTTCCTCACTCACCACCACAAACACAGACTTGTACACGTCAAGTTCTCAGCCTTCTTTTACCCTCACAAACGGTCACCGACCACCTGTACACCCTCGCACAGTTGCCACGTGCCGCCATGAGCAAAACTTCGCTGTGCCGCTGACAGCATGTTTTATCCACGGATTGTAGTTTTGCTTTTAACATAGGCGGTGAGGGCTCAACAATTCACAACGATTCTTCCTCCACCCACTCTGCTTCTCCCCTCTCCTGCCCCCCTCTTCCACAGACACACACCCACCTTTCCATTCACTCCCTACTCCTACAAGTAAACCTTCACACTTAACTTCCCCCTTAATTCCACACAAATACCTTGCAACTGCACAAACCGTAACCACAACCAACTGCTCTCACACAAAACACCATACACGTTTCCATACATGATCTAAAATCTAAAGATATAACCCTTCTCCCTACACCGCTCTCTTGCTCACACCAACAGACAGGCCTCCACTGATCTAAATCGCCACATATCCAACCTCCAGAAGCAAACAAACACACATTTGGTAGCGATTCTCATTTCTTCACATACGCCCACGTAATCTCTGTTGGCCCACGCGCGCATCTTCAAGCCTTTTCACCTCTCACCCGCTGTGGTGTGCGAGGGTTCTGGATTGCCACTATGTAAGTGCGTGGGTTAGGTTTCACCTAAACAGAGCATGCACTGTTAGCGAAAACAATTATCCTAAAAAGGGAGCTTAGAGCCCACCCATTACTTATCTTTATTTACCATTGGTAGACTCCCACGTCATTCTTGCTTCTTTGCTTACCATTCATCAACTGCTCCTCCTGGCACCCTCACATCCCCTCACCCTCACATCCCCTCACCCTCCCTCACACCCTAACCCTCACACCCCCTCACACACCCCCTCACCCTCTCACCCTCACCCACCCTCTCACCATCACACACCCTTTCACCCTCACACACCCTTTCACCCTCACACACCCTTTCACCCTCACCCACCCTCACACCCCCACACCCATGCACCCCTCACCCCCACACATCCCATCACCCTCACACACCCTCACCCTCACCCCCCCCTCCCCCACACACCCCGTCACCCGCACACCCTCACCCTCACACCCTCTCACCCTCACACACCCTCACCCTTACACACACCCTCACCCTCACACACACCCTCACCCTCACACACCCTCACACCCATCACACCCCCTCACCCTCACACACCCTCACACACCCTCACTCACCCTCACACACTCTCACACCCCCTCACCCCCACACACCCCCTCACCCCCTCTCACCTTCACTCACCCTCACACTCTCACCCTCACTCCCCGCACACTCACACACCCTCACTCACACACCCTCACACCCTCTCACCCTCACACCCCCTCACCCTCACACCCCCTCACCCTCACACCCCCTCACCCTCACACCCCCTCACCCTCACTCACCCTCACACACACTCACCCTCACACACACTCACCAGCATAGCATAACAAAACATAGCATAGCATAACAAAACAAAGCATAGGATAGCAAAACAAAACATAGCATAACAAAACAAAACATAGCATAGCAAAACACAACAAAGCATAGCAAAACACAACAAAGCATAGCATAACAAAACACAACAAAACATAGCATAACAAAACAAAGCATAGCATAACATAACAAAGCATAGCAAAACAAAACATAGCATAGTATAACAAAACATAGCATAGTATAACAAAACATAGCATAACAAAACACAACAAAACATAGCATAACAAAATATAGCATAACAAAACATAGCATAACAAAACATAGCATAACAATGTAAAACAAAGCATAGTATAACAAAACATAGCATAACAAAACATAGCATAACAAAACACAACAAAACATAGCATACATAACAAAACATAGCATTGCAAAGCATAGCAAAACATAGCATTGCATAACAGAACACAACATAGCATAGCAGAACAAAACACAACAAAATATAGCATAACATAACAAAACATAGCATAACATAACGTAAAACAAAGCATAACAAAACATAGCATAACAAAACAGAAAAACAAACAAAACATAGCATAACAAAACACAACAAAACATAGCATACATAACAAAACATAGCATTGCAAAGCATAGCAAAACATAGCATAGCATAACAAAACACAACAAAACATAGCATAGCATACCAAAGCATAGCATACCAAAGCATAGCATAACAAAACATAGCATAACAAAACATTGCATAGCAAAACAAAGCATAGCATAATAAAACACAACAAAACATAGCATAGCATAACAAAACATAGCATAGCATAACAAAGCATAGCATAGCAAAACACAACAAAGCATAGCATAAAAACACTACAAAACATAGCATAGCATAACAAAACAAAGCATAGGAAAGCAAAACTTAGCATAGGATAGCAAAACAAAGCATAGGATAGCAAAACAAAACATAGCATAGCATAACAAAACAAAGCATAACGGCTAGGGCGCTCGACCTCGAACCTGGGGATCTGGGTTTGAGTCACGGTAACGACGCCAAAATCTCCTGTGATTCTGGGCAAATCACGTAATCTCCCCGTGCCTAAAATGTGTGTCCTCATGTAACGTAACTGGAAAAATATGTAAAGCGCTCTGATACCTGATTCGGTTCGGGTCTAGTTCGCGCTATATAAAACTCTTAAAAATAAAATAAAAAAATAAATTAAAAAAAGCATAGCAAAGCAAAACTAAACATAGCATAGCATAACAAAACAAAGCATAGGATAGCAAAACACAACAACACATAGCATAACAAAACATAGCAAAACACAACAAAACATAGCATAGCTTAACAAAACACAACAAAACATAGCATAGCTTAACAAAACACAACAAAACATAGCATAGCAAAACAAAACATATACTAGCATAGCAGAACATAGCAGACCAAACACAACAAAACATAGCATAGCATGACAAAGCATAGCAAAACAAAGCATAGCATAATAAAACAAAACATAGCATAACAAAGCATAGCATAGCAAAACATAGCATAACAAAACATAGCACAGCATAACAAAACATAGTATAGCATAACAAAACATAGCATAACAAATCAAAGCATAGGATAGCAAAACATAGCATAGCATAACAAAACAAAACATAGGATAGCAAAACAAAATATAGCATAGCATACAGCATCACTCCGCACCACCACAGCATCACTCAGGGGAACCACAACATCACTATGCGCTACGACAGCATCACTGAACGCCACAGCATCACTCAATCGCCATCACATCAATCAGCGCTACCACAGCAACAATCTGTGCAACCATTCAACAACACCTGGTTCAAATATGTTCTCTCAATGTTTCAAGCTTTATTACAAATGTAACAAAAATATGCTAATATTTCACTTCTGTTCTTAGATTTTCATCACAATAAAATACACTGAACATAATCTTCACAAAAGTTATTTACAAAACTTTAAGCTATTGCCATTATAAATTACAATAAATTTTATTTATGTATTAATTATTGAAAAAAATGTAAAGCCATTGTTATTTGTAATATCAATACATGTAAGTCAAGTAAATACAAGACATATTGCATTACAAATGCTATAGGTGCCACATTTGCGAAAGTTATAACTATTGGCATTGTAAATGACAAAGCTATTAATTTCGCTATTTTCAAAACACATAATTAAAAAATGTGTCATTTACAATACCAATAGCTCAAACTTTCCTAATGCGAGACCTATTGCATTGCAAATGCTTGTTTTTTTGTATCAATCGCAACACCGCCTGGTGTACAGTAGATCACACAATTAATTTTGCATAGCAATTCCCTTCCGAATAAGTTCACAAGACTTGAATCACACAAAATGAACTGGTGCTTGTTCTCCCATTGGATCAATTTTAACCAGGAAACCTCATGTAACCTGGTTAACATTTTGATCATGGCTGATCCCTACGATTTAAACTGCTCTTCCCAAGAAGGGTAGGTTTAGGACTCTCAGAGAATGTACTGTAGTACGGGTAGCCCCCGTATCAATTGAAATAGAAACTGGATGGCCATTGATTTCTTCGTCAACATATGGGCCACTTTGGATGATCTCTAGGAATGCTCCTCCCCCTCAGGCACTGTTCCTTGTGAACTGCTACATGCCAACTCATCATGCAGAATCAATGTATTCTGTTGGCATCAACATTCGTAATGATTTCGGATTCTGTACACCCTGCTCAGAATTTGGCAATTTTGGATCTATCACATTTTCTTCGCAAATATGAAACAACTGCCCCTTAATCCTATTTGGATTCTGATGACACTCCCTCTTCCAATGCCTGATTTTCCCAGAGAAGTAATAGGCAGCGGTTTTCTTCAACATTTCACCACTCACACCCACACAATCATTATTCATCATTCTTCTTTCACCACTTTGCATCTGCACTGCTCCATTTTCCATTTGCTCTCCTTGCATTTGATTCCTCCCATTCACTCCAGGCTGAACAAAGTTCATATTTGAACCAATTAGATTCCTGGAACCTGTATCAAATTGCTTTATCTGGACAATCATGAACTTCTCCCTGATGCTTTTCAACTTCAAAATCTCATATATGGTCTTGGTCAGACAGCACATTTCACTCAGTTGAATTTGATTACTAAGCTCTAGCATTGAACTTGTCACAAAAGTAGACACAGTACCACTGGCACCATCTTTCTCAGGGTTATCAACTCTGCTGTGTTTCTTAAAAATATGCATAAGCCTCTCGTAAAAATTTCTTAGGAAGTTCTGAAAATCGTTAACCAATATATGTCCTTTTAAATAACTAGTGTTTACAAATTCTCAATCACCTTCTGGTGTTTCTTAGCCACCTCCCATGCAAATGCATTATTAGGAGGCACTCTAGCTGGTTCCTGTGTTGGTCATCCAACTACAGCCTTACATTCTGTCCAAAGATCACTTGGAACCACAATCTTAAACATTAAATTCAAATCAGTGCACAACTGGGAAATATGTTTCAGTCTACAGACCTCTTCACACCAGTTTCCTGGCTCTTCTCTCAATTCCGGAAAATAAGTAGTACATTTATACACATCAGCTTCTGAATGACTCAATACACCTCTCACCCTACCTTCAGTCCCTTAAATGTTTTATTTGCCTTCCCTTTCTTCCATCTTTCTCAATATTTCTTTAAATCAATCCACCCCCAGCGATCTTGAGTCCCTCATGGGTGAGTAGCGCGTTTAAAATTCCCTGTTTCATTTTTTTATTGACCTCAAAATCACAATAAAAGAACAATTAAATACAGCCAATCGCAGTGCAGTCCTGTCAAAGGGCAACCTATCACAGTGCAGCTTTGTTAGCAACCAACCAAAGGCAGCACAACCTTCTGGTAACATCTGATCAATCCCAAGGTCAGCTCCCTGACTAACAAATCACAGTGCAACTCTCTGAACAGGAAGACAATAGCATAAACTCTTTTAAACCAAATAAACTAAATACACCCTTGTCTGCTTACTCTCGATAGGAAAGGAAAGCCGTAAATTCAAAACAATTCTATCAGAAACCATAAAAACTAAGCAATAAGGAAGCAAAGGCACTTAACAAAACAAAATACAGAAATCAACATTTAAATCACAATTCACCGTCCAGTGGCAGTCCTCCCTGATCAGAGCATCCACCCCTGTGCACTTAGGAGCAGAGTACATTAACCCAAAATTAGGCACACAACCTAGAAAGAAAGACGTATATGTGGTGCTCTGCACTACACACCACTTTATGCATACAAGTAATATCCCAATATCTCGAGATCTTGGATTTTGATGAATCTGATAAATAAAACAAAACCAATAGAAGCCAAATACAGTTTACAAATATGAATACATCAACCGTACAGTAATCAATCCACCAATGGAACCACAATCAACATCATATATCTAAATCCACAATAGAAACAGAAATCCATTTCTCAAACGCATACTCCAACACACATCACCAATACATACATACAATATTGAAAAATGTATATACCCTATTCATACTTACACTCCAATTCACTCAGGAACACCCTGCAAATCACTTCTCTGGAGCCTCCAGCACAAAAACACTCTTGCAGATTTCCAGAAACTCCACTATTCCCTTGGACAGGGCATCAGGACTTCTAAGGCCTCTAAGAAATCTTCTGGGGCCCGGAGGTGTTCTTTAAATCCCAACCATCCCGTGCTATCACTTTGTGGAAGCAGATCTCCGAACCAAACATCTAAGACACCTCAAAATTCAGATAATCCAAAATTCCCTCTTGTGGTTCTGCTTCAGGGTTGAACTTGCCCCCCAAAAAGGCACCCTCCTCAACCTCAGACCCAACATTAGGTAGCAGAGTTGCAAATAATTCATTTAGTTCACTCAATAACTGAGTTCTAGATCAGGAAACGGTTAAAGGGCTTTATTACAAAATCTCAGTACTAAGCGGTACAGAATAAAAGTCAGAGTTGCCGTGAAGGTGCAATGTAAAATACATAGCCAGAAATTCGAATTATTTTAAGTTCCAAATGAACAGCACAATCTTATAAGAAACAGACAGTATCCATAGTAGAAAGGCTAGTCAATCTATTTCTGGCTCTCCCCCAGAATCAAGGGGTCCTTATACACATTTCTTGTATATAAAATTAGCTAAAACACAGATGCAGCATGGTATGATCCCATGTAACATTTCCTTTGACAAATCAGAGCAATTCACATGACATTACATGCTAGTGTTATCTCATTTTCTAAGAAAGAGTCGGGCAACTTTAGCATCAAGTTATCATAGGAAGTTCAACTAAATGCAACATTTCTGACCAATAGGCTTTACACCAACCGAAGAGTGCTAAGCCTATTAACAGATTAGCAGAAGAACAGCAGAACCTTGGATAGTTGCAACAGTTAAACACTAGAAAGTTAATTCACAATACATGCAAATTAGAAGAAAACAAGTTACTTACCTGTAACTTTAGTTCTCCAGTATTGGAAACTTTCTTGGATTCACATACTTGAATCACTTCCCGTCGTCGAGATGGGAGTCCCCGGAATATATATAAAATAGCAATGCAAAGACATTACAAATTAGAAACCAGGCCCAGGCCCATTCCAGTTGTGTAACATATCCACCTCGTTTTGTATAAGAGGCCAAATAAAATT
Source organism: Lissotriton helveticus (assembly GCF_964261635.1). Lineage (NCBI taxonomy): Eukaryota > Metazoa > Chordata > Amphibia > Caudata > Salamandridae > Lissotriton > Lissotriton helveticus. The sequence continues at coordinate 86,321,492 of NC_136064.1, forward strand.
AACAACCAATCAGATTAGCCTCACCCTGTAGAATCCTCCTGAGAGAACCTCAGACCTTCAGGTTTTTGTAGCTGTAGTGCCACAGGATAACCATAAAGATGCCGAAGGTTGAGCTTTCCCAGGGGAGGAGGGTGGGTCGCATGTGAATGTATGAACGTTTCCAATACTGGAGAACTAAAGTTACAGGTAAGTAACTTGTTTTCTTACTTTAGTATTGGAACTTTCATAGATTCACATGCTTGAATCAGAGTAGCTAGCAGTCATGATCACATTTTTCGTTTTCACTATCCAGAACAATTATTAACAATGCCCAAAACCAGAGTCGAGAAAATGTAAGAATACCCCTCTCTGCAATTCAGAATCCTCTGCCTTTTTTTTTTAAACTTGAAGACTATACATATGCATACACAAATAGACAAAAACAATAAACTGTATCAAAGAATGTGCGAGGAACTTATGAAGGAAAGGAAGGAGGGACAAGAAGTAAAGCTCACCGCTTACTGAAACAAGTTCCTCTGGACTGCTTGGACCATTGCAGCGTTGCTGCTTGTCGAAGAATCCAAGCAGTAATGTCTGGTGAAGGTATGGATACTTTTACAGGTCGCTGCCCTGCAGATGTACTGGATAGGTACCCCAGCAAAGAGGGCTGTAGAAGAAGAGATTGCCCTCGTGGAGTGAGCTTGAACCTTCCCCTGGAAGGGCTTTCCAGCTAACTGATGACAATATTGGATAGAGTTGGAAACTGTTTGGAAAGGGGAAAACCTTTTCAAGGAGCACTGTAAGCCACAAAGAGCTGAGGTGACTTACTGAAATCTTTAGTTCTTTGGAGACAGAATTTCAGGCAACGCTGAATGTCAAGTGAGTGACGTGATCTCTCAGCCAGAGTCTTAGGTTGAGGGAAAAAAGTGTTCAGGACCACAGGTTCATTTAAGTGAAAATCCGAAGGTACCTTCGGGATGAACTTAGGTACTACCGTCTCATTTAGAAAAGGCTCCTGGATAGTGAGTGCCTGCAACTCCCTAACTATTCTTGCAGATGTCAACGTAAGAAGAAGGGCCACTTTCATTGACAGGAATTTTAGGTCCGCCTTATGTATCGGCTCGAAGGGATGTTTCATGAGCTGAGTCAAGACCACATTAAGGTGCCACAGCAGTGGAAGAGGTTTCACTGGCAGGAAGGCCTGAAAAATACCTTTTTCATGAATTGCTTAATAACTCTTGCTGACCAGAGCGAAGGGCCTGCAGATGTCCTTCTGAAGCGAAAAATGGCCACAAGATGAACTTTAATAGATGAGTGAGCCAAGCCAGCTTTAGCCAAGAATAGGATGTGTGCTAGGATTCTATGTGTCGAAGAAGAGAAAGGGTGAACTTCAGGTTCTAGGCAACAGAGACAAAACCTCTTCCACTTCATATTGTAGGTTTTATTAGTACTTTGACCACAAGCCTGAGACTTTCTGTGGAGAGTGTTAAGTTGAGAAGAAATGCGTTACTTACCTGTAACTGCAGTTATCCAGTATTGGTGTCTTTCATAGATTCACATGCCTGAATCATTCCCTGTCATCGAGACGGGAGTCTCCGGTACATAGAAAAGTAATGTCCTATAGACATATATAGAGAGAAGTAGGCCTAAGGGCCTCACCTTAGTAGCTTATCTATGTCCTTTTGTAAAAAGGACCAAATTGTAGAAGAGAGCCAATCAGCTAACACCTCCCTCTAGGACCTTCCTGTCAGGAGCCTCAGTCTCTCAGATTTTCGTACGCACCAAGCTAAGTAGGCGTAACACTGATAGAGAGATAGGTGAGTCCTTCCAAGGGAGGCGGGAGGGTTGCATGTGAATCTATGAAAGACACCAATACTGGATAACTGCAGTTACAGGTAAGTAACGCATTTCTTATCCAGTATTATGGGTGTCTTTCATAGATTCACATGCCTGAATCAGAGTAGCAAGAAATACCTTGTGCACATTTCTGAAGGAGCATCATATACAAGTCATTAGATAATACATATCATGCGACTATGAACCATCAATAGACAGCAACCAGAAGCAGTAACAGAGAAATGTGCATTCCAGAAAAGGATGGAGGAAGGCTCACCTTACTGGAACAGATGGCGTAGCACTGCTTGTCCCACTGCTGCAACCTTCATCAGCTCTGTATCCAGGCAGTAGTGCCTGGTGAAGGTATGCGGCGACTTCCATGTTGCTGCCCTGTAGATGTCGATAATTGGCACTCCTGCAAATAGTTCCATAGAAGTCGACATGGCTCTTGTAGAGTGTGCCCTGATTTTAGAGTGCAATGGCTGTCCGGCTCGGTCATGGCAAAAGGCAATCGCCGAAGAGATCCATCTGGAGATGCTTTGTTTGGTAAGCGGTAGACCCTTCCTAGGCCTACTGAAGGCTATGAAGAGTTGGTTAGATTTTCTGAAATGTTTAGTTTTATCAAGATAAAATTTTAGACATCTCTTAAGGTCCAATGAGTGCAGCGATCTCTCAGCTGCGGTGCTGGGATTTGGAAAGAATGATCTGAGAATCACAGGCTCATTTAAGTGGAAGTCCTACGGTACTTTAGGAATAAATCTAGGATTGGTCCTTAAAATCACTCTGTCATCCGAAACTGTAGGAAGGGGTCTTGGATGGAAAGAGCCTGCAGTTCACTGACCCTCCTTGCTGATGTAAGCGCCAGGAGGAGAGCCGTCTTCCACGAAATGTATTTCATGTCTGCCCTGTGAATGGGTTCAAAAGGGTGTTTCATCAGTGGGTTAAGAACCACATTTAGATGCCATGTTGGAGGGATCATCCGTGGTCGGGGAAAATATCTATAGAGACCTTTAAGGAATTGTGTTATTAGTCTACTAGACCAGAGAGAGGGTCCTTTAGATGTTCTTTTAAACCTTGATATTGCTGCCAAATGTACCCTTATGGAGGAGTGGGCCAGGCCCGACTGCGCCAGATGTAGTAAGTGGGGTAATATTTGTTCTGGAGAGGTGGCGAAGGGACGTAGACCCTTGTCCGCACACCAGATGCAGAAGCGTTTCCACTTCAGGGAATAAGTCTTGTTAGTGCTGTCCGCTCTTGCCCTGTCTAGGATATCTTTACAATCCTGCGGGATGTTTATATTGCTGAATTCTCGGTACTCAGGAGCCAAGCCGATTACCTGAGAGATTTCAGCTCCGGATGTTGAACCTGCTTGTTGCTCATCGTGAGTAAAGATGGATGCTGACGTAGAAGGATCGGCGGCTGCAGTGATAGGCGATGAAGGTCTGTGAACCAATGTTGCCTCGGCCAGAATGGGGCTATCAGAATTAAAGTGCAAGGCTCCGCCTTTATCTTTCTGAGGAATCTGGGAATCATTGGAAATGGCGGGAATGCGTACGCAAAGACGTTGCGCCATGCGACGGAAAATGCATTCCAGAGAGACCTTGATTGGGGATGCCAACTTGTGAAGTTTTGGCATTTGGGGTTCTCCCTGGTCGCAAATAGGTCGATTTGCGGCGTTCCCCACCTTGAGAAGATTTAAACGGTGGTCGTCGTGTCTAGCTCCCATTCGTGTGTTGAAGATCTCTACCTGCTCAGTGCGTCTGCGATGACATTGTCCTTGCCTGGGACTTACTCCACCTTCAACGATACGTTGTGGAGAATGAGCCAATTCCAGATCTTTTGCGATTCGCGAGAGAGTGTTAGCGAACGCGTCCCTCCCTGTTTGTTCAGGTAGTGCATCGTCGTAGTGTTGTCGGTCCTGACGAGCACTAGGGAGTTCTTGATCCTTGGCAAGAAGGACTGCAAGGCTAGGAAGACTGCTCTCAGCTCCAGCAGGTTGATATGGAGCTGCATCTCCGGTTCTGACCATCTGCCGCTGATCCGTAATTCCTGTAGGACTGCTCCCCAACCCTCTAGGGAGTCGTCCGTTGTAATGATATGAGGAGCTGCTGGAAGCAGGAACGGCAATCCCTGCGAGAGGTTCTTGAGCGACCTCCACCACTGCAATGCCTTGGTGATTTGCATTGTGATCTTTATGCGGTCCTCAAATGATCCCGTGCATTCCGGCCACTGTTTGGACAAAGCCTCTTGGAGCGGACGCATCCTGAGACCACAGTGCGGTATGAGCAGGATGCACGAGGACATCATTCCCAAGAGGGATTTGAAGGTACGGACTGGCAAAGTCTTCTTCGCAGCCACTGATGTGGCCAGAGAGATGAGCTTGCGTTTTCTCTCCTGAGATGGGAATGCCTTCGCAGTTTTTGTATCTAGTGTTGCTCCGAGGAAGGTAATGACTCGAGAGGGATGTAAAATGGATTTTTCTTGATTGAGTGTCAGACCCAAGTGCTTGAAGAGATTTAGACAGGCGTTGGAGGATTTGGTTGCGCCTGACAAGGACGGTGCCTTCACCAGCCAGTCATCCAAATATGGGAAGACCTGATGTCCATGCTGCCTGAGGAATCCTGCCACCGGGGAGAGACACTTGGTGAAGATCCGGGGCGCAGACTTGAGGCCAAAAGGGAGGACACAGAACTGATAGTGCTGGCCCGCCACTGCAAATCTTAGGAATTTTCTGTGATTTTTGTGGACTGGGATGTGAAAGTAAGCGTCTTGCAGGTCCAAAGACGTCATGAAATCTCCCTCCTCCAAGAGACCCAAGATCTCTTGAATCGTGACCATGCGAAACGATTGCCTCTTTAAGAATGGGTTGAGAGCCCTGAGGTCCAGAATGGGCCTCCATTTCTTTTCCTTCTTTTGAATAAGGAAAAAGCGGGAGTAAAATCCTCTCCCCTTGTGGGCTAACGGTACTCGCTCTATTGCCCCTTTTTGTAGCATAATTGAGATTTCTTGAAGAAGCAATCGCAGGTTTTTGTGATGCATTGGGCGAGGAGGGGTTGTCGGATAGATATTTTCGAATTCTATTGAATGTCCAAATTGAATTAACTGTTATTCTCCTCCAATTGTTGAGAAATTGGGTCAGTTTTCCTCCAATTTTCAAAGAGGGAGATGAGGGATGGACTGGCTGTAGGAATAGGTCATTGGCGTCCGCCAGTGGTCTTCCGTTGTTTTTTTCCCCTAAAGTTGGACTTTCCAAAAGAGGACTGTCTGCCCTGTTGTTGTTGGCGAGGTTGGTATTGTGACTTGCCTTGGCTGTAAGAATATGAGGATCTATTTTGATAATTGCCTCTGTAAGAGGATTGTCCTCTGCCTCTGTTCCCTCGAAAGGGCTGGTTTCTAAATTGCAGCGTGTCGAGCGCTCTCGCTGTGTCCGTGTCCTTTTTTATTGTTTGTAGCGCCTCATCGATCTTGGCTCCAAACAGGTGTTGTCCATCGTATGGCATGTCCAGGACTTTAGATTGTACCTCTTGCCGGAATGAGGTAGACTTGAGCCATCCCTGCCTTCGCAATACAGCTGCTCCTGCTAGCTGTCTGAATCCAGTCATTGCTACATCCAGAGCACAGTCGATCAGTTCAGAGGCCGAAGATTGACCCTCTAGAAGTAGAGATTGGACCTCCTCTTTCATGTCCTCTGGCAGTTCAGATAAATACGGAGCAATGTCTGCCCACAACTGCCTATTATACCTTCCTAGAACTGCAATAGAATTTGCCGCCTTTACTGTCATTGCCGATGTGGTTGAAAAACGCTTTCCGATATTGTCCAGCTTCCTGCCCTCCTTATCAGGTGGAGCTGTTAAGGGAGAGGAGGGATTTCTGGAATTTTTCTGCGCTGCCTGTGTAACCACTGAGTCTGGTTTGGGGTGTCCTGTGAGGCAGGCTGGTGCCGATGCTCGGGCTTTGTATATTTTGTCCAGTCTTGGAACCAGTGCTGAAACTGAGGCTGGAGTCTGCATCAACTGCAGACCCTCTTTACATATATAGTCAATAATCGGAATTGACCTGGTGGTTTTCTTAAGTGGTTCCTTAAAATCATAAAGGAAACAGTCCGTTTTTTGAGACTCCATCGTCATGTGGAACCTTTTGGCCGCTCTCTCCACCAGATTGTGGAACCCACCTATGTCCGCAGGTGGCGAACCTGAGGTAGCAGGCTCCGGGGACGCTGGAGAAGAAATGATGTAATCATCTCCGTCATCATGATTGGAATGGTCATCTTGGACCTCCCCCTCTTCCTGTTGTTCTTCCTCATCCTCAGATGATGGAGGATCTTGTATCTGTTCCCTCTCCTGACGGAGCACCAATGGTGGTGGTCTGGGCCGTGGAGACGGAACCGTTCCCGCTGCTGGAGGAACCTGTCCAGCCGCTGGAGCTGAGGACTCCGGGAATCGTTGTTTATAGTCCTGAATTAAAAATCGCAAATCAGACACTATAGACGCTGGTAGGCATACCATGGGCGTAATTTGAGTCTGAACCTGTGTCTGAACATTATGCTCTTGGGTAATTTCAGCATCATCAACTTCCTCATCAGTGCTTTGGCATTTGACCACTAGATGAGATGGACTGGTAGCCTGTGTGTTATCTTCCTCATCCGACTCCTCATCCTGTAGGAGACAAGTTGGAGGCAATCCTTGCACTCTACTTGGGGACGTTAACTCTGGTGTAATCACCTTTTTTAGCTCTTTACCCTGAGAGAAGCGGGTTTTAACTCGGCCTCAGCTGTCATCGAAGGGCTCGTCGACAGCAGGATCCTGGACGACCTATCGTCTACGGATTGTAGTCCTTGTGTCTGTCTCGTCGACGGTGGAACCGTCGGCGACTGCTTCCATTGAGGCGTCGACAATGTGTTTGTCGACGGTGCGGCTGACGACTGTATCTCTATCGTCGTTGCCTTCGTCATCGATACTTTCGTCGACGATGACTTCGTCGACGACACCTTCGTCGACGATGCCACTGTCGATGGTGCCACCGTCGACTGTGCCTTCTTCGTCGTTGACTCTTTCGTGGACGGTACACTCGTCGACGATGAAGATCTCGTCAACGGCGTCGACGATGCTGGCCTCGTCGACGACACTAACGTCGCCGCTGTAGTCGTTGATGATTTCTTTATGAGAATAATCGACAACAAAGGCTTACCCGCCATCGATGACCGTGTAGTCGTCGTCGATAAAGAAAACGCCGACGATGCCGTCGTCGTCAATACTGTCGCCGTCGACGTCGAAACATAGACGGTAGACACAGCCTTCTTTTGCATCGATGAGGGCTTCGACGAGGTCGTCGTCGACGACGGTGTAGGCTTTTTGAAGGAGTGAGTCTCCTTGTCAGACGCTGATGACTTGGCCTCTGAAGACTTTTTTACAGCCTTCTTTGGAGAAGCGTCTGTAGGGCTAGGGGAAGCCACCCTTGGCCTTTTCAGAGACAGCTTTGAGGAAACTGAAAAAAACTCATCTTCCTCTGAAGATTCCAGATTGTCTCTGGTCTTGAGCCTGTTAAACCAGAGTAAAAGGCGTCCTTCTCCGTCTTTTAGCGTTTTTGTAGAAAAAGTTCTACAAATTTTGCAGTCTTTAGGCGAATGGTCCGGATACAGGCAATATAAGCATGTCTTGTGCTGGTCTTCCACATGTAGCCTCTTTTTCCCACAAGAAGTACATGCTCTGAAGAGACCCTTCTTCTGAGGATCAGCCATAATCAGTCTTGAAGGAAAGAAATCCAAATTTGTGTAGAAATAAGGTAGAATAAGGAAACCTGAGGAGAACTCAGGTGGAGACTCCCTTAGCACAACGTGCGGTAGAAAATCTGAGAGACTGAGGTTCCTGACAGGAAGGTTCTAGAGGGAGGTGTTAGCTGATTGGCTCTCTTCTAGAATTTGGTCCTTTTTACAAAAGGACATAGATAGGCTACTAAGGTGAGGCCCTTAGGCTACTTCTCTCTATATATGTCTATAGGACATTACTTTTCTATGTACCGGAGACTCCCGTCTCGACGACAGGGAATGATTCAGGCATGTGAATCTATGAAAGACACCTATAATAGTGGATAAGTTGTCTGTGCTCAGGAGCCACGCTGAAAATTGCAGAAATCGGGATCTGGATGCAGTACTTGGCCCTGGAACATCGTCAGTAAGGATGGAATAGGATTCAAGGGAACCGGTTGCTCCAAGGATAGGAGAAGGAGCTCTGTGTACCAGTACAGGCGAGGCCAGGACGGTGATATTTGGATCATTTTGCAGGGTTATGTGTTCAGCTTCCTGAGAAGCCTCGGGATCAGAGGAATGGGAGGAAAGGAGTAAACAAAGGCGCCTGATGTTGCTATCGAAAACTCATTCCCCGAGGATCCCGGATGGTGATGCCAGCTTGCGAAGAACCGGCATTTTCTGTTCTCCGGTGTAGCAAAGAGTTCCATGGATGGTCTGCCCCATAGATTGAAAATGTCCTCCAGTGTCTTCTGGTATAGCTCCCACTCGTGGCTGACTGACTCTAGTCTGCTTAGAGTATCTGCTGTCTCGTTGAGATTCCCTGGGAGATGCTCCGCCTTCAGCGATACCCCATGTAAGATCGCCCATCCCCAGACAACTTGAACTTCCGCCGACAGCAGACGGGATCTTGTGTCGCCTTGCTTGTTGATATAATGCATGGCCGTAGTATTGTCTGTTCTTATCAGAACCAACAAATCCTTTATTCTTGGGAGAAAAGCTTGTAAGTCCAGGCGAATCACTCTGAGTTCCAGCAGATTGATATGCAAAAGACGATGATGATGCAGCCATCAACCACTTATTTGGAGTTCCTGCAAGACCGCTCCCCAGCCCTCCAGAGATGTATCTGTTGTAATTATCTGAGGAGCTGGAGAAACCATGAAGGAGAGACCCTGGTAAATGTTCTCTGTTGTGTCGGGTTTCCTGCATGTCTCTAGACAGAGTGCTTCCCCTGCCTTATGCTAATTTCCAGGCAAGTCACTCAAAAGCTACTGTATGGTTTCTGGATCCCTACCTCAGTGAGCATGACAATAATACATGTCCACTGAGGGTCTCCCTGTTTATATGGATTGAGACCCATGAGCTTGGCTCTGAGGTCGAGGGGGCATGCCTAGTGCACCCCTATTTTTCAGAGCGTGGCTACTGCACTCTTTATTAAGTCTGTGGTAGACTGACAGTGGTGGCAGCAATAAATCTATATTTTAAAAAAAACAAGGTAACCCGAAAATTGGCTAAGGACCACGGGTAGCAATTATATTTCAGAGAACAATGGTCCTAAGCAACCAGTAAATAACACAAAAGATAGAATATAGACTGAAATAGGTTACAATATACATTCAATTTCCAGCCGGACAAGGAGTTTTATTCATACAATGTTGGGAATAAAGTCAAAAATATTTTAAACGAACACTTATAGTGGGGCACAAGCCTGTACCCTGCAACACTGGGGAGGTGCGGGGGAATGGAATAACAATACAGACAATTTAAACACAACAATAATACAGGCAAAGACTTTGATCTGTGGAAACTTGCATTTAGAGATACTTTGCAGCAAGTTTAACCAAAATAGAAGCCACAATAGTTAGACACAATGAACACTTGTGGCACTATTTAGAAATGTCGACGTTTCGATCCCATGCTCATTACTTAACGGGATCATCATCAGGACTAGATCATAACATTTGCCTGTTTAGAACAGTAGATGCCTGTTAGGAGAAACAGGGAGACAAAAGTATTTTGGCCTATGAGAGACAACGAAAACATTTGGAAAATGCAGCAAGGCAGCGAGACATTCGGTCACATATACGCACCTAAGGCACATTCAAGCGATCATGCGGTTGCGATACTCAGACAAAGATTGGTGATGCAAGGGTGTTAAGTGTTACACTAGCGTTGTGGATTCTGGCTAGTGATTGTGCCTGGTCAGAAGTCGTTGGCCAAGAGAGCGTAGGCCAACATTCGAGAGAGAAAAGCATGCTAAACCGTGAGCGGTGAAGTGTAGAAGATACCGTGAGAGAAATAATTGTGATTCTAATGAAGTGCGGCGAAAATTGGATTGGCCTGGGAGACATGGTGACTGACTAGGTTTCCATTCACAAGGACGGTGAGGCCGGGAGGCTGTGACTGCCTGATGTGAAGAGTGAAAAAGTGAGCTTTGGCTGACACGGAAAGTGAATGAGTCCATAAGTGGGGGTCACTAGGGAGGGGGAGGTGTGGGAGACCGGTGAGCTAGAGGCTAAACTAATCGCCCTCTTACCAGTAGGAATAGTCCGCTCGGAATGTCCAGCAATCCTAGTTGGGCAAAATTGCCCGGGTTTAGTGGGATAATAGAGAGTGATCTGCTGTGAATCAGAAGGAAAAAAACGGGTAATGGGGGCGCATCGTTGGAGGGATATTATAGGCATGCCTGATGGGCTGGAGCATGTACCTCTTAATTGCAGCGTGGAAGGATGTATGGAGCGTGGGGCTCCTACCCAATATGTGGGGGCGAGTGTTCGCAGGAGAAGGCGGCGCCGTTCTCCTCAGGAAGATTGTGGGCCCACAAGTCGGGCCGCAGGGTCGCCTAACCAGGGTGGTTGGTCACTTACCTAAGATTACTCGATGGTGATGTGGTGTGGTAGCAACGATGTGCTGTCCGATATGATGCGCGGTGGCAGGGCCTGGAGTGAGATGGCAGGTCGCGTGTAATAAGTACAGGTGCGGGCGCCATTTTGAGAAGGTCACGGGAGTGAGGTGAAAGAATGGAAGGACTGGTGTGCACTGTGTGTGGCACACAGCCGCCATCTTAGGGTGGTGAATATATAGTGAGGGAGTGATAAGTACTGTACTAGGGATGCGCTTGGATGTGATGGTTTGGCATGCACTTGGTGGTACAATTTAGCTCTTATGTATTTGAACTGTTGTTTAGACTACCTAAGCTGTTGTCAATTTTAGTTGCCTGAAACTACCATGCCGTCATCCCATGTAGATATTTTCTCCAATCCCTGTGTTCCAAATATGCACTGGCTGTCAATTTTCAATACCAATTGAACCGCTGGCTATACTACCCAAGCAACAGTTAGATTGAACGCTAAATTGTACCACCAAGTGCATGCCAAACCATCACATCCAAGCGCATCCCTAGTACAGTACTTATCACTCCCTCACTATATATTCACCACCCTAAGATGGCGGCTGTTTGCCACACACAGTGCACACCAGTCCTTCCTTTCTTTCACCTCACTCCCGTGACCTTCTCAAAATGGCGCCCGCACCTGTACTTATTACACGCGACCTGCCATCTCACTCAAGGTCCTGCCACCGCGCATCAGATCGGACAGCACATCGCTGCTACCACACCACATCACCATAGAGTAATCTTAGGTAAGCGACCACTACAGGCCTTCTGATCCCGGGACGTGGACACGTCCAATCGATCTTTAAAACTAAAACTCGATCTCTTTCTCCCCAGCCGGCCGACCAACCACCCTGGTTAGGCGACCCTGCGGCCCGACTTGCGGGCCCACAATCTTCCTGAGGAGAATGGCGCTGCTTTCTCCTGCGAACAATCGCCCCCACATATTGGGTAGGAGCCCCATGCTCCATACATCCTTGCATGCTGCAATTAAGAGGTACGTGCTCCAGCCCATCAGGCATGCCTATAATATCCCTCCAACGATGCGCCCCCATTAACCGTTTTTTCCCTTCTGATTCACAGCGGATCACTCGCTATTATCCCACTAAACCCCGGGCAATTTTGCCCAACTAGGATTGCTGGACATTCGGAACGGAGTATTCCTACTGGTAAGAGGGTGATTAGTTTAGTCTCTAGCTTAACGGTCTCCCACACCTCCCCCTCCCTAGTGACCCCCACTTATGGACTCATTCACTTTCCGTGTCAGCCAAAACTCACTTTTTCACTCTTCATATCAGGCAGTCACAGCCTCCCGGCCTCACCGTCCTTGTGAATGGAAACCTAGTCCGTCATCATGTCTCCCGCGCCAATCCAATTTTCGCCGCACTTCATTAGTATCGCAATTATTTCTCTCACGGTATCTTCCACACTTCACCGCTCACGGTTTAGCATGCTTTTCTCTCTCGAATGTTGGCCTACCTCTCTTGGCCAACGACTTCTGACCAGGCACAATCACTAGCCAAAATCCACAACGCAAGTGTAACACTTAACACCCGTGCATCACCAATCTTTGTCTGAGTATCGCACCCGCATGATCGCTTGAATGTGCCTTAGGTGCGTATATGTGACCGAATGTCTCGCTGTCTTGCTCCATTTTCCAAATGTTTTCGTTGTCTCTCATAGGCCAAAATACTTTTGTCTCCCTGGTTCTCGTAACAGGTATCTACTGTTCTAACCAGGCAAATGTTATGATCTAGTCCTGATGATGATCCCGTTAAGTAATGAGCATGGGATCGAAACGTTGACATTTCTAAATAGTGCCACAAGTGTCCATTGTGTCTAACTATTGTGGCTTCTATTTTGGTTAAACTTGCTGCAAAGTATCTCTAAATGCAAGTTGCCACAGCTCAAAGTATTTGCCTGTATTTTTGTTGTGTTTAAATTGTTTGTATTGTTGTTCCATTCCCCCGCACCTCCCCCTCGTTGCAGGGTACAGGCTTGTGCCCCACTATAAGTGTTTGTTTCAAATATTTTTGACTTTATTCCCAACATTGTATGAATAAAACTCTTTGTCCGGCTGGACATTGGATGTATATAGTAACCTATTTCGGTCTATATTCTATCTTTTGTGTTATTTACTGGTTGCTTAGGACCATTGTTCTCTGAAATAAAAAGCAATAAATCTATAGTCAGGAGGGATGAGTCCCTAGGCACCCTCCTAACCAAGTCTGTGCAGTTTGCCATGCCTGTGGGCCTGTTGCCTTTGTCTACCTTATGTGTGTGTGAGAGCCCGTGGGTGCACTTTGGAAGAATGGTGATTGGAGCCAGTGTGAGGAATGCGAGCTGTTATGCTGGACATCCCAGCTCCCCCGTCCCCCTCCCTATTTCCTTGGAAAGGCCTGGTGGGCTGGGGTAGACACTTAGCTCTTATCTGGGTTTAGCTGCACTAACTCTGCAAAGAGGACCCTCCCCCTCTGGTCAGGGCCTCCTGGGCTGGAGTTAATTAAAATTCCTCTTATGGGAGTTGCACAGGCTGATACCAGGAAGGGAACTTGTGCATGCTTTACCCATGCATTGAACACGTATTGAATGGTTTGTGATTGGAGGTATATTCAGGATGCAAAAGTAGCAGACCCTCTGATTGGATGAGCCATCAATCAGAGTTGATAAATGTCTGGCCTGAGTGGTCAGCTGTTGTTCAAGACTGGTCTATGACTGAAGAGGCGGCCACACCAGGTCAGTCTGAAGATAGCCAGGCGCGACCCGCAGGATATAAGACACTGTTCACTGCGTCTGGAACTAAGGCACTTTTCTCTCTGACGGATGGAGTCTGCTGCCAAGAGTTCAAAGAGAATCCACAGCACCAGCAACATTGAAGACCAGCTGTTTCTGTGAGGCTTAGGGGAGCGTGCGCTTTTGACCAAAGAAATTACAGACAGCTGCCCAAGGTGTGGAAAGGAAGCTTACAGCACATCAAAGGATTTGGTGTGGGAAGGAAGCTTGCGGTACATCATGGAGGCTGGTGGAAGGACGCTTGCAGCACATCAAGAGAGCCAGAGAGGAGGAAGCTTGATTCTCTTTGAAGGCGAGATCAAATCCCCTATAAGCTCCTCCCTTGCGCTGAGGGAGCCTGTACAAGCACTAACTGGGAATAGAGGCCAGTGAAGCAGGCCCCCACCTTTCATTTTGTGATTTCTGGGGGTATCAGGGTGAACTGGCACTCAGTCCAGACACTAACCTCCTACAGCTAGCCAGTGGCTACTGGACTAGTGGGACTCGAGTAAACTCTGCTAAGACATCAGGCACCTGTGGTCAGATCCCTGACACCATTAGAGCGGTGTCCTCACTCGCGACGGGAGGGCACTTCTGTTGCTTTGGGTGGCGGTTATGGGGCTGACAAGAACATTTGACTTCCCATCATATGCTGAAACTATATCCTAGCAATCGAAAGATTGGTATCAAGGCTCTAGTGAATGAGAGTAGCCCTGTGTAAAATGGCCTGTAATATGCAATGCTTATTGTGTGTTTTCATGTTAACTGTGTTTTTATAGTGCTTGGCGTCTATGTGCTATAATACTGTTTGGGGTCAGAACTCTGGTTTTCACTGTTCATCCTAGTTTTATGTATAGTATCTTGTGTGTATTAACCCCTTGTCTGTGGGGCTAATTCCCCCGCTGTGCTCGGGGGAGGGGGGGCGCGCACATCGCCCCAGTGCTCATGACGAGCTCAGCTCGTCATGACTGAGCCACGGCGGCCGTGTGCTCATGACGAGCTCAGCTCGTCACGACCACGCCCGTTCCAAAGGAGCACCCAGCACAGCAGGGAAATTATCCCCGCGCCGGCGCGGCGCAACGGTCATGACGAGCTCAGCTCGTCATGAGCATTGGAGGGGTTAAAGTACTTTTCTTATATAAAAAGTAAAGCACTGACTGGACATTGAGTTTATCAGCTGGTGGTACGGTTTACATTGTATTCTGAATGTCTAACCCCACCTCACCTCCTTGAGTAAGCCTTGGACTGCTCCGTCTCGCTACCCTGAGAGAGTCAAGTGCTGGAGAGGAGTACTTGGTTATTCAGTTTTGGGTCCACTAGTACTGAGGCCCCAGGACACCAGTGAGGGAACACTCCAGTTGATGTGATTGGAGCCCAGTTACCTCTGAGTTCCCTGGTGCCCAGGAAGCCGGGTCTAACATTCTCATTGTGAATCCACCATGAAGCAGCGCCTTTCATGGGTGCAGTGATCTTGATCATGTCCTCAAAAGATCCTTCCACCTGATGCCACTGTAAGTCCAGTTGCTCCTGAAGAGGACGCATACATAGCCTGCAGTGAGGGATTAGAGGAATGTAGGACGAAATGGATACCAGAAGGGACTTGTAGAGGCAAACAGAAAGTGACCTTCTTTTTAGAAGTAGATGGGCCATCAGCATCAGCTTGGTTTGTCTTTCCAGTGAAGGAAATGCCTTGTTTAGGGAAGTGCCCAGTATGGCTCCCAGGAATTTTGCATTTTTGAACGGGCACAAATTTGACTTTTCTCTGTTGAGGGTAAGACCCAGACTCTGGAACAATGTTGTACAAGCTGCCACCGACTTTTCGATTGCTGACTTGGTAGGAGCCTTTAACAACCAGTCGTCCAGGTAGGTGAAAACCTGGTGCTGCTGTTTTCTTAGGAACGCTGCTACCGGAGCTAGCATTTTCGTTAAGATCCTTGGTGCCGCCCTGAGGCCGAAGGGGAGGACCTTGAATTGAAAGTGGCTCTTGGCTACTGTGAAGAGAAGGAACTTCCTGTGTGATGGATGGATGGGAACATGAAAACATGCGTCCTCCAGGTCCAAAGTGGCCATGAAATCTCCTGAATTTAAAAGTCTAAGTATGTCCTGTAAGGAGATCATTCGGAACAACTATTTGATGAGCTAGGTATTGAGCTCCCTCAGATCCAGAATAGGGCGCCACTTTTCGACAGTTTTTAGTACTAAAAAGAACCGGGAGTAGAAACCCTCTCCTCTTTGGGAGAAAGGGACCGGTTCTATCGTTCCTTTCTGCAGCATTTGTTGGACTTTTAGGCGCAGGAGACGAAGATGTTTTGTCGAGCTGGAGCGAGGGTGTTTGGTTGGAGGAGGATGAACAAACTCCAATGTGTGGTCGAATTGGACTATATTGAGAACCCAATGATCCGATGTTATTTGATGCTAATTTTGGAAATATAGGGAGATCCTGCCCCCACAGATGTTTGATGAGGGGGAGATACAGTAGTCAGAGCCCGGTAGCCGCTACTGGCGTCTAGAGGAATCCTTCCCCTGAGATCCTGCTCTTCCTCTGGGTGCGATTTCGAATATGTTGTGGACTGACCCTGCCGCTGGTTGTATTGTGGACGTTAAGACTGTGAGGCAGGCCTATACGAGGAGTACCGATATTGCTGGTAACCTCCTCTGTATGAGGGAAGACCTCTGCCCCATGCTCCCTGAAAAGGGACCTTGCTTTATTGAAGCGTTCCTAAAGACCTCGCTGTGTCCGTGTCTTTCTTGATGTCTTGGAGCGCATCATCTATGTGCTTACCAAAGAGCGCCTCTCCATCAAATGGAAGGTCCATAATCTTGTTCCGAACCTCCGGTTTAAACGAGGTTGCTCGAAGCCATCCCTGGCGATGAAGGATCGCTGCTCCAGCCAGGGAACGGAAATCAGTTGTTGCAATATCCATTGCACTATCAATCAGCTCAGAGGGGGCCTATTCTCCTTCCTGGAGGATCTTTTTCACTTCCGCCTTGCTGTCTTCAGGCAATTGGTCTAGGAAGGGAGAGAAGTCACACCACATCTGGCTGTCATAGCACCCCAAAATGGCTACAGCTATACCCGCTTTTACCAGCTGGTTTGAAGTAGATGAAAATCTTTTGCCAGAATTCTCTAAGCGTCTGCCTTCCGTATCCGGAGGCATTGCTAGAGGAGCTGCTGGATTTTTTTACCTCCTCTGTGCTGCCTGTAATATCACGGAGTCCGGGTTTTGGTTGAGTCACAAGGCAAGCCGTGCTATCCTCAGGGGCTTTACATTTCTTCTCCAAGCGAGGAAGCACCGGGACCACTGTGGCCGGGGTCTTCATGACTTTCAGCCCCTCTTCCCATACATGATTGACAATGGGAAGTGTTATTACCGACTTCTTAAAGGGCTCCTTACAGTTGTATAAGAAGCACTCAGACTGCACAGAAGGCATAAGCAGATAGAACCTTTTAGCTGCCCTTCCTAGCAGATTGTGGAAACCACCTATGTCCCCAGGTGGAGAATCTACTGGAACTGGTGAAGGGGAAGCCAGAGTAGGAATTATATAATCTTTCCATTTCCTATGTGGGTCCGGAAGATCTGTGCCTTCCTGGTCTTCATCAGAGGTATCATCCTGGAGAAGGGGAGCAGGTCCACTATCAATTGCAGTGGCAGTGGTGGTAGCAGGGGGGTGGAAGGCACTGCAGGTGGACCTGTGGGAACTGATACCTGTTCCTGAGCCGAAGATGGTGTAGGAAATCTCATTTTATAGTCGGAGACCATGAATTGTATGTCTGAAATCAAGGAGGATGACATGCAGACCATCTTCTCATGTTAACTGCTATGATAGTCCGGGGAAGGATCATATTCGTGTTCTTCACCATATCCGTCCTCAGAATCTAGATCTTGGCACTTAACATGCAATTCTAAAGGGCTATGTGCATACCCAAAAGGACTTTCTTCCGCTGAATCTTCCTCCTCTAAAAGGGGAGTATGTAGCAGAGGTGTCACTTTGCTAGGGGAAGTGAGCTGAGGAGTTGTGACGCTTCCTGATAATTTTCCTAGGAATTTGCATTTTCGTCTACTAGGTCATCGACGGTGTCGTCGATGATGTAGATGTTGCCAATGACGGTGCGGTCGCTGATACCGTCGTCATTACCGTTGATGCTGCTGCCATCGTCGCCATCGTCATTCTCGTCATCGTCGACATCTTCGCTGTCACTGGTGACCACGTATCCGTCGTCATCGCCGCCGACACTGGATGCTGCACCGTGGTTGATGAATGCAAGGAAACTCTCAGCGACTATCCCGTCGTCTGAGCCAGAGCAGACTGTGGAAACTGTACCTTCTCACTGCGTGCCAACTGTGGGACACTCTTCGCTTGTTTTCCCTCAGAAGGAACAGTGGAGGGCATTTTGAATGCTTTCCTTTCCTCAGGAAGAGAAGATAGAGGTACTGAGTTCGATTTCCTCACTGTAGTCTCTCCTGTAGTCAGTCCTTCCCTCTCCTTTACACTTCGGTGAGGAGATTTGCTTGGACTTAGCCTGTCAGGCCCATGAGAGGTCTTTTTAGAGGCTATCGCAGGACGGTCTTCTGAAGAAGAGGGGTCAGATCTTCCCCTTTTCATTTATCTCCTTAAAGACAAAGCTGATGAGGCCTCGTCGCTATCATCACTGGAGACTGGCTCTCTCCTGGACTTTAGCTACTGGAGCCAGGTTAGAAGACATCCCTCATGGTCTCTAAAGGTTTTGGTGGAAAAAGTATGGCATACCTTGCAATCTTTGGCCTTGTGATCTGGATACAGGCAATCAATGCAGTCCTAGTGAGGGTCATCCGTGTAAATTCTCTTTTTAGAGCAGGTGGCACAAGTTCTAAAAAAGTCCTTTGTTCTCTTTATCAGTCATGTTGAATTCAAAGCTAAAGTAGTTGTTGAAGAAAAAACAGTTGAAAACGTTCAAGAGTAATGTAACAAGGAAACAATTGAGCAGAGCTCAGTGGTGACTCCGTAGCACAATGTGGGGTAGAACATCTGAAGGTCTGAGGTTCTCAGGAGGGTTCTAGAGGGTGAGGCTAATCTGATTGGTTGTTGATTTTACCTGGTCTCTTTTACAAAAAGAGGTAGACATGTTACAAAACTGGAATGGACCTAGGCCTGGTTTCTAGTTTGTAATGGCTTTGCATTGCTATTTTATATATATACACCGGGGACTCCCCATCTTGACGCATTCTCTCGCGTCTAGCCAGGATAGGGGTGTCAGGGTCGGCCTGGAACTGGCTTAGGTCCTTTCTTGAGGGTCGGGCCCAGCAGATCTGGCTACCACCTTCAGCCTCTCTCCATCAGGCTGTTACAACAGAAGTCCCTCAGGGGTCTTCTCTCAGTCCCCTTCTTTTTAATATCTACGTGACCCCACTGGTCTATCTGGCTGAGAGTTTGGGGGCGAAGGTGATGGCGTATGCTGATGATACGCAGTTACTCTTCACTTGGGACAGGGATGACAATCCGGTCACTCTAGTTCATCACTGTCTCTCCTCCGTCTTTGGGTGGCTTTCGGGAGCACAATTAAAATGTAACTAGGAGAAATCGGAGATTTTGCTGTTTGGCAAACTCCCGCCTAGGTTTAGGGAGACTTTGTGGGCACACGACCTCCCCCTGCCATCCTGTTGGGAAGCCAACGAATAACCTGCGGGTCTGGTTTGATGAGGGTCTCTCTCCTTCTCGGTTCACATTTCGAAGCTGACCGGTACCTGCTTTGGCCTGCTCAAGACTTTGAGGAAATGTTTTCCTATCTTGCCGCAGGCAGCAAGAGAAACAGTCACGCGTGCCCTTATCTTGTCTCGGCTGGACTATGCCAATGCTCTTTTCATTGGTATTCCTGCTTACCTGATCAAAAAGTTGCAGGTTGTCCAGAACTCGGCAGCTAGACTTCTGTTGGGCATCTCCGCCACACATATCGTGCGGCATCATCAGAGCTCACTTCACTGGCTGCCTGTGGCGGAAGGGTGAAGTTCAAATCGCTGGTCCTAGCTCATTGCGCCCTTCATGACACTGGTCCGGCTTATCTGCAAAACTGTTTTGCTTTCTACATGCTCTCTAGACTGTTGCGATCGACATCGCTCCGATTAGCAACGGTTCCCCGTTTTCAGGCAGGTCTCTGTCCTGGAAGGCAGCAGTAGCATGGAATGCCGTTCCCCTCGCTCTTCGCACTATTGAAGATCTGGCGGCTTTTAAAAAAAGTCTCAAAACGCATCTTTTTATCTGTTAGTTCTCTGCTCCCCCTTAAGTCATCGCGCCTGGACACTCATGAGTAGCCGTGCGCGTAACAAGTACAATTAACATAACATGTAAATCTATGAGAGTTCCAATACTGGAGTAAATATACAATTACATCAGCCTGTATCTTGTTCTGAGGAGCCGGTGGGGAGAGGAGACATAGCAGTGGAACAGGTCGGGAGGGGAAAGAGCAGGAGTGAAATGATCAGCATCGATATTAACCAATATGGTGAATTTATGGAAATGTGACACAATTAGACTACATTAATAAACACACTTTGGTACATGATATTAAACTTGTTTCAACTATACTTATTTTAGCATCTGTATTAAATCCAAAATAAAAATAATTAATTATTCACTAAATATAGTCTAAAAATGCTAACGCATACTCTTTTTTGTTACCCTCAAAATCTGACATTCCCTTCAATACATTTCAATGAGGACCATAACCCCGGGCCCTGGCCACCACTAACAGGTTATGACATTTTTGGCAAGGGCTGCAAGGTGCATAACTGCCCCACTGGAAAGTAAGAAAAAAATACAAAAACACTGTAAGTCTCCTACTGAAAGATGTTCATGAAATAACGCAACTAAAGCAAAATAAGGAAAGAGGCCCCTATTAACATTTCTTTATGGATTCCTTATATTCCTGCTTAGAGAATAAATTACTGTTGCGCGTGGGTGCGGATTAGTAGTTAACGCTAGGCATTGTGGTACTAGTATGTCTAAACTGAAAGCTAGAGAATAAGATCTCACAGATAACAAAGAAATTCAGTACGGTCATTGAGTCCATACGGTTTCAGCGAGTTTAACAAAAAAATCCAATAGTTCTCCCGTTTTAATAGAAAGCTGTGGTTGTCTCTTCCCTCAGTTTTCTCGATCTTTTCTAACACGCAAAATTTCATCTGACTAATATTGTGGTTTGCTTCTATCAAATGTTGAGCTACTGTAGACTTCATGGCTTTTGTCCATATGTTAGATTTGTGTTCATTCAATCTAGTTTTGATCTTCCTCTCCGTCTGTCCAATGTAAATTTTCCCACAAGGACATTTTAGCATATATATGACATTGCTGGAGTCACATGTAGCTGTGGATCTTACTGAGACTTTATGACCTTTCATTGGATGATTAATACTGGTTCCTTTTATCACGCTGTTACAATGATTACAGTTCAAACATGGTTGCGTGCCTTTGAATTTTTTCTTGGTTAGATTTTTGTGCTGCAATAGTTCACCCAGATTCTGACTTCTGGTGTATGCGAAGATGGGCTCTGTGTCGAATATGTGGTTGAAATCCTGTTCAGTTTTCAGTATTTGCCAATGTTTTTAATGATCTGTTTGTATGCTTTACTAGATGTTGAATATTTTAACACCACTGTTATTATTTCTCTCGTAGGTTTTTTTTGGGTTGACAGTAATTCCTGTCTTGATTTTTGTAGACATCGGTCCTGTGCATGCTGTAATATGTAATCAGGGTACCCTCGTTGTTTAAATCTTTCGGACATGTCCTCGAGTTGTTCTTTGGTTCTCGTTTGATTAGAGACAATCCTTTTCACTCTTATCATTTGGCTATAAGGTAGATGTTCTTTGAGTGGCTGGGGATAGAAGCTCGAATAATGTAGTGTATTGTTTCTGTCGGTATCTTTTCCAAACAAGTTCGTTTCGAAGCCTGTGGAAGTTTTGATAATTTTAACATCCAAAAATGTTATAGTTTGTGTCTGTATTTCATAAGTGAATTGGATTCTTGAATCAATACGAGTTAAGTTTCTGTAATTGTTGTGTGAGGTGTATTTCAGATCCTTGCCAAAGAATGAAGATATCGTCAATGAATCTGACGAAAAATTTGAGATGTTCAGTCCATGGTTGTGACGACAGGATATGTTCTTCTTCAAAGCGATTCATAAAGATATTGGCGTAAGCCGGCGCCGCACAATTTCCCATTGACGTGCCGGTTAACTGTTGGTACCATTCATCATTCCATCTGAAATAGCTATACATCAGGGTGTACTCCATTAATTCCATCAAAAAGATTTTCAAATCATTATCGATTTCTGTGTGCATTAATGCATGTTCAATGGCTTCTATTCCCAACTGGTGTGGAATAGAAGTATAAAGTGAATTTACATCTATCGTACATAGAAGAGTCTCATCTGGATTTTGTAGGGTCATCTGATTTAGTTTACAAAATAAATCGGTTGTATCTTTGATATATGATCTCATAGATGAAACCCTAGGTTGTAGATATCGGTCCAGTAATTTTCCTATGGGTTCGTGTAAACTTCCATTGGTGGAAACAATTGGTCTGCATGGTTGATGAGTCGGATTTTTATGAATTTTGGGTACCATAAAGAATGTTGGGCTTTTGGGATTGTTTTGTGTAAGGTATTTTTTGGTTTTCTCATTTATTACGCCGTTCTCAAAGGCTCTTTGTGTAATTGCTTGTAAAATATCCATGTATTCACCACTGGGGTTACCTGGTAGCTTCATGTATGTAGATTGATCCATAAGATGTAGAAGTACTTTGAGAACGGCGTAATAAATGAGAAAACCAAAAAATACCTTACACAAAACAATCCCAAAAGCCCAACCCATAGGAAAATTACTGGATTTCAACCACATATTCGACACAGATGAAATTTTGTGTGTTAGAAAAGATCGAGAAAACTGAGGGAAGAGACAACCACAGCTTTCAATTAAAACGGGAGAACTATTGGATTTTTTTGTTAAACTCGCTGAAACCGTATGGACTCAATGACCGTACTGAATTTCTTTGTTATCTGTGAGATCTTATTCTCTAGCTTTCAGTTTAGACATACTAGTACCACAATGCCTAGCATTAACTACTAATCCGCACCCACGCGCAACAGTAATTTATTCTCTAAGTTCGTTTCCTGATACTACGCGTCCATGATATAAAATCTCCCGCATAAGCGAATATATAGCCTTTCCTATATTATGGTTTTCCACATTATACCTCTTTTCTGTACACAAGTACCAACATGCTTAGCGATATCTAACCAATCAGCACACATGCCATTCGGCAACTAACGCTCGCGCGATAACATTACAAACCCTTTGTACGTTCTCGGATAGAACGCGCCAACCGAACAGGAAAGCAGTTTACGAACACCATCCATATGATAGAACCGCGTCTAGGTAAGCGCGTAGGAAGCATTTTTTAACATTATGTAATAACGCTTTTTCACTGCTCAGCAAGGCAACAGTTACGTTCTCGTCATCATATTTTGGCAAATGTTTTATATCTATGAACTGTGAGACCCAGGGTTTATGCTTCACAAATGCATTTACTTTTGTAGACATCGCAGAACGTTTCATCAGTCGATTATTATCATGTCTAGTTTACCTTCTAATTGTTGTTAATTTTTGTCAGTAATATCATGTGAACTCTGAGCTTACACAGTATTTTTGTTTACAGAATTTCCCCAGATGAAGGCTACCCAGCCGAAATGCATTGGGATTTCTAAAATATGGTTTAAAGCATAAGGATTTCATTACAAGACAGGAGGCTACATTATGCATTAATCCTTTTAATGCAGCTCTCACACAGCCGCTTACGTCACAAAGAAAGAACAAGAACTAGGTGACATCACAGTGTCCATAAAGGCCAGGTGCCAAGGGAGATCAGCCTCTTTTAAATGCGGCTCTCAGACAGATAAGTTGCCTTTACCACTCCTTGCTTTCTTAATGCTAGCACTTTATATTTTTACTGATAATTGTTGATGCTGTTTATTAACCTTTATCGCTGTTATTGCCCATACATATGTATGCTTACTGTATACTGTATACTGCTTGCGCTTTTGCCTACATGCTCGCGCTGACCCCATAGGGACTCTTGTGTTCCCATCTCTTGTTGTTACCCCCCTTTCATTGTGTACCCTCGAGACTTCCAATTTTCGGTCGTCTCCCCCGCGCTGTGTGTCCTCCCTGTACCCCCCAGTACACACGCTCACACCCGCCTTGTCGACCGCTGAAACTCGGCCCCCGTCTACTACCCGTGACGGAGTCGGCCCTCAATCATGCCTCAACCCTAACATGGATTACCTTTCGAAACCGCCCTAGCTGCCCGTTTTTTCCTCGCGCTGCCTCCCGACACCGTCCCGGTGTCTTCCGCCGCCTCGCGCCTTCCGCGTTAGAGGAATGACCCTCGGCAGCGGCGGCGTGACGCCCCCTGCCTCTCAAGGGCCATTCCTCTCCTCTAAGCACTGCCTCGAGCACGTCAGTTGCTCTGGGGCTCCCGCGTTTGACAAACTGCTGCTGCTGCTGCTTCGGCAATACCCCACAACGACCCTGCCCAAATACAATCGCGCAGGCAGATAAACGTGCCACTCTCTCAAAAAAAAACAAAAAAAAAAACGTGGCATTTACCTAACATAAAAAAAAAAAAAAAAAAGGAGCAAGATAACAGGCAGGTTAAGCCCTCTGTTGCCCCCTACCAATCAAAATGTCTGATATGGAGAGCGAGGATGCCACTGCCTCCTCTCCCTCTCAGAATAGCGACTCCTTTAAAAACTTTTTGAAGAAGGAAATGAGAGCATGCATGCTCGATACCTTCAGTGAGGTATTGTCGCGTAAAAGGACCCTCAGCGACCTCGGACAACACCCCAATGACCCTGCAAGCCTCAAAGCACCTAGGAAAACAAAGCACACTATAGATAGTCGTGCGGGGAACTTTGGAGGTCCAAGCACCTCTCTGGATTTGGGAAGCCTTAGCGCTCCAAGAGGCATTGGTGCCCCTCGCGGCACATCTAGGTTGGGTACCCCTGGCGGTACAACTCTGGAAGGTGCCCTAAGCGACACGACTGGTCACGGTGCTAGTGCTCCTTCCGATACCTATTCTGACCTGGAGGAGGCCTTTGAGGAACCCTACGACGAGTTCATTTTCGACCCTAATGATCACCTCTCTGACTCGGACCCCAACTCCTTCCCAGATCTAGACCCTCCTTCCTCCTCCAAGGATGCCATCCTCGACCCCCTAGGGGGAGAAATGTTTTCTCCAGTCAACATCTCACGCCCCAACAGCTCTAAGTGGTCCCCCCAGGAACATGTTGGCAAATTTATAACCAAATGGCTGAGAAACTCCTTGGAGTTTGATACTAGGAACATTATGCGCGCTGAATGCCCGAGACCATGGATTGGGGATAAGGTCTGCCAGACCCCCAACCTTGACCCTGACCTCATCAAATTTCTCTTTAAACTGGGTAAGGACCCTAGAAAAGGGCTCGAAAGAGCATTCAAATCCTGCCAGGACCGTCTACTAGACATCCTAGGCCCCCTCACCAAAATCCTTGATCTCGCTGAGGAGTCCTACATTTCAGATACTCCCCTCGACACCGCGCTCATCAGGGGATGGAGCCAGAGGGCCATCGTTCTCCTAGGGAACGCCAATTCAAGCCTCAACATGGAAAGGAGGAAAACTGTCTTAAGCAGAATTAACCCCAAACTCGGGGACATGGCCGATAAAGAACCCTCTTCCGAACCCCATGGCCTACTCTTTGGGCAAGATATGATCAAGTCGATTGGCAGATACGTCGCGACCTTTACGGCGCTCGACAGGGCCCAGAGCAACCTGAAGAAAGTATTCCCATCTAATGTTTTTGATCAGGCCGGAAGAAGGGGCCGTTCTTCCGGCCGTGCCAACTTCCGGCCCTATAACCCCGGCAGAGGACGAGGTGGTGCAGGAAGAGGATACTACCCCTCGAACAAGCAGTTCTACCCCCAACGAGGAGCTCGTGGTTCCCGAGGCAGAGGCTACCCCTCCCGTGGAACACCTAATACCAACACCTCAAGTAAGTGCCCTCCCTTCCCCCTCCCCTCCAAAGGTCGGGGGAAGGCTCAAATTGTTTTACCATGTCTGGGAAAGCTATACCCAGGACCCGTGGGTCCTACAAACTGTCCGCGGGTTCATGATAGATTTCGCAGACATTCCTTACCAATCCACGACTCCAAGACCCTTGGACCTCCCCCCGGATCACCTAGCTATCGCCAGGGAGGAGGTCTCCTCTATGCTGGAAAAGGGAGCCATTATCGAGGTTCCTTGGTCACAAAAGAACTTTGTAAGTACCCTCTTCTTGGTAGAGAAAAAGGACAAAGGCTGGAGGCCTGTCATAAATCTACGAGAAGTGAACAAATACCTGGTCTATCGCCACTTCAAGATGGAGGGCATCCATCTCCTCAGGGACCTTCTTCTCCAAGGAGATTGGCTAGTCAAGCTAGATCTGAAGGACGCCTACTTTACCATCCCTATGGCCAAGGAACACCAATCCTTCCTCCAATTTATTTGGGACGGACACCTCTACCAATTTCGAGCCCTCCCCTTCGGCCTCTCTTCCGCCCCTTGGTGCTTCACCAAGGTCATGAGAGCCATCGTCTCGATCCTCAGAGCAAGAGGGGTTCACCTAATTATCTGCCTGGACGACATCCTTATCATGTCTCAAACCCAGGAACAAATCCTAGAAGACCTCAGGGTCTCCATGGAGTTGATAGAGGATCTCGGCTTCATTATAAACAGAGAGAAGTCGATCCTGACTCCCTCAAAATGCCTGGAGTTCCTAGGCTTCACCGTGAACACCTCAAGCTGTCTTCTCTCACTCCCGAAGAAGAAGATCGCGAAAATCAGAAAGGAAATCAGGTTTGTCCTGAAACACCAATCCCTCTCCCTACGAGAGTTAGCCAGACTCTTGGGTCTTCTTTCCTCTTCGATCCAAGCCATCTTCCCGGGCCCTCTAAACTACCGTGCCCTCCAGAGGGTGAAAGCCCAAGCCCTCCGGTCCGGCCTCTGGTATGGGGACAAGGTCTCTCTGGATCAGCCAGCGAGACTGGAACTCGCCTGGTGGCTGGACAATTTGGATGCGTGGAATGGAAGGGCTATCTTTGGCTCCACCCCAGACTTCGTCTTGGAATCAGATGCCAGTCTCCATGGCTGGGGCACTCGCCTCCTCGACCAGGACACCGGCGGAGTTTGGACCCCTTCCGAGTCCTCCCACCACATACATTTTTTAGAACTGACCGCTGGACTTTATGCCTTGATGAGTTTCAGACACTCACTTCAGGGCAGGTCTGTCCTTCTGAAAATGGACAACGTGTCTGCGGTCTCTTACATCAACCGTCTCGGTGGCACGAGGTCCGCAGACCTATCGGATCTGGCCAAGAAACTATGGATGTTCTGCCTAGAACACAAAATTTCTCTGAGAGCAGAATACCTCCCGGGGAAATCCAATATCTCAGCGGATTGGAACTCGAGGTTCCTCCTAGATTTCAGCGACTGGAAACTCGATGTGGCAATCTTCAATTCCCTGAACACTCTCTGGGGTCCCTTCGACGTGGACCTCTTTGCGAGCAGGTTGACCTTCCAACTTCCCCAGTACTTCAGCTGGATGCCAGACCCGGGTGCTCTAGCTGTGAACGCCTTCCTCCAGCCTTGGGCTCCCCTTTGCCCTTACGCCTTTCCCCCTTTTGCGATGATTCAGAGGGTTCTTCAGAAGGCGAGACAAGAACAATGCTCCCTTGTCCTGATAACTGAGTTCGATTTCCTCACTGTAGTCTCTCCTGTAGTCAGTCCTTCCCTCTCCTTTACACTTCGGTGAGGAGATTTGCTTGGACTTAGCCTGTCAGGCCCATGAGAGGTCTTTTTAGAGGCTATCGCAGGACGGTCTTCTGAAGAAGAGGGGTCAGATCTTCCCCTTTTCATTTATCTCCTTAAAGACAAAGCTGATGAGGCCTCGTCGCTATCATCACTGGAGACTGGCTCTCTCCTGGACTTTAGCTACTGGAGCCAGGTTAGAAGACATCCCTCATGGTCTCTAAAGGTTTTGGTGGAAAAAGTATGGCATACCTTGCAATCTTTGGCCTTGTGATCTGGATACAGGCAATCAATGCAGTCCTAGTGAGGGTCATCCGTGTAAATTCTCTTTTTAGAGCAGGTGGCACAAGTTCTAAAAAAGTCCTTTGTTCTCTTTATCAGTCATGTTGAATTCAAAGCTAAAGTAGTTGTTGAAGAAAAAACAGTTGAAAACGTTCAAGAGTAATGTAACAAGGAAACAATTGAGCAGAGCTCAGTGGTGACTCCGTAGCACAATGTGGGGTAGAACATCTGAAGGTCTGAGGTTCTCAGGAGGGTTCTAGAGGGTGAGGCTAATCTGATTGGTTGTTGATTTTACCTGGTCTCTTTTACAAAAAGAGGTAGACATGTTACAAAACTGGAATGGACCTAGGCCTGGTTTCTAGTTTGTAATGGCTTTGCATTGCTATTTTATATATATACACCGGGGACTCCCCATCTTGACGCATTCTCTCGCGTCTAGCCAGGATAGGGGTGTCAGGGTCGGCCTGGAACTGGCTTAGGTCCTTTCTTGAGGGTCGGGCCCAGCAGATCTGGCTACCACCTTCAGCCTCTCTCCATCAGGCTGTTACAACAGAAGTCCCTCAGGGGTCTTCTCTCAGTCCCCTTCTTTTTAATATCTACGTGACCCCACTGGTCTATCTGGCTGAGAGTTTGGGGGCGAAGGTGATGGCGTATGCTGATGATACGCAGTTACTCTTCACTTGGGACAGGGATGACAATCCGGTCACTCTAGTTCATCACTGTCTCTCCTCCGTCTTTGGGTGGCTTTCGGGAGCACAATTAAAATGTAACTAGGAGAAATCGGAGATTTTGCTGTTTGGCAAACTCCCGCCTAGGTTTAGGGAGACTTTGTGGGCACACGACCTCCCCCTGCCATCCTGTTGGGAAGCCAACGAATAACCTGCGGGTCTGGTTTGATGAGGGTCTCTCTCCTTCTCGGTTCACATTTCGAAGCTGACCGGTACCTGCTTTGGCCTGCTCAAGACTTTGAGGAAATGTTTTCCTATCTTGCCGCAGGCAGCAAGAGAAACAGTCACGCGTGCCCTTATCTTGTCTCGGCTGGACTATGCCAATGCTCTTTTCATTGGTATTCCTGCTTACCTGATCAAAAAGTTGCAGGTTGTCCAGAACTCGGCAGCTAGACTTCTGTTGGGCATCTCCGCCACACATATCGTGCGGCATCATCAGAGCTCACTTCACTGGCTGCCTGTGGCGGAAGGGTGAAGTTCAAATCGCTGGTCCTAGCTCATTGCGCCCTTCATGACACTGGTCCGGCTTATCTGCAAAACTGTTTTGCTTTCTACATGCTCTCTAGACTGTTGCGATCGACATCTCTCCGATTAGCAACGGTTCCCCGTTTTCAGGCAGGTCTCTGTCCTGGAAGGCAGCAGTAGCATGGAATGCCGTTCCCCTCGCTCTTCGCACTATTGAAGATCTGGCGGCTTTTAAAAAAAGTCTCAAAACGCATCTTTTTATCTGTTAGTTCTCTGCTCCCCCTTAAGTCATCGCGCCTGGACACTCATGAGTAGCCGTGCGCGTAACAAGTACAATTAACATAACATGTAAATCTATGAGAGTTCCAATACTGGAGTAAATATACAATTACATCAGCCTGTATCTTGTTCTGAGGAGCCGGTGGGGAGAGGAGACATAGCAGTGGAACAGGTCGGGAGGGGAAAGAGCAGGAGTGAAATGATCAGCATCGATATTAACCAATATGGTGAATTTATGGAAATGTGACACAATTAGACTACATTAATAAACACACTTTGGTACATGATATTAAACTTGTTTCAACTATACTTATTTTAGCATCTGTATTAAATCCAAAATAAAAATAATTAATTATTCACTAAATATAGTCTAAAAATGCTAACGCATACTCTTTTTTGTTACCCTCAAAATCTGACATTCCCTTCAATACATTTCAATGAGGACCATAACCCCGGGCCCTGGCCACCACTAACAGGTTATGACATTTTTGGCAAGGGCTGCAAGGTGCATAACTGCCCCACTGGAAAGTAAGAAAAAAATACAAAAACACTGTAAGTCTCCTACTGAAAGATGTTCATGAAATAACGCAACTAAAGCAAAATAAGGAAAGAGGCCCCTATTAACATTTCTTTATGGATTCCTTATATTCCTGCTTAGAGAATAAATTACTGTTGCGCGTGGGTGCGGATTAGTAGTTAACGCTAGGCATTGTGGTACTAGTATGTCTAAACTGAAAGCTAGAGAATAAGATCTCACAGATA
Organism: Lissotriton helveticus; assembly: GCF_964261635.1. Lineage (NCBI taxonomy): Eukaryota > Metazoa > Chordata > Amphibia > Caudata > Salamandridae > Lissotriton > Lissotriton helveticus. Next base: position 86,351,082 of record NC_136064.1, read on the forward strand.
ACAAAGAAATTCAGTACGGTCATTGAGTCCATACGGTTTCAGCGAGTTTAACAAAAAAATCCAATAGTTCTCCCGTTTTAATAGAAAGCTGTGGTTGTCTCTTCCCTCAGTTTTCTCGATCTTTTCTAACACGCAAAATTTCATCTGACTAATATTGTGGTTTGCTTCTATCAAATGTTGAGCTACTGTAGACTTCATGGCTTTTGTCCATATGTTAGATTTGTGTTCATTCAATCTAGTTTTGATCTTCCTCTCCGTCTGTCCAATGTAAATTTTCCCACAAGGACATTTTAGCATATATATGACATTGCTGGAGTCACATGTAGCTGTGGATCTTACTGAGACTTTATGACCTTTCATTGGATGATTAATACTGGTTCCTTTTATCACGCTGTTACAATGATTACAGTTCAAACATGGTTGCGTGCCTTTGAATTTTTTCTTGGTTAGATTTTTGTGCTGCAATAGTTCACCCAGATTCTGACTTCTGGTGTATGCGAAGATGGGCTCTGTGTCGAATATGTGGTTGAAATCCTGTTCAGTTTTCAGTATTTGCCAATGTTTTTAATGATCTGTTTGTATGCTTTACTAGATGTTGAATATTTTAACACCACTGTTATTATTTCTCTCGTAGGTTTTTTTTGGGTTGACAGTAATTCCTGTCTTGATTTTTGTAGACATCGGTCCTGTGCATGCTGTAATATGTAATCAGGGTACCCTCGTTGTTTAAATCTTTCGGACATGTCCTCGAGTTGTTCTTTGGTTCTCGTTTGATTAGAGACAATCCTTTTCACTCTTATCATTTGGCTATAAGGTAGATGTTCTTTGAGTGGCTGGGGATAGAAGCTCGAATAATGTAGTGTATTGTTTCTGTCGGTATCTTTTCCAAACAAGTTCGTTTCGAAGCCTGTGGAAGTTTTGATAATTTTAACATCCAAAAATGTTATAGTTTGTGTCTGTATTTCATAAGTGAATTGGATTCTTGAATCAATACGAGTTAAGTTTCTGTAATTGTTGTGTGAGGTGTATTTCAGATCCTTGCCAAAGAATGAAGATATCGTCAATGAATCTGACGAAAAATTTGAGATGTTCAGTCCATGGTTGTGACGACAGGATATGTTCTTCTTCAAAGCGATTCATAAAGATATTGGCGTAAGCCGGCGCCGCACAATTTCCCATTGACGTGCCGGTTAACTGTTGGTACCATTCATCATTCCATCTGAAATAGCTATACATCAGGGTGTACTCCATTAATTCCATCAAAAAGATTTTCAAATCATTATCGATTTCTGTGTGCATTAATGCATGTTCAATGGCTTCTATTCCCAACTGGTGTGGAATAGAAGTATAAAGTGAATTTACATCTATCGTACATAGAAGAGTCTCATCTGGATTTTGTAGGGTCATCTGATTTAGTTTACAAAATAAATCGGTTGTATCTTTGATATATGATCTCATAGATGAAACCCTAGGTTGTAGATATCGGTCCAGTAATTTTCCTATGGGTTCGTGTAAACTTCCATTGGTGGAAACAATTGGTCTGCATGGTTGATGAGTCGGATTTTTATGAATTTTGGGTACCATAAAGAATGTTGGGCTTTTGGGATTGTTTTGTGTAAGGTATTTTTTGGTTTTCTCATTTATTACGCCGTTCTCAAAGGCTCTTTGTGTAATTGCTTGTAAAATATCAATGTATTCACCACTGGGGTTACCTGGTAGCTTCATGTATGTAGATTGATCCATAAGATGTAGAAGTACTTTGAAAACGGCGTAATAAATGAGAAAACCAAAAAATACCTTACACAAAACAATCCCAAAAGCCCAACCCATAGGAAAATTACTGGATTTCAACCACATATTCGACACAGATGAAATTTTGTGTGTTAGAAAAGATCGAGAAAACTGAGGGAAGAGACAACCACAGCTTTCAATTAAAACGGGAGAACTATTGGATTTTTTTGTTAAACTCGCTGAAACCGTATGGACTCAATGACCGTACTGAATTTCTTTGTTATCTGTGAGATCTTATTCTCTAGCTTTCAGTTTAGACATACTAGTACCACAATGCCTAGCATTAACTACTAATCCGCACCCACGCGCAACAGTAATTTATTCTCTAAGTTCGTTTCCTGATACTACGCGTCCATGATATAAAATCTCCCGCATAAGCGAATATATAGCCTTTCCTATATTATGGTTTTCCACATTATACCTCTTTTCTGTACACAAGTACCAACATGCTTAGCGATATCTAACCAATCAGCACACATGCCATTCGGCAACTAACGCTCGCGCGATAACATTACAAACCCTTTGTACGTTCTCGGATAGAACGCGCCAACCGAACAGGAAAGCAGTTTACGAACACCATCCATATGATAGAACCGCGTCTAGGTAAGCGCGTAGGAAGCATTTTTTAACATTATGTAATAACGCTTTTTCACTGCTCAGCAAGGCAACAGTTACGTTCTCGTCATCATATTTTGGCAAATGTTTTATATCTATGAACTGTGAGACCCAGGGTTTATGCTTCACAAATGCATTTACTTTTGTAGACATCGCAGAACGTTTCATCAGTCGATTATTATCATGTCTAGTTTACCTTCTAATTGTTGTTAATTTTTGTCAGTAATATCATGTGAACTCTGAGCTTACACAGTATTTTTGTTTACAGAATTTCCCCAGATGAAGGCTACCCAGCCGAAATGCATTGGGATTTCTAAAATATGGTTTAAAGCATAAGGATTTCATTACAAGACAGGAGGCTACATTATGCATTAATCCTTTTAATGCAGCTCTCACACAGCCGCTTACGTCACAAAGAAAGAACAAGAACTAGGTGACATCACAGTGTCCATAAAGGCCAGGTGCCAAGGGAGATCAGCCTCTTTTAAATGCGGCTCTCAGACAGATAAGTTGCCTTTACCACTCCTTGCTTTCTTAATGCTAGCACTTTATATTTTTACTGATAATTGTTGATGCTGTTTATTAACCTTTATCGCTGTTATTGCCCATACATATGTATGCTTACTGTATACTGTATACTGCTTGCGCTTTTGCCTACATGCTCGCGCTGACCCCATAGGGACTCTTGTGTTCCCATCTCTTGTTGTTACCCCCCTTTCATTGTGTACCCTCGAGACTTCCAATTTTCGGTCGTCTCCCCCGCGCTGTGTGTCCTCCCTGTACCCCCCAGTACACACGCTCACACCCGCCTTGTCGACCGCTGAAACTCGGCCCCCGTCTACTACCCGTGACGGAGTCGGCCCTCAATCATGCCTCAACCCTAACATGGATTACCTTTCGAAACCGCCCTAGCTGCCCGTTTTTTCCTCGCGCTGCCTCCCGACACCGTCCCGGTGTCTTCCGCCGCCTCGCGCCTTCCGCGTTAGAGGAATGACCCTCGGCAGCGGCGGCGTGACGCCCCCTGCCTCTCAAGGGCCATTCCTCTCCTCTAAGCACTGCCTCGAGCACGTCAGTTGCTCTGGGGCTCCCGCGTTTGACAAACTGCTGCTGCTGCTGCTTCGGCAATACCCCACAACGACCCTGCCCAAATACAATCGCGCAGGCAGATAAACGTGCCACTCTCTCAAAAAAAAACAAAAAAAAACCGTGGCATTTACCTAACATAAAAAAAAAAAAAAAAAGGAGCAAGATAACAGGCAGGTTAAGCCCTCTGTTGCCCCCTACCAATCAAAATGTCTGATATGGAGAGCGAGGATGCCACTGCCTCCTCTCCCTCTCAGAATAGCGACTCCTTTAAAAACTTTTTGAAGAAGGAAATGAGAGCATGCATGCTCGATACCTTCAGTGAGGTATTGTCGCGTAAAAGGACCCTCAGCGACCTCGGACAACACCCCAATGACCCTGCAAGCCTCAAAGCACCTAGGAAAACAAAGCACACTATAGATAGTCGTGCGGGGAACTTTGGAGGTCCAAGCACCTCTCTGGATTTGGGAAGCCTTAGCGCTCCAAGAGGCATTGGTGCCCCTCGCGGCATATCTAGGTTGGGTACCCCTGGCGGTACAACTCTGGAAGGTGCCCTAAGCGACACGACTGGTCACGGTGCTAGTGCTCCTTCCGATACCTATTCTGACCTGGAGGAGGCCTTTGAGGAACCCTACGACGAGTTCATTTTCGACCCTAATGATCACCTCTCTGACTCGGACCCCAACTCCTTCCCAGATCTAGACCCTCCTTCCTCCTCCAAGGATGCCATCCTCGACCCCCTAGGGGGAGAAATGTTTTCTCCAGTCAACATCTCACGCCCCAACAGCTCTAAGTGGTCCCCCCAGGAACATGTTGGCAAATTTATAACCAAATGGCTGAGAAACTCCTTGGAGTTTGATACTAGGAACATTATGCGCGCTGAATGCCCGAGACCATGGATTGGGGATAAGGTCTGCCAGACCCCCAACCTTGACCCTGACCTCATCAAATTTCTCTTTAAACTGGGTAAGGACCCTAGAAAAGGGCTCGAAAGAGCATTCAAATCCTGCCAGGACCGTCTACTAGACATCCTAGGCCCCCTCACCAAAATCCTTGATCTCGCTGAGGAGTCCTACATTTCAGATACTCCCCTCGACACCGCGCTCATCAGGGGATGGACCCAGAGGGCCATCGTTCTCCTAGGGAACGCCAATTCAAGCCTCAACATGGAAAGGAGGAAAACTGTCTTAAGCAGAATTAACCCCAAACTCGGGGACATGGCCGATAAAGAACCCTCTTCCGAACCCCATGGCCTACTCTTTGGGCAAGATATGATCAAGTCGATTGGCAGATACGTCGCGACCTTTACGGCGCTCGACAGGGCCCAGAGCAACCTGAAGAAAGTATTCCCATCTAATGTTTTTGATCAGGCCGGAAGAAGGGGCCGTTCTTCCGGCCGTGCCAACTTCCGGCCCTATAACCCCGGCAGAGGAAGAGGTGGTGCAGGAAGAGGATACTACCCCTCGAACAAGCAGTTCTACCCCCAACGAGGAGCTCGTGGTTCCCGAGGCAGAGGCTTCCCCTCCCGTGGAACACCTAATACCAACACCTCAAGTAAGTGCCCTCCCTTCCCCCTCCCCTCCAAAGGTCGGGGGAAGGCTCAAATTGTTTTACCATGTCTGGGAAAGCTATACCCAGGACCCGTGGGTCCTACAAACTGTCCGCGGGTTCATGATAGATTTCGCAGACATTCCTTACCAATCCACGACTCCAAGACCCTTGGACCTCCCCCCGGATCACCTAGCTATCGCCAGGGAGGAGGTCTCCTCTATGCTGGAAAAGGGAGCCATTATCGAGGTTCCTTGGTCACAAAAGAACTTTGTAAGTACCCTCTTCTTGGTAGAGAAAAAGGACAAAGGCTGGAGGCCTGTCATAAATCTACGAGAAGTGAACAAATACCTGGTCTATCGCCACTTCAAGATGGAGGGCATCCATCTCCTCAGGGACCTTCTTCTCCAAGGAGATTGGCTAGTCAAGCTAGATCTGAAGGACGCCTACTTTACCATCCCTATGGCCAAGGAACACCAATCCTTCCTCCAATTTATTTGGGACGGACACCTCTACCAATTTCGAGCCCTCCCCTTCGGCCTCTCTTCCGCCCCTTGGTGCTTCACCAAGGTCATGAGAGCCATCGTCTCGATCCTCAGAGCAAGAGGGGTTCACCTAATTATCTACCTGGACGACATCCTTATCATGTCTCAAACCCAGGAACAAATCCTAGAAGACCTCAGGGTCTCCATGGAGTTGATAGAGGATCTCGGCTTCATTATAAACAGAGAGAAGTCGATCCTGACTCCCTCAAAATGCCTGGAGTTCCTAGGCTTCACCGTGAACACCTCAAGCTGTCTTCTCTCACTCCCGAAGAAGAAGATCGCGAAAATCAGAAAGGAAATCAGGTTTGTCCTGAAACACCAATCCCTCTCCCTACGAGAGTTAGCCAGACTCTTGGGTCTTCTTTCCTCTTCGATCCAAGCCATCTTCCCGGGCCCTCTAAACTACCGTGCCCTCCAGAGGGTGAAAGCCCAAGCCCTCCGGTCCGGCCTCTGGTATGGGGACAAGGTCTCTCTGGATCAGCCAGCGAGACTGGAACTCGCCTGGTGGCTGGACAATTTGGATGCGTGGAATGGAAGGGCTATCTTTGGCTCCACCCCAGACTTCGTCTTGGAATCAGATGCCAGTCTCCATGGCTGGGGCACTCGCCTCCTCGACCAGGACACCGGCGGAGTTTGGACCCCTTCCGAGTCCTCCCACCACATACATTTTTTAGAACTGACCGCTGGACTTTATGCCTTGATGAGTTTCAGACACTCACTTCAGGGCAGGTCTGTCCTTCTGAAAATGGACAACGTGTCTGCGGTCTCTTACATCAACCGTCTCGGTGGCACGAGGTCCGCAGACCTATCGGATCTGGCCAAGAAACTATGGATGTTCTGCCTAGAACACAAAATTTCTCTGAGAGCAGAATACCTCCCGGGGAAATCCAATATCTCAGCGGATTGGAACTCGAGGTTCCTCCTAGATTTCAGCGACTGGAAACTCGATGTGGCAATCTTCAATTCCCTGAACACTCTCTGGGGTCCCTTCGACGTGGACCTCTTTGCGAGCAGGTTGACCTTCCAACTTCCCCAGTACTTCAGCTGGATGCCAGACCCGGGTGCTCTAGCTGTGAACGCCTTCCTCCAGCCTTGGGCTCCCCTTTGCCCTTACGCCTTTCCCCCTTTTGCGATGATTCAGAGGGTTCTTCAGAAGGCGAGACAAGAACAATGCTCCCTTGTCCTGATAACCCCCTTTTGGCCGTCTCAAGCCTGGTTCCCCACTGCTCTGGAACTTTCTTGCGACGTTCCCTTCTTGATTCCCGCGACTCGGGCCTCCTCCTAAACGCAGACGGGGAGGACCATCACCTGGTCGCTTCGGGGAGTTTGAACCTTCTTGCCTGGAAAGTGTCAGGCAATCTCACCAACTGTCTGGACTTTCGTCGTCTGCTCTCACTCTCCTCGGGGAGTCATGGGCACCAGGAACCCATTACAGATACAATAACATCTGGAAGAAATGGTCTAGTTGGTGCCTGGAAAGGAACCTGGATCCCGTGGAGGCTCCTATAGTCTCTGTTGTTAATTTCCTCGTTGAAATCTATGATAATGGCCTCTCCTATAGATCAATTAATTGCTTTAGATCTGCAATTTCAGCCGGCCATGCCCTTGTCAATGGTAAAACGGTGGGTAAAAACGTTATTATCTGCAGAGTTCTTAAAAGCATTCGTCTCAAGAGACCCCCTCGTCCTAGATATCAATCAGTTTGGGACGTTAAATTACTGCTTGATCTTTTTTGTTCATGGCCTAACAATTCTCTCCTTAACAGGAAATGTCTCTCTATTAAGCTTGCCTCCCTCTTATGCCTAGTCTCTTGTCGCAGAGTTTCCGATATAAAGGCTCTCGACATCTCTAATAGATGTTACGACATGTTTGGTGTTAAATTCGAAATATCTAGAAGGACTAAAACCATGTCTGACTCTATCTTCTACCCTCGTTTTGATTCTCACCCAAAACTATGTGTCGTTGATTGCATGAAGGAATACGATTCCAGAATGTCCGACCTTCGTCCTCCTGGTGCAAATCAACTTTTAGTTTCTTACGTTAGTCCCTTTAAACCCATCTCATCCTGCTCTATCGCTAGGTGGGTTAAAATTGCTATGAACCTTGCTGGTATTGACCTGTCTAAGTTCCAGGCTCACTCTCTTAGGAGCGCTATGGCCAGCAAATCTTTCTGGTCCGGTGGTAAGTTGGATGCTATCCTTAAATCCGCTGATTGGTCTAACGCCTATACCTTTGCACATCACTACTGTAAACCAATTGAACATGTTTCTGATGCAGTTATTCAAGGCTACCAACATGCATAATGTAGCCTCATGTCTTGTAATGAAATTGCGATTCTCCTATTACCATGACCAGAGCATCTGGATTTCATTAAAGACACGGAGGCTAACATTATCCCTCCCGTCCCTCCCTGAGGGCAATTGGGAATGTTATTTAATCTGGTTTACAATCATTTAACTCTTGCAATGCTTTCTTATTGTGATGTTTTGCTCATGCTTCTCATGAAGTCACTTTCCTTCCTTCTCCTTGATTTACCTCGTCTTTCCATTTCAGACAATTCTAACTGATGAATCTACTTGGAATTCAAGATGGTCTCCAGTTCCTCTTTCAAGTTCAAGCTTCGTTCCTCCGTTTCAACTTCTCCTGTCACTCGAGGCATTTAAAAGAGGCTGATCTCCCTTGGCACCTGGCCTTTATGGACACTGTGATGTCACCTAGTTCTTGTTCTTTCTTTGTGACGTAAGCGGCTGTGTGAGAGCTGCATTAAAAGGATTAATGCATAATGTTAGCCTCCGTGTCTTTAATGAAATCCAGATTCTCTGGTCATGGTAATAGGAGAATCGCAATTATCATGAATGTTATGAATTCAAAAATGAGAAAACCGAGTGAAAGATAACTCGTTTGATTCAACAAATAAAAGAAAATTGAGAATCATATAAAAGACTTTATATTTTTCTAATACCATTGCACTTGAAAATAGAAACCTTTTTTATAAGGACTTCAGATCCAGTGCCCAGGGGACATTCCCCAATGGTTTTGGGGATGCATCCATTTTGATTTATATCATTATACTCACATCGGAAAGTGATACCCCGGAGCACGGCACAACGTTCAAACAACCTCAATAGAAACAGTAGTGCGCCAACATCCTACCTATAGAAAATACCTATGGAGGACATACGATTTGATTGAAAAAAGGTGGAGAGGATCGGGAACTATTTATAAATATATATATATATATATATATATATATATATTTTTTCTTTTTTTTTCAGTCACCTCCTGGTTGTAAATCCTTCACAAAAACCAGAGTCGAGGCCCCAATAGTGCGCAGAAAAGGTTTATTTGGCACAAAGAAAAATACCCTACGCGTTTCGAGGTCAGCCGACCTCTTGCACCCGTGAGCAAGAGGTCGGCTGTCCTCGAAACGCGTAGGGTATTTTTCTTTGTGCCAAATAAACCTTTTCTGCGCACTATTGGGGCCTCAACTCTGTTTTTTTTAAGGATTTACAACCAGGAGGTGACTGAAAGTTTATGGGTCGGCAACCCTGCCGAGCGCCCGCCGAAAAAAGAGGCAAGAGCACGCCGCTTTTTGTGTGTTTGGATATATATATATATATATATATTCACCCAAAATTGCTCCAGCAATATGAGGCCGCACTCCCATTGAGGTGAAAGAAACATCTTTATTTGTTTTAAAGCCGACAGCTTTTCCTCCCGTATTTGTGTCCCTGGCCTGACACGTTTCGATGGACTCTCACCATCTCATCAGAGGCCTAGTCAGCAGAAAATAATTGCGTGCATGACTCGCCGCCCCTTTCTTTTTCTTTAAGTACACAGTACCTTTTTTCCTTTGCATGCTGGGCAACGTAGTCCTTTTCGGCACAAATTACACCCTCCAGTGGGTTTTCTGCTCACGATTTCTTGGGAACATAATTTATAGCACATATTGAGCCCCCGGAGGAAACTGTCAGCTGGAAATGAAACACCTCAATTTGCCCAATTCAAGAAGGAGGTCCTCCTCGAACGGTCCTGGTGAGTCTTCTTCCAGGTGGTGCGTCGCCTCCACGGCCTGAGGCACGCCGTGTATAAATTCACCAAAAATTGCTCCAGCAATATGAGGCCACACTCCATATTTTTCATTTTACATTAACAACACTGTGGGTGAACATGTACGAGCAGGTGGCCAAATTGGATCCGAGTACAGATACAGTAAGAAGAGACAGTAGTTAGGCAGTTTCAGGTACCAACAGACGCATGTCAAGGGACTTAGAATTATCACATCAAGAGCATCCACTCTTCTCCATATCTGACCCGCCGTCACTCACATCAGATTCATATTGATCGCACTCAGAAACATCTCCAGCTAAGAGATCCCTGCAGAGTTCCCTCCACATCCCGAGATCTTCATTTAATTTCACATCCTTCCTGCTAGCCTCCATGTGGACCTCTTCTGCAAGCGACCACTCACACCCATCCTTCAACCAATCCTCCAATGAGGGGGAGCGCTTTGCCAGCCATTCAATGGCAATTATTTGTCTTGCTAGAACCAGGAGTAATTGCAACAATCTGTATGCCAACTTGCGTTTTCTAGACTTCATGACTTGCCCCAGCAGGCAGTGCAGTGGGGTTACCTCAACCCAAAGGCCAGTTCCTGCCCTCACCTGCTCAATCACGAGTCCAAAATTCATGCACCTCAGGACACCCCTAAATGCAGAAAGTCTTCCTCTTCCATGCCACATCTAGGCAAACATCAGAGTGGTCCGGGTAAATGTGACACAATCTCGTCTGGGTCATGTATACGCGGTGCAGGTAATTAAAGTGTATCAACTTAAAGTGCGTGTTATAGGCTACTGGGTGTGTTAGAGGGTACGCTGCTTTCCATGCCTTGTCGCCTATGGGTGTCGGCAGATCCCCTCACACGCGCTCCACGCCCTGGGAGGTGAACCCGTTGAGTCGACCCTCATGGCCCTATACAATAATGAGATTAATCGATGCCCGCTCCCACATGTAAGCATTATATCAAGTGTTTGAGTCGTGTGGGGGGCGTTAGGGTAAGTGAGCCATGTCGCCCTGGCCAGGTTCGTGAGGCCAGCATGCTGAATGTATTGACCTTAACCGAGGCCGAATCCTTCACAAACCTGATCATATGAGATAAAGGGTTCATTTGGGTACAGGTCCGCCAACACCTGGCAGCCTCCCTCCATGCCTGGAATGAGATGTTTTCCATAATTTTTCAAACCATGGCGAGAATCTTTATGTTTAGTTCCTGGTGGAATGGCGCGTGCATTAGTATGCACTCCACAAATGCTTGCCATACATTTGTGGTCTGTTTGACCACGTGAGGCAAGTTTGCAGGAGCACCCGCCCCCTTCATCGGGGCCGATGGAGGACTATCAGGCTGGACTCATCCTTTAAGTAGACATTTTTCCCAGTTGTCTCCCTCACCCAGCCACCGTGCCGAATGCTGCAGGTGTGCCGCATAATAATATAAGTGAGGATAGGGAACTATATTAGCACCTTAGATTAGTATTTCAAAAGATATTTTCTAACCCTCAAATCACAGGTTATATAGTAGTAGGGAAACAAATTAAATTGGCATTATTTGTAGATGATGTGCTGTGTTTCCTGACTAATCACATGGTCTATTCACCAAGACCCCTAGAGGAACTTCAGAAATTCTAGGACCTCTCTAAATTCAAAGTGAACTATTGTAAATCAGTAGCTATGGGGGTGGGACACCAGATGGAAAAGAATGAGAGGATAGCGGGGGAAAGCAGCTTTCAGTGGTTTTCAAAGGGTGATGGAGTATCTGAATCAATCAATTAGTGTTGTATGATGCAGCTTGCCACCCCAGGGGGGTCTCCAGGTGCAGAGGTTCTATGAGCCTGGGTAGAAAACCCATGTCTTGAGCTTCTTCCTGAATTGTTCCAGGGAAGGGCTGGTTCGCAAGTGAAAGGGGAGGCTGTTCCAGGACTTGTTGGCCAGGTATGAGAAGGAACGACCTCCACAGCAGCTCAGACAGATGCGGGGAATGTGCAATAGGGTGGGGCCAGCGGAGTGGAGGTACCTGGCGAGTCAGTGGAATGTCAAGCGGTGGTTGATGTAGGTGGGCTCGAAGTTGTGGAAAGCCTTATAGGCGTGAGTCGGGAGTTTGAAGAGGCATCTTTTCTGGACAGGGAGCCAGTGGAGGGCTTTGAGGTGAGGGGTGGTGCCAGTTCTTTTATGGAGATTGAGGATGAGTATTGCTGCAGTGTTCTGCGTGGTCTGGAGGCGGTTGAGGAGCTGTTTGGAGGTTTCAGCATAGAGTGCGTTGTCGTAGTCAATGCGGCTGGAGATGAAGTCTTGGGTGACCATTTTCCTGGAAGACATTGAGACCCATAGGAAGATCTTGCGGAGGGTGTGGAAGCAGGAGACTAGGAGACGGCGTCGACTTGTTGCTTCATAGTCAGTTGGCTGTCTAATATGATTCCGAGGTTGGTGCGTGGTTGGAGCGGGTTGGTGTGGGGCTGAGTGCGGTGGGTGACCAGGAGTCATCACAGGGAGAGGGTTTGTTCCCAAAGATAAGTAACTCTGTTTTGTTCGAGTTAAGCTTGAGGCAGATGGCCTTCATCCTGTTGGCGACGTCGGACATGGTGTTTTGGAAGTTTGCTCTGGTGGTGTTGGTGTCTTCTGTAAGGGAAAGGATGAGCTGCATGTTGTCAGTGTATGAGATGATGTTCATTCTGCAAGTGCAGGTGATGTCAGCTAGTGACGTCATGTAGGTGTTGAATAAGGTGGGAGAGAGGAGCCCTGGGGGACACCGCAGATGATTCTTTTGGGTTTGTCAGAGAAGGGAGGTAGATGGATCCTCTGTGTTCGCCCAGAGAAGAAGGAAGAGATCCAGTTAAGAATGTTGCCTTGGATGCTAATGTCGTAGAGACTGGTGAGGAGGATTAGGTGGGAGACAGTGTAGAAGGCCGTCAAGAAGTTGAGGAGGATAAGGTCTGCTGTTTCCCCTTGGTCGAGGAGGCGTCTGATGTCATCCTTTGCAGCAATCAGGATGGTCTCTGTACTGTGATTGGACCGGAAGCAGAATTGGGAGGCATCTAGCAGGTTGTTTTCTTTGAGGTATTCCGTGAGGTGGCGGTTGATGACTTTTTCCAGGACCTTGGCAGGAAAGGGAGAAGCGAGATGGGGCAGTAATTCTTGAGTTAGTTGGTGTCGGCAGAGGATGTTTTCAGGAAAGGCTTGACCTCCACATGTTTCTATGAGTCGGGAATGGTAGCTATAATGATGGAGGTGCTAAGGATTGCTGTGAGGTTGCTGCTGATTTCTCTCTTTCCTAGGTTGTGGGTGTGGTGCAGGCAGGGGTCCGTGGGCGCACAGGAGTGGATTGAGTTTATAATAGTGGTGGTGTCTTGGATCAAAAGCTGATTCCAATTGGTGAGCCGGTAGGTATGGGCAGCGTTGGTTTGTTCGTGGAGGTGGCAGCGGAGCCCCCGCCCCACCAGCAGCAGCACAACTTGAAAAATAAAACAATAATAAACCATGATTATTATCGTTTTATTTTTCTACTACTATGGAGTCTTGGGGTAGGGCTAGGAGATAACAGGCAATGATGGGAAGTAGTGGGCACTGTTATCAGTGCGCATGAAGGTTTGGCCAGCTGCCTCAGGCTGGCCAAACCATCATGCGCACTGAAGCGCTATCCAACCCGAGCTGCGTTGCCGGGTTGGAGAGAGCAGGCACAGCCTCCCAGTCTCACTGAGAGCTCAAATCTTTGGCACTCAGGCCAATCCTGACACTGCTTACAGCAGCATGAAAGTAGCACCAGGATTGGCGGAAGTGCACTGTGGGAGCCTGTGCCTGCAGAAGAGAGGGGCGTGATGCGGCGATCCAGGTGTTTTTTTAGATTTATTTATTTTTGACTTGTTGCCTTGGATGCTAAAGTGGTCTGACTGGTTGGGGGCTCTAGTGAAGTGGATGATGCTGTGGTCTGTCAGGGTCAGTTTGGTCGTGTGGGAGAACTTAATTTTTTTGCAGGAGGAGAAGATGAGTAATAGTGAGTGGCTAACGATGTGCGTGGGGTTGCTTACCAGCCGACTGAGGCCAATGTATTTGTTTCTCACTTTCCCAGCACATGTGAGCACCGCATTCCACGCTAACATCCCTTCCCTCAAACACTTGTCCAAGGATCTGTATAGATGCGGAAAGTTGGAAATCTCTTGGTTGGATCAGATCAATAGCATAAAAATTATTTTTATGCCAAAACCTTCATATACGGGAAGGAAAGTGTCAGTGACACTTCCCAGAGCAATCCTGCATAATATTCAGAAGAAAGTGTGGGCCTTCAAATGGAATAATAAACTCCCAAAGTTAGTGAAAGCCCTGCTGTACAGATCACAATATGAGGGAGGACTTGGAGCTCTGGACAATTATAGCTATATAGTGGCAACACAGTTGGCCCCACCCTCACATGGGCTTGTTAGTCTGGGGATAAAACTTGGTGTAGCGTAGAGCAGGAGATTTGCAGGGTTCTCCAATCAGATCAGTTATGGTTACCACCTCACACAAATGAACACTGCAAGTCAGCGTTGCAATCCACCAATATTACATATTATTATTGGCAGAGTTGTAAGGTTACATCTGGAAACTACTACATATCCCTCAGATTGATCACAGGAAACCTGCCCTATGTGCAGAAGTGGTCCGAAATGTTCGCTCTACAGCTTCTCGAGAGTTCCTGGATACTAATTTGGAAAAGGGCGGCCTGGTCCTTTGTTTGTTTTTCACATGAAGAAATGGCAAATAAAATAATGCTCACGTGGTACAGGACACAGATCTGACAATGTATGATGTCTGCCATTTGTTGGTGAGGGTGTGATGAGGAAGGTACATAAAGTCATATGTGATGGCTCTGTGTTCAAGTGCCAAGTTTCTGGGTCCAGGTGGTGCAGAAAAGTAAAGAGATCAACAATGTCCAGCTTACAATTGGCCCTCTGGTGGTTCTGCTGAGGGAGGTAGATAATGAGGGTATGTATCCAATAGGGACAATGTTGAGGAGATTCTTTTTTTTAGGTATTGTTGGCTAGGAGGTTGACAGTGGACTATAGATGGAAGGGCCCAGAACGGATGACACTGGTGGGGTAAAACATTGAATCTCTACAACATGGAAAAGTTAACACCAATTCTCCATAATTGAATTGAACATTTTTAACAAACTTAGACACAGCTTCTTACATCTCATAAGAGATATATGAAAGTGTGTCCAGTTTAAGAGCCTCCCGCCGACTGTTCCTTTTGGTGACACGTCTGAGTGAGTCAAGCGATGAGATCGACTAGATATCCTTCTTCAGGCAGGGAAATTGGGCGAAGTGGTGGGAGAAAATAGATGTGTAACATACTTATGGAGCAGTTTGCTCATGAAAGGTGAGAAGAGGCCGAAGAGGATCTAAAGTGGATTTGATGTGTGGGTTTCTAGATGCATATCTCCTGATACGTAATTCACTGTATGAGTTCATTTGTTTATGTGGTTTATCATGAATAATGGCAACTCTCAAACAAGTTATCACAGAAAGCAGCCATTAAAGTTTTAAGGAAGATGTCTATTTAAAGTAGGGAAGTTCACCTTTGCCATCTCAGTATGTACCGAGTTTTAATTAACCGTGGGCAAAGCACTACGCTACGCTCGCGCAGTTTGCGCAACTTCGCACTACGCGAACTACACGTAGCACAGTGCGAACATGCGTAGTGGTCATTTTTTGCTTGCTCGCGGTCCTCAACGTCAACTTGGCGACCGCGAGCAAGCAAAATGACATCCTCGCAAGACTTTTTCCTTGTTCGCGATCAGCAACATCAAGTTGCCGACGCGAGCATGGAAAATAAACCTCCCGGCGAGATTCTCAACGCGGGGAGGTCAGGTTACTCATTGCGAGTGGTCGCGTATGTTTGCGACCGCTCGCGATGAGAAACTACCAGTCCTCGTTGAGAAAGCTGCAGCTCGAGTAAAAATCTACTCGAGCAACAGAAAAGTACAGCTCGCACTGTGCAAGATGCAGTTTTCAATGATTGCACAGTGCCGGATGCTTGTCCGCACTGTGCAATCATTGAAAATGACATCTTGCACAGTGCGAACATGCTACTACGCAGTTCGCGTAGTGGGAAGTGCACTTCGCGTAGCGCTACTTCGCTAACTACGCCCACCCCTAGTTTTAATAGTGTTTGCTCACGCTGGGTTCATATGTATGTGTTTAAGGGATAAGGAGGTAAAGAAGAAAAGTTTAGAAATTGAGTCAAGCAGAGTATGAGACTCACATAGTCCAAATGCCAGTTAAATATTAATAAACATAATAATTTACACCCAAAACTCGTTGGTGTGGACAGCTGTTACCTACTCAAGTAACAGCGTACTGTGTTCAAAAATTCACTATTATGGTTTTGCCCATTTTTGAAAAAAGGCACATAGAATTATTTAACTAGGCAAAGCAGAGCCTTTAGGTAATTGAAAAATGAAAGGAAACCTCGGATTATAAAAAGTTACTGCTAGTACATTATATACGTTTGCAAGCAGAAAAACTGTAGGTGAAAAGATTCAGATCGACTTAGCCAGAGATCCATTCTTGAAATAGTAAGACATCTGCTGTTTGCTACAATACAGCATGGATAACATAAATGTGAAGTGTTCTTCAGATGATCAGCGGCATACATATGGGTACCGAACATATAACTCCTAAATGACGCAAATAGTGGAAATGACTGTATCTGCAGGTGGCTTCACTCAAGAAACAGGTGAGCCTATTTAGTTTGTAGTAGATGGCATTGTTTATGTAAACAAATAATGAATATTGTATTGACAGGGATGAGGATGTTCGCAAAAGAGACATTACAATGACATCTATAAAGTATGCTTTTTTACAAGAAAATATACGACCAGTGTTCTCCTTAAGGAGTCTATGGTATGGTCTACTTCTGGTTCAATTAAAGTTTACCATATGTAGGAGCAAAACAAGTTGAAAGGAAACAGAGGCCTGATGCCTGAGATTCGTGTTTTAGTCTAACAAATCCTTAAGTTATTAAAAGAAGGATTTGCAGAGCCAACATAAGCAAAGGTTAGGCTGGCTGGGTTTTGCCTGTTGAGTGACAGCATAATGGTAATATGATATGTGTTCTTAGTTCAATGCTCTGTTGTATACCTACATAATAAGATAAGATCCAGTGAGAACAGGGGAAGGCAGTATGTGATCGTTTGCAAAGTAATTTGGGAAAAGGTGGGTAGAAGAGATAGGTGTATGAAACAGTGGGGTGAAGAAGATGAATTTAGGTTTTTTATGAAAATCGAAAGGTTTGGACTAGGTGTTCTTAAAATATACAAGAATATAGGTTGATGGAGTATTTTCAAAAAGATAAACATATACAGTTAAAATTATGTGAGAGCAACAATTTGCTAACATTGCAAATGAACAACCAATACTTAAAACTATAAGGTGTTATAAATTAGATGTCTATGCAGCAGAGGGCAGGGTAGAGCTAGGTTTAGTGGAGGACAGGTGACTTGAGAAGTTTCACGTTAGATATGAATGAACTGAACCAATTTATCATACTTTATTAATGGATGGAAGGGTGAGTAGTTAGGGTGAAAGAGGAGAATGTTTGGATCTTTGTTTGGTGTTGGGCGTCATATAAACACAACCAACTAGACAACTATTTTCAGCTAGGTAGCCTGTTTTGTGAGTACATAGGGACTTGGGTAATGATGCCCATAGATTTAAAATTAATGGATGCATGCTTTGAGGGGTAGCCAGCTGAGACAACGATTTAAAAGGGTTGAAGGTAATGTGATAAGATTTATGTTCCCCAGCAATAAGCCAATGCATGGAAGGCAGTTTTGAGAGGACGAAGAGCAGCACTGAAGAGGCTGATTAAAAATGTATTGCTCCAAATCGGCTGTAGGAAGAATAAATGGTTTACACATGCAGAAAAGGCTGATTTAGAACGAGGAAGTTTGGGATTTTTTGCTTAGGGAGAGAAAAAAAATCTATGTGAAAGCTTAGAGATTTTGTATATGAAGAAAGGAAAGAGGGAAGCAGTACGGGATAGATATGCTAGCTATGATCTGGTAATGCATTTTTTAATTGTTGTTTTAATTTGAGATAGGCCATAGAAGTTCAAGATTGAACAATTTGCAAACACAATTTTAAGCTTTGGACATCCACTGTAGATTACATTTTGAGGTAAAGATGTTTGTCATCAGCACACAATAGAGGGATATTCTAAGAGGGGTAACGAGTCTACCAATTGGCTACTTGCAAAAGTTGAAGATCATGGGGGCTAGAAGAGAGTCCCGGAG
This sequence comes from Lissotriton helveticus, assembly GCF_964261635.1. Taxonomy (NCBI): domain Eukaryota; kingdom Metazoa; phylum Chordata; class Amphibia; order Caudata; family Salamandridae; genus Lissotriton; species Lissotriton helveticus. The sequence continues at coordinate 86,368,992 of NC_136064.1, forward strand.
GAACCATATGAGACTGTGTTCATATGAATTACGTTGTACATATATGTGCTGGTTTGAGAATAAGTAGGCAACCCAATTGAGGACCATGCCAGGATGCCCATACACACCAGAATGTCAAGCAGAATGTAATGATCAACAGTATTGAATGCATCTGATAAATCTAGGTGGTTAAGAGGATAGTGATCATCTTTGTGGTTTGAGGGGTTTCAACCTGTGCTTAATGATTAACACTCTCCTTGTTACAGTCTGAACAACAACCAGTGATGACATTCTAATGAACTAAGTAAGGGGGTCAACGTGCAACTATCTGAGTCTTCGTAAGAACCCACCCCTCCCCCACCCACGAGTCTTTGGTAGACTAGTCCAAGGCTAACAATCAAACTTGAGCGAGACAAGGATTCCATTTTATAACCTAATAGGTTTGTTAAAAAATATGCTCATTACTGAAAGCAAAATGTAATTAGTCAGTTCATTAGAAATTAGTATCAATCAAAATAGTTAAAACATTATTCTGTGAGAGTTTTACCATTAGGTCAGCTTCTGAAGAAACCCCACAGAAAGAAATAAGTGAAAAGCAAATAGACCGACTGACATCGAATCTGTTTCTAAAGAAGTAAGCCTAAGGACTATGTGTTATATCAATAAACAGACTATCACCGATATTGCTCAGTTAGAAAGCCCAAAACAGAATTGGCTCTTCTCCAAAATACAGTACTTTTATAAGGTTGCAGAGTACAGAAGCCACACCCTTGACACAGCATGACATCACAGGCAATATTGCAAACGCACAGTCAGTCAATATTCTGGTAAACACAATACTGTTAGAGACACCTATTTCCAAAACATTCTATTGGACAAGCTATGTATAACTAATTAATGGAACACACTAACATTTTATGTAACATTGAATACAATGACTTGTTCAACTAATGAATGGCATTCAAAGAGTGTCAGAGGAAACATTGAAAACTCACACAATAAAGGAACATCCTTAACATTGCTTTTTTGACAAAACGTAAATATTTCAATATAGACCCTACATAATAAGGCTTCTTTCCAGTGACTTTCCTGAAACTGAAAAACTCACAAGCATACAAAGAGAGGGAAAGGCTTGTACTCATGAAATAAAATAAAAGCTGTCAATACCAGCCAACTGAGGCCTAGCCATCCTAACTAAACCATCTCTAAATTAGGCATTATTTTTAATTAGTATACACTCACCTACACCAGATTGGCACTTTGGGACCCAATAAGTTGGTCTACATGGTGCTTTTTACAGAACTTTGTCAAGGAATGCGTGACAAAGATAATTTGCCAGCTCTTCAGGATCAAGGTTGGGTTTCTAAAGTAAAGAAATAATTTGGCAGTAGGGTAGTGGTAAGAAGGTAGGTGTTGATAATGTTCAAATAAGGGAGTGGATACAGATTGAAGAAGAGGTTAAAGGAAGAGGAGAGGCTGTCATTGTCATAGATGATGTCATTGGAGTAGATGATGTTGATCAGATCAGTAGTAGAAAGAGGTCAGTAGGAGCTCTAAAGATAGGAGATCTCGAGGTGGTGGGAAGGGCTTTGGCTATTTAGACTGTCGAGAGAGCATTGTTGTTATTTATGGTTTTAGCTCTAGTTAGAGAAACATTTGCTTGTATGCAATACTTTTTGTCACAATGATTAAAGACAAGGAGAGTTAATGGATTTAAATTGAATTTGATTGCTTTAGATGAAGGGACCTTGTGATTGCTTTTTGATTCAATCACTGTTGCAGAAGGATGAGCTTTAAATGCTCGGACAAGTTAAAAGGGCCACATTGGAAAACAACTTTGATGAATCAATGCAAACACTGAAAGACTGCCTCGTCTCCCAAACAGAATATTGTTTTTTTGCCAATGTCAGTACCTTACCTGCATCACTCTAGCAGCGGCTTTATCTGCACCTGCAACATATGAAACAATAATGTAAGAACACCTGTACCATTAAAGTTTAAACTGTGTCTAGCAGCAATGCTTGCAGAAAAACAATCATCCTTTAGGCGTAAATTACGTCTTCAGTATGTCACAGTATGTAACCTAGGAGATAAGGCATGTTTGCTACCAGTAAGTAACCGGTAAGCAGCTGAGGAGTATGCATGTACAGGCATTGTATCTCCATCACAGTTGTCTTTTCTTCTTGACATCATTGTGTTTTCTATAGTCTCCTTATTTTATGCCCAATATGCTAAAGAGAGAGCCTCACTTTATGTTTGCTCTTCATATTTTATGTTTTTGTTGTCTCTTCCTCCGTCATTTAGTTATCTTTTCATTATTCATGGTATTACTACCCTGTCTGCTCCTTCTGGCCCTATTACTTCATTCATCACAGTCTCAGTCGTTGGGACCGTGGCCACCTATTCTCCACAGGCTGGTTATCTTCTTTTTGTCCCTATTGCAGGCTCGCTTTCTCTCTGTGATTCACGGAGTTCTTCTGCCTGTTTGCCTTAGTGGAGGCTATTTTTCATGTTGAGCCCAGTTCTAGTCACTCTCTTCTTGACCATGCTAATTCAAGTAAGATAGACCATTCTCTTCCTATGCTATGGTTCTTCACTGTGTTTCACCATTTATCACAGAGCTTCTGCCTCTGTTCCTCCTTTCTGTATTCTCTTGCTTGTTTGCTCTCTCTTGTTCTCTTCCTCCCTCGTCTGCTCTTTTGTAGTAGATATATGTCTATCTGTCTCCTACAAGGGCGTAACGGAATCTAATGGGTTGAAAGATAGCAAAGGATGCCACTGGGACAGGTGACGAGAATAACAAGACTAGAGAAGACAGACATAGATAGAACAGGGAAGCGACTGCACACACGGCTGCAGATTTGTGTGTTAACTTACTTTTTACTTCAAATCTCTAATATAAAAACAAGCATTTGCAATGCAATAGGTCTCACATTTACGCCAGTTTAAGCTATTGACATTGTAAATGACAATGTTTTTTATTTATGTTTTAAAAACGAAAACATAAATAAAAGGCATTGTCATTTACATTGTCATTTACAATGCCAATAGCTTAAACTCTTGTATACCGAACACATAGGTATTCTATATATCTGCAGTGATATTGATCTCACACCTATATCTACAGTGACAGTGATCTCACACCTATATCTGCAGTGACTGTGATCTCACATCTATATCTGCAGTGATAGTCATCTCACATCTATATCTACAGTGACAGTGATCTCACACCTATATCTGCAGTGACTGTGATCTCACATCTATATCTGCAGTGATAGTCATCTCACATCTATATCTACAGTGACAGTGATCTCACACCTATATCTGCAGTGACTGTGATCTCACATCTATATCTGCAGTGATAGTCATCTCACATCTATATCTGCAGTGATAGTCATCTCACACCTATATCTGCAGTGATAGTGATCTCGCACCTATATCTGCAGTGATGGTGATCTCACACCTATATCTGCTGTGATGGTGATCTCACATCTATATCTGCAGTGATAGTGATCTCACACCTATATCCGAAGTAATGGTGATCTCACACCTATATCTGCAGTGATAGAGATCTCACACCTATATCTGCAATGACGGTGATCTCACACCAATATCAGCAGTGCTGGTGATCTCACACCAATATTTGCAGTGATGGTGATCTCACACCAATATCTGCAGTAATAGTGATCTCACATCTATATCTGCAGTGATAGTCATCTCACATCTATATCTGCAGTGATAGTCATCTCACACCTATATCTGCAGTGATAGTGATCTCGCACCTATATCTGCAGTGATGGTGATCTCACACCTATATCTGCAGTGATGGTGATCTCACACCTATATCTGCAGTGATAGTGATCTCACATCTATATCTGCAGTGATAGTGATCTCACACCTATATCCGAAGTAATGGTGATCTCACACCTATATCTGCAGTGATAGTGATCTCACACCTATATCTGCAGTGATGGCGATCTCACACCTATATCTGCAGTAATAGTGATTTCACACCTATATCTGCAGTGACAGTGATCTCACACCTATATCTGCAGCGATATTGATCTCGCACCTATATCTGCAGTGATAGTGATTGCACACCTATATCTGCAGTGATAATGATCTCACACCTATATCTGCAGTGATGGTGATCTCACCCATATCTGCAGTGATAGTGATCTCACACCTATATCTGAAGTACAATCTGCAGTGATAGTGATCTCACACCTATATCTGCAGTGATATTGATCTCACACCTATATCTGCAGTGATAGTGATCGCACACCTATATCTGCAATGACTGTGATCTCACACCTATATCTGCAGTGACTGTGATCTCACACCTATATCTGCAGTGAGTGATCTCACACCTATATCTGCAGTGATAGTCATCTCACACCTATGTCTGCAGTGACGGTGATCTCACACCTATATCTGCAGTAATGGAGATCTCACACCTATATCTGAAGTAATGGAGATCTCACACCTATATCTGAAGTAATGGTGATCTCACGCCTATATCTGAAGTAATGGTGAGCTCACACCTATATCTATGGTGATCTCACACCAATATCTGCAGTGATGGTTATTTCACACCAATATCTGCAGTGATGGAGATCTCACACCAATATCTGCAGTGATAGTGATCTCACACCTATATGTACAGTGATAGTGATCCCACACCTATATCTGCCGTGACGTGATCTCACACCTATATCTGCAGTCATGGTGATCTCACACCTATATCTGCCGTGACGTGATCTCACACCTATATCTGAAGAGATGGTGATCTCACACCTATATCTGAAGTGATAGTGATCTCACACCTATATCTGAAGTGATAGTGATCTCACACCTATATCTGAAGTAATGTTATCTCACACCTATATCTGAAGTAATGGTGATCTCACACCAATATCTGCAGTGATGGTGATCTCACACCAATATCTGCAGTGCTGGTGATCTCACACCAATATTTGCAGTGATGGTGATCTCACACCTATATCTGCAGTTATAGTGATCACACACCTATATCTGCAATGATGGTGATCGCACACCTTTTTACTGTTAGCACACCACTACATCAAGGCTAAGCGAAAGGAGCCCTGTGAGCGCGAAGGGGCGTCTTGAGACCTCAATAAACACCAAAGGAAGGCTGGACTCTGGTGTTGAGCAGTGACTGGTTGAAGAGTTTAAGGGAGCCTCGGCGGCTGGCAGAGGGGGAAGATGGTCCACACGTGTGCCTCGGAGACAAATGGTGTATACATATTAGCACTTTAGGGTGAGGAAAAATACAGTAGCTTGTTTTATTTAGGTGTAGACTGTGATCGGTGCTCTTTTGTAATGTCGTCACTGGCGGACAATCTCATTTAGAAAAAAAAAAAACAGACTTCGTAAACATGATGCGTCACTACATGCCTCCTTTAGATAAGAAATACCCTCACGACATCCGTTAAGCAAACGATCCAGTCCGGGGGCCATCCCAAAAGGAGACAGGGCGGCAACAAAGAAGCCTCATTTTCAATCAGAGGCCTCTGTTTAGCATAAACGATGACACCAGCCAATGAAAATGATGGGCAGGGCTTTAAGTGCCCTTCTGAAATCTCCTCTACCACAATATGTTTCGCAGAGCGAGCTTCGTATGCGCGCTGCAACGGTAGGCGAGACCTAATGAAGGGACAGGAGAAGCATAGAGAAGAGAATGAATTTGGAAGACAGGCCTGATGAATGGATTGATGAATGAGAGGTAGAAGATGGAAAGATTGACAGATGTATGAATAAGATGGATGAACTGAATGATGGCTGGAGAGAAGCTATGTTAAAAATACTTGTAGAGAGCATAGCTGCCCCAGCAATGGGGCTTTCCAGCCCCAAACCATGAACACATGGTACTCATAAAATACTGTTACAGAAAGGGAGGATTCTAATAATGAAGAAAACTAAGCTGTAAAGAACCATCTCTTAAGTAATTTCCTGAAGCTGAAATGGTTTTGGGTATTCCTGAGGTAAAGGGGCACTTTGTTACATAAAGCCAGAGCCATCGCTCAGAAGGAGCACCTTCTTGCTCTTTCCCTCTTGATCTGGAGAGCGACAGCTAGGTTGAGGTTGGCCAAGTGAAGGGGCCTGGATGGCAGGTAAGGTGAAAGTAGCAGTGGTGGCTCCTCCGCTAAGGAGGAGCGTCACCCCACTGCTTTTCGCAGTGAAAAAAAAGGAAAAATAAAATGATAATAACTCAACGTTATCATAATTTCATTTGTACCTGCTGTGGCGTCTTGGTGGGCAGATCTACTCTGCTCTCAGAGCAGGGGGAGGAGAGGAGGGCACTATGTTAGTGGGCATGAATGTTTGCTCGGCCCTCTCAGGTCAGCCAAACATTCATGCACACTTTGCATATTCTCCATCCAGGCTGTACATTCCCAAGCTCACATTCCCTGACTGAGCGCCAAACCACAGCGCTCAGACCAATTGCAGCAAATGTTTTTTTAATTATATATATTGATGAACTAGGTCGGATTTACAACCTATCACTACATAGGTTGGTTCGTAAGATATTTTGCTGGTCACAAAAATACTTGGCACATAGTTACCACATATGTACACCCTTGCACCTTAGCCAAACACTTGTCATGAACTGGCCAATACACAGGCTCTAAACGTTGCCTCTCATAGGTTACATAAAATGCCATAATAAACATGCAATTTCAGTAAAAATATGAATGCCTTCTCTACAAGCTCTGTATCAGTAGGCAGCTAGTTAAAAGCTAAGTACAGATACCATAACACACACACTAGTCTTTCATACCTAGCTGAAACAGTTGCCACTTACAACCCTGGTGCAAATAACATTTGTTACAGGGTTGTTGGTGTTATTAGCACCTAGTTGCATCTAGATGTTCAAAGATGGAGAGTAACGTGTGTAAATGTTAGTTGAGGCTGTTTTGCATAGACTATAACTGTTTGGAGATTGCTTAGTCCAGAAAATTAACCACAGGTATACCGTGCCTTTTGGTACAGTTTGCACTTGTCTCTTAATAGGATGTAGCCTAAAATGGACATGCACTGCAGGAAGCCGTGAACACTGCAATTCATAGAACAGGAAATATCCTACACAGTTGCTTTATATTGGCCCCATCTCACTTCTTAACTTTGATGTCAAGATTTTACGGGCATACTGGCTTAAAGTTTGGACCCCTTTATGCAGGGATTAGAGAAACCGGATCAGACAGGCTTTATTCCAGAGACAGGGTGTGCCGATAATACCAAACTAATTCCACATAGCCTTTATAAGACTGCCCACTCTGGAAAAACGGCTCTTTTACTACCAATAGATGTCGAGAAGGTCTTTGACCAAGTGCACTGTTCGTTTCTACAGGAATTACTTAACAAAATAGTTCTAGGTCTGGGTTCCAAATTTAAGTCTTAGGTTGTATGTGTGGTTACCCACACCCCACAACTAGGGTGGGAGCACATCGAGAGCTCTCTGTTTCATTGAGGGCTGCCCTCTGTCTCCTTTGCTTTTTGCATATATATGGAGCCACAGGCAGATAATATACAATCTAATACCCACATTTCTGTGACTTGGAACACAAAATAGCTTTACATGAAAATACAGCCATGTTGACTGCTATCCTACCACCCCTAGACAACATTGGGACATTTAACAGGGTATCAGGATTTAAAATAAACACACACAAATGGTAAATCTTAACCCTTGATACACCAGAGATAGTCAGGACAATCTACCGAGATTATAATCATTTACTTGGGCCCAAGAAAGCATCCAATATCTGGGTATAAAGATCTACCCTATTACTGATGAAACAATCACACAGAGAACTATAATGACGTCCTAAAAACGGGTCACATGGACTTGCAGAGCTGGCAGATGGGACGGCTCTTTTAGTTGGTTTAAATTGCAGGGCTTAATATCACGCATCTTCCAAAACTATTCTATACAATGAAGGTGATGACATTACTGCTATCCCCGGGAATGATTGAATCATTACAGAAACTCCTTGAGAGTTCAAGATGGGGAGGGATAAAGACCCATTTACCAAAATGACAAACCTATCTGGCTGCAGAGGAGAGTAGACAAAGGAGGTCCATGCCCAAGACACTATTAAGCAGCTGTACAGCTCCGGTATATCGTTGAACGGCACTGAACATCAGCAGAGGAACATTGGTGCTCTATGGACCAATCCATTATTGGCAACCATATGGAACAGTTTCTTACCTTTAACTCCAGTTCTCTCGTAGGTGTACTTCCATGATAAGTCATAAGCACTTGAAAAGTCCTGCCATGTGCGGGGACCTGGAGCATTTCCTTAGATATATCTTGTTAAGTGGGTTTTTTCGCTTGTCTTCAGGAAGGCCTGCAAAGACACTTCAGTGATAGAGAGACAATAATGCAGCCTAAATACATAGGCTACACTGGCCGCATCTTCATCCTGAAGTAAAAAAAGGTAGCCAGTATACTATATTTTGTGTAATTTATTTTAAAGAGGAATCCCCCTCACAAAACTCTGTTTTTCATGATAGAGATGAAAGGAGAGGACAGAGTAGCCCCATAGGCTGCCATTATATGTCTGAAAAAATAAAAGCTGTGCCTTTACGAATCCAGAGACCATCAGTATCTCATCATGCACAGCCAGTGGCAGTTACTTCAGTTCTTTTTGAGGGTGATAAGAAGTGAATGCATGTTCTATGTTATGGATCCCTCTGTCTATTTCACTGGGGAGGAGGGAGGGTTGCTTATGACTTATCATGGAAATACCCCTATGAGAAAACTGGAGTTACAGGTAAGAAACTGTTCCTTCTCTTGTAGGGGATTTCCATGTATAGTCATAAGCACTTGAATAGACTAGCAATCCCATCCCTATAGAACACGGTGGAAGAGACAGAGAAAAAAGATATGCAGATTTAAGCAAATAGGTTCCGAAGGGAAGCCTGCCCTACTTGAGCATCTGCCTTGGCATCCAAGTCCAGGCAGTAGTGTTTAGTAAATGTATGAAGTGATTCCAGATAGCAGCCTTGCACATATCTGCAATGGGTATATTACTAAGCAAGGCAGCAGTAGATGCCTTTCCTCTGGTTGAGTGAGCTTTAGGTTTACTGGAAAGAGATTTATTAGCTTTTGGTAACAGAGTAAGATGCTGGAAACAATCCATCTGGAGATGGACTGCTTGGAAGTCGCTACACTGTACGGCATAGTTTACAAATAACAGGGCAGATCTCAATAGATCCTTAGTGTCATCCAGATAGAATTTTAAAACCCTTCTAACATCCAGGCAATGAAGAGTTCTCTCCGTTGGGGTAGATGGATGCTGGAAAAAGGTAGGTAAGGAAATCGCCTGGTTCACATGAAACTCTGAAACCACCTTAGGGAGGAATTTCAGATGAGTCCTTTAGATGCATGAAAAAACTGTGTATGACTCTTGACAGCAAAGTGCAAAAACAACAATTGATGGACATAATGTTGCACAATGGCAAAACATTCACCCCCGGTCACAGATCTGGGTTTAATCCATCGTTATTTTGCTCACCACACCACCCCAGTTCAGACATGGCCATATGCAAATCAGTCTTGACCCTGTGCCTCATGGGAACAGTCCAGCCCGAACTGCCAAGCCATGTCTTCCCTTGACCGGAATAAAGCATCCTAGGACCAGTTTCTGGCTATCAGACGTCATCAGCCAGGATAGCTGGATTCTAGTGGCATGGAGAGCACTGGACTCCCGCCTGAGCATACTCGTCCCACTCAGAGTGACAAATGCAAAAACAACAATTGATGGGCGGAAGGTTGCACAATGGCAAAACATTCACCCCTAGTCCCAGATCAGGGTTTAATCCATTGTTATTTAGCTCACCACGCCACCCCAGTTCAGACCTGGCTATATGCAGATCAGTCTTGACCCTGTGCCTCATGGGAACATTCCAGCCCAAACTACCAAGCCATGTCTTCCCTGGACCGGAAACAAGCATCCTCGGACCGGTTTCTGGCTATCAGCTGTCTTCAGCCAGGATAGCTTGATTGTAATAAACAGTTATGTTATGTTATTTTGTGGCTTTTATAGCGCACGGCTACTCAAAAGAGTGTCCTGACGCTTTATTGACATCCTAAAAGACAAACACAACAGAGTAAAAAAAAAGACAGGGTTTGGAGAACATAAGAATCTAAGAAGAGAAAATCCAAGTTTTCAGGCCCTTCCTAAAGGACAACAAATTTGGGGTGCTACGTAGCGTCAGGGGCAAAGAGTTCCAGAGCTGAGGGGCCCGAAGCATAAAAGAGCGGCCTCCCATACGAGCCCTCCTCACACGAGGGACAATGGCAAGAAACTTCGACTCAGATCTCAGAGATCGGGAAGGGCGATAAGGTATAAGCCTCTTCTGCAGGTATTTGGCCCCTGTGGAATAGAAGGCCTTATGAGCGAGGGTTAGAGCTTTGAAAGCCATCCGCTGTCGGATAGGCAGCCAATGAAGCGACTGCAACAGACCAGAAACATTGACTCGCCTGTGCAGACCAAAAATGGCGCGTGCCGCCGCATTCTGGACCACCTGCATCCGTTGCAGGAGATATTCGGGCAGGCCCAGATACAAGATGTTAGAGTAGTCCAGTCTTGAACCGATCAGGGCCTGCACCGTAATCCTCCTATGGTCCTCCGAGAGCAGAGGAAAAAACTTCCGAAGCATACGGAGAAGACCAAAGCAGGTGCCAGTGAGGGCATAGTCGGTTCTAAGAGGCACAGCACCAGAGGAAGCAAGGTACGAGAAGCTAGTCTCAGATCCCATCGAAGTTGATGGTGTTGGAGTAGCCATTGGAATGTTTAATTTAGATGCACCACACACCAGAACTTCTTGGAAAGTTTAAATGTCATCAATTGGTGAAATCCTCGGGGGAGGAGAGTCCGATAGCAAAGGAGAGTATCTTCCTTAACTCGAAGAGGATGTGTCCATGGTATATCTGGATTGAGACCTTCCACCCACCATGATGTCGATGATGGGAACGAGTAGAGGAGCATCTATGGCTGCGAGAGCAATGCCTCGTGTGAGACTTACGCCTTGGTCTTTGTGGTGGGGGTGGGGGAGGTGGAGGCAGTGGAGGAGGAGGTGGAGGACGAGGCGGTGTCAGAAGTCTTGGTTCCACATCTGGCAGATGAGGCGGAGACTGCTGAGGAAGAGTAGGTGAGGGAATGCTCTTAGATGGAGAGTAGGTTCGAGAGTACTCCATATCCGATGTGTAAATTAGCATCCTCTTTTTTTGCCCCTTCTGAAGCCTTGAAGGTGCTGTTCCTGAAGAAGATCTATAACACCCCCCTCGACGTTGATATAATCGTAGATGACGACCTTAGAAGTAACCTAGAAAGAGAGCCTCATCTCGACGTTGATCGGCGACTTCTCGGCGTCAACAGCCTCGGTGATCGACGGTGATGTCTCGTCGTCGATCAATGGTGTTGTCTCGATGTCGATAGACGGTGGTGTGTTGACATTGAGCAGTGTTTTAAGGTTCGACGGCAACCCGCAGGGTGTTACCACCTGCATTGGGCTTCTTGACTGCGACCAAGGGGTTCTCAACGTCAGTTTCTTAATTAAGGATCTTCTTCTCGACGTGGAACGTCAAGGTCATTTTGACCCAGAGCCCTGGGTTGACAGTGAACAGGTCAGCACTATACCTCCTCTCGATGTCATCATCCTCGACCGGGACCGGCGCTGTTTTTCAGCTCTTCTACTGCTGGGGAGCCCCCCAGAGGCTGAAGACAGAGCCCTGGTAGAGGACTGACCCTCTCCTCGTTCTGAAGACTGAGCCTGCTGTTTCCGTCGCTCTTCTGCTACTTGAAGTCGAAACTTCTCTCTGTCGCGCAGAGTGCACCTAGAGAAAGTTTTACAGATGGAACAGGAGCCAGTAACATGAGTAGCAGACAGGCACAGTATGCACACTCTGTAAGGATCAGTCTTGGCCTTCTTCCTACCACAATCTGGACACTTATCAAAAAGAGATGCCATTTTTGAGTGATAACTGTGAAAATTCCTGTCAGAAAAAGACAGAAAAACAGGGAAAGACCAAAGACGTCAAGTGAAGAAGTTATTAGGTAAATCCGGATGTGAATTTTCAAGAAAAACAACAACATTTGGTAGAGCTCAATGCTCTAGGGTCCTGTTAGCAGGAGCTGGAAAAAAGAACTGAAGTAACTGCCACTGGCTGTGCTAGATGGGATACTGGTGTTCTCTGAATTCCTAAATGCACAGCTTCTGCTTTTAAGACATAATGGCAGCCTATGGGGCTATTCTGTCCTCTACTTTCATCTCTATCATCAAAAAAGGAGTTTTGTGATGTGGATTCTTCTGTGTGGTAAACACTACAAACATTGCACAAAATATAGCATACTGGCTACCTTTTTTCACTTCAAGATGAAGATGCAGCCAGTGTAGCCTACGTATTTAGGCTGCATTATTGTCTTTCAATCTCTTAAGTGTCTTTGCAGGCCTTCCTGAAGAAAGGCGAAAAATACCCACTTAAGCAGACATATCTCAAAAAGAGTTCCGGGGTCCCCATACGTGGGCGGGATTATTCAAGTGCTTATTACTATACATGGAAATCCCCTACGAGAGAACTAAAAGGGTCCTTGAATGGCCATAAAACATGGACCCTGGAAGGCGTAAATATCACCGATCCTCAAAGCTACATTTCTAATCTGGGACAGGGTGGCTGTCTCCAGTGACCTAACCTCTAAACCTTCTCGACTGATGCCCATAATTGGCAATCCAGAATTTTCCCCAGCCTTTAGGGGTAACAAGTATATAGAGTGGCAAACCACAAATTACAATCAGGCTTGGAGAATTCTCTGAAATGGAGGGCATTCATCCGTCGACCAGTTAAAGGAGGGTTGCAGAAATCATGAGAGACAATACAAGCACTACAAGCAAATTCAACACTGGGTCATTCACCCTTTTATCAAGCCTAACACCAGTTGTCCAGTGACCCCCTTTGAAAAATGGATCATTACCAAATAGGATAATAGGCAAATCAGGTATTTACAAATATTTCTACAGAAGGGTGCACCCCTAATGAAAACCTCAGCACAGAGGAGATCGGAGTCAGAGGTGTAGCGAACACTCTCAGGTGAATAATGGGCAGAGATCTTCATACAAGTCACACCTCTGCCACAAGCACTGCAGGAAAAGAGATTATGATCAAAATCACTTTGCTCTGGCATTACGCTCAGCACAAATGTAATCCTGGACCCCAGCAAAATCTTCCGCTTGTTGGATGAAACGTGGGCTCACTTATCTACTGTGGACGTGTCCCAAATAAACAAGTTACCTTCGGAAACGCTTTTTCTGGTGGATACAGTATCTGCCTGTGGACTCCTCACACTCTAGGAACAAGCAGCTTGAACCACCAGGCTCTTCGGAGAAGGATGAGATGTAAGGAAATCCGGGTCTCCTGGAGCCGCCCTTTACCTCCTAGCGACAGACTTTGATACTGCTGGAGCTCAAAAGGGCTTACACCAGACTTCCAAAACTGGTTCAGTGATAGCATCAATAAAAGGCAATAATGGCTCTATCACAGTGGCGGGAGAATGTAGAACCTCAGTTAAAATATTAGACTTAAACTCAGCTGTTGGAAGCTGTAGATCTAAAAGCTCTGCTGCTTTCTTAATAACTGTGTGGTAAGGAGCTACATCCTTAGAAGGAACACCTGTAGAAGGAGAAAGCTCCCACTCCGCGGACGAATCTAAACCACTTGCCTCCTTCAATCCCTCAAATAAGTCTTCTGACTCTTCAAGCTCACCTTCCTCCATTTCTTCCTCTGCTTGATAGCGTTGTTCCTGCAAAACTCTCTGCGTCTCTTGTCTCGACCTCATCCTCGGAACCGGCGTCAGCAGCCACGACTCTGACGGATCCGGAGCCGGTGTCGAACTTGGATCCAGAGGTACAGCCTGAGTCAAACTAGATCGAACTGACGGCACCGGAGATGAAGGATACAGCGTGGATGACAGCGCCGGAGATGAAGGATTTGGCGTTGATGTCCTCGGCGCGGAAAATGCCAGGACGGAGCTGCTGGTAGAACGGAATAAAGGAAGCCTGAGCATAAGCCTGAGGAACTCCCAGGTTAAAGGCCAGAGGACCCATGGGACCCGAAGGCACTCCAGAGGGCTACATAGCTCTAGTAAAGACTCCATACATTGTGTTCAAGTAATGTGATGGATCCGTACCCGAGCCAGGGAAAGGTGGGTAGGCCCCCGGGACAGTCTCCAGCTGATCGAACAGGAGTACCTTGATTTGAGCCTGAAGGGGATGGAGAGACGAAGTCCTTACGATGTCGAGGAGCTGGTGAAGTCTACTTTGGAGCCGTATCCTTGTCTGAACGGTGTTGAGAGCCGTGTCTGTTCTTTTTCTTGTGATTCTTTGACTTCGAAGCATGACCCGACGTTGACTTCGACCTCGCCCTGGACCTCGATCTTGATCTTCTTCGACCTCTCCTCTCTTTTCTCATCTTTGCCATGAATAATTTGCGCTCTCTCTCCTTCAAAGCTTTTGGGTTCATCTTGCAATAGCAAGAACAACCCTCCACATCGTGATCCGACGACAGGTACCAGACACAATCCTCAAGGGGGTCCATGATGGACATATGACCCCCACACTCTCTACAGGGCTTGAAACCCGACTTCCTCGAAGACATATTCAGAAATGAAACAAGAGAAGCAAGCCAAAAACACAATGTAACCACAAAGCCACGTAGAGTCCCAGAAAACTGTTTGCGTCGACGGCGCGGAAAAAAGGAACTGACGTCATCTCGCCGACGAGGTTCTCTTATGGCTCTAGTGACGTCAGCGGAGCTGCGAGTGGAGCCATGCTATTGTGACGTCGTCCTCGTCAGCATGGAGAGCTACATAAAAATTCCGAATGCTGCTGGCGCAGGCCACTGGCAGAGGTAGCCATCAGAATACAGTGTTAATGGCAGGACGTCCTGGCTAGTATGAACACTATATTCACAAATGACATTCCACAATTCCCAGCTTAATTCTTGCTAGGTTTATGTAACAGGCTACTGAACCCGCTGTGTTCAACATGAGGCAAAACAATTGCATTGGCTTTATTTGCAGCCAAACAGGCAAATAGGGGGAAAAACACAGTCACAAACGACACTTCATGGCTCAATAGACTATGGCCGTGGTTCCCAAACTGTGCGCTGCGGCACCCCGGTGCGCCGCCATGAGGTTCCAGGGGCACCGCGAGCACGTTGTGGTAAAGTGAAGTTTTGTGTGTCAGCTGTAAATCACGTGTCCCCTGCATATTTTGTGTTTGACTTTGACTGCTTGACTTTAACTTTAAGTCGGTCCGTGGAGCCAGCCTTTTCATAGTAACATGCATGTTTGAAAAAACTAGCAAAAGGATACGGTAATGGCAACAAAAGCCTCATTTACAATTCATGGTCTTTTAAAGACCTGTTAAGTACTCGGGTGCGGCTGCAATTTAGATGCTCGCCAGCCCAGGAAGACGTGTCAGCCCGGGCTGACACACACGAGGAGGGGTGGGGGGGCTGAAGCCCCGTGAGCCCAATGGGTGTTGCGCGCCTGAGTCCCTTGGGTAACAATTCCTTAAAAAGGTTATTGTGGGAAAAAAGTGCCAGGTTCTTCCTCTGTGACATTAAACAAAATCAGAACGCCCAAGTGAATTCGAAGGTTCTGGGATTCCCTTTCTGGCTTCCATTTCCTTTTGTTTACAATTTTCAGTGTTAAACTGCATAATGGGTTCCTATTATTGAAGTGATCCTGCAGTTTAGGAATGAATCTTGCTTATTGAATGTTGACTGGTGCATCTAGTTCCCTCTTTTGTGTGATTTACGGATTCATTGTTCTCCACATGAGTAAAATTATTCATCAAACGCCATGCCGATCTTCGGCCCAACCTCCGTTTTACACCTGTACCACCACCACTATTTTTACTGTAAATTTCACAGTAAAAATAATGGTGGTGGTACAGCTGTAAAACGGAGGTTGGAGCGAAGATCAGCATAGTATTTGAATAATAATTTTACTGTAAAAAGGTGGGCTCCATGGAGCTCATTGCATCGTTGGACTGCATTTTATGAATGTTGGCAACAGCATGCCATGCCACATGTATTGTATTTTAATTTTCCTGCTGTTTTGGACTGGGGAAACTCGTGCACACAAGCTGGAAAATTAAAATACTATATATGTGGCATGGCATGCTGTTGCCAACATTTATAAAATGCAGTCCAACGATGCAATGAGCTCCATGGAGCCCGCCTTTTTACTCATGCTTCACATGAGAACCAGACATTTTATAAGAGTACCAGACTACAGGCTGCCCTTTTTTTAGTCATGGGGGGTTAAATGATTAGCCCAGCTCAGAATCACAGGGTGTTGAGAGTTGGCATCTTTAGCTATTAGGCCACATCTCCTCCTCCTCAATCATGAGGTTAGACATGAAGGGTGAGGATAGTCTGTGAGAATTAGGGAGTTGGCCAGTTTTTACTTGACATGGTATCACAGAGCTTGCATTTGTTCTAGAATGTATAATTTGTTCTTTCCAAAATATTTACTATGGATCTTTAAAATCCTATTTATTCACTTTTTATAACGGGTTTTCCTGTTGTGAGTTCAGTCTTCACCCTTTTACAGTAAAAAAAGTTAATTTAACAATTGTTGTGTGGTTAAAAAAGGTGCTTGGAAACATATGGCCATTAATCTTGTAGTATCGTTTCTCACTTAACGAGTTCTTTTTAAACAAGTGTTATCTTTTTATTTTGTTACAAATATGATTATAATACCTTCATTGCATCCCAATTACTTTAGGAAGCCGACAGTATGTAATCCCGAGGTCGTGCTTAAACCCCCCCCTCCCGCCCACCGGTAAAAAATTGGTGCGGAGCCACGGCCAACTGCCAATTAGGTCAAGGGAGCCACGGGTCAAATAAGTTTGGGAACCTCTGGACTATGGGAACTCCTGGGTATGGAGAACATTTCATCTAGCTTGGAGGAAAAGGAGGCCCTCTTTGAAAAAACACATGGCCCATGTACAACCTTCCTCTCAAAAATTTAGAGAACTCAAATGCTCCATGTACATGAGGGTGCTTCGCCTCACAGGATCGCGCACTATATAGGCCAAACAGCTACAATTACCACCCAATGCTACACTGCAGGCATGGACAAGAGATCTCCAAGCAAGGACTCCCTTTTCTTTTCTGCATAATGGTGGGAGATTAGGAGTAGTTTCTTACCTGTAACTCCAGTTCTGTAATAGGGGTATCTCTGTTATAGCCATAGTCTGTGTATAGTCCCGCCCATGTGCGGAGACCCGGGAGCAATCAAAATAGTCTCTTAAGTCGTCTTCTTCTGCAGTCCTGCATAGACACTTAAGAGAAAATAAAAGACAAATAATGCAGCCTGACATTAACAAGGCTATATTGGCCAGCACTTCATCCTGAAGTGAAAAGGATAGCCAAATAATATCATTACATTTTACACATTTTATTGAGTTTCACCACACATATAGAAACTCCCCTTCACAAAAATCCTTTGCATGATAGAGAGGAAGGGTTGGACAGACAAGCCTCATAGGCTGCCATTATGTGTCTGGAAAAGGGATACCGTGCCTTTAAGGAACCATCTAGAGACCCTCGGTATCCCATGATGAACAGCCAAAGAACAAGGAACTATGGGGCCCTCAACATTGGCCACCAGTAATGGGCTTGCTTCCGGTTCCAGTGATACAGGCACGCAATTTGGGCATCATTATTGATGACTCTCTGACTATGCATCAACAAGCAGTTAAAACGTCTGCTACATGTTTTGCCATTTTAAAATGGCTAAAGAAGATCTGTTCGATGCTGCCAGAATCAACCAAGAAGGCTGTAATCAATGCCTTGATCACTTCAAGGCTTGATTATGGAAATGTATTATATATTGGGGCAAAGAAAGCCACGATTCTTAGACTACAGGCAGTCTAAAATGCAGCAGTTAGGTTGTTATGTAAAATCCCCAGTACTACTCCTACTTCCAAGCACATCCGAGATCTTCATTGGCTAAAAATTGAAAATCGCAGTTTAAATCACTTTGCACTATGCACAAAATTTTTACAAAAAAGCCCCCAAATATCTCCAAGCTTTGGTTCACCCATACTGCCCCTCTCGTGCTCTGCGATCTGCCACAGTGAAGAATTTTGTGACTCCCAAAGTCAGACGGTCACGCATGGGTGGAAAATCCTTCTCCTTCTTGGGACCCACATTGTGGAATTCTATGCCTATCACAGCCAAAAATGAGACTAATTATATGAGCTTTAGGAAAGCCTTAAAGACCTGGCTCTTTAATATCTAAGCAACACTTGTACTGTAGCATCAAAGTACCATCTCATGAATGCGCCGGGAAACCCTTTGTGGGTAGCTGTTTGCGCTCTATAAATGTATAAATAATAATAATAATAATAATAATAATCTCACATCCAGTGAATGAAGGGACCTCTCCGCCGGAGAGGAGGAATGTTGAAAAAACGTTGGTGTGATCGTCTGGTTGACATGGAAATCAGATATCACCTTTGGGAGAAATTTAGGGTGAGTCCTCATGACAACCTTGGAAGCATGAAATACTGTATAAGGCTCTTGACAACACAAAGCCTGAATCTCACTCAGCCTGCGCGCTGATGTTATGGCTACAAGGAAAGCCGCCTTTCAGATGCCTTATGCTCAAAAGGCTACTTCATCAACCTGGACAGCACCACATTCAGCTCCCATGACGGCGAAGGACGCCTAATGGTGGGAAACACCTCCTTCAAACCCTCCAAAAAATCTTTCATTACAGGTATCTGGAAAAAGGATGTTTGTGAAGGGCATTTCCTGTACGCAGTTAATGCTGCGAGGTGAACCTTAATAGAATGGAAATTAAGGCAAACCTAAATGCAAGAGGTATGGAAGGATGACATCTTCCTTGCAGGAGGTAGGGTCAGCGTTCTTGGATGTGCACCAAATACAGAACCTCTTCCACTTGTAGGCATAGGAAGGCCTGGTGGATGGCCTTTTAGCCTCCTTAAGTATTTCCATACAGTTGTGAGGCAAGTTCAAGTGTCCATATTGTACTATCTCAGGAACCATGCCGCCAAACTCAACGAAGAGAGGTTGGGGTGCACCATCTGCCCCCGAACTTCGTTAGAAGGTCCGGCCGACATGGAAGCCGCAGATGTGGTTGGAGAGACCGGTGGAGCAGGTCCGTGAACCACCACTGTTGAGGCCACTCCAGAACAATGAGGGTCATTCACGCTCTGGATTGAGACAACTTGATGAGCACTGCCGGAATCAGGGGAATGGGTGGAAAAGCGTACAGAAAGCTGTTCGACCAGCTGATCCATAGCGCATTCCCCAGACTCCCCGGTTGGTAAAACCTGGAAGCGAAGTCTCGGCATTTGCTGTTTTCGGCGGTGGCAAACATATCTACGTCTGGAGTGCCCCATCTTTCGAAGATGTTTCCTAGCACCTCGTTGTTTAGAACCCACTCGTGGTTTTCCTGAACGAGCCTGCTGAGTGAGCCCGCCTGGGCATTCTGCACACCTGGTAGATGGGTAGCCGTTATCCACAGTCCTCTGGCTAACAGCCAGTGCCAGATCGCCTGTGCTTCCTGAGACAGTTTGCCCGATCTCGAGCCTCCCTGCTTGTTGAGGTAATACATCGTGGTCGTATTGTCCATCAGTACAAGCAGGGAGTTGGTCTGGAAGGACGGATGAAAGGCCTTTAGTGCCAAATGAACAGCTCTGAGTTCCAGAAAATTGATATGGTGCGTGGACTCCTTGGATCTGCAGATGGTCCGAATGGGCTCCCCAGCCCTGGAGAGAAGCATCTGTCAATACAGACCAATGGTCTGTATTGGAATGTTCTTTTGGAATGGAACCCCCTTGAGAAGATTCTCTGCTGAACACCACCACTTCAGTGACTGCTGAGCGTTCTGGGACAGTGTGATCTTGTCCTCCCAGCTCCCTCCTTTCTGGTCCCACTGATCCTCCAGACATTCCTGCAGCGGTCTCATGTGGAGGCGTGCATGTGGTGTAAGGAAGATGCAAGAAGCCATCGACCCCAGGAGAGACGACACTGCCCTCACCGTCGTTGATGAAATGGACATGAGAGTCTGAGCTTTCCAAAGGATCGATAAGCATCGCTCCTCCGAAGGACACACGCTTGCTCTGAGAGTTATCGATGGAGGCTCCATAGTACTGCAGACACTGAACAGGAGTCGGAACAGACTTGGACATGTTAATGTGTAGACCCAGTTGGCTCAACAGAACAGCCGTCCTGTTGAAATGCAATTGTGCTTCCTGGAAGGTGGAGGCTTTGATCAGCCAGTCATCCAGGTACGGGTAGACAAACACCTTGTTCTTTCTCAGGTGCGCCGCCACCACTGCCATGCATTTTGAAAAAGTCCTGCGTACAGACTTCAGACCAAACGGAAGTACGGTGTACTGGTAGTGGTTGGTGCCGACTAGGAAGCGTAGGAACTTCCGATGTTTCTGTGCAATGGGTACATGGAAGTACGCATCCTGCAGATCAATTGCGCAAAGCCAGTCTCCTCGATGCAGCTGAGGATAAATCTGGTGCAAGGACAACATGCAAAACGTCTCCCTGCGGATCTACTTGTTTGCTTGTCGCAAATCCAGAATGGGTCTGAACTCGTTCTTGTCCTTTTTGCGCACCAGAAAGAACCTGGAGTATAGACCCTTTCCCCTTTGAGAGAGAGGGACGGGCGTGTTCTATCGCTGTTTTTCTTAATAGGGTATCGGCCTCCGATTGAAGCTGGCGCGACTGGTACTGCGAGCGAAGCGGTGGAATAGCTGGAGGAGGGCTGACAAAATGAAGACTATATCCATTGCAAACAATATTCAACACCCACTTGTCCTGAGTAATTTTTCTCCACTCTGCCGGGTAATTCTGAATGCTTCCCCCCACCGGAGTGGGTAACAGACAAGGGGGGGAAGTAATCCCTCAGGGTTTTGACCCCGCCGGGCCCTTATTCCCCGATGAGGCCTGCTGACCGCCTCTGCCTCTCTGACGCTTCTGGATGGGCTGCCTATGATATTGTTATTTTTGCTGCTGCTGTTGGCCAGCTTGGCGACCCTGCCCTCGCTGGAATCTTTGGGAGGAGTAGCGCCTCTATAAGGGGCGGAAAGACTTCCGCTGGTCCTTTGGTTTCTCCAAACCAACCGCCTTTAGCGTCTCAACTTCTGCCTTCATGAGGGCCATCTCCTCATCCGCATGAGTCCCGAAGAGGGTAGCGCCCGAAAAGGGTAAGTTGGCAATACTCTGCTGTGCCTCCGGCTTAAGAGAGGTAAGGCGCAACCAGGAGTGGCGTCTCAAGTTTACTCCATGAGAGTACCCGTGAGCCACCAGGAGAGAGGCATCCGCAGCCGCGCTGATGACTTGGTTGGAAACCATCATGCCCTCATTCAATATTTCCTGAAAATGTTCCGTCCTGTCCTTCAGGAGGAGCTCAATGAATTGCTGCAGGGACTCCCACAAAGAGCAGTCATACCGACCCAGCAGTGCTGTCGAACTCGCACCTTTCATAGAAGTGACTGCCGTGCTGCAGACCTTTCTCCCTGTCGAATCCATGTGATGGCTCTCCTTGTCCGGAGGGACCTTTGACGAAGGAGCAGTAGATTGTTGCTTCTTTGCCGCTGTAACAATAACCAAATCCGGGGCAGAATCCGTTCTCAGGAACGCCGGATCCGAATCCGGGGGCCTGTACTTCTTCTGAAGCTGGGATGGGGCAGACTTAACCGAGGCCAGTGTCAGGAACAGCTCCATGGCCAGTTCCTCCAACCCTGGTACCAAAGGCAGCAAAGGGCGAGAGAGATGCTTACGCTGTAGTGTTTCAAAGATGACCGAGGTGGAAGGGGTGGGCACCATCAGTGCTATTCCCAACTTCGCAGCTTCCATCAACAGCACGTCCTGAAACGTCACGATGTCATCTACTGGCGACACCCTTGTTGGAGGAGAGTCAAACAAAATAGGCAAATACCTCCTGTCACTGAAAGAGTCTGTGAATCTGGTATGCCTGGACCGCGACCTCTCACTACGACGACAATGTCGTGACCTGGTGGTCACGACACTGCAAGAGCGATGCCTCATCCTTGATCGGGACCTCGGTTTCCTGGGTCTCGTCGGACCCACTTGCACCGGCTTTTGTGGAAGAAGAGGTGGCTGAGCCGGAATCAAAGGCCTCGGTTGTAGAGGCTGAGGAGGAGTAGGAGGCGGAGGAGGAGGAGGAGGCGGTGGAGGAGGTGGAGGAGGCGGAGGAGGAGGAGGTAGTTGTTGTGGTGGAGTAGGTGTCCTAGGCCCTGAGAGCGAGTAGGTCCTCGAGTAATCAGAGTCCAGAGATCTAAGTAGTCTCCTCTTCTTAGGAGCATGCCACGGAGAGGATGCTCTGGAGGTAGACTCTCCTGAGGAGGAACGCCGACGCCGCTGCAACCGGGAACTCTCTGATGAAGAGATGCTCACCACACTAGACCCCGTCCGGGGAGTAGACTTCCTCTTCGACATAGACTTTTCCTTCCTCAACGTCGATCTCCTTGACGTGGCTCTCCTCGACGTCGATCTTTTTGACGTCGATCTTCTTGACGTCGATCTTCGTCTCCTCGACGTCGATCTTCGCTTCGATGCAAACGGCGGTGTCGCCTCGACAGCGAGCGCCTGCCTCTTTGGGACTCAGCACGACGATGATGGTGTGTCGACGACGGTGAAGTCCTCGACGTCGACCTCGTCCGAGGTCTCGACGTCCTACCCCTCAACGTCGAAGTCGCTTCGACTCAGAGCCCTGGGTCGACGGGGAACAGATGATAGTCCTACCTCTCGACGCCGGTGTCGAAGCCCTCGATGTCGACCAGGACCGGTGCAGTTTCCAGGCCTGTTCTTGACTGGGGAGTCCCCCCAGAGGCCCATGCACAGGCAGAGGATGAAGATAGAGTCCCTCCATGCCCAGAGGTCCCACCTGCTACCTGATGTCTCCTCTGCTCCAGGCCTTGGAGACGGATCTTCTCCCTGTCACACACAGGGTCCTCCTGGAGAAAGAATGGCAAATATCACAGGAGTCAGGTAGATGAGAAGCAGGGAGACAGAGTATGCACACTCTGTGGGGGTGGAACTTGGCCAACTTCCTACCACACTCAGAGCACTTGTCGAATAAAGCTGGCATTTTGACAAGATAAAGGTGGTAAAACTGGTAAAAAAAGACAGCAACTGGAAGAGGAAGACCCCAGACGTCGAGTGAAACACTATTCTCACTGGAAAATAGCAAAAAATTGAAGATATACCCAAAAAGGTAGAGCTCAATGCTCCAGGGTCCTGCTAGCAGGAGCTGGAAAAAATAACTGAAAGTAAAGTGCCTTTGGCTGTGCATCATGGGATACCGATGGTCTCTGGAGGGTTCCTTAAAGGCATGGTATTCCTTTTCCAGACACATAATGGCAGCCTAGGAGGCTTGTCTGCCCAACCCTTCCTCTCTATCATGCAAAGGATTTTTGTGAAGGGGGGTTTCTATATGTGTGGTGAAACTCTGTAAAATGTGTAACATTTAATGATATTATTTGCCTATCCTTTTCACTTCAGGATGAAGTGCTGGCCAATATAGCCTTGTTAATGTCAGGCTGCATTATTTGTCTTTTATTTTCTCTTAAGTGTCTATGCAGGACTACAGAAGAAGCCGACTTAAGAGATTACTTTGATTGCTCCGGGGTCCCCGCACATGTGCTGGACTATTCACAGATTATGACTATACACAGAGATCCCCTACTACAGAACTTCCTTTTTCAGATGCTGGGGGAAGGAGATGGTAAGATGGTGTACTGGGGTAGTTATGATTTAAGGATAGTCATACAACAAATCTCTGAAATGATTCTGTTGTTCCCGGCCGACCAGTGGTTGTAGGTGCATGTATGTGTATACTGAGCAATACTATAATAAGAAACACATTTAAACCGTACTATTCTATTGAGATAAACAAAGAGAATGGCTACCCAGAGGCGTCCAGTGCTAGCATCCACAACACATGCTGACAGTCAACACTCATTGGGACATCTTAATCAGCACAGGAGAGAACTTTCAAAAAGTCAAGCATTCAAGTGCTTCCTGAAGGTAAGCTAATTGTCTAATATGCATAGGCCATCTGGAGTGAGTTCCAAAGTTTGGGAACAAGGTAGGCGAAAGAACGCCCCCTCTTCTCATCCTATGAATTTGGGAAATTGTCATGAGTCGCATATTGGTCGACCTCAATGTCCTACCTGGAGTATACAGCAACATTAAGTCTCAAAGTACGAGGGGGCCGTTAGCATGAAGTGCTCTATGTGCCATACACAGAGCCTTGAACATCACCCGTTGTTCAATTGGGAGCCAGTTAGGCAAAGCCAAAGCACTTTGAGCTAATCGGTATCTCGTAATGTAAAAGGCGAGTCGTCATATTTTGTACAACTTATAGCTGTTTAGTTGCATATCGTGTGGCTCCCAGGTAGAGCAAGTTCCCATAATCCTGGAGTGATAATATTGAAGCCTGTACAATGAGCCTTCTAGAATGAAGAGGAAGCAGATCTAAGATTTTCTGAAGCAATCTGAGAAGGCTGTAACACCTGTGACAGAGTTTTCTTGCTTGGGCTTCCATTGAGAGAGAGTTACCTAGACATACCCCCAAGCTTTTTATAGAGATTTTAGGGAGAGGGGCTGTGCCTAAGCAATCTGGCCAGCCTACTAAAGACTAGATATTCAGAATATTGCCTAGCATAGTCTCTGTTTTGTCCCCAATAAGCTTAAGGCAGCAGCTGGCCGTCCAACTAGCTACCGTCTCCAGGCATGGACCAAAGTGTTGAGAATGTGGACCAGGCTAGGGTAAGAAGGAAAACACTAATTGAGTATCATCAGCGTAAGAAACAATCAAAATCCAAATGCTTGATCATTGTCAGCCAAAGACACATGTAGAGATTAAAGAGCGTGGTACTAAGCGCCAAACCCTGGGGCACTCTGCATTTCAAGGGGAAGGTGTCAGAATAGTAAGTTTTGTCAAACACCTGAAAAGTCATGTCCCCAGAAAACAATGTAAGCCATTTTAAAGCATTGTCAGTTATTCCAACATTGTTAATTCTCTGAATAAGGATTCAGTGATCTACTTTGTCGAACACTGCACTAAGATTAAGGAATATGACTGCAGATGAACCTCCAAGATCCAACCACATCTTGAGCTACTCAACTGCCGCCAACGTGCTGTTTCATTGCTGTGCAGCAGTTGAAACCCTATCTGGATGGCAGGATACCATTAGATTCCAAGAACAAAGACAAATGTTCATTAGCATGCTTCTCCACTAGTTTACCGGCTCCCAAACGTATCCAGATAGGACTATAATTCCCTAACCAAAGTGGGTCCAGGTTAGGCTTTTTTAGCAGGCGTTTCACTACTGCATGTTTCCACACAGAAGGAACTAGACCAATAGATAATTAAAGATTAAGTAGGTCCAGCAGAACGGGAAAGAAGAATTTCGATCCTTGTAAAAGAATATAGGAAGGGGTGGGATAGAGAGGGGAGCCTGACTTCACCTTGCTAAAAAGCACTGAAATCCGGTCTGGAGTGAAATCAGGAAATGTTAGTAGGCAAATCCTAGAATTCTCCTCTGCCACCCCACTTGGAGTAGGATCTGGTTCCCTTTTAATATTCTTGAAGGAGTAAAAGATTTCTGTAATATTTTTTAGAAAGAAATTTACTAGGTCATTATAACGAGCTATAGTAGACTCTGGTAGTGAGCTGTCTGATTTAGAGTCGGTCAACTATTTAAAAATTTGAAATATTTCCCAAGGAAAGTAAGATGCCCTGTTGATTTTAGATTTATAATAAAAAGCTTGGCAGATCTTGTTTCTAATAGCCATGCAATATTTCTTCTTACAATGCTCATCATGTGACTTTCTCTGCTTCTTTTCTAGCCTTTTAAATTCTTTCTCTAAGGTCAATAAATGAGGGGCAAACCAAGGGGAAGATTTACCCTTGTGACTCAGTTTTTGGGCTTCAACTGTGATAATCGCAGCCCTGTTGCAGCTGAGCGAGTTATGGCTCCCTGCATGAGTGGCTCTACGTTCTAGCGACCCCTCCCATTCCCTGTCCCCGCGCTTAGTTCTGGAATGCTCCCCCTGCAATTTGAACCCTCTAATGGAGGTCTACTGTGCTCGCACTTAGAACGCTGAGGCCAGCACACAGAGAGACCGATACAGATGAGCGTATAACATTCAGTAAATTCGGCTCTACGCTCTGCTCTCTAGCAACTGCACACTTGTTTGGTCTTCACTCTTGAACTGTCTCCGGCGACCGCGCTTTCATGCGGAGGGGCATTTAGAGCAGCGCACAGAGATAGACTGAGGAAGAGGATCACAACAGTGATTTAGATGGGCACACCTCGATGACCAGCACAAGCCCCACCATTGTGTGCCCAGACTGTGCCTCAAATTGACTAATTAGCTGTATGGGTAACACAAAGAAAGGACCACTCACCTCACACCACCGCAAAGACATAGGACCTACAGCATTCAGCACACTATCAAACAGAAAGAAAGGACCAGGCAGGCTGATCTGCCCCCATAGAAACAGACAGAGGACAATACCCTGGTAGTTTTTTGTTGCATGGAAAGAGCAATAGGACTAATCCACAGATCTTCTCCATCACTAGATAAAGAAGCAGCCATCTTGGAACGATTGATACATTATGCAACCTCCACAGAACGTGCCCATTGTTCTCATCACCTGTCACTCTAACCCACATATCGATTGATATTATTTACTATAAATAACAGCCACCGCTAATTCTATGACTAAGGATCCCGGGAAACTACCTAGATTGGGACATAGTAAGCCAAGTTAATCCGACCCTTACAAATAACAAGGACCATTTACCACTACGTGACCTACTAATGGTAATGGAGCGAGGATCTACCCCAAAGACTCATCACCTGGAATAAACAGGGAGGCCCTCAACTTCTCATACTCCACAAATATTGCTCCCCCATACTACCTCTCTTTTCCCTAACTGTCATACCATATTATGGAGCCTATGGACCTGTAGAAGAGTAGGATCTGCTTCCTATGGTCACCCCCACTTTTTGCTGGTACTCTCTGGTTTTTGCGCCCCAGCTCCATACCTTCTAGCCCACCTCTAAGCAAGGAAGTGCAGCCTGACTCACGCTATCGGAAAGCAAGGACTGTCCGCCCGATCACATACTAACGTGATCGACGCTCCCCTGCCTTCCCGTGACCCCAGGACACCTCCAGAGCGAAACTTACAGGTACCGGAACCACCTTCAGCCGTCAACATCGCCCTCCACGCAATCCTCTAGTTGATGCTGGATCGTCTACATTTTGGCTGTCTTCAAGGACTCTCCGGCTCGCGGACACCTGATACAACCTTGGTGAGTCGCGTCACCTAGCGCAACACCGTAACTAAACTAGGTACTCTCACGCCCTTCACTACCTTCAGGATGGCTCGAGACCGACCTTCCCCTTCCCCTCAAGTATTATCTACCCACCTGAAACCCCACAGCCGCAACTCCTTCACCATCATCTCCCCCACCCCTCCTCTCTACTAAATCGAGACGCTCTTTCAAACAGAAACTTATCCGTCAACATAGGGAAACCCTAATCACAGACATCTACCACTCGTCTGCAAATGGTCCGACCAAGATTGACCTTATATTCCATACTGAGAGACCTGATTACTGGATCTCCGTGATCAGAACGCAACTATTTATCGCCAAAACCACATCCACTCCCCATAGTTGCAAACTTACCACTATACTCCCTTTTAGATCGGTCGGTAGAGGCTACACTACGGTGACCATCTACACCAACGGCACAGTCCTTATCCAGGCCAATAACGAGAACCTTGAAGCCTTCGACGTCCTTTTCCCCACATTAAGATCAACCTCCCCAACCCTACCTCACCACGCCGCAACCCCCTCTCCGCCCTCCCTCACTACTAACAGAGAAGACTATGATCCTCTCCTCCGTGATATCTTTCCTGCCTGCTACGCCCCCACTCGCCCCGTTCTCTCACAACGGGCATTTACTATCAATCAGCCACAACAGGAAACTCCAACCCCTCCTTCAATCCCCTCTTCCAACAGCCACACCTCCCCCAGTTACCGCCTCCCTCATCCCCCTACTGACAATACTTCCTCGCCTCCAGGAACCTCACGCCCCACGAACTTCATCCCAACTCACAGTCACTCTAAGCCTCCCCCTGTCCCTTCCCCTCCCCGTCCTCCATCTTCAGTAACCCTCCTCCCCTTGAGTCTCATTCCTGCTCACAGTCACTCAAAGCCCTCCCCTGTCCTTTCCCCTCCACTTCCCCCGCCTTCTCCCTTGATCCCTCAACCTGATCCCATCAACCGCACCCTGATCCGTCAACCTGATTCCACGAGTCTCATCCCAGCTCAGAGTCATTCAAAGCCTCCCCCTGTCCCTTGCCCTCCCCTTCCTCTGCCTTCAGGAACCCCCCTCCCCTCGAGCCTCATCCCAGCTCACAGTCACTCAAAGTCCTCCCCTGCACCTTCCCCTCCCCTTCCCCGTCCTCTCCCCGAACCCCTCAACCCGAACCACAACACACCGGGCGCTACCCCAGATACCCCCATCCCCTCCCTCAACTCTGTGTCACAACGCCTCGCGGCTATTGAAAACCAGATTGTCACAATCACCCAGGGCCTACTTGAGATCCTTTCTAACCTAGGTATAGCCCGCAGACCCTCCAAATGCCCCCCGCTGACGGCTCACTCCGGCAACGCTAACAGCTCTCCTAGGCCCACAGAAACCTCTAGTACCCAGCCTCACTATCCCCCACTCAAGATCTCGGAATCCTGCCTACAGCAGGCTGCAAAAACCGGAGACCCCTTCCCTAGGTCCAAGACTCATACTCCTTCCCACACTCCTCCAAACCCCCTATCAGACACAAAACACTTGACTTCAAGGCATTTAAGATCAGCAGCACCTATGTCAGACAGCGAAGCAGCCCTACTAGCCGCCACATACAACACCCCCGCCTTAGATTCTCCCAAATCCAAAATCCAAGTAATCACAGGTCACCGGAAAGTCCCTCCTAGCACTAAACCTCAGAGATACCCGGTCCTCACCGCCATACCAAGGGAGATCAAAGATAAATCGGCCAGCAATCAGGAACAATTCTCCAACTGCTTGCTAATCAACTGTAGATCGGCCTCACTGCACGCAACAGAACTAGCTGAAGCCATCCTCACTCACGATATTGACATTGCGTTCCTCACAGAGACCTGGCTAAATAAGATATCCCCTCCCTGCCTTGACTTGCTGGTACCACCTGGCTTCTCCCTCATTACCAAAGACAGGATAGAGCATAGGGGAGGAGGGGTGGCTATCATCCACAAGGACAGCCTAGACATCTCGGAAACCACCTCTTTTGACTATTATTCATTCGAATGCCTATCCACCATCATCAAGACCAATGACAAAGACTCTCTACGGTGTCACATGCTCTACCACCCCCCAGGTAAAAACAACCCTTTTGGAGAAAAACTTTCCGACCTGATTGCACAAGGCGCACTCAGCGACTCCAATAACCTAATTCTTGGGGATCTAAATCTTCGCTGGAATGAGACACACAATCCCCTAATCCAATCGCTATCCAGCCTCCTTCATGATAACAACCTGCAACAACATTGCACCGAGGAGACCCACTACAAAGGAGCCACACTGGATGCTATCATCTCACAAAAGAAATCAATCACGATCAACCACATTCTTCCCGTTGACTGGTCAGACCACCACATGATCCTCTTTCATATCAATCACCCCATTACCTCACATAAACCCCCCCAAGATCCCCCAAACGGACAAGAAATCTCTCTCAAATACCCCTGGATATCCTGGATGATCAGTTAAGCTCTCTTCTTCCGGCCAACAAAGCGCACCTTTCCACCAATGAGCTCATCGACTGCTACAACTCCGAGCTAGTGTCCATACTCGACAAACTTGCGCCACTAAAGCTCAAAAGAAGCAGAGTTATCCCTTCCAGAACGTGGTTCAACGCTGACCTCAACGCTGAAAGGAGAACTCTAAGAGCCAAGGAAAGAAAGTGGAGAAACAACCCAATGGCCATCCTTCGTGATCAACTGAAAGCAGCCCGAAGAAAAATACAATAACCACATCAAAAACAAAAAATCCACCTTCAGCAGTCGTACGCTTCCTTACTGTTGGACGAGGCCCGTCAATTCTGGCTGGCTACACAGAGTAGAATATATCAATGGGGGGACAAATCCAGCACAATGCTGTACAGATTGTGCCAGAGTACCTTCGAGGCCCAGTCCCTGCCGGGACTCCGGGACGAGACGGGTGACCCTATAACTGCCCCCGAGGCCCTGGGCGCGACCTTTGCACAATACTATGCAACACAGTACACCCCCCGGGAGACTCTCATGGCGGAGGAGGTCGACAAATTCCTAGCGGATCTCCCGCCCCGGGCGTTCTCGGATGAGGGTCGTGCTCGGCTGGACCTCCCATTGTCGGCGGAGGAGCTGGGGGGAGGCTCTGGGTGAATTGAATGCTGGCAAGGCCCCTGGGCCTAACGGCTTCCCATGCGAATTCATGAAAACGTGTTATCTCCAGCTGGGGATGCGCTACAGGAAGGCTCTGGAGGCGGCCAGGGACCGTGGGCGTCTGCCGGCGGACTGGCGACACGCAGAAGTTGTGGTCTTCTGTAAGCCTGGGAGGCCTCCGGACCGCCCTGAATCATACCGTCCGATCTCGTTGCTTAATTTTGAAGCGAAAATCTTAGCGAAGGCTTTGGCAAACCGCCTTCTCCCTTACATCACGGACTTAGTCCACCCGGACCAGGCCGGCTTCATGCCCCACAGGGCGACGAGGCACAATATTCGACGCGCGCAGTTAGTGGTGGAGGCGGCGCGGGCGTCAGGCACCCCGGCGGCTCTTCTGCTAGCGGATATAGATAGAGCTTTTGATTCCCTAAGTTGGTCATATCTTCGGGCACTCCTTCTCCGTCTCAATTTGGGCCCGCGTTTCCTGTCCTACGTTCATTTACTGTATACGGACCTGACAGCGGCGGTGAGGGTGGCGGGGGCGGTCTCCAGCCCGTTCATCATAGGCCGGGGCACCCGGCAGGGATGCCCTCTTTCACCTTACTTGTTTGCCCTGGCAATGGAGCCGCTGGCGGCTTGGGTGCGGATGGACGCACAGCTGCGTTGCGTCGAATGGGTAGGGGGTCCGACCGACAGAATCGCGCTATATGCTGATGATGTTCTTTTCTTCCTTACGGACCTGAACAGATCGGGGCCGAGGGTCCTTGACATAATGCGTGTATTCGGCGAGGTGTCCGGCCTCACTTTGAATGTGCAGAAGTCGAAACTATGGGTCCTGGGGGGCAGTGGAGACCTGGGTCCATGGGCGTCGGCACTCCAGGAGGTGGCGGGAGGCATTAAATATCTAGGCGTCTTTTTGACCGATGTGCCGGGAGTCTCGTGGTCCCGCAATGTGCTACCCGTGTGGGACAAAATACGATCAGACATGCAAATATGGTCCAGGATGCCTTTAAATATCTATGGCCGCTCGGCCATCTTTAAGATGGTAGCTCTACCCCGTATTCTGTACCAACTTCAAAATCATCCGTATCCTATTTCGCCGCAGTGGTTTAGGCAGGTAAATTCGGCACTGGGTCGGTTCTTGTGGGCTGGGGGGGCAGCAAGGGTGGCACTCCGCACCTGCTTCCTCTCGACCTATTGTGGGGGGCTGGCCACGTCCGACGTCCAGTCCTACTATCAAGCGTCACATCTACTAGTCCTCAATGAGTGGTGGTATGGGGATCGGGGCGACCCGACCTATGCCCTGGAGAGATATCTGATGGACCGAGACACGCTGCATACTATCTTATACTCGGCAGGCATCCGGAAAAGGCTCCCAATGGTCACGCAGGTAGTCTTCCGGGTGTGGCGCGACGCCCTCCGTCGCATGGGATGGTGGAACCGGCTGACGGGGGAAACCCCGCTGTGGCACAATGGGAGGTTACCGGCACTGGCTTCCTTGCGGGGATTCGATGGCTGGGACGCTATAGGCATTTCGGCACTGGGCCACGTCATGAAGGGCTCGGTCCTTAAGTCCTTTCAGGCTCTGCGGGACGAATATGATATGCCCCAATCTCAATTCTTCAGATACTTACAGCTCCGACACGCCCTGACCCCCGCGATAGCGGGCATGACTTCATTGCCGGGGTTCAGCCCCCTGGAGGCTAAGTTATTCATGGGGGAATTGGAAACCAAACAAATATCTACCATATATCAAACGCTTGTTACACACTGCTCCCCTTCTCTTGATAAATTGCGGTCGGTCTGGGAGGGAGAGTTGGGTAACCTGGAAGAGGAGGACTGGAGAGAAGCCCTGGAGGCCCCTAGGGGAGCAGCGATTGCGGTGCGCTTGCGCTTCATTCAATTTAAGTACCTGCATAGGGCGTACTTTACGAGGGAGCGACTGTGGAAGGCGGGGCTGATAGCCTCCCCGGATTGCCTGAGATGTGGATGTGCAAAAGGCTCCTTTCTGCATACGGTGTGGGAGTGTGTGAGACTGCAGAGATTCTAGACCGGAGTGTGGGATTGCCTGGCGGAGGTGTTGGGCTGGGATCTCCCCCGCTCACCGAAGTTAGGCCTCCTCCATGTCATGGAACAAGTGGGGGGAAACATATACAAACGTCACTTGCTTCTCCTGGGCCTTACGGTGGCTAAAAGGGACATAGCTCGGGCCTGGAAGTCTCCTAGAGCCCCCTTGGTGGAAGTGTGGAAACGGGGCATGGATTTTAACATGGGGCTGGAACGCCCAGTATTTGAGGCCAGGGGTTGCCCGAAAAAACATTTCCAGATCTGGAAGAGATGGGCGGACTACAGGGGCCTGCTGCTGGACCCTCCAGCGCCACGGGCCACTGACGCAGATTGCTTGCTTACTGACTCTGGGTGAACTGGTACACACGCTGCGACTGAGCTCACTAGGCTCCTCTTTATGGACAATGTAGACACCATGCGGGGTGGAGGGTGGGTACCGGGTGGGGACTGTTGAGGGTGGGAATTTGGGGGAATGTTGATTGAATAATTGGAATACGTTACTTATATGCACACTGCCTCTCTTACTCTTTGGGAGCGGTGCTTCATTGTATTCTATCAACTACAAAACTCTAATAAAATTTTGTTCTAAAAAAAAAAATCCAGCTTCTTCCGCGAGGCACTGGACAAAGCCAAAAATAGACCGAAGGAACTTTACAACATCATCAGGCAACAAACGTCCAAACCACTGTCTTCGACTGTGCTAGCGTCCAAAGATCTTTGCGACAATTTCGCCCAATTCTTCAACGAAAAGATCACAAAAATTGAACTTTCACTTGACCCCAACAATTCACACCCCAAAAAGACCAGTTCGGCTGCTCCTCAGGCTCTCTCCCCCGGCTCATTGAGCACCCCCTGGCTTAGCTTCCGCCCCGTCCCAGACGCAGAGATAATTTCGCTGATCTCGTCCTCCAAACCATCAGCTCATATCTCTGACCCCATCCCTCCCTCACTAATCATGAAAATGAAACACTCTCTTGCACCTATATGGGGCAACATCATAAACAGCTCCCTAAAAAACAGAGTGGTCCCTGACTGCCTAAAAATTGGGCAAGTTACCCCCCTTCTGAAAAAAACAGGTTTTGACTCAACAGACCTGAACAACTTCAGACCTATATCTAACCTCCCTCTACTAGCCAAAACATTGGAACGCTGTGTACTCCTGCAACTGACTCATCATCTGGACAACATCAATCTCCTAGACCCCCTCCAGTCCGGCTTCAGACAAGGATGCAGCACAGAAACAGCGATGCTGAATATCATAGACGATATCCACGGATCTCTGGATTCAGACAAATGCTGCCTCCTCATTCTCCTTGACCTTTCTGCAGCATTCGATACGGTGGATCACAAACTCCTCACCAAGGCTCTTCAAGAAAGAGCTGGCCTCGGCGAAGTAGTTCTCAAATGGTTCTCATACATACACAACCGAACACAAATAATAAAAATCAAGAATTTCACCTCCGAAATCCAACAGGTCAATAAGGGTGTCCCCCAAGGTTCGGTGCTCTCGCCTCAGCTTTTTAACATCTATATGGAACCACTCGCCAAGCTACTCAGAAAAGCCAACATCCGCTTTCACCTCTACGCGGACGATACACAAATCTATCTGGAAACTTCCTCTCTCACTGACATACATAGACTAAATGATGTCCTGAAAGATGTTCAACAATGGCTGACAAACAATCACTTGAAACTGAATCCAGACAAAAATGAGACACTCCTCATCTCGAACAAGGAAGACAACCCTCAAATCACCGAATGGCTAAAAGCAATCGATGCGCTTAAAGGAAATCTTACTCTAGCCGACTCTGCTAAATCTCTTGGCATCATCATAGACCCCAAACTAAACATGGTAAAACACATCAAGAATGCAGCCAAAGGTGCTTTCTTTAACCTCAGACTGTTGAACAAGATCAAACCCTACATTCCTAACAAGGATCTCAAACTGGCCACTCAATCTCTGGTACTGTCAAGACTAGACTATGGGAACGCAATCCTAACAGGCATCCCGAAATCGAACTTGGCACCAATCAAAACAACACTACATGCTGCTGCTAGAGTTGATTACCGGCATCAAAAAATCGGATCACATTTCCCCAGCACTCAAGGAACTCAAATGGCTCACAGTAGAAATGCATAGTAACTTCAGAACGGCCTGCCTAACCCACAAAGCCCTCCATACCGGCAAACCCGAATACCTGGCAAATAAACTCAAAAAAGCAGGCCAAGCCAGGAATCTGAGAAGCTCCAACTCCTTCCTGCTCATCCTACCCAAAACCAGAAAGAAACGAACAGCGGACTGCTCCTTCACTGGAAACGCCCCCAAAATCTGGAACTCCATCCCCCCGCACATCAGAACTATTCCTTCTTTTGTGGAATTCAAAAGGCAACTCAAATCCTTGTTCCTGATCTGCTCCCTTGGCTGTGGATAACCGGGTCAGCAAGCAACCCCTGAACTATGTGACTACAGTGAATCCCATAACCAAAGAAGCTCGGCAACTCACCCTTGTTCCACTTACAATGTCACTCATCGAAAGCTTATACCTTACTTATGTTATGTTCATGTTTATGTTATGTATATGTTTATACAGATTTTTGTCATTCTATTACTGTAAAGCGCTCTGCTACCTCCGGGTCTTGACAGCGCTATAGAAAACTTCCTAAATAAATAAATAAATAACCTGATCTAAGGAATGTTTAACCCATTCAGCAACCTTATCATTATCAGAGGTAGGATGGTGTCCCAGTACAAGCCTGGAGGAGTTGAAAGTAGTATCCCACTCCTCAATATTAAGTTTAGCCCATCTACGATCCCTCCACAGAGCTGGCAGTGGGGAAGAGGTAGGCATCCCCATGCAGGAACATTGGGTTCAAATAATGATTCAACCACAACACTAGTAGAGGATCCGCAACCTTAAGATTAGGGTAATTACTGAAAACTGGGATGATAAGATGCCTTTCACTTTTTGTAACACTTGTAGGGAACCAAGGTTCTGCAATAGCCCCGAGGACAGAGAGTTACTGGTATCTTCAACATGAATTTTGAAGTCCCCAACAGGGTGAGATTAGGCTTGCTAATCACTAAACTAGCAATAATTTCTGGAAGAGCCTGAGAGAAATGAGCACATGGACCGGGGGGGTCAATATATTAGAACTCCTGAAAAAGTGAAAGTCGAGATCAAAGAAATAGAGAAGGAGAGGCTCTCACAAACAGGAATACGTAATAGATCATAAATACATTTGAGAGACTCTTTGAGAATGATGTCTGGTCCCTCACCCGCTTTTGTTAGAATAATCTCTCCTGCAGATATATTATCCCAGAGGTAGGGTTTGAAGTATATCAGGCATTGAATTTTCACACAGCTACGCTTCTGTGAGCAATACATCCTCCAGGAGAGATAATAAATCAAGTTTATGGTGAGCCAGTGACCTTTAATTAATCATAAACATACAACATCCTTACCAGATTTTCCTCCCAACCAAACAACCTAAAGGCAGGTAGTGAGCGAGTGAGCAATTCTTGCACGGAAACTCAGATTAATTTAGATCAATAGAATGGACATGCATGCAATCTACACTCCTTTTAGGACTAACTAACCCATGAGTCGCAATATGCCAGATGACAATGAATATTGAATTATTTGGAGACTAAAACACTGGCAGAATCAATGAAGAGCATACCTGAGGGTCCTTGCACCCCTGGTGGGCCTGGAGGACCTGGTGCTCCAGGGGGTCCTGGTGGCCCAATTGGTGTAGACCCTGGAATTCCAGGGATGCCAGGAAATCCAGGGGGACCTTGAGGTCCAGGAGGGCCAGGAGGACCAGGAGGACCAGGTGGCCCTGTTGGTCCAGTTGGGCCAGGAGGTCCTGTTTTTTTACCTGCAAAATATAAGTGTCTGGTAAAAATCTTGGTCTGGCAAAAAGCACTGGGATATTTTTAGATGACTTTGAGAAAAGATGATACACATTTTGATACGAACACCATTTTTATTCAGTAAATAAAGGTGGAGGAAAAGAAGAACAAAAACCAAAAGAAATTCCCATTGCAAAACAATGCAATCAGATAAATGGCTAATATCTGCCAGCAATGAATACAAACAAGCTACTTACCTCCGGTAATGCTCTTTCTGGTGGAAAGCCTATCTAAGTGTAGATTCCCTACCTTTTGAAATGCCCCAGGAACAAAACTGGATCCAGAAAGTTTTCAGTAAATAGATGGCACTGTATGATTACATGATAGCCTCATCCCAGATATGCAGAAGAGACGCATATAGGCACCCCTCCTGCACACTGACATCTGGTAGCAACTAAGTATTTGCCACTCTTAGACAGAGAATAATCTGAAAACCACAATGTTTCAGGGAAAAAATATTTCATGAACTATAAATAATAGTCAAGAAAAGGGTACCCACAAAAGAAATTCTTTAAAACAGCAAACATTACTATTAGAAAATGTGTACCCAAACAACAGCACAATACAATTTACAAACCAAAAAATTGTGCTCACAATGTTATCAACTGGAGATATCTGGCCGTGCCGGACCAGGAAAAAGTCACACGATCAGGATGACTACAATGGACTGCTACAGGGACCCAGCGTTCTACAGTTCCTACGAATTAAGTAGGACTGCGTATCAGGTCAAGATGCATTTCAGAATATAAAGACTTGGTCCACACCTACCATCAGACAGAAAATGATGACACAATTTCTAGCTAGCTCACAGGGCTCCATCTGAACTCTTAACCATAGCATGGTACCAAATGGTATCAGCAACCTACAACATGACAACTATTAGGGGGGGCGCTAGAGAGTCAACGGCAAGATGGCCGCACCATAGTGCAGCTCGGCCGTCTGTGAGCCAACAACGCATCACAATCCTGATTTAATGCCAGAGATATAGCCATTAAATGAGTGGCACAGCCCTGTAAACATTGAGGGCATCGGAGGACGCCAAAAAGACACACCGGAGTTGGTACAGAGAGGCTCTACAGCGGATCGGCCCGGAGGCGATTGAGCAAATGGCGGCATAACGGCCAAGACCACAGATAGATATCAGCGCATTCTCCACATACAGCGATCGGTGTGGGTCTGACAGCTAACGCAATAAAGCCACCGCACTGTGGAGTCGGGTCCCGGGCTGCGATAGATCGGTGAGCAGCGGACGGAGACCACAAAGGTGAGTGGCGGGCCACACCGCCTGGACCCTGTGGTGCTGCCCGGCTGCTATGCGCAAGACTTTGACCGCGCTGTGGAAACAAGGTGGACGTTGCGGAAGCAGCTGCAGCAGACGGGCATTACGTACTAGCGCCGTGGAGCTGCCATCGGCCCTGAATAGCGTGTGGAGTCTCTTTGATGCACTACTGCTGAGGCAAACCAACTGCAGAGTACGGAAGGAGCGCTGCGATGGCCTATTCGACAAAGTCACAGCAGGCCCACTGAGTCGCAGAGCCCACCCCGCAAATAAAGCCCTCCCGGGCACTGGAAGTGTCGGCAATTCCAAGCCACTGACCAGCGTATTGGCAAATAAAAGCAAGGGAGGGAGCATACAGACAAGCACTCTATAGTGCACGATATGGGCGTCACTGACCACGTGCCTCTAGAGTGGGACAGCGGCAAAGGGACATCTGGACACTGGTTTCCTGTGGTTTACAGACCTGTGACGTGTATTGGGCGGACTAATCACATGCAAGCCCAGTCATCAGGTCATATACTTGTTCCCTAAGGACCCGCCTCGCTCACAGTGGATAGCAGCAACAAGTTCTGATGGGAAAACTGGACAAGGCACAACCAAAGCTGTCATTTGAAACCAAAAAGGTCACCCACACCACTAGTGACTCTGCTTCCAACATGGACGACCAAGGCACAAGCCTAGATGCGCTCGCAGCCACGTTGGCAGCCGTACAACAAAGCCTGCCTACCTGGGATGGAAAGATAGACAACCTCAATCTCTGCATAAATCTCATATCCACCAAATTGGACCAACCGGCGAATTGGATTACAGATGTGAAAGCCCGCGTATCCACGACGGAGGACATGGTGCACGAGCTACAAACAAAAAGTCTCAACATGGATAAAGTGATGGCCGTCATCCAGGCCAAGAACGGAGAGCTCGAGGTGCGTTCCAGACAGAACAATGTCCGCATTACAGGAGTGCCGGAGTTGACAAACACAGGGTGCATGGAACAATATGTTGAAAATCTACCGACGGAAATATTTGGGGCGGCAGAACTGTCTAACATGCTCATAGTCGAGAGAGCGCACTGAACGCTTGCGCCACGAACACAACCAGGATCGCCATCAACATCGATTGTGGTCAGGCTCCTAAATTACAGACACCGCAATGTGATTCTTATGCTGGCAAGAGAAAAGGGTACCATTAATCATCAAGAAAACTTACTACAATTCTTCCCAGATTTCACAGTGGTGGTGCAGACGGCCTGGCGGGTGTATCAACAAGTGAAGACCTGTTTGCAGAAGGCCAACATAAAAGATGCCATGCTCTAACCGGCTCGGCTCAAAATAATGCGCAAAGACAAGATCTTCACCACTCCGAAAGCAGCCATGACTCACGCCAAGTCACTGCTGAGAGACGACCGACAGAGTCAACAATCCGATGATGACGAAGGAAGCTGTCCACTGTTGGATCACGGCACAGGGATGCAGAACATGAGGTACTTCTGCTGCCATGGGAACAGTAACAACCACTCCACAACAGATATGTTCCCTATCCAGGTACAAAGCAGGACTGGTGCAATATTGACTGCAGATCTCATGGCCCTCACCCGCACCAACAGGGGAGCATGATGGGACTCAGGCGCACCCCCTCAATGGGTAAGTCCTGAACTATTGTACATAAAGTTGTGAGTTACGCCAAGAGTGTATTAGACACTGATCGGGAAGTTCAAGTTTTTCAAGTAATGGGGACATTCTCCGGCTTGGTTGCAATGTGGGAGAAGGTGGGGGGGAACTGATAGCCTTGTAAGTTTTTGTTATTCCTTTTATGTAACGGAGTCATGTTTGAACTGTATTGCGGAAGCCGCTGTTTTAATACCATCTACACCTATAAGTCACACATTGAGATGCCGGAACAGGCAGGTAACAGATCACTAAGATGCTTAACATGGAATGGCCGGGGGTTAAAAAATCCTACGAAAGTACGCCAGGTGAATGCTTACCTTAACAGACATCACATAGAGATAGCAATGTTACAGGATACGCACCTCACCACCCATACTGACAAGGCACTGGGCAGGACTGGCAGTGGCTTCCTCCTATTCGACATACTCACGGGGGTTATCATTCTGGTTAAAAAAGGAGTACAATTCCACCTAGATCAAGTACTACGAGACGACCAAGGTCGTTGGGTGATTTTAACGGGCACACACCGTGGCACATGTGTGGGCCTGATCAATACATAAGGGCCAAACACAGACGACCCTAATTTCTACACGGACATACGCAACCGGCTAAGAGACCTGCCCTACACTGAACTTATATGGGGAGGCGACCTCAACCTCCCACTCGAAGCAGAACAGGACAAGTCAAGGAATGTGACAGAATACCACAAACAGGCCATCAGGGAGATCTGGGCATGCATGATGAGCTTGACCTAGTCGACGTATGGAGACTTCGACATTTAGACACCAGAGAGGGCCTGTATACTTCTACCGTACATACCAGTTGGTCCAGATTGGACAACTGGCTGGTCACCTCCTGTGTTCATGGCTGGGTGACAGACGTCCAGCATCTCCCCCGGACACTATCCGACCACAAACCTGTGTTACTAATAGTGGAAATACCCACATACACACCACCATAATTCATATGGTGCTTCAATGCTAAGTCCTTACTAGACCCTGTTTACAGTGACACTATACGGGGGCGATAGAGGAATACTTCCAGCTAAATGTGGGCTCGGTGGAGGACCCGGGGGTGGTGTGGGAAGCATTCAAAGCCACCATTTGAGGGGCATGCATTAGTACCAGCATAGGGATACTAAAGGATATCTGCTCCAAACTACGGAATATAGAGACGACCATCAAACTGTTAGAGAATGAATATCCTGACTATGTATGTGGACGCACATGAGAAGCAGATTCTCCCCTCCACACTAAGGGAGGCGCTCATAATCACGCTCCTTAAGCCGGACGAACCACCAGAAAGATGCGATTCCTATCGTCCGCTGTCGCTTATAAACACTGACGCCAAAATATTGGCCAAGGTGATAGCCACTAGACTGACACCATTAATGCCGGCCATCGTACTTCCAGACCAATCGGAATTCATCACCAACCGCTCAACCTCTCACAATATCTGCACCATTTTGCACTGCTTCATGTCTTAAATCCAGGGTTGGAGGCGGCTGCCGTCCTATTGGACGCAGCCAAGGTCTTTGACACAGTGGAATGGGGCTATCTCTTCGCCATAATGCAAAGGATGTTTATGCCTGCTATGTTCCTCACAGGGATAAAGCTTCTTCATACGAACCCAGTGGCCAGAGTAAGAGTGAATGGGCAGGTATTCGAACTGGTTCAGATTAGGCGCGGCACTCGACAAGGATGCCCGCTATCACCACTACTCTTTACTATAGCACTGAAACCGCCTGCCTGCAAAATTCGTCAAAAATATGCGGATGCGACACTCAGGTTTCACCAATGCCAACTAGGCATATCTTTATACGCAGACGACATGATGCTCTATGTGAGAGAAACCCAGCACAACCTGTCGATACTATTGAGAGAATACATCCGCTTCAGGGGATTTTCCGGGCTCCAGATTAACTGGAACAAATCCACGATTGTACCCCTTACAGAGGGCACCCAAACAAGTGCACTACACTACCTTTTAGAGTGGCAGACTGACCCAGTCAAATATCTGGGAATCTGGATTCACAGGGACCTCGAGGTAGTAATCAAAATGAATTATGGGAGGGCGATCAACACACTCAAGAGACACGTGGATAAATGGGCCAAACTCCCCTAATCACTGGCAGATAGGATAGCCATTATAAAAATGGTTGTACTACCCAAATTTCTCTACCTATTCACCAACATCAAGATCACACTACCAAACCAATATTTCAAAACACTACAAACGCACACTAACAAAATGGTGTGGGCAGGAAAGCAAGCGAGAATTAGCTGGGACACACTGTCACTCCCCTACAATCAAGGAGGGTTTGCTGCCCCGAACTTCAAATTATATTATTTATGTGCACAGGCACACTATGCCAATTAAAGGTACCATCTAGTGCCATACCTGCCCCACCTGGCAGTGGAGGAGGGAGACGCGCACCCCATACCATTACACCATATCTTGCCAGTAGCGGAACCCACCAGAAAGCACTTGGTGGCTCGACTGTATCACACAATGCAGACAGAATGCGCCCAGCCCACCATAAGAGCCCTTGAGAGGTGGAATCAATCATTCAGTGCACCTCTATCCCGGGAGGACTGGACTGTTTGCTGTAGCCTCACTGACATGCTAACACCAAACGGCAACTTACGCATAATACATCTAAAATACCTTCATCAGGGGCGTGGCTTGGCCAGCGAACATGGCGGTCGTGTAGAGCCGGAGCTCCGACCAGCCTTCAGCAATCCTACCGTAATATCCTGGCCCCGGTCATCTGTTGCAGCTCCCTGCGACGCTGTGTGTATCCTGGTCCCGGAGCAATTGGGAGACCGCATTTGGGGGCACGGACTCCGCTCCTGGGGCGGAGAGAAGATCCGGTGGGAGACCGCGTGACAGGCACTCCGACGCGGCCCACTGCGCCGGGACCTCAATTTTTGGAGCCTCGTTCTGGCGCACGCTGACTGGCAAGGAGGGCCGCTCCGAGGGCTGGTGAGGATCTGGCCGCACTGCACTTTGGAGATCCTGGGGCACTGGGGCGGCACTTCCCGATCGGCGACGCGGTGGGAGAGAGCGGCCGCCATCTTGGCTTGGGAAGAGGTCGGCGCTACATCGCAGAGCCCGCGTCAGCCGTGAGGGTGGACGCCCCGAGCACATAGGCTGCGGCCTGGGTCCAGGTCAGTCCGGGTCCAGCGGAGTGCCGTGCGGGGTGGTTGATGGGCAGCTTTGCACATCGGGGGTCGGGTCGGGCCCCGGGCTCTTCATTACGCGGGGCGCCACCCCATCTGGTCCCTGAGGCCCTGGCACCGTGGGGAGTGGAGCAGCGTCCGGCGGTGAGGGGGGCTGCTGCAGGCCCGGTGGAGGTGGGCACAAGAGGAACAGTGAGGCTCTGCTGCCTATCGGGGGCCGGATCGGGCCCTGGGGGACATTACTGGGGGAGCGGCCCGTACAGTGGCCTCCTTGCTGGCAAGGCATCGTGAGGCTGTGGCTACCAGCAGGATATCTTCGGGAGCTGGCCGGGAGCGGCGCTACTATCTATAGTCGGAGACGAGGGCTAGCAGGCCGGCACCATCCCCCAACTGACGGGCAGCTAGTGGTGAGCGGCTGTGCCGAGCAGTGTCGGTGGAGATATCGGTGGGGACGGGGGCCTCCCTCCCCGGGGGCATCATGACGCGGGGAACGCAAGGCAAACAGAGCCCCATAGACAGATTTACCGAGGCTGCAGGCGCTAAAGGAGTGCAGGTTCAGGTGCCCGATAATGCTGCGCTCATGGCTGCAATCACGCAGTCCAGAGATGCCCTGGATGCTAAAATCGTGGCAGTGGGCTCGGATGTTATGCTCCTCCGGCAGGACTTGCGCAACGCCGTGGAACGCATAACAGGCGCAGAAACGCACATATCTGCTGTCGAAGAGGGGGGCGGGGGAAGTTGCAGCGGTTTGTACATGTTCTGGCTCAAGGGGGGGGCTTGCACGCAACTTGCTGCTTTCGTCTTATGTTGGGGACTGCCACCTCTGCCCGCTGCGGGCCTGACACTACTCATGGTTCTTTCTACAAATGTTGTCGGATAGTGGAGGATCACGGCTAGGTCCCTGTGGGACACGCCTGTTGAGTTGGAATGTGAGAGGGATGCTGGACAAGGTGAAGAGGGGAGCTGTATTCGCCTGGGCTAAGA
Source organism: Lissotriton helveticus (assembly GCF_964261635.1). Lineage (NCBI taxonomy): Eukaryota > Metazoa > Chordata > Amphibia > Caudata > Salamandridae > Lissotriton > Lissotriton helveticus. The sequence continues at coordinate 86,412,649 of NC_136064.1, forward strand.
AGAGGGGCACTGATATCCTGTTGTTGCAAGAAACCCACCTGCTAGGCACCAAGGCGCTTTGCTTGCAGCGTAATGGTTTCACACAGGCCTTCCACTCGGGCTTCACGAGGGGGTCACAGGGAGTGGCCATTCTTATACACCGTAGGGTCCCCTTTAGTCTCAGGCGCACGTGGGTGGATATACAGGGCAGGTATGTGTTTGTGCAAGGGGAGATTGGGGGTGAGTTGGTGATCATTGGAAGTGTGTATGCGCCGCCCCCACTGCAATGGGCTCTGGTGGAGAAGTTGATGTCCCTCTGGGTCGATATGCCCACTGCCCTGTCTGTGGTGGGGGGGGGACTGGAACGATGTCATGAATGTTTCGTGTGACAGGTGGCGGAGCACTGCTGGCACTGGTGGGGTCGCGGTGAGGGGAGAGCAGGCGACCAGGTTGAGGGCCATGGCCACGGGATTGAACTGGGTTGACTCCTGGAGATACAAACACGGGGCGCGCAGGGAATTCACGTACTATTCCTCGGCCCGAGACTCGTTTTCGAGGCTGGACTACATTTTTGTCCCGCGGGTAATGGCCCATAAGATCCTGTCAGCTGAGATACTACCACGAGCACGAGCACTGTCGGACCACTCCCCGGTCTATGTTGTTCTGGATACGGGCCGCGCTAGGCAGCCTTTCAGATGGCGTATGTCGCCTTGGCAATTGATGCAGGGCCCGTACCGTGCTCACATTACTCGTGAACTGGCGTACTATCTGTCCACGAACGAGGGCACGGTGGAGTCCCCGGCGGTACTGTGGGAAGCTATGAAACCCACGCTGCGGGGAATCGATATCTCGTGGTGCGCGGCGGCTCGGAGAGAAAAGCGTAGGGACCTTGTGCGGCGTGAGGCTGAATTAGAAGATCTGGAGCGCAGAGGTCGGGGGGAGGACGGCTGACAGGCGCGGCGTCAGTTAGTGCTGGCACAACAGCAATACACCTCAGTGCTGCTAGACGAAGCCCGACAAGCCTGGCTCGCTACCCGTAGCCGCATATATCAGTGGGGCGATAAGCCATGCAAGATGCTACATCGCCTATGTCAGGGCATCATGCATGCCCAGCCGTTGCCCCAGATAGTCGCCCCGGACGGGGAGCCGCTCTTAGAGCCTGCTGTGGTAGCTTTGCCTTGTACTATGAGACCCTATATGCTCCCCGGGAGTGCTTGGAGGCGGAGATGGTACAGCGGTTCATAGATGACCTCCCTCCGAGGGCCATCACAGATGAGGTTCGTGAGGTGCTGGATCGGCCATTATCAGATGAAGAGTTGTCCACGGCTCTGGGCGAGCTGAACCCGGGTAAGGCACCAGGCCCTAATGGGTTCCCGAGCGAATTCTTTAAACAGTATGCGACGCAGTTGACCCCCCACTTCCGGCCGGTCATTGAGGAGGCGCGTGAGAGTGGTAAGCTCCCTCCGGATTGGAGGCATGCGGAGGTGGTAGTCTTCCTGAAGCCGGGGCGGCCACCGGAGAGGCATGAGTCCTACCGCCCGATTTCGTTGCTCAACACAGAGGCCAAGGTGTTGGCGAAGGCCCTCACCAATAGACTCAAACCCCCACATTACCGACCTGGTACACCCTGACCAAGCTGGCTTCATGCCACAACGCGCCACTCGACACAACATCAGGAGAGCCCAGGTTGCGATCTCGGCCTGGCGAGGGTTAGGAGAACGAGCTGCACTGCTGCTGGCTGACATGGACAGGGCGTTTGACTCCCTGAGCTGGACGTATTTGTTTGCCCTATTGGGGCGTCTGAATCTTGGGCCCCGATTTTTAGCGTACGTGCGGCTCTTATACACGGACCTCACGGCCGCGGTGCGAGTAGGCGGAGGGGTCTCCCGCTCTTTCAGTATCCGCCGGGGGACAAGGCAGGGCTGCCCCCTCTCCCCATACCTATTTGCGCTGGCGATGGAGCCCCTTGCGGCATGGGTGCGGATTGACGCCCAACTGAAAGGCTTCCAGTGGTCGTCCGACGTGGCTGACAGAGTAGCTCTGTATGCGGATGATGTACTGTTTTTTCTCACAGACCTCGAGCGCTCGGGACCCCGCATTTTGCGGATTTTACAAATCTTTGGTGAAACATCGGGCCTTTATATGAACCCTAGTAAGTCAATCAATCAATCAATCAAGGACATTTATAGAGCGCACTACTTACCCGGAGGGTCTCAAGGCGCTTGGGGGGGGGAGGGTGCTGCTACTGCTCGAACAGCCAGGTCTTGAGCTTCTTCCTGAAGGAGAGGTGGTCTTGGGTCTGGCGCAGGTCGGGAGGGAGGGAGTTCCAGGTCTTGGCGGCCAGGTGGGAGAAGGACCTTCCTCCTGTTGTCGTTCTTCGGATGTGGGGGACGGCGGCGAGGGCGTGACTGGCTGATCGGAGGTGGCGTTTGGGAGCGTAGAAGTTGATGCGGTTGTTGAGGTAGCTCGGGCCTTGATCGTGTAGGGCTTTGTGTGGGTGGGTGAGGAGACGGAAGGTGATTCTCTTGTTCACGGGGAGCCAGTGCAGGTCTCTCAGATGTCCGGAGATGTGGCTGCGTCGGGGGATGACGAGGATGAGTCTGGCTGAGGCGTTCTGGATCCGCTGGAGTCTCTTCTGGAGCTTGGCGGTGGTTCCGGCGTAGAGGGCGTTGCCGTAGTCCAGCCGGCTGGTGACGAGGGCCTGGGTGACCGTCTTCCTGGTCTCGGTGGGGATCCACCGGAAGATCTTCCGTAGCATGCGCAGGATGTTGAAGCATGACGAGGAGACGGCGTTGACTTGTCTGGTCATGGAGAGGGAGGAGTCCAGGATGAAGCCCAGGTTGCGTGCGTGGTCTGTCGGTGTGGGTGCGGTGCCCAGGGCGGGGGACCACCAGGAGTCGTCCCAGGCGGAGGGCGAAGAGCCCAGGATGAGGACTTCCGTCTTGTCTGAGTTCAGTTTCAGGCGGCTGGTCGTCATCCACTCGGCTACATCTTTCATCCCTTCGTGAAGGTTGGCTCTGGAAGCGGCGGGGTCGTTGGTCAGTGAGAGGATCAGCTGGGTGTCATCGGCGTAGGAGATGATGTTCAGGTTGTGTTGGCGTGCGATGGGCGCGAGGGGGCTCATGTAGACGTTGAAGAGGGTGGGGCTCAGCGAGGATCCTTGAGGGACGCCGCAGATGACTTCGGTGGCCTCTGACTTGTACGGTGGTAGACGGACTCTCTGTGTTCTTCCGTCGAGGAAGGAGACGATCCATTCCAGTGCCTTCTCCTGAATTCCGACGTTGCTGAGGCGCTGCACTAGGGTGCGGTGGCAGACAGTGTCGAATGCCGCGGAGAGGTCTAGGAGGATGAGGGCCGCTGTTTCTCCGTTGTCCATCAGGGCTCGGATGTCATCGGTGGCAGCGATGAGGGCGGTCTCGGTGCTGTGGTTGGCTCGGAAGCCAGACTGTGAGGGGTCAAGGGATCCATTCGTCTCGAGGAAGGCGGCCAGCTGTTTGTTGACGGTCTTCTCGATGACTTTGGCTGGAAACGGGAGGAGCGAGATGGGGCGGTAGTTCTTGAGTTCGGTGGGGTCCGCTGTTGGTTTCTTTAGTAGAGCGCTGAGTTCGGCGTGCTTCCAGCTCTCCGGGAAGGTGGCGGTGTCGAAGGAGGTGTTGACGATGTCCCGCAGGTGGGGTGCGATGACAGCGTCGGCCTTGTTGAAGACGTGGTGAGGGCAGGGGTCGGTCGGAGATCCGGAGTGGATGGAGTTCATCATGCGGACGGTGTCATCGGTGCTGATCGGAGTCCAGGCGCGGAGGGTGGTGGTGGGCGGCGTTGCTGCGGTCGTTGTGTGCGATGGTTGAATGCTGAAGCTGTTGTGTATGTCCGCGATCTTGTTGTGGAAGTAGGTGGCGAGGGAGTTGCAGAGGTCTTGCGATGGGGTGATGTCGTTGTTTCCGGCGTTGGGGTTGGAGAGCTCTTTCACGATGTTGAAGAGTTCCTTGCAGTTGTGTGCGTTGTTGTCCAGTCGGTCCTTGAATGCAGTTTTCTTGGTGGCGCGGATCAGTTGGTGGTGCTTCCGGGTGGCAAGCTTGAGGGTGGTCATGTTGTCCGGTGTTGGTTCCCTTCTCCAGACTTTCTCGAGGGCTCGGCAGTTCTTCTTGGAGCTCTTGAGTTAGACGGTGAACCATGGGGCTTTCTTGCTGCCGGGTCTGCTGGGCGGGGTCCTCAGAGGGGCGAGTTCGTCCGCGCAGTTGCTGATCCACTTCGTGAGGTTGTCGGCGGCCTGGCTGGGGTTCGCTGAGCTGGCGGGAGGGTGCTGACTCAGGGAAGCGGCGAGCTGGTCGGCTGTGATCTTGTTCCAGCTTCTTCGGGCAACCTGTTGCTGGTGGTGGTGGGTCGTCGTTCTTCTGAAGGTGAAGTGGACGCAGCTGTGGTCCGACCAGTGGAGCCCTGTGGCGTGGCTGAAGGCGATGTCTTTGCTGGATGAGAAGACGGCGTCGAGAGTGTGTCCGGCGAGGTGGGTGGGGGTGGTCACCAGCTGCTTGGACCCTGGGGGGTCCGCAGCATGTGGGGGACTGGGCCAATGAGCTCCTCGTGACCGCTGATGGAGTAAAGTACCTGGGAGTGTACCTCACTGAGGACGCCTCCGTGGCCCGGGAGCGCAATATCACCCCGGTATGGGATCGTGTGCGGGAGGACCTCAAGTTCTGGGCCAGAATGCCGCTTTCCATACATGGTAGATCTGCCATCTTTAAGATGGTGGCGCTTCCTCGCCTGCTTTATCAATTACAAAATCACCCGGTGCTGATCCCGCAGGGTTGGTTCCGGCGTCTTAACACAGCGTTGGGTAGCTTTCTGTGGAAGGGGGAGCTGTGCGAGTGGCCCTACGGACTTGCTTTCGCTCCACGTACACGGGTGGGTTGGCCACGTCGGACGTCCTTTCATACTACCAGGCGTCCCAACTCCTGGTTTTGAATGATTGGTGGTACGCAGATAGGAGAGATCCCGCCTACATGGTGGAGCGAGCCCTGATGGGTACTGCCTCCCTACATATGCTCTTGTACTCAACACCTCTTAGGAGGTCCCTGCCGTCTATTACGCAGGTGGTCTTCCAGATATGGCGGCAGGCCCTGCGTAGGATGGGATGGTGGAATGTCCTAACGTTGGAGACCCCACTGTGGCAGAATGGGAGATTGCCCCAGCTCGCCGCCTTGGCAGGCTTTAGGGAGTGGGATACCATTGGCATCTCCTCCTTGGGTGATGTCATGTCAGGGTGTGTCCTTAAGTCCTTTGATACTCTACGGGAGGAATTTGAGATGCCTCGTACCCAATTCTACAAATATCTCCAATTCCGGCATGCACTTACTCCGTATCTCCAGGGGGTGGAGGAGTTACCCGAGTTTAGGGCCATCGAAGCCAAACTTTTTATGGGGAACTGCCTGACAGGAAGATGTCCCATATTTACCAAACATTAGTGCGACATAGCTCCACAGACCTAGCGCAGCTTAAAACAGTATGGGAACAGGATGTTGGGGAGCTTGATGAGGAGGACTGGGTTGAGGCACTGGAGGGACCCAGGAGAGCGGCCATTTCCATGCGCTTGCGACTTGTACAGTTCCGGTACCTCCACCGCACATATTACACTAGACAGCGCCTGTGGAGGGCGGGCTTAATAGCCTCCCCAGATTGCCTCAGATGTGAATCAGAAGTGGGTACGCTGCTGCACACGGTGTGGGAATGTAGGGTCTTACAGAGGTTCTGGGATGGGGTTTTCAGATGCTTGAATGAGGCCCTGGCCTGGAGGCTTCTGAGAAATCCTAGGCTGGCCCTCCTCCACGTGATGGCTGATGTGGGGGGCAATCGCTATAAGGGGCATCTTCTCTTGTTGGGGCTAACTCCGGCTAAACGGGACATAGCAAAATCCTGGAAGGCGCCCCGAGCCCCTTCACTTATAGCTTGGAAGAATGGGATGGACTTCTGTATGGGTCTGGAACAGCCGATATATGTGGCCTGGGGCTGTCCTCAAAAACACTACAAAATCTGGAAAAGGTGGGCAGACGATCGGGGTCTGGAACTAGACCCACCACCTGAGGAAGATGCATTTCAGCTCCCCTGACAGCCCGACAGCTCAAGAGCCGGGCGGACCTTGTGGCACACTTGACAGGAGTTTCTTGTCCTCAATACCACATGGGCGGATTATGCAGCGGCGCGCGCGGGGGGAAAGGGGGGTATGGGGGGGGCGGAGGTAGGTTGGGGGCGGTGGGGTGTTTGATCCTGGGCCGTTTTTTTTCTTCTCTTTTTGCTTATAATTGCTTGACCACTACGAAATAGGTGAATGTATTAATGTAATACAATTTGCTACTGGTGATTGTCTCTGGTGTTCAGAGCATTGCTCGACATATTTCTCATGCAATCAATAAAATCTGTTTAAAAAAAAAATACCTTTATCAGGCTCATCACACACATCAGAAGCTGTGTTGACAGGGTCTGAGGGGAGACGCTGCATACCGTTGAGGTTCCGTGAATTCTGAACCTGGGTCATAAAGGTCGTGGTTCTGTTACGATTTTGGAACAGCGAACCGTAAACAGTGAGCTCAGCAAGTATGAGTGTTTTCATCATGTTACACCGATGGATTCACTGTGTATTTGAAGATTTCGTTCTGAATCCCTGGGTTCCATTTTGTGCATGGCAGCCATTTTGTAGTTGCCCTCACATAGGCTGATTACTTTAGCTGACTGTTAGATGACCTGAGTGAACTGACCCTGTTGCCTGAAGCTGACCTTGCCAAACCAGTTTTTGCCCTTTAGCTGATCAAGATAGAGATCAAAGAGCAGGACATTGCTGAGTTTATGGTACATGAACACACCCTTCTATCTTGCTTCTTATCTGTTTCTGATCTATCTTTTACGATCTGTTTATGATATGGGTTGTGGTCCTTTTATTATGGGTTTGTCCGGATTGTGTAAGAAGGAATGTTGGGTTTTTTGCATGCTTGCAAAAGCTAGGACTGCCCCTTACTTTTGTGCTGAGTCATGTAACCCTAAAATATATAAAAGGCCTCTGTCCTCTGTATTCCTGAGACTGCCTCATTCAGTTGCTAAGGCAGCTGGGTGACGTAGCCCCACTTATTAAAATGTAATAAAGATGTCTTTTCATATTTCAGCTTCTGTGCCAAGTTCTTTGTTATATTAGTAAGTATTCCCTGAGAATGAAGATTACAGTTCTTCAAATGGCGCGGCCAACGTGGGCTTCATCAGAGAAGTGACTTTCTGTGGGAGTGATCTTGTCAGAGGACTGAAATCTACTGAGGAGGACAGAACAGGATTCTACTAAGGAGGTACTCTGTGCACAGGGATTCTGGAGATTCTTTGATTCTACAGCCCAGTATATTTCTGCTCTTCCTGATTTTGATCCTCCACATGATGTCACTCCTGACTGAGAACCTTTTTTTGGCGTGAGTATTCTAAAAAAGACCGTTAGGTCATGTAGAACTTGACAGTTAGAATTTGGATAACCTTTTGATTAGTAAAAGTAAGAGTTACGTATAAGTGGGTCGCTCCCAGTCCTTTGTTCTTTGGTACTTTGAGTCCTTAGTTTTTGGTTCTTTGGTCCTCAGTTTGATTGGTTCTTGGTCCTTAGTTTGGTTCTTAGTTTGTTTGGTCCTTAGTTTTTATTTGAAGATTGCAATTTTCAAAAACCGAGGGTCTTGTATATTTACGAGTGTATCGATAGAGATAGCCCCTTGAAGTTTGAGGCTAGATTAGTGAGCTATAAGATGCCTGATCTTAGCAAATTTGGAGCTTTGCGTTGGCCAACTTTGTATACGTTTGGATTAGCCGGCTTCCCCTAAAGGAAAAATCTAAATAGGTTTAGATTTACAAACATATTTTTTCCTTGGTGATTTTGTATCCCCAGGGAATTAAAATATGACATAATACAAAACAAGGATCCTTTGTTCTGCGCAGTTTTATGAATGAAGATATGCAGAACGATTTTGTTTGGTGTTCTGCTAACCAAAGCTAGTGAATTGAGTGTATTTTCGCTTCTTGGACATACATCAGTCTGTTGGGCTGTTTTTGCAGTCTTTTTAAAACACAATTGAGAAGCGTTTCTTGTAAATATGACTTACAACTAATATTTACAAATGGTTTGGTTTAAGTACAGTCTGTGGGCTGTCGTTTATTTTTGTTCTGAGTATTGGTTTGTGGGTTAAATGTGTGTTTAAATGTCTATGTGGGTTTCCCATTAGTGCAATTTCTGTAAGTGAATAGCGTTGGCGCTATTCATGAAATGCATGGCTAAAAGCGCGCCGTATTGTGTGTCCTGAGTGTTTCACCCCTTTCTGTTTATGTCTGAAATGAGCTCAATGTCTGTTCGTGGTTTTTCTTGATGTTTTCAGTCTATTAAGCAACATTTTGTAAGCATATTCTTGGGTCTGTTGCTAAATAAAATTGTCCTTTTTAGAAAGAAAAAAATGGCGCAAACATTTTGTCATGTTTCAAGTTAGGCGTCTGTGCTTGGGCTTATAAATGAATGCGTCTAAAAATGATAGGCAAGGGATGCAGCTTGCTCTTATATGTGGAATTATCAAAAATAATTGGGTTTATTAATTTTTTGTATTAATTATGAAAAATAATTATTAAAAATAAGTGCTACAAAATTCGTTTTTTACTATTCATGAAGCTTAATGCTCATACTATGACATCCTAGCATTGACATTTAATTTAAGTTGTGCTATACCGCATGATGAGAACATTAGCATATAGAATTTCACTTAGCGCAGGCGTAAAAAACTCATTTTTCTAAAGATTTACATGGGATATGTCTGATTAAAAATCTCTGTAATTTGTAAAGAACATTCTGAGGATGATTCATATGTATCACAAGTATAGGATATTTATTTTTAAGTGCCCCAAACATCAAAGTCGAATTTGGGTATTTTTACCATTTAAAATAGCTTTAAAGTGCTTTAGGCTTCAGTAAATGCATACATTTAGGTATAAAACACAAATTTGCAGGTTGTTCCCATTTGGGGTTGCGTTTAATGGCTCAGTGAGCCAATGTGCCTGGTGCAGAGGTTTGAGTTTAATATCAGGGTTGAAGGTTTTTAACTTTGGCTGGACCTAACTGAGACCTTCATCTATTTAAGGTTAATGAAATGAGTACCATTGCAAACAAGCATTTGTTCTAAAAACTGGTATGTGTGTTTATGTTCTGCAAATTATTCACAGTAAATGTTTTAATAATATAAGTATAGAAATAAATTATAGCCCCGAACAGGAGTAATATATATAACATGTTTTAAATAGAGTGAATTATTGCAGGTTAGGAGGAATCCGGAACAGGCTGCTCAAGTTGCGCTAAGATGCTATCTTTAGTTTTCCTGTAAACAATGGAAGGAGGCTGTCATGTTGACATTTGTGACCTTTTAAATTAGGACTTGTCTCTGTGAAATGCAGAATGACCTTGCTAAACAGGCCTCTAAAAGGAAGGGTTTCTGGTTTCTCCACAAAATTAAAGAACTTAATTCCAAAGGGAAAAATAGGAAAAAGGTTTCTTTGAAAGTCCCAACACATGCTAAATGCTCTGCAGAAATGATACATTTGTATTTCTGCTCTAAAAAATGATGTCCGCTAGTTGCTTTTATTTTTGACAGAAAATGAGGCATTGCATTAAGTTTTAGCCAAAAAATAAGAGGAATCTCTTTATTCAAATGTTAAAGGCTACATGCCCAAGTGAGAACGAATTGTGGGGCAAGGCTAACATGGAGTGTCAGTGAAAGAATTGTACTTTTGGAAAGTTAAAAGGGCTTCATGTTGCAAGGTGACCGACAAGATGGTAACAGTTAAGTAATGGAAATTTATTTTTGTGTCTGTTAATGTGTATTATGTTTTGTCTTCTGATTAAAAGTTATAATTGATGTCTGTTTGTTAAGAGAAATGTCTCTCTTTTGTGTTGTGTATTTTTTTTAATTTGCTTCTGCTCACAGATCATCCATGGATTGCTGTGGGGGATTTTAAGGCTGACAAGACACGTGAGTTTGGTTGGTTGAAATGAGATGTGTTTTTTTTTTTTGCTTAACTCCTTTGGAAAGAAATGTCCATGCGTTTTTCATATTTGTGTATTTGGTTCTATCATGAATTGTTCTTGCTGGTTCTGTGTGTCTGAAAGTTGTATTTGACAGCAGATATCCACTAATTGGTGATCTACTGTCAAAAAGGAGGGTAAGGATGTTAAACCTGACACGGTATTATGCGTCACCACTCATTTATATATGCTATTGTTTTACAGCGAGTATATCTGATGGCTTGACATGTCTGTTTTGTGCGTTTTTTTGCATGTGTTATGTTGCTGCTTATGATACTATGACAAGTTTACCTGTGTTGTGAAGGGATATACATGACGATGTGTATCCTGCAAACAGTTGGGTAGATTTGCTTTGACACTAAATTTCACAGAAAGACAGACAACACTTCATCAGTGTATGTCAAATTTGGCTTTAATGGTATTTGAAGGAAAATAAAAAAGATATACAGGAAACAAGGTTTCACCTACAGTCACATTACTGCCCCCTTTCCTGTAAGGAACAGGCAGCCCTAAAATTATGTATCCTGATTGGACATAAGGATAAATTATAGATTTGTGACTCTTGTACATGGTGACCTAATTTCTATATTACATTAGTCAGTTTTATTCTGCTTCCTAAGTAGTGTATGGCTTTGTACCATAAAGGAAACCAGGTTTCATTTTTCCCTGAAGAAGAAACTGGAACATTAGCTGAGATTACCGTATATGGTGTAGCGGCCAGCGATAGAGTTAAATTTGTAAACTATTGTGATTTTTTTGTGTATCACCCATACTCTTGGTATTGTGTCACATGCCTGACTATCACCCAAGCGCATCGTGCCTAGTTATTGGGGATTTTAGCTGTGTCCTAGTCCCATTTCTCTTTTCCGTATTCCTTTCACCAGTCAGCTTTTATTATTATTAGTGTATTGTTCAGGTTCACACTTTCAGATTGCAGTAATGTACCATGGACCCCAATCTTATGTATAATTCCCTTTTGCATAACCAGACTGTTTTCCCTGATAATCTGCATTATGCGATTTTTCTTTTGAGATGTTCTAGATGAGGAATTTAGGAACACCTATATGTAATCATTGAAATAAAATGTGTTTGCCCCATTAGACATGCCACTATGTGTGAGGACATCCATTCAGATACAATTCCCATGTCGCTATCTACCCTTAGATGGTGAAGGATATGCTCTCACACGGAAACCCAATTGAAGAGCCTAGAGGCACTGTTTTGCTTACTGCCTTTGTTTTTGTATTGCCTTTGAGAATTACATTGTATTTCAACGCAGAATTGCCCCATGGCGTTGGCCACTCCTTTGAAGATTGCAGGCCATCTGTTTTCAGTCTTTTTGTTATACAATGAACTGTTTAAAGCATCGTACTTGCTCCATCAGACAGCATTGGACATCACAGAACCAGAATTTCAGTGCAAAAGAGCGCCTGTCATGTACTGGTAACCTCTGACAGTGTGCAGTCCCTTGAGCACCTTGGCCTGAGTTTTTGCCACACACCCCCCCCTTTTCCTTTGCTTCAACGGAAGTGCAGTGCACCGGAGGATCCAAAATTGGCAAAAGGCACTCCATTCTGGTGCCCATGAAAGAGCAGCCTGAGCGTCCTCTGACACTGAATGATGAGTGTTGGAGTCTGAGAATGGTCCCGGGTCTGCACGAGATGATTTGTGCCCATGATCAATGAAAATCATGCTATCTGTAGTGTCTGCCGCAGAGGAGAGATACTGGTGCACTGCATCGAGACATTGAGACTTTTAAGTGAGCATTGAGTGTTGGCCAGGAGGGCACTCCAACGGATACTGAGAAGCACCATTTACATGAAAGGCTTGAATGAAGAGGCCCATGCGGAAGAAAACAACAAAAGAAGATTTGATGGACAATAGAAGCCTGCCAGAGAGGCTTTTTGAACGGACTCTGGGCATAGTTGGTTTCACAAGTGGTTTCCGTGCGATTGCATATAATAGGTGTTGGGAGACTAATTTTTGCTGCTTTGCTGGCATTGTTTTTAAGTAGTATTCCGTTTAGTAAAAGCAGAATGAAGTCCATTCTCTGTGGAAGAGTATCCCTTTTCATCTGAGAGCATTGATAAGGATCACCACTGTTTCACCTGAACATATGATAAATTACTGAAATGCATAGGAGCCATAAAAATGTTATTAGATAATTCTAGGATTTGCTTTCTGCTTAGGGTTGTGAAAAATTATAATTTCGTTTGTAATAGTGGTCACTACTTTCTCCTGTTGTCTATATGTTCTTAACAACGTGTTTTCTAGTGTTTTTAAACATGAAATTGTCTTTTATGGGTGGGATTGTTTTTTGCTACCCAATTGACATCTGTACCCACCTCCCAACCTATGTCTCTTCCTACTACTACTTCTTTGCATTCTTTCCATACTTTACCTGAACATGAACTGGTTAGGAGGTCAGAGTTTACTAATAATTCCTTTTGTACAGTTTCTACATCAACACCAGTTAGTAGTGAACATCACTAATTGTTGGGTGTGGTCTTATGCCACATACTACAGATAGAGGTATTCCCTATTTGGTCCTGCTATATGTGGCCTTTATGCTACTTCGTGTTCGAGGAGACCTGTCCAGAGAGAGTTACTAAGTACTAGGATTATGCTCCAGCAACATCTTGATGATCTGATGAATATAGACCTGGATTCAGATTGACGTGAGTTTAGGTTATTGCCTATGTAAGGGCAAAAGGACGGTCTGAGGTTCCGTGAATTCTCAACCTGGGTCATAAAGGTCGTGGTTCTGTTACGATTTTGGTAACAGCGAACCGTAAACAGTGAGCTCAGCAAGTATGAGTGTTTTCATCATGTTACACCGATGGATTCACTGTGTATTTGAAGATTTCGTTCTGAATCCCTGGGTTCCATTTTGTGCATGGCAGCCATTTTGTAGTTGCCCTCACATAGGCTGATGACTTTAGCTGACTCTTAGATGACCTGAGTGAAGTGACCCTGTTGCCTGAAGCTGACCTTGCCAAACCAGTTTTTGCCCTTTAGCTGATCAAGATAGAGATCAAAGAGCAGGACATTGCTGAGTTTATGGTACATGCACACACCCTTCTATCTTGCTTCTCATCTGTTTCTGTTCCTTCTTTTATGGTCTGTTTATGATATGGGTTGTGGTCCTTTTATTATGGGTTTGTCCGGATTGTGCAAGAAGGAACGTTGGGTTTTTTGCATGCTTGCAAAAGCTAGGACTGCCCCTTACTTTTGTGCTGAGTCATGTAACCCTAAAACATATAAAAGGCCTCTGTCCTCTGTAATCCTGAGACTGCCTCATTCAGTTGCCAAGGCAGCTGGGTGACGTAGCCTCACTTATTAAAATGTGATAAAGATGTATTTTCATATTTCAGCTTCTGTGCCAAGTTCTTTGTTATATTAGTAAGTATTCCCTGAGAATGAAGATTACAGTTCTTCACCGTAGTTGTGGGACACATGGTGCAGACTTTTTTCACCTGGCGTGGAGTTGTGGGAAGGTCTAGGACTATTGGGTGCAGGTAGTGAATATCCTATGAGAGGTCACTCAGTGTGAAATAGAGTGCTCTGTACAAGTGTGCATCCTGGGTCTTCTTCTGGGGGTTCCATCAGCGAAAAAGAAACTGCTGGCTATAGCATTATGCGTGGCGAAGCTCAGAGTGTCAATGCACTGGGATAGTAAGATCAGTCCGACGACTAAGAAATGGGTAACATACCTAGTGTATTGCAGAAACACAGTAAAGACCTAAGAAGAAGAATTTCTATGGTATTTTTTATTTACCGGAGACTCCCATCCTGATGATGGGGAATGATACAAGCAATGAGAATCTATGAAAGTTCCAATACTGGAGTAAGTAATCATGTGAACTGACATGACTAAGTTTGTTGGACATGGTATTATTGAAATTCAATAAAAAGAAATTAAAATAAAACAAAAACATGACAACTATTATTACCAAGCAAATGGTGGAAAAAGATCTCCCCTTTTGTTGCTATTCTGCATACCCAAGGTGGACACAAGAAAGGTAAAAAAATGTTTTTTCAACATTTATTGAAACAATCATATTCTTGTATAGAAAGCATGAGCAGCGATTATAAGGCAGATGAAACAAAGCATTGTAACCAGTATTATGAGAATGGTGAAAAAGATGAACAATCAACCATGATAAAGTTACTATGTTACACTCCTATCTACTACTACATACACTAAAGTGGGAGTGCCCTCTGTCAGATCCATTTGTATAGCCTAACACCCATACTGGAGTATGATGTGCATGGAATCCGGTCTGCTGTAGAACAAGCTATCATCCCTTGCTGGATAGAGATAAGAGACAGCAGGGCTGCATCTCAGTCACAGTGCACCGCGTACCCAGGATAATCCCAGCAGAAATATTCCTCTGCCGAATGTAGCACAGATGCTGTCATGTCCATTATGCTAGTCCTGTCATGTATACCCCTTTTTACAATCATTTGTCCCATCCACACAACAATAACAATTCTAAACAGGTGACCTTTTACCTAGTAGTTTGCTCCTGTCTCTTCAACAACAGGTTCTCAGGATAAGAGTCACCACTTTTTTCATCCTTAGCCAACAGCCAGCTGTGCATGATCTCAATTGTTTGGAAAAACATTTATGATTGTTTTCAAAAACAATCATACATTTTTTTTTAAACATTTATGATTGTTTTCAAAACATATTGATTCTAGGAGAAACCCTGGAGTGGCAACTCTACCACATAAAATACAGTTCAGTGATTACATGGTACACGTTCTCTGCAGCAGGCATACTAACCATCTGTTCTACTTTATCAACGAAACTGCAGGTGCATTAAGCATCAGATTTACCTTGACATTTGTATTTTTGCCAGAAAACTCCTGGGCACACAAGGAATGCTGCAGCAGGTGCTTTTAATCCCTTGTTATTCCTAACCACCCAAACTCCTTTCCGTAGGGTAGTTCAAGGGCACACCCCAGGAATGAGCTCATAACGCAGATACACCAAAAACACAAGCAAGTCCCTTCAATCAGCAGCGGCTGGCGATACAAAACTATGGGGAGAAGCGCCATGCACCCAATTCACCTCAATTGTGTTCAGCCTGGTGCGGCACTCCCGTTGATGTGACGTCCACAAGCAGAAAAGGGAAGGACTTCCCTTTCTACCCAGTCAAACGCAATTCCTGACCAATCCTGGAGCTGCTCCTAGCATGAGAGCAACTCCTGGATTGGTGGGAGCAGGCTAACCCAGCGCTCATTTTGAGGTTGAGGGTCTGTGCCAGCAATCCCCCGGCTGTTTCACATCCATGGGATTGCTGGGTGTACAGTGTACATGTCAGGCTGGCCGTAGGTAGCCAGTCAGCAAACCTGAAATGCGCACTGTAAGGGGACAGCAGTAATCCTGCAGTAGCCGGATTCAGCCACGTCCCCTGCCTCACGCTGTACACAGCGTGAGCTTGTGGCAAAATAAAATGGCCTTTTTATGCCATTTTATTTAATACTGCTTGCTTGCTGTGCTCGTAGAAGGCAGGGCGACGCTCTTCCGCCATTTAGGAGAAGCCGCCCCTGCCCACATATAGGGGCCATTGAACAGACCAGCATTTAGGCAACAATCCCTTCTGATGTTCAAACCACCCACCTCTGCTGCACTGGAAACACTTGAGTCACCCTTGGAACTGGGGATGGGGGAGCTGGTGGGGGTGAAAATACTCGTAGTGCCGCAACTGATAGCCACTTCTAACAGTTCCTATTGTGCATCCTCTATATGATTTTGGGAGGGCTTTGCTGCGAACCTGCCATGGTGCTGTCTCTGAGACTGGGGCGTACTAGTGTTTTTCATCCATAGTTGCCCATTTCAGAAGCCACTCCCAAGCCTTCTCCAGGTCCATGAAGAACCGTGTAGTGTAATCAGCAATAATTTTCAACGTGACCGGAAGCAAGAGTATTTGATGTCAAATTGCCTCAAACCTATTTTAACATCCATAAATGCTTGTTTTTTTAGCCTGGACAGCAGCAATGTATCTGGGAGCAGGAATATCTTCTGATTAGCTAGTATTATGGGTCCGCCCTCTCTAGACAACAGAACAAGCATGTCTGTGTTCATAACTTAACAGCCTGATCACCATGGGCTCTAGGGGGACACCAGGGGCAGATTGTCATGCCAAGACCCTCTGAGTGCATTCAACCACAAAGAATTGAGCCAATCCCTTTGGTAATCCATGCACTTTAATCGATTCTTCCAAACTGAACCATATTAGACACTTCCGCATTTTCAAGCGTTCCTATTATCCTTACATTATTATGGCAAAATGTGCTTCAGCGCGCTCAACACACCACTCTAGTGATTTAATCTTAATCATCAGTTGAGTCACATCCAAACTGAGCACCTTCCCATATGATTGCAGCTGCGCCAAGGTGCGCTCCTTATGGTGGCCCTCTCCAGCATTTTAACATGGTCTAATTTGAGTTCAGAACAAAGGCCACAAAATCATTTTTTACTCAAGAACCTTACGAGATTCACTAATAGCCATGAGGATGTTGTCCAGCTCATTCTCTAGATCATATTTTTCCAACTGCTTTTGCTGACTGATGATAGCTTCTACGCTGTCTAGATTTCCAGCCCCAGTTTCGGTCCATATTGTTTTGGAATAAACCCCACCCAAGGATTCAAGTACTGCATTAGAGGTTCACATAAGGTGCAACAATAAGGCTAAGCAATATGCATGTAAGCCAAGATCGGAAAACTACAGCAGTAGCCAGTCCAGCCTCTGTGGGACTACAAAATGTGGCGAATCAACATAAGCTATATGTCAGGCTAGATCAAATGGGGCACATCTCCCAAGGCACAGAAGGTGGCCCTGAATATAAAGCACGAATTTAGCGGATCAATGCATGACCATGCAGACATTGCAAACAATGGCGCTCATATCTTCGACTACGTGTACCTCGATGAGGTCCATTAACCCATCCAGGAGGTTAAATTCAAATAGGCATAAGGTAAACAAGGGCCCAGTTTCCATGCCCAGTAGAGAGCCAGGGAAGGACATGCCAAAAATCAGCACCACATAGACCCAAGAATCCCCAAAACGAGGTGTAACTGTACAAATGTCTGCTACAACACAGTTCACATTCTCAGCAGTGGACTCGGAACCCTATAAAAGCAGAAACAAACTACTAGGCGATACAGATACATCCAGCCAAGTTTCTTAGTAGAGGCAGTTCTTTTAATGTAATGAAAGACTTAAAATCTCTAAAGACCCTGACCTGTATCTGACTTGATGGTTTCACTAACCATGGCTAACAATCTTTTCTTAACTCCCTCTTAAGTCACAACCGCCAACTGTCCCACTGATCACCAACGATAAAATAGAAAGCTTACTAACCCCACACCTAAAAGACACCCACTGATTCCCTACCACCATTCACTATTTCACAAATCCTTCTCCCCACACTTCTAGCAGACAACCAAAAACCCTAGTCACATACATCTATAAATCCCTATTGCCCTCTCTGATGCTAATATCACAATTTATGTCCTTACCAACCTGATCCTACAAATTAGTTACTCGCTCTTCATAAATGCCAATCCTAAAATAAAATATTCCACAGTGATCTATGAACTGTTAAAGAGCTGCATGCAAACAGCATGGTATAGGTAGGAACTTTATGTTTTTTCCTAGTTTTTCATTATCCTAATGTTGATAAAAGGGTTAGTTTGGATAGAAATACAGTAGCATTAGTATAGGCAATCCCAACCACTGTGGTATGTTTTAAATCCTAGATTTGTGTTTCTTCATACCAAGCACTCTTAAAATATACTCCCTACTTGACGTGATTCCTACACCTTGTAATCCTCATTGTAATATGTAACATTTCCTATAGACGGATTTACACACGTATGATTCATTGTCTCTGCATAGTTTATGTGAGAAGTTAAGTGTTCTTACACCCTACATTGGTATGAACAGCACTATAAAATAAATGAAATGCATTTGTGAGAGGGGCTATAGAGAGAATGGCAATTGTGGATGGTTGTAGCCAGGAAATCCGTGGAGAAGGTCACTGGGAGTGAGGGGGCACGGAAAAGGATTGTCACCCCTGGTACCACCAGCACTAAAGCCAGCCCTGGCATCGGAATAAGTTGCATAAGCAACACCCCTTTTAAAGTGTTCTTTTTTAATTTAGCATTTTTGTCCTTTTGTGATGCAGTGGCCTGGGTAGGATGAAACTTAAAACACTCAAGGGGGCGTGGCCATGGAGGCGACCAAGATGGCCGCATCTGCTTGAAGCTCCGCTGGTCGGGCGGGTATGCTTTCTTTTCGCCCGATGTAGGAGCGATCTTTCACTACTGGACACCGTCCATCAGTGCCCGGGGGTATGCTGTGCAAGACCTGAGGTCCGAAGGAGTGGCATGATTGTTCCGGGAGAAGCGCCGATGCCTGCGGACGCCGGGACGAAGCTGTGGCCTACATCGCCAGCTTGCGGCGCTGCCGAGGGTGTGGTGAGTCTGCGCCCCTAGCTTCCCTGTGGGTGCCTTGCTGCCCGTTTCTGCCCGTCCGTTTCCCTTACTGCTGCTCGCTCCCTGACTGCCGCCCTTCTCGGTGGGGACCCTGTGCTAGGGCGGGTTTCGGGCCACTGTGGCCTGGTGCATGCCTCGGAGCCGGGGCCTGGATTACTGAGGCCGGGGGGCTGAGGGGCGGGTCTGCGGGAGGGTCCGGGACTCTGGTTAGGGACGGGTGTGGGGGCTACGTTGTGGCGGTTCGGGCTGACTGGGCTTCCCCCCCTCGGCGCCCCGGGGGCGCCATGCTGCCGGTGATGAGTAGGGGCCTGCACTAGGGGCCTTCCCCTGGTGTTTCAGGCTCAGTTCCCGCTCTGGTCGGGGGACTCCCTGGGGGCGCTGGTAGGGGCGTTGCCTGAATTGGGTCCCGCACCACCCACTCTTCGCTGCCCGCTCCTGCCCTGCTGTGGCTGGCTGGCCTGCCTCTGAGGCTCCGGATCGTTGGCGGCGACGACCGTACCTGTGCCCCTGCATATCGGACCTTGTCTGGACATTGCGGTGACTCCTGGGTCCCCTGCAGCCCCCATAGCCTCGACATACTTGCTCTTCTCCTGTGCTATGCCCGACCCCAGCCTAGACCTTCTGCTGCACCGGCGCTGTTTGGGGGCCTGCTCCTAGAAGGCATCCCGCATTGTCCACTCTCCTTGCCGTGGTCTGGTGGCTGATACCCGCATCACTCCCTGACGCCCTCTGATTTGAACTGTATCCACCGCTGGCTATAACTGGGCTGTCTCTACTTGCTGTTCGGAGGGTGTCTATCGCCTCATCTTGGTCGTAGTCCTGCACTTACTCCTCCACACATGTTAGCCGGCTGAGCCTTTTTTACCTGCTTAGTCCACCCGCACTCCTAGCTTGGCCTGTACAGCGGCGCTCTAATTGTTTGGATCAGTACTGGTCTCCACACTCCACACTCCGTAACAACGGTGAAGAAGGACCCCAGGCAGCCCAAGCTCCAGTTTGATAAAACATCGGGCGCCGCGACGGAGGCCCCGGCTGACCAGTCCGCGGAGGTCCCACTCCCTCAGGACACCGAGGGCTCGGTCCCCTTGGCTGCGGCATTGCTGGCTGAAATGAGAGCTGGTTTTAAGGCGCTGGATGGCCGGTTTGACGATCTGGATAACAAATTGGCTGGTATGAACACGAAAATCCAGGCTCACGATCGTAGAATAGATGTGGTGGAGTCCAGGGTGTCGGACATCGAAGACGGGGCTTCCCCCTCCTTAAAAGGGCTGGAACGGGTCGAGAAGATCCTCAAAGATGTCGCTATTAAGAATGAAGATTTGGAGGCCAGGAGTCGCCGCAACAATATTCGCATTCTTGGTGTACCGGATACCACAGTCACTGGCCGCATGGACTCGTTTGTTGAACAACTACTCGCGAACCTCTTTGGCAGGGAATCTTTCACTCAGGGCTTTGTGGTCGAGCGCGCCCATAGATCGTTGGGCCCACGTCCTAGGCCTGGTCTGCCTTCCAAACCCATCATTGCTAGGCTCATGAACTTTCGGGATCGAGACACTGCCCTGCGTGCCGCTCGCGACCTGGGAGAGGTCCAGTGGCAAGGTAGCAAGCTTTCTTTTTTCCTGGATTTCACCATCAGGTGCAGGAAACTAGGCGTAAATTCCAGGGGGTCAGGGCGATGTTGAAGAACTTGGGTCTTCGCTATCCGGCTCGAGTTAAGGTGGACATAAACGGCAGGGCACGGGTGTTTGACACTCCAACTGAGGCACAGGAATTTTTCCGAGACTACAAGAAAGACCATATAGCTGCGACTGGGGGACCGAGGTCTCCTTCCCCGCCAATGCAAGTGTCGCAGCCAAGCATGGACCTCTTCTCCCAACCCGGGACTGGTTAACCACTCTTCATGTCATTGTGCCCCTTTAATGTGTCCTATTACTGTTGCTCCATACATTTGTTTGCTCCGCTTTTTAAAGTATCTGATTGCTGTTTTGCCCGACCGGCGTGGCGCTGCCATGCCCCATGGTGAATACCACTATGGTTTCCTTTATTGTTTGGTTGTTGCCCTGTGCCTCCCCTGCTCCTTTTGACACGCTTCGATTCCCATCGCACAAGTGCAGAGTTGGCTATATCTGGGTCTGCCTCTTAAGGGTTTGTAAGAGGTTGGGTGGGGGGTGGTGGTGGGTTCGTTATTTTATAAGTAATGGTTTTTGCAGATTCCATATATCTATGGTTATTTCACAGTTTGGATCGAAAATAATAATCCCGAAACATATCATCTGACTTCTGCAACACCCTAGGTCATTTCTTCGTAAGTAAAGTGTCTTCAGTTTATGAACTATTCAAAAACAATCAAATAGACCGTATAACCCAAACCCTCACCAATAACACAAAATTAAATAACCAATCCAGCTGCACACCTTCCTTTCACTGGTCTTTACCTACAGTGGAACAAATCAGTAAAGAAATAATGACAACTAACTCGGGCAGCCCCTTAGACCCTTGTCCACCGAAGGTAATGCAAAAATTTTCAGAACAAATAGGACCAGCACTACAAAAATTGTTTGAGGTAATTCTGAACACGAGCACATTTCCAAATGACTGGAAAACTATTTCGATCAGGCCACTCTTGAAAAAACCTAACTTGGACACTGAAGTCCCTAGCAATTATAGACCTATAGCTAGGATCCCTTTCGCTGCAAAAATACTGGAGAAACTGCTAAACAAACAGTTCTCACGGTACCTACTGGACAACAAGTGGCTGGACCATTCTCAATTTGGTTTCCGCGAGGGGCACAGAACAGAGACAGCCCTCCTTACTGCAACTGAAGAACTTAGAAGAATATTAGACAATGGAGAAAAGGCCGCCTTGGTGCTATTAGATCTCTCGGCGGCCTTCGACACGGTCAGCCACGAGATACTAATAAAACGCATTAAAGAAGCCAGAGCAAGCGATCATGCATGCAAGCTCATTGCCTCTTACCTAAATAACAGAAAATTCTCAGTGGAACTAGGAGAAGCAAAATCAGACTCCTTTAAGGTACCATGCGGTGTCCCACAGGGCTCTTCATTAAGCCCAACACTTTTTAACTTATATGTGGCCACCCTCGCTGAAGTAATACGAGAAAATGGCTTTACGCCAATTTCGTACGCAGACGATACACAGATCGTCATCTCCATAGGCAAAGACAGTAATGTAACAGCCAAAAAATTTCAAATATGCATGCTAAAAGTCAGTCAATGGATGCAACAAAATTGCCTCAAACTCAACGGAGAGAAAAGTGAGGTAATGATTCTGGGAGGTAACGCAGACACCTGGTCCCCAGACTGGTGGTCTCCTGAACTGGGAATCAGACCAGAACCCTCAGAGAAGGTTAAAAATTTAGGATTCATGGTCGACACAAAATTAGCATACGAAGCCCAAGTAAATAAGCTAGCCTCGTCTTTCTGGCTGATTTTAAAAATGATAAGAAAGATACTCCCGTATCTGCCCCAAGACACACGTAAAACGGTGGTGACTGCTCTTGCACTTTCGCGATTGGACTATGGAAACGCGCTATATGCGGGAGCCAGAGTAAAAATCATTGAAAAAATGCAGCGACTCCAGAATGCGGCAGCCCGACTAATACTGGAAATTCCGAAGTTTCAGCTCATTAGCCATAAACTGGAGTCGCTGCATTGGCTTCCAGTGGCCAAAAGAGTCAAGTTTAAGTCGTTATGCCTGACATACAAAGCATTGCAGGGCAAAGGACCACACTTCCTGAAAATGTACCGAAAACATTATGAACCGTCTAGGCTACTCAGATCTGGACAACAAAAACTGATAGCGATACCCAAGATTAAGCGATCAAACTGGGGAGGAAGAAGTTTCCTCGTTCACGCAGCACGGACTTGGAATCTACTGCCACTGGATATAAAAAACAGTCAAACATTGGAAATATTTAGAAAGAAAATTAAAACATGGCTATTCACTGTATAAACGGCGCTAATCACTGACCTGCTCAGGATAATGGACAAATCATAGCGCCAAGACGCCTCCGGGCATTCGCGCGCTTTAGAAATGGAAAAATCAAATCAAATCAAATCATGCACACAAAGTTTGGATTGAGCTAATGCAGTTTAGATGGTGCAGCTAGGTAATGTGCCCGGTCCTTCTGGGCTTTCACTAATGACATGGAATGTGCGTGGTCTGAATAACACCAGAAAACGTAGACAAGTTCTCAACTATGTAGCTCGACACAAGATTGATGTAATCTTTATGCAAGAAACTCACTTGTCCGGTCCAGACGGGGTTTCGGTCGCTTCTAGCTGGGGCCCCCATAGGTTCTTCTCCAATTACAGTAGATATGCCAGAGGGGTTTCCATCTTTATACACAGGAGGGTTCAATTTGCACTCTACAACACATGTCAGGACCCGATGGCCGCTTTTTGATTGTTTCTGGATTGATGCTGGGACATAAGGTCACCCTGGTAGGGATATATGGCCCGAACACTGACTCCCCGTCCTTTTTTAGTCTTTATTGGCCGTCTCCTCTCGATAGACACCGGGCTTTTGCTCCTGGGAGGGGACTTTAATCTTTTGATGGACCCCACTAGAGACAGTACTGCTGCTACTCCAGACGCCAAACCCAGCGCCCGTCAGGCCCTCAGGGATATATGCACTCAGTATTCTTTAGTTGACGTGGAACTCCAAATGCATATTCACTTCCCAACTTTCACTCATTATTCTGGGTTTCACAATACTTGGACGAGGATTGACTACTGGTTAGTTTCCACTGGGGTGGCTGGCTGGATTGAGACCGTCTTGACCCTCCCCCGCACCCTCTCAGATCACTCTCCGGTGGTCCAGCAATTGAATATTCCCAGAGCTGGGGGCTATGAAAGGCAGTGGCCGTTCCCTGGACGAGCCTTATTGGATACCGTTTTCAACGAGGAGGTTAGGTTGGCTATTGAAGATTACTTTGAGCTAAACACTGGGTCGGTTGACATGTGGGCGGTTTTATGGGAGGGCTTCAAGGCCTACATCAGAGGGGTTTGCATCTCAAAACACGCTGGTGTCCAACGTGGTCTCCACTCCACTCTGACCCGCGTTGAGCGTGAGATCGCCGCTTTAGATCGCGATGCGCGCATCGCGCCCTCTGCGTCCATAGGGGCGAGACGTTTGGAGTTGTTATTGGAATTTAGAGAGGCTGCAGACAGAGAGCCGTCGTTTCTTAGCAGGCACCATGTAGCACGGCGATACGGTGAAGGTGAGCGCCCTGGTAGGCTTCTGGCCAACACTCTGCATCCTCCACATAGCTCTACCTACATTACCACAATGACAGGCCCCGATGGTACCCCTTTAAACTCCACCCCGGATGTTTGTGACCTATTTCTCTCCTATTATAAGTCACTCTATACGTCTCGTCTGTCCGATGATTTTAGTGACCAAGGGGATTATTTATCTGAGATCGCTTTGGTTTATTTGGAACGTTATATGCAGGACTTTCTCTTGACACCCATTACTCCAGACAGTATTGTTGAGGCCATTGATGCTCTACGTACCTCTTCGGAACCTGGTCTCGATGGTTTTTCAGCCGACTTCTATAAGGCATACAAAGACATCCTGGTGCCGCGCTTAGTTGAGGTCTACGCCGAGGCGCTTGAGGTTGGTGTTCTACCCCCCACGTTTCGGGAGGCGGTAATTATTCTCTTGCCCAAACCCGGGAAGGACCCCAAGCTGTGCAGCTCCTACACGCCATTGTCCCTATTGAACCTGGACTATAAAATCCTGGCAAAGGTTTTCGCAATCAGGTTGTCCTTATTGATGGAATTTATTATTTCTCCGGTGCAGTCGGGTTTTGTCCTGCATAGGTCCACCTCTCTGAATCTTCGGACATTGTTTACAGTGTTACACAGAATCGAGCCCTCCACCCCCGCCGCTGCTATACTTCTTGATGCTGAAAAGGCGTTTGATTCTCTCGAATGGCCCTTTTTCCTGTCGGTCATGCGTCGCATGGGCATGCCTGAGCGTTTTGTTGCTACGGTGGCTCTCTTATATACTAACCCCACGGCTAGATTGCGCCTTAATGGCACTTTCTCTCATCCTTTCCCCTTGTCTCGTGGCACGAGAAAAGGCTGTCCCCTATCTCCGCTTCTCTTCATTTTGGCCATGGACCCTTTAGTTTGCCAATTCCAAGAAAAGCACCTACACCGTGGCCTGCAATTTCATACTGGCCCCCTATTAATCTCCTTGTACGCCGATGACACCGTTCTTTATGTTAGGATGCCTCACATCAACCTAGCCCCCCAGATTTCGGAAATTGTTCGGTTCGGAAAGTTTTCTGGACTCAGTAATAATTGGCATAAATCCATTATTTTCCCCCTCACGGCAAGTACTACGGCCTGGCATTGTGAGTTCCCGCTGGAATGGTGTGACGACGCAGTCAAATACCTCGGAGTTCATATTCATCTCGACACCACCACTATGATTCGACTTAACTATGTTAGAACGCTTAGCTCGTTAGAATCGCAGGTCACGAAATGTCTGCCTTTAACCATGGCAAGCAGAGTTGCCATTATTAAGATGGTCGTTTTGCCCCGGTTTCTGTACCTCTTTAACAACATTCCCATCCCACTCACTAAGGCATTCTTTTCGCAACTGCGTTCACTACTGCTGCGATTAGTATGGGGGGACAAGACTCCCCGAGTCAGTTGGAAGATTCTCACTTTGCCACAATACAGAGGTGGACTCGGAGTCCCGGATTTTAATTTTTATTATTTGGTTGAGCAGTGCTGCTACGCGTTTGCTTGGTTCCACCCGGACGAACGCATTCCATATTTGAAGCCGGAGGCTGATCTTGTTCTCCCGCGCCAGCTTCTTACCATCCTTCCCTCGGGCTTCCCCCGGGACCCGCGTGTTGTTCAAACTGTCTCTACCACATGCTGGGCTTGGGACAGACTACGCAGACTGCGGGGGTTTGATTTATTATATTCTCCTGCCTTACCTTTGCCTAATCCTTCCTTACTCCCGATTACTGGGGAGGTCTTGGTTCATCGCACCTTGGAGAAATTCCACGTGCGTACGCTCGGTGACTTGTTCCCCGACGGGCACGCATTTTCAATGACGGAAGATTCCCGCTTTAGTGAGCGTACATTTATGGACTCCTTTATCCTGACTCGGATGTGGTCCTCTCTCCGGGCCAGGTTTTCCTCTTTTCCCTCTGCCCCTGATCCTATTCCTCCCCTTTCCCTGGAGATACAGAGCCCAACTGGGGCCCATTTGGTATTTAAATTATATAGGCAGTGTAGCGCGATTAGGCCTGTGGATGATTCCAAGGTTCGGGCGGCATGGGAGGCGGACTTGGGCAAGCCTATTTCTGACGACCAGTGGGAGCAGTGCTGCAGCGCCACCGGTGACATCTCCTGGAAAAGCAGACATAAATTACTCCATTTTAAGTTTCTTCGCCGAATGTATTTTACCCCCGCCCATTCCCATAGAATTGACAACTCCAGACCACACCACTGTCGGAAATGCTTGTCACCCTTCGCGGACTTCTCACACCTCACTTGGACATGTCCTAAGATTCATCAGTACTGGACGAGTGTGCACTCCACGCTGGGGGAAATATTGTCCATGCAACTTATGCCTACTCCTGAGATTGCACTACTAGGTTATGTGGTTAATTTCCCCAGGAAGGTTCGTAAGCTGGCCGCACTGGGAATCCTTTTGGCTAAACGGGTGATTGCACTTTTATGGGGCAGCAGACGCTCCCCCACTCTCCAATCCTGGTTGAAGAGCCTAGCGTTTTGCAATGTCAATTGTGAGGAATTCAGTACTCTGCTCCCTAGCTCATCCAGACCAGTGGATATCTGGGGCCCATATAAGGAATACATATCCCGGTGTAGGGCGGCACAGGACTTGCAGGTGCTGGTTGGCATTACCCCCGAGAGGGTGGGTTGAAGACCTCTCTGTCTATGAGTGGAGATCTGCATGGAGTGTACCCATGGTAACCCGAAGTCATACTGTTGTCCGATGTGATCCCTCCCTCTGGTGCTTGGGTGCTGCATCTTCATTCTGTAATTATTATGTTGTGATGTGTTTCTGTGCCTGTGGCATTTTTTAATCTTTGACCACAATACATTACCCTCAGCTGCTATTTTATGTGCATGCGTTTTTGCTTGATCTGCCATGATTACACTCCACCATTGCTATTCATTTTATACTGCATTGTATCATTGCTTTTTGTCTCTGTATAAAAATCGGAAAAATTAAGTAAAAAAAAAAAAAAAACTTAAAACACTCAAATTAATTTTTCAGGTAAAAGCTCTTTGCTTTCCATTATACGTGTTTGATTGCGACAGTTAAGCACATGCTAAAAAAACTTTAGTTATAGTATACAGTAGTTTGAAATACCTAGTAGGCAATTTAAGTTCAATGCTAACTTCAGTCGTTGCTTAAGACTATAGCAATGCTATCAATAATGCCCTTGTTTTACTAAACAACTTAAAACGTGCTGACGCGGGATTTCTGGTCTATTGTTACCTTACCAGATCCCAGCTCAGGTCGACTAAATCGTTGGTACCTGTCATTGAGTAAAAGGCAATCCACTACTAGGTTAATCAAGAAAGAACTTACACCACTCTAAAGAACCACTTACTACTAGAAAAGGTTTAAAAGTTTATTATAAAGCCAAAAGTATCTGGAGATACAAACATCTCAGAATAAGATTCAAAAGATATACAGGTATCAATATAAAAAGATATTCTCTGAATGCTCTTAATCGGCAAAAGGAAATTATCACAAATATCTCGCATACCATGAGAGTTGCAAGAATCGCATTGAGTTGCAACTTGAGAGTCATTTACAGAAAAGAAAAGTTCAGGTTAGGCTGTCCCTACACTGGACTAAGTGACATCCCTACTTAACAAGATCTTTACCTAAAAAGGTGTCAGCAGTGGTGACTTCCAAAGAAGATCACACACTTCCCTTAGTCTTTGTCTCAAAGTCGAAGTCTTGCAGTTCTCTATCTGCCTACCCATCCGCTCTCTTAGGTTCCTCAGATCATCTGTCCTAGCTCCACCCCGGGGTGCTTTCCCTAATACAAAATCACATTTCCAATAGGAACGCCCCTTGAGACGCCCCTCACGTGGTATCGATTCTGGCGGCAAATTCCAGTCTGATCCTCTTCTGGGCCCTTCGTTAAAGTTGACCTTGCTTCCCAGGCTTCTTCTCCAGCGAGACGGTACCCCCTAAAATTCCTGAAGACTCCTACAGGCATGTGCCGGGCTCTCTTGAACAAGAGCCCATTCATCACTTTCTGATAAAGGCCCCCTCGCACCTGCAAACAGACACTTTCTCGGTAGGCCCCAAATTCCGGCCTCCACCATATCTTAGGTCATAAACTATTTTTGAACAGGCTTTACATTCGTGCTCTGTGCGACCTCTCCTTAACGAGCACATGCAGATCAAAGAAGCGACTTTATCTATGCAGGCCTACTAGAATTACATGAAACGGGCCTCTGCAATATGCACATTTAATTTCTATGTTTAAACAGTATTCTAACTAACACACATTACTATAATGTAACACATCTATTTAAAACATTACTTCAATTCTATGATTAAGATACTCTATAGTAAAATGATATTAGAATCCAAGTTACTTAAAAGTGTAACAGCATCTTTCGTTTCTTGTGAAATGCCATGTGGCCTACACATTTCCATGGTTTGCAGAATTACATTTCTTTTACTCTCTGCTGCATAACGTGAGACTCCAACATCATTCTAGCATTTCTACATCTCTACATTAGTTTTCCACACTGATATATGTATCACTATTCTAATTAAACACTCATGTATATATTTTCTCCATATAAGTTTGACACTCTTCTATATTATATATTAGACTAATACAACGTGCTTGTAAATATGGTGCACTTCTACATTTTTCAGATTTGTGCTCTCTCAATCCCCCCTTTGATGACTTACAGTAGTCATCATCCTCACAACACCCCCTCTAAGGTATGGAGTATCAAACTGAAGTCGTTGCAACCTTCACTCGTTTCATCTCCTCTAGAGCCCTCAGACTCCTGTACTGATTCTCCTGCATCGCAGCTAGTTTCTTCCCCTGCTCTCGCATGGATCTCTGCAATCTGTTTGCTCGATACCATTTGTACAGCCTCACCAATCCCCACAAAGTGATTATACAAATCACTATTATGATGATAGGTTTCAATATGTACCAAATGATATTCTTTCCCAGGTTGGCAAACCAACCTCCAACCTTACCCATTCCTTGACCTACTTTTTCCCACACTGTTACCTTAGTCAAATCTTCTATCTCATGGTGTATTTCAGCAATATTTTGAATGTACTTTTCTAGAGGTTTTGAATTGTCTGGAATGTAAGTGCAACATTCCTGGACCTTCAAAGCCTTACAGACTCCGCCCTCTTTGGCTAACAGAACGTCTAGAGCAAGTCGGTTTTGAAGAACCATTGCCCTTATCGATTGCATCTCTCCCTCCACCAGCATTAGAGATCTAGCAGTACTGGCGGATAGTCTATCTACAACTGTTGCCAATCTTCTTATCTTAACATCATTTAGTGCTATCCCCAAAATAGGGAACATAGCACCAAATACATCTCCAACTACCTCTTCAGCGCTTACATCCCTTCTTCTTCTAGTTTGTTTTCCCCTCTTTTTGGTTTCTAAATCCTCAGCATGGTATATTTTGGGGAAGACTATAGCTAAATAACATGATCCATACCAATTATCTGGTAGTGTCACGTATGCATTTCTTCTACAGACAAAATATACATTTGGAATCACCTGCATTTCCTTTAGAAAGTCTTTGGAGTAATACTCTAATTGGAAAGCGTGTTCACAACTGACTGCTCCCACAAACACATTCTCATAATATGTTTGACTTCTATGTATACACAGCTTTCCCCTTTTCTCTCGGTCTAAAGCTATTGGACCACTGCTACCCTTTCTTTGGTGTTCCCTTTCTTCCTGGGTCCAATCTGTTTTCCATTGTCCTGAAGCTTTTAGGATCTTTTGTCTCCTATATCGATCATCCACCTGCCCTATAAACTTTTTCTCAATTTCGGATACTTTACAAGTCAAATTATTTCTTCGGGCATGTGAAGTATCTAAAGTTCTCCAAGGAAGGAAAAATTTCTGTAACCTGTCTTCACTCTTATAATAGTCCCATCTATTGAGGTGTTTATAATTTGGCACCTCTGGCAATACCGAGTCAAAGTTTGAGAAGTAATACTCAAACCCCTCACGTTCATAAAATATGCTCAACAATAAACTACATGAGATTCCATAGGTCAATGGAAGATGGTGATATCTGATGCCTTCATCTACAGAAGCTGGCAACTGCATACAGACGTAGCAGTTCTTCGCCTCCATGACATCAATATATTCATAAAGCAATTTGGCATAAGCATTTGTTTTAAAATTCCCCTGTGATTCATCTGCATGTAATCTTTTTATTTCAGCATCTAACAAAGCTTTCTCCTTCTCTGTGTTTTCCCCCTGTTTGCCAATCGTAGGAGGCTTCTGTGTTGATGCACTTTTTGCTTCTTTTTCTGCTTTTGCATCACTTTCATGTCCTACTACATATGATACAGTAACCACTAAAACTATAAGAGAAATCACTACCACTAAAAGTGTGCCTATTATGCATTTTGCCCTGCGGTTCGGGTTGCCAGCCTCCATGGTCTCAAAACAGTGTAGTTCTGTTTTTCTTTCACAGCACAAGTCTCTTTTCTTTGCTTCTCCAATCTTTCGAACCACACCTGGAAGCTGAAAAAAAAACAAAAAATCCCATCCGCAAAACAGTCTCTGAGTTCTGTAGCAACAGGCAACTTTAGTCCTTCTCCATCCTCTAAAATGGAGATCCCTAATTTCTTCTTCTTCTTCTTGGCACTAGGTTATCTCTCAATCTGTATTTACAAAGTTCTTTGCAAAGTCTTTAGTAATCCGAAACTATGCGTGTTCCAAGAAGTTCCACCACTTGCTCGAATATTTCCATACGAAGAAGGATTCCCTCAAGTATTGGACACCTTGAACAACAACATGGAAATTCAACTGTCTTTAGAATCAATTTTCTTATTCCGCTCAGGAGAGGAGGATAGACGATATTAAGTGTCAGCAGTCTCTCGACCTCCACTCCTGGTACCACCAACTCTACTTCCACTGTTATGAAGGGGTCAGTTCTGGTCAGGGTCACTTTCTTCACCCTCCCAGTTCTGCGTCCCGCTGAGGACATCTGTAGCGAGGTAGGTCCACTCGGGAGTAGCGTATCTTCTGCAAGGCACTCGCACCCTCCTTGACCTTCTCGGACCTTCCTGCTCTTGTCCTTGTGCACTTTCTTCTTGATCTGAGTCTTCGGATATAGGAGCAAGAGTTTCCTCTCGAGCTAGCTTCAAGCTTGGCCTCCTTTTTCTTTCAGGCCAGGTAGCTGCTCCACGCCTTGTTCTATCTCTTGTCCGTTTACTCAGTTCTCGATCACTCTGGATTTGTTCTGTCTCTGAGTTGGTTTCACAACACCTTTCTCCTTCAGTGGCGACTTCGGTTTCACTGCCGTCCTGCCTTTCTTCGTCTTCTGTGACACTCCCAACTTCTTCAGACACCCCCACAGCTTGACCGATCCCCTCTTGTGACTCTTCTTCCACTACTGGATTTTCGTCTGTGAGAGGAGCTGTTTCTTCAAGAGGTGCTGGAACTCCGAGTATGGGAAGCGTGGATCCAATTTGGCAGACCTCCACACTTCACGGCGGTGTTTGTAACTAAGATTATCTGGTAAGGACCCTTCCAGCGCACGTCCAAGCAGTTCTTCCGGACGTGCTTCTTCACCAACACCCAGTCTCCTGGGCACAGGTCGTGGCACTGATTCCTTGAAGGTGGAACTTCTGCGGCCTGTACTTGAAGAGACACAGAATGAATGGCGTCAGACAACCCCTTGCAATAATCCAGGATCAGGTCATCTGTAATGTTCAGTAATGCAGTGGTTGGGACTGTTGGAAGTCTCATTGCCCTCCCCATCAGCACCTCGTGTGGAGAGAGACCTGTCCTCCTGTCGGGTGTGCTACGCATGCTCATAAGGACCAAAGGAAGAGCATCAGGCCAACTTAAGGAAGTTGATGAACACACTTTAGCCATTCGACATTTCAACGTCCCATTTATCTGCTCCACTATACCTGAAGCCTCTGGTCGATAGCTACAATGCAATTTCTGATCAATGTTCAATGCAGAGCAAAGCATCTTCACAACTTCGCTGTTAAAATGTGTCCCTCTGTCCGATTCCAGAGAGGCAGGCACCCCGAAGCGCGGTATCAACTCTCTAAGCAACAACTTTGCTACTGTGAGTGTATCGCACCTGCGTGTAGGGTATGCTTCAACCCATCTGGAAAATATGCATACTACCACCAGAACATACCTAAGGCGGTTAACTTTTGGCATTTCAATAAAATCCAATTGCATTCTGTTGAAAGGCCCCCCAGACCTCCCAATGTGACTCAGTGTA
Organism: Lissotriton helveticus; assembly: GCF_964261635.1. Lineage (NCBI taxonomy): Eukaryota > Metazoa > Chordata > Amphibia > Caudata > Salamandridae > Lissotriton > Lissotriton helveticus. Next base: position 86,444,721 of record NC_136064.1, read on the forward strand.
ACTGGTGTTCTTTTCCCTATGTTCAACTGCTGACAAGTAACACATCGTTTACACACTGCTTCTGCTGCAATCCTAAACTTTGGGCAATACCAAGTCTGCCTGAACACCCTCAGCATGGCATCTCTTCCCAGATACACTGGACCATGTATCTGTCGTGCCATTGGACTCGCTAACTCCTCAGGTAACACTGCCCTTTCATCTGCTGAAACCCAAAAGTCCATTTCGCTTCTCACACACCCTGCTGTTTCCCATGCCTGCTTCTCAGATTCAGGTGCATTGTCTTGCATTTGTTTCAAATCTTCCCAAGTATCGACCGTTTCTAACATCATGCCTAATTCTGTCCTTTCCTGAGCCCCACCTACTTCCACCTCCGTGAAAGAATAACCATGCTCCGCGCAATAGCGGGCAACTTCGTCTGCATATCTATTTCCTTGTGACACAAAATCTGTATTTTTTGTATGAGCTACACATTTTACAACCGCGATTGCAGCTGGACCCTGTAATGCTTCTAACAACAGCCGCGCAAATTCTCCATTTCTGATTGGCGAACCAGAGGAGGTCATGTAACCCCTCTGAGACCACAATTGCCCGAAATCATGAACTACACCGAAACCATATTGGCTATCAGTATATATGGTGACTCTAATTTTCTTGCCTGCTGTACAGGCACGTGTCAATGCAACGATTTCTGCTACCTGTGCGGAGTGTACTCCTTCCAGGCAAGCGGCTTCCACAACTCCAGTAATGGTGCAAACAGCATAAGCTGCTCTCAACCGACCAGTATCATCTCTTAAACATGAACCATCGACAAAGTAAATTTCATCAGGGTCGATCAATGGCTCATCTACAATATCTGGTCTGGGCTTCGTGCATAGTTCAGTCACATCAAGGCAATCGTGATCTTCACAGTCTTTGCTCTCAATGTCATTAGGGAGTGGCATCAGTGTAGCAGGATTCTAGACGGAGCACCTCTTAAGGGTCACGTTCTCTGCAGCAAGAATAACTTGCTCATAGCGCGTGAGCCTACTGTTGGTCAAGTGCTGGGTCTTGGTCCTGGTCATCAATAGTTCCACAGAATGAGGTACATACACCACTAACTGGTGTCCCATCACTATGCTTTCACAACGCTCAATGCTGACACCTGTTGCAGCAACGGATTTGAGACATCCGGGCAACGCTGCGGCTACTGGATCTAAGGTAGCCGAAAAGTATGCAACTGGTCTACGGGCATTTCCATGGACTTGCACTAAAACTGACAAAGCACAGCCCTCCCTTTCGCAGCAATAGAGGGAAAATGGCTTCTCGTAGTCCGGCATTCCCAGAGCCGGAGCACGACACAAGTCATCTCTCAGCTGCAGGAACGCCATCAAGCACTCATTGTCCCATGGTACCGGATCGCTCACCTCCTTGTGCGTCAGTTTCTGTAAGGGTTTTGCTTTCAGTGAAAAGTTAGCTATCCACTGTCGGCAATAACCAACCATTCCTAGAAACATCCTGACTTCTCTCTGTGTTGTAGGCGAGTTCATCTTCATTATCGCCTCTATTCTATCTGGTGACACTTTGCGCTTTCCTTTTTCTATCCGGTGACCCAAATACTGTACTTCTGTCAGACAGTACTGCAATTTGCTCGGGGATACCTTGTGTCCATTTTCAGCTAAATGGTTCAGCAAGGCGATGGTATCTGTCTTACAAGCCTCTTCTGTTTCTGACGCAACAAGTAGGTCGTCTATGTACTGGACCAGAACCGGAATTCTGGGGCAGTACCAGACTTTCAAGGTTCTTTTTCAACAGCTGGTTTAAGATTGAAGGGCTATCTGTGAACCCTTGTGGGATTCTACACCATGTTAAGACGCGACTCTCTATTTTAAAAGCGAAGAGATACTGGCTCTCTTCGTCTAATGGGATTGAAAAGAAAGCCTGACAAAGATCTATCACTGTGAACCACTCAGCTTGGAATGGTATCTGAAACAGTATCACTGATGGATTCGGTACCACTGGACAACATGAAACAACAATGTTGTTGATTTTTCGAAGGTCCTGTACTATCCTAAATTTCCCACTAGGTTTCTGCAAACCCATAATCGGGGAATTACATGGGCTTCCCACGATTTCCTTCAGTATTCCCTGTTTAATCATAGAGTCGATCACGGGTTTTATTCCTGCAATCGTCTCTTGAGACAGCTTGTATTGTGGCGTTCTTGGATATTCAACATTTGGTTTCACTATGATCTTCACTGGCTCTACCCCTTTGACCAATCCTATCTCTTCTCCTGTAAAATCCCATACTTCTGACGATACTGCCTCCCATAAGTCCCAAGGAAGGTCCTCCACAGTCAGAGTGGGATACAATTCTATGCATGTTCTTGAATTCACAATTTTGAAGGTAGCATCATCATCTGTCGTTTCTACCTCTACTCCCTGTGGTGTGCAGTATATAGTACAGTTCAGTTTGCACAATAAGTCCCTTCCTAACAGACATACAGGACTAGAATCGCACACCACAAACTGATGTTCATTCGTGTAGTTTCCGATTTTTACTGACACTGGTTCCGTCAAAGGGCTAGTCATTCTTTTGTTTGCGACTCCTACCACCTGAATTGTTTCCCCCGACATTGGTAGATCCGGAACCACTGCTGATCTCAAAGTTGATCGAGTAGCTCCGGTATCCACCAAGAATGTTGTGGGACACCCTGCCACTTCTGCCTCTACAAATGGTCCTCTTTGATCCACTTGCAGGACTGCCCCGAGGGTGCAGTCCTCTTCTTTGCTTACACGTTGTCCCGTCAAGGGATCAATGTAGTAACCTTTTTCCTCATCTTCGAAAAGAGGCATTTGTCTAAAAACCTTTCCCCCTGTCGAAATCTTTGGTGGCTGCGGAAACTGAGCTCGTGGAGCCGAAGTCCCCCCTTTGGCCACCTTGATTCTCGGCACTGGCACCCCTTGAACTGGAACCTCTGGAAACTCTTCCTCTACTTCTAATTCTCCGTTTTCAGGGTTATAGGGACACTCGCGTCTCCAGTGTCCCACCTGGTGACACTGGTGGCACTTTGTGGTTTTCTTCAACGTAGCAAGGTCTATTCTAGGTCTCGGGCTTTCCTCGCTGTCTCTATTCTGTCCGTTTGGTTTTCGTCCCATTGTCCCTGTTCCCTGTGTCGCTGTCCACCCTTTCCAGCTGACTGCATCTGCACTACCATCAGCTTCTCTTTTAGCTTCTTTGCTTTGGAATCTATTTCGTCACTGCAGTACCTGTCATACCTCAAAATCTCATCTAATGGTCTGTTCTGCCAACAAATTAAATGTTGCTGAATCATCAAACAAATATCAGGTCTCAACCCCAAAACGAACTTTGACACAAACTGTCCTATATCCTTGGGGTCCATTACATCGAGTCCACTGTATTGTTTGAATGTTTTCAGCAATCTCTCATAAAACTCATGAACTGTCTCCTTGGGTTCCTGTCTTGTTCGGTCTATTTTTACCCAATCTATGTCTTGTGGTGGGACCTTTTCCTTCAACCAAGTGATTACTCTTTCATATTTCAACATTACAGTTTCAGACGGTCCATTTGTGGCAGCATTCCTTTCTGGTTCTACAGTTGGCCACTCGACACTAGTCTTGCATGCTGTCCACAAATCTCCTGGCACCACAATGTCAAACAAAGTGTTCAAATCAATCCACAATACCTTGGAGATTTTCACAAACCTTTCTACCTGCTTGTACCACTCAACGGGATTGTCCCTTAACTTCGGGAATGAATTGGTAAAAGCAGCCAAATCTCCTCTACTCCAGGGTACATGTACATAGTTCCCATTCGATATTTCTCTCAAAGGAAATGCCTCCATCTGCATTACCCTTCCTTCCGGAGACATCGCACTCGTGCTCCGCCTGACAGTACCCCTTTTGGACCACCTCTCTTCCCATTTGTCCAGATCTCTCCACACTCTTATTCCCGCTATCAGTTCCCTTATGTGTGTCTTTAATCCTGTAGTTCTCTTCTCATCCAAGTCTTGGTCTGAATACTGCAACCTATGGTTACTCTGTAATGTCCTTGTTCTGGACAAGTCTACCGTATACTTGTCTGCCAGTCCAGACAGTTTCTCATGTATTGCTCTTGCCTTTCGGGTAATATCTTTTGCTATAAACAGTAACTCATCTTGTTCGTACAGGTCAATCCTTTCTAAAGGCAACGTCCCATCTATTATCTCATCCAGGTCAGATTTTAAGCTAGTGACATCGAGTCTTTTAGCCTTTACTGCAGCTTTCAGTATGCTAGCTCTAGGGGGTCCATTCACATCTCTCCCATCCCAGCTCCGAGTCCTACGTCTAGGCTCAGGCGAGTTATGGGGAGTCCTCCCATGTTCCCATCTCTCCAGGTCCCATGCAGTTCCATCCTCTCTGGGCGTATGGTGAAACACTTTCCCATTTCTCATAATCCCACAAGTCCCATTCTGCATGGTTTCCCTAGATGCATGGTAAGACATTCCGTCATTCCCCCTTTCTTCATCATTTGCCGGTGGTCTCTGATCTCTCGACCCATGGCAAGATCCTTCACTGTTCCCCATGCTCCCATGACTCCAGTGCTGTACATTCTCATTAGGTGCATGGTGAGTACATCTAAATCTATCCCTGTATTCTTGTGTCCTTCTGTCTCCCTCACTGGTTATGAGACGGGACGTCTCTCCACATCCTGTACTTCTCTCACGTCTCTCTTGCTCATTCTCCCCGGCAGTATGACGTATAACTCCTCTATTCTCCGGACTGTTACCATCCCACTCCTGACTACTTGCGCTAGCCCCGCAATGGGACAACGTTCCGTTGCCTCGACTTCCCCACTCAGCCCCTGTTCTTGACCTGTGGGCTGGTGCTTCTGTGGACCCTTCCCATTCTCTCAAGTCCGCTCTCAACTCCCTAAAGGATTTCGGCCGTGGTCCCCTCAGGTCCATCGGTCCTCTCTGACCCCCCTGTTCTTCTGCGGGACCCACTGCTGAATCAAATGGGGTGCTCCACGTCACTGGTCCTGGCAATTGCCTCCAGGCATTTGTCGTGTTATTTCTCCTTTCCATTTCAGCTCTCTCTCTATCTAACCTCAGCTGTTCTTCCCCTCTGTCTCTCTCGGGGTTGTAAATCGATACTATAGGACCTATGGTAACGGGTACTTGTAGAGCGTCTGGCAACCCATAGGACTCAACCCTCTCTGTTTCCGGTACCTTCTGCACCACAAACCTTCCGACTACACCCTGTACTGTACTAGGCTGGGGTGTCTCTTCACCTTTGGTAGGTGTCCACTCTGATATAGGGAGTGGTACATACCCCTCTATGGCAGGCCCATCATCCCTTGCGAGTCCCCCATCCTCCATTCTCCCAGTGTTCGGAGGCGGTCTATCTATCAGCAACCTATTTATCAAGTTGTCCTCCGACTCGCTCTCCTCATCATCTTCCATGAGCCTCTGTTCTCCTGTCACCTCTCTCACTGGGTATAACTTATCCACCTCAATAGCCTGTACCCTCCATCTCTTGGCGTCCGCATCCCATTGGGCATCTCGCACTGCCCTTACTGATCGCTTCAACCTTTCTTGGCGCCTGTTCAGATTTCTGTCGTGTGCCGCCCTAAGCCACGCATTAAGGGCCTCAAACTGTGTTGGCCTAGGCGGAGGATTCAATGAGGACATAATTGATTTCAGCCGATGTAACGCCTCTAACCTGAACGTTCCATACTTAGGAAAAGTCAGTTCCTCATTCCCTTCCGAGATCTTACTCCATTCACCAATCCATAGTATCGTATGCAAGCCAACATTCGTTGCCATATAGTAAGCTGGTGTACCCTCTGGCGGTGCCTCTTGCCCATAATAAGAGTCCCTTCTTTTTCTCTTAAAAATCCCTCTCAAACATTTAAAACACTTCATGTTCAAAACCTACAAAATTTCTATTTTTCTCCGCGTCTGTTTACTTCCTGATGACAATCCACCAATGCCAGCTCGGTTCTCGTTAACTGGCCTATCAGAACGCGACTTCTCACTGACGTCACACCAGCCGCCCAATCTCAGCGCGGCTCTTGCCGACGTCACACCAACCGCCCTATCACGTCGCGGCTCCTCACTAACCACCCTATCTCAGCGCGGCTTTGCAGCAGTTCCCCTCCTTTCTCAGCTCGTCTCCGCGTTCATGCGCGCGTCCCATTCATACTCCGAAAAATGATTACTTCCGTCCAAGCGATCACTTTTCTTTGTAAATTGTAATGTAATGTAATGTAAATGTAAATGTAAATTGATACTTGTATAGCGCACTACTCACCCGCAAGGGTCTCAAGGCGCTTGTACGAATACCGCTGTGGAACCCATCCTGACTTTCCCTGTGAGGTGTCCACTCCTGGGCACCGCCAAGGTGGAGGCCAGGCATCTCAGCGTTGTGGGGGCCGTTGTGGAGATTAAGCAAGCTATTGCCCAGAGTTGCAGAGTGGGACTCCATGATTGGAATAGGCACCGAGGCGAGAATTATCAGGTCCGTGGAATTTTGAGCCTAAACCCGCTGAGGCGGGGAATTGAACCCTGGTCCCGGGCTAGACCTCTGCATCAGGGTCTGCCGCTCTAACCATTGAGCCACACTTCTCCACCTCTTTGACTGTCCGTCCACAGTCTAACTGTAATTGTCACCTCAACTGACGAAATGTCTTTTCGTTTACGTCCAGACAATCGCCTTCTCTGATAGGTTACTTACACACAGTAACTTTCGACCAGCGTCCGTTACTCACACACTCACTCTTACACTCCCCCTATCTCGGTCCTGCGGCGGTCAATGGTACCTCATGACCTCCTTACTCTGGTCGACAATTACTCTGGATGTTCGATACACCCGAACCACTTAAGCTCTACCCCGAACTTAAGATTTTACCAGGTTGCGCGCGCTCACAACCTTCTCACAATCACACTACAGGCATTCAACTCCGCATGACATTACAATACAAATACAACACAAAACACTGCAATCTGTTCACGCATGACCCTTTTTATACTCACTCTCGTCCGATACTGCTGCTTTTCTCTCTCCGTCAGTGCCTTCTTCGGCAGGCCACCTCTCAAACTCTAGGGACCTTGGGGTAAGCTAACCTAGCCTAGATTACCTTCCTCAAGAAGATAACCATCCTCACTCTGCTACCAACTGCTGACGCGGGATTTCTGGTCTATTGTTACCTTACCAGATCCCAGCTCAGGTCGACTAAATCGTTGGTACCTGTCATTGAGTAAAAGGCAATCCACTACTAGGTTAATCAAGAAAGAACTTACACCACTCTAAAGAACCACTTACTACTAGAAAAGGTTTAAAAGTTTATTATAAAGCCAAAAGTATCTGGAGATACAAACATCTCAGAATAAGATTCAAAAGATATACAGGTATCAATATAAAAAGATATTCTCTGAATGCTCTTAATCGGCAAAAGGAAATTATCAAAAATATCTCGAATACCATGAGAGTTGCAAGAATCGCATTGAGTTGCAACTTGAGAGTCATTTACAGAAAAGAAAAGTTCAGGTTAGGCTGTCCCTACACTGGACTAAGTGACATCCCTACTTAACAAGATCTTTACCTAAAAAGGTGTCAGCAGTGGTGACTTCCAAAGAAGATCACACACTTCCCTTAGTCTTTGTCTCAAAGTCGAAGTCTTGCAGTTCTCTATCTGCCTACCCATCCGCTCTCTTAGGTTCCTCAGATCATCTGTCCTAGCTCCACCCCGGGGTGCTTTCCCTAATACAAAATCACATTTCCAATAGGAACGCCCCTTGAGACGCCCCTCACGTGGTATCGATTCTGGCGGCAAATTCCAGTCTGATCCTCTTCTGGGCCCTTCGTTAAAGTTGACCTTGCTTCCCAGGCTTCTTCTCCAGCGAGACGGTACCCCCTAAAATTCCTGAAGACTCCTACAGGCATGTGCCGGGCTCTCTTGAACAAGAGCCCATTCATCACTTTCTGATAAAGGCCCCCTCGCACCTGCAAACAGACACTTTCTCGGTAGGCCCCAAATTCCGGCCTCCACCATATCTTAGGTCATAAACTATTTTTGAACAGGCTTTACATTCGTGCTCTGTGCGACCTCTCCTTAACGAGCACATGCAGATCAAAGAAGCGACTTTATCTATTCAGGCCTACTAGAATTACATGAAACGGGCCTCTGCAATATGCACATTTAATTTCTATGTTTAAACAGTATTCTAACTAACACACATTACTATAATGTAACACATCTATTTAAAACATTACTTCAATTCTATGATTAAGATACTCTATAGTAAAATGACATTAGAATCCAAGTTCCTTAAAAGTGTAACAGCATCTTTTTTTTCTTGTGAAATGCCATGTGGCCTACACATTTCCATGGTTTGCAGAATTACATTTCTTTTACTCTCTGCTGCATAACGTGAGACTCCAACATCATTCTAGCATTTCTACATCTCTACATTAGTTTTCCACACTGATATTTGTATCACTATTCTAATTAAACACTCATGTATATATTTTCTCCATATAAGTTTGACACTCTTGTATATTATATATTAGACTAATACAACGTGCTTGTAAATATGGTGCACTTCTACATTTTTCAGATTTGTGCTCTCTCAAACGTATGCCCCTAAACTGGTCCGGTATTCCTGTTCAGTGATCTCAGACCATCCCTACTCTTTTTAGATGGGTCCACCATGTTGCTAGTTGGGAAATCTCAGACTCACCTATTTCCCCTAACCCCCCAGTGTTTTTTACTAAGTTGCACGCCTGACCCTACCTCCTAGGGACCTCTTTAGTCTAGAATGCAAATTGCATCCACATAATAAAGGCTCCATTACTGACCACATAATCGACAGGCATTGAACTCTACAAATGCTTGGTCCTCTGCTTGCTTACTCATCATTTCGTACCTGTACTTAATAATTACATATGTCTGGCCACGACACCCCCGCCAAACAAATCCCCGAAAACAAATCGAGATATCAAAAACTTCAACGTCATCAAATTCATAGTTACCCCCTAAACACTACTCAAACTCCATGTACTAACACTCATCCGAGCATATAATTGTATCCTCATAATGTCTTCACCGTCTGATTTCTATAATTAAAATGAAAAGAAAAACTTCCCACTAGTACTCTCAACAAGTAAACTATCACAGGTAAATACTAAGAATGGCTGAATGGAAATGGAGGAAGAAAACATATCAACTTTTTTCTTCACAACTGAAAACCTCATGTACAAAAAATACTCCTGTACAAGACAAAGCATCTTCTAAACAATGCTAGAAACTACCAAAAAGAGCTTTAAGGCAATAACCGTGTACTCCCAGCTATTTTTTCAACAAAATGACTGTGCTCTAAAATGAGACTGATGAGATGAGATATTATGCTGCCTCACACCCCATGGAAATGGTCGGGGCATCACATCACATGATTAGAGGAACGACTGCATCCGACCATGCATTGCCAAAAGAACACAGGGATGCCTTCTCACCGCCCTGGTCACATTTCACAACCACCTGAGTGTAATGTGGTGTAATGCCAGGAGCCCCAAAAATTGGCACTGTAAGACAACTAGTAAAGAAATCTGATGCAGACTTCGTCACCTTAGCTGGAGGAGTTAAGCCTCGGTCTTCCCAAATATAAGAAAATGCCACCTCGAAACGCGGTCTTGGGAAATGCACCCAAATTCCACAACTCATTACTAACTTTCATCTCCTACACAAATTGAAAAACGACCTGCTGCCTAAATGTTTACAGTTTTCCATAATTAACCTTCTAATTATGCTCAACATTCATAATTATCAGTCTAATTATTCTCAACGTTCATTACACGTTTTCGCGGTGTCCCCGGCCATTTCTAGAAAATACCTCTTAGCAGCAGTTCACTGAAAGAAAAGAAAAACAAAACACATCAGAAGAGAGGCGTGAGGAGCGCCTGTCACATATGACTTGTAAAAATGATCAGCCTCGATGTTCCCCTTTTTATGCTACACTTTAGCCCCCATCGTCCACTAGATGGCAGACATACTCCGCTTAGAAGCCTTTAGGTGACCGAAATGATTTGCTCTTAAGGTAGAAAAAAAGTTAATAGAAGTTTTCACAGTCGCCGGAGAACGCTACAGTGAACGCAATATTCAGTGTCAGACTACCCACTCGTCCCTCGGCGGAGGTGCCAATTTAGAACAGCGTCTGATTTGCTGGGATTGCATTTGAGGTAATGAGCGGTCATCAGCTATGGCATTATGTTTATTTTACAGATTTATGTAGGCGGTTTAAGTAGCAGTACATTGCGATGGCAGCTTCAGACCTCTATTCAAATGATCATCAGAGATCCCTGGAAGGGCGAGTGGCCGAGTAGAGAAGCGATGAGAAGGGTACAGAAAGAGAGAGCCAGGTAATGACAAACACACCAAAGCGTTTTGAACGTGTATGTCAGCATATATGAATGTATGTGTTTAAGTAGAGTGCGAACCTATCCGAAAGGCAGTGAGGGCTGTACAGAAACAAAGGCAAAGATACAATCAGATGCCATTCTGAAGTAATTGATGAAATGTAGGCAACCCTGTCCTGTAGATCTATCTATGCCAAGCAGTTTTGGGTTGAGCTCCAAGATATAGTCGACTACAACATCCACCACCTAGAGAAATGGCTCGAGGCGTCACAAGATGTTTTTCAGTGCATTTGACCCTTTCTTGTCAAATACTGCAAGCAGCCTGAAAAAATCCTCGACACAGGTGGATGTTTAACAGGCACTGCCAAAGTCAATAAGTCTCGCATATATGTATGACAACTCAAAAACCTTTCACTCAAAAAAGTATCAAAATAATAAAAACATATATATATATATATAAGGAAGTATAAGAATGTAAAGGGATGGATGCACTTCCCAAAGTTTATTTTACTTCCCACAAGATTCAGCCATGTGCTTCTCAGCACTAGCCCAGGGAGCAGATTTATTGGCCTCCAGGACACCATCTGAGTGCAGCAGATGGCCCTTGTCTCAATGCTATGAAACCTTTTGTGTGTCAACGCGTGTGCTTTCACACAATATGTGGAATGCAGGAGATACAATAAACAAGCATTTACAATGCAACGGTTTCGCATTTGCAAAAGTTAGAGCTATTGGCATTGTAAATGACAAAATTGTCATTTATGTGTTGGTTTTGAAAACGGATAAATAAATGGCATTGTCATTTACAATGCCAATAGCTTAATCTCTCGCAAATGCCACACACAGTGTAATTCTCCCTACTAGCTAGCAGGTTTACTGTGCTAAGTTGGGGTCCCCTTCTTCTCAATCCACCTTCCACTGACCAAGACTGAATAGGTGCAAAATAAAAAACTCAAACCAATTCTCTTACACTTTACAAAAAGGTCCCCCTTCCAAAAAAAGCATTCACATACAATCTCCTCTCTAAATAAGGTCAAACACCCTTCATGAAGGCCACTCGCCGCTTTGTGACCTAAACTGCCTAAAGATATTGTGAATATGCTACACTACTGCCACTGAAGGATAACAACCATTTGAATCAATGGCGGACAACGCCCACCCTTTCATTATGTGCTCAGAAACAACTAGCTGACGTTTTGTGAAATACAAAATTAAAACTTGACGATTTAGTTAGCATTTCCGCAGTATGCATGCACTAATGCTAGCAGTTTCAATATAGAGATGCCTATGGTTAAAGGAACATAATGAAGGCTTGTTACTAATTATTTGATTTGTGTAAACCACAACGGTTCAGGGCCAGGCTTGTCAATAACAAATGAGATCTTTAGAAGGACAAATACCACAAGTACAAATTACATACTGAAAAGACCTGTAAGTACAAGGCTGTACACGGGCTACAACGCCTTCACACGTTCAGATTCAATTAACTGGTATTATACACCTACTCGGACTTCAAAAATATCTTGCTGAATGTAGTAATAAAGCCCTCAGCGGCTGACCTCCACCACGCTGAAGGCGAGATGCAATGTATCACAGGTTTATTTACTTATAATGTCTATGTACCTCTAGTGAACCATAGGGTATTATCGCGCTTTTCAAGAATCAGCTAGTATACATGGAACAGCAAAGGAATACATGTGCAAAAATAATAAATCAACAACGCAGGCTAGAAAAACGAATGACACTATTAAGAGGCATGAGGATGAATACAGTTGTGGGTAGGGGCAGGATGACAGGCACAAGATGCGGAGGAGTTTTAAGGTGTACAGAATATGATTTCCATTAGGCACCTGTTAAACCCGACACAGTCCCTTCTTTCTACCGCCTGGATACCCTCTTGGGTGAGATGTGCGCTCTACAAACACTGATTACATAAAGAGCTGGATATCGTCCGTACTCACGCAGGGAATGTGCCAACCTTTCGCAGACTATACCATTTCAGAGGCTTTGTATATGGTTGCCGTACACCTCAACACACTCGTAAGTAAGTAACATATTGTAAAGACCCTCAAAGATTCACTTCAGTGTTCGTCAAGCGCACCTGATATACAATCACAAAAACAGACGCAGGTCTCATTCACTTGAAAGCTCAGATGCAGACTGGACGCGATACACACCTCATTACATGCTTATTATCATCTCGCATGCTACAAGTTCAATGAGAAAGTGTACGTGGTATTTAAACTCGCAATGACTTATTAGCAACTAGCTGAACGTCGCTTCGAATACACATACCCGGTACCGCTTAACACCAACTGTAAAGCAACTTATAAAGGATTCAGTGCCAGCTATTCATACACACATGGAATTTCGGTCGTTTCGCATGGCTCTAGTGCTGCTCCTGCAACCTTCTCCCAGGGCGAACATCAGCCAAAACGACCTCGCTAAATACGTGTAAGGAAGATACATTCCACACCCATTAAGGCTGAGACACCTAATCATTCTCACCCTGCTGTTGCTGCTCGTATCCCGGGTCAGGCTTTTCCTTCCTTAACCTCCGACTGGCGCTCACGGGGGCAGTGACAGCGGACACTGGCGGGCCCCCCTCAACGGCAGCAGAAGCCCCTCGGCTAGTCTTTCGGTCGCGGCCACCTCACTCCCGGGAACGCTTACGGGCCCCGCGCTCCTTGTCCCGGTGTTTATGTTTCTTGTGTTCGCGGTGTCGTTCTTCGCCATCCTTGCGGTGCTTCTTGGAGGAGCCCATGATAGCGTTGAAGTGGAGACTCCTCTCGTGCCGGGTGTTGATGCACCTACGTTGTGTTGACCTTTCAACTTTGTGGAAACGGAAGGAGGACAATCTACAGCAGGCGTAGTTCAAACAAATAATGTGCACAGTTTGCGTCCATCCTAGGATCAGGCCCCGCATTTTTCAGGTCTTTCTCGGCCCTCTGTCGCTCACTAGCTCCCAGCTCCGTGACAGAGCGTCTCCCACCTTCCGTCCTCCCGACCTCTCTGCCGCTGTGTGTTCCGCTGTGTGTCCGCACGATCTGCAAAACCAGAACTGGAGCCACAGGACAAAATCTGACACCTCTGGGTAAAGTACCCGCTATTATAAAAACGCATAAATAAATAAAAACATATCTGCAATCTTTCGGGAGGGGGGCGGGCAGGCTCACGGACAGCGGGAGGGGGTGGGCAGGCTCACGGACAGCGGGAGGGGGGCGGGCAAACAAGTCGGGCCGGCAGCCAATCACAGCGCGGCCCGGGGAATGACGTCACGGGGGTGTCCCGGGCCGGCAGCCAATCACAGCGCGGCCCGGGACACAAGGGCGGTCAGAAACGCCCCCGATTCGCGTTCTGACCGGGAAAGAGTGACGGACAACAATGTCTTCCAATGGCTAGCCTCCATTTATGGAGCTAGCCAATGAAAGACAGAGGCGAGACCAAACCCCATATGTAGGATCATAAGATTTCGCCCTGTGCGGAGCAACTGCTACGCAGTTGCAACGGCCAGGGCGAAACTTAAAAACCCTTAAAGTCTGTCTGTAAAAGCACAGAAACAGGGACATTTTTGCTGAGGTATGACTGGAAGGTTTGGAGAGCAGCACAGCATAGGGTTATTTATTTGAGGGGTGAAGCAACACAAGAGGGAGAAAGCTAGCGAAAACGTACTCTCGTGGAGTCCTGACCGAAAAAGAAAAAAAGTAGTTCCTTAAATATGAGCAGTGGAAGGATACAAGCCAGCCAATCAAAAGGATCATTCAGAGGTTATGCTTCAGGGGACGGAAAATACAGGAAGAGGAAGGCAAGCCATTGAATTGGAAGCAAGGAAATGAGAGTGACAATAAAGCCAACGCATGGTAAGCAGGGAGCGGTCTCTAAGCCCCCTGTCAGCTAACAGATCGTTTGCAAACCTGAATGATTCCACTGTCTGGAAGGCTCAACCTAATAATGAAGAATTTCTTGAAGAATTACAATAGAAGTGGAGCTGCGCTCGGAAGAAAGAACCAGAACATATTTGGCCATGCTGCTACGAATGTTTACCAGATGAAAAAGTTACTCACCTTAGATAATGATGCTTTTGGTCGATCTATAATTTTCTCACAGTTGCCTCACCTTGTGAAAAAGGTACTCACTTTAGGTAATAATGCTTTTGGTGGATATATAATTTTCTTGTAGTTTCCTCACCTTATGAATGCACTTTCCAGGCTCTAGACTGGTCCAGAAAACCTTTTCCCCAATGACAATACTAATATGCCTGATGGCATCAAGATGCTCTAACTGCAACATTACCTCAGGATGTGATGTTACTGGAAGATATTAGGCGCCAACCTATGCACTGACATCAGTTCCTGGTATTCCTTACGTGCCCCTTTGTGGCATGAGGCGAGGAGCCAAGTGAGTCAAGAAAGCAACAAATGTAGCACATACCATGTTTGCATACCTAGGAATCTTATTAATCGAGCACTGCTGATCTGGGAGGAAAGAGGACAGTGAAGAATCTGTTGGAAGGTTATGTATCCAAGGGAAACAATGCTACCGCAAGAAGTGAAGAAATGTAGTCTTCATTCTCAGGGAATACTTACTAATAGAAAAAAGAACTTGGCACAGAAGCTGAAAATATGAAAAGACATCTTTATTAAATTTAATAAGTGAGGCCACGTCACACAGAAGCCGTAGCAACTGAATGAGGTAGTCTGAGGAGTACAGAGAACAGAGGCCTTATATATGCTCAGGGTTACAAAACTCAGCATAAAAGTAAGGGGCAGTCCTTGCTTTTGCAAGCATGCAAAAAATGCCTAACATGGACATGCAAAGTCTGCCAAACGACAAACCCATTTTACAGTTGTCCGGCCCATAATCAATCATTGAACAAACCCAACATTCTTCTTTAGACAAGCCGGACAAACCCATAATAAAAAGGACCACAACCCATATCGTAACTAGACCATAAAAGAAGAAACAGAAACAGATAGAAGTAGGATAAGGCATGTTTGTGTGCAGTAAAACTTTATGATGGCCTGTGCTCTGATCCTTAATCTTGATCAGCTAAAGGGCAGGAACTGGTTTAACAAGGTCAGCTTCAGGCAACAGGGTCAGTTCACTCAGGTCAAACAGGAGTCAGCTTGAACTTGAGCTAAGGTGTACATGTCCTTAAAAAGACTAGTTCAGCCACAATCATCGGCCTATGTGAGGGCAACCACAAAATGGCTGCCATACACAAAATGGAACCCACGGGTTCAGAATTCACAGAACCTCAGACCCTCCTTTTGCCCTTTCATAGGCAATTACTCAGTCTGTATCTGAATCGATGTCAATATTATCCGTTATTCCCTTCACTAAGGCATTATTACTCGAGTTATCTTTCATGGAACGCAAGGGATATCGTCTGATATGCCCACACAGACCCATTGTAACTAAATGACAGAACCAAATAGGGAATACCTCTATCTGTAGTATGTGGCATAAGACCACACACCCAACAATTAGTGGTGTTCATTACTAACTGGTGTTGATGCAGAAGCTGTACAAAGGATTTATTAGTAAACTCTGACCTCCTAACCAGTTCACATTCAGGTAAAGTATGGAAAGAATGCGAAGAAGTAGTAGTAGGAAGAGACATAGGTTGGGAGGTGGGTACAGATGTCAATTGGGTAGCAAAAACAATCCCACCCACAAAAGACAACATCATGCTTAAAAATACTAGAAAACATGTTATTAAGAACATATGGACAACAGGAGAAAGTAATGACCACTATTACAAACAAAATTATAATTTTTCACAACTCTAAGCAGAAAGCAAATCCTAAAATTATCTAGTAACATTTTTTTATGGCTCCTATGCATTTCAGTAACTTATTATATGTTCAGGTGAAACAGTGGTGATTCTCATCAATACTCTGAGGTGAAAAGGGATACTCTTCCACAGGGAATGGGCTTTATTCTGCTTTTACTAAACAGAATACTACTTTAAAACAATGCCAGCCAAACAGCAAAAATCAGTCTCCTAACACCCATTTTATGCAATCGCACAGGAAATACCCAGAGTCCGTCCAAGCCTCTCCGACAGGCTTCTATTGTTCATCAAATCCTCTTCTGTTGTTTTCTTCCGCATGGGCCTCTTCATTCAGGCCTTTCATGAAAATGGTCCTTCTTAGTATCCGTTGGAGTGCCCTCCTGGCAAACACTCGCAGCTTATTTGAAAGTCTCAATGTCTCAAGGCAGTGCACCAATATCTCTCCTCTGCGGCAGGCACTACAGATAGTGTGCTCTTCATTGATCAAGGGCACAGATCATCTTATGCAGATCCGGGTCCACATTCTCAGGCTCCAACACTCATTACTCAGTGTCAGAGAACGCTCAGGCTGCTCTTTCATGGGCACCATAATGTAGTGCCTTTTGCCACTCTTGGATCCTCCGGTGCACTGCACTTCCGTTGGAGCAAAGGAAAAGGGGTGTGTGGCCAAAACTCAGGCCAAGGGGCTCAATGGACTGCCTACTGTCAGAGGTTACCAGCACATGACAGGTGAGAAAACTGAAGACTCAAAACAGAAATCCTTCTCTTTTGCTCTTTGGCACTGAAACTTGTTCTGTGATGTCCAATGCCGTCTGATGGAGCAAGTACGATTCTTTGGAGATACCATGAATGGCGCTCTGGCGATCACTGTCCAGCCTTGCTCCTTTTCTGTTTGCTGAGACGGTCACTGATGGGAATTAGCGTTTCATCAAAGGTCCGCAGGTTATTATGACTTAATCCCGCAGAACCTAGTGACGTAGGAAATGGGACACATTTGTTATTTTCCTTCAATTTATGGTATGTTATGTTAATTTGGCTCTTTTATAGTGCACGGCTACTCCGTGGAGTGTCCCGGCGCTTTGACAAAGACCCGAAGGAGAGAAAAACCAGGGCAGATGCAGAGCAACAGAAAAAAATTACTGGGTAAAAAGCCATGTCTTCAGTTCCTTCCTGAAAACCAGTAAATTGCTGATTTTCCTAAGGGAGACGGGCAGGGAGTTCCAACACCGTGGTGCCAAGTATCGGAAAGAGCGGCCTCCAATTCTAGCCTGTCTAATGGGAGGAACAGAAGCCATGGCCAAAGAAGCTGATCTCAAAGTTCTAGAGAGCAGATAAAAGGCATGACGCCTTCTGATGTATCTGGCCCCTGCAAGATGAAGCGCCTTAAAGGCGAGAGTCAGCGCCTTAAAGGTAATTCGTCTGGCAACAGAGGGCAGTGAAGTCTTTTAAGCAGCTCCGGTGTACTCGCTCTTCGATGAAGGCCAAAAATGGCCCTTGCAGCGGAGTTCTGCACTAGCTGAAGGCGCGCAAGAAGAAATTTTGGCAATCCCAGATAGAGCACATTAGCATAATCTAGGCGGGATCCTATCAAAGCCTGTACTGTGGTCCTTCTGTGCTCCAGGGACAAAATCGGAAGGAATTTCCTTAGCATTTTTAAAATGCCAAAGCATTTCCCTGTGAGCTCGCGAATCTGAGGCCCAAAGGAGAGGCCATCATCAATCTGGAAGCCAAGATTCTTCGCCTTGGAAAAGGCATCTGCCGGAGGGTGCATGTCAGGAGGCCACCAGGCCTTCCATCTTGGATCAGGCGGGCAGCCAAAGAAAAGCAATTCCGATTTATCGGAATTGCATTTCAGACTGTGCTGTTTAAACCAGTCAAAGACCGCTCTCAAACAGTCCCTGATCCGCATACCATCAAAGTTGGAGCCCTTAGTGCAGGTGAAAAGGAGCTGGGTGTCATCAGCGTAGGATACGATCTGGGCACCAAACTACTCCGCCACTGCCGCCAGGGGGGCCATATAGATATTAAAAAGGGTGGGGCTCAAGATAGAGCCCTGAGGCACCCCCACCTCCAATGGCGGCATGTCGGCGGAGAAAGGTGGCGCCCAGATCGTTTGCCGGCGACCGGCCAAGAATGACTCGAATCACTTCAACACCACTCCACGCAATCCGATCTCCCAGAGTCTTAAAAGGAGACCGTCATGGGGAACGGTGTCGAAGGCCGCCGACAAATCCAGCATAACTAATATGGCTTTTCCACCTAAATCCAGAACTTCCCGGATGGCATCAGTAACTTCAAGGAGAGCGGTCTCCGTACTCATTTAGTACAAAAACAGTTTGTTTTTAACAAGAGGATTGCAAGCAGGTGGCCTGCAATCTGCGAGGGAGTGGCCATACGCCATGAGACAATTCTGGTCTAGAACACACTGTCATTCTCATAGAATACAAAGACAAAGGCAATAAGCAAAACAGTGCCTCTAATTTCTTCAATTGGGTTTCTATGCGAGAGCATATCCTCTACCATCTAAGCGTAGATAACTATATGAGAATTTTATCTAAATGGATGTCCTCACACATAGTGACATTGTCTAATGGGGTAAACACATTTTTTCTCTCAATGATTAAGTCTAGGTGTTCCTAAATTCTTTATCTAGTACATCTCAAAAGAGAAATCACATGATACAGATTATCAGGGACATGTAGATACCTCCCTTTTAATAACTGTGCATCAAGTGCACTATGCAATACACAGGCTAATGATCAAATTGTGGAAACTTGTCTTATAATAGCATTGAGTCAGTTAACCAGTCCATCATTACCATGACGGTCAGACTGGAAAACATCGAGGTAGGACCTAAGAAAATTCTTAAAAACCAGTCTTGTTATACAAAAGGGATTTATACATAATATGGGGGTCTCTGGTACATTACTGCAATCTGGAAGTGTGAACCTAATACAATAATAATAATAATAAAAGAAGGCTAACTGGTGAAAGGAATATGGAAAAGGGAAAATGGGACTAGGACACAGCTAACATCCCCAATTACTAGGGACGATGCAACATCAATCAGGGGAGAAGTGACGAAAGAAAAATCTATAGGAAGAACAAGAAATTACTTGGGTGATAGTCAGGCATGTGACACAACACCAAGAGTGGGGGTGATACATAAAAATAAAAATAGTTCATGATAGTCAGGCATGTGACACAACACCAAGAGTGGGGGTTATACATAAAAAATCAAAATAGTTCACGAACGTTAGCTCTACCGCTGGCCTCTACACCATATACGGTAATCTCAGCTAATGTTCCAGTTCCCTTTTTCAGGGAAAAAATTAAACCTTGTTTCCTTTATGGTACAAGGCCATACACTATTTAGGAAGCAGAACAAAACTGACTAATGTAATATAAAAATTAGGTCACCATGCACAAGAGTCACAAATCTATAATTTATCCTTACGTCCAATCAGGATACATAAATTTAGGGCTGCCTGTTTCCTTAAGGGAAGGGGGGGCAGTAACGTGACTAACTGTAAGTGAAACCTTGTTTCCTGTATATCTTTTTTTATTTTTGTTCAAATACCATTATAGCCAAATTTGACATGCACTGTTGAAGTGTTGTCTGTCTTGCTCACAGGATGAAAAAATATAATATCTGTGAAATTTAGCGCAAATTCACCCAGCTGTTGTACAGGATACACATCGTCATGTATATCCCTTCACAACACAGGTAAACTTGTAATAGTATCATAAGCAGCAACATAAAACAAAAAACATGCAAAAAAACCGCACAAAACGGACATGTCAAGCCATCAGATATACTTGCTGTATATCAAGCACAAAAAACATAAACAAACAATAGCATATGTGAATGAGCGGTGACACACACTTCAAGTCCTGTACTTTATGCACTGTGAACCTTCAGCCCAAAACCCACTATTTAGGCCTTCTTAATTTGTCAGGTTTAAAATCAAAATTACACTTTCTTTTACACACTTTCCCTTACTTTCCTCACACTTACTTTTACTTTCCTTACCCTTTTGACAGCTGATCACTAGTCAGTCGTGATCGGCTGGCAAGACAATCTACTGTGTCACTTCAAAACCACTTGAACATTCCTTTCCAAAGGAGTTACGCAAAAACACATCTCTTTTCAACCAACCAAACCTACGTGTCTTGTCAGCCTTAAAATCACCCAGAACAATCCATGAATGATCTGTGGGCAGAAGCCAAAAAAAAAATACAACACACAAAAGAGAGACATTTCTCATAACAAACAAATATCCTTTATAACTTGTAATCCGAAGACAAAGCATGATACACATTAACAGACACAAAAATAAATTTCCGTTATTTAACTGTTACCATCTTGTCGGTCAGCTTGCAACATTAAACTAAAACTAAAATTCTTTCGCTGACACTCCATGTTAGCTTTGTGCCACAATTTTCACTTTGAAAAATAATTCTTAATTGGCAAATCGTTCTCACTTCGGCGAGTAGCCTTCAAAATTTGAATAAAGAGCTTCCTCTTATTTTCTGTGTAAAACTTAATGCAATACCTAATTTCCTGTCAAATAAAAGCAACTGTTCTTATGGAGAAACCAGAAAACCCTCCCTTTAGAGGCCTGTTTAGCAAGGCCATTCTGCATTTCACAGGGACAAGGCCCTAATTTAAAAGGTCACAAATGTCAACATGACAGCCTCCTTCCATTGCTTACAGGGAAACTAAAGATAACACCTCAGCGCGACTTGAGCAAGCCTCTGCAGCTCTACTAGCCCCCACCCTCTGCTCATTCTGAGGCTGACAAAGGCAAAAGGCCTTCCTAATTCCTCCTAACCTGCAATAATTCACTCTATTTTGAAAAATAATGTCTCCTTTTTAGGCGCTAAAAAAATTATCTCTGCTTCCAGATTATTAAACAACATTTACTGTGAATAATTCACAGAACCTAATAACACACATACCAGTTTTAAAACAAGTGCTTGTTGCAATGGTACTTATTTCATCAACCTTAAATGAATCTCACTGGGCCATTTAAAACAAACCCCAAATGAGGACAGCCTGGAAATTTGTATTATACCTAAATGTATGCATTCACTGAAGCTTAAAGCACTTTAAAGCTATTATAAATGGCAAAAATACCCAAATTCGTCTTTGATATTTGGGGCACTTAAAAATAAATATCCTACAAGTATATTATATATTAATCATCCTCAGAATGTTCTTTACACATTACAGATATTAGACATATCTCATGCAAATCCTTAGAAAAATGAGTTTTTTACGCCTGTGCTAAGTGAGATGTCATATGCTAATGTCCTCGTTATGCAGTGCAACACAACTCAAATTAAATTATATTGCTAGGAGGTCACAGTATGAGCATTAAGCTTCATGAATAGTAAAAAACGAATTTTGTAGCACTTATTTTTAATAATTATTTTTCATAATTTAATAATTATTTTTAATAAACCCAATCATTTTTGATAATACCACATATAAAAGCAAGCTGCATCCCTTGCCCATCATTTTTAGACACATTCATTTATAAGCCTAAGCACAGAAGCCTAATTTAAAACATAACAAAATTTGGCGCCACATTTTTCTTTCTAAAAAGGACAATTTTTATTTAGCAACAGAGCCCAGAATATGCATACAAAAATGCTTAAAGAGAGGAAACCCTTAATTTAAATGTCTTCCTGTAATACAAAATAATGAAGAAATGCTATAAGTTGGTTTTTCTACAAAAACACACCATTCGTTTTTTGGGGGCCTTTTTATTCCTAGTGAATGTGAATTTTAATTTTATTTTTTTAAGCATTTAGACAATTTGCTTAATAGACTGAAAACATACAAAACCACAAACACACATTTGAGATCATTTCAGACATAAACAGAAAGGGGTGAAACACTCAGGACACACAATACGCCGCGCTTTAGCCATGCATTTTATAAATAGCGCCATCGCTATGTACTTACCGAAGTTGCACTAATGGGAAAACCACATAGACATTTAAACACACATTTAACCCACAAATCAATACTCAGAACAAAAATAAAGGACAGCCCACAGACTGTGCTTAAACCAAACTATTTGCAAATACTAGTTGTAAGTCATATTTACAAGAAACGCTTCTCAATAGTGTTCCAAAAGACTGCAAAAACAGACTGCTGCATATCCAAGAAGCCAAAACACACTTAATTCACTAGGTTTGGCTGGCAGAACACCAAAAAATCGCTCTGCATATCTTCATTTATAAAATTGCGCAGAACAAAGGATCCTTGTTTTGTATTATGTCACATTTTAATTCCCTGGGGATTACAGAATCACCAAGGAAGAAATATGTTTGTATACTTAAAACTATTTAAGTATTCCTTCTAGGAGAGCCGGCTAATTAATTTCACATCACACTATGGTACCTTCCAAATAAAGCCACACATTCTTCTTATGTGAGCTTTTAAACAGGCATGCCAAAAATATTGCAAAATATACAATATTATAATCAACGTAGTGCTTAATGTACTTTTCATACGTGCACCGTTCAACTAAACCAAATAGAGAAAATTCTCCTCATTACCTGTTCTACACAAATTGCAATTCGCATATACATACCTATACAAATCCAAAGTTGGCCAACACAAATTCCAAAGTTCCAAAGTTACAGTCCTAAATTTGCTAAGACCAGCCATCTTAGCTCACTAATCTAGCTTCAAACTTCAAGGGGTTATCAAAAACGATATACTCGCAAATATACGAGCCCCTCGGCTTTGGTAATTGCAATAACCAAATCAAAACCAAGAAACCAACCCCTCGGCTTTGGTAATTGCAATAACCAAATCAAAACCAAGAAACTAAACAAAGTCGTGGGAGCGACCCACTTGTACTTCTTATTCTTACTAATCAAAAGGTTATCCAAATTCTAACTGTCAAGTTCTACATGACCTAACAGTCTTTTTAGAATACTCACGCCAAAAAGGTTCTCAGTCAGGAGTGACATCATGTGGAGGATCAAAATCAGGAAGATCAGAAATATACTGGGCTGCAGAAACAAAGAATCTCCAGAATCCCTGTGCACAGAGTACCTCCTTAGTAGAATCCTGTTCTGTCCTCCTCAGTAGATTTCAGTCCTCTGACAAGATCACTCCCACAGATAGTCACTTCTCTGATGAAGCCCACGTTGGCCGCGCCATTTGAAGAAATGTAGTCTTCATTCTCAGGGAATACTTACTAATAGAAAAAAGAACTTGGCACAGAAGCTGAAAATATGAAAAGACATCTTTATTAAATTTAATAAGTGAGGCCACGTCACACAGAAGCCATAGCAACTGAATGAGGTAGTCTAAGGAGTACAGAGAACAGAGGCCTTATATATGCTCAGGGTTACAAAACTCAGCATAAAAGTAAGGGGCAGTCCTTGCTTTTGCAAGCATGCAAAAAATGCCTAACATGGACATGCAAGGTCTGCCAAACGACAAACCCATTTTACAGTTGTCCGGCCCATAATCTATCAATCAATCAATCAATCAGGTCATTTGTAGAGCGCACTACTCACCCGTAGGGTCTCAAGGCGCTGGGAGGGGGGGGGGTGCCGCTACTGCTCGAACAGCCAGGTCTTGAGCTTCTTCCTGAAGGAGAGGTGGTCTTGGGTCAGGCGCAGATTGGTGGGAAGTGAGTTCCAGGTCTTGGCGGCCAGGTAGGAGAAGGATCTTCCTCCTGTTGTCGCTCTTCGGATGCGGGGGACGGCGGCGAGGGCGTGGTTGGTTGATCTGAGGAGGCGCTTGGGAGTGTAGAAGTTGATCCGGTTGTTGAGGTAGCTCGGGCCTTGGTCGTGTAGGGCTTTGTGTGCGTGGGTGAGGAGGCGGAAGGTGATTCTCTTGTTGACCGGGAGCCAGTGCAGATCTCTCAGGTGTCCGGAGATGTGGCTGCGTCAGGGGATGTCGAGGATGAGTCTCGCCGAGGCGTTCTGGATCCGCTGGAGTCTCTTCTGGAGTTTGGCAGTGGTTCCGGCGTAGAGGGCGTTGCCGTAGTCCAGTCGGCTGGTGACGAGGGCTTGGGTGACCGTCTTCCTCGTCTCGGTGGGGATCCACCGGAAGATCTTACGTAGCATGCGCAGGATGTTGAAGCATGATGAGGAGACGGCGTTGACTTGCCTGGTCATGGAGAGGGAGGAGTCCAGGATGAAGCCCAGGTTGCGTGCGTGGTCCGTTGGTTTGGGTGCGGTGCGTAGGGCGGGAGGCCACCAGGAGTCGTCCCAGGCGGAGGGTGAGGAGCCCAGGATGAGGACCTCCGTCTTGTTTGAGTTCAGTTTCAGGCGGCTGGTCGTCATCCATTCGGCTACGTCTCTCATCCCTTCGTGCAGGTTGGCTCTGGCGGTGGTGGGGTCGTTGGTCAGGGAGAGGATCAGCTGGGTGTCGTCGGCGTAGGAGATTATGTTGAGGTTGTGTTGGCGTGCGATGGCCGCGAGGGGGCTCATGTAGACGTTGAAGAGGGTGGGACTCAACGAGGATCCTTGAGGGACGCCGCAGATGACTTTGGTGGCCTCTGACTTGTACGGTGGTAGGCGGACTCTTTGTGTTCTTCCGTCGAGGAAGGAGGTGATCCATTCCAGTGCCTTCTCCCGGATTCCGATGTTGCTGAGGCGCTGTATTAGGGTGCGGTGGCAGACAGTGTCGAAAGCCGCGGAGAGGTCCAGGAGGATGAGGGCCGCTGTTTCTCCGTTGTCCATCAGGGTTCGAAGGTCGTCGGTGGCGGCGATGAGGGCGGTCTCGGTGCTGTGGTTCGCTCGGAAGCCAGACTGTGAGGGGTCGAGGGATCCATTCGTCTCGAGGAAGGCTGCCAGCTGTTTGTTGACGGTCTTCTCGATGACTTTGGCCGGGAACGGGAGGAGCGAGATGGGACGGTAGTTCTTGAGGTCGGTGGGGTCTGCTGTGGGTTTCTTGAGGAGAGCGCTGAGTTCGGCGTGCTTCCAGCTCTCAGGGAAGGTGGCGGAGTCGAAGGAGGTGTTGATGATGTCCCGCAGGTGGGGTGCGAGGACAGTGTCGGCTTCGTTGAAGACGTGGTGAGGGCAGGGGTCAGTCGGAGATCCGGAATGGATGGAGTTCATGGTGCGGATGGTGTCTTCGGTGCTGATCGGGGTCCAGGTGCGGAGGGTGGTGGTGGGTGGCGTCGTTGCGGTTGTGGCTGGCGTTGGTTGGTTGTTGAAGCTGTTGTGTATGTCCGTGATCTTGTTGTGGAAGTAGGACGCGAGGGAGTTGCAGAGTTCTTGCGACGGGGTGATGTCATTGTTTCCGGCGTTGGGGTTGGATAGCTCTTTCACGATGTTGAAGAGCTCCTTGCAGTTGTGTGCGTTGTTGTCCAGCCGGTCCTTGTATGCATTTTTCTTGGTGGCGCGGATCAGTTGGTGGTGCTTCCGGGTGGCGAGCTTGAGGGTGGTCATGTTGTCCGTCGTTGGTTCCCTTCTCCATGCTTTCTCGAGGGCTCGACAGTTCTTCTTGGAGCTCTTGAGTTCGTCGGTGAACCATGGTGTTTTTCTGCTGCAGGGTCTGCTGGGTGGGGTTCTCAGAGGGGCGAGTTCGTCCGCGCAGTCGTTGATCCATTTCGTGAGGTTGTCGGCGGCCTGGCTGGGGTTCGCTGAGTTGGCGGGAGGGTGCTGGCTCAGGGAAGCGGTGAGCTGGTCGGCTGTGATCTTGTTCCAGCTTCTTCGAGCAACCTGTTGCTGGTGGTGGTGGATCGTCGTTCTTCTGAAGGTGAAGTGGACGCAGCTGTGGTCCGTCCAGTGGAGTTCTGTTGCGTGGCTGAAGGTGACGTCTTTGCTGGATGAGAAGACGGCGTCGAGTGTGTGTCCGGCGTAGTGGGTGGGGGTGGTCACCAGTTGCTTGAGTCCTAGGTTGTCGAGGTTGTCGAGCAGGCTGATGGTGTTGCGGTCGTTGTTGTTCTCCAGGTGGAAGTTGAGGTCCCCCAGGAGGATGTAGTCAGCGGAGGGGAGAGCGTGCGGGCTGACGAAGTCGGCGATGTCCTCGCTGAATCGTGTGCGTGGTCCCGGGGGTCGGTAGATCAGGGTGCCTCTGAGGGTGGTCTTTGGGTTGGTGTGGATCTGGAAGTGCAGGTGTTCAGCGGTGGTGAGGGTGTCATCGGTGTTGGTAGTGATGCGGATGGTGTCTCTGTGGATGATGGCGATGCCTCCTCCGGTCTGGTTGTCGCGGTCCCTCCGGGTGATCTTGTAGCCCTCTGGGATGGCGATGGCGATGTCTGGGGCTGAGGAGGCGTTCATCCAGGTCTCGGTGATGAAGGCAACGTCGGGGGCGGTGGTGTCGAGCAGGTTCCAGAGTTCTACGGCGTGTCTGTGGACGGAGCGGGTGTTGAGAAGGATACACTTGAGGTGGGTGCTGCTGGAGTTCGGCTTGGCGGGTGCAGGGAAGGTCCGGATGCAGGTGAACTTGCAGGCGTGGCAGCTGAAGGGTCCGTGGGTGTGCTTCGGGGCGGCTCGGTGACATCCTGGGATGTGGCCGGTGTTGAGTGCGGTGAGGTCGGCGGCGCTGTAGGTTCGTCGGGTCGGCTTCCGTCGGTGGGGGCCAGGGGTCCTGGCGCTGGTCGCGATCCGGTCGCGGACGGGCGCAGACGGGCTTACCTTTGGCGCGCCTTCGGCGCACAATCGGCGCGCCCGCTGCGCGTGACCGCTGCGCGTTCGCACGGTCGCCATTTAAGGCCAAGTGCGCGGGTGGGCGGAGCAGCTGGGAGGCGGGAGCGGGGAGGGAAACAGAAGAGAAAAGGGGCGGGGCTGAAGGCGGTGGCGGGAAGCGGGAGCGGGGGGCGGCGAGGGGGCCAAGCACGACGAGAAGCGGCAAAAAGCAAGCACAATTACAGGCAGAGACACGGGGAAAAAAGACAGTGAAACGCTCTGGGGAGGAAAAAACAAGCACAATTACAGGCAAAAACACGGGGAAAAAAGACAGTGAAACGCTCTGGGGAGGAAAAAACAAGCACAATTACAGGCAAAAACACGGGGGAAAAAAGACAGTGACACGCTCTGGGGAAGAAAAAGATACAAGCACAATTTCAGGCAAAACGAGGAAAAAACCAAGGAGAGCGCTCAGGGCGGCAGCGAGGCCGGCGCTGAGGCAGAGGCAGGCACTGGGGGCACACGCAGCAGCTGGTGGCCGTGCGGCGCGGGGGTGTCCCACAAGTGGGTCACACTCACCTGCGTCGCACGGTCGCCATTTAAGGCCAAGTGCGCGGGTGGGCGGAGCAGCTGGGAGGCGGGAGCGGGGAGGGAAACAGAAGAGAAAAGGGGCGGGGCTGAAGGCGGTGGCGGGAAGCGGGGGGCGGCGAGGGGGCCAAGCACGACGAGAAGCGGCAAAAAGCAAGCACAATTACAGGCAGAGACACGGGGAAAAAAGACAGTGAAACGCTCTGGGGAGGAAAAAACAAGCACAATTACAGGAAAAAACACGGGGAAAAAAGACAGTGAAACGCTCTGGGGAGGAAAAAACAAGCACAATTACAGGCAAAAACACGGGGGAAAAAAGACAGTGACACGCTCTGGGGAAGAAAAAGATACAAGCACAATTTCAGGCAAAACGAGGAAAAAACCAAGGAGAGCGCTCAGGGCGGCAGCGAGGCCGGCGCTGAGGCAGAGGCAGGCACTGGGGGCACACGCAGCAGCTGGTGGCCGTGCGGCGCGGGGGTAATCAATAACAATAATAATAATAATAATAATAATAATAGGGGCATTTGTAAAGCGCTGAGTTACGCACACCGGCGTGTCCCCGCGCTGACAGTGGGAGAGGCAGGTAACAGGGAAATAAAGCTACCAGGCAGACCATTATCTGACAAAGAGGTAGGTTTTTAATTTAGCTCGAAACCTCATTTCTAATGGTTCCAAGCGTAGGTCTACTGGGAGTTTATTCCAGTGGTTTGCCGCTAAATACCTAAAGGATCTGCCTCCCATGCGAGCTTTCTTCACCTTGGGGATCCTCAGCAGTCCCCCACCCGCAGATCTGAGCACTCGGGCAGGTTCGTAAGCTTCGATCAATTTCTGCAATGGTCTAGGTGCCCTGCCATTCAAAATCCGATGACAGGTGCAGAGGGCCTTGTATTCGACTCTGCTCTTCACAGGAAGCCAATGTAGCTTCTGCAGGGCCACCTTCGAGGGCGCCCTTTTGGGCAGCCTGAGGATCAAACGTGCTGCCGCATTTTGCAGCACTTGAAGGCGACCAACAGTTTTCCCCGGTGCCCCCAAGAACAGCAGGTTCGCATAGTCCAGCCTTGCGGTCACCAGTGCATGTACTAGGGTTTGACGGGCTTCCATCGGCAGTAAGTCGAGGACTTTCCTCAGCCTTTTCAGGACCCCAAAACACACGCCTACCACACGGTTGATCTGGGGCCCAAAAGTGAGACCCGCGTCAAACCATACTCCTAGATTTTTTGCCTCCTGACAAGGGGTGGGAATTGGTCCTAGACAGGATGGCCACCAAGCCGCCGACCAAGCAGACTGGGCTCTCCCCACCACCAGCACCTCTGTCTTGCTGCCGTTAAGTTTTAAACAATTCTTGGCCATCCAATCGGCAAGATCTTTCATGCACGATCAGAAGCCATCCGCAGCAAGACAGGGCGCATGCGACAGGGAGATGACCAGCTGCGTATCATCGGCATAAGATACCATTTGGAGGCCCTGGTTCTCTACAATAGAGGCAACAGGCGCTACATATAGATTAAAAAGGGTCGGGCTCAGGGACGAGCCCTGGGGCACTCCCTGGCCCAAAAATACCCCTTTGGAGTAGCAGTCGCCCTGCCTCATTGGGAAGCTTCTTCCCGTTAGGAATGCCTGGATCCACCTCAGCGCAGTGCTAGCGATGCCACCTCTATTCAAACACTGTAGCAAGATGGAATGTGCTACAGTGTCGAACGCCGCGCTGAGGTCTAGCAGGATCAAGGCCATAGTTTGCCCCTCATCTACACCCTGTCTCAGATGTTCTGTGGCCATGAGAAGGGCGGACTCCGTAGAGTGGCGCGGTCTAAAGCCGAACTGCGTGGCATGAAGCAGTCCCGTCTCCTCCACATGTTCCATAATTTGGGTGTTAACCACCTTCTCTGCTACTTTGGACAGAAAAGGCAGGAGTGAGATGGGCCTCAGATTTTCTAGCACCTCAAAGCCAATGTGAGATTTCTTCCGGAGAGGAAGCACCACTGCCTGTTTCCACCCCTTGGGTACCATGCCAGACTTAAAGGAGGTCTCCAGGACATGCCTTATATAAGGCTCCAGGACTTCCAGGCTGTCCCCCAACCGTTTAGGGGACACCGGGTCCCACGGGGAGCCAGATTTTATTGAGAGACAAACCCTGACTAGCTCTTCAGGAGGGGGAGTGCTAAAGCTTGTGAGGAGCCCCGAAATCTCCGTGCCCTGCGATATTACCTCAGACTCAACCCCTGCGGGGGGAGGGTTAGAGAAAGTCGAGTAAATTTTCTCGACTTTAGTAGAGAAGTAGTCGGCGATGCGATCGCATGTTTCCGTCGAACAACTCTCTGGATCTGCAGACGAGTCTATAGTAGTCAAAGACTTGTAAATGCAGAAGAGCTCTTTAGCCGAATTTTTTGCCCCCAAGATTTGCCCTGCATAAAAGGCCGCCTTCGACTTTTTAATCAGCCTATGATGGAGCCGCCTTTTTTCTAAAAACAGTTCCCTGGCCTGAGTGTCATATGTTACCCTCCATACCCTTTCAGCTCGCTTACATTCCGCCTTTGTACGCCGTAGCTCTCCACTAAACCATGGGGCTGATCTTTCCTTGCGGCCGCACGCGGATGTTCGGCATAGTGGAGCGGTCTGATCTAACGCCTCTGTAATGCGCCTATTCAAATTAAGAACCGCCGATTCTATATCCTCACCTCCCGGCTGGCCTTCCCTTGTCAGTGCTTCATTAAAATCCTCCACAGAAAATTTTGCCCACTTCCTCCTTAAATAATTCAAGGGTGCCTGACTATGTTTTATGGCTTTGATGCTATCTATGGAGAATACCACCAGAAAGTGGTCTGTCCAGGGGATTGGCTCAACTGTGGAGACCTCAACCCCTCCCCAGTTAGCAAAAACCGGGTCCAAAAGATGACCTTGCCGGTGTGTGGGACTTGAGACCTTGAGTTCAAGATGAAGGGCTTGAATGTCCCTACAGAACTCCTCCGCTCCTTTATCCTCTGGGCTATTCAGATGCAGATTCAAGTCTCCCAGTAGGAGGAATTTATCCCTATGTAGCGCTGCCTCTGTTACACTCTCTAACAGACTCTCCCTGAACTTAGTACAGGACCCAGGGGCTCTATAAATAAGAAAGCCTTTAATCGTCATTCCCCCATTGACTTGTATGGTGAATGCTCCTGCCTCACTCTCAACGATCGGGGTGGGCTCCAGTAAACATCCAAGAGTCATCTTAAAAATAATCGCTATTCCCCCTCCC
The DNA here is from genome assembly GCF_964261635.1 of Lissotriton helveticus. Classification (NCBI taxonomy): domain Eukaryota; kingdom Metazoa; phylum Chordata; class Amphibia; order Caudata; family Salamandridae; genus Lissotriton; species Lissotriton helveticus. Next base: position 86,475,347 of record NC_136064.1, read on the forward strand.
TTCCCCACTGGCCTGTCCTGCCTGACCATGGAGCAGTTCTCAGGCATAGCCTCAATAATATCAGAGTCGGAGAACTGGTCCAGCCATGTTTCCGTGAGGAACAATAGGTCGAACTTTCTCTCCGTGAGCAGCTCGAATATGATCTCACGTTGAGGAGACCGCATGTTAACGCGGTTTGCTCCCCAATACCTTGCAGCACAGTGATGAAGCGAAACCGACAATGAGCACATTCCGCATCTTCACTTGACATGCCATGCCTACATGGATAGGGAGTATCCGGACGTAGGCTGAGCTGCTCCCTGTCCCAATAGATCTTACCAGTAGGAGCAGGGCCTCCCGCCCCGGGCCGCAGTCGGCCGCGGACGGGCGCAGACGGGCTCGACTTTGGCGACACTTCGGCGCGCCTTCGTCGCGCCCGCTGCGCTCGTCTGCTGCGCTTCCGGGGGTACATCCGCCTTTTGTATCCCTCAGCCCGTCAGCCTCCCAGCCACTAGACCGCTAACCGGCCCCTCGCGCAGCGGAAGTGACTGCCTCTCACCTCCACGCCCTCCGCTCAACGGTGCTAGCCACCCTGTCGGAACGAGGCGTGGAGGAAGGATGGACAAGACAGCCGCCCGAGTGCGTAAGGTGAGTCTGGGGAGTGCAAGGGGGGGTGGAAGCCACAGCCGCTAAGGGTATGGCCCTACCAGAGTGTCCTGAACAAATGCCCTACAGAAGTAAAAATAATTAAAATAGATACTGCGATATCCGATTTTAAACCAAATAGCACACAAACAGCAATTTAAAATGTCAGCGCGCTGGCACCACGCAAGCAGCTATGAGCCCTGCCACTGCCCACTCACCACCACGCGGGCCGGAACTCCATTGCCTTTTGTATCGCAGAGCCCGTCAGCCTCCCAGCCACTAGACTGCTAACCGGCCCCTCGCGCAGCGGAAGTGACTGCCTCTCACCTCCACGCCCTCCGCTCAACGGTGCTAGCCACCCTGTCGGAACGAGGCGTGGAGGAAGGATGGACAAGACAGCCGCCCGAGTGCGTAAGGTGAGTCTGGGGAGTGCAAGGGGGGGTGGAAGCCACAGCCGCTAAGGGTATGGCCCTACCAGAGTGTCCTGAACAAATGCCCTACAGAAGTAAAAATAATTAAAATAGATACTGCAATATCCGATTTTAAACCAAATAGCACACAAACAGCAATTTAAAATGTCAGCGCGCTGGCACCACGCAAGCAGCTATGAGCCCTGCCACTGCCCACTCACCACCCAATCATTGAACAAACCCAACATTCTTCTTTAGACAAGCCGGACAAACCCATAATAAAAAGGACCACAACCCATATCGTAAATAGACCATAAAAGAAGAAACAGAAACAGATAGAAGTAGGATAAGGCATGTTTGTGTGCAGTAAAACTTTATGATGTTCTGTGCTCTGATCCTTAATCTTGATCAGCTAAAGGGCAGGAACTGGTTTAACAAGGTCAGCTTCAGGCAACAGGGTCAGTTCACTAAGGTCAAACAGGAGTCAGCATGAACTCGAGCTAAGGTGTACATGTCCTTAAAAAGACTAGTTCAGCCACAATCATCGGCCTATGTGAGGGCAACCACAAAATGGCTGCCATACACAAAATGGAACCCACGGGTTCAGAATTCACAGAACCTCAGAAGCATCTTTTTGTTTTAATGGATACATCCTCCTGGAGATCTTTTTTTTTTACACAATATTGTGGTTTAAAGTTTACTATCAAGTGGATTTCATTGTTTTATAGTACAATATTATTCTTCTATCATTATTAATGACATTGTGAAATTCATTTATAATGCTTTTTAAATAATATAATGTATGGATATGTAGTAACCTGTATCCTATTTATCTTATTACTTTCTCCCTGGCTGCTCAGCCAGTGTGAATGTGATGCATGGAATGTTGGTGTGATGCTCTTGAATGAATGAAAGTGTGTCTTATATCGCGCTAACTTAGCCCAATGGGCGTCAAGGCGCCTAAAATAAAGGAACAATCCAGGTCAGACAGCAATATCTCATTGGTAGGCTCTGATGAAGTACCAAGTTTTAAGGGTCTTTTTAAACAGGTCAATGGAGGGAAGGGTTTTGATCTCCACCGGAAGGGAGTTCCAAAGCTGAGGAGCGGCAACAGAAAAAGCTCTCGCTCCCCATCTGGTCAGCCTAGCGTGGGGCACTACTAATTGGTGTAGCCCGGCCGATCGTAGGCATCTCGTGGGTACATAGCGGGTAAGCAGGGTACCAAGTGCGTCCGCAGGGCCAGCCGCAAGTGCTCTATATGTGAGGCATAGGAGCTTAAACGAGATTCTAAACTGGACGGGGAGCCAGTGAAGATCTCTCCTAGCAGTGGTGGCAGATGATGCTATGGGAAGGGCCAGGACGAAGCGCGCTGCGGCGTTCTGTACAGTTTGCAGTCGATGGATAAGGCCCTTGTTGGACTCCACATAGAGAGAGTTACAATAATCAAGCCTGGAGCCAAGAAGAGCAATCGCAATCTGTTTGCGCGCCTGGAAGGAGAGATAGTGGAGAAATCTTTTTAAGATCTTGATAACACCCCAGCAAGTGGCCACTGTCCTATTCACTTGGAGCGTCATGGAGAGTGAAGTGTCAAAGATGACGCCGAGATTTCTGGCCGATTGGGAGGGAGTGGGGCAGGTGCCGAGAGATGAAGGCCACCACTCGCTCGACCACACGTGTTGGTCTTTACCGAAGACCAAGACCTCTGTCTTGTCGCCATTCAGCTTTAGGGAGTTAAGGATCATCCACTCCGCCACACGCTGCATGCATGACCTAAAGCTGAATGCGGATGAACTGACAGAGTGGGCCAGCGACACCATGATCTGGGTGTCGTCGGCGTAAGACACCACCTCCATCCCTGAGATCTTACTATTCTAGCAAGGGGGGCCACGTAGATGTTAAATAGGGTCGGGCTAAGGGCCGACCCCTGTGGCACCCCACATTGCAATGACTTGGCAGGGGAGAGGAAATCTCCAAGCATGACTCTCTGTTCTCTGTCATGGAGAAAGGAGTTAAGAAGACTCAGGGCCTGTCCAGTAACCCCTGCCTCCCTGAGCCGAGATGTTAAAATGGCGGGAGACAGGGTATCGAACGCAGCCGTGAGGTCTAATAGGACCAGCACTGTGGTTTGGCCAAGGTCAACTTTGCGGCGAATATTATCCACCACAACAGTGAGAGCGGATTCGGTGCTGTGATGTTTTCTGAATCCGTGCTGAGAGCTATCAAGATACACACTAGGCTCAAGAAAGGTGGAAAGATGTGTATTAAGGTGCGCTTCTAACATCTTTGCCGGGGCAGGGAGTAAGGAGACCGGCCTAAAATTTTTAAGGAGGCCCGGGTCCAGGGACGGTTTTTTAAGGAGAGGCTTCACTATAGCCTTCTTCCACACCGGCGGAAATACACCCTTGAATGGTATGCTTAGGTGCCTGGATGCTTGAGTGTGAAAGTTTGAGTATGGGCTAAGCAGCAGGGAGAAAGTAATAAGATAAGTAGGATACAGGTTACTACAAAAATATACATTATATTTAAAAATAATTACAAATGAATTTCACAATGTCATGAATAATGAGATATAAGAATAATACACTATAAAACAATGTAATCAACTTTATAGTAAACTATATATTAAACAAAAAAATTCTGTAAAATATAGATATATTGGCTTTCAATATGTTTGCCCACAATATTAAACACATTATGATCATCCAATATTTTAGAATCCATATTTAGGTGGAACTCTGATTAATCTTCAGGAGGGTGTATCCATTAAAATAAAAATATGCTTTCTTATGGTAGCATTGTTTCCGTTGGATACATAACCTTCCGGGAGAAAGTAATGAGATGAATAGGATACAGGTTACTACATATTTGTATTTGGGTTCTTAGAGTTAATTAGGGGTTGGATGGGAAGTGCTGTTTAGATTAATTTATTTTAATTGATTAGTTTGCTTTAAATTGTTATTTGTTTGCATGTTTAATAACATTTTAAATTATTTTAATATATATTAACCTCAGATTGGTGGGTTTATTGGGGGGACTGAGTGAGTAGTTTTCAAATAAAATTCTATATAAATTGATAATAATGGATTCATGTTATTTTGGTGCAATTTCTTATTTGGAAATCATGTTCTAGACGTTTAAATATTTTTAATTTGTAGAGCTATGCGCTTATTAACTATTATTTTATGTAATTTGTGGATTGCAAGGTGTTTTGGCATATGGTGGGTATCATTAATTTTAAAGTTTATAGTAATTACTGTTGATTGTTTAGGTCATATTTTTAATGTTTGATATTGATTTTTATTACACATTTCATCATCTCTTTTTTGAGAGGATGTGGTGCATACATTAGAAACATAGTTAAATTATAATTAATTAATCGGTGATCTCTCTGCTCAGTTTATCCTTAAATCAGGGCGTTGTCCCTCACATCTTTAAGGAGGCGGTAGTCACCTCACTTAAAAAAAAAATTGGTGAAGACCCCTCCATCTTGAATAACCATTGCCCCATTTCACTTAGCTAATATATCAGAGGCTCACATTGCCCAACTTCTCTGCACCTTTATAGAGGACACTTCTTTTCTTGATCCCCCACTAGGTAGGAGTCCGCCCGGCCCTCTTTAAGTAAACCGTTATTCTTTCCATAGTTGATATGAGAGAAGAAGCAAATGATTGGCCCACGCACTGGTCGTCCCATCCCACACAAAACAAAAAGGTCAAATGCCTTGGGATTCTCGTTGATGAAGATCTTTCTATGAAGCCTCTGATAGGAGCAGTGACCTCATCTTGCTTTTTCAGCTTCAGAAAATTAAAAAAAAACTGAAATATTTCACTCCCAAGGCTATCATTCAGATTATAATTGCCTTGGTTATGTCCAGGATTGATTATGCCAACTCTCTCTATCTTTGAATTTCAAGGGGACTGAGCCAGAGGCTGCAGCTGGTCAAAATTAGGCAGCTAGGCTGGTCTGGCATCAGCCTAGGTATTACAGCATTAAGCCTTTCATGGAAAAATGACACTGTCTGGCAGTCGCTCAGAGGACTCTGTTTAAAACTGGGTGTATCATTGTCAAATCTCAACAGGACAAAAGCCCAACTTTTGTGACCTCTGGGCATCCGAAATTACATTCCAAAACGCAACCTCAAATCAGCTCATCAAAATCTGTTAGAGTTACCTAAATTTAACAAGAAGAGACTGTGTAGCACAAAGTTTGCGGTGATTGCCCCAAAAGTATGGAGTTCTCATCCCCCACATATCAGATCTATAACTTCCTAAATGAGCTTTAGGACTCTGTTACAAACCTGGCTCTTTAGACAGGCTCATGGATAAGCTTTGGGTCTTCTGCCTCTATGCTTTAGCACCATGAAACCTTTTTGGTGTATGTGCGCTTTTATAAAAGCATAACATTAAATATAAATAAAATTATTTGCTATCATAACAGATTTTTTTGCTTTCCTTTTACGCTTGCTTGTGGGATAGTGATTTATTGTAAATATGTATTCAATAAAAAAATGAAATTCTGATAATTTTTTTATTTAAATTTTTTTATTTTATTTTAAATTATTTATATAGTTATGATTTTGTGTGCATTTACATTTATGAAATCATTCTTATTGTTTATTTTACTTGGGCGATTGTATTTGCACTTTCCCTTATGCTCTGAAACTGGAGTTAGAATAGTAAATCTGATACCACGCCCCCATCCCAATGTATGCAGTTCCCACAATGCTGGTTAGGCTGGAGTTTGAATAATACATTTGTTGCCTGCTCCCATCTAAGCACTTTCTTTAACGTGTGTTAGACTGGAGTTTGAATAGTAAATTTGATACCACCCACCCCCGCCCAATGTATGCACTTTTTCAGTGATTGTTAAACTGGAGCAAGAAAGCTGCGCTCCCCCATGTATGCACTTCCCCAATCTGGAGACTTTGGTCCTGCCACTCTAAATTAATGAATATTAAATCTAGTGCCCATCGCCCCACCCCTTTACACCTAATGTGTGCACCTTCCCAGCTATTTTGTAGACTGGAATTAGAAAAGTAAAGTTAGAATAGTAAATCTGACTTCACATCCATGTATGCAGTATCCCCATTAATTGTTAAACCGGTGTTAGAATAGTAAATCTCAAGAACTCTGTGAGAACCTGGCTAGGTTCTTCCAAGAAAAGATTCAGCTGATTATTGATGACCTTGAGGGTGGTCAGCAAGCAGCTGGGAATACGGTCCTTGAGGCTAGGAGTTTTCTTGCCCCTGTGGGGAGTGTTTCGGAGAGTGTGGATAATGGCTCCATCTGCCAGATCGCTGAACTACTATCTGAGTTCCTGCCTTTAACGGCGGAGGACTTTAGCAGACTGGCACAGGGTATCTCCTCTGGCTCACCCCTGGACCCGGTCCCACACAAGATCTGGAAGGAGTATGAGGAAGAACTGTTCCCTACTCTTCGCCTGATCTGTAATCAGTCGTTAGTTAGTGGTATAGTCCCCTCCCAATGGAAGCAAGCCTTGGTGTCCCCTCTGTTGAAGAAGCCATCCCTTGATCCTGAGTGTTCAAAAAACTATAGGCCTATTTCCTTGCTGCCGTTCCCAGCTAAAATTGTGGAACGTGCGGTTAGTATCACTCTTTCTACGCACCTGGAACAACATAATCTGTTGGAGGAGGTACAGTTTGGATTTCGGCTGGCTTACGGGACCGAGACGGCCCTGATGACCGTTATGGATGAGCTTCAGAGGCGGCCAGACCGGGGACAGGCAGCAGCACTGATCCTGCTCGACCTGTCTGCCGCCTTTGATACGGTCAATCATGAAATCCTGCGGAGAAGATTGAGGCCGGTATGAAAGGCTGTGACTTACAATGGTTTCAATCTTTTCTGCAGGATAGACAGCAGGCGGTGTCCCTCCCCCCCTTCTAATCTGCCTTCTCCAACGTGTTGCATGGTGTTCCTCGGGGCTCGGCAATTAGCCCTATTTTAGTTAACGTTTACTTAAAACCTCTGATTGCGGTCATCAAAACACAGAATATCAACATCATAAATTATGCGGATGACTCACTACTGATATTCTCCTTTGAGGGAGAGGATTCGACACCAGTGGAAGTGTTTCATAACTGTTTGCGGGACACGGCCTGATGGTTGCAGAACAACTCCCTGCAATTTAACGCAGGAAAGACAGGGGTGCTCTTCTGCACCGCGAATAGGATCCCTCATCTCCTTCCCTGCAATTTCTGGCCCCCTGGAACTTCGACCGCAGTTCAGCCGGTGAAAACTGTCCGTAATCTGGGCATTATGCTTGACAACAAGCTTACTATGGAAGCTCAGGTCACAAAAACGACAGTATGCTATTTTGCAATCATTAGGTCCCTTGTCCCTTCGAAAACAAATTCCGTTATTACCTTCTCAGGCGCATGCACAAATGGCAAGGTGTACGGTTCTCAGTAGGCTTGACTACTGTAACACCCTTCTGCTTGACTCTCCTAATTTCCTGCTGGACAGACTACAAAGGGTCCAGTCAGCAGCAGCCAAGTTAGTCTTAGGGCTCCCTAGAAGATCCTCCGCGTCTGCGGCTCTGGCAGAACTTCACTGGCTCCCTCTGAGACAGAGAGTGCAATTCAAATCTCTCTGCCTTGTTTTTAAAGCCCTTCATGGGATAGGGCCTGTGCTGATGCAGAAAAAATTTGACTGGTACACCCCAACAAGATTGCTCCGCTCCTCATCGTCGAGACTGGTGAAGGTACCAAGGTTTAGGAAAGCTAGGTCAGGGCAGCAGCCAAACGGTGGAACAGACTCCCCTGGGAGATCAGACAAATTAGGGAGCTCCTTCCAATCAGAAAAAGTGTAAAAACCTGGCTGTTCCCCAAGACCTAGATGCCTGTCCATGTCCTTGATACATCCTCCTGCCTTTATTGAGCCGCCCTGCGCCAGGATGCCTGCAAGGGGATAGTGCGCTTTATAAGTTGGATAAATAAATAAATAATAAAGAAATCACCCCCACACCTCCAAATGTATGGACATTCCACCCTGTTTGTTAGGCTGGCAATAGAACAGTCAATCTGACCTCCACTCTGATCATGTCCGATGTATGGACTTGCAATGTTTAGTGCAAAGAAGTTACATTAGTAAATCTGACTTCTCCCCCCCTCACAATATATTCACTCTTCCCAAATGTATTTAGGCTTGTAACTTTAAATTGTTTTATGTGTTTTACTGTTTAAGATATTTTGAGCATATTTAATTTAAACTTGTATATTCTATTTTAAAATACTTTCAAAATAAATGTTCAGTTTTGTTTAGCTTTTTAAAGTTATTTTTATTTCTTTAGTATTTTATATATATTTATTTTTGTTACACTTTTTACTAGTATTTATGAATAGTATAAATTTGGATAATAATTCTATTTTTATGTTGTGTTTTAGGCTTTAGTAATATTATATTTTTATTTTAAAATTATTTTTATTTGTATAATGCGTGTACTATTTATAATTTTATATAACAATTTATTTCTATACACTAAAGCACTTTTTAAATTTTTTATACCAAGGATTGTTATTTTATGTACATTAAAAGAAAATATTGTAATTTTTAAAAACAAAAATGTATGTTGTTTAAATAATGTTAATTAAAAATTAAATACACATACTTACCATTTTAATGTAGATACTTTGGACCACAATATATCGGTGCTTTGTAAAGTACATATTTTTGTGGTGGAGGAATTAACAACAATATTTTTGTACCCACAATCTATTTTTAGTTTTAGTTTTTCATATAACTGACTTCTCACCTTATGGCTATATCCAAAAGCAGTACCTCCCTTTGAGGTGGGAGCACAATGTGTCATAAACCAAGGAATCATGCAACACAGCTCTGGCAAATCACTCATCACTATGTGCTTGATACTTGAACCAGTGCTGCTTTGCTAAAGAATGCAAGGACTACTAGAAGCCTGTCAGAAATCGGAAAGGTGTCACTCTGAAAAGAGCCAAGGAAATAGCCATGGCACCGATGGAATAAGCACAAGTGCCTTCCAGAGGATCTTTCGTGGTAACGGTGTAGCAGATATCGCTAGAGAGGTTGACCCAATGTGAAAATGAACCTCGCACACACTCTGCAGGACTTTGGACAGACACAGTTGAGGCTGGAAAGCATTCAGACAGTTGTACCCATAGGCATCTATTAGGGAACCAATTGCAGGAAGCGTACAGCACAGAACTGAAGTCGCTTCCTATTCAGGACCATGGCGAGGCGATCCGTGAAGGAAACCCAAATGCTCAAATGATTTGTACCCGAGTGGATAAATGCTCGATGTGCCAGCCATTGTCTACTCAAACATCACCGGAGGGCTCTTATCTGTCACCTGGTGAAAGGCACCAACAGGATGCATGAGGCTGTGAGGCCCAGTAGGTGCACAATCAGCACAACCAGGATTTGAGCATGAAACAGGCACATAGGAATCATTGCCTGAATATCCACAATCCTCTGAGAGAGATGGAAGGCCTTCATAAGGGGTGTCTTGAGCACCACCCCAATAAAGGTCAGTCTCTATGTGGGAGGAAGGTGAGACTTGTGGACACTGATGGTTAAGCCCAGGTCATAGACTAGAGCCATTGTAAGCAAGAGACGTTCCTGGACTAGCTCTGGGTGCTCTGTCTTCTCCAATTAGGGAAAACATGGACAGACGACCTCCACACCAAAGCTGAGATAATCGTCAGCATCTTCGTAAAGATGTGTTGAGCTGTTGTGAGTCAGAAGGGAAGACCACAAACTGAAAGTTTTGGGACCCCACCAAAACTTGGATTGAGGTATTATTTTGACTACAGACATAAGAATCTTGTTTTGTAGAAAACTTTTTTACTTTAATTGTCTTACTTGCACTCAAACTTCCACGAATAGCTGAGTCTACTCAAATAATTGAGGGATGGATAGTTAAAATAGCGATCCTGATCCTGAGGACAGCCTCTGTCTGGCGCTCACAGTAGGTGGCTGAAACATGTGGACCCTAGGATAAGAGGAATTAATAATACCCTCATTATCAATGTGTGCTTGTAGCCTTACCACAGGGTACACAAATAAATAATTTTTGTAGATCAAAAGCAACTGGTAATTCTTTTGTATCAGACAATCAGCTTTTTAACCCCACCAGACATGAATACGAGGTAAACACTGCATTGTATCCAAAAGATCAGCTTGAAAGAACTCCTATATTGCAGTACACACAAGCAATGCTAAATCCATACCTTGGTGAACATCAAACCATGGATGAAGAATGCCACTTTGGTGGGTGAAAGTCTCATTCTATCAGGAAATTTTAGGAATGTATAGCTCAACATGGTCCTGAATAAGGCTACTTTTGATCTCCATCTGTCCCTGACCTGACATATATTTGTGCATATGCTTTTTGATAATATAGGACAGACCCATTGGATAACCTCTCCTTCCTTAGTTTGTCTCTATGACTCATTATTGAAATTAGCCTCCTTCCTCACCGACGATACTTTCAGCTATCGACTACCATGGGCATCAGCACTATTGGATACTAAATTTTCACCAAAGGGCAAGAGCGAATTAGGCTGGCAGCAGCATCAAGTAGCACTGGGTCACAGCCACAAAAGTCACATAGACCACAGGAACAGTCCTCCTTTCTGGGGGAGAAACCCAGATAGTTCCAGAGTCATCCTGAAAAGATTCAGTCTAGCCAACCAGAAGGCCTTAACACGAACACAGCCAAAGCATTTTGTCCTTCAACATAAGGACTTCCTCGGGGCAGATTTTCCACAGCCTTGATGGGCGGAGAATTTGCATTTTATTAAAGACACGGAGGCTAATATTATGCAATATTCCTTTATTGCCACCACCACAGCAGCATATTCAAAGCTTCTAGAACTCAAGAACTTAGAACATTCAAAACATTCCAAAATGCATAAAACCCCCCATCAACACGTCCACTTCCTTTTTTATTGAACTGCGAACTTGAAGGTAAGTAAAACGTCAATTTTGAGTTCTCTTTAAAGATGCAAAACATCTTGAAACCAAATAAAAAACCAAAACCATCCAACAAAGATGAATCGAAGACGTAAGCGTCTTAGTCCTTGGTCTCATATTAAAACAAATAACTTCAGGAGTAAAAGACCTGAAAGACACCTCTAAAGCCTTTACATCATAAACCTTGTGATAAGAAATCAGACATAACAAAGTAGTCAACTTAATCGATAAGTCCCTCAGACTCAAATCACAATTCTCACTCCACCAATCCAAAAAACAACAAAACTCTTGGCACATTCCAAAAAAAAGAATACCTACAACCTGGAGGTTTAGCAAATCTAATACTTCTCATTAACCTCCTAACCATAATATCTTGCCCTACAGGAAAACCATTAACTAAAACATGACCAGCAGAAATAGCAGACCTGTATAAATTCCAAGTCCTATAAGCTAAACCTTTAGAAAATAACCCAGACAGAAAATTAAAAATCTGGTCTAAATCTGCTGAAACTGGGTCAAACCTCCTTTCAAAACACCCGCAATTCCACTTTTCTCCAGGCCAATCTATATACCTTCCTGGTTTCAGGGGCCCATGACTCCTCAAGGTGTCTTGAAGTCTCTTCAGAAGGTCTGGCTTTCCCCAAACTCTCCTTAAAGTCTCCAAGCCACTAATTGAAGCTGGCCGGCCTCCATAAGACCGTCCCCCTGAGGACCACGAAGAATACCCTGAAATACAGGCAACAATACTCATCACTAACATGATCGGATACCAAACTTGAGTCGACCACAAAGGAGTCACAACAACCACTGTTTCCTTCCATTTGCGAATCATCCCTGAGACCGTGCTTATCATCGCAAACGGTGGAAAGATGTATGCCTGAAGATTCCTCCAATCTTGCTAGAAAGCATCCACCCCTGCAGCATCCGGATCCGGTCGCCAACTGAAAAACCCTTCCACCTGACAGTTCAGCCTGTTCACAAAAAGATCCACCTGAAACGGACCCCATAACCAATTCAATTTCCTAAACACACCTCTATCCAACATCCAATCGCTCGAGTCTCTGAAATTCGTCGAGAACCAGTCTGCCTTTGAGTTCAACAAACCCGGAATATGTTCTGTGCTGAACTGAAAGACCTCTTTCCAGACAATACTCCCAAAAAATCTTCGCAACATCTTCCAAACCCTCTGAACGAAGACCACCCAATCTGTTTACATAACAAACCGCCGACACATTGTCCATCCTTAAAATTACTGAGCATTTTACACTCCTTTCTGCAAAACATCTTGTTGCAAAAAAACCTGCCAGCAATTCCAAACAATTTATATGGAAGCTCTTTTCCTGTTCTGTCCAACGTTCACCAGTTCTCAGCCAACCATAACTTGCACCCCAACATTCCAAGCTACCATCTGACTCTATAACAAGGTCTGCATTTTCTCCAAAAATTCAATGCCCATTCCATGCCTCCATATTCCTTAACCACCAATTCAATTCCTGCTTCACTTCCCTTAAGTGAAGCGCCTTCAACCTTTGTAAGGCCCAATAATGTAAGGGACCTGGAAAGATAGCATGAATTGTAGAAGAAAATAGTCCAACAAAACGGGCTAACATTCTCAAAGAGACACAATCTAACTTGGAATACTCTTTAATTCTTTCCTTATTCTCTTCAGTTTCTCCTTTGGTAAACTCAAAAAACCTTCCGCAGTGTCTATCACAAAACCCAAAAACTGTGTTTGAGGACTTGGCACAAACAGATTTCGTTTTGTTCACAACAAAAGCTAAATATTCCAACAATTTGACAGCCAGATCTGTATGACGTTTCAAAACAGATCTGTCCTGACCCATAATCAATATATCGTCTAGATAAATTATCTGATGTATTCCCCTCTGTCTCAAATAAGCTACTGCAGGGCAAAGTACCTTCAAGAAGCACCAAGGTGCAGAGGAAAGTCCGAAAAGCAGGCCCACAAACATCCACAAACTCTCTTTCCATGTGAATCCCAGGAACTTCTGATGCTCTTCCCAAATTGGAATAGTCAGATACGCATCATTCAAATCCAGACGAGTCATCTAATCTCCCTTTCGCAAAACATCCTTTAACCCCTTGCATGCTGGTGACGAACCCCAGCCGTCACGCTCCGCGGTGCTCGTGTGCGGATGACGGCTGTGGTTCGTCACGGCCCCGCCCTGTTCGTTTGTTTACCGCACAGCAGCGGAAACGGGCCAGCATCGAAGGGGTTAATAAATGTATCCCTTCCATTTTGAAGTGATTATACACCACCCAATCATTCAAATCTTAGATTTATGACAGGATGCATTTCTTTGCCTTTTTTCTCAACCAGAAATATGTTGCTCACAAAACCACTCGTCAAATCCAACTCTCTTACAACTGCTGATTTTGCAATCAAATCTTGAACCTCTAAATCTATCAACTTCTCCAGATCCCTCTGAAACACCAACCTCTGGGGCCACCTTTCTTGCACTAGAATACCAACAAACTCTATTCGAAAACCCTGAACAGTTTCCAAAACCCAAGGATCCCTTGTAATCTCCAACCGATTTTGCTGAAATTGGGCAAGTCTGCCACCCAATTTTAAGGGGATAACAGAAAGGCCTGGACTTACCAGTTGATCCTTGGCCTCTCCTTTCCCCGATCAAGTTTCTTCCTCAAAACGTATTTCTCTGCAGAAAAAATCCACCTTCACGGTAGAATTGCTGTGCCTGAAAACCTCTGAATCCTCTTGTAAAGGAGCCTCTAGTGATTCCCTGCCCCCGGCCAGGGAACCGACACCTTGTTCGCCCGGCCTGACCAAAATCACGCTCCTGAAAAACTCTTTTAAGGTCTTTTTACGACTTCTGCATGGAACTAAACGCTCCTACATACCTTGAAAGATCCTTAATAAAGTCATCTCCAAACAAAAGGCCTTTAGACAAAGGCCCCTCTTCCTTTCCAGCCAATTCTGCCAATTTTGATTCGATTTTTAATAAAATACTTTTTCTTAGCTGAATTGAAAGGGCAGTATTAGCATTACCAAGAAGGCAAATAGCCCTTTGAATCCATTGGCACAATTCCTCCACATCACCAACCTCCTTATTTACATATGCCTCTTCAGCCAATTCAAAAACTTTAGATAATGGATCTACAACGTCCAAGAGTCTGTATTGACAAGACCTCAAGCCTCTATTCAGACCCTTACTTGGGTCGCGCCCACCTTTTGAAATGAAAGCAATCATTTTCGACCCTAAATCCAGTGTCGCCACCACCTTATTATTCGACATTCTGACCTTAATCTTACTCGCACCTCTTTGGGAATTTCCCTTCATATCCAATACTCAATATATTTGCCCACGTGTTCAGAGGGAGTCCACTCTGGCGACAAAGGGTGTTTAAACATGAGTAGGTCAAACATCGAATGTCCAAAAGGATCCAAAATTGACCCATCATCCTTTTCAAAAAGACTGCCTTTAGCCAAAGATACATCCTCCGAATCCTCCACTTCAGATTCAAAATCTGAGGAGCAACAGAGCTCTACCTCAGTGCTACCCAAGGATTCATCAGAAAGCACCACTTTGTGCTTATGACCCTGTAAACTCTTTGTTTTACCACTCTGTGGGCATTCATTTTGCTCTACAAGGATGCCTTCAGCATCATCCATAGGGCTGTCTCCACAGCAAACATGTTCTCCCTTAGTAGATTGCAATCTCTTAGTCAAGCCTACATTGCTTGAAACAGGTGTCCTTTTCCTAGATACTTTCCCCCCTGATCTCTTAGCCACCACAACTTCGGGTTAACGACCAAAATTGTTCCTCCTCAGGAACATTACACCTTTTAGCAAGAAGCTCCAACTTCTTTTACATTCTCAATGAAACTTCACAAGTAATTTTTTCGATTGACTTGTTCAATTTCTGTGCCAAAGAAGCCTCCACTGAGCCCTCACCTTAATCCATCTTCACCAAATTTAAGAACACCAGCAAAAACGAACAATGTGTTCCTAAATGAAAACAATCCACAAACGGCAACATTATTTATTAGAAGATTCTTTTCAAAACTAATCAACTTCAATAAACTCTCCTTCGTAAACTTTAAAATTATACAAAGTAACCAAGAAAAAACAGAATATAATAATTGAATAAACTATGACCTGTGACCTAAATACAAAGAAACCTCTAAGCTCTACAACTCTGATGCAATCGTGCTTAATAATCTCCTTTGGAACCAACGTTCCAAAGCGCCCGCTATGGGAAAACCATATGCTCAAAAAACCAATTCAACAATCTGAACTCGTTTCCGATATGTACGTGCGCCTAAAACCATACTGTTACCATAGAGATTTCAAAGTCGCTACGGCAAACCCTTCACTCAAATGTGGCATGAACGCGCGACAAAGACCGTCTCCATGGAAACCGCAAGTCAGATTCCAATACGGCAAGTCCCTCGGGACAAAAACCGCAATCTAAAACTGGAACACACCTGCCAAAACACCTACACAGGAGAATCGCGAGCTGGTAAGCGTCTCCATAGTAACATCACCGCGAGCCCCCCCGTTTCAAATATAACGGTTACAGATCGCGAGGGCGCAACAGCAAAAACTTTACTAATCTTTACTAATTAAAAATGAAACTTTGACTGGAAAACTTCTTTAAAAGCACTCAATAACCCTGTGCATCAAAACTACTACGCCATTAAGATAAATGCTCCACAAAACAAAAATACACAAATTTAATATTTCAAATTAAATCCCAAATTTAACCAGTCTTGCTCATTCACCCAACCAGGCAAAACAACAAAACTCCCAGGACTACCAAAACCAAATCATTCTTTAAATATCAATATTTAAAATATTGTAAATATCTCTGTGAGCAGCAGCACTAAAAGAAGAAAGTGGACTGGTTGATGGGGGGGGGGGCAGGGGGGGTTCATGCATTTTGGAATGTTTTTATTGTGCTAAATTCTTGAGTTTAGAAGCTTTGAATATGATACTGCGGTGGTGGCAATAAAGGAATATTGCATAATTTAAGCCTCCGGTCTTGCCATAACATTTCTTGTTATCTGTAACCCATCGTACCAAGCTTCCATTGTTCTTCCCACAATGTTCCCCAAAATCAAAGGGGGTCATTCCCTGCAACAGGCATTCCAAGAATTGCCTGTGAGTACCACTCCCCAAGTCCTTCTTGTTTCAATCAAAATGCTCCGTTCAATTTTTTTTTATATTTGGACAGACCAGTCATACGTCGGTTAAAAGAAAACTGTGAGATCACTAAGCAAATGGCGAGGTGGGTGTGCCCGAAACATCCACTAGACGGGAGAAGAGAGGAAAATAAGTCTGGATAATAAGACAGCTCTAATAATAATCTCTTGTTGTTGAAAAATGCCACGAAGGTAAGTTGAACAAGCGCCAAATTGTTCCGAGAACGAAACTGTGTCCTCTTGAAAAAGGAGACTACGCCTTCCTATAGCAGTTTGTGGTTTTTGTTGGAAGATCCCTTAGAAAAACGTTTCTAGAAAGTTCATGGAGGTGAGAGAGTCAAAGGTCACAGCACCATGTCCTGACCCCAAACACTACATACAGTCATCTCAGAAGACCAAAAAAGGACTTCTTCTATGACAGCAAGGTTTAAAGTCCCAAGTGCTGAGAGGATGCATTAGACCTAGTTGCTGTTAAAAGCAAAGAACAGTTTGTCAATGAGACAGTGATTAAGAGCTCCACATCATGTTGATGAGGGACAGAAAAACATGTACTGATATCAGCGTGTAGGTTACTGCCTAATATGCTCTGGGAATATCATAGACAGAGGCAAAGTTGCAGCTGAAGCCATGGGGTGTCCCTTGACCGCGATGGAAAACCACAGCAGAGAAAAAGGTTTTGCGGACCATTCTGTAGACTGGCAGGATTATTCTTAGGGTGAGGAATCTTCAGGAACATGTATCCATTAGAAGCTTCTTACACCATAATAATCATATATTTTTTGATGCCACATAATTCAGATGCATATCCATTCCAGCATTCTGTGTGGTCTTGTCAATAGCATCACCTCAACATTATTCTGGCCAGCCCGAAAACTGAAGCATGCTACACACATTGATTAGTAAACCTGGCCTGATGGGAGATATCGGGTATAACAAGAGTGGATCCTTTTCTACTGTAGTGGTTGATGTACCTGGAAACATTTTCATAGCGCAAAACACACATTGATTGACTGGTAAAGCCAGCCTGGTGGGAGATATCATTATGTCAGGGGTGACCTCCGAGGCTTCTGGATGTTGCTGGAATTGAGGGATACTTCCATACCTCCCCTACTTTTTCACCCTGTGGACTGGCATGGAGAGACAGTGTGGCCTGAATAAGGATGGCTGCAAGGAGAAATACCGAGGCCGAAGAGATACACACAGATGATGTTCCATTCCCACAAAAGAAGGGTCTGAATACCTGAAATATTTGGCCCTAGTGGAGAATGAAGGGGCTGTACAGGGACCGGGAGCAAGAGACCCAATGTACTCAATTGTAGGTTAAGAGGGCGTTTTTGCTCTAAACAGCAATGGGGCAAGCGTCTAGAAGATAATGGTAGAAGGAAATATACAGGGCACAGGTTGTGAGTGAATCCACACTGTATTCTTGGAAGGTTTATTGGATGGGGCATGGGGTAATGAGATCGGCTTGCCACTCGGTGACTGTTTGCCTGAGACTGATCCATCACAGCCTGGCAGGTGAATGCTGTTAACACCTGGGTTGACGCGGATCACCCTGGGGGAAAAGTACTCACACATGACCTGGCAGAACGAACTGTCTATCTAACTTCAACCATCCGGAGTCACTATGGTGAGGGATAAGCAGACGTAGGGTTCCCAACAACCCAAGTTAAACAAATTTACCAGACTCATTGCTACAGGAGACAGATATGTGACATGTACGGTAAGCAGTAGACAACATGGGACAATTGCTGGGAACTCGCACTAGTAATGTGGGATTTGATGTCACACACCTGCTGCAGAATTTTTGAAATACTGTCAAAAGGGTCACAAAAGCAGAAGATAGTATCTAAAAAATAAATGACACAGTTTGAGATCTGAAATCAGAAGAGGGTAGGCTTTCTTTCACGACCAGAAGCCTTTTAGATAGGGTAACGATGCAGAAAGGAGAGCCTGTCCAAACAGCTTGTAGATGGTGGGCTTCCCAGGAGTGCAGAGGTACAAACTAAAATCTTTAGTGGTTGTCTGGCTCAAATCCTGGACCCCAGAGCCGGAGATATCCATGTGATTTATGATAGAACCTGCCCACAGAGCTCTCTCACAGAAGCACCATCCCAAAGGCCCCTCCAAGTCCCCATATAACCCGTATTTGGAAGTAGAAGGATGAGGACACCATCTTGAAAATGGCACGCAACCAACTGCCCCATGCAAAACTCCTTCAAAATCCTTATCTTCCCAAACTATATAAAGTTCGAAAAGCAACAAAGGTCCTTCGAAGGGGTCAAGCACAAACTGAGAAAATTGAACCTGGACTATCAACTCCTATATCCATCCAAACTAAAGGTGTTGTGCAATGTCAAGCCATCTTTTTTCATACGCCTGAGAGCACTTAGAACTGGACAGCAGAACAACAGGTGTTGGACAGATGCAGGTGCACTGAGGGAACAAGGCAGGAGCATGGAAAAGCAACATCAGAGATTAAAGTGGTCTGGGTAGGTGGAAAGAACCCTGAACCATGTCTAAGCGCATACTCGGACACATTTAATATGAACAAGAGGTGAAGGGAACTGCCTAGTGTGACCTGAAATGCAGAAGAATTGAAAGCTTCCCACCAACGGATTTCTGAAAATGGAGATCAGAAGCTCTGTAACTAAAAGACAGAACTCAACTGAAAGAGGTTGGGTCAAGTGTGAGATGCCAGGGGCCATCAGGCCATGAAGGATCGACTGTGGCAGATTATGAAGAACATTAGAAGTAAGGAGGATATACAGTGCCATGAATTGCAATATCGAATAAAAAGCGAAATTAAATATTCTCAGGGGATGAGTGAAAAGATTGGCCACCTGATCATGCCTTTTTGGGATATTATTGTTTGTGTTTTGAGGCTCTTATTGGTGGCTATATCGATTAGGCAGTGTACAACAGATGCTTCAAGTTTCAAATTAAAGAGCGTGGGGAGAGGAGCAAGGTTGGGGGCTAAGAATATAACTGTTGTAGTTCAGACATGACAATGTAAAGTACCAATGGATGTTACACTGACACCTAGTGATCTTACTGGAAACATCATCAGGAGACATGGCGGAGAGCAAACATAATAGAATGCACATTGTTGCTTGGAATTTCAATGAGATACTAATCCAAACTAAGCACAACGTGGGATTGATTTAAGCCAAGTGCTACAGTGTGGACATACTCCCATAGCAGGAAACACACTGGGTGAGGGACAAGTGACCCTTACTTGCTAAGCAGGTGTTTGCCAAGGTACTGCATGGGATTTTTAGTGGCTCAAGAGGAGTCGCAATACTATGGGGAAACATGCTACCCTTCCCACTACTACGGACATGACAGGACACACAGAGGAGATACCTAGCCATGACCGGAAATTTACACGGCAAGCTCAAGTATTTTTCTGAGCACATTTGTCCCCCCAACTCTGTCTCTACTTTTCTGGAATATGTCAGTTGGCTGCTTTCTGGTTGGGATGCCAGTTGTGAGGGAGAGACTTCAATGTGTGGTTGTCTGGTACTGACTGGGGACATACACAACCCTGCCAACAAGGACCGTCTCAGCTCATGAAATTCCTCACAGCCCTTGGTGTGAGGCATGTATGGCATAGCTTCCACCTGACTCAGAAGGGTTTAACTTTTTACACCAGGGCTCAAAAGTCCTTTTCTAGGATAGTGATTTTTCTGATGTCCGAGATGGGTTTCATCCAAATTAAGTTCATTCGCCATTTGAGCTCACACTCGGATGCATAGGTGATGTAAACAGGGGTGGATGGAGCTTCAGATCCCGGTGATTGACAGAGGCGGAATTTTAATCATACGCTAGGGAAAAGGCAAAAAATACTTAGAACAGAATCACAACTTAGTTGAGTCGCAGGACACACTTGGAAAGCCTTTATGACACACATGCCGGGCACAACAGACGAGAAATAGAGAAAACATCCCACTTAGAGGCCACTTTCCTACACCTTGAAAATCAATATATATATATATAACATCTGCAAAGCCGGAAATTCTGAGGAACCTAAAATACCACCACATCAGACGCATGCAAAACCTTATGAGTGATGTAAAACTGGAATAGAGGGCAACCTAAAGCCAGGTACACCAGTAGGGCGACAAGAAAAGTAAGCTGCTGCACTGGCTAGGTCCGTATAATTACACCAACGGCCCTATAGGCTGCATGCAGCTTCTGGATTGGTGATAGATAAGTGACCCCTCCCAACCCTTAAGGCTTTTGCGGAGTTCTACCAAAATCATAATGCCCAAACAGAGCCACATGATTCAATGGTTCTACGGGGATTTATAAGAGGCGTCCTAGTGAGAAGGATCTTAACTGAAGATAAAGATCTTCTAGAAGACAAGACCAGGGAAGAGGAACTTAGGGATACCCTATACCAGCTACAGACGGGGAAGATGCCCGGCCCCTACGGCAGAATTCCTCAAGCACATGGCATGTGCAATTATGCCATTCCTAAGAGAAATGCTGGAGGAGGCCCTTAGGAAGGGTAAGCCCCCACCCGACTTGAAAATAGCCAAACGTTACTCCACAAGCCAAACACTTTTCAGGAATTGTGTGTCTCATATCATGCTATTTCCCTTCTTAATATTGAAGTCAAAATCATTGTTAAGATACTGGCTACATGACTCATTCAGGTGATTCAATCTATAGTACACCTGGAGGGTCAATGTGAGTTAATGCCGCTCGGCTCCACCAAAC
The DNA here is from genome assembly GCF_964261635.1 of Lissotriton helveticus. Taxonomy (NCBI): domain Eukaryota; kingdom Metazoa; phylum Chordata; class Amphibia; order Caudata; family Salamandridae; genus Lissotriton; species Lissotriton helveticus. Next base: position 86,496,261 of record NC_136064.1, read on the forward strand.
ATAACAGCAGGCTTTTGCAAAGCGCACTCACCCTAGCAAAGCAGGTGCAGGGACCCATGACCTTAAGGATGTTGGACTTAAAGAAAGTATTTTATTCTGTGAGCTAGAAATACCTGTTTTAACTGTTTAAAAAAATGTATCTGGTGTCCAAGTTCTGTCCATGCACATGTCTCCTGTATACCAATTTGACAGCTAGAACCGAGTAGGAAGAGTGGCGCCTGACACCTTCCCTGTACAGTAGGGCACCAGGCAGGTTGTCTTTGCACTTTCTTATCGAAATAGAGGTGGAAGGGTTTGGATGGGTTATCAGCATGGCTGATAGATTATCGCTATATGCCAATGACCACCTGATATACATTCAACATCTCTGAGGAATCGGGACTAGGCACGATCCACTTTCTTTAGATTTTAGGTATATATTCTGGCCTAAAAGTTCACATGTTTAAATCTGTGGAATCATACCGATAGGTGCTGGAGAGAAGGATTTGCAGCGGGCACCTGGATCGCAGATTGCTAATACCTCAGCATCACGTATTCCGCAAGAGAAAATTCCCCACTGAGGAAGGAAAACCTGGTGCCTCAGCTGAATAAACTAAAGAACGATTTTGCCTTCTGGTGCCCACTTTGACTGTATCTGTGGGGAAATCTGCCATAGTTGAAGTAGTTGCCTTATCTGGCCTACTCTATCAGGTTAAAAATTATTCATACCGGTAAACGCAATGATGATAAACTTTTTCTTGAATGGTGGTGCGCTACATAACGTCATAGTGAAATGTTACATTATCTGACTTGGAATGGGGAATTGGGGCCACATACATTGAAGCATATTATTGATCGGCTCACCGAATCGTGATAAAGCAGCGCCTTAATAAGCCATAATCAGAACCACGAGATGTCACTGAACGATGGAGAAGGGAGGCGTTTGTCTTTTACACTTTACAACCGGAGGTAAAAGAGACCCCTAACTTTTACCAGCTAAAATTACAGTGATACAGACATTGCTCAAAACATTGAGGAGTATAGGTTGGCAAATACATTTGATGAGAGAAACCCCTCAATGGATGAATAAAATACTGCCCACGGTCACTTCCCTGCAGGGCTTCAGGGGTAGAGTCTATTTCGAGTTTTCGTATTTGCGTGATGCGAGGGAGGGAACACATATGTATTCATTAAGGGCCTGCAGACTAATTCGAATATACACAATCATGGGTACCTGCAGTTCGTAACCCTAAAGTACGGGCCTCTTTTAAATCCCCGATTTTAACCCTGTAGAAGTTTAAACTCTGATGGGGTTATAGGACGGAGAAAGATCTCCATGCTCCAGAGACATGATGTTTGAGGCAGGCCTGAAAGAAGGATGCTGTCAACCATACCGAGGAAGATTGGCAGAAGACCAAAGTGGTAAAGCATGAGACCGTTAGTTCGTGCTTATTCAGCTCAAATACTGCCATCAGACAAACATTACGAGTCAAGCAGTGGAGGGTTAGCAGTGTGGACTCCCTTGATTGCTTGAGATGCCGTTGTCATCAGGGGGACTGATATGAGGATATTCTGAGAGACGTCCCTTCAGATCTTGAGAGAGAAGGTGGGGTTTCAACAGACTCTTAAACAAATAGATATTAACTAGCTCTATTGAATTTGGGTCTGGTAGTGGGAAAGTAAAACACTGCTAAAAAGTGGACGCCAGAAGAACCACTTGATCTAGACACTGGGGCACAAGGTTAGATCATTGTATGACATTAGCGGTACCAACATATAGAATGCAAGGCTACCTTCACAAACATTCCAAGATATGGGCCGATTGCATGGAGTTCATAGGAAAAGGAGTGGAACTTAGATGAGATCAAAAATACACCAGTTGTGGAACTGCATCTCTGCGAATGAGTAACTTTCCTACATAAGCCCCTCCCAAACGAAAGAAGATAAGACTAACCTTGATCAGTTGAGTCTTCATTTTCTAAGTGAAGATATCTGGAAAGTCCATCTGAATTAGCATGATTACTTCCAGGTCTATGTTCCACTGAGTAGTATCTTCCCTGTAGGGAAATGGACCACCTCAAAAGTTTAGGACTTTTACCCTTCATCTGTTTGAGCCATAGGAGGGGCTTGTGGCCTGTATGGACAATGAAGTGAGTGCCAAACAGGTATGGCCTCACCTTTTTCAAGGCCCAGACCACAGCAAACATCCCTCTCTATAGCTGACTAACATTTCTCACTTGGTGTCAACCTTCTGGTGATAAAAGCCACTGGTTGACCCTGGCCCTCTTCATTGAGTTGTAAAAGCACTCCTATTCTTATCTCAGAGGCATCTGTAAATTGTTTGGAGTACTCAGGACTGAATAGGAGCTGAACACATGGCCTTCTTCAGGGCATCAAAGGCTTCTTGACAGCTAACTGTCCAATCCACCTTCTTAGGCATCTTCTGCGAGGTGAGATCATTGAGGGGTATCACAATGGGCCCATACCCCTTAACAACTCTTCTGTAATACCCAGTGAGGTCCAGAAAAGCTCTGATAGGAGTCTGAGTAGTGAGAGCAACATAATACATAATGGTTTGGCTTTTGCTCTCCAAAGGTTGAACTTGACCTCTGCCCACCAGGTGGCCCAAGTTTACAACTTTGCTCTGCCCTATCTGGCACTTGTTGGCCTTAATAGTGAGGCCTGCCTTCTGCAGGGCCTCAAGTAGACTCCTAAGGTGGACCAGGTGATCCTGCCAGTTGGAGCTAAAGACTGCAATATCATCAATATATGCTGCACTGACATCTCCCAGACCTGTCAGAACTTGATTCACCAACCAATTGAATGTGGCAGGTGCCTTTTTCAAATCAAAAGGAATTAGAGTGAACTGGTAGTGCCTACCAATGGTTGAAAATGCAGTTTTGGGTTTGGCAGTATCTGAGACCCTGATTTGCCAATAGCCTGCAGTCAGGTCAAAGGTGCTGAGATACTTGGCAGAAGCCAGTGTATCAATAAGTTCATCTGCCCTGTGGCGAGGATGGGCATCAGTCTTAGGGACTGGAGTGAGGCCCCTGTAGTCTACGCAAAACCCAATTTATCTTTCCACACTGTGAATGAGGCTTGGGCACCAAGTCTACTGGACTAGTCCAAGAGCTGTCTGAAGGCTCAATGACCCCTAACTCTAGCATCTTCTGGACCTCTGTCCTGATGCAATCTCTAACATGGTCAGGTTGCCTATAGATTTTACTGCTGAAAGGCAGATTGTCACCTGTGTCCACCTCATGGGTAAACCAGGTAGTCTGACTGGGTGTCAGTCCTGGGAACTGACTGAGAACCTGTCTACAATCAGTTTGTTGTTGGTCAGTGAAGCGGTCTTCCAAGACTAATCCATTTCCTGAACCATCAACAGGGTTGTGTGAGAGGATATCAAGGAGAGGGTCACTCACTTCTCCTGTTCCTCATCAATAGCCATGAGCAAACTCATGTCAGTCCTGTCAAAGACTTCAGGCGGTTCATGTGAAGCACCCTTTCACCTTTCTTCTCCAGGACTGTATGGAAGCCACTCCACCTGTGCTGGAGTGCTCTTGGGGCAACAGGCTCCAACACCTACACCTTCTGCCCTGGCTGGAAAACATTCAGAGTAGCCTTTTGGTCATGCCATGACTTCTAAAGTTCTACCCTGGCGTACATGTTTATGCTGGCCTTCTTCATGTACTCAGCCATTCAAGAACACAGGCCTAGAACATAGTCTACAATGTCTTTCTTGGGGGGTTGAGAGCCTGCTCCCATCCTTTCTTCACTACAGAAAGTGGACGCCTAACTGAATGTCCAAACAGAACTTCAAATGGACTGTAACCCACTCCCTTCTGTGGAACCACTCTGTAGGCAAGAGAGAAGACAAGGAAATAGGACATCCCATCTTCTCCTGAGCTTGTCAGATAGTCCCATAATCATACCTTTGTGGGTTCTGTTGAATCTTTCAACTAGCCCATTGCACTGCAGATGGTGAGATGTAGCAAATTTATAAATTACTCAACACTATTTCCACATAGATTTCAGGAAGCCAGACATGAAGGCTGCACCTGTCTGACACCACCTCCTTAGGAAACCCCACTCAGGAAAAGATTCCTAAAAGGGCCTTGGCCATTGCAGGAGCAGTATTGGTCCTAAGGGGAATAGCTTCTGGGTACCTGGTGACATGGTCCACCGCCACCTGGATATATAACTGTTCCCAGAGACTGTTGGAGAGTCTAGGGGCCCAACAATGTCAATCCCCACACTCTCAAAGGGAACCCCAACCACTGGCAGTGGAATTAAGGTGGCTTTTATAGTGCCACCTGACTTACCTCTGGCTTGGCAGGTGACATAGGAGCGACAAATCTCCTTGGTATCTTCAGACATGTGCGGCCAGTGAAAAGTGGAACAAGCCTGTCCCAAGTTTTGCTTTGCCCAAAATGTCATGCAATGGTTATGTCATGTGCCAGGGTGAAGAGGAATTCCTTAAACTTGTGAGGAACAACCAACCTCCTGGTAGCACCATGCTTGGGGTCCCTAGCCTCAGAATAAAGTAACCCATCTTCCCAGTAAATCCTATGGGATCCACTGACATCCCTTGCCTTTTCGGTGAAAGCTTGCGGTCTGAGGCCCTCAAGAGTGGGACATGATTTCTTCTCCAGACTCAATTTCTCCCTGGAGGGTCCCCTGCTCCCAGCAGCTCTGTTGTGTCAGTCCCAAGCTCCTCTGGGGCAGTTCCCTCACCAGCTACAAGATCATCTTCCTGAGTAGACTGATCCTCACATGAAGTCTGGGGCGGGGATAATTTCTTACCCTTCCTACCTCTCTTGTTGGTAGCAGTCTGGGTCACTATTTCAGGCCCCACTGCTTCTTGATTTCTTGTTTCTTTACGTGTGCTCCAGTTGCCACACAACACTTTCAAAGATACCAAGTATGGCTTCATGATTCCTAAACTCCACTTAAGTCCATGTTTGAGTCTCGAAATCATTGCCCATGAGACACTCTACAGGAATGTTTGAGGATACCACAAGCTTATTATGGCCAGTAAACCCACACATCAAGCTAAGTTTAAGCACTGCTATGGGTTGGCACTTTGTGATATTAACAGCGTCGGTCACTTGGCAAGTGTGCCCAAGTAAGAATGGCTCAGGTGATACAAGTTCTTCAGCCATCATGGTGACACTAGCACCTGTGTCCCTGTAAGCTTCTGCTTAAATACCATTGATGAAGGGATGCTGCCTGAATTCTGTTACAAGCCACTCACTCGAATCCCAGGCGGTTCTGGTAGGGCGATGGTAGATCCCTTTATTCCTTCTAGGGTGTACTTCTGGTGGCTGCAAATGACACTGGTCGCAGGCCCAAGGGTAAAGGGGGTTAGGATTGAGAAAGACAAACAAGATGCTGTGGTGCTCCTCCGTGGCAGCTACAGTGGGGTCTCAAAAAGGCCTGCCACCTATCTTGTGCAAATGCCTTATCAGAGCAGTATTTGTGAATTGCAAGAACAGTGTTTGAACTCACAATATAGTTATTAAACAGAATCATCAAAACTTATTTGTATGTCCTTTGTTCGTACTCCAACAGACATGTAGTAGTGCTTGGTCTTTCCAGTCAGAGGGCTTGTGTCATGAAATTGGAACATGAAATCCTAATGAATCGGGTGACAATTGTCAACACAATTATCCTGTAGCATCCGAAGTCTAGCGCAAGAAATCTCTGGACACCCACTTATCATGCGCTGAGTCTAGGTGTCCCAACTGTAATCCGTGTCAAGCCGGAATCTACCCAACTTGTACTCCTAGGGGACACCAAAAGTTTTAATACTAGGGAGCTTTATTCTTGACAGATCCCTGCCAGTGCAAGAGTCTATTGCCCGCTTCAAAAATCCAAGGTCATTTCGGCTCATAGAATTTACTGCTTCTGAGCTCAGAGCACAAGAAACAATGGCAGTTTTTTATAAAAATGCCTAATGTCAGATTGTTTCTTTTGTTGTCTTTTTCTTCTTCTAGGAAATTTGATGCTAGAGCGGTCGCCAGTTCAGCACAGGATCGGGGAGCAACTGCAGCCTGAAGCAGAGAACGGAGGATGGCCGGAACAACATGAAGAAGTAGCTCAGTGAAGGGAAGCAGGTGAGTGCGGGGCAAATAGGCCAAGCAGGAAACCAGGGACCGAGCAGCCTTTAAATAGAAGCCACCCACGTGTTTCTAGAACTCAACATCTGTTGATTTTTGGCAGTTACTCCACGTGAGTTTGATTGGCAGGTGCACCTGCTGCTGCCCCCAGGGTCATCAAACATTCACTTGAGTAGATTAATTAGTCTTGGAGTGTACCTGCTGCTGCCCCCAGGGTCATAGAACGTTGAGATTGGGCAGAGCAATTAGTCTTGACAGTTTATCCTTGTGAATGTGATTAATAGGCGCACCTGTCACTGTTGCCAAGATTCTGTAGCCTTCTAATGGATTTTTAACAAGCAGGCTATTGAGTTTAGTCAATCGACTACTAAGGCCAATAGTTTGCCACCACGCCACTAAGGAAGGCACATGCAGCAACCCACATCACAGAGTGAACATGCAAGGGGAAGAAAAATGGAGAAGAGAATATGCCCACCCAAATTGCAAGGTCGTAGAGGGCTTGTAAAGTTGTTGGGATCATGCCCATTAACTCCTATTACGATGCCAGAAAGCCAAAGTGGCAAGTTCAATGCCACCCTCTGTTATCAGTTCAAAAACGGACAAGGAGACCCTAAAAGTCTGACGGGACCAAGGGTGGATGTATGCTAAAGTGATCTCATACAAGTTATACTCTATTTCTATCCGACTGTGGAGTATGAGATGTAACTCGGATTGTGGTTTTCTGCTTATCTACATTCTCACAAGTTGAAAAGTCACTTTTTAAAGTCACTTGGCTATGGTAAGGAAATCGGCCCATTTCCCTTTACCCTATCACGTTCTGCTCACTCACCCTCTTGTATATTATCCTTGCGCTGCACTCAATTGTGAATTAAAACCATACCTTGGATTGATACTAATTATAATTCCAATTTTTGATTACTAAATTGTATTATTGTACTTATCTAACTTGTATGGGACCATGTTCGCTTTAGCACCCTCTGTAATCAGGACAGCCTCAATGGTCACTCTGACTAGGCCAGAGCCCACTACAGTGCCCAAGGTTGAAGGTTGTAATGCTAATAGTGCTACTGATCTGGGCACTAGGTGGAGTAGTAGCAGTATTGGTGCCTTTCTTAGGATATATCGTATTAGATGACTTATGTCCCTTAGTCTCACAAACAAAGCACCAAAGTTTCTTATTATTATTATTAGAGAAAGAGGGTTCAGACCGCCTCCAGAGGAAGGAGTGTGTGGACCTGGAGAAGACTCATTCTTGTTATCTTTAGGTTTCTCCCCATCTTTCTGTTGTGACTTAGAATTGTTTTTCTTCTGATCACTCCCACTGTGAGACTTATTGCTCACTCTGGTGCAAACCCATTTGTCTGCCTTCTTTGCCAATTCTTGAGAAGAGGTCAGGTAAGAGTCCACCAGATATTGATGCAGTTATTAAGGATGTGCTATCTCATAACCAAGTTGTACAGCCCTTCAAAGTCATGCACATTACAACCAGCCTTCCAGAGCCTTAACTGTACAGTCTAAAAACTCATCCCAGTCTTGTTAAGTGGCTTTCTGAGTATCCCTGAACTTAATTTTTTGTAGGTAAGACCTAACCCTTCAATGAGTGCCTCTTTCAAGATCTGGCAGTTGTCTGCAACCTCTTTTCCAACTGCTAACACTTTGTTGCTGCCTTTGTCTGCAAAGGAGAGCCACAGGATAGCTGCCTATTGCTTCTGGGGGACCCTTTGGTCTTTAAAGGCACTCTTCAGTGCAGTAACCCACTTGTGGATGTCATCCCCATGACTGTAAGGAGGGACTATCCCGCTAAGGATCCTAGTGTCAAAGTGTTCATTCATGACTCAGGAGTCTCTAGTGCTGCCACTTGGGAGATCTAACACCACATTCTTCCTTTCTATCCCCACCTCTAGGGATTACCTATCAAGAGCCAGCTGCTACCTCATAAGTTTGATCTTTGCCTTCTCAAAACTATGTTAGAGTAGATGGACCCAGCTTGAGGTGCTGAGGACAGTGGGGATGAGGATGAGCCCACTGCAGTGACCCCCTTTGTTACTATAAATACTTCCTCTACAGGTGTAGTGTTGTTCATAGGAGTCTCTACTGACTCCGCATGGCCATGTCCAGAGACAGAGCCAGCAGTACTGAGTACCTCTTGCTCTTGTCCTGCAGGGTCATATCCCCACCCCCCACTAATGTCTACCTTATCTGTGTCCCTTCAGGATGCTTGAGGTCATCCTGACTGAGATAAGATATAAGCTCTTGTAGGATTACGACCTGTCTTGTCTTGAGTTGTCCAGTATTACAGAGGCCCTTGAGTTCCTGGAATCCAAGGGCACTGTCCCCATACCCCAGAGTCTGGCTAGGTTCCCCAATAGTAGACCATTTTTGGACCGGGGATCCCAACCTATGGGGCCCGGCAGGGCAATGAGAGAGTTTTTTTTTAATACCATTTTTAAAAAACATAGAAATTCACTGGAAAAAAAAGGTTACATGGACGTTATAGTTAGGAAAAATGTACTGCTAATTACCCCACATATTACATCACTCATGAAATCTTCAATGACACCATTCATAATATTAGTGGGCGGCAGTACTTACAACGGCATGGTCCCCTGCGGGCTGCTGAAACTAGAGGTGGCGTGAGACAGAGTTCTTTGACGGGAACTCGCGAGGTCATCCTGCTGCCTGGAACGGACTACACCCCCCACGGTGCATCTCTCCTGACTCACCTGGTGAGACGCGGTGGGAGGCGCTCTGAACGCACACATAAGCGCTGAGACTCTTTCAACAGTGTGGGTGGCAGTACTTACAACGGCGTGGACCCCTGCGGGCTGCTGAAACTAGAGGCGGCGTGAGGCAGAGAGTTCTTTGCCCGGAACTCGCGAGGTCATCCTGCTGCCTGGAACAGACTACACCCCCCACGGTGCATCTCTCCTGACTCACCTGGTGAGACTGAGAGGCGCTCTGAACGCGCACATAAGCCACTCCTCTTCTACAGCGGCGCGGGACAAAGCCAGGACTAAGCCGGGACCAAGGGCGGGCCTGTTTGTGCCTGTTCGTGACGGGCAGTGACTGGACTGGGCCATACCACTCTGGTATTTATTACTATATTCAGTCAAAGCTAGGTTCTAATGTCACTATTGTATATAGGTCACTGACTTTGTGTTTTAAGGGCGTTATTACCTCCAAGCGGTCAGTTTCTTTCCTTTTTATCTTTGAATGTTAAACTTCGTTGTCCCGTTACTCTGAAACGAACAAGTAATCTACGTTTAGTATCATGGGTAAAACCAATCCCCCAAATTCCAGGCCACTTACACGGCAAAAAGCAGCTTTAACAACTCCAGTCCCGAGTCTAACGGCTATCGATAAAATGCTACAAAAAGCAATTAGGGTGGTTTCAACGGCTATAGAGAACACAGAAAGACGACTCTCCCTTACACCTGCTATGCCTCCCCCATTGCCAACCGGGAACGTATTTTCACCTACTGCCAATTCGCCTGATTCTATGTTGTGTCTTCTTTTTCTGAGCTTCCATGTGATCAGATTGTCCCAGATGTTAGCTCTCCCATTAACCTCGCACCCCCTATAACTCCCCAGGTGCCTAAAAAAGTACCTAAGTGTCGCCCCAGAAATAAGAAATTGAAATCATATAAAAAACCAGCTATGGTAACTACATCCGCCCTAGACACCCCCCAGGCTGAGACAGGCCCCATCTTTACCACTCTTGCCCCCCCCGGTATGGGCTACCCATTTATTCAAACAGATGGAACAGCTCATTAAATCTCATTTTAAAATTTTGATAAGTAGAATCGATAAAGTTGTTTCTTTGTTAAATAATAAGGGTGGAGGAGGAGGACAGCTACCCGTCCCTACCAGGAACAACATCGAGAAACCGGACTTAGGTAATATTATTCAGGGTAACCAAGGTCCAAGTTTAGATGAAGGCCCCCGATCTGACAATTTGGCACTTCGAGCGGATCCAATGAATACGTCTAAACATGTTTCTAACATTACCGTTTCTGGTTCCGCTATTCTGCTCAAGGTGCCTTCAGACACAGCCCCTTTTGCCCTTCGAGAACCTTCCTTAATCCCACAAGCTAATATTAGAAATCAGTCAGACCAGGTTATGACCCCTCACAAGCCTGCCATGAATTCTCCCAGCAAGGGAATTCAACATTCGCTACCTTGCCCCCAGTTACCCCCTGCGGCTTCTCTGTATGTGGTGATATTAACTGGAGTTCCTTTGCTGCAAGGTGAGCGAGGTGAAACATTCCCTGAGCTCAAGAATAAAATCATTTTTTGGTTAAACAAATATAGACCACTAATGGGATCGGGGCGGGGAGACATTTTATTCGCTAGAAGAGTCAGCTGGCTGGGGACTAAACCTAAGGATATTGGAGGGGACTGTGTGATTGTTAATTTCAGGGATCCCGGAGTGGTTAAACACATTCTTGACTGGGGAGTTTCTTGCCAACTGGGTACAATCATCCCACTCCCTTTGGGGTACTTTTACTCATGGGAATTAGCACCTGGTGGATTTTGATCAACCTATTTTCACCAAGGTGGACAGGAGGTAGAATACAACTTACCTATAGCCAATAGATTCAGTGCCTTGAATAATGTAGACTGACTACACCACCCACTAAGGCTTAAGGAGACAGTTTCTAATATAACTGGGTTTTCTATGGAGGAGTGCCAGAGTGTTGAGGAGGGTCTACCCCAGATGGTTCTTGGGGTCCAGGAAGATGGAATATTAATGATTCCATTAAGTATAAATTCACGCCCTCAAGGAGATAGGGGAGAGGAGTTGGCCTAATGGCTAGGGCGCTCGACCTTGGACCTGGGGATCTGGGTTTGAGTCTCGGTAACGACGCCAAAAAATCCTGTGATTCTGGGCGAATCACTTAATCTCCCCGTGCCTAAAATGAACGTGTGTCCTCATGTAACATAACTGGTGATATGTAAAGCGCTCTGATACCTGATTCGGTTCGGGTCTAGTTCGCGCTATATAAAACTCTGCAAAAAAAAAACAAAAAAAAAAACAACAAAAAAAAAAAGGAGATGGAACTGAGCGGGACAACCTGACAAGAACGCCCCCTCTTAATGTGTTTTCATCTACTCCAGCTAGTCCTTCTAGGGTTGAACCCCCTAGAACATTGATTGGGTCATGGATCCTACCGGGGATAGGTTCTAAGCTAGTACATCCAGAATGGGGTGAGTTGGTGGACCAGTACGATTTGTGCTTGTTTCAAGAGACTTGGATGTTCACTGCCCCCATAAGGGTAGGCTTTGCAACATTCTATATACCTGCTGTACAGGGACCCAGAGGGAGACCCTCAGGGGGACTTTGTATTTGGGTAGCTACGCACTTGGGGTGCTCAGTGAAGGTCATAGAATCCCACTCCCCGGATATTTTGTGTATAGCCCTTTAATACTTGGATGGTTCGAGTGTGGCGGTTTTTAATGTTTATTTGCGGCCCACTCCCCATACGTTGGGGTCATCTATGCTAGATACTCTAGATGAACTCCTTACATTATTTTCCCTACCGACACATAGAATTATCGGGGGCAATTTTAATTGTCATTTTGAACCCTTGGCCGGGATCCCTCCTGTAAGACTAGAAGAGGATTCTACTTGGCACATCCAGGAATGCATTATTTACCAGGGAAACGCACTTGTCGCCAATGGCTCTGCAGATTGATAAACTCTTATTAATCCACTCCCTCAGAGCCTGTAATGGCAGACTCCCTTCCGATGTCCCAGGTAAGATTACCTATAACAGAGTTGGGTAAAGCACAACCATTGACTATATCATGGTCAATGTAGAATTTTGGTCTCAAATTAGGGCCTTCAGTGTAATCTCAAGGGTAGACCATAATCTTCTGTCACTAGAACTAAAACATACACTGGGACACCGATATAGAGTGGGGGAGCTGGAGACCAACGCTGACACAAATCTAATCATAGCTGCGGGTGGCAGACGTATTAGGTGGGCCAAGTTTGCGTTAGCTCCTGATAAAATAGCTGGGCTATACCAACTCGCTGCCTGCTCCCTTGTGGAGGCTTTCGAACTCCTGGTTGCTAATTACAATTCTTCCTATTTCCAGGCGTTTGAGTCTATCCACTCTAATCTAACCACTACTTTGGCCGGATGTATGACATTACAACGCATGCTTTTACCACGCATGCCTTTACAACGCAGTTTTTACAACGCATGCTCTTACAACGCATAGCGCTTAGGGGTCCTGGATAGTGAATAGTTTAATTTACTATTCCAACTCCAGTCCCCGTGGAGAGTAGGGATGATGTTCAATAGTAAATTAAATCTATTCCCTATCCTAGAGCGCCCCCCAGCGCAATGCGTTGTAATGACATGCTTGTAATAGTTGCGTCGTAAAGACACTGCGTGGTAAAAGTTGCGTTGTAAAGGATGTTTCCCACTTTGGCCACCTATTTTTACACCACAGTTAACAAGAGGCCACGGCCAAAAAACGAGGCCCAATGGTTCAACAAACCCTGTAAGGTGGCTAAATGTGCACTCGTTAGGGAGGTTAAAACTGGTTCTGTACGGAGCATTAGAGCAGCTAGACTCACCTACAAAAGTATAATTGCGGAGTCTAAGTCAGAATGGGAGGCTTCAAGGTGGGCATATATAAAAGAAGCCTTGGACGGTCGCGACTACAGGGCTTTCTGGAATTTAGTTAGAACAGGCTCGCCAGAGGGTACGTCTGCTTTAATACCTAATCTGAGCGAAGAGGTGTGGATATCACACTTTAAGCCTTTATTCTCCCATACCGATACCGCATCTTCTGTAGACCTAGTCCTACCAATGAAGGGTACACTTGCCCTAGAAGTACTGGACGCAAAGGATTACGATTATCCACCTTGCACCATGCTGGAAATTCAGGTGGCCCTTAGGAGCTTGTCCTCCGGGAGGGCCGCGGGATTGGATAGAATCCCTAGAGACTTATTCTCGAGTCAGGAGAAGGTGTGGGTCCCCTACATTTGGTTATATTTTAAGCCATCCTCCATGGTATGGAAATCCCCCTTACATGGTTGGGGGCAGAGATCATTCCCATCCATAAAAAGGCTTACCCACTCGACCCGGCGAATTACCGCCCCATAAGCCTGATTGACGTCTTGCAGAAATTGTTTGCACGCCTTTTACTAACGAGGTTGCAGTGCTGGACTGACGAACACCACATCCTGACCTCCCTCCAAGCGGGCTTTCGTGCTAAGGTCTCCACCATCGACCAACTGTTTAGACTACAATTGGTCTACTGGAAGACGGTGACTATGGGAGCTGGTAGCCTCTATCTGATCTTTGTAGATCTTCAATCTGCATTCGATTTGGTCCAGAGGGATAAGCTTTGGGCCATATTGTTAAAGATGGGTGCCCCAGTATATGTGTGCCAATTGTTTAAACGCCTACATCAAGGCACCTTTGCGAGGGTGAGGTATGGGAGGAATGGGGAGCTTTCGGCCCCCTTCCAGGTGAAAAAGGGTGTTAGGCAGGGGTGCGTGATGGCCCCCACGCTCTTCTTTTTGTTCCTTAATGTACTGATTGACCATCTTTTGGGTGCGAGGGATTTAGATTCTCCTAGTTTAGCTGAACGTAAGATACCGGCCCTGATGTTCGCTGATGACACCCTTTTGTTATCAAAATCTTCTATGGGCATTCAGCAAACTCTGGAGGCGTTCTGCTCTTTTTGCAGAGCTAGAAATCTGGAGATCAATCTTTCCAAAACCAAATACATGGTTTATAACGCTAAATCATCCAATTGTCCTCACCCTCGTTTGGATGGCTCGGTGTTGGAAAGAGTCTCTACCTTTGACTACTTGGGGGTAACATTGAACGATAAGATGGAATGGGGGTCGCATATGGCCAAGGCAAATATGAAGTTGGCCCAAGCCTCTGGTGGTATTTTAAAGGTTTATAACGAGTGCTCATTTAAAACATTGGGACCGCCAGTGGAAATCTACAAAGCCCAGGCGAGAGGTGGTGCGCACTATGGTGTAGAGCTGTGGGGTCACGTTAGCGCCACCTCTCTGTGGTATACGTTGTGGAATGTCCGTGCCCATTGAGGTGTGTGGGCAGTACTGTGTGTGAATTAAAAAAGCGCATACTGGAGCACGTTCGGGCTACCATTCACCAGGACAGAACAAATGCGGTAGCCAAGCACATGGAACAACACCATAAAAGTGACTGGAATCAATTAAAATTCTTTGGAATTGAAAGTGTCCCCAAAAAAGAACGAGGGGGAGACAGAGAGAGACTTTTGAGACAGAAAGAGTCCCGTCACATCCTGAACCTAAGAACCTTAACCCCGCATGGGCTTAATCAGTCAGAAGAACTTTATATACATTTGTAAAAAACTTCTCTTTTGATAAATGACATTTGCTCTATATATTATGCTGGACCCACTAGAGGGCATGTAAAGAGGGAATCATAATGACCACTGTTGAAATAATGTGTGACATCCCACTGGAGGGAGTTATTGTTGGTCAAATGATTGTATATGCATATCAAATGGTCTTGCCTGAAAATATGGTCTATATGCATATTAACTTGTCTTGCTTTAAAATAGATATGTCATATTTAGATTTATGTAAGAAGCAGACTAAGGCATAACAAAGAGCGAAAAGTTTTTATTGTAACTATATACATATATAACACAAAAAAACTACATCTCCCAAAAAGCATTGAGGCGCCTGTGTTCCCAAACAGGAAGTGAGAGTTTGTGAAACTGACTACATAAAGTAGGGGGAGCCAGACGGTCAGTTGATCGTGAGCAAGGTATCTGGATATACCGAAACGCGTAGATATTTAACCCCTTCGACGCTCATGACGAGCTCAGCTCGTCATGGAGTTTCCATTGATTTCAATGGAAAGTCAATGGTCCTCCTAGCACACCCCTTAGCATCCAAGTGGTTAACATCTGCCCTTTGCCACAATCAAAGAGAATGTAAGAAAATAAAAAGAAAAATTGCAAAATACGACCTTGGGAGTGCGACCCGTTTGTTTCTCCGACTGGGGGAATTGCGTGGAAATATATAAATATATATATATATATATATATATATATATATATATATATATATATATATATATATATATATATATATATATATATATATATAAATATATATGTATATATGTATATATATATATATATATATATATATATATATATATATATATATATATATATATATATATATATATATATATATATATATATATATATATATATATATATATATATATATATATATATATATATATATATATATATATATATATATATATATCACACACACAAGGTCGCCCCAATGAAAGGAAGCCAGCCGGCAGATACGTGTTTCATCTTTTATTGGGAACAACTTGCCAACAGGTAGCAGCGTAGAAAGAGCATCAGCATGCAGATTCAGCCAAACGCGTTTCGGGAATCTCGTTCCCTTCCTCAATGGCTTTCCAACTGCCGTTGCAAGACTGTATTCTCCGCACTTATTAAGTTCCAGGGTCCCGCCCCAGTGGGCGTCGCCGACAAGGCATTGTGGTTCCTGTAGTGCGAAAGAGTAATCTCCAGTGAGTCAGTCTTGTAGGGCAAAATTAAACTCGAAGTAAAACCCATGTGGGTCGATGCACGGTCCCGTGTTGCACCCTGTCCTGCTTTTCCATTGTCCCCAGTGAAAATGCCTCCTACAATGTGCTGACATCATTTGGTGTCAGCGTAGTCCCGCTCACCAGCGGTGGCCCTCCTTTCGCGGCTTGGACTAAGCCGCTCAATATTTCACACACACAAGGTCGCCCCAATGAAAGGAAGCCAGCCGGCAGATACGTGTTTCATCTTTTATTGGGAACAACTTGCCAACAGGTAGCAGCGTAGAAAGAGCATCAGCATGCAGATTCAGCCAAACGCGTTTCGCGAATCTCGTTCCTTTCCTCAATGGCTTTCCAACTGCCGTTGCAAGACTGTATTCTCCGCACTTATTAAGTTCCAGGGTCCCGCCCCAGTGGGCGTCGCCGACAAGGCATTGTGGTTCCTGTAGTGCGAAAGAGTAATCTCCAGTGAGTCAGTCTTGTAGGGCAAAATTAAACTCGAAGTAAAACCCATGTGGGTCGATGCACGGTCCCGTGTTGCACCCTGTCCTGCTTTTCCATTGTCCCCAGTGAAAATGCCTCCTACAATGTGCTGACATCATTTGGTGTCAGCGTAGTCCCGCTCACCAGCGGTGGCCCTCCTTT
Organism: Lissotriton helveticus; assembly: GCF_964261635.1. Lineage (NCBI taxonomy): Eukaryota > Metazoa > Chordata > Amphibia > Caudata > Salamandridae > Lissotriton > Lissotriton helveticus. The sequence continues at coordinate 86,512,606 of NC_136064.1, forward strand.
CGCGGCTTGGACTAAGCCGCTCAATATTTCACACACACAAGGTCGCCCCAATGAAAGGAAGCCAGCCGGCAGATACGTGTTTCATCTTTTATTGGGAACAACTTGCCAACAGGTAGCAGCGTAGAAAGAGCATCAGCATGCAGATTCAGCCAAACGCGTTTCGGGAATCTCGTTCCCTTCCTCAATGGCTTTCCAACTGCCGTTGCAAGACTGTATTCTCCGCACTTATTAAGTTCCAGGGTCCCGCCCCAGTGGGCGTCGCCGACAAGGCATTGTGGTTCCTGTAGTGCGAAAGAGTAATCTCCAGTGAGTCAGTCTTGTAGGGCAAAATTAAACTCGAAGTAAAACCCATGTGGGTCGATGCACGGTCCCGTGTTGCACCCTGTCCTGCTTTTCCATTGTCCCCAGTGAAAATGCCTCCTACAATGTGCTGACATCATACGAAAGATGCTCCGCTGTAAGCTCAGTCCTGGAAGGAGGCGTAACGGCTTTCTTCGATGCAGGAGAAGGTGCCAGTTAATGGAGGTACTATATTGGCAGCAGTACTAAGCGGTGTGTGCGACACCCCACTTGGGTCAATATTGGATTTTATTTTGCGGACTTCGTGCAAAACTCACTGGAGGCAAACTAAGCACTACAGAGACCATGAGGCCGTGCAAGCGGCCACGCCCACAAGGGAAGTGACTCTTTAAATATTAGGTGCTGTAATGTTGCAGTTGTTTTCCGCATATCTACAAAGCCTATGACAAAGGGCAGGGGCCCGAAACGCGTCGGCTTGAACTCTTGTTTGCGGCATCCTGCTTGATTCTGCTACAACCTTCATTAAAATTGTGGTGGCAAGATTACCTTCTGTGGGCTCTTTCTTTTGAGGCAACTCTTTGTGTGATAAAATATATATATATATATATATATATATATATATATATATATATAAACTGAATAAAGTGAGCTCATTTAATCTTCGTGTGGCGAAGTTCCCATATTGGGTTTTCTGTTTGGTGGTTTATGTAGCGGCCCTTCCTGGTCGCGAGGAACAGCCCACCGCGGTATGCGGGTCTATGATGGCACCACTATGTGTTCAACGTGACGGAACGAAGAAAGCTGGGGACTTTACAGGGTGTAACCAGACGTTTAAAGCCACGGTATGCAGCCACAAAGCCAGACAGGTCCAGCCTTGGTGTTATGAGTGAATTTATTTTTGACATTTCGAATTGCGGTGAATGCACCCACTTGGGATCATCTGGACTACATCACCCACAAGGCCGTGTAGATGGCCCCTCCTACATGAACAGGTGATGGAAATAAAAGTGCATCCCTCGCAGCACCTGCAGTATCGGGCAAAGCCACTGATGAAAGGGTGATTCCTGAAACGCGTCTGGCTTGGATCCATTTCAATTTGCTGCTCCTTGAATGTTCCTGCTGGCAGGGTGCATACCGAGTAAAGTGAGCTCATTTAATCTTCGTGTGGCGAAGTTCCTCATTTGTGTTTCCTGGTTGGTGGTTTAAATATATATACTGTATTGCATGCCAGCAGCCACCACCCGGCCCATCTGATCCGGAGCATTCCCTTTGGGGAAATGCTCCGGATCAAAAGAATTTGCAGCACGGAGGCTGAATGCGCGGCTGCGCAAAGGGCTAGCAGACTACCCTTTTTAGCCAGAGGTTATTCGAACATAAGCCTACTTAAAGCTATCCAACGGACAAAGTCTATTACTAGACAGGAGGCTATGGTTCCGAAGGATAGGGCTATTGCGAGGGTAGATCAATTGATTGATAGGGTTCCTGAAGTACCTTCTCGTGTTATACTGACTTACAATCGTCAGCATGGAGAACTAAGGAAGATCATCAATAAAAATTGGAACCGTGTCCAAAGTGATTCTATCATTGGACACAAGGTGAGGAGTAAACCTTTACTCACCTTTCGTAAATCACCCTCAATGGCTAAGGCATTAGTTAGAAATACCTTAGAGCCTACAATTTCCACCACCTGGCTGTTACTTAGCAAGGGTTTTAAAACATGCCCCCAATGCAAGACTTGTCGCTATGGCAGTAACAGGACGCATTATAGCAGTTCTTTTCGGCAGGACCCCATCGCTATTACCAAGAGGTTGACCTGTAAAACAGAGAACGCCGTTTATGTGTTGGAGTGTCGGTGTGGGCTTAAATACGTGGGCAGCACCCGTCTGCCCGGCCACAAGCGAATACTCCAACACATACGGGCTATTGTGGGACGCGATCAAACCTATCCGGTTGCCAGGCACTTTGAAGCTAAACATCTAGGCAGTCCTGAGCAACTCCAGTATTTTGCTATAGATACAGTAGAAGTATCAAGGAGAGGAGGGGACCGTGAGGCCAAACTCCGTCTCCTTGAGACTAGATATATATTGGAGCTGAATACAAAGAATCCAAATGGATTAAATGACAGGGAGGATCTGTATACCTGCATTTAGGATTCTCAGGAACTATATTTTAGCCTGTCCGGATAGGGTTTTGTTCTGACTGATTTCAGTGTTTTTTTTAATAATAACATGTGGCTGTATTTTGTATCTAGTAATTTGTATATATATTTGTAATTTTAATAGGATCTGTTTTGTCTTTCACTTTTTGCACTTTATCATTGCACTTTGCACATCACTTTTGCACTTTAACCCTTATAAACAGATTTCTTTCTATTGAATGGCCCACTTGGGCTTTATGTATTTGAAGTCAATTCAGTCAAAAAATTGTACCAGACATAATTGGCATGAATATGTTTTGTTTAACAATATAAATTGCAAATGTTGATAGCAATCTATTGGCAACACGACGGCGGGACCATGGCGCTTTTGCTTTACCCTACATAATATAATGTAAGGGTTGATTAGATCAGTTTCCTATTCCAGGATGTCAACCACTAGGCTTGGTGTAGGCAATTCTGCCAATGCGCCATTACCTGTAATTAACGATTATGTTGTTAATTTTAAACTTTTTATTTAAGTTTATTATTATGCAGGTTGTTGTATAAATGTGATAAATTATTTATCTATTTATATATAGTCCCGATCGACGCAAATTTGCACAATATTTTTTTCTTTGCCTATTGTCTGCTGCCTTGCACTGTCACTTTAAAAAGTCTGTTTCTGAGCTCGCAGTTTGTCATGTGATCAAGCCTCCTTTGGAGGCGAAACGCGTCATGGCGGGCACGCTGGCATCTATTTAATAAAAGCACCTTTTTGCACCAGCAATCAAAGGGTTCACTCTTCGTCATCTTTTGGATTTTAGCAGCGGCAGTCTGTGGTCTGTGGTGTGGCGAGTATCCCAAAAAAAAAAAAATAATAAAATAAAATATATATATATATATATATATCCACGCTCCAAAACACCAAGTGCATGAGTCACTCTCAGGGCGGGTGCCGAGTAACGCGGTGGTGTCCGCGTAAAATATAAAGGCTCCAATTTCCAAAAATACCCAGCCGGGTTTACAGGAAAGCACAGCACTCACACGGGCAGCAGCAGTAAATTAGCAGATCGGTTTATTCAGAAAAATAAAGCAGACGCGACGCGTTTCGGGAGTAAAATCCCTTCGTCAGGGATTTTACTCCCGAAACGCGTCGCGTCTGCTTTATTTTTCTGAATAAACCGATCTGCTAATTTGCTGCTGCTGCCCGTGTGAGTGCTGTGCTTTCCTGTAAACCCGGCTGGGTATTTTTGGAAATTGGAGCCTTTATATATATATATATATATATATATATATATATATATATATATATATATTCACAGAAAAAAACATAGGTTTTAAGGGTGTTATAGTTAGTTAGACATTTCACTCGTACCAAACCATTGAAATTCCCGCGTTATAGTTAATTGTATTAACTATAACTCGCACGCCCGCAATCCACTGCTGATGATGTCACATATTACATCATTCATGACATGGTCAGTGACATCACTGATGACATCTCAAATGACATTACTGATGACATCATCCAGTGAATGTGGTTTGCTTCGATATTTAAATATTATATCTATATATATCTATATATATATATATATATATCAATCTGCCTTGATGACTGAGTGGATGTATAAGGGTCTAAATGGAGGATTTAGTAGCAATGTGAGTGACTGTCTAAGTGATAAATTTAAAGTGTCTCACTAAATATATGGCATAGTGATTAAACTGTGTGAATACCTGTATCACTCTATCTCTTGTTGTTTAAACAACTACATAAGTTGGTTACTAGCTATGTGAAAGTCTATATTAGGTATTAATTAGTTAAGTGAGTATTTGTATGGGATTGTGAATGAATGAGTGTGTGGTTGGGTGGGAGGTGTGTGACTGTCCAAAGATGTGTAAATAGTTGATTTAGTAGGTATATGAGGTTAAGACTGTACGTGGAAACAGTTGTTTGGGTGAGTGAATCTCTTTAAGGGTGTGGTGATGAGTAAATAGATTTCTCAATGATACCTAGCGGTGCCACTTGGGTTTTAAAATGTGCTTTTCCAATCGGGGGGGATGGAAGAAGGGGCGGGGTGTGGCCTTTCTCTTTAGAGATCGCTATAAGCTCACGTCCTCTCTACCCACTACGATTACAGGGGTGGAAGGCTTGTTCTTCTGCCTACAAATCAACCCCCGCCAGTCACTGGCAGGTATGGTCATTTACCGTCCCCCAGACTGCGCAGAGACGACTTTTACGGCGCTCATTGACGCCATCGTCCAAAGCTCTGTCCTCCACTCTCACTTTATAGTGCATGCCGAGGCAGGGGCCTGTCCACTGGCTGAGTGGCTTATTTCGACACTTAGTGCCGCTAATCTGACATTATTCAGTACAGCTCCCACACATAAAGCAGGCCATATGCTTGACCTGATTTTCTCGAATATCAGTGACCTGGCGGTGGGTTCACCGCTACAGTTGATTTGGTCGGATCATGCACTAATCCCGTTCTCGGTCATGCTACCCGGCTCAAGGCCCGAGACGGGGAGACCCTCCTTTTTGCAGAGACAATGGAAAAGTTTGGTCCCTGGAACCATAGGTCCCGTCCTGGCTCAAAACCCTCCTGCACTCTCATCTGATGTAAATAAGGATGCAGCGGCTATGGCAAAATGGATAGGCGATATGGTGAATTCTATTGCGCCGGCTAAACGGGCAATGTCCCGCAGGGGCTCTCCCTCTGCTCCCTGGTTCTCTCTGGAACTGAGGGCGGAGAAGTCCGCCTGCAATAAGTTAGAGCGACTTTGGAGGGCGGATTATTGCAGTCTAGCGAGGGCTCGCTATAAAGCCGCCATCCGCGCTTTTCACAAATCTATAAAAACTGCTAGGGTGACCTACAAGGAGGGACGAGGGACTGCTGACACCTACCCTGACCTGGGCGAATCTGCAGCTGGGCATTGCGCTCACGAGCGCTTCTCTTTCTGGGCATTTCGGTCCCCCCCGCCGCCGCCTACACCTCGCGGCCGCTGAGCGGGGGGACTACATTCCCCAGAGTTCCCGGCGGCCCTGCCCACACACGCCGGCTGACGCGCACGGAGGCGCTTAAATCACCGGCGCTTCCCCCGCATCGCGGGACGAGCCGGGCGAAGCCCGGGCAAAGGGCGGGCCCTCTGTGGCCCTCAGAGGCCATAGGAGGCCGGGCCGGGCCATCACCCTTGCTCCCGGTCGGATCCCGTGCAATGAGGAACACTGACTTAAGGTACTTTGCCAACTGACTATATTTGATTTTATTCCACGGGGTCACTGTTGCTCAAACTCCCGATATTGCTTGTGTTCTGATTGTTACAAGCTGTCACACTATGTCTGGCAAGGGGGTTTCTAGAAAACACTCCTTTGAGGGTGACCTGCTCAGGGGAAGAATGGACTATTATCTTAAAAGTGCTATATTGCCCATTGCTAGTGAATTGGAGAGACTAGAACGATCACCAGTCTTGGACAGTTCACTTATTAAGGGTTCACCCTCACAGTCGGCTGATTTAGCCCCGGCGATATCACTATTGGAAGAACTCAATCTAATGTGTAAAGCCTTGTATGCTCCTGTGAATATAGAAAATGTGTTAACTTCTGTTTCAATCTCCCCCATAGCTATGACTAGTCCTGGTCCCAATCGTTCTTCCCAACCAACTCAGACCTTACAGACCTTACAGGATACTACTCACCCAATACCATTTTCCCTACCCACCGTCTCTACCCAGATGTCCTCGGTCAAAAGAAAGAGAGACAAAACGAACCAAACGGGCAGTCAGGTCAAGAAACAAAAATTAATCCTACACCGGCCAGTACACAATACCCCAAGCACTGATACTCCGAAAGTACCTGTACAGGATTCCCTACTGCCCACGCTTGAAAAAATTATGAAATCTATTTTATCTCCATTGCTTGATAAAATAATTAGCCTAGGGGATAGGCTCACGGGACTCGAAGAAGCAATAAAGGCTAATTCGCTACCTACAAAAACCTTGGGAGAACCAGTACAACTACAGCGCCCACCCCCTATAGAATCATTTGATTCTACTATACAAAACACAAACACCAGCAAACAAATAGCTGCCCCACCTATGAACACCTTAAAAAATTCTAAAGCAGCCATGATACCACAGCGCTCTAACCTCAGGGTTGGGCACAATAAAGTAACCCCATCTCAAAATAGATTAGTGGCCAGTCACAATACCATCCCACGTAAAACTAACCACCTTCATTTGCCTCCAGAAGCAGCTCCTATTGTGTTCGTCCTTGCAGGTATACCAGAACTCCCAAAGGGGAAACATGAAAAACAGCAGGATCTAAAGAACAAGGTAGTGTTCTGGCTAACCAAAAATAGGCCATTGCCCCCCAATATAGATGGCACTATACTAAGCGTCAGAAGGGTGGGCTGGCTAGGACCCCTTGTAAAAAAATACTGTGGGCGATTTGGTCCTTGTAAAATTCAGCAATAAATATGTCGTCCATTACCTCAAATCCTGGCAGCCGCAAATAGGCGATGGCCCAATATCGACTTGGAGCCTAAGCGATTTTTACCCTAGATCTTTATATGTCCAGTCGCACCGCTAAGTAACTCAGAGTAACTTCTGGCTAGAAGTGGTCCTGTACTGAATGGCCCCCTTTCTCCTTATTTTTATTTGATTTGTCCTTTTTTGCTGTCCAGTGATTAGCTGAATTCCTTTATTGTTTTAATCATTTTTTGAAAATGTACGCTAATTTCTTGTGAAATTATAATATTTTTATGTGTTGATGTATATTTATGTGTTGTTGCTGCTTTTATGATTTTTATCTTAAAATCGAATAAAGCTAATCAAACAGCTAGGAAACTTTTTATTTCCACTTCCATTCGACAAGCAGAACATTCCAGCAAAGAAGTGTTCAAGATAGTGCAGTCCTTTTTTAAACCTAGATGCATTGAGCTGGATGTGACTCCGTCAGACAAACTTTGTGACAATATTTCTGAATATTTTGAGAATAAAATTCTGAAAGTGTCTGACTCTTTTAATCCTGCTGGCCGCACTGTAAAATCAGACGTAATGGAGAATAGAGTTCCTCAACTGACCTTAGGTCAATTCCAGCCAGTTACACTGGATCCCGTCATGCAGGAAATAAACAGATGTAAATCAGGGTCCCCTGATGATCCCTGCCCACCAACGCTTTGGAGTTTGATGGCGGAATTCGTTGCGCCGACTCTCCAAAACATATGGAATACGTCCATCTCTTCCGGTGTGTTCCCGGAGTGCTGGAAGCACGCCACCATACTCCCTTTGAAAAAAAAGCTAAATGGGGCCCCAGAAGATTTAAGTAATCTCTGCCCCATCTCTTTGCTGGCAGCTCCGGGCAAAATGCTTGAAAAATTAATCCAGCGACAACTACATAAATTCACGGAAGAGAGTAATGCGCTCCATGAAACTCAATCAGGTTTTAGAGCCGGTTTTAGTACCGAGACCGCCCTGATCGAGGTTGCCGAGTCGGTCAGATGGTCGCTGGATTCAGGAGCATCAGCAATGCTGGTGCTCCTGGATCTATCGGCCGCTTTCGATACGGTGGATCACGACAGGCTATTACAACGCCTGGCTGAGATCGGCCTCCAAGCCCAGGCACTGGGATGGCTCCACTCTGTTTTGTCCGACAGATCGCAGAAGGTGGCTCTAGGCGCCTTTTCCTCAGATTCCAGGAGATTGAACTGCGGGGTCCCACAGGGCTCTCCTCTGAGCCCGCTGCTTTTTAATATCTATTTGGCCCCGCTGTTCACGCTGATTGCCAATTGGGGAGTCACCGCAATTTCCTACGCTGATGACACCCAATTGGTTTTTCCGTTCTCTGAGGTTTCTGAGGCAGCCTTTTCCAACTTTAAGGGCTGCCTTCGGGATGCGGCCTGCTGGATGAACACTAACAAATTGAAATTAGAGTAGAGCGGGTCATGGAAGAACAGGCTATCAGACAGGAAATAGTGTGAAAAAATAGAATTGGATTTACTCTGAGAAATACAGGGGGGAGGTTGAATTTTGTCAGGAGAAGTGGAAAGAAATAACAGGAGATTGCTGGGTTCTGGAAACAGTGAAAGGTTTTGTGATAGATTTAGGTTCAGAGCCAAACCGAGGCAGAGAGTCAAAATAACTTTTCTTTTAGAAGTGCAGGTTATCACCAAACAGGAGATAAAAGAAATGTTAGGGAAGTAGGGGGTTATAGAAGTGTCAGACAGAATGAAAGGGTTTGTAAGTGTTGGAATATGTGATAGACACGAGACGACATGCTTTGCCGTCTCGTGTCTGTCTCGTGGTGTGTAGCGAATGCCCAGTACAGGGTTCACGAGTGTGCATCTTTCGAAGATGCGTGGTGTAAAAGACGGGAGTTGGGAACGGCATTAAAGAGATGACTGGGAACCTGTAAAGACGTGAAGGATGAATAAACCTGTTTGGATTACCTTCCTGCTTCCATTACGTTTTTCCTACACTTGCGGCAAACTTGGAGAATATCAAGGTTTGAAACATGTGATTAAATTAAATGATAATGCCGTACCTGTTCGGCATCAAGTGAGAAATGTTCCTCTCACATACAGGGATAAACTAAAAAGCTTACTTAAAGATCTTTGTGAAAAAAATATCATTGAACCTATAGAATCGTCACCTTGGGTTTCTACGATTGTAATTTCAGTCAAATCCAATGGCGAATTGAGATTATGTGTGGACCTTCGCAGTCTCAACAATTCTGTTTGGGTCGATGCTCATCCCCTGCCAAATCTTCATGAGATGGTTTCAACTTTGGCAGGTGCAGAAGTATTCTCATGCATTGATTTGGCTAATGAGTATCACCAAGTAGTTTTGGATGATGAATCCAAAAATCTCACAGTCTTTATCACGCCTGAAGGTCTTTTTAGATACAAACGCATGCCTTTTGGTTTGGCTAGTGCGGCGTCAGTCTTTCAAAGACTAATGAAGGAAACCCTTGAAGGTCTAACGGGTGCCATCGCTTTCCAGGATGACATACTTGTGTTTGGGAAAAATGTTGAGGAACACGACAAGAACTTAAAGGGGGTAATATCAGCATTGTCTGTTAAAGGACTTACTTTACTCCTTGATAAGTGCAAAATTAGAGCAAGGGAAGTAGAGTACTTAGGGCACACCATCAGTGGTATGGGAAATAAACACAAACACGTAGAAAGCATTCTTTTTTTTTTTTTTTTTTTTAAAACCTTTATTATACGTAAAGCACTTACAATCACGGGCAAGCAAATCAATAAAGCCATAAGCATGCAACATTCCGTCTTCCAATTGCCCTATTGTAGCTCAGGATAGTGACCGTACCATAACGATACCAGGATGAAAGAGGTTTCTTTTTAAAAGTTTCTAGAGATTACAGGAGCAATGCCAAGCGATTGTTTCAGGACCTACAGCTGGCCATCAGAATATATAACGGCAATCAGCATAACAATTAAAGTGGGAGTGAAGGGCGAAGTAAACAATACAAAGTAGCCATCATTACAATCACTATACGTGATAGACCAATGCCCCACCCCACAAAAAACTGAGGACACTACAGGAACCCTGTGAAACGATAACGCAGAAGAGAATAAAGAAAAAGGGTCATAGAACCAAGGAGGAAACAAGAAAATAGAAAGAACCCCCCCCCCCCGCCAACCCCCCCACCCCGCACCCCTGCAGAAGGCCATGGCCTACCCCCCCCAGCAGTGTGCCCGTCGCCCTAAATGGAAACCCGAAATTTAGTAAGACAAAAGAGAAAGAAAGTGGAGGAGGAGAGAGAATTATTATACTGGCCTCCAACCACCCACCCATCCGATCCCAGCCCTTCAAACCGGCACCCGTGCGACCATCATTTCAATCAACAGAAGGCATGTCCCACATAGTCACCAGGAAAGCAAACTCCAGCAATCCAGGACACTACCTCAACCCTGTCCCGTGCGATCTAATGCACCAACGGAGTCCAATCGCAGTCGACCCATTCCCATAACGAATATTGCGAGGGAACGGAGCCTCAAATCTAGCTCAGACTGCGGTCCACACACAATAAGGCGACATATCTGAACACAAACACAGTCATCAGCATGGCAGTCCAACAATCCCAATACCGCTCCGAAGCGTATCTTCCAGTTCACATGTACAATATCAGGGAGGGAGAGGAGAAACAAAATGTCCGACAGTATCTGAGGCAGCACTAGGGTTTTCGGGAGCATAGCATAGAACGATACTGCCACCTCTGGATCCAGTGTTAGTCCTACCGAGCAGTCCGAACATACGGAAGCCTGTGCACCAGTTACCACACGAACCAGGACCTCCGGTATTGCAATGTTCACAGGGGCAACCATCGCGCTCCTCCCGGGTACAGAACCAGGCAGGTCATCGTGAGCCTGAAGACTGTCTGGAATCGAAAGTCTCAAGGTAGACACCATGGCATCCAATTTATTCCCAAATGCTTGGGCGCCACGTTCCAGGGTGGAGTGTAGGGCACTAAGAGCCGCTAGAAGGTCACGACACGGTAATCCAACTCCATGTGCCAACACTTCCACGCTCCTCATTTCCATGCACTCCCCTCCTTCCTGCAAGCCAGCACTTCGGGTGTTACACTCCACATTATCGATTTGGTCAGCAAGCCGTTCCACTAACGTGTGGGACCGAGCCTCAAACAAAGGCATATCAGGCTCCATAGTACTGCAGCAATTCTGTAAGGGCAGTATCAATAAATGCCCAATTGGCAGCATCCGATGCGAGCCATCCGTGAAAGGGAGCAGTTCATGCGAAAATTCGGGAGCAGCCCCCCAAAAGCGGGCCGGGCGGCCAACAGCGTCTGATCGGCTCACTTGCAATTAGGCACATAATTACACAATCCCTCGAAATTACTACGCCGGGCATACTCCGATCCGCACCTCTAGTTGTTCTAGCTGTCCTCGGCAAGAAGCAAGCCGATCATCTCATTGCTCCAGCTGACCGACTCCTCCCCCGCACGGGTGACCGCTGTTGTTCACTCAGTTCCCGGCCCCGTCTATAACGCACAGTCCCGGTTCCAACGCCATTGCAGGCCGCAAAATGCGAATGGATGTTTCTCTGGGTGTATGGCTGGGAGAGACCTCGGGATCACGCGACCTGTGACCGGGCGTCCTCACCGACGCGGGAGTGTGAAATAGGTCCAGGATCAATTACAGGATATCCACGCGGGAGGAGAAGGGCCGCGGAGCCGAGGTCTTAGGCGGCCATCACAGTCGCTGTCTTGGCTCCTCCCCTAGAAAGCATTCTAATGCACCGGTACCATCTTCCAAAGAACAATTAGTAGCATTTTTAGGATTAATTGAATTCTATGCAAAATGTATACCCAACTTTTCATCAAAGGTGGATCCTTTTAGATGTCTTTTGAAGAAAAATGAAACGTTTCTATGGTCTAGTGAGATGACAGAAGCATTTCAAAATCTTAAAATATTTATTGTGAATGCACCATGTTTGAAACCTTTTGTCCCCAGAAAAAAATGTATTATAATGGTTGACGCAAGCAAAACGGGATTAGGTGCTGTTCTCATGCAAAAAAGACTACAGAAAAGAATGGATAATAGCATATGCATCAAGAGCGTTAAGAGATGCTGAGAAACATTATTCAGTTATCGAGAGGGAGCTATTAGCTTGTGTTTGGGGAGCAGAACCTTTCAAAACATTTTTGTGGGGGACAAGATTCACAATAAAAACAGTTCATAAACCCCTTATTTACATTATGGCACGGGGGGGGGGACAATGTCCGCTCGCCTTGCTAGATTAGCATCAAGATTGCAGTCATTCCAATACCAGATTGAGTATGTACAAGGCAAAATGAATACTCATGCAGATTGCACGTCTAGGTTACATTCTTCTTTTAAAGGTCATGTAGAGGATGAAGAATGTGAAGTTGCTTTTACTTCTCAAGATGTAATGTTAATGTGTGGTGATAAAATTAACTTAATTGAAGAATCATGGTCCAAAGAAATGCAGAAAGATGCGGAACTATCAAATGTTCAAAAGTATATTTTACAAGGTTGGCCTGAGCAAAGGAAATTGTCTGGCGACATGATGGTTTACTCGAAGATACAAGATGAGTTGGGAGTTGAGAGTTGAGAGTGGGTTACTCATGAGGGGAGATAAGTTCATTCCTCCCCATTCATTGAGAAATGTCATCATTGGAATTGCACATGAAGGTCATTTAGGCATCTCTTTTACAAGGAGGCGAGTAGGAGATTTTTTTTTGGTGGCCTGGAATTGATGTGTGTGTGGAACATTTTGTACGCAGATGTACAAATTGTGCCAATAGTGATAAATCTGCAGTGGCTCTACGTTTTGAACCTTGTCCAGTAGAATATCCATCTGGTCCATGGCGGAAACTTGGTCTTGATATTATATTACTGGACCTTTTGGTGTTCTACTTGAACAAGAGAAATTTGGAATTGTCTTAATTGACTATTTTTCGAAATGGCCAGAAGTTAAAATGTAAGGGACATCAGGCCCAAGAATGTTATAGAGTTTTTAGATTAGGTTTTTTGCAGAGAAGGGATACCAGAAGAAGTGGTTACTGATAATGGACCACAATTTATTAGTAAAGAAATTGAATATTTCTTCATGAAATGTGGCGTTGTGCATAAGAGAATTGCTGTCTTCCATCCAGAGGCTAATGGCAAGTCGAGCGATTTAACAAAGTTGTGAAGGAAGCCATTCAACGTTCTGCAAAGGGTGGTTTGAATTGGCGCAATGCATTGCAATCCATGTTGCTGTCCTATAGAACCTCACCTAATTCAGGCACTTTAGTCAGTCCGTTTGAACTTTTAAGAGGTCGTAAACCAAGCACTAGACTTAACCCATGGTGGTTAAAAAAACCTTAATGACAACTGCCAATCTTCTAAAGTTGACTACAACTTGGTTCGTAGTAGGGTAAATGCATACAGAGGAATGAAAAAAATGGAAAAGAAACGAGGATTTGTAAGCAAACAAGGAATTTCAATTGGTGATTTAGTTTGCATAAGGAAAAAAGAGGGAGTCCTAAAAGGAGCTCCAGTTTGGTCACAACCTAAAAGAGTTGTCGAAGTTTTTAAACATGCTGTTAGGATAGGAGGAGGAAGTGTGTGGAATTTGAATAGTTTCTTTATTCAAAGAAAAGAAGGTTTCTGAATGTGATAGTGACAGCAATGTATTTTTGGATATTAGATTAGAAAATAATGCTGGTGTTGCACCTCACGTTCAATGTGATATTGATATTTCAAAAAGAAGCGTCGGAACTCATCGCTTACCTATAAGGTACAATGACTATGTTATGAATTAGATAACAGTTTAAAATTGCTTTGACATTATAAATTAATTATTTTCATTCTAGTCAAGATATGTATATATTATTTTGTTGTTATTTTTTGGGGGATTAATTTGTAAAGGGGGAAGGTGTGTTGGAATATGTGATAGACACGAGACAGCATGCTATGTCGTCTCGTGTCTGTCTCGTGGTGTGTAGCGAATGTCCAGTACAGGGTTCACGAGTGTGCATCTTTCGAAGATGCGTGGTGTAAAAGACGGGAGTTGGAAATGGCATTAAAGAGTTGACTGGAAACCTGTAAATACGTGAAGGATAAGTAAACCTGTTTGGATTACCTTACTGCTTCCTTGACTTTTTTCCTACAGTAAGTACACTTTTTGTAGTGGAGAAAAAAGAAAAAGGATGGAGGCATTTTATAAATCTGAGGGAGTTAAATCAGTATGTGATTTACAGATATTTCAAGATGGGAGGTCTTCATCTGTTAAGGGATATCTTGATGGACAACGACTGGGTGGTGAAAATAGATTTTAAGGATGCATTTGTTTCAATACCGATTGCAGAGGAACGTCAACACTACCTTCAGTTCAAAACAACTATTTTAGTTTGTTTTTCTCCCTTTTGGACTGTCTTCTGCCCCTTGGTGTTTTTCAAAGGTGATGAGACCAGTCCTGGGATATTTGGAAAAAGAGGGATTCGAATGTTGATTGATTTAGATGACATTCTAATCATGAATGGGAATGTACAAACGTGTTTGCAGCACAGTATGATGGTTCAGAGGTTGCTGACAGATTTAGGGTGTGTGTTAAACTTAGAGAGATCTGTTTTGAAGCCAGCTCAAAGAATGGAGTTTTTAGGTTTTGTGGTGGAAACGGTAAAGAAATAGTTGAAGTTACCAGAAAGGAAAATTATCTCAATAAGAAGAGAGGTGAAATTATTGTTAAAGAAACCAGAGGTAAGTCTTAGACAGTTAGCAAGGGTTAGTAATAGGTCTTTTGTCATCATCAAATATAGGCTATTTTTCTAGGACCGTTGCATTACGGGGCTTTGAAAAGAGTCAAAGTTTCAAATTTGAACAAAGGGTGAAACAAGGTGAGACAAGGTGAAATTGGATGCAGAAGCGAAGGAAGAGTTGATTCGGTAACTAGAGTATTTGCATGTATGGAATGGATTGCTGATTTCTGGGGGAAGTCCGGATTATGTGTTAGAGACAGATGCAAGCAATTTAGGTTGGGGAGTGAAATTAGAAACACTGGAAACATGTGGGCGATGGATTTTGGAAGAGAGAGAAGATCAAAAAAATTGTTTGGAATTGAAATCAGGGTTCTAGGCGTTTCAAGGATAGGATTAAAAAAGGTCTGTTTTATTAAGGATGGACAATATTTAGGCAGTGACTTACAAACAAAGTTGGGGGAAGCAGGTCAAAGAGGTTATGAGAGTTGGCAAAGGATTTTTAGACGTTTTGCATGGAACACAAGATAAGCATAACAGCTCAGTATCTGCCAGGGAAATAGAATCTAGTAGCAGATTGGAATTCCTTGTTTTTCATTTTAAGATTATAGCTATTGGAAATTGAATCCAAGGTATTTTAAGAGGGTTCAGGGAGCATCGGGCTCTTTGAAGGCAGACGTAGACTTATTTACGTCAAGGTTAACGAATCAATTGGAGACTTATGTGAGTTGGAGACCCGATCCGGGGACAATGAAAGTGGATGCTTTCAGCCTAAACTGGAAAGGGTTGAGAGAGTATGCTTTTCCCCAATTTTCAATGATTCTGAGGGTTCTGATGCAGGTGAGGAGACAAGCATGCAGACTAGCTTTAGTAACTCCTTTTTGGTTAACACAAGCATGTTATCCATCTGTGATGGAGTTAGCTATGGAGGATCCACATTTGATAGAAGAGGAAGAAGGTCTTTTGATAGATGTGGGCAGAAGGGAACATCCATTAGTGGAGTCAGGGGTGCTCAGCCTTTTAGTTTGGAGCATTTCAGGAAATCCGGTACACTCGCTGAGTTATCAGGAGAGGCTTCAAAGTTATTATTTGAGTCATGGGCACCAGGAACAAGGGAAAGGTATGTAAGCACGTGGAAAGTTTGGGTATGCTGGTGCATGGAAAGGGATTCGGATTCCGTTGAAGCTGATGAAGTTATGATTGCAAATTGTTTGGCAAGGCTTCAGAAGGTCTAAGTTATAGTACTGTTAATTGTTATAGATCAAATGTAGCTGCAGGTCATTGCTTTTTAAAGGAGTTTCTGTTGGGTAAAGTCAATTGGTTTGTAGAATTATGAAAGGAATTTGTTTAAGAAAACCGCCAGGTTCTAGGTATAATACTCTGTGGGATGTTAGTTTGATTTTGAAACTTGTTGAAGGATGGCAAAGTAACAGGTTTTTGAGTATGAAACATTTAACTGGGAAGTTGGCTACATTGTTGTGCATGATTTCTTTTAGAAGAGTTTCTGAAGTGAAAGCTTTGGATACTTCAGGAAGATTTTTTATCCTGGGGGAGTGTTTTTTTTAAAAATTAAACGAAGAACAAAATCCATGTCTGAAAATATTTTTATCCAAGATTCAATGATCATCCAAAACTGCGTGTGGAACGATGTATAAGGGAATATGAGTCAAGAGTGAGTGAGTTGGAGGAGGAGCTACACTACGAATCAAGATGGCCGCGTAAGCTCCCGGCTCCGCTGACCTCCGCCAGCAGCTCGATTATCCTGTCTTCAATCCTGACCTTACACCTGATTTCCTTGTTTATGAAGGTCTACTGCTTCTAAAGGTGCAATCCCGAGATTTCTACCTCATCGGCTGACGAAGATACGCCGTGTTTCCATTCTCGGCCTAACAACGTGTGGAAGCCGGGGCCTCGATTTCTAGACTATCCGGGTCAGAGTTGAACAACATCGGCCGTGAGACCTGGACTGAGCCCGGTCTCCCAAAGAGTGCCTGAATTGTTGCCTTTTTGTGACGATCCTTTGAACGATCTACACCGAGGACACACCAGCGTGCCACACCGGCTGCTGTGGTGGGGGTCCGGTGCCCGGAGACCTTTCTGCCCTCCCGGGGTCGACGGGCTGGGGCCCTCTCTGACGGCGAAGGTGTGTTCTGTAAGACGAGGAGCGCCCATTACTTGATATCAGATTTGCGTGGCCTGCGACTCCGGAGCAGCCGGCCTCCGGGGTTCAAGTCCGGCTCTGTCGCCTATTGAGAGGGGATGGAGCGGACGGAAGGCGCGCCATCGCTGCAGGCCGTTGTGGCCGCCATTGGGGCGCTCCATTCGCACACAGTCGCTGTGTTCCGGACACTGATGGTGAAAGTGGACGGTATCCTGGAACCTGACGACGACACCTCGATTGGTTTCCAGCTAGAGATGGTACCAGCGGTGCATTGCACATCAGAGGTTGAGGTCCCCGTGCATAACCCGGTTCATGAACCTTGACGGTCCCCTATTACCGACAAGCCAGCCCGTGCTTCTCGCTAGCGTCTCTTGCCTGATCCTGCTGCCGCCTAACGCATCTATAGACGGTCTTCCATGTGGCTACGAGTTCCTTGGTGATGGTTTAGGATACTCGCTGTTTTTGGACACCTTTCCTCGTTCGAGCCGTGAACTTTTATCCTGTATTCGATCCTCCCGTGCTGACAAGAACTTTTGTGGACGCTTTGCCTTTTCCTTTAAAATGGCGGCTCGAGTGGCAAAGACTCTTATGACGGACCGTACTGGCCAGGGCTGAACTTTATCGCTGGGTTCCGATAAAATAGCTTTTAGCGATGCCGGGGTTGTGCCTATATTGTGACGAGAATTGGGTGGTTGTTGTTTATCCTCCCCTGACTGGCTTGTATAGCTAAATATTGATTTTACCATGTCTCGGGGTGGTCGCTGTTGGCGGGGGGTACGGGAGACCGGGAGTGTGTTTGCTTTCTCCTCCTCCGCTTTCTCTTTTCCCTTCCTTTAGGGTAGTTCTTGGGCGGCAGGCACGCTGCTAGTGGGGTTAGGCCGTAGCCATTGCAGGGGTGCAGGGTGGGGGGTTAGGGGTGGGGTTTTTTATTTTGCCTTCTTTTGTTCTATGGCCCCTTTTGTCTTTTCTTTTTCCTTCTACGAGAGTTGGGCTGTTTATATTTCACAAATCCTTTTTTGTCCGGGTGTCTTCGCTGGCTTAATTATCCTGTAACATTGTGGACGAGGTCACGCGGGTGGGATTGCTTTGATTGCTTAATAGACTGCTTATTTCCTGTTTCCGTTATGTGTACCCGTGATGGGCCTTTTACTTCTTACAGTGATTATTGTTTGTATATTTCCCACGCCTGACCCTGTTCTGTATTTTACTGCGAAACACCTGATATCTGTATTGCCTGCTCTTGTCTTACTGTTAAAATAAAAAAAAATATTTAAAAAAAAAGAGTGAGCGAGTTCAGGAGTGCGGGAGTAGATCAGTTGTTGATTATGTATGTGAAAGTGCATAGGACAGTTTCAACAGCAAATATCGGGAGATGGGTCAAGGACACAATGCGTGAATGAAACTGGTGTGAATTTGGGGAAGTTCAACGTGCATTTAATTCATGGAGCCATGGCTTCGAAGGTTTACAGTTCTGGAGAAAGTTTGATCGAAATTCTGAAAGCAACTGATTAGTCTAATTACAAAGTGTTTGGAGATTTTTGTTTTAGGCCAGTGGAACATGTGTCGGAGCAAGTTCTAAAAGACTATAAACATGCATAATGCTAGCCTCCCGTTTTCCCATAAAGTTTCGATTCTCTTTAGGTTTAGTGCATAGAGAATCGTGATTTTATTAAAGACAAGGAGGCTAGCATTTTCCCGCCCACCCTACCCAGTTGGTGGGTGAGCAGGATTTATTTATATGTAATGTTGTAGGATTTTAATTGATATATATATATATATATATATATATATATAAATATATATATATATATATATATATATATATATATATATATATATATATATATATATATATATATATATACTAGCAGCCCGTCCCGACGTTGTCCGGGAGCAACAGGCTTCCCCGACCCCCGCCCACCCCGACATGTCGATTCTCTTTAGGTTTAGTGCATAGAGAATCGTGATTTTATTAAAGACAAGGAGGCTAGCATTTTCCCGCCCACCCTACCCAGTTGGTGGGTGAGCAGGATTTATTTATATGTAATGTTGTAGGATTTTAATATATATATATATATATATATATATATATATATATATATATATATATATATATATATATATATATATATACATATACTAGCAGCCCGTCCCGACGTTGTCCGGGAGCAACAGGCTTCCCCGTCCCCCGCCTGCCCGACCCCTGCCTGCCCCGACCTCCGCCTGCCCCGACCTCCGCCTGCCCCGACATGGGTCCCCTCTTCCCCGACATGGGTCCCCTTACCTCAGCCGCCGCTAGTCCCACCTGTCCGCTGCTCACACCACCGCTGGCCTGTCCGCTGCTCCTCACGTCAGCGCTCCTCCCACGCGCCATGTCCGCCGCTCCCTTACCTCAGCCGCCGCTCCTCCAGCCTGTCCGCTGCTCGCACCGCCGCTGGCCTGTCCGCTGCTCCTCACGTCACCGCTCCTCCCCCGCGCCATGTCCGCCGCTCCTCGTCGCGCTCCTGGAGGCCGCTCCTCCCCGCGCTCCTGACGTGAGCACGCACGTTGCGGCCGGCGCTACTTCGGAGGGACTACTTTTTTTTTTACTCTAAATTTTTGTAAATAACGTTTTTTTTTATTTATATAGCCTATAACCATCTACACACCCTAACGATTCCAACGGTGTATCGGGTGTGTGAATTGGCGCTGTGGTTCCCGAGTTTACCCGCCTCAAAGGCTGAAAGTTCTTCCTTTATTATAGTAGTATAGATAAAGTTTTACTAAAGGTTATGTCTTTGTGGATTAATTTTTTATTTTGTTACAGATGCTCAGAAGAGGAGTTGTCAAGGAGTCTGGTGAGAGGAAAGAAAAGGATGATATTGGAAGAAAGAAGAGAAGCAAAAGAGGATGAGCCTAGACTGTTGAAGGCTTATGTTATGTGGAATGTTCTTATGTTTTGTGACTTCATACTGTTATACTAGAAGATTTTAAAGTGCTGCTCAGAATTTGGTAAATATGAGGTTATGCATAATGCTAGCCTCCTTGTCTTTAATAAAATCACGATTCTCTATGCACTAAACCTACGAGAATCAAAGTTTGTTATCATTTTACACAACAAGTGGTATTTTTCAGGTATAACTGTAATTTTATAAAATTTGACCTGGTGACAAGTGGCCCGCTTATTAAAATCCAGAAAATGACTTATAAAAACTGTGTGTCCCACTCAGAAGACTCCCCACCCCAGCTGTACATCATAGGATTGCAGCATTGAGAAAAGAAACGTGTAAATCTTTGAACGGCAAACATCATATATGCATTGCTGTGTGTATCCTAGCACTGCAAAGTGCTTCTATAAACAGAGCAGTATAACGTACGCTGGGTCACCAACACAGCCAGCACAAGTACAGGAACTGGCACCACTGGGGGTGACATCAGTGACATGTTTATAGTTACCAAAAATAAGTTTAACATTTACAAAACAGGTCAATATCACATATACTTAAATCTGACTAAATGGATAATAACCCTAAGCTCAATAGTCATCTCTATGCTTTGTCAAAACATGGTACATTTTGCACTAAAAATTACCCAGAGCGCGAGTGGGGAATTGCATTTAGTTCCATGATCAAGAGCACATAATGTAAGGGTGCAACCTAAGAGTGTTTCTGGTAACAGGCAGTGTATACAACTGTCATTGCCAGGAATGTACTGCACAATGAAAACCCAGCATTAGCTCAATGAGAGAAATAGGTATCCCAAAACAGCAAGTAGAGCAAGCAAAGGCACACGGTAATAAGAGTGGAACTGCGAAGGACATAGAACCATAAAATAAAAGAGTAATCATTGCAAGGTTCAGAGTGTTAGGAACGTGTATATATAACGATACCATGAAGAACTAACAAACCAAATATTCGCTATTATTGTATGTATAGCCAATTAAATAAAGTCATGAGAACTGAGAAATTAAAGTTGGGTAACAAGTTAGTTTAAAAACTGTTTTGTTTTTTAACGCTAATAAAAAGCTTTTAAGCGTACCTTTTTTTTTGCTCTTTGATGAACTTCCCCCTAAAAAAAGCAAAACAAATGTAATCAATTTAAAGTGCTTAAGATAAGATATTTTACAAATGCAATGTGAACACATGCCACAGCTTTTACCCGCACAATGCCCGTCAATGGTTACCGTAACTTCTGCCCGCACAGCAGCGCCAACACCAGCAATAATGATACGAATGTATTCCATGATCCATGCTCATTCGATAATATAATTGTTAGGAATAATAACAATGTCCATGTACGTTCAGACCAGAGTAAGCATAACCTTGTTAATACCTGTATGAACAATATCAATGTACAAAATAACACCTGTATTTGTAATTTTGATGATGTCGCTAAAAACGATACCAGTGGCTGCCATAATATTTTTAGGAGTTCCGATGAACTCACATCATTGCTGTCAGATTCACCCATGGTGACCTCTCCATCATTCTCGAGGTTCATCTGTGTCCTTATCAGATGCCTGCGTTTGTTGATTTACAACTGAGATGCTTTTTTGGAATGTAGAAAATTGTTTGATTATACCTCATGAACTGTATAAATTGACAGCCAAATCTTGGTACATCAAGAGATTTTGAGCAGACACATTCTGTCCCGGCGCTCCTGGCCGCAGTGTTAAATTAAACCGACTCGTTCCTGTTTTGCTAAACAACTCTTGTCTTTTCATTTATTTAAGGTAAATTCATATCTGAGCAACATCTGCAACATTTTCTTTCTGTGGTTTACCCTTTACCAAAAATGTACGTCCTGTAGTAAATTGAAAACTCTTTCCACTTCGCAATATCAGCTTTTGGGTTAGTCCTCGCTGTTACAAGGATTTAACAACCACATCTGTTCATATGTAGTTTTACAGCCTGCAACCAATGTACAGCAATTCGACATCTAGCAAGTAATTAAAATACAGACAAAAATGTACTTTTCATTTTCCTCTTCGTTTTTTGTGACAATTCTATCAGTCAATGATCTACCTGTAGTCAGTCCAACGAGTCTGCCACTGACATCTTGCATCATGCCCCTTCCCAGAGTGTTTTAGTGATCAGGCACGACCACACGATATGAATGAAATCTGCATCATCCCCATCACGTCTGGGACATGCAGCCCCTGTAACACTGCTAAGGAAGGAGCTAGCACACTGATACACACTGATAGTTATGATTTATCCTGATATGGTGAGCTCCAGCAAAGGAAAGAAAGATGACCTTGATAATGGCCTACACTGCCACAGTATTCACGTCACTTGCCTTCCAAAAGAAATGGAATTTGATGACATGACTGACTTTTTGGACCCTCCAATAGAGAACATATTGAAAGATCAGGTGCTTCTTTCTCCATCATAAATGACATCCCACAGTAGTACATACACAGCTTCCACTCTGCCAACAAGATTTTCCTTCCCTCTGTTGACTATTTAGACAGCTACAAAGTGTTCCGATCTGCGAGAGTTCCAGCTTTTTTTACCCAGGTTTTTGTCAGGCCGTGCAGAAAGAATGTTGTGGTGTCGTGTAGTTCATACAAATCTTTATAAGATCTACGCGTTTAGACAACAAACTACTGGATTGGTGTCCAGACTGATTCCAGGCTCCCCCAAAGCACATATTAATTTATAGACCAGCTAACCCACAGTGCCACTATAACCCCCCCCAACCTTACCAAGGAATAAGTAGTTTCTGGCAACTATCGAACATGACAACCCTGATCCCTCAGGGATCGTAGAAACAGTACAGTACTTTTCGCTCAGTCACTTGTGCTCTCTTTGCCTCAGACAAATAGACAGAATAAACAGTGGGGACGTTTTCAATAAGTATTTATTGAACAAGCATCATCCTAGTATACAATGCGTGTGCTGCAACAACCATTAGACAGAAACAGATATACAAGATTCTAAGCACCAACAGATTAAATAAAAGGTAGGATTCTACCATGTTGCTAAAACAGTGAATATAGGCAGGCATATAGGTACATGGCAGTAATCATGAGTACTCCTACGATGCAAAAGCCTAAGAACTATAGTTACTTACCTGTAAACTGTGGTTCTCCAGTATTGGTGTCTTTCATAGATTCACATGCTTGAATATCCCCCGTCGTCGAAGTGGGAGTCCCACGGTACATAAAATAGCAGTCATATATGCATGTATACATGAAAAATATAACTAATAAAAATATACATACATATAGTGCAGTAAATTGTAAATTCTAAAAGTACCATAGAACATAATAGGCCCATTGAAAAGCCTAAGGGAGAACTCACTTTAGTAGCATATCAGAGTCATTATGTGTTGGATCACATTCCAGCCAATCAGGCTGTAGCCTCCTCTAGAACCTTCTCCTCAGAAGCCCAAGTCCTCAGATTTTCGTAGCACAGAGTAAGTAAAAGTGCCTGAGGAGAAGAGAGCCTCTGAGGGGAGGATGGGAGGGTCGCATGTGAATCTATGAAAGACACCAATACTGGAGAACCACAGTTTACAGGTAAGTAACTATAGTTCTTCTCCAGTATTAGGGGTGTCTTTCATAGATTCACATGCTTGAATAGAGTAGAAAGCAGTAAAAACATCACAGGAGTCATAAAGGTAATACATCAAGCAAAGAAGGTAAATATATATATATATATATGGTAATATGCACTAAATACCAAAACATAATTATGAAAAAACCTTTATGACTGGAGGCGGGTAGCAACAGAGGCTCACCTTTACTGGAAAAGATTCCGCAGCACCGCTTGACCCACTGCCGCATCCGCGGCGTCTGTTGATTGCAGGCAGTAGT
Organism: Lissotriton helveticus; assembly: GCF_964261635.1. Lineage (NCBI taxonomy): Eukaryota > Metazoa > Chordata > Amphibia > Caudata > Salamandridae > Lissotriton > Lissotriton helveticus. The sequence continues at coordinate 86,536,241 of NC_136064.1, forward strand.
GCTTAGTAAAAGTATGGCTGCTCGACCAAGTAGCAGCTCTGCAGATCTGGCGTAAGGGTACCCCCGCAAAAAGGGCAGCCGAAGTAGACACTGCTCTAGTTGAATGAGCTCGAACAGGAGCAGGAAGGGGCTTTCCAGCCCGTTGGTGGCAGAAGGATATGGTAGAGGAGATCCACCTGGTTATAGTCTGCTTGGTAACAGGTTGTCCTTTGCAAGTTGGACCATATGCCACAAACAATTGATCCGATTTTCTGATAGCTGCAGTTCGTTGAATGTAGAATTTGAGACAACGTTTCAAATCTAATGAATGCAATGACCGCTCAGCTGGAGTTTGCGGAGCAGGAAAGAAAGTTTTCAGAATTACAGGTTCGTTGAGATGAAAGTCACTGGGAACCTTCGGGATGAACTTAGGATTAGTTCGTAATGTCACAGCCTCTTTGGAGAATTTTAGGAAAGGAGGCTGTATGGTAAACGCCTGGATGTCACTGACACGTCTTGAGGACGTTAAGGCGAGTAAAAGAGCAACTTTCCACGTGAGAAATTTAAGAGTTGCCGAGTGAATAGGTTCAAATGGTGGTAGAAGTAGTTGACAAGACCAAATTCAAACGCCAGGCAGGCGGAGGGCGACGGATAGGTGGAAACATCCTAAAAAGGCCCTTGTAAAATTGTTTAATGATCCTTGAAGAACATAAAGATGTGGAACCATCATGGCGGAAACGGGAAATCGCCGCCAGAAACACTTTAAGAGTTGAGTGGGACAGACCTGATTTTGCCAGGGATAAAAAGAAAGGTAAAATTTGTTCAGGTTTTGCCGTCATTGGGTCCAAATCCTTGGTGCGGCACCAGACACAGAAACGTTTCCACTTGAGTTGGTACGTTTTTATGGTGGAGGGTGCGCGAGCCCGCGCTAACACCTCCCTGCAGTCCTTGTCAATAGTTAAACGTGCAAATTCATTGTACTCAGGTTCCAGGCATGGAGTTGAAGGTATGCTGGATCCGGATGACAAATTAGTCCCTGCTGCATCGTGAGGAGGTGCGGCAGAGGATGGAGTGGCAACGGATCGGACTGCGAGAAGAGGAGCAGGTCCGTGAACCATGGACGTCTCGGCCACTTGGGTGCGATCAGGATGATGCGACAAGGTTGGAACCTCATCCTGTGTAACAATCGAGGGATCAGAGGAAGTGGAGGGAAAGCATAGATGAAATCGTTCGACCAATCGATCGAAAATGCATTCCCGCTCGACTCTCTGTGGGGATGCCGACTTGCAAAGCGTGGGCATTTCTTGTTGACAGCAGTCGCGAAAAGATCCATCCGTGGCTGGCCCCACCGCCGGAAGATGTACTCGACCGTGGGCTGATTGAGTTCCCACTCGTGATTGTCTGATGACGCTCGGCTGAGTGAATCCGCCAGAACATTGGCCACACCTGGCACGTGAATGGCTGTGAGATGAATTTGACGTTGAATCGCCCAATCCCATATTTCTTGTGCTAGTTGAGAAAGTGGAAGAGACCTCGTGCCGCCCTGCTTGTTGAGGTAGTGCATGCTGGTGGTGTTGTCCGTCCTCACCAGCAAAGTGTGTCCCCGCACTAACCTCTGGAAAGATTTGAGGGCTAAGAAAATCGCCAAGAGTTCCAGACGATTGATGTGCCAAGTTCGTTGTATTGCCGTCCACTTCCCTTTCACAGACATGCCGTCGAGATGCGCTCCCCAGCCTTCGAGAGACGCGTCTGTCGTAAGCGTCAGAGTTGGGGGTTCGTCCTGGAATGAACGGCCCGCAGATATGTGTGGAGGGTGAGCCCACCACTCCAGCGCTTTCTGTATGCGAGGTGTTAAAAGGACCTTGTCCTCGAAGGACCCCGACACCTGTTTCCACTGCCTGTCCAGTTCCTCCTGGAGAGTCCTCATGTGCAATCTGCAATTTGGAATGAGGTGGATGCACGAGGATGCCATGCCAAGGAATGATTTGAACATTCGGACAGAAACGGACAGTTTTGATTGGAGGGAGCGCACCATCATTAACATGCGGTCCTGTCTTTCCTGGGAAACGAACACTTTTCCCTGCCGAGAATCTAGCAAGGCTCCGAGAAAATTTCTCCGTTGCGATGGTTGAAAGTGTGACTTCTGGCAATTGATTGAAAGCCCCAAGGCGTGGAAAAGGGAGACGCAAACTTGAGTGTGCTGCTCCGTCTGGTGAAAAGTGCTTGCCTTGATGAGGCAGTCGTCCAGGTATGGGTAAAATTGGATACCTTGGAGACGTAGGAAGGCAGCTACGGGGGCCATGATCTTGGTAAACACCCTTGGTGCTGAGCGGAGGCCGAATGGCAGGACTTTGAATTGGAAGTGTAGCTGCCCGACCGTGAAGCGGAGATACTTCCTGTGTCTGGGGTGGATTGGCACATGGAAGTAAGCGTCCTGAAGGTCGATTGTGGAATAGAACTCGTTTGGATTGAGAAAATTCAGAATTTGGATCAGAGTTAACATCTGAAAAGTTTTTGAAATCAGAAATTTGTTTAGAGCTCGTAGATCCAATATTGGACGCCATTCCCCCGACTTCTTCTTTACTAAGAAAAAGCAGGAATAGAACCCCTTGCCGCGTTGATCTTGCGGCACTAGTTCGATGGCTCCTTTTTTGATCATTAAATTCACCTGGGCCAGAAGGTCCTTGAAATGAGGGGGTGGTGGCCCCGAAGGTGGATGATTGGGTGGAAATTTTGTGAATTCCAGGGTGTGTCCTTTGGATATAACGTCCAGGACCCATTGGTCGGAGGTGATTGTGGACCATTTGTAAAAGTATTTCGAGATGCGACCTCCAAGATGTACGGTCGGCAAAAGGAAGGGTCTGAGGCAGTCACTGCTTTTTGGTGTTTGGTCCACCTCTATAAGTGGATTTCCTTTGGTAAGGCCTGGAGGTGGATTGTCGAGTTTGAGATTGATAGGCACCCCGCTGTCTGTTATCGTTGTAGGTGTTGAATGAACGATATTGACTTGAGCCACGAAAAGTAGAGGAGCCTCCGCCTCTACCCCGTGCACCCCGAAAAGGCCGTTTCTTGTATTGTAGGCTCGCCAAGGATTTCGCAGTGTCAGTGTCCTTTTTTATCGCCTCAAGGGCATCATCCACATGTTTGCCAAACAATAATTGTCCGTCATAAGGTAAATCTAGGACTCTTGCCTGTACTTCAGGACGGAAAGTGGTAGAGCGCAGCCAGCCTTGACGCCTCAAGACTGCAGCCCCCGCCAATTGTCGAAATCCCGTGGAGGAAATATCGAGTGCACAATCAATGATTTCGGAAGAAATCAACTCTCCCTCGTGAATAATCGCCTGTGCTTCTGTCCGGATTGCCTCAGGCAGCTGAGGAATCAATGCAGCAATCTCGGACCACATCTGGCGGTCATAACGGCCCAGTATAGCCAAAGTGTTTGCCGCCCTCACTGTAGTAGCCGCCATGGTCGTGAATTTCTTTCCTATGGAATCCAATTTGCGGCCTTCCTGATCAGGAGGAGACGTGAGTGGCGTTGCAGGATTGCGCGATCTTTTTTGCGCAGCCTGAGTAATTACCGAATCTGCCTTCGGTTGAGACACCAAGCAGGCCGGAGAAGACGCCGGTGCTTTGTATTTCCTGTCCAATCTGGGTAAGACCGCAGGAACAGAATTGGGACGTTCCATCAATTTAAGGCCTTCCTTCCAAATATATTCCACGATTGGTATAGTGTGGGATTGCCTTTGTGAGATGTCTTTAAAGTCATATAGAAAGCAATCACTTTCATGCTGTTGTTGTTCGACTTTGAGATGAAACCGTTTTGTAGCCCGGATCATCAAATTGTGGAAATGTGCCATGTCCACTGGGGGCGAATGTAGAGGCGAGGTGGGCGGAGTGGAAGGTGTTTGAGCCCTATAATCGTCCCACTCAGCCATGTCGGCGTCATTGTCGTCGTCATCTGTGTTGTGAGGATCCGGATCCTCGTCTCCAGTGTCAGGGCGAGCACCATCCGGTGAAGCCGGTGAAACTGGTGTAGGTGCCTGAGGAAGTTGCGGTTGAGGCTGCGGAGGAGGCAGTGGTGCTGGAGAAGCAGGAGTAGAAGAAGGAAACCTGCGGTTATAATCATCCAGCATGTGCTGAAGGTTCATCACCAAGGACAGAGGTATCTGGGTAACAGGCTCTGAAGGCACCGGTTCGGACGTATCAACAGGAAACAAGTCAGTCCCATCTTCGACATTGTCCACCACATCAACCTCGTCACTATATTCCTGGCACTTAATGTTCAAATCCGAAGGACTTGTTGCCTGTTTAAATAATCCTTCCACTTCCGAATCGTTTCCGGATTCTTCCTCACCAGACTGGAATAATTTGTCTGGAAGACGAGCACCACTCCTCACAGGACTCAGTTGGATGAGTGGTATGGTCCGCAAAGAAGAAGCAGTAACCACTGTGTAGATGGAAGCCGTTTTTGGTAGAGGTTGGTGCGACGCCAACGAGCCCATTGGCGTAAATGCGGCACCGTCAGCAACACCCTGAGGCGACTTGGACGGGATTTTCTTCGTCGACGAGGATTCCCTGTCCGTCGACGGGCCCGTCGACGGGAGCGGGGCTTTGTTCGTCGACGAGAGTGGAGCTTTGGCCGTCGACGACGAAGGCGTCGACGGAATGAGAGTCGTCGACGAGGCCGTCGACGAAGTAATGCTGGTCGACAGAGACGTCGTCGACGGGGGCACCGTCGACGGGCCCGTCGACGGGGTGCTGGGTGGAGGCTTGGTCTTCGTCGACGATGGATGCGCCGACGATGGATGCGTCGACGGCTTCGTCGTCGACGGGCCGCTGAGTGGAGGCTTGGTCTTCGTCGACGGTGTATGCGTCGACGGCTTCGTCGTCGACGGTCTATCCTTGACGGTCGTCGACGAGATCTTCACCACTGAAGAGATGGGTCTCACCTTCGAGGTCGCCGTCGACGAGGTGGTCGTCGTCGACGTAGCGCCGGTGGACATGGAACATGTCGTCGTCGACGTGGAGGTGGTAGAAATGGATTTCGTCGACGCTGAAGACGTCGACGGGCGCGTCGACGAGCCCGTCGACGAGCCAAAACCAGATTTCTTACTGGTAGGTAAGGCTTTGGGCGCAGACGTCAGAGAACCAGGTCCCGTAGACGTGCCCTGAAGCGAATCCTGTGGGGAGACAATCCTAGAGGACTCCAACAGTCTACTCTTCTTGAGAAAAGGAGAAGGAACCTCGGTCTCAGACCCACGCTTCTGAGAGGACTTTGAAGCAAAAGATGACAGGCTCTCCACATCAGAAACCACAGACTCCGAAGTCTTCAACTTCTGTAGCCACAGAAGGAGACGGGCCTCTCTATCTCTCAGAGTCTTAGGAGGGAAAGTGCGACAGTACTTACAGTTTTTCACCTCATGGTCTGGGTAGAGACAGTAAATGCATTTACTGTGTGGATCCTCGTGGAAAAGGCGCAGTTTACCACATGAAGGGCAGGCTTTAAACAGAGATTTCTTGTTTGAAGACATTTTCTTGAAGAAAAAACAGGTAAAGTAGAAGAAAACTGAGCAGAGCTCAGGGAGACTCCCTTCACACGACGTGCGGTAGAAAATCTGAGGACTTGGGCTTCTGAGGAGAAGGTTCTAGAGGAGGCTACAGCCTGATTGGCTGGAATGTGATCCAACACATAATGACTCTGATATGCTACTAAAGTGAGTTCTCCCTTAGGCTTTTCAATGGGCCTATTATGTTCTATGGTACTTTTAGAATTTACAATTTACTGCACTATATGTATGTATATTTTTATTAGTTATATTTTTCATGTATACATGCATATAGGACTGCTATTTTATGTACCGTGGGACTCCCACTTCGACGACGGGGGATATTCAAGCATGTGAATCTATGAAAGACACCCCTAATACTGGAGAACTAGATGTACCTAAGTGTATCTAGCATGTATGTAGGCGTATAGCCAAGAATCCCTCTAGGAAAAAGCCAACCCCATCACGTAGGACCCCGTTTTGGTCTTGATTTGGACACCCAGCAAGGGATGTCAGACCACTGCTCGCTGGAGTGTCTGCGTACAGGGACTTCAGCGTCTCGCGTCAGCATGTAAGTTTTTCTCCTCTGGTTTGTCCAGCGAAGCTGTAGTATTTATATACCCGAAAGGTACCCTCAGGGGTTATCCCTAGATGTGGCATGGTACGGTGGGCCTGTCGGCCAAGGATAACAATAGTGGTGACTTTTGTACAGAGTTATTATGTGGTGGTCCTGCTGTGATACTAAGAATCCTCATGCATAACAATGAGGCTAGTTTTCTAAGAAAAACCACCACACAATGTTTATTCAGCACCTAACTAGGTATAATGACAGCACCAGAGCAGTTATGTAGAGCAAGGTAGGACAAATGTAGGTAAAATGTAGTGCAATTACCTAGGCCTATATTGGGGTACATTGGGGCTCATAACAGTGCGGAATGAATGAATGAAGGAAGATTTATAAAGCGCTAACTAAGCCCAACGGCATCAAGGCGCTATAGTACAGACGGGCCAACAGGCACAAACAGCATAAATACTAGGATTGACTTCACAGAGAACATCCAGGTCTTCAGGGACTTACGAAAAAAGGCGTGAGTTTGCTGGCCCGAGAGGGAGACCGGAAGAGCATTCCACGCCCTGGCCGCCAGAAGGGAAAAGGCTCTTCCCCCCATTTAGTCCTTTTAAATCTAGGGACCACCAACAGGTTTTTATTGGCTGACCTAAGATTCCTAGCGGGGACGTACCTGTAGAAGATCTTCTTTATACCCGTCGGGCCCTGTCCATAAAAAGCATTATGGGTAAGGTAAAGGGTCTGAAAACAAAACTCTACGGTCCACTGGAAGCCAATGCCGCGGCATTTTGTACCAGCTGTAGGCGACATAACTGGCCCTTATCTATACCCAGATAAAGGGCATTACAATAATCCAGTCTGGCTAAAATTAGGGCCACCACAACCTTTTTCCGGGCTTCAACGGACAGAAACTGGGAGATCTTTCTGATCACCTGAATAAGGCCAAAACAGGTGGCAACTGTTCTAGAACCCTGGCGAAGTATGGAAAGGCCAGTGTCAAGCATCACACCTAGATTTTTCCCCTGAGAGACAGAAGTGGGGCTGAGACCCAGGGAGATGGGCCACCAGTTACTGGACCAGATGTCCGACCTGTCCCCAAAGATCAGAATCTCCGTCTTCTCACCGTTAAGTTTCAAATAATTTGAAACCATCCAAGTGGAAACAACGGTCATGCACTGGGATTTTGGGTGATAGATACCATGATCTGTGTGTCGTCCGCATAGGACAACACCTCAGGTCCAAAGGATTGCACCACCCTGGCCAGCGGGGCCACATAGATATTAAAAAGGGTAGGACTCAAAGACGAGCCCTGAGGCACTCCGCAGACCAGGGGGCAGGACCCTGAGAAAAAATCACCCAATCTAACGGTTTGCGACCATTTGGTAAGAAAGGAAGCAAGAAGGTCCAGGGCCCGTCCACTCACGCATATCTCACTGAGACGCTCCACCAGCCTCAAAGGGGAGAGGGTGTCGAATGCAGCCGTAACATCAAGTAGGATGAGGAGAGTGGTAAAACCTGCATCCACCTGTACTCTTATATTGTCCAGCACCATGGTAAGAGCAGTCTCCGTGCTATGCGCCTGCCTGAAACCGTGTTGGGAACCATCAAGGATATTGTGGTCCCTCAAGTATACACTCAAATGTGAGTTCATGTGGGATTCGAGAATTTTTGCAGGGAGAGGCAGCAAAGAAATAGGGCGAAAGTTTTTAAGATTTTGTTGACCTAAGGAGGGTTTCTTAAGGATGGGCCTGACCACAGCAGCCTTCCAGGCTGCCGGATAATGGCCCGAAGAGATGGCTAACTTAAGGACCATCATGAGATGCGGGATCAAGGCTTCTTTAGCAGTTTTTATCACTTTTGGGGGACAAGGGTCCAAGGGAGAGCCAGACTTAATGCCTTCAAGCAGAAGGTTGACGAGGTAGGTGATAACTCGGGAAAGTCGCAAAGACCTGCCGAGATGAGGCTGTTGGAGGAGCTGTTCAACCCAACCAAAACCAAATTGTCATTAAGAAGCTTCAATTGATCATAAATATCGGAAATTTCGGAAATTTTAGAGCAGAAAAAAGAGGATAAGCGATCACATAGCTCCTGGGACGGTTCTACTTTCTCCGGAACTGATTTTAAAAAGCTCCTTGGGGGAGGTGATAGCCCCTGTGATCTTGGAATAGTGTATTTTCTTTTCCTCCATTATAGCTGCTTTATAAGCCTTAAGGCTTTTCTTATGGGATTCCCTGCCAGCGGGTGCCAGATCGTTCCGCCAGTGTCTTTCCACCCTTCTGCACTCTTGTCTCATATTATGGAGACGGTCAGAAAACCATGGAGCGTAAAGCCTTTTTCTGGCCGAGTAACACTTTTTTAAAGGGGCAAGCGAGTCCATCACCACCGTGATTTTATTAGAGAGACACTCTGCTGCCGTGTCTACATTGAGAGGGACTGGTTGCTGAAAGTCCGCAAAGGTAGTCGCGACTGCCTTGTTAGAGATCCTAGTAAAATTTTGTTTGTAGATCATTTTAAGCCCAGATCTTGCGGTGTTAGCCAGGGAGATAGCCATAAGAGAAAAAGAGACTGCGAAGTGGTCGGACCAAGAGAGGGGAAGGGACGCGCCCACTAGCAGACGATCGTCATTTGAAAAAAACCCATGAAGGGTATGGCCCGCAATATGGGTCGAGGTGGTCACTAATCGAAAACCTGTACACGCAATGTCCGCTGCACAGTGTATTATTTCTGATCCGCTTCTCTCTCTCTTTCCCCCTCCTGCAAGATCTTCAAAGCGTGAGGCTTGGAGGATTCTGGAATAAGTTCTACTAGCGCCAACATGTCAAGAGCACATCTGGCAACATACCAGCCCAACTGGCTTGCAAGATAATCGCTGTGCCGCCTGAGTAATGACTGAGTCAGGGTAGGCTGAGAGACTAGAAAAACAGGTGAATAGTGGGGAGCTTCACATTTCTTGTCGAGGCGTGGAAAAAACACCGGCACAGAGTTTGGCCTCCGCATGAGTTTAACATCTTCTTTCTAAATAAAGTCTATGATAGGGACTGAACGAACTTGTTTCTGTGGTTTCCCCAGGACGAGGGGAAAGGGGAAAACGATTTGCCGCTCTCTTCATAAGGAGGGGAAAAAACCTCCAATATACATCCTAAGAAGAATAATGGCGGAAGTAAAAAGCTTTCACGCCCCCACGTGAATGTAGCGGAAAGCTGCCGTCGACGAAATAAATCGTCTACAAAAGCACTGTGCTTAAAAGTCAACAGTGTGTGAAACCAACTGTCAACGGGCTCAACCGCCGATGAATCCAACAGTTGACAGGGTCATCCGTCAACGAAGCTGAATGTTGACGAAGCTTTCCGTCTACGGAGCTCACCGTCTACGGAGCTCACCGTCTACGGAGCTCACCGTCTGAGGAGCTCACCGTCTGAGGAGCTCACCGTCTGAGGAGCTCACCGTCTACGGAGCTCACCGTCTACGGAGCTCACCGTCTACGGAGCTCACCGTCTACGGAGCTCACCGTCTACGGGGCTCACCGTCTACGGGGCTCACCGTCTACGGGGCTCACCGTCTACGGGGCTCACCGTCTACGGGGCTTACCGTCTACGGGGCTCACCGTCTACGGAGCCCACCGTCTACGGAGCCCACCGTCTACGGAGCCCACCGTCTACGTAGCTCACCGTCTACGGGGCTCACCATCTACGGGGCTCACCGTCTACTGGGCTCACCGTCTACGGAGCCCACATCGACGAGCCCACCGTCGACGAGCCCACCGTCGACGAGCCCACCGTCGACGAGCCCACCGCCGACGGGGCTACCGTCGACGAGGCTACCGTCGACGAGGCCACCGTCGACGAGGCCACCGTCAAAGAAATTTTCCATCGACGAAAACTCCCAGTGGTCGACGAGCCTTCAGTCGACAAGAGGGCAATGTCCTCACTGTCGTCGACGAATGCCAGGAGGCATTGTCGTTGCAGAGCACCAGTGATGGCAGAGATTGTCGTCAGAGAGTACATCGACCGTATCGTCGACAAGCTGGCACATGTTCACGTAGAAAAGTGCGCAGAGTGAGTCTAGACGCCTGAGAGTAAATCTCGTGGGCGTAAATGTGGGAAGCACAGACTCAAAGAAGGCCAGGCGCCCCTTAATTGTGATGTTACTTCAGCTGGTGAAGTACAGGAGAAGCATCACTTAAAACCCGAAAGCAGGACAAACAAAAAAATCCTCCCACATCAGAAGGGGGGCAAGTAAGCACAAGAACAACCCCTTCTCCACCTACCATGTCAGAGACAGGCAGAGTGCTGGTCCTTATACTCTTCATGAGGGTTCACAGGAAAAGGACTCAGCTTCCCACAAGTGACGCAGGGTCTGAAGGTAAACTTCATGTAAGAAGACAGTACAAAACTGTGATATTATGAAGGAAAAAGTGAAGAAAAATGAAGAAAATTGAAGAAAACTGAGCAGAGCTCAGGGAGACTCCCTTCACACGACGTGCGGTAGAAAATCTGAGGTGCTGAGCTCTGAGGAGAAGGTTCTGGAGGGCTGCTGGCGCCTGATTGGCTACAGTTTGGACCAACATAATGACAGGAATAGGCTACAAGTGTTTTTTCTCGGTTCATGTATTCCTATGAGGAATTATGTCTAGGCATTTACTGCCTGTTTTTTAATATGTATTTCATCTGTTATGCATGTGAATCTATGAAAGACACCCTAATACTGGAGAAATTTATCTCTGTAGCACTAACTTGCAAAGTGCGTAAAGTATGAACAATTGTTACTTACCTGTAAACAGGTGGTTCTCCAGTATTGGTGTCTTTCATAGATTCACATGCTTGAATATTCCCCGTCGTCGGAGTGGGAGTCCCACGGTAAATAAAATAGCAATAATATACTAAATATATATATAAACATATATACATATATATAATCACAAGAAAAAACCTGGAATATGTATTAGAAAAAGGCATAACCTGCCTACCCATAATTCTACATAGGAATGCATGGGGAAGGAAAAAACCATATGCAGCCTATCCTTGTCATTATGTTGGTCCAAACTGCAGCCAATCAGGCGACAGAAACCCTCTAGAACCTTCTCCTCAGAGCTCAGCACCTCAGATTTTCGAGCACAATAGTGACTAAAGAGTCTATGAGGAGAAGAGAGCCTCTGAGGGGAGGAGGGAGGGTCGCATTTGAATCTATGAAAGACACCAATACTGGAGAACCACCTGTTTACAGGTAAGTAACAATTGTTCTTCTCCAGTATTGGGGTGTCTTTCATAGATTCACATGCTTGAAAATAGAATAGATAGCAGTCAGTACAAAAGAAAGTTTCCATAGTTACAATGCATAATCAAAGACTGAAAATCATATGTATGGAGCACATATATATATCTCAAACAGTCAATAAGTACTTGGAAACTAATAGGAGGAGGGTAGAACAGAGGCTCACCTTATTGAAAAAGATTACGAAGCACAGCTTGTTCTACTGCGGTATCCCCTTCATTCATGGCACCCAGACAGTAGTGTTTCGTGAACGTGTGCCTGCTGGACCACGTGGCTGCTCTGCAAATCTGATGCAGCGAGACACCGGCAAACAGTGCAGTAGAGGACGCCATTGATCTGGTAAAATGGGCCCTCACCGAAGATTGCAAAGGTTTGCCTGCATTTTGATGGCAGAAAGCAATAGCCGAAGACACCCAACGGGCTATCGTAGGTTTGGTAACTGGACGTTCCTTGTGAAAACGGCCATAAGCTGCGAAGAGTTGGTCAGATTTGCGGAACTGGGACGTTCTGCTGATGTAGACCTTCAAGCACGTTTAATGTCTAAGGAGACTGCGGGTTAGAAAAGAAAGTCTTCAGAATAACAGGTTCATTGATGTGGAAATCTGAAGGTACTTTAGGAAGAAAAGTAGGGTTAGTGCGTAGCAGCACACAATCCGACTGAAACTGAAGAAATGGTGGTTTGATCGTAAATGCATGAATGTCACTCACTCGACGCGAGGACGTCAATGCAAGAAGAAGAGCAACCTTCCAGGTGATGTACTTGAGGTCAGCTCTATGTATTGGTTTAAACGGCGCATTCATTAATTGTGCCAAAACAATGTTGAGGCGCCACGCAGGCGGAGGGCGCCGAATTGGTGGAAATTTACAAAATAGCCCCTTGAAAAATTGGCGTATTATCCTAGAGGAACAGAGGGAGGTGGAGCCATCGTGGCGGAAACGTCAAATTGCCGCCAGAAAAACTTTTAAAGTAGCATGAGAAAATCCTGACTGAGCCAATTGAAAGAAGAAAGGGAGGAGCTGAGCAGGCGCTGCACGCAAGGGATGCACACCGGCAGCAGCACACCAATGGCAGAAACGTTTCCATTTCAACTTATATGTCTTTATAGTGGAAGGAGCTCTGGCCTGAGCAAGGATGTCTCGACATTCTTGAGGAATGGTTAGATGTGCAAATTCACAGTGTTCAGGTTCCAGGCTGATAAGCTCAGAGAAGAGGGGTCTGGATGGTAGATGAGACCCCTGTCCATGGAAAGAAGATCCATCCGAGGATGAAGAAGGATGGGTTTGCATTGGGACAGAAGGAGCAACTCCGAGAACCATGCCTGTCGTGGCCACCTGGGAGCAATGAGAAGGATGTGGCAGGGTTCTCTCTGTATCTTCCAAAGCACCCGAGGCACCAGAGGGATTGGAGGAAAGGCGTAAGCAAATAGATTTGACCAGTTCATCAAAAGGGCATTGCCCTGTGACCCTTTGTGGGGATGCCAACTTGCGTAAGCTGGGCATTTGCGGTTCTCCGGCGTTGCAAAGAGATCCAGTGTCGGGCTACCCCAGCGACGAAAGATCATGTCGAGTGTTGGTTGATGTAGCTCCCACTCGTGGGTTGATGATCGGGATCTGCTTAGGGAATCCGCCAGGAGGTTGGACAACCCCGGGAGATGAACTGCGGTGATCGTGATTTGGTGATTGAGTGACCAGTCCCAAATTGCCTGAGCCAGGCGAGACAGTACCGGAGATTTCGTTCCGCCCTGCTTGTTTATGTAGTGCATGCAGGTTGTGTTGTCTGTTTGTATAAGGACAGACTCTCCTTGCAGCACAGGTTGAAACGACTTGAGCGCTAGAAAAATAGCCATGAGCTCCAATTTGTTGATGTGCCAGGCTTTCTGATGTAGAGTCCATTTTCCTTTTACGGACAGGTCCTGGAGGTGCGCCCCCCATACCTCCAGAGATGCATCCATTGTGAGTGTAAGATCTGGGGTGTGTGATAGGAACGACATCCCTGCTGCAAGATGCAATGGCTGTGTCCACCATTTGAGCGCTGCTTTCATGCGAGTCGTAACACAAATCAGATCGCTGAAGGATCCGGTGACCTGACGCCACTGTCCGTCTAATTCTTCTTGAATAGGCCGTGTCCATTATCTGCAATATGGGATGAGAGCGATGCACGAGGATGCCATCCCCAGAAAAGACTTCAGCAGTCGAACTGTAACGAACTGTTTTGACAGTAGAAGAAACACTAGACGAAGAATCCTCTGGTGACGTTCCAGGGATACAAATGCCTTTGCCAGCGTGGTATCTAATGTGGCCCCTAGGAAATCCTTGCAAGTTGCAGGGTGCAATTGGGACTTTTCCAGGTTGAGAGACAGACCCAAGGAGCGAAACACCCTCTGACAAAGGGAGGTATGGTGCAGCAGTTGTGAGCGGGACTGCGACTTCAGGAGGCAATCGTCGAGATATGGGAATATCTGGACACCTTGGTGGCGAAGAAAGGCCATGACTGGAGCCAATATCTTGGTAAAGACTCGAGGGGCGGAACGGAGGCCAAATGGCAGTACTCTGAACTGGAAATGCTGTTTTCCCACCTGGAATCGTAGGTACTTCCGATGACCGGGGATTATTGGGACATGGAAGTAGGCGTCTTGGAGGTCGATAGTAGCCATGAAATCTCCGACAGAGCAAACGCAAGATTTCTGTAAGCGTTAGCATGCGGAAGGATTGATTCTTGAGATATTGATTGAGCGCTCTCAGGTCCAATATAGGTCTCCATTCCCCTTCTTCTTGACAATTAGGAAAAAACGGGAATAAAACCCCTTCCCTCTTTGAGACTTTGGCACTACCTCTACTGCACCCTTCTGAATCAGAAGGCGAACCTGCTGGAAAAGTTCCTTGAGGTGCGGAGGAGGCGGACCGGAAGGTGGAGTTGGAGGAGGGATTTCGACGAATTCCAATGCATGGCCCTTTTCCACAATGTCGAGCACCCAACGGTCCGTGGTGATGGAGGACCATCGAGAACCAAACAGAGAGATTTGACCTCCAATTTGCAGAGCTAAAGGCAAGTCATTGTCGTTTATTGGAAGATCCCCTGTAAGAGGACTTTCCTCTATAGGTCCTGGCCGGCTGCTGACGAGACGACTGTTGACGGTTTCCGGAGAAACGCTGGTTGCCTTGGTTATAGGAGCGATATTGATTGCTTCCTCCTCGAAAATTGGAATTGGTGCCTCGTCCTCGAGCACCCCGAAAGGGCTGTTTCTTAAATTGAAGAGTACCTAAGGCACGTGCAGTGTCCGTGTCCTTCTTTATAGATTGCAATGCCTCGTCAATGTGTGCACCAAAGAGTGATTCGCCATCATATGGCATATCAAGAATCTTTGTTTGAACTTCCTGATGGAAGGAGGTCGAGCGCAACCAACCCTGCCTACGTAAGACGGCCGCTCCAACGAGTTGTCGGAATCCAGTGTAGGCTACATCCACTGCACAATCAATCAATTCTTCAGATGTTCTTTCACCTTCCTGAAGAAGCTGCAACGCTTCCGCCTTGGAAGCATCTGGAAGTAATGCCACATAGGCAGACATATCTGCCCAAACTTGACGGTCATATCGACCCAAGATGGCCATATCATTAGCCACCCGCACCGTAGTGGAAGACATTGATGAAAACTTGCGCCCTATAGCATCAAGGCGACGGCCCTCGCGGTCCGGAGGAGCTGTGATAGTAGATGCAGGATTCCGGGATCCCCTCTGAGCTGCCTGTGTAACAACAGAATCAGGCTTCGGCTGGCCAGTAAGGCGTGCCGGAGATCCTACCGGCGCCTTATATTTCTTCTCTAACCTTGGCAATTGTGCCGGCAAAGAGTTTGGCGTCTTCATGAGTTTCACCCCTTCAGCCCAGATGAAATCTATAATTGGGACAGTATGAATCGGTTTGAATGGTTGGCTCTTGAAGTCATAAAGGAAACAATCTTCCTCCCTTTGGACTCGTGGTAACTTGAAACGCTGAGCCGCTCTATCCATCAATTGATGGAAACTTGCAATATCCACCGGAGGAGAATCCCCTGGCGTCACTTGAGATGGGGATGGTGTCTGTGCCCGATAGTCATCCCACTCCGCCATCTGATCATCACCATCCACATCTGTAACTTCTCCATCCTCTCGTTCCGGAGGGTTCTCGTCATCATCATCAGGATACACAGTTGCGTGTACCTGAATTGATGTGTGTCTCTGAATGGCAGCAGGCGGTGAAGGTTCTGAAGGAGCAGTTGACGGCTCCGTAATCGGGGTCAATACAGATGGGACAGTAGGCACTTGTGGTGATGGCGGGAAACGCCGATTATAGTCAAAGGCAACATCGCAGCTGGCATTTGAGTCTGAACTTCATCATGTTGGCCATACTGCTCCTCCTCATCATTACTAAAGTCTTGACACTTTATAATTAAATCTGACGGACTTCGAGCCTCAGTAAAAGCTTCATGCACGTCCCCTTCAGACTCCTGATCTGAGTCTGTAGCAAACAATGGAGAGGGTGGTAGAGCCATACCCCCTTCAGGAAAAGTTGCAACCTGGTCCGATTTGCGTGAAGACAGTGGCAACAAAGGTAGCGAGGCAAATGTAGACGGTATTATTTTTACACATTTTGAGACCTTGTCGTCGATGGCAATCCTTCCATCGACTGAGCTTTCGAGGCATAGACTGTGTAATGGTCTTTGCGGTCTTCTTCGTCGAAACCGTTGTCGAAACTGTCGTCGACGAGGCTATCGTCGACGGGGACGTCATCGACAGCAGTGGCGCCGACGACGGAACCTTCATCAAAGTAGATGTCGACGGAACCTTCTGTTTTATCTTTTTCGACGACGGGGCAGTCGTCGACGGCACAGATGTCGACGGAACACTCGTCGACGGAACACTCATCGACGGAACAATCGTCATCGAAGGCGTCGACGAAACCAACATCTTCACACTTTTCGTCGACGACGATCGTACTGTCGACGACGGAGGTTTCTTCGTCGACGACGACGAAATTGGGATGATTGACAACACAGTCTTTGAACTGAGAATTACCTTCATCGACGACTATGACCTCGACGAAGGGGCTGTAGACGATCCAGAAGCAAGCGTCGTCATCGATTTTGAACCAGAGACAGCAAATCTCGTCGACGGAACTGTAGACGACACCGTCGTCGACGGAAAATCAGTTTTCTTCACAGAAAAACTTGAGGAAGATGCAGCAGGAGCCTGAGAGCCAGGTATCGTGGGCCCAGAAGTGGTAGGAAGTGGTGAAGACACCGCAGGGGTCAAGGAAAGAGACATCCTCTTCTTTTTTAAATATGGAGAAGGCAACTCCTGCACACTACCACGCTTGGAGGCTGCTTGGGAATGGCCAGAAATAAGACTTTCAGCATCAGAAAGTACATTATCTTTATCTTTCAGTCTCTGTAGCCAGAGGAGCAAACGGCCTTCCCTGTCCTTTAAAGTCTTTGTGGAGAATGTTCTACAGAACTTACAGCTCCCCACCTCAAGGTCTGGGTAAAGACAGTAAATACACTTACTGTGTGGGTCCTCAGAAAAAAGTCTTAGCTTTCCACAGGATGAACAGGCTCTGAAAAGAGACTTCTTACTTGTAGACATGTTGTAGAAAGAGGAAAAAAACCTGAAGAGAGAAAACTGAGCAGAGCTCAGGGAGACTCCCTTACACACGACGTGCGGTAGAAAATCTGAGGTGCTGAGCTCTGAGGAGAAGGTTCTAGAGGGTTGCTGTCGCCTGATTGGCTGCAGTTTGGACCAATATAATGACAAGGATAGGCTGCATATGGTTTTTTCCTTCCCCATGCATTCCTATGTAGAATTATGGGTAGGCAGGTTATGCCTTTTTTCTAATACATATTTCAGGTTTTTTTGTTGTGATTATATATATGTATATATGTTTATATATATATTTAGTATATTATTGCTATTTTATTTACCGTGGGACTCCCACTCCGACGACGGTGAATATTCAAGCATGTGAATCTATGAAAGACACCCCAATACTGGAGAACATCTGCTAACCCTGGCATTCTTGGTTTAACTTTAAATGGTGAAAACTGTCTAGCTGGCCTGGTAAATTTGTATAATTCAGTTAACTCATTCTCAAATTCCAGTCATTTATCTGCACTGAATGTTTTTTATTAGTACGTCAGTGAATCATAGCCTGCATAATCTCATGGTTATGGGTGATTTTAATGTACACCCTTGTGGGGACCCCCTATATAAATGTATCCTTGATCTAAACTGCTCACGATCTCATGGTTTACATTTTGAACACTCGATTGAGGGGGAGTTTTTTAATGATATGTTGAATGACTTGGATGTGACACCCACCATGGCATTGATGGACCCTTCCAAAAGATTTGAGACACCCACTTTTAAGGGACATGGGAAGGGAACATTTATTGATTATATGTTAATGTCTCTATCCATGCAGACTTTTGTAGATTCATTTTTAATTGAGGAGAGTCAATTTAGCGATCATAATCCTCTTACTTTGCGATTGTTAGGACCATGGATAGCTAAGGTAGGGCCGAACCTTAGTCAGGGAAGACTAAGCACAACTGATGGTAGACGTAGACTGAAATGGTCTAAGATTACTCCCGACCTGATGGATTATGATATTAAAATAATGTGCGCTGATGAAATGATCATTTGCACCCAAGGAGGCATACAGCATATGAAGGTACTTGGGGCATTTCAGTCACTCTCAGACAAGGTCATGAAGCTGCTGTCTGTACCAGCTAAGAACCAAGGTAATGTGGGCCCTAAGTGGTTTAATCATGATTGTTCTAAAGCGGCGAGTAATCTAAGGGTGGCTTTAGCAGCTAAACCCAGAGAACAGGCTAATGTTCAATTATGTCGGAAGGAATATAAACTAACATTAGCCAAACGTAAGGAATCCCTAAGGGTAGAGGCTTGGAACGAGCTATTGGACCCCAAAATTCTTAAGAATAGCTCCAAATTTTGGGGCGCAATGAAAAAGCCCTTTCGTGTCCAGGAGACCGGTGACGGTCTTGAATGCCATATACCCAAGGAGGACTGGGAAGCACATTTTAAGCAATTGTACGACTGTCCCCTGGAAGAAACTCCTAGTCCGGCATTTGCCAATAATGGAAACCCAATTAGAATTGGCAGGAGTGAAATCCTTGAGGGTATCATGGGATTAACAGCCGGGAAAGCACCCGGTCCAGATGGGATCCCTCCGGATTTATTCAAGTCTGAGCCTTCTTTCTGGGCACCTATTCTGGAATCAGTTTTTGATGCTGCAGTGCAATGTGGATGCCCCCAATCCTAGGGTGTTTCTACAATTGTCCCTGTTTTTAAAAAAGGGGACAAATGTAGCCCACATTGCTATAGACCCATTTCACTCATTGACTCCGTGGTAAAAATAATAGGAAGGATACTACTGCAGAGACTCTCATCCTGGGTGGAGGATAATAACATCATGTCCATCTCCCAGTATGGATTCTGTAGTGGTCGTTCAACAATAACCCACTGCCTTAATCTTTTCCTAATTTTAGGCAAATATACAGTGGCTCACAGGGGTACTATCCACCTTGCCTTCATGGACCTGTCCTCAGCTTTTGACTGTGTGAACAGGCGGAAGCTGTGGCAGTCCATGAGGGCGAGAGGGTTGGACAGTGGCATTGTTGACTTCCTAGCAGATCTTCATAGCAATACTAGAGAGAACGTTAGATTCTCTCAAAATCTGAGCGTGACTAATAATTTTAATATCAGAAAAGGAGTCCTACAAGGATGCATTCTGGCTCCCTATCTTTTTAACTTTTATATCAATGACTTGGATAGCGTGTTACAGGAGGTGTCGGCTGACTGTCCTAGAGTCGGTCGCCGGGGTATTCCAGTCCTATTATATGCAGATGATGCAGTACTATTATCGAGGACTGAAAGGGCCCTCCAAGCTCTTCTAAATGCTTTTCAGACCTTCATGACAGATAGGGATTTAATGATTAATAATTCCAAATAGTTTGTCATGCAAGTAGGTCAACAACCCAGAAGGAACTTCCTATTTAAAGTAGATGAAGCAGTAATCCCCATATCAAAGACATTCTCCTATCTCGGGGTCCTTTTTGATAGTAAATTAAACTGAGGCCCGCATCTTCAAAAATAGAAAGGAGAACTGGCTAGGGTGAATGCATCTATTTTTAATTTTGCATCCAAATTGGGGAAAAAAACAATTGGCGCCATGTTGCAATTATATAACGCCAAATCAGTGGCCACTGCCGTATATGGAAGTGAAATATGGGGGTATGTAGCAGGAGACCAGCTCCAGATTGTGAAAAATTCTTTCATGAAGCGCCTTTTGTGTTTCCCCATGGGCACATCTAATCTAGCAGTCCATGAAGAATTAGGGACACAATATATAAGTGATATCTTCTCCCTACGCCCACTGACCTGTTGGATAAAACTTTGGCTGAACCCTGATATCCCACTAACGCACTTAATTGTGAAAGATTGTTTGATTCAGGATAATGCACTGGCTATCCCATGGATAAAATATTTGAAATCTAGCTTTCTCCGATTGGGTCATTCCGAATTGTTTGAAAACCCTAGTAGCATTGTTAAGGGGGACCTGGAGGCAACGAAACTGGCTTACCTCATGAATAGGAAGCTACAGAGGGAAGTCATTGAGATTCAGAAGCCGAGTGTCAGAAAATATCTTATGCTGAAAACATCTGCATCTCCCGAGCCCTATTTAATGGGCTCTCTGACCTCTCATGAAAACTTTTTATTGACCAGATTTAGGCTGAATCTCTTTCATTTCTTGCTTATTAGGCCAAGATCTGCTATTTTTAGTAAGGTTGCAGCTCCCTGCGGCTGCGACGGGAAGCCTCCGCAGGATATGCTGCATTTTATATTTTTATGTAGCTGTTATGAATACCCCCGTAAACGCTATCTGGTGACACTTTTAAAAAATCTTAATTTTACTCAAATCAGACCAGCCTTGTTGTACTTACAACTTTTGCACAATGACAGTATTCTCCATGTTCTTGAATTTTTAAAATCAACCGTTAAATACAGAAAATGCTTGGATTTGTAATGGTCTTTACTCAATGAAATCGTTTTATGAATTTGTCAGTACAACTTGGATAAATTATGCACTTCTTCGGTATTTATAAAATGATGTATTTATACCTTTTTGCACCTCTGTATCCTGTTATGATCTGTATTTTTAATGTACTACGAATTTTCTGTATTACTGTAACTGTACTTTTGTGGTTTGTAAACAAAAACCGAAATAAAGTTTTATTGATTGATTGTTGTGAACTAAGTTGTCAGGTCCTTGCATCCACCTTGTCCCCTCCCGCAGGGATTATTCGACGTTCATGACTTCCAAGAAGATCCTAAGATGCAGGATCCCACTTATGAAGCCGACCAAAATAACTTATTTCAAAGTATACCTGGGAGTTTGATTCACCAAGGAAGGTTCGCCAATACTTCTTCTTCCTTTTTAAAGATGGAATTATTGACACAGTACGGCATATTCAGGTGGGTTTACAGAAACTGTGGAAGATAAATCACTTTGAACAGGGCAGAATACAAACAGGGAGAAGGGGAGCTTGCTTCAAACTGTACTACTAGCCCCGCTTTTAATAGTAGTTTTGAATGATAATGTTCAGCAAAGGTTCCTGGGCCATGGTAAGAACAATTGTTACTTAAACGACACTGGGTATGGGGACGCCCGGAGTCCATCAGATTTGATAATTAAATGCCAAGACACTACTTCGGAGGAAGAAGAAGAAGATGAGCAGGTAGATCAGCACGAGGACCAATGCGTGCAACTTCCGATGACGTCTATTCCAATGACGCTTTTCTCTAACCTCCAACACATGTTGTCAATTGCTCTCATCCAAAGAATAGTAATATTGAGTTGCTAGACACCTCACAATTTTATGGCCAAAAGGGCAGAGCAGGATTCTCCTCAAAAGTTTTTATAAGGAACCTGAACTTTGTCCTAAAGGTCTGGAAGAGATCGGCAACTTGTAACAATACTACGCAGGGCCCAAATAGCAGACTAGAGGCAATTCGAACCTTTGTGACTTTTTTCCCGGATCCTAAATCCCCTGCGGAACAGCGACTACATTCTTTAGACATCAAACGTTGTCTAAAATTCTACATTTCAAGAACAGCCCCTTTCCGTAAATCCAATCAGCTATTTATAGCATATGGACTACTGCGCAAAGGACACTCAGTGACTAAACAAACAATAACACGATGGCTCTCTTCAGCCATATCATTTTGCCATCAGCAGGCTGGCAGGCCTTTACCTACTCCAGTGAGGGCACATTCTACGAGAGCGATGGCGTCGTCCATCGCATTGTTTGCCGGAGTGCCTCTACACCAGATTTGTCGTGCTGCGACATGGTCCAGCAGGCACACCTTTACCAGACATTATTGTTTGGAAGCTGTCAACGAAGCGGATACCGCAGTGGGGCAAGCAGTGCTTCGTCATCTTTTCAAATAAGGTGAGCCTCTTTCCCTCCTCCATTCTTGAGATTGCCTTGCTTTTATGCTATATATTGTTTCTTCAATGCTTTGGAAATATTGCAATCTCAGCTCTAGGAGGTTACTGCTATCTATTCTATTCAAGCATGTGAATCTATGAAAGACACCCCTAATACTGGAGAAGAACAATTGTTACTTACCTGTAAACAGGTGGTTCTCCAGTATTGGTGTCTTTCATAGATTCACATGCGACCCACCCATCCTCCCCTCAGAGGCTCTGTTCTCCTCATGCGCTATTATTACTAGTGCTACGAAAATCTGAGGGCTTGAGCTTCTGAGGAGAAGGTTCTAGAGGGTGCTTGAGCCTGATTGGCTGCAGTTTGGACTAACATAATGACACTGATATGTTACAAATGAGTTTTTTTTTCTTCTCTCTAATGCATTTCTATGTAGTAACCTTTGTAAAGGTTTTTCAGTACATATTTTATCTGTTTTATTACTTATATGATACTATATGTATATATATATATATATATATTTATTAGCATTATTGCTATTTTATTTACTGTGGGACTCCCACTTCGACGACGGGGAATATTCAAGCATGTGAATCTATGAAAGACACCCCTAATACTGGAGAACTTCCATTTCGAAATATTGTCAATTGCTCTCATCCAAAGAATAGTAATATTGAGTTGCTAGACACCTCACAATTTTATGGCCAAAAGGGCAGAGCAGGATTCTCCTCAAAAGTTTTTATAAGGAACCTGAACTTTGTCCTAAAGGTCTGGAAGAGATCGGCAACTTGTAACAATACTACGCAGGGCCCAAATAGCAGACTAGAGGCAATTCGAAACGTCTAAAGAAAGAATGGTTGCAGCATCTTCCAAGGAACATGGAAGACACTGATTGGGTGATGATACTCCGGTAAATGCTAAAACTATCCAGAAATGCATGGTTCAAACTACTGCAGTTCAATAAACCCCTAGCATTCTTTGTAAGATCTTCGAGATCCCAACTGCAGAACATCTGTGTTGCAGACCTGAGGAAGGGGACACTTGAGAAAAATATTAAAAAGCTTCAGGTGCTACAAAATTCGGCAGCTCGCCTGGTCTTAAGGCTCCCTCGGCGAGCTCCATCTCGCCCCTCTCTTGTAGCCCTCCATTGGCTGCCCATCAGGAAGAGGATTGATTTTAAAGCTATGCTGTGGTGCCATAAAATAATTCATCACAGAGCACCGGCCTACATGTCGGATTTGGCTACTGTCTATGAACCGAGCAGGTCGCTTAGGTCTAAAGGTATGGGTCTGCTCAGAACCACACGCCCCAAAAAGGCCAGAATGGGAGGCAAATCCTTCCGGACTTTGGCGGCCAGGAAATGGAACCTTCTTCCTGCGGATATCAGGATGGAGAATAATGAAATCCTGTTTAGGAAGAAACTAAAAACCTGCCTCTTCACTTGGTGATGGGTTTCCTCTATTCCTTCTCACACTCTCTCCACAGCGCAGGGACACGCCGGGAGGCGTCACCAGGCGCTCTACAAGCTCCTTTAAATTAAACTTGCCAATGTGCTGTGGAGCAGGCCAGTGATAAATAACTATTGGACAGTAATCAACAGAATGGTAGAAATCACAGGCAGGGGAAATCTGCTCAGAAATGAAACCTGCTTATTAGACTTGATGGCCCACTCCCAGAAGAAAATCAATAGTAAATTCATAGGCCTGGCATTTCTGTTGGCCAAAAGCAGTATAGCCATTCAATGGACTGCGGCAAAAAGGCCTGCAACTGAAAGGAGGAGAGCAGACAACTGAAAGGAGGAGGGTGGCGGTGATCAGATGGGCAGGGCTGAAGTCGGAGGCTCTCCAAGTGGAGGCATGGAAGGGTGCCACTAGCATGAAGCAAGCAAGGGCATGGAATGCCCTGCGCTTAAAGTGATGAAAGTAGGAGAAGAAAACAAGTTACTTACCTGTAACTTCAGTTATCCAGTATTGGTATCTTTCATAGATTCACATGCCTGAATCATTCCCCGTCGCCGAGGCGGGAGTCCAATGGTATATAAAAAAGCAGTGCCAAAAGCAAATTACAGTAGTAGGCCCTATGAGAAAGGCCTGAGGCCTAGATTGTAGTAGCCTATCTACCTCATTATGCTAAAAGGACTAAGAATTTTGTCCCAGCCAATCAGCTTACAGCACCCTCTAGAACCCTCTCTGCAGAGCCAGTTCTCCTCAGATTTTCATTAGCACAAGTGGGAATGAGTATCCCAAGAATTAGATAACTGACTCTCCGGGGAGGAGAGCGGGTGCATGTGAATGTATGAAAGATACCAATACTGGATAAGTTACAGGTAAGTAACTTGTTTTCTTATCCAGTATTTGGGGTATCTTTCATAGATTCACATGCCTGAATCAGAGTAGCAAGCAGTATACCAGGCAAAAGTTGGTTGCGGATGGTGGGAGACTTATAGTGTTACACTCCCATAAACATATGTTTAAAAACCAACCATTGCGAAGTAAAATACATTAATAGTGATAAATATGACTAGATTCGAAAGAGCAGTCATATAATATTAAACAGGGAAAGTAATAACACGTAAAACAAGCAAGTAATCTGTAATACATGTACATCTTTACATCCACAGATATATTGAAAGGCATAGGTTCATTATAGGATGAATAAAACATTGGTTACCTGAATTTGTTCTTACGGAAACAGGTGACGTAAAACCGTTTGACCAACTGCCGCATCATCTTGGCTTGCTGATTGTAGGCAGTAATGTCTTGTAAACATGTGGACATTCTTCCATGTCGCAGCACGACAAATATTTTCTAGCGTCACTTCTGCAAACAATGCTGTAGACGCTGCTACAGCTCTTGTAGAGTGAGATCTGACAGCTCTTAGTAATGGTCTGTTAGATTTGACGTGGCAAAAATGGATCGCGAAGGCTATCCACCTGGAAATTGCGGCTTAAGGGACCGCTTTCCCCAGTGTAGCTTGGCCATAAGCCACGAATAACTGATCTGATTTCCTGAAGTTTTTTGTTCTCTGAAGATAAAACTTCAAACATCGCTTGATGTCCAAAGACTGCGTGTGTTCTTTCCGCCGGGGTTGTAGGATTTTGGAAGAAAACTCATAATTTCACTGGTTTGTTTAGATGGAACTGAGAAGGCACCTTGGGTATGAAAGTTGGATTCGTCCGAAGAGTGACATACTCTTGAGAGAAATGCAAGAAGGGTTCTTTTATAGTGAAAGCCTGAATTTCTCCTACTCTTCTGGCAGATGTCAGGGCTAAAAGCAAGTCTACCTTCCATGTCACGTACTTGAGGTCAGCTTTGTGAATTGGCTTGAACGGGTGCTTCATCAGTTGTGAGAGGACCGTGTTGAGTTCCCATTCCGGTGGTGAAGGTTTTACCGGAGGGAGGATAAGTCCGGAAAAGACCTCTCATTAACTGTTTTATCATCGATGAAAAACACAGTGAAGGAAAGTCAGCCACCTTCCTGAACCTGGATAGAGCCGCCAGATGGACCTTTATCGAAGAGAAGGAAAGGCCAGAACGAGCCAAATGTAAAAGATAAGGAAGAATTGTTTCTGCAGGAGCTTCAATAGGGTGTAAAGTGTTCAAAGTACACCAGGAGAAAAATTGCTTCCATTTGAGACGATAAGTCTTTAATGTGCTCTGGGCTCGTGCTTCTTTAAGATGTCCCGGCAATCCTGAGAGATTTGGAGGTGCCGAAACTAAGAAATTAGGAGCCATGCGTGCAATTTTAGAGATGGAGGGTCTGAGTGAAGTATCTGACCCCCGCTGCGTGACAGTAGTGTTGGAGCCGGGAGAAGTTTGTGTGGAGGCTCCTGTGATAGCAACATGAGCTCTTGAAACCAATACTGACGAGGCCACCTGGGAGCAATTAGGAGGAGACGGCAGCTCTCCAGCTTCATCTTGCGCAACACTTGTGGAATCAACGGGATCGGAGGAAAGGCGTAAGCATAAATCCCTGACCATCGCATGGACAGACCATTCCCTCTTGATCCCCGTTGAGGGTATCTGCTGGCGTAATACCGGCATTTCTTGTTCTCTTGGGTCGCAAATAAATCCAACGTTGGCTGGCCCCATGTCTGGAACACCTTTACCAATTGAGTGTTGTCCAGTTCCCACTCGTGGCAATCCGACAAGGATCTGCTGAGTTTGTCCACCAGGGTATTGTGGAGGCCCTTGACATGTTCCGCCTTGATGGTTATGTTGTGCAGCGTTAGCCATTCCCATAACTCCAGAGCCTCCTTTGAGAGCGTAGCTGATCTTGTTCCTCCCTGCTTGTTTACGTAAAACATGCTGGTGGTATTGTCCGTTCGGACCAGGACTGAAGACCCTGCGATTCTGGGAAGGAATGCTTGTAGGGATAGAAAGATGGCTCTCAACTCCAGACTGTTGATGTGACATTGTCTGTATTTGACCATTTGCCCTGCATTTGCAAGTTTTGTAGATGACCTCCCCAGCCCTCCATGGATGCATCTGTCGTTAGAACGAAGTCCGGAGGAGTTTGCAAGAATGTGAGTCCTTGTTTTAGAATGCGTAGTTGCGTCCACCATTGAAGAGCATCTACCATGCGTGGGGTTACTTTGATGATGTTGTCGAAGGAACCTGTTGCTTGCTCCCACTGAAGATGTAGCTCCTCCAGCAGAGGGCGCATTTTCAGACGTGCTAGTGGGATGAGATTTATGGCCGAAGAACACATTCCCAGAAGTGAAGCGAACAGGCGAACAGAAAGTGACTTTCTTTTTGACAGTTTTATGGCCAAAGTCTGTAGACGGAGTTGCCTTTCTTGAGACAAGAATGCTCTGCATTGTATTGTGTCCAGACGAGCTCTTAGAAAAGGCAGGATTCTTTTAGGAATGAATTGAGATTTGTTTTCGTTCACAGTGTGACCTAGGGATGCAAAGAGATTGCAACACGCTGTTATGTCGTTCTGTACCTTGCATTTTGATGGACCTTTGACTAGCCAGTCGTCCAAGTACAGGAAAACCTGGACCCCTGAGGAGCGTAGTGCTGCTGCTACCGGGGCCAGGCACTTTGTGAAAATCCTTGGAGCCGACTTGAGGCCAAATGGGAGTACTTTGAACTGATAATGGGCGCCAGCCACAGTGAAACGGAGACACTTTCGATGTTTTGGGTGAATTGGGATGTGAAAGTATGCATCTTCCATGTCCAAAGAAGCCATAAAATCTCCCTCGTTCAGGCAACTTAGAATTTCCGAAAGAGTGACCATGCTAAAACCCTGTTTCTTGAGATATCTGTTGAGATTGCGCAGGTCCAAGATCGGTCGCCATTCCCCGGATTTCTTCTTTATGAAGAAAAAACGGGAATAGAAGCCCGTCCGCCTCTGATGAACTGGAACTTTTTCTATAGCGTTCTGGAGGAGCATTGAATGAACTTCCTTGAACAATAAGTGAAGCCGAGGGGGAGGGGGACCCATGGGCGGAGTCATTGGTGGTTTGGTGACAAACTCTAGGGTGTGACCATGTTGAACTAGGTCTAGAACCCATTGATCGGATGTAATTTGTTGCCACTGTTGTAGGAAGCCAGATATTTTCGCGCCCACTGGGAGGGAAGGAAATAAGGTTGGCGCCCAACTGATCTTCCTGTTTTCTGTGAGTATCTCGCCCTTGATTGTTTGTGCGCTTTCGTCCACCTTGGCGAGAGAAACTAGTTGTTCCAGACTGGTGGTAGGAAGACTGATAATTCTGGAGGTATTGAGGCTAATATTGTCTGCCTCGTTGGTAATAGCTTCCTCTAGAGGAGTATCCACGTCCTCTATTACCTCTAAAGGATCCCCGCTTGTACTGCAGGGAACCCAGGGATCTTGCGGTGTCAGTGTCCGTTTTGATTGCCTGGAAGGCTTCGTCTATGTGTTTCCGAAATAGAGACTCTCCGTCATAGGCCATATCCAGGATCTTTAGTTGGACCTCGGGACGAAAAGTGGTAGCCTTTAGCCAGCCCTGACGTCTGAGAAATGCTGCTCCTGCCAGTTGCCTAAAGTTTGTATTCGCAATATCCAAAGAGCAGTCGATGGTTTCTGCAGCTGCATGTTCCCCTTCCATCAAGATCTTCCGAGCCTCCCGTGTTTTATCTTCCGGGATTAGGTCAATCAGACCATCCATGTCAGACCACATTTGGCGTGTTCTGCAGTTAGTGAGGTGGTTTAATTTGTGTGAATAATCAAGAAGAATTGGTCTCTCCTGCGTCCCCATAAACAATTTCACGACCCCCCACTTTTCTCCTACCAACGAGGAAGTAATATAGCCAGTCATCTAGTACGTATGATCACTTGGCAGAACCCTTCTACGGACAAACATACCATAACAGCTGCTTGGGGCCTTGAACCAGTAATCGGCCACTACAAATGCCAGAACTGCAGTGAGTGCGACCTAACCACCAACACAAAAGAATTCATCTACAACGGACGCACACACAAATTAAACCACCTCACTAACTGCATAACACAAAATGTGATCTACGCTATTCGCTGCCCGTGTGACCTACTATACATCGGCCAGACCACCCAGAAGGTCAAACAGCGAATTATCCAGCATAAAAGTAGAATCAACTGCAAAGTCCTGACCGCTCCGTTGGTAGCTCATTTTATTGACCACCATCATCTAGTCATTGAGAAACCATCACTACCCATCAGAGGAGGTAACATCACCAGCCTATTGAACAGAGCGGAATGTAAATAGATCTCTCTTGTGGACTCTGTCAACCATGGCCTAAACACACTTGATGAGTGGAACAGCACTATCACCACTTAGTTTCCTCCAGCTAACTATTGTATATCCCACATGAGCGGGCCATACTACCTCCCTTTTCACCCATGACCCCTGTACTCAGTTGTAGGAATACCATTTGTTTATATGTGGTATTTGATACTGTGCATTTCAATCCTAAGAACTATCATCCTCTGCCTAACTTGTTGCAACCCTGTGCCTTGCCATCACGATTCCCAACTACTTTTTCCCTAATTATATACATATGTGAATGATTTTATGCTATACTGGGTACCAATTTTCATTGGAATGCATACCCTCTATTGCCTGATATGTACCATCTATGATCACTTGTTTCTGACATAACTCATTTACTGCAATCTGTGCTCCCAGTTACATACTATTATGACTATGAGCACATTGTTAATCATACTGCATGGTTCATGATTTTATATTGCACATACAAACTGTTAATGATCTGATTGTCCACAATTGTTATGCACAATTAGGGTTCTTCTCCATTGGTGCAGGATCCTATTTGTATTTGCGCCATGACTTTCTAATAAACTTTACTTAATTTTATTTATTTATTTATTTAAAACATTTATATAGCGCATCTGTCACCTGGCAGGTATCCTGGCGCTGAGAGATTACTCCTGAGATGAAAGTGAACGGGGGGGCTAGGAACGAGTAACGGTGAGGGGTTTAGGGGAAGAGCCAGGTTTTAATTCGCTTTCTAAAAGGGAGGAGTTGTGGGATTTGGCGGATGTCGACCGGCAAACTGTTCCAGAGCTTAGCGGCAGCCACTCTGAAGGATCTTCCCCCCGTCCTTACCTTATTGAATCTGGGTACCACAACAAGGCAGGCTGAGGCGGATCGGAGAGTTCTAGTGGGGGTGTACCAGGAAAACATTTTTTGTAGGGATCTGGGGCCAGTTCTGTGTAGCGCTTTAAAAACAAGACAAAGTGCTTTAAAAGCTATTCGCTGCTTCAGTGGGAGCCAGTGTAGCTCGGCTAAGGCTGCTGTAGCCGAGGATCTTCTGGTCCATCCGAGAGCAAGTTTGGCTGCGGCCGACTGGACTCTTTGGAGTCTGTCCAGTAGAACAGCTGGGGACTCTAGCAGAAGTGCATTACAATAGTCAAGGCGACTAAGAATAGTACACCTGACTATTAGTGCTCGTGCCTGTGAGGGAAGTAGTGGCATAATTTTGCGTAGAGAACGCAATAGGGCCGAGCAGGTGGAAACTGTTTTGATTACCTGCGTTTCCATGCTGAGTTTATCGTTTAACATGACGCCCAAATTACGGACACTAGTCACCGGCTGTGTGTTAATGTGTTAACTATGCCACACCCGCCCCTTGATTGACACCGCCCCTTCCTCACGTCAAGGTCATTTCCATTGCTGCAGGATCCTTTTTGTGTCCACGCCTGGACGCTCCATAAAGTTTTATTGAATACTGCCACGCCCGCCCCCCGATTGGCCCCGCTCCCTCCTCACGTCACGCACCCCTTGCGCCCAATAAATAGATTTATACATGCAGGGTTTGCTTCCGGGTTGTCGGAGTCCTCTACCACACCAGCGAGCCACGCTCCGGTCCCTTGATTCATCTCACAGCAGCAGCTTTGATTTACACAGGTACGTGCCGCACGGCCCCTCCCTTTGTTTTTTACCCCCCGAGCTGATACCGTGTGTTGTAACTGGTGTCTCTCGCCTATCACTGGCGATTATTGACACGCAGTTTTTAATTTCTTCCTGCCAGGCGCTGGACTTTCCAATCGTAGTTGCACTTCTCAGCATCTAACAAGGTAACTTGGTTTGGATACATTCGATGTAGCCTTGTAATCTGACCTGCCTTCCTGTGGTTACACCACCACTGATACGCATTCTGCTACATGTTTTCCCCTATTCTGTCTCACCAGATGGGCTAAATTTGAAGACGCCCCCTGACGACTGAGCATCGCGTCCCTCTTTGCTCAAGTATGTTTACCCTTCCTATCGCCACTACGGTCCAACCCCCGTACCTGCCCCTCTTCCTAGTCTCATTGTCCTGCTCTTCTCCCTGCAGTTACCCCTGAAGTACTTGCCATTCTGACCGGCTCCACGTGCACCTGGGACACTCAGCGGTGCCCGTCCAGGTATGCCGGACTTTCGACACGTATTTACACCTTTATACGACCAAAACCCCCCCCTCCTGACCGCCACTCCCCACGGCCCCTCCGTCCTCAGCTAATTACAACTAACACTGTGGATATAGCTTGCGCGTCTCAATGCATGAATCACCACTTAGATTAAACTCGTTAATTTCGACCTAGCTGCATGCATCCTGGTTCCGCACCATGTCTTCAGTACCTGATGTATTATCCCACCCTAATTATTTCGTCCTGCGCTCCCTCTGCTCAGTTGCTTTGACCCATCCCAAGATCCTTACACCTGGCCTCCTCTTGACGTGGATACAGCCCTGAGACACGCCACTCTGTTAAACTGATGCGCACAGCCCACGTCACCGTTCAGCCCAATCCCCCTCCAGCTCGCCTGACCATTCTCTATCCCTTTGCAGCACTCAGCTAAAATGACAACCCCGTCTTGAAGACGATCCCGAATAACCTGGATCGAAACGCCGTCGACACCACAGCGCAATTACTTGGCGTATTCTATGCGTTTTGGCTCTACAACTCTGAAAATTACAATTTTGATTGATTAAGAATTGTCACTCATTGAGCCACCACTGTACATATATTGGTCACTTTGCGCCGTTCACGCTGTGCACCTTTATCACTTGCGTCGTCACTTTTGTACTTGTATATATCACTATTCACCAAGTGCTTTTGGGTTGTCACATGATTCTCTTTGTACAGTGCTGCTTTAACTGTAATTCTATGTTCAACTGCTTTTTAGAATTGGTGAATTACAAGCCTTATATAAAATATTTGAGTCTCCTTGTTTCACACTTATGTAATGCTGTTTGCATACATGGTTAAAGTGTCTTAAAACTGATACCGGTTGGGATATTGTTTCTCTTTGACGACGAGGCTGTCGTCGACGGATCGTCGACGATGGTTCTTTTTGCCACAATAGAGATCCTAGTAGACAAGATAGGAGAGGTGATAGCTGTGGTAGAAATTGGCGCCGTCGACGAAGGAGCAGAAGTTGTAAATGAGATGGTAGTCACAGGAAAAGCTGAAGAGACAGAATAGCTTTTACTCACAGTTTTCTTTTTAGATTCCTTGAGAGGTGGGGCATCAGAGAGAGAAGTAGGAAATCTCTGTGAAGAGCCCGAAGTGGAGTGGGAGGTTTTAACATGTTTTCTCCCCTCTCTTGGATAATCCTCTTGTGATCTTGCTCTTTTACTGGAGGTCGAAGCTCTGTCTTCATCATCAGTAGAAGAGGATTTGAGCCATAAAAGGACTCTGGTCTCCCTATCCCTTAAGGTCTTGGAAGGGAAGGTGCGGCAGATCTTACAATTTTTAGCCTCATGTTTTGGATAAAGGCAATAAATGCAGTCCTTATGTTGGTCATCAACATGGACCCTTTTCTTTTCACATGTTCTGCAAGGTGTAAACAAGGCCTTCTTGTCAGACATCCTGAAGTAGAGAAAAAAGTGAGTAGAGACTCAGGGAGACTCCCTTCCACACGACGTGTGGTGAAAATCTCAGGAGAACTGGCTCTGCAGAGAGGGTTCTAGAGGGTGCTGTAAGCGGATTAGCTGGGACAAAATTCTTAGTCCTTTTAGCATAATGAGGTAGATAGGCTACTACAATCTAGGCCGCAGGCCTTTCTCATAGGGCCTACTACTGTAATTTGCTTTTGGCACTGCTTCTTTATATACCGTGGGACTCCCGCCTCGGCAACAGGGAATTACTCAGGCATGTGAATCTATGAAAGATACCCCAAGCTGGATAAGAGGAGAAAAACAGAATGACATTACACTCAGCACTAGATGAGGGCCATCTAGCGTAGTGAAATAGCGTTTGAGAGCGCACACTAAAAGGAATTACTTATGGGTGATCACCTGGGACAATATAGACACGTAGACCATAGACCAAACTTAAAATAAACGAGCGAAACAGATTGCCCATGCTTGCTTTTGATCTGGTCTTTTTTAGATGTCATTATAGTTGGCATTTGGTAACCAACTTCAACCTGACGAGCCACACACTTCAATTGGCAGCTCACTACATCTTTGGGTAAGCCTGTAGGCGCCGAGAATGCACCTCATCTAAAAGATATTGGAATGCAGATGAGACAAAGATAGCAGTAATTGTAAACAGTGTTGAGTGGAAGAAGAATGTTGGGAGGAGATCCTAACTAATGGGACCATGAATGTACTTTTGGTTTTCTTAAAATTCACTGAAAAGAAAGATTCTCAATTGGAGTTTAGTGGTAAATGTGAGTGGGGGAGTGGGTATATCCTCATAACAATCCTTTCTCTTCCACTGGGAAAATAATTGTGATTCTGAGGGTATAATAGCTTTAAGTCCTATTAACAAACGTATATACGGAAGAAAATGTTAACTCCTGACCTTGTTACATGTGAATGCCCCTCAAAACTGCAGATACTTTAATAGGTTGTTATCATGTTATTAAATTGTTTTTATCATAAAACTGCCCATGAATGACCCCTATACCATATATTAAACCCAGCTTTTTAGTCTAGAAGTCACTCCTGTGTTGATTTTATAGCTATGTCAAAATACCCTTGGACTGTAAAATGTCCCTGTATCTATTACACCTTTCTGGTTGATATAAAAGATTAATCTGCCTCCGTGTCAAAGGAATATCTTTGGCAGACAGATTTTATTCCATTGTCATGCAGTTGAATACACATGGAGCTACATACCCCTTTTGAAGAGTATAAGCATATTAGAATATGGGTAACATGCTTCACAAGGGGGTGGGGGGTGCTGAGTAGGAAGAGCGTTGAATTGGAAAATGGCCTGTGTGGAAAGTATATCGGTATAGTGTGTGATTGACAAGAGTAGTGCTCTTGTACTATTACGGGTTTTGTACTATTACGGGTCACTGCATCTCGGTGTGTGATGAGGGGAGGAGGAGTCAGGGTTAGACAATGTGCACTTTACATTATTTTTTTGTCTGGGTTGAAGGGCCCTGATACAGCGCTCCCAGTAGCAACGGAAGAGAAGATAAACATGCCATATAATCTACATTGTCCCCACCAAGAGTGAGCAGACAATAAGCATGCACTGAAAAAAAGGCAGGCTTAGTATATAACCTAAAAAGTCCACCAATGAGATGTAGAAAAGAAGACTACAGGAAGGTAATGGGTACAGCCCTCCAGGGTAAAGTTTCTATAGGCTCCACCCATAAGCCAATCATCCTTCACTTGCCTATTGTTAAATGTGTGCTATTGCCCGGCTCGATGAAAAATAAATGCATGCACAGTAACTGCATTTAGTACTGTATTTAAAATTATTATTAAAGACAGTTTAGATAAACTTCAATATACCATAGTCATCAAAGTCCAAAAAACTAAAGATCTTGATAAGAGCATGATTTACCGCTTACCTTCTGACCCTTCACTCAGTTTGCTCCGCTTACTTCTACGGACATGTTTGCTCACTTCTAGATGTGCTTCTACCTCAGAACCAAGACGATTCAGCAATGCCAACTGTAAGAACAAAGACAAAAGGTTTAATTTTGCAGAAAGGGGATTATGGAGAAAATGGACAAACAGCAAGGGAACGTTGAGAATTACAAGATGTTTGTAAAGCTTCTGACTGGGCAAAGAACATTTAAATTACATGTAGCCTCATATACGAAACTAGTTTGTGGTGAACCTAAACCTTGTGGTTTGCAGAATCATAAGATTTGCCACCAAAAAATGTTTTTTTTTAAATGTGTCAAATCGTTTTTGAGTCAGAAATCCCTTTCTGAATTGCAAAAGGGGTTTTGAGACTCATTAGGATAGGGCCTCAAATTGGCAACCCCTCCTATCTGCAATTCGTAATGTGATGAATCAAGCAATTCCCTTCGCAACTGTGGTCGCAAACCATTGAGGGTCTAATTATTAGTCTGTAGTCCGAGGACAGCCAGACTCGTGGTAGCAGTCCGACCATTGCTGCACCAGCGGTCCGATTGCCCCATTACGACATGGGAGGTCGGACCGCCATGGGAACGTCAATATCGCCAGGTAACCGCCTTTCCCTGGCGGCGGCGTGGTGGTCTTAAGGGAACAATATACTTGGCAGGACCGCCACAGTCCTGCCAAACATATTATGTGTTTCCACACTGCCATGAAAACCGTGGCAGAGAGGAAACAAAGGTGGAACTAAAGGGCTCCCTGGTGCCTCACGCCACATGGATGTACACAGTGGGGCAAAGCATGTGCTCCCCTGTGTGCATGCAAACCAGTTCCTGCACGGCATGGACTTTATAGTAAATCCGAACGACGACGCCTCATCTCAACCAGGCTGTGGGGAAACAGGTCTTAAATCAAATCTTGCGATACAAAAGGGGATGATGGACGGAGTGTTTGAGCCAATCAAACACTCACCCCCAATCCACTGATCTGGGTTTAATCCATCACCATTCTTTAGCCCACTCAGCCACCCCATTTCAGACATGGCTATATGCAAATCAGTCTGACCCTGTGCCTCATGGGAACAGTCCAGCCCGAACTGCCAAGCCAGGTCTTCCCTGGACCGATGAAGGCTGACAGCCAGAAACCGGTCCTTGGATGCTTGATTCCGGTCTGGGAAAGGCATGGCTTGGTAGTTCGGACTGGACTGTTCCCATGAGGCACAGGGTCAGAGTTGATTTGTATATAGCCAGTGTCTAACCCAGGGTTGTGTGGAGTGCAAAAAAACGATGGATTTAGGCCCAGATCCTTGTACTGGGGTGAATGTATGACATTGTTCTACATTCTGTCCATCAACTGTGTTTTTGCAATTTTAAATCAAATCTTAGCAGCAAGGCTGTCCCTGCTCCCCATAAGAGAACTGTACCAATCCTGGAAGTCCCTTGGATGCATCATAGAGTGCAGAATGTGCAAATATTTATTTATTTATTTATTTATTTATTTAGGAGATTTATAGAGCGCAACTATCACCTTACAGGCATCCTGGCGCTGAGGCTCCACAGAAGTGGTGATACAAAAGATACATCAAGAGATACAAAATACAAAAAAGGGAGAAAAAATACAAAAGAGAATCATTAGCCCACATACTTCTATGCTGCCCAGCATTGCGACAGGCTCGTTAAACACTTCCCAGGCCAATTTTTCTCCAATAGGGCACTCGCACAGCCAACAAAGCCGCCTGCTTACTGTACAGCTTGGACACTGTGGCAGACATGGCTAATTTAGGGAAATTTGTACAGCACACCCACACCCTTCTAAAAGACAAAACGGCCTTAGCATGAAGCGATCAATCGCTAGACGAGCCTTATGCTCCATAATGGCCCAACATCTGTATAACCCTCTAATGCCGACAAGAACCAAAGCCATCATGGGCGCTCGACTCCACACAGCCCACATATTGCTGCACCGACATGTTAATAGCAAACTACAGTCATCTTTCACATGGTATACGTGACCTTTCAAAAGCACGGGCACTTAATCGCAGACCTCAAATCAAATACTTGCAAAACTTTTACTGTCGTCCTGCTTCAATTTTGTCACAAAAAAAACCTTAGTCAGCAACAAGTCGCTGGGAAGAGAGACAATTTGTCATATATTTCAAATTGAAGTTGTTACGAAGCACTCTGGTATTTAAGACCGATTTTAAATTTGATCATTTGAACTTCTTTTTACTGTAATGATTTTAAGTAATCACGCAATACATTATATTCATTGATGCCATTGTGGTGCCTTTTTCAAATGCACCACTGCCTTTGAAGAGGCACTGCCGCGGGACCGCCACGCCACCTGCCCGCCAAACTACTTTTAAGTCGTTATCTGGCGGACAGGTGCCAGTGAGTCTCGGTGTTGTGGCAGCATGGCAGCCTGACCGCTCTGCCAAAACTCGTAATCAGGCCCTGAATAATTACTGACACTTCAAAGGATGCAGTAACATATTCACAAGGGTAAAGCTGCAGTCATGGACAGTTCCACTTTGGGAATTATGTCAGGCAGCCACTGAGGGGGTGGAGAGCTCTCCAAGGGATCAGTGAAAACTCCCAAACTGGATTTATTTTTTAAAGCAACACTAGATTCTTTAACTAACTACAGCTGCTTTAAAAACAATCTGTTTCCTATTGGGACGGTGGTCTGTTGTTGCTTGCACTTTAAGAATTAAAGAAGGTGGCCGCTTTTCTGTCGTGATGTTCAGGGTCATACAGGCAGTTACTTTTACACACTAATACAGTGAAAGGCTCTTGATGCCATTAGAGTTTCCAACCATACTTTTCGAACAAAGGAAAAAAGAAGGGTTGTTTATGAGCTCAAAAGAAATATTCCTGTTACAGAACTAGGATTCCAAGTAATCAACCTTTCCTCCTCTTTCATAGGATCTTCTATGATATTCATACTGAGCAAGAAGTGACACAGCAATAAAGAGGCCTTTAAAACTTGCTATCTTGTCACATTTGCTGGCTTTCAGAGACAGAGGTCAAAAGTAGGTTTGTCAACCTACATCTATTTTTCTTTCTGTTACTGAAGTTAGAGGATTTTGACACCTGAACTGTGCAAAGGCTGTAAGATGGCAGGCTTTTTTTCAAACACAACACTGAAATAGCTAATAAGTGAACTGTTCAAACATTTCAAATATATTTCATAAGTTATAAAGACATTTTTGTAATTCTGTGTTAAAAAACAATATTTTTATAGGATCAAAACAAATTAGAACACTTTACTTTGTCTGTGTAGGAAAGTAGGCTGTGCTTCTTATGGTTACCACCACTTTTTGCTTCATGTTATACTGTTTTTGACTGGTCTGACTGGGATCCTGCTAATCAGGACCCCAGTCTATCTGCTTTCTCCCTAAACCTGTTAAGTTATGTACTTAGGTACACTCCAGATTGGATACTGTGGTACCCTTGTCAGACCCCAATATATGGTACCCATGTACCTATAGCATAGGCACCCCAGAGGCTTCCCCTGGGCTGAAGCATGTAATATGGTACCCATGAGAGGTCAAGCAAAATGGAACTACAGTCCTGCCATTTCAGCCTGTGTAGGTTGGTGCATGCACCACTTACTTAAGATATAGGTTTACTATATCTAAAGGTCACTACACTTAAAACCTATAATTCACCCCTATAGCAGGCCTTGGCAATCTTGAAGGCAGGGTGCTTGGTTCGAAGTGAGAGAGTGCCACTGCATGAGCAGGACAAGCCCTGCAGCGTAGGGAGTCCATTCTCCTGAGTTGATAGTGCTGCAGCTATTTACGACATATTGAGTGGCATTATGCAACCGTGTGATGACCAAATCTGAAACGGCTGAAAGTAACCCTATCGTGTTGGTGTCAAACATTGTGGAATCATACCCACACACCGTGTGACCGGTGTGGGAGGTATGATTCCACCCTTCAGAAGCGAGTTTCGTGGAGTCCCTGGTGTTTCTGGTACCAGCCTTCTAGAACCAGGCAGCACGAAATGGTTGCTGCCAACCAGAGACACATTTCTGCCCTCTTGCTGCTGAGCAGGGGAAGGCAGAATAGGTATTATGTCCCAGGGTGGTGGTGTGACCACCTCCCAGATAGGGTTTAGTGTATTAGGGCTGGGTGGGTGCGCTTGCCAGCGACCAAAAGTCTGCATGAGGGGCACATTTGGTATCCCTGTGCATAGTCCAGTTCAAACCAGTCCTGGGAGCCGTTGTCTCCTGCTCCGGCATGAACTGGACAAAGGACATGGGAGTAACGTCCCCACTGTCCAGACCCTCCCCTGGGAGAGTACCCTGAATCTGTCCAACCCCCCTCTCCCCCCGTGGGTACAAAAGGGCGTACCTGTCGAAACCAGAAACCACTGACTTCGACCGTCTGGACACGCTGGACTTCGTTTGGGCCAGAGTTCATCTCCCACTCCGTCCAAAGCATCGTCTGTGTGTGTGCACCATACAAGCTCCGTGCAGGGCCTTTGGAGCATCTAGGACAACTGAAGGTATCTCCCTTGGAGTGAAGGAGTCACTCCCCTGCAACCGCAGGCACCACATCACAATTAACCGGTCTGCTGCTCCTGAGCTCCTACAGATTCCAAAGGCTCCTGCAACACAGGAGGTGGGTTTGCAAGTCCCTCGAGGTCCGAGCTGCCTCCTTACCAAGTTTGAGGTCTGAATCCCTCTTGGGGGCAACAATACCCGTACCCCTGTGCACCGTGTACATTTGCTAGTGCATATGTATGTTGGTGTTTCCAAAACAAGTGCACTGGGCTCTGAGGAACCCCAAACTCTAGCACCATTTCCTACAAAAAACTCTGGCCTCCTCGCACCGACTGAACCGTGGGCTGCTGCTTTGTGAAACTGCTTGAGGTCCCCTCGCGACTCCAGTGCCTCCGGCCTGTGGGTCCTCTTGAGGGTCAACACTGCTTTTCTTAGGCTCCCCTGGTTGCTCCAGGCCTGCCTTGACTCTCCTGTGTTTGGTGAGTCTCCTGGACCTTGCTGGTCTGAACCGTAACCTTTCTTGACCTTCCTCATGGGATGCCACTGCCAAGGCTTGTTGGTGCTCCCGCCAGACACCAACCCCTCAGCACTCGACATCCTTCGTGGGACAGCTCGCATCTGCTGTCCCACGAAGCAGATGGTCGTCCTTGACATATCCTGGTCCCTGTGGCTGCAGAGCCAAGAACCCCTTCAATGCACCTGAAGCACCCGACAGCAGCGGGAATTTGTCTACCGAGCCCCTGGTCACTGCTGAGTGACCCAGACTCTGTCCCTTCTGTTTTCAGGAACTCTTCATCCAGAATCTACTTTTGAATTCCAACAGATACTTTTCTTCTTCCCAGCAGTAGCTCTTCTATGAAGTCCTCCATAGAGACCAACAGCGGTTTCCGACGCCACTTCAGACCTATACACCCAGCTTCCTTGGGATAGGTAACTCTGGTACTACAGTATCCACATGTGGAGTGGCTCTCAAATCTCCTAACTTCCACAGGGTTTCTTTGAAGTCCACTTAGAAGGGTCCTTAAACTTTAAAACTGTAACCGCGACTCTCCCATAGAATTGTACAAAGCATGCACTTGTGTTCCCACACTGCACCCGACCTAAGTGGGGTCCCTACGATTCTACATACTCTAAATCCTGTCTTGACTCGAGTCGTGGTTCTTATGTCACTATTTTAGTATATGGTTTGGTCTCCCCCTGGAGCCCACTGTGTATTAGTGCTACTTACGATTGTTTTTGTGCTTTATGTGCTTCTGCGTGTAGCAGATACTGTGACGTATTTAGAGTGTGTTATATTAATAAATATGTATTTTTATAACTACTGTGTGGTTCTCCGTTCATTTAACCAATACAATAAGCTTGCATTCCAGTAAAACAAGCTGCTTAACTTCAAGAGAGAGGAGTTGGCGTAACAGCTAGGGCAGTCGACCTCGGATCTGGGGAACTGGGTACGAGTCTCGGCAATGACGCTGAACATCTAGTGATTCTGGGCAAATCACAATCTCCCCGTGCCTAACAAAAAAACGAATGTGTCCTCATGTAATGCAACTGGTGCTATATAAAGCGCTCTGATACCCGTTTCGGGTCAAGTTCGAGCTATATAAAACTCTGTAAAAAATAAATAAAAAGACTAAACCTGAAGGCTGCTCTCCACAGCTACCACTTAGATAGCTTTCTAAGGTTATATTTGACCTCTTAAATCCCCATAAGGGTTGTTTAGACTGGTACAGGGTGCCCACTTTAATTAGTGGACAGCATATACCAGACCAACCCAATTTCCAAACATTGTTCATTATCAGTAAAACTACAGTTAGTGGGAAAGTGTTGTAGCTATTTCAATGGAAAATATGCTATCTGTAAATGACAGTGCACTACCACATCATGCTTTAGTAATATATTTATGAAAAGTGAATTTTTAAACATGAACTAGTAATTATTACTGCTCCTGCCCGGATGATAATGCTATTAGTGAAAAAAGAGGCAAGCCAGGGGTCCTGTGCACCCTATATATGGGTTCAATTCTTGTTATGCATGGAGCAAACAGTAAGGGCCAGATGTATCAAAACCCCTTTTGGAGTGTATCAGTCCAAAAGGCAATCGCAAAATAGGAAATCACAATTTTTGTGATTTCCTATTTTGCGAATGCATTTAGAGAATCGCAATTTGCGATTCTCTTAATGCAATGCAGGAAGCACTTTTTAGATTGCGACCCTGCTTTAAGGAATCGCAATTTACCTCCAACTTCAAGTTGGTGGTAAATTGCAAATCCTTAGAAAAATGCACATATTTGCATTTTTCTAAGTGTCATGTGGCGCACATACATGCCCTTAGTGCATGTATGTGCGCCACATGTGCACACATGCATATTTCAGGGGTGCATCAGGGTGGCCTTTTGGCCCCCTTGCACCCTTGAAATTGCATGCACAATTTGCGAGGACCTATCGGGTACTCGCAAATTGCACATGCAATTCTCATTCTTTCCTATGGGCCTCTAGGCCCATACAAATTAATAGGAAGCCATTCCTTTTTTGCGAGTCGCAATTTGCGAGTCGCAAATAAGGAATGTGTAGGAATCTCAAAAAAATTGCTGAAACCTACATACATTGCATTTTGCGAGTCTATAATAGCGAATCAGTAAAATTTGCTATTATAGACTCGCAAAATCCAATTGTGATACATCTGGCCCTTAGTCTAGTAAATAAATAGGGTTTTTTGTACAGAGAAATAATGAACTTGCTTATTTGAAGGTGCTCTCTTAGGTGATAATAAAGAAAAAGGTGGCTCTATAAGACAAAAGATTTGCCTTGGATCACACAATTTAAGACCAGTTCACGGGTCAAGTCCATTACAGTTAGGTAGAGTACATTATTCAAGTTACTAGACCTGCAGCTCTAGTAACATTTTTATAATATTTCGAGCCCTGCTAGCAAGCTAAACAAAATCCTTCAGTGGATGAGGGATTCAGTACAAGGAAACACAGAACGTGATGTCAAATAAACTGGTTACAGAAAGCAGCCTGTTCAGGGTATCTTTCCTCAAGACATAATCAGTACAATAGTGTTTTCTAACAATGTGAATTGACTTTCAAGTGACCCCCTTATTATGTGTGAAATCCAGTGCAGCAGTAGCTGCTTTTCCTCTTAGAGAATGACCTTTGGGTGCACCTGGTAAAGGTCAGATAAGAATTGGATGCATAGGTTGTAATGATGCATGACACTATCCATCTATCAATTACATGTTTTGTGGACATCTTCTGCCCTAATTAGAAGCTCTGTAAAAAAAAAAGACTGCAATTTAAATCTTCTAACTGAGATGGAATTCTGATATTCTGAATTCTTAGGGAGACTTTGCTGCAATGGAACACCATATATGGTTCTTGTGTACACACAGTTTGAAATTCACGTACCCTACTGGCAGGAGTTAGGGTAACCAGAAAAGCCACCTTCTATAACAAATGTCAGAGACTGGTATTATGCATGGTTTCAACAGGTGGTCAGCTCATTTTGAAGATGACAAGTTTCAGCTCCCATGGAAAATAAGGTCTTTTAATTTGGGTGAAGCCTTTCTAAGAAATCTTTGATCAAAGGGATAATATAATGACAAAATAGAAAAGAATGCTTGATATGAACTTTTCCTATAAGCAAAAATAACAAACACATGCACAGTTGTATATGAAAACGTATGTCCAATTTTGCAAAATAAAGAAATCAATACACAATATTCTCTTTTTAGCAAATCTTCCGATTCACATACTTTTGAGGGTACCAGATGCAAATCCTCTTCCACTTGAACTTCTGTAATGATTAGGTAGGAGGATGCTTGAACATCCTCTGGCTGTTCATGCAGTCCTCTTATTTTCAGGTGGTAGTATGGCAGGTACTCAGATGAGCAAACCTCAGGAATGGCAGATCGGAATGGAGGATATTGCCCAATATTCTAGTCCACACATAAGCCGCCTGTGTGGTTGCAGCAACAAGTAGATCAGGTTCAGACACCACAACTGGCTTGGCCTTTCTGAAGCAATTCAGATTGTCACCTTGGATTGTCTCATTTTAGCCGTCATTTTGGGATTAAAGAAATAGGTGAAAAACATAGGGGAATTGTCTGGATTCCTTGTTGAGGTAATGCACTATTGCTTTTTCCACTGTCCAAAGAATGGAAGATGCGGAGATTGTAGGGGGGAAAAAACTTAAGGGCTAGGTGGAATGCCCTCGGCTCAGGATATTGATGTGGTATTGCTGCTCTGAAGGGAACCTTTTCCTTAAACAAAGAGCTCACCCATGTGTGCTCCCAACTCATTTATCAATGAGTCGAAGAAAGTTTATAAAACACACTCTGTGAAGCATGTTCGACCTCATAAACCCTCTTGAAGAGCAATGACTTGCAGGACTGGTCCGATGAATCTTTTCTTCACAGTCCACTGTTGGCTAAGGCCATTTGTCTTTTGGGCATTCCAGAAAAGGGCACAAGCAATCTGGAGATTGAAAAATGGAGATGCTAGAGGCCTTGCTACCCAGGAGAGAACAGACTTGTCTGAAGGCTGGTGGTAGGGTTGTCTCAAGAGCTGAATCGCTAATCATTAGGTGAAAGTCTGTAAATTTAAGGAAACGTTTTTGCACGGTTTGTGTCTACTATTTGGCCATGATTTGTCTTTTAGGTCTTGTCTCCATCTATCCAAGTGGAATTAGAATAATAAGATGCCTCTCTGAAATGTAACTACCACAAGGTTCTGTGCAAAGAGCTGATGAAAGCATATGTTATTATGTTCATGCATGCATGTGACTGCCCATGCTTGCTATTCCATATATTATAAAGACTAGGCAAGCTGATATTCTTTTCAGTAATGTTTTGATATTCTTGCTACATAAATCATTTTCATAACAGCTACTGCCTTTAACAAGTTCTTATTGTTTGTTGTTCAATCCACCTTCTGCCTGTACCCGATAAGGTACCCACTTTTTGTCTGTGCCCAAACAGGCAGCCATCTGTGGCCTTTATTAAATGGAGTCCCCATCTATGGCTAT
This sequence comes from Lissotriton helveticus, assembly GCF_964261635.1. NCBI lineage: Eukaryota > Metazoa > Chordata > Amphibia > Caudata > Salamandridae > Lissotriton > Lissotriton helveticus. Next base: position 86,579,915 of record NC_136064.1, read on the forward strand.
TACCAATCATGTGCCAGATGTTCAAAGGCACACAGACAGGCCACCTGTGAGTTGTGTCCACTCATTATTTAGATCCCCTCCTATCAGTCTTGAGGGATTGCCAAGCATGAGGCACGTCGAATGCAAAGTGGAGGACTTGACAAAACATATCTCCAGGTATATGAAGGGGGTAAATCGTATCTCCTGAGGCGGAAGCCGGGAGCTTGTTTGCTGTATTTTTTAACTACTTTGAGTGTTACTATTTGTGTGATATTTTTTTTGTCAACATCTGTTTTATTAAACCCCCATGTAGGGGAACGCACATGAAAAGGTGACACTTACACGGCGTTAAGCCTACAACCCTCAAGGGGCCGGCCGCGATACAACACTTGGTATACAATAGCTCCTGGTGTATGCAGGACCCGTAATTCTTTCATTCGCATAGTCAATGTCCTGTTGGCAAACAGCTCGGGCATCCAGATGAAGAGAACAGTACCCGCAATCGGTCCCGCCCAATTGTCACCATGCTTGGAATGCAGCCCAGAGGGTTGGGCAACAACAAATGGGGCAAACGAGGCCCAACAAAAGACCAAAGCGGTCCAACACATATCCAGAGACTAGAGGAAGACAACAGAGAAAGTTGAGATATAGTCCAGGGAGAGCAGAGAGAAAGGCGGGAAAGAGGTAGACAAGCTAGAGGGAGCGATAGGACCCAAGGAGTAACAGTCAGGAACAGTCATCAGGGCTCATAGTCACATCTCCATGGCGGGGTAACAGGCCATCAGTCTAGGGCGTTACGGGGGGTAAAGGGAAGCACAGCATCCTCCACTAAGCGCAGCGCTCGCAGCCTGGGGGGCATGTTTCTAGCATGTTCGCTTTTGCACAGATACATCACTAGGGGCCGCCACACCTTCTCAAAGCGTATAGTGCGGGACTGTAGTCTCGCTGAGAGCAGTTCCATAGTGATGACCTGCCAGAGTCTCCCAAACCATGCGGCAAGAGGGGGAGTCTCCGCCTTTTTCCAGTACAGGGCAATAAGTGGTTTGGCCGCGCCCAGCATTTGTAACGCTACACTCCATTCATTACGGGTCAGGGCTAGCAAAGTGGCAGGTTTGATTCCCAGCAACGCTGTACTGGCGGCATCAGGCAAGGGAAACCCCAGAACCCCCCTTATGTGGCTCAGTACCTCTTTCCAGAAGACGGCGATCAGAGGGCAGGTCCATCATATGTGCAGGAAATCCCCAGGCACATGTTGGCACCTCCAACAACCAGGAGAGGAAGAGGGGAACATTCTGTGTAGGCGCTGTGGTGTGTAATACCATTGTGTCATTACTTTGTATGCGTTTTCTTGCTGCGGTACGCTGTGGTATACTTTGGGGATGTCCCTCCAGAGGCGGGCCCACTGCGTCGGTAGAATATCCTCACCCAGCGTCGCATTCCATTTTTGCTGATACTGCTGGCAAGGGGGAGCTGGAGGGTGTTGCAAAATGTGGTAAATTCGAGAGATCAGGCCCTTCGTGTCGGTGCAAGAGCGTGCAAGACGCTCAAACTGGGTAAAGGTCCTAGTGGCCCCTGGATATATCGCGTCCGACAAGGCCCAATGACGCAATTGGAGAAATTGTAGCTCAGCTTCCGGCGGGAGTCGGAATTCCTCTCTACAATGGGCGAAAGTCTTGAGGGTGCCCCCATCAAAGAGATCCGTAAGGACCCTACAGTCACCCTGCGACCATTTACGAAAGGCAGTAGTATGGTTAGCCGGGGGGAACCACGGGTTATCCTCGATAGGAGTATGCGGTGAGGGGAAAGTCGTGAGACCTCTCCGTACCGCTGTCCTATCCCACACATTCAAAACTGTTTTCGTGGGCACCGCCAGATACGCACTAGGGGACCGCCCCGCTTTATGAGTCCAGGCCAGATTCCAGACGGTGCGGCCCGTGACCGCCCGGTCCATATGGAGCCACCCCTTCTCACTCCTCCTAGTGCCCCATTCAATCACAAACCGCAAGTGGGCGGCCCAGTAATAGTCCACGAAATTAGGGCACGCAAGGCCGCCACGATCTCGCGGGGCCATAAGAAGTGCCTGAGAAAAGCGGGGTCTCTTACCTCCCCATATAAACTTAGTGCAGTCCTTTTGCAGGGCTCGGATGCTCGGTAGGGGAATAGGTGTGGGAAGGCATTGGAACAAATACAAGAGCTTGGGCAGAATAGACATTTTAATAGCGTTCAGCCGTCCCAGCCACGAGGGATTAAGTGGCCTCCAGCGTCTCAGGTCCTCAAGGATGGATTTACGGCAAGCTGCCCAATTAAGTGCCGACCAATCCTCCAGGGAGGGGGTTAGGGATATGCCAAGATATCGAATATGACGGGCAGTCCAGCGATGGGGCACAACTGTTCCAGCAAGGGGACGTCAGCTGGGGGGATCGTAAGGTTAAGTACCCACGATTTATCATGGTTAATTTTCAGGCCGGAAGCGTCCTCAAAGGAGCTGAGCACTGCATGGAGCGCTGGCAGGGACTGTCGGGGTTCCGTGAGGGTAAGGATGAGATCGTCGGCGTATAGCGCCACTTTATGGACCTGTCCACCCAACGGAATGCCGTGGATGTCCGGGTCACGCCTAATCATATCCGCCAAGGGTTCGACCGCCAGGGCGAACAAAAGGGGCGAGAGGGGGCAGCCCTGTCTCGTCCCTCTTCCGATGTCAATTGGATCCGTCAATCCGCCGTTCACACGGACCCTAGCCTTAGGCGCAGCATAAGGTGCCATAATCCGAGTAACCATCAGTGGACCGAGTCCCATCTTACAAAGGACCGCTCAGAGAAACGACCAGTCCACACGGTCAAACGCTTTCTCAGCGTCCAACGAGAGGAGGCATGCCGGGATACGCCAATGGCACACCTTTCCCACCAAATGAGCAACTTTCCGCACATTGTCAGCTCCTTGGCGGCCACGGATGAAGCCCACCTGATCCGGGTGCACGAGGTCAGGCATGTGGGGATCCAATCTTTTGGCCAGCATCTTGGTGTATATTTTAAAGTCGGTATTGAGCAGCGCAATCGGGCGATACGACGAGCATAGCGCAGGGTCTTTCCCAGGTTTCGGGATCAGGGCTATTTCGGCCATCCCCATGTCCGGGGAGGGGCCTTGACCGCCATCAAAAGAGGCAAACAGCCGGAGCAGGTACGGAGTCAGCTGAGCCTGGAATATTCGATAGAAGGAGAGCGGCAAGCCATCAGGTCCCGGCGCTTTGCCCAGGTTCAGCTCCTTGATGGCCGAGGTCACCTCATCCAGAGTTAGCGGCTCCTCCAGTCTCCCAGCCGTGAGGGTGTCTAGCTGCGTTCCGCTATAGTGCTCTAACACGGCCTCCGACACGTCGGGTGCCGGTGGGTCCACCGTGTATAGTGAGGTGTAATAGTCGTGAAACGCTCCTAGCTTGTCCCCCGCCGTCATCGCCCAAGACCCATCGGAGAGCTTCACATTCGCTATGTGGGATCTGGCCGCTTTGACCCTCAGTCGCCTCGCCAATAGTTTCCCCACCTTGTCCCCTCCATCGAAATGTAGTTGCTTCAGGGCCAAAAGGGATCCCTCGGCCCTATTAGCACGCAACAGCCGCAGCTGGCCCCGAATGTTTGCCAGTTGTCGCCGCGTCTTCAAGGTGGACCCCTCCTGATCTCGCGTCACCGCC